>NC_136060.1:381269966-382655579 GCF_964261635.1 Lissotriton helveticus
TAGCTCTGCATCACAAAACTAGCTTGGTGTCTGACATTTTATCCTGTCTTTTTTGCTCTTTTTCTGGGAATAACATTAACTCTTCTTCTTCTCTGCCACATGCCTGCACGTTTTTGATAAATGTCCATCTGGTGATGGTTACATATATAAGCGGCAGGGGCACATTTTTATCATCACCTGCATCACAGAATACTTAATATGACACTCTGGAAGGCGAGTGTGCAGCTTCTACTAGTTGCCAACATTGTTTGTCATAGAAGGTGTTCATGTTAAGGGGATCATTATCCAATCACGCCGTAGAAGTCATTACAGTTCTAGCGTCTCAGAATAATGTAGTTTCTCATATGCCTCCAATTTAACAAGCCCACCCTTGTGCATGGATCTTTGTTGAAGCGATTCTCTGTCCAGAATGGCACTTCATCTAAAGAACATGTCTTTGTACTTCTCTTTCAAATGACACACAGGAATGCCCTGAGAATCAATTCTGTATAAATATCTATTTTAGGATCCCCAAAGAGAATTCAAGTGCAAGAAGAGAGAAGAACACCTTATTGATGTTAACACTCGCACATCTGCCGGATATATAGACTGTAGATTCTGAAACCTCTTTAGACTGATATGCCTTTTGCTATACTTCCTAAGAAAAAGAGAAAATGCCAACCCACCTTGTTTTGTTTGCTCTGAATTTTAAGCAACAAATCAATATTCTTTTGATATGTTAGGTATATTTATTTTTACCTTTTCTTTGAATTATATTTTTTGAAAAAAATCATTGGTTTATGTCAAAAAGACAACACTACACATATATCATATATATACAACAACTTATACAATACATTCACCGAAAAACATTAATAGATAAATATATACATTCACTATACACAACATAGCTTATTCTTAACTGTTCCAAGGGCAAATATCAACTCTTTGCCTTATTAACCATCAGTGATTACAATAATAAGAACAGTAGTGAACAAAGTCACAATCAACCAGAGATATTAAACAATAATTCACAAGTCAATAGTTATAAATAATTCAAGTTTTTATCTCCGTTCCCCCGACGCGTTTCGAACACCATACATCAATTATGGGTTCTCCTCAGGGCCTTGTCACTTCTATCTTTCCTGTAGCCGTTATTCTCCTATATCTGAATCTGGGTCTTTGAGCTGCAATCTTTTTATTTCTGTATCTGGGCGTGCCCCTGCAGCTCGACTCCCTTTTGACCTTTGTGGGTCCACCGTTAGCTTGGGGGCGTCTCACTTCATATACACGACGTTTTATGCATGCGGGTAATCTTGTTTAAATCGGTCTACCGGACTCCCGCACCATTTTCGACTCGCTACAGCGTCTCGCTCGACCCACAGTGAGGCGAGCGAGATGTTGTAGCGAGTCGAAAATAGTGCGTGAATGCGAGAGCAACCCGAAGGGTACAACGTGGCGCGCATAGCGGGAGTCCGGTAGACCGATTTAAACAAGATTACCCGCATGCATAAAACGTCGTGTATATGAAGTGAGACGCCCCCAAGCTAACGGTGGACCCACAAAGGTCAAAAGGGAGTCGAGCTGCAGGGGCACGCCCAGATACAGAAATAAAAAGATTGCAGCTCAAAGACCCAGATTCAGATATAGGAGAATAACTGCTACAGGAAAGATAGAAGTGACAAGGCCCTGAGGAGAACCCATAATTGATGTATGGTGTTCGAAACGCGTCGGCAGAACGGAGATAAAAACTTGAATTATTTATAACTATTGACTTGTGAATTATTGTTTAATATCTCTGGTTGATTGTGACTTTGTTCACTACTGTTCTTATTATTGTAATCACTGATGGTTAATAAGGCAAAGAGTTGATATTTGCCCTTGGAACAGTTAAGAATAAGCTATGTTGTGTATAGTGAATGTATATATTTATGTATTAATGCTTTTTGGTGAATGTATTGTATAAGTTGTTGTATATATATGATATGTGTAGTGTTGTCTTTTTGACATAAACCAATGATTTTTTTCAAAAAATAGAATTCAAAGAAAAGGTAAAAATAAATATACCTAACATCAAAATAATATTGATTTGTTGCTTAAAATTCAGAGCAAACAAAACAAGGTGGGTTGGCATTTTCTCTTTTTCTTAGTATGTTATAAGGTCCAGCCATTCCCACACTTTAAGGACCTAACTCCTTCACTTTAAATTATTTTGCTATACTTCAGCAGACTATATCCTATTGAGAGTGTATCTCAATGAGAATCTCGCCTGTCGGTAACGTTTAATATCCAGATAATGACTAGTAGTGGAGACTTAAGTTGTATGCAAATTGCACAGAACACTGGAGTTCGGAAGTCTACCCTATTAGTGATGAAACTTACTCCATTATACTTAGTTTTGATATTGCAATGTCACATGATAAGATTTAAAAAACGTTAACCGCATGACTTTCCGGCCCCTGCTTGTGCCCACCGTTTGATAGTTCTCCGGTCAGGTGTGCCAAGCCATTTGATTTCCTTCAAGGTACAGAGAGCATTCCGAAGAAACAGAGGCTCGTTGCTTGATCTCCTAGTGCAATGCTATCTAATTATGATGAAGTTGCCAGATCAAGTTATGCCAGCCGTATGGCCACCAAATTCAATTAACTGGCTCATCTCATGTTTATTTTGGCTTCACGTGCTACTGTCCTGTCATTCTACTGGAGGTATCTGCATGATAATGCAGGCATATGACATAAGAATTATGACTGTGTATGTGGTGCTACATTGCACACCAGCATGCTGCAAGGCAAGGTTGAGGTGCATTGCTGTTCCATTACCTAGAGTTAATATTAGTTTTGTAAAGCGCGCAAATGCCATAAGGTGTCTTGGCGCTGTGGAAATGTGGGGCTGTTGAGTTGGGCAAGAGATGTTGTTTAGACTGAGCTAAGATTGGATAGTAAAGAGGCAGTTGTTTAGGTCTTTCCTGAAACTGAGGAGGGGGGTCTGGGATTTTAGATTGCAGGAGGCTGTTCCAGAGTTTAGCTGTGCTGCTTATGAAGCTCCTGCCTCTCCATTTCGCCAACTTGTACTGGGGAATTATGGCGTTTTTGACAGAGGCAGAGCGCAGTGTTCTGGCAGGGTTATGCCATTGAAGATTATTTTTTAAAATATTAAGGACCAGAGCCATGCAGGGCCTTCTGGCGATACAGAGGGCTTTAAATGAGATGCATTTTGTTTTGCAGTTTGTGTAGAGCCTGGGAGGCTGACTGGAACTTTGGGAATTCCTAGTAGCACCTGAGCGGCTTCATATTGAGATAGACGGTGTTGTAATAATCGACTTTTGATAAAATCAGTTTTTTGAGTTCATGGGGGATCAGACTGGGTTTAAAAATGTATTTTTTTTTTTTTTAGACACTTTGCGTGACAAAGTGATTACATTCACCTGCGCTCGGAAAGTCAGTTTGCCGTTTAATTCAATGCCCAGGCTTCTGACCTTCTTAACAGGGTATGAATGGGCCCCCACCAAGTTGGGGACCAGAAGGCAAGATAATTTCCAAAAAGCAGAACCTCGGTCTTGCCGGAGTTTAACTTCAGGCTGTTTTGCTTCACCCATCCACCCACTTCTTCCATGCAGTTGTGAAATCTCGCTGCTGTTTCAAGGGAATCACTGGACATTGAAACAGTGATTTGTATATCAGCATATTAAATCAAGGAGAAACCAAAGCATCTGATCAGACTTGCAAGGGTTTGTAACGTATATATAAATCCAGCTTAATAATGACCCCTGGGGTACACTGTAGGGCAGGGATAAAGGGGTTGAGTGGATTTTGTACTGAGAGCAGGATTACTGTTGATTAGGACTGAAGTGCATTAGCATAGTTAATATGGCTCGATTGTAAAGCGTTGATAGAGCTGTGGCTCACAGATGTGTTGCTACCTCTTCTGGAATAGCAGGGGCGCTATTGGTCAGACTTGGCAAAGTTGCATGGAGTGTCTTGCGAGTACTCGGTGTGGATTCCTGCACATAAATATATAGTATACTACAGTTCATGATTAGGAGACCTTGATAGACTTGCGTATTGGTTGAGCACTAAAAGTGCAGGCAGAATGTTAAAGTGGCATTAGTAAAGCTGCAAGTCACAGCTAAGGAACAAGTCTTGGTGCCTGGAGCAGGGCTGAAATTATTTTGTCGTATGGAAAAGGCAAACCACTGAACTGTTGCAAAAACAAATACAATAATATAAAAAGTAACAAAACAGTCAGTTGGAAGATTCATTTGAAAAACATCAGCTTCAGAATACATCAAACGGTAAACACACCATATTGTTGCATTGTAGGTGTTAAGAAGTGGAGCCAATAATTCCACAATATGTGTGCATTCTACCGATAGCTTACTTTATGTAGGATGACGCATGCAATGTATAAATACTAGATAACATGAACCTTGCTTGACTTTCTGTCATGTAATGCAACTTGCAGTCTCATTAAGGTCCAGATGTAGCGGATGATGTCGGAAGCATAGTCCTGCAATTGGGGACCGTGAATTAATCAAAGGTATATAACGGGAAACCGTGCATAAAGCATAGGATTGATCTTGAGAATTAGCGTTTAGGCCAAGAAGTCCAGTTTTGTCGGTACCATACTGCACCTTCTGTCTGTAGACCTCATGGTAGACTATATAATGCAGCTCTAAAATGTATTCATTTTTTGTCAATTGTCAGGCCTCTTCTCCAGCACTTATGGGACTCTGTGGTTTATAAAAAAAAATAAAAAAGTAACCCTAAAAGAAACCGTTAATAATGTCAAGTTCAGTCTCCGTAAATATCTTCTTATCGCCCTAGTGTACTTTAAATGTGTAAGGAGCAGGAAGGTATCTTCTTGTACCAATGTGTTTAACTGAAGCAGAATATTAAGCAAGAGATGGTCTACGTTAAGTCTTTTTGGGATCAGGCAAGTTGGTATCTATGAAAGGTGATCCCATAACAGTGAAAAGCGTCCTTCACCATGGGATTATTTCGTATATTCATACAAGTTAGAAAGTAAAGGCACTTGTGTGAGAACCTAGAACAGTCTGTTTAATTTCTTTTATAAGTAACATGTTTTCATTCCGTTAGTCAACATTTTCTGGTATTTATCTTCAAGTAATTGCGATTATTCCTTTGGCTGAAAGCAGCACTACTATTTAACCTTTATAAACTCTAGAAAAGCGAGTCTGTCTATTTAAAAATCTTGGGGCTTTAACCATATTTATTTATTTATTTTATTCGATTTATATAGCGCGTTATAACCCAGGGGTCTCTAAGCGCTTTGTCAGGTACGCACAGCAGAAATTCCTAAAAAGCCCTACCAGGAGTTATAACCCAACCCAGGCCTTCTGAAAAAGAACAGTTTTCAACTTCTTCCGGAAGGACATCAAATTGGATTCCTTCCGCAAATCCGCCGACCGATTATTCCAGACTGCTGGGAGGGTATTGGAAATGGCGCGGCCACCCACTGTGGCCAGTCTGAAGCGTGGTTGGGTAAGAAGGGTTGCTTCAGCAGATCTTAACGATCTACCCGGTTTGTATAGAGTCAAACGGGTCTTGATATATCTTGGCGCCTTTCCATAGAGCGATTTGTGTGCGATGCAGAGCCCTTTAAAGAGCACCCTCTGCCTTACTGGCAGCCAGTGTAGCTCGCGCATAAGTGGGGACGCATGCGAGCTCCTTGGTTTCTTAAAGATGAGCCTGGCGGCATCATTCATCACCACTTGAAGTTTATCCAGAAGTTTTTGGGGCAGTCCTAAATAAAGCGAATTGCCATAGTCCAACCTTGATAGTATTATTGCGGATACCGCCCGTCTCAAGGTGGAGAAGGACAATAATGGCGCAATTTTCCTAAGTTGTCGGAGAAGACCAACACAGGTTCCTACCACCGTGGTGACTTGCTTCCGCATGGATAGTTTATCATCCACATGGATGCCTAGGCTTTTTACCACCGCTGCAGGTTCTGGGGGTGGCCCAAGTTCTCTTGGCCAAAACCCGTCGTGCCATGGGTTACCGGCAATGGTGATTGGTAAAACCTCCGTCTTGTCAGGGTTGATTTTTAAGGAGTTCAGACATCCAGTTGGCTGTATGCTTGAGGATATTTTGCAGCCTTGCTAACGCCCCAGGAGCATCATCCATTTGGATGATGATTTGGGTGTCGTCAGCGTAATTATACACCTGACAGTCCATTTGATTGAGGAGTGAAATCAACGGTTGTAGATATATATTAAATAAAAGGGGCGACAGAGCAGACCCCTGCGGCACTCCACATGAAATTGGTGTTGCAGTGGAAAGCATTTCTCCCAGCTGTACTCTTTGCGTCCTCCCTTGTAGGAAAGAGGCAAACCAGACATGAGCTGTGCCCTGAATGCCGAAGTCCCTCAGCCGCGACAGAAGTAGTTTATGACACACAGTGTCAAACGCCGCGGAGAGGTCTAACAACACCAGGGCACCAGGTATCTTCCTATCTGCCCTATTCCTGAGCTCATCTAAGATAGACAGCATGACCAGCTCCGTGCTGTGATTCGCACGGAACCCCGATTGATTTGGTTCCAACAAACAATTCCTTTCCAGATGGTCGGAGAGGTCGGACAAAACATGCTGTTCTAGCACTTTGGCCAGGAAAGGAATCTGGGAGATAGGCCTGAAATTTTTCAGGCATTTCACGTCTGCCCCTGTTTTTTTTAGCAAAGGGATCAGTCGTGCTTCCTTAAAGGCTGACGGAACCTTGCCTAATACTAAGGATGAATTCAGGAGAGCCAAGACCTCTTCCTCTATTCCTGGCATAGCCAGTTTGAATACTTCAGGAGGGCAAGGATCAGCCTGAGAGCCAGACTTAACTCGCCCCATAAGCAATGACAGTCCATCCTTCGCAATCAAGGGTAGAGTGTCCAAAGGACTGTCCACCAGCTTCTTAACCGGGGTGGTCTGTAAGGGGCAGGCATGCATGGGAGTACGAGCAATTTCAGAGATGAGGTCTGTAATTTTGCTGGTGAAAAAGTCCTGAAATCTCTGACAGTCCTCTAGAGTAAACTCCGGCCTCTGTTCTTTTGTTTTCCTGAGTTCATTTAGGACTCTAAAGATTTCTTTTTGTGGATCTTTAGCTGTAGTGATCCTTTCCTCGTAGAACTCGGCCTTCCTGGCTGTTATTGCCCGTTTATAGGTCGATAGTTCTAGCATATAGAGACTTCGCGCATTGGTGTCATAGGCTCTGCGCCAAGCTCTCTCCGCCTTGCGTAAATCCCTCTTCTTCTCCCTAAGAGAGTCATTATACCAAGTGGATCCCGAGCCTCTATTTACTAAGTTGACCCTTCGTGCTGGCGCCACGTAGTCGGCCGCCCTTCGAAGTCTATCATCCAAATTACTGGTTTCCTTCCTTTGAGTAGCTGAAAAGGAGAAAATATTGTGGTACAATGTTATGATCCAATCTGACACATGTTTTGTAACATTGACATGTGCCTTCATCGCCAATTGAATACCCTCTACCGAAGTCATGTTAAATCTTTCTACCAGGCCATTCACATTTGGCGAATAAAGTGCAGTTCTTACATCAATATTGAGATCTTTCAAAAACTCAAACACATTTGACATAAATTGTGGTCCATTATCAGACACAAGACTCGCAGGAAAACCTGCTTTCCTAAGGATTTCTTTGAAAAAAAATCAATTACAGGAGCATCAACCTGAGAAACCCACTGTTTCTTCTCACTTAGAGAAGTAATCTATCACAACCAAGATGTACACGTTAACCGAAACAATTCCTTCATATGACCCTAAAATGTCAATAGCCAGTTTTTACCATTGCTTCTCTGGCATTGACAATCTTAGCAAATCAGAATGTTGCACTTTATTAGAATCCATACATAACAAAACCGACCTTCACTGTCCATATAGGGCCACCAAATGAGTTTCTTACTTATACCTGTTTGACTTATATGACCTAATTTTTTCCTGATACCAAGTCGTGGCACAAACAATTAACCCTTCATGACCAAATCATTGGTAAAAGTAAGGTCATCTCCCACCTTCCAAAAAAACACATTCTTTAGACACATTTTTTTCCAAAGGCCAACCATCTACAATATAGGTTAAAAAAAATGTTTTTATCATTTCAAACGTTTCATCCTCCAAACTTGCCCTCAACCATTCTTCTTTGAACACTACTTGTGCTACAGACAATACCACATCTTCAGCAGTAGCAACTACACACTCTTTATGCTGAAATGTACACTGTAGCTTTAATTACTTGCCTGAGGCGGGGATACAAACTTACCCTAAAAAGGAGAAATGTAATTAAAAATGAGGCCTGGAATAATCTCCTTAATATAGATGTTCTTCGAGATAGCAAAAACTTCTGGGATATCATAAATAACCCGTTTTTTTCGGGTACTGACAATACTCCCCTTGACTATGTTATCCTGAATGAGAAATGGATTGACCACTTTCAAGAGGTATATGGTAATAAAAGTGGTACATCCATGACTGGTACAAGAACTGTTCAGGTCCACCCTGAAGTAGTGTTTGGGGAAGACGAGGTCTTTAAGGCCATAATGGACTCCTCCACAAATAAGGCGCCAGGGCCGGATGGCGTACCAGTTGATTTTATTTAGATATTCCCCGAAAACTTGGTCTCCAGTCCTAACCAGAGTATTTAGAGCTGCAAATGATATCTTCCCAAATTCATGGGCAACCGCTATCATAGTCCCTATTTTTAAGAAAGGCAACCGGGAGGATCCTGGGTGCTATAGACCCATCTCCCTCCTTGACTCTGCGATTAAAATCCTGGGCAGAGTGTTATTGGGCAAATTAAGGACTAATTTGGAGGCTTGTGGGGGGCTCGATAACATACAGTACGGTATTAAAATGATGAAGAGCCAGGGAATTATAAAATATGAATATTTATTGGATAAATTATCCAGTAGAGCACAGCACGTCTGGAGGGAACAAAACATCCAGTAAAACTGTCCCACATGGAACTTGGAACCCAGACTGTAAGATGCAGGCACGCATCGATCCATTCCAGGCTCCAACCATGAACAACATCAAATAGACATAGAAGAGCAAATTATCCAGTATTTGGGTGTCTTTCATAGATTCACATGCCTGAATCATTCCCCGTCGTCGAGACGGGAGCCTCCGGTATATAAAAAAGTAATGTCCTATAGACATACATAGAGAAAAATAGGCCTATGGATCCCACCTTAGAAGCCTATCCACGTCCTTTTGTAAAAAGGACCAAACTAGAGTAGACCCAAGGGTCCCACCTTAGTGGCCTATCTATGTCCTTAGTGGCCTTTCTATGTCCTTTTGTAAAAAGGACCAAAGTAAAGAAGCCAACCAATCAGCTACCACCTCCTTCTAGAACCTTCCTGTCAGGAGCCTAGGTCTCTCAGATTTTCTACCGCACGTTGGTCTAAGGGAGTCTCCTCTGAGCTCTGCTCAGATTCTGTGTTTATTTTCACTTCATTAAATAACTTTGCTTTTCGACTATGGATTATCTTCAAATACATTCTGTAAAGGTGGTCTGGTAAGGTTAGAGCCTGTGCTTCTTGTTCCAAGAAGTTGCTCTGCTCTGTTTCCCACACTGAAGGTATGTCGCACTTTCTCAAGTAAGTTTTGAGAGGTCGTGAAGAGCGACTTTTAATATGGTTAAGACCAGAAAGGAGGTTTTTATTTTCTCCAGTTACTGTGATGAGGCGCTGCCCTCAACGTCTAGGAGACCTCAAAAGAGAAGAGAATCTCCTCAGACTGATTCTTCAGGGGGACGTCCTGAGAAGGCCCTCAAAAAGACCGCTCATAGGTCTTCTGGGCGCAGTCCTTCAAAATCTCCTCACTCCGTGGTAAAGGAGAGTAAAGGACTTGCTTTTGGAGAAAAATCATATAAAAAAGACGACTTCTGAGCCGTCAAAATCACCTCCTCTGATCATGGGACCCTTCAGAAAGGGCGTCTTCTTTACCTCCTGAGGTAAAGACTAGCAGCCAACATCGTCAACAGGATCGTCGACAGAAAAAACCATCAATGCCTATTACAGCCTCTTCGTCTACGATGGCCCGTCTACGATGGCCTCATCTACGATGGCTCATCTACGACGGCTCGTCTACGACGTTGTCGACGACGGCCTTATCTATGACTACTCGTCTACGACGGCCTGTCTATGGCGTCGACGATGGCCTCATCTACGATGGCCTCGTCTACGATGGCCTCGTCTACGATGGCCTCGTCTACTACGAGAGCGCCGACGACGACGAGAGCGCCGACGACGACGAGAGCGCCGACGACGACGAGAGCGTCGACTACGACGAGAGCGACGACGAGAGCGTCGTCGACGACGAGAGCGTCTACGACGACGGCGAGAGCGTCGACGGCGAGAGCGCGGACGACTCTAGGTCTGCTCCTCTGTCTGCTCGTCTGACTGCTCGTCTACGATGGCCTCGTCTATGATGGCCTCGTCTACGATGGCCTCGTCTACGATGGCCTCGTCTACGATGGCCTCGTCTACGATGGCCTCGTCTACGATGGCCTCGTCTACGATGGCCTCGTCTACGATGGCCTCGTCTACGATGGCCTCGTCTATGATGGCCTCGTATATGATGGCCTCGTATATGATGGCCTCATCTATGACGATCTCCTCTACAAAGGCTGGTCTACGACGGCGTCGGCCACCTTGTCTACGACAGATCGTCTATGGCGTCGTCCATGACGGCCTCATCTATGACTGCTCGTCTACGACGGCATAGTCTATGACGACGATCTACGAGGGAAAAATCCGCCAATTCTGGAATTTCTTATAATGTGGTAGAGAGGGCTGCTCAACGTTTTAAGATCTTAATGACCTCTCAAAACGGGCCGGCTTCTTGTATGACTTTGAAGAACCTCTCAAGAAGGCTGTAAGGTCAATACAGATTATCAATTACCTATAGTCAGAAGGGGTAAGGGTCATGCAGAACCCCTCCTCTGTATCACCAGTTGGATAAGAAGTATAGGGCGCCAGATACAGCACCGGCGTGTTTAACAGGACATCCTAAGCCGGACTCCGTAGTGACACAGGCGGCCCAGAAGACCTCCAGGAATCCTTCGGCCCCTTTGTCGCTTCCTCCTGATGTTAAGGACAAAGAATGGACAACATTGGGAACAGGTTTTCCTCAATGTCTGCAATCACGGTACAGGCCGTGAACGCTCTAGCGCTCTTGGGACACTATCATGGACAATTGTGGGCACACATAGCCCCATACCTGTCGGAATTGCCAAATTCATCCAAAGAGGAAGTAAAAAGGATTCTGCTAGATGGTGAAGCATCGGCGTCAGACACTGTAGTCGGCGCGATGGATATCGCTATGACAGGGTTCCTCAAGTTGGCTGGAGCAACAGTCTTGCGACTCCAAGGATGGCTAAAGGCAACCTCTTTCAGTCCTGAGGTGCGAACATAGGTTTTGGACATGCCATATGACAGCCAGTTACTAATTGGCACAACAAATTGACGAAGCAGACACTGTGAGAGCTTTGGGCACTCTTCAGTATAAGAACCAGTCCTTTAGTAGAAATAGAGGAAGAGGACAGTCTTCCCACAGAGGGAATTATCAATACAAATCTTCCTACTCTTCAGGCCAGAGTAGACCGCAATACCAAATGGTAACGATCCAGGAGGTCTGGCGACTACTGTAAAAGCAGGATTTTAGAGCGTCCGTAAACATACAGGACGCTTACTTCCATATCCCAATTCACGGGAATCACAAAACGGTACTTGAGATTTGCAGTAGCGGGCAGACACTTGCAGTTTTGCGTTTTGCCCTTCGGGCTCAAGTCTGCACCGCACATATTCATGAAATGTCGTACCACGGTGGCGGCATATCTCAGACAGTGCCATCACCAAGTCTTTCCGTATCTAAATGACTGGCTGGTCAAGGCTTCATCCTTAAAAGATGCGTCCAGGTCATCCAACGCTTGTTTAAAGCTTTTCGATTGCTTGGGTCTCACCCTCAATCAGGAAAAATCGGTCCTACAACCTTCTCAGTACATCAGTTTCCTAGGTGCAACCCTGGACACACGGTCCGCAAAAGCTTTCCCATCCAGAGAGGATGAACAAGCCTCTTGCTCTTGCTGCTATAGTAGCCTCCAAGAAAGTCTTGACAGTCCGCCTCTTCAAATCCCTTCTGGGGATGATGTCAGCGTGTATCCTCCTGATTCCTCACTGTCAACTACGAATGAGGAATCTTCAGGAGGCGCTCTCAAAGCAGTGGGTCCAATGCACAGGGTCATTCGAAGGCCACATAAAAGTGAATCCTCAGATGGTCGGAGCCCTTCGATGGTGGCTGTCATCTCAAAACCTGTCTCGAGGCTTGTCATTCTTGCGTCGGTTACTCCTCATATTGCCACAACAGGCGCCTCCTTGGAAGGCTGGGGAGCTTTTCTGCAAGAGCTACAGATAAGCGGATAGTGGTCTCCTATGGAGAAGAAACTACATATCAATCTGCTCGAATTGTGGGCGGTCTTCCTGGCCCTTCATGTTTTCCTGCCAAGAATCAAATATTCCCTGGTGCTCGTCCGGACAGACAACACCACGACTATGCACTACCTCAACAAACGGGGAGGGACGCGCTCGCTGACGCTCTCTCGCGAGTCGCAAAAAAGTCTGGAATTGGCTCATACTCCACAATGTAACCCTAAGGGCGGAATATGTCCCAGGCGCGGACAATGTGCTCGCCGACACGTTGAGCATGCAGAAAACATCGTCACACAAGTGGGAGCTAGTTCAACAACTTATCGAGCAGATCTTCTCCAGATGGGACACGCCGCAAATCGATCTATTTGCGACGAGAATGGACGCCAAATGCCCACACCTCGCAGGTTGGCATCCCCAGTCAGGGTCTCTAGGGAATGCATTTTCCATCGCATGGCGCAAGCGTCTTTGCGTATGCCTTTCCGCCATTCCCGAGGCTTCCTAGAGTCCTCAGGAATATTTCGATGGAGCCTTGTACTCTAATTTTAATAGCCCCAACTTGGCCGAGGCAACATTAGTTCAGAGCGCCACCGTCTATCACTGGAGCCGTCGATCCACCTTCGGCAGTATCCATCGCTGCTCACAATGTACAACATCCGGATCTGAAGTCTCTCAGGTTAGCTACCGGGCTCCTGTGTTCCGAGAGTTCCACTATCTGAATATTCCACAAGACTGTAGGGACATTCTTGCCAGAGCAAGGGCAGATGGAACGACCAAAACGTATTCCCTGAAATAGAAGCGCTTTTGTGTCTGGTGTGCAGACCAAAACTTTCGGCTTTTCTCCTCCTCACCGGAGCAAATCTTACCTTATCTATTACATCTGGCACAGTAGGGCCTAGCCCACTCCTCCATTAAAGTGCACTTAGGAGCAATATCTCGTTATAAAAGAACTTAAACGAGTCCTTCTCTCTGGTCAAGCAGGTCGATCCAGCAATTTCTAAAAGGATTGTACAGATCTTTCCCGCCAGTAAGTGTGTTGCCACCTGCCTGGCATCTCAATGCGGTTCTTAACCAGCTCATGAAACATCCGTTTGAACCAGTACACAGAGCTGTCCTGAAGTATGTCTCGTGGAAAACAGCGCTCCTCCTGGCACTCACATCTGCGAGGAGGGTCCGCGAGCTACAGCCGTTTTTAATCCAGGATCCTTTTTCTACGGTTAAAAAAAAAACAAAAAAAAAACAGAGTAATCCTGAGAACCAATCCTAGGTTTATCCCACAAGTCCCGTCGGACTTCCACCTAATTGAACCTGTGGTTCTGCGTTCCTTCTTTCCAAACCCAAGCATGGCAACTGAAAGATCGCTGCATTCTAGGGATCTCAACAATGCTTGAAGTTTTACATTGGCAAAACGAAAACATTCAGGAAATCTAACCAGCTCTTCGTAGCTTATAACAGACCTAGGAAAGGTCTACCACTTACCAAGCAGAGCATCTCCAGATGGATTTCTGCAGCCATTGCTTTCTGTCATGACCAAGCTGGACAGCCATTGCATTCCAAAGTGAGAGCGCACTCCAAGAGAGCCATGTCCACTTCTATGGCCCTCTTTGCAGGGGCGCCAGTCATTGGCATTTACAGGGCGGCAACATAGAAGTCGCCTCCTACATTCACTAGGCACTACTGCCTGGATACGGAGCTGAGGAAGGATGCAGTAGTGGGACAAGAAGTGTTCAGCTATATATATATTTCAGTAAGGTGAGCCTTCCTCCGTCCCTCCATCCTTCTCTTGTAGGCACATTTCTCTACTAATACTTTTTGTGGATGTCTAATGATGGTTCATGCTCGCATGATGTGTATTATCTAAGGAATAGTATATGCTGTGCCATCAGAAATGTGCATAATATATTGCTTGCTACTCTGATTCAGGCATGTGAATCTATGAAAGACACCCAAATACTGGATAAGAAATGCGTTACTTACCTGTAACTGCAGTTATCCAGTATTAGTGTCTTTCATAGATTCACATGCACCCTCCCGCCTCCCCTGGAAGGACTCACCTACTTCTCTTACAAGTTACGCCTACCTAGCTTGGTGCGTACGAAAATCTGAGAGACCTAGGCTCCTGACAGGAAGGTTCTAGAAGGAGGTGGTAGCTGATTGGTTGGCTTCTTTACTTTGGTCCTTTTTACAAAAGGACATAGATAGGCCACTAAGGTGGGACCCTTGGGCCTACTCTAGTTTGGTCCTTTTTACAAAAGGACGTGGATAGGCCACTAAGGTGGGATCCTTAGGCCTATTTTTCTCTATGTATGTCTATAGGACATTACTTTTTTATATACCGGAGGCTCCCGTCTCGACGACGGGGAATGATTCAGGCATGTGAATCTATGAAAGACACTAATACTGGATAACTGCAGTTACAGGTAAGTAACGCATTTCTATCACAACATACAGAATGTAACACATCTTATCCCTAAAGAAATGACAGATTAATTTAAATACCTGCTAGGTAGTTTTTTTGGTCTGACATTACCTTTAACTCTAGAAGCAATGGATAAATCATTATGTACAACATTATGGGGATAAACCTTTAGATCATGTACTAATTTTTTTCTATGGTCATCCTCAAACTGATCACTACACTTAGCCACTCTACGAACATTCCAAATTCTTCCATCTTGAGTGACCACACTATTTTTGAAAACTTTAACAACCTTGATGGGAGGAAAGAATTTCGAAAATCCTTTGACAAGGAAACCAGGTTGTTTTATCCTCACCCACTCTCCCACCACAAACTCAGGAACTCTGACATGCATTTTAGAATCAAGACATTTTCATTTCTGTTGTTTTTCTTCCAACACGTTTGGCAACATATTCAAGATCAACAACAGAATTGTTTTTACTCAACTTTTTTATCCACCAGGGACAAATATCAGAGGATGGTTCTCTTCCCCTAAGGAGCATGAATGGACTCACACCCGTCACTGAATGAGGTGTAATGCGATATGTCCACAATCTTTTCCTCACAGCTTCCAACCAATCACCACCGGAAGAAATCACACCATTAATACAATCCTTGAGAACTCGATTGAAACGTTCAACCTGGCCATTTTCTCTAGGTTCATATAAAGACGTAGTACGATGTTTAATATTACAAGCTTTGAGAAATTCTTCTATATCAGAAGAAATAAGCTGCGTACCATTGTCTGTGACAAAAGTTTCAGGAAAACCTTCCCTAGCAAAAATCTCTTTTAAAAAAACAAGGATCACTTGTGATGAAGCATTACCAACAAACTTCACTTCAGGCCATTTCGAGTGGTAATCAACCATTACTAAAGCATAATGAGCATTTATTGGCAAATGTTTGAATGGTCCTGAGATGTCAAATGCCACTTTCTGCCAAGGAAAATTAGGCCAACTCACTGGCTTCAGAGGAGCAGAAGACACATGAAGCATTTTATCACTACTTATACATTGTGGACATTCTCTTACCATTCTGTCCACCATCTTATCAATGCCCGGCCACCAAAAGTTTTCCCTAATCAAACGTTTCATAGAAGACATTCCAATGTGACCTTGGTGAGATAATAAGATTTTCTTCTGTAATGAACAAAGAGGAACAATTTTACCAGCTTTAAACAATAAACCTCCCAACTCTTCAATTTCAGAAGAAACTTGCCAAAAAGGAGCTAATTCAGCAGAAATACATCTATTATTCGGCCATCCTTCCCTTACATAACCAAAAATTTGCTGGCACAACACATCTTTTCTCAACTCTTCAAACCACTCATCTTCACTTAGAGTTAAAAACTCCTGAGAAACACAATCACCAATTGAAGCAACCACATCATCATCTTGCTCCACAACTGAAATATTGTCATCACTACAGGGTAACCTCGACAGAAAATCAGCCGTGACATTACTTTTTCCAGGTACATAAACAATCTCAAAGTCATACTCTTCAAGCCGGGAAGACAATCGAGCTATCCGCGCAGTGGAGTTCCATCCACCTCCAGGAGACAAAATTCCTACCAGCGGTTTATGATCCGTCCTCAGGATGAATCTATTTCCCCACACATAATTCCTGAAGTGTTCCACAGCCCAAATACACGCTAACAGCTCTTTTTCAATTACTGAATACCTTCTTTCAGTGGTGGACAAGGTTCTGGACGCGAAGGCAACACACCACTCGTCCTTGCCAGAACACTGACTCAGAACTGCACCAACCCCATACAGACTAGCATCCACAGTAATAACACATTTTTTATTGATGCAGTATGATTTTAGGGTAGGAGCATTAATAATCTCCTCTTTAATTTGCTTAAAGGCCAAATCCTGTTTGTCAGTCCAAATAAATTTAGCAGAATTTCTGGTTAATTCCCTAAGAGGTTACATTTTTGTTGCAAAATTGTAGATAAATTTACTATAATACTCACATAAACCTGCAAATGACAGTAACTTTTCCTTATTATCAGGTGCAGGTGCTTTAACAATAGCATCAACAAGATTTTTTTTTGGTGCGACCCCATCCCCAGAAAGAGTATGCCCCAAATACTCCACTGATTTGCAAAAAAACTTACACTTACTAGCTTTAAGCGTTAACCCAGATTGTTCTAACCTGGAACGCACCCCTTTAAGATGAATGTGATGATCACTATCATTCTTTGAGAAAATAAGAATGTCATCTTGAAAACATTTGACAAACAAACCCAGATTTTTAAAAATATGGTACATGGCTCTTTGAAATACTGAAGCAGCCGAAGCCAAACCAAATGGCATTCTTCTGAATTGAAATAAACCATGAGGGGTAATAAAGGCTGTAAATTGCTTTGAGTCTTCAGTAAGCTCGATCTGGTGATATGCAGACCTAAGATCTAACGTTGAAAATACACATGCACCATCCAACATACACAGCATTTCATTAATGCTTGGAAGTGGGTGGCAATCAGTAACTAAATTTTTGTTAAGTGCTCTTAAATCCACACATAACCTAATACTTTTATCAGGTTTAATTGCCAAAACAATGGGCGAAACCCACTCTGAAGACTCTACCTCCTCAATAATATTATCTTTCACCATGGTATCTAACATATCCCTAAGCTCATTTCTAATACTGATGGGAACTCCTCTCAGCTTTTGTTTAATGGGAACCGTATTGGGTTTAACCTTAATTCTATGACAGAAACCTTTCAATTTACCCAGTTTGTCAGAGAATACCTTTGGAAACAACTGTGCACATTCAGTGGACCATGGTAACGTACTAGAGTCCTCGTTAGTTACAGCAAGGACTGAAACAGGATCCTTTAGTCTGGGATTCAATGTAATACCCAACTTAGCTTGATCTCCCCATCCCAACACATTCACACCTTTCAGAGCTACATAAAGTTTCATAACAGCAGAACTATTTCTTACCATAATAAGAACCTCCTTAAAACCAATAAAAACAATTTTAGAACCATCAAAATTATACGCTATAATATCAGGTTTACACAAGGTGTTGATATCAACTAACTCCCCAAATGTTTCTAAGCAATATTCACGAGTAATGATAGTCCACGGGGAACAAGAGTCTACCATAAGCTCTAAAACCCTCCCCAAAATATTTACCATACTTTTAGGAGATGACAAACTATCAGATTGTGAAATATCATAAGCATCTATTATAGATACCACAATACCAGATTCCTTAATCTCTGGATCATCCCTCCCCTCTTGAGAGACATATGATACGTTTCCACTAAAACGTTTAGGAGAAGAAAATGATGATTTCCTAGTGTCCTGGAAAGGTTTAGCAGAAGTCTTGCACATTTTAGAAAAGTGCCCAGTGCGTCCACATTTATTGCACTGTTTGTTAATAGCAGGACACTGCGGAAATGAAGCAATGTGATCAGGATTTCCACATCTAAAACAATAAAATTGTTTGTTCTTACCATCATTTCTATTAAGGTAAATGTTCTTTGTTTCTTGACGTTTTACCGTGCAAACCTCACTAGAATTCGAAGTGGAAGTACTGGAAGTACTCGGAGTAGCTACCTTATCCAAAGATTTAATCCATTTATCTGACTGCTCAAGTGCTTTCGCAGTACTAATAGCTGTCTCCAAATTAGGGTCACCTAAAATCCACAATTGTTCTTGAACTTTCTTACTTTTCACATGCACAACTATTTGGTCTCTAATCATCTCATCAGTCATAAGACCAAAATTACAATGTAGAGATAATGCACGTAGAGCCGTAAGAAAGTCATCAAAACACTCATTATCATCTTGAGCTCTAGTATAAAATTTAAATCTATTTAGAGCTACACTCGTAACAGGTTTGAATCGACCCTCAATTCTTAAAACAGCTTCATCATATACATTTGCATCACCCCCAGACCTTACAGGTGGCAAAGTTCTAAAAACCAATTGCCCTTCCGAACCAAGGCAATGTAAAAATATATTCTTTTTCCTTTCTGCTGACATTCTTTCACCATTCATTGCTTTGAGATACGTAAACAATTCTTCTTTCCATCTTGTCCAAGGAATCAGCGGATCACCTTTTGATTGTAAGAATTTTGATGGAGGATCAAATTGCATTTTGCTATAACTTAACTAACCAGAAAATATTAATAAAAGTCACTTTAAAATTGTAAATTCTAAAACACAAATAGAAACAAAATATTTTTTTACAAGACAAAAAAAACCAATAATAAATAACTTCAAATATTCAAAATATAGTTTCTGTGTAAATAGATTCACAAATAATCTCTGAATGTAAATATTTTGCCTGCAATGCTCCTCCAAATCCACAAGATGGCAGCAATGTATCTGTGAAACAGCAAAGTTCAAAACGAAAATCCTTGAATGTGTGGAAAATCGATCAAAGAACTTATTTAGACAATCCAACTGATCGTTGTACTCCTCACTGTCTGATAACCAATCTAATACAGTCTTTGTTTGTTTTATTTGAGTATAAATTTTCGTTTTGCTAAGTCTCAATTTAATTTATCAGACTGTAGAAGGTAAAGGCATAAATTGGTATATCGCGTGTGAAATAGTACCTTACATAAGCGCCCAAGCAGTGCTGCAAAATGTTTATCCCTCCGGTAACTTTTCCACAATGCGTTACTATGGAAACCAAATGGAGGCCACGTCCAGCGTGATTGTGAAGCAAATGCGTAGCGTGAGGTTTCTAGCTTCCAGTCATACGCATTGACGTTCTAAATGACGTGTAGACATAACGCTCGAGCAGCCTGCCGGCAAATTTCCTTCAAAAACCCTTAAATTCCGTAAAATTAGATCGGAACAACCCAGAACAGTCGGATCCAGACAGAAATAAAGGTTGAGACCGCCCGAATATAATCCAGGTAAGCGGTAAGCTTCAATTCCTTTTCCTTCGTGGGTTCACAAAACCATCTGCTTCTGTGCTAAAAAAAAAACGTGGCAGAGATGTTGAAGTCCGTCGTCGCCAATATTAAAATGATGAAGAGCCAGGGAATTATAAAATATGAATATTTATTGGATAAATTATACAGTAGAGCACAGCACGTCTGGAGGGAACAAAACATCCAGTAAAACTGTCCCACATGGAACTTGGAACCCAGACTGTAAGATGCAGGCACGCATCGATACATTCCAGGCTCCAACCATGAACAACATCAAATAGACATAGAAGAGCAAATATCATAACATACAGAATGTAACATACGGCTTCAGGGAAAAGCGAGGTACCCTGGATCAATGTTCCAACCTCCACCTTCTCGTCTCTAAATACACGGTGGTCGGAGAGGGGTCAGTTTATCTGGCCTTTATGGACCTCTCTTCGGCCTTCGACCTGGTTAACCGGTCCAAGTTATGGTCCCTGCTAGAAGAGATGGGGATAGAGGCTCCGTTAGTAGGTTTATGGCCAGCTTACACCCGGATCTGTTTACTAAAGTAAGGGTCACTAGGGAGGGGAGATGCACTGATAGCTTCAGGTCAGAGAAAGGGGTGCGACAGGGGTGCATCTTGGCCCCCCTTCTCTTTACCATCTATATCAATGGTTTAGGGAAACACCTTGAACTAGGGGCGGCAGATGTTCCGCGTGTAGGAGGAGCCCAGGTACCGGCCCTCTTATACGCGGACGACACGGTACTAATTGCGCGTACTGGCTATAGTTTACAATTACCCCAGTATTGGAACTTTCATAGATTCCCATGCTTTTGTATCATTCCCCGTCGTCTGACTGGGAGTCTCGGTAATAAAAAATACCATAGTAGTAGGTACAAAAGAGAGAGAAAAGGCCTAGGCCTCATTCCCTTTTGTAGCATATCAGCCTCTTTTTGTAAAAGAGACCAAACTCTAGGCATCAGCCAATCAGAAGCGCCTCACCCTTAGAACCTTCCTGAAGGAACCTCAGAGCCTCAGATTTTCTACCGCACGTTGTGCTAGGGAGTCTCCATTGAGCTCTGCTCTGATTTCAACTCTTTCTACAACATTTCTACAGTTATTTCTTCAGGATTTCTTCAGTGATCTTTATCTTTCTTCAACATGTCTGAGGTTGAGAAGAAGAAAGCCCTTTTTAAGCCCTGTTCCACCTGTGGGAAGAAGAGGCTTTTTGTGGAAGATAAACACAAGGATTGCATCTACTGCCTTTATCCAGATCACAAGGCAGAGGATTGTAAGATTTGCCGCACTCTCTCCACCAAGACCTTAAGAGACCGTGCTGGAAGACTTCTTACATGGTTGCAGAGGCAAAAGGAAAGGAAACATGGAGTTTCCAGTGATGCGGAAGAGTCGGCGTCATCTGCTTCCTCAAGAAGGTCAGTGAAACGGGGTAGAAGTTCCCCCTCTTCCTCTGTGGGGCGCCCCTTAAAGGCTTCAAAGAAGACCCCCAGGGAGTCTGATGGCCGGGGTTCAGGAAGTTCCCCTCACCACAGTGGAACTGACAAGGCAGAACTGGTTTCGCCTCCTAAGGGTGAGAAGACAGACCCAGCCTTCAAAAAACCCTCTTCACATTCTTCAGAGAGGAGTTCCAAGTCCTCTACGACGAAGACTTCGTCGACGGTGGCTCCGGCGACGACGAAAATGAAGCCCAAGATACAGTTGGTCCCGTCGACGGGCTCGTCGACGGGAGCGTCGACGACGAAACCTCCGGGCTCGTCGACGGGAGCGTCGACGTCTAAACCTCCGTCGTCGAAGAAGGGCTCGTCGACGGCAGTGTCGACGGAAAGTGTACCAACGTCATCGTCGACTAAGACATCGTCGACGAAGAAACAACCATCATCGTCGACGGCGGCGACGGCAGGGTCGTCGAAGACTGTATCGACGACGGTATCGACGACTGTCATGTCGTCGACGAGTGCATCGACGATGACGACCATATCTACATCGACGGCGGGCTCGTCGTCGGTGGCGCCGCCGCCGACGACGATAGCAGTGATTCCTATCTCGTCGACGAGGATTTCTCCTGCGCCGACGGAGCAACCAACGATACTGGCTACGGAGAGACGGGTGACGATTTCTTTGACAAGAATCACGCCTGAGATGACGTCGCCAAGAAGAGTCACTTCATTGCCACCTACTATGCTATTGGACCAGGAGGACTCTGAGGGAGACGGACAGGATATTTTTGAATATGCCAATAGTCCATCTCAGCTTCTCATCAAGAGTCAGGACACTGATTCGGAGGAAGCATATGTACAAGGCGAGGGTGAATATCAACAGGCGGCCCACTCTAGGAACTATGAGCCACAAGACATGGTTTCGGTGCCGACAACATTCCTCTATGACCTACACAAGATGCTGCAAGACTACAAGTCGAAAGCTGACAGACCAGTACCACGTAGGTCTGCGCCATCTTCACCTGTGAGGGGCCAATCATCTGGGGTTGCCTCCAATCCACCCGATACTTACTCCTCCTCAACCGCAGCGGCCAGTGCCTCAAGCTGCATCGGAACCAACAGATGATCCGGAGGGGGATCACAACGAGGATGATGATAGGTCATCAGAGGATCCTCAGGACTCAGATCAGGACGGTGATGAATACAATGATTACATCATCCCGGATCAAGCTTCTCCTCATCAGGACTTAGGTGATTCTCCTCCCGCTGACATCGGCAGTTTTCATCAGCTGATGGAACGAGCAGCGGGGAGATTTAAATTGGCACTGCCAGCCCAGACGACGGACTGTTTCTTATATGATTTTAAGGAAACTCACCGTAAAACTACAAGGTCGATCCCAATTGTGGATCATTTATGGGAGGAAGGTTTGAAGACAATGAAGAACCCAGCGACGGTGGTCCCTGTGCTACCGCGCTTGGATAAAAAGTATAAGGCACCTGATGATGGACCTGCAGCGCTGACAGGACATCCCAAGCCTGACTCTGTCATCTCGCAAGCAGTGCAAAGAAAGTCACGAAACCCCTCTGCTCCATTGACAGCCCCCCCCCGGACAAGGATGGACGCCGGCTGGATAACACGGGCAAGCGGTTCTCATCAATGGCTAGCCTTCTGATTCGCGCCGCCAATGCTTTGGCAATATTAGGACGATATGATCGCCAGTTATGGTGCGATATAGCTCCATATTTGGAACAACTTCCACCTGAGTCGTTGCTAGAAGCGAAGAAGACTTTGCAAGAGGGTGAGGCGGTTTCTATGGAAATCATAGACTGTGCCATGGACATTGCCACAACTTCCTTTCGTACTTTGGCAGGAGCGGCAGTGTTGAGACGCCAGGGATGGCTGAAAGCGACTTGGTTCAGACCAGAAATCCAAAATAAAGTCCTTGATCTGCCTTTTGATGGCGAGGCCCTCTTCGGTAAACTAATCGACGATACTCTTCAGGAGATCAAGAAGGATACCGAGACGGCTAGATCGCTGGGAACCCTCCAATATCGCAAGACTCCGTTTCGGGGTGCGAGAGGCAGAGGAGGGGGTTACAGAGGTTCATACCAGCAGCGTTATTCTTCGAACAGCTCTGGATACCAACCAAACCGCCAGTCATACCAGCAAAGGCAAGGGCAATCTTCGGGTTACTCAAGGCCTTACAACAAGGGGAAACAGGCAGCCTGTGGACGGGATTCGTCCAAACGCCAATAGCGGCCTCCTGGCTCGGCCTACTGTTCCCTCCTCCAGGAGATCTTCAGTTGGAGGCAGGGTATCACAATTCCTTCAGAACTGGTCCCAAATTACATCGGACCGTTGGGTGCTCAACATCATACGACGAGGACATACTCTAGAATTTATGGAAGTACCTCCACCCAGGCCCCCGACACAGATTCCATCCAAACATCTGCGTCTCTTAAGGCTCGAAGCCCAACAAATGCTCCGCAAAGGGGCGATAGAGCCGGTCCCCTCCAACCAACAGGGCCAGGGATTCTACTCCAGGTTCTTCCTGGTAAGAAAGACGCTAGAAACATGGCGCCCCATCCTGGACCTCAGGGAGCTAAATGCCTATCTCATCTCCCTGTCCTTCCGGATGGTCTCCTTACAGGACGTTTTCAAGATGATCAGCCCGGGGGACTTCATGGCCACGTTGGATCTGGAGGACGCGTACTTCCATGTCCCGATTCACCCAGCGCACAGAAGGTTCCTACGCTTCACAGTAGGCAAGAGCCACTTTCAATTCAGAGTTCTGCCGTTCGGCCTTCGCTCTGCCCCAAGGATTTTTACGAAGGTGCTGGCACCGGTGGCTGCATTCCTGCGAAAGAACCACTTCCAGGTCTTCCCTTACCTGGACGATTGGTTACTAAAGGCCTCGACCAGAGCATTGGCGCAGGACCCAGTGCAGGCTTGCACCAATCTGTTCCAAAATCTAGGTCTCACCTTGAACAAAAACAAATCCGTGCTGGTGCCCTCAAGGAGAGCACGGTTCCTAGGAGCAGTGTTGGATTCAAGGCTCTCGAGGGCTTTTCCGACTCGAGAACGGATTCTGAAACTACAATTGTTGGCCCAAAGCCTTCAAAGAAAAAGGTGTCTTTCTGTGCGCAGCTACAAGTCGCTGCTAGGGGTGATGTCATCGTGTATTCCCCTAATTCCGCACTGCAGATTGCGGATGCGTCCCCTGCAGGAGCAACTGGACCTTCAGTGGCAGCAAGTCCGCGGATCGTTCGACGACAAGGTGATTGTCACTCGAGTGATGAAGGAGGCAGTGCTTTGGTGGTCGCATCAAGACAATTTATGCCAAGGTCTATCCTTCGCAAGCGTCCCATCACCACACATATTGACGACGGATGCGTCATTGGAGGGATGGGGAGCAGTGATGCAGGAGCT
Organism: Lissotriton helveticus; assembly: GCF_964261635.1. NCBI lineage: Eukaryota > Metazoa > Chordata > Amphibia > Caudata > Salamandridae > Lissotriton > Lissotriton helveticus. Next base: position 381,294,619 of record NC_136060.1, read on the forward strand.
GCAGATCAGCGGCCATTGGTCTCCAAGCGACCAAAAGCTACACATCAACCTGTTGGAGCTGCGAGCGATCAGGCTAGCTCTTCAAGCCTTTCTTCCACGTCTCCAGGGTTCACAAGTGCTAGTCAGGACGGACAACACCACGGCTATGCATTATGTGAACAAGGAAGGAGGTACAAGGTCTCTTCCCTTGTCACGAGAGGCTCAACAGATTCTGGAGTGGACAATTCTTCACGGAATTTCCCTACGGGCGGAACACCTACCAGGGGCGCTAAACGAGGGCGCCGACAGACTGAGCAGACTCACCTCTGTCAGTCACGAGTGGGAGCTGAAACTACAGGTTCTTGATCGGCTCTTTCAAACATGGGGCAAACCAGAGGTGGACCTCTTTGCAACGCCAACCAACAAGAAGTGCCGAGCCTACGCCAGCAGGTTCCACCATCAAGGCTCATTAGGCAATGCCCTCTCACTAGCCTGGACGGGGAGATTTCTTTATGCATTTCCACCGATTCCCCTGATTCCACGCCTCATCAGGAAAGTGAAGACGGAGCCATGCAAGCTGATCCTTATAGCCCCGGCATGGCCGAGACAGTTTTGGTACACCGAGCTTCATCTACTATCGTTAGTTCCTCCAATAGGTCTGGAGGATGTTCCGGATCTCCTGACAATGTCCGAAGGACAAATTTGGCACCCAGATCCAAGGTCATTACACCTGACGGCATGGCTCCTGACCAGCGAGAGTACTTGAATGTCCCTCTTTCCAAGGAGATCAAGGACATCCTGTCACAAGCAAGGGCGCCTTCAACAAACCAGACATACGTACTTAAATGTAAAAGGTTCTGTGTTTGGTGCAAAAAAGAAAAGGTTGATCCGTTCACCTCAAAACCTCATCAACTCCTACCTTACCTGCTCTCGCTAGCTAAGTCAAATCTGTCTCATTCTACAATCGAGGTCCACTTGGCGGCAATTTCGATATTCAGAAGATCTGATTCTGGTCCTTCGTTATGGTCGTCTAGAATTGTCAAGCAATTCCTTAAGGGCCTGTTTAGAGTCTTTCCGCCAGTAAGGTCTCCTCCTCCAACGTGGCATTTGAACTTAGTCCTGGCTCAACTGATGAAGGGTCCTTTTGAGCCGATTCACCGCTCAGACCTGAAATTCTTGTCATGGAAGCTAGCTTTGCTCTTGGCCCTTACATCCGCAAGACGAGTGGGGGAGTTGCAGGCTCTTACTATTCAAGAACCGTTTCTGCAGTTCAAGAAAAACACAGTCATCTTGCGGGCGAACCCCAGGTTCATCCCCAAAGTACCTACTGACTTTCACTTAAATGAGCCGGTAATTCTAAAAGCATTTTTTCCGAACCCAGTCACTCCAGCGGAAAAAACATTGCATACGCTGGATGTACAACGATGTCTCAAATTCTACATTGACCGCACCAAGGACTTTCGAAAGTCTTCGCAGTTGTTCATTGCCTTCGGCGGTCCGAGCAGAGGCCTTCCTCTGTCCAAACAAGGGATCTCCAGATGGATTTCAAGTGCTATTTTGCATTGCCACAAGATGGCAGGGAAACCTCTGGTGGGCAGGATCCGTGCTCACTCAACGAGGTCAGTGGCATCTTTTACAGCCCTCTTTGCGGGGGTGCATGTCAAGGACATTTGCAGGGCTGCTACCTGGAGCAGCGTGCACACGTTTACTAGGCATTACTGCTTAGAGTCATTGCAGCAGGATGACGCAGCAGTGGGCCAGGCTGTCCTGAGAAACCTCTTCAAGTGATTGGTGAGCTTTCCTTTCTATCCCACCTTCCATGGGTAACACATTTTGTTCTGTCATTTCTAATGTTATGATGTACTTATTTACAAAATGTGTTTATGATGGTTTACTGCTTGCTATTCTGATACAAAAGCATGGGAATCTATGAAAGTTCCAATACTGGGGTAAGAAAACAAGTTACTTACCTGTAACTTTAGTTCCCCAGTATTGGTAACTTTCATAGATTCCCATGCGCCCACCCACCTCCCCGGGGAAAGCTCAGCCTTCAGCAAGTAGGGTGTCTAGCACACAACGGCTACGAAAATCTGAGGCTCTGAGGTTCCTTCAGGAAGGTTCTAAGGGTGAGGCTCTTCTGATTGGCTGATGCCTAGAGTTTGGTCTCTTTTACAAAAAGAGGCTGATATGCTACAAAAGGGAATGAGGCCTAGGCCTTTTCTCTCTCTTTTGTACCTACTACTATGGTATTTTCTATTACCGAGACTCCCAGTCCGACGACGGGGAATGATACAAAAGCATGGGAATCTATGAAAGTTACCAATACTGGGGAACTAAAGTTACAGGTAAGTAACTTGTTTTCTTCTCTCTGATATAAAAGATACGGATGAAACTACTAAACTGGCTCAGGTAGGGAGTTACAGTAGGGGTGTGGGATGCTTAAAACCTCACTTTTGGACAGAGGGAACATTTCAAAAGGAAATCGAAAAAGGATGAATTAAACATACAAGTTACTTACCTTTGGTGACGTTTTATGTAGTAGAGACTCGATCTAGCTGCAAATTGTTTACCTTAGAATTATCCATAGGCTTTAGGCTAGATCTGTAAAAGTTTTCATGAGCAGTATCCATGGGCGCCTGTGGGTGGCGTTTGCAGAGAGGGGAGAATGGGTGCAAATTTCTTACCTTAGAATAGATACCCAAGCTAGACCTCCACGGACGTGGGACTGCGAAACACATTATACTAGAAAGTCATGTAAGACCGAACAGACAAAATGCCCATCGCGACAGACCAGACTATCAAGGCAGCGGTGCTTCATAAATGGGGGCAGAGAAGACCATGTTGCTGCTTGACAGATTTCAGGACAGGTACTCCCCAAGCTAACGTAGTGGTCGCACCCTTGGCTCTAGAAGAGTGAGCTTGCAAACCTTCAGGAGGTTGCATTTTGGTCAATTCAATGCATAGCCTATTTCTCCAGATCTGTGCTGACTTGGCACGGAAAGAAAATAGTGGACATCAGCGCGTTGGGGTGGAGCCTGTAAAGGCACTGATGACGCGCAGAGCATAGTGACGCCACCTGCCTGCACGCAAGGGTCATGCTCACACACAAAAATCTGGATCCAGTTTGATTCCTGGTTATAATTGTAGGGTACAGAATCTTCTGCGATAAGTCCCTGTCAGATTCTAGTTTGCAATTCACAAACTAGAGGAATTAATGAACCGTATTAACAGTCTGCTGTTCTAGAAGTCACGTGGACATGGGAAAACACAGAATATAGGCTTTTAAAACTGCCCATCAAGCAATTTTGATAAATAGTGACGTTTATTTGAAACAAATCCATTAAATTTTTCTGCACAATCAATGTATGAATTGTTACACAAACATAGGCCATGCCAAAAGATGTATAATTTTAAATAAGTCCAAAGACTACTTCAGGATAGCAGCGAGATAAGGCGTCCGCTAACACTTTCTTTGAAACAGGAATTTTGTTGATAATAAAGTCCTACGGTGTAATAAACACCCACCTAGCTGGACAACTGTTACACATCAAAGATTTCTCAAACACTGCAAATTCTGATGGTCAGTTCAGATTTCAAATGGTTCTCTAGTCTCCATCAACAAATGTCTCAGATCATTGCTTGCTATTTTTACAGTGAAGGTTCTCTCTTAAGTATTTGATAGTTCCATTCTATTCTGACAAAGCCTAGGATAAGTAAGACCTGATGATCTTGTCCATCTTCTGGTTCTTGTAACAGAACTATCCTAATAACTATTACAGCGGCAACTGTTTCCGCTGCAGACCTTTCTGAAGTATCAAAGTGGAAAAAAATTAGTGCTTGAGTAAATATCTATTTTAGTGTACAAAACTGTCTACATTTGATGTTTCCAAGCAAAAAGGTTTCCTCATAGTCTCTTTTTCTAAAATGTGAGTGATAGCACTTGCTAACCAGTAAACCTCTTGATAAATTGACAATGAAAATGTTTGAAACCCAGGAAACATTGGTCTCTTTAAAATAGTTGGTGAAAGCCACTCCAGCAGAGATGAAATCTTCTTAAGTTCCAAAGAAAGACTTGAAGCATTCAACCTAAAGATACACAAATCATATTTCCCAAACCCATACCATACCGGTTTGCAAGAAAAGTGAAATTGCTGAAATCTTCTTAACACCAAACTCTTCTGTTCTTGATGATCCCTGTGAGTCTCCGAAAACAGTTAATTTATACAAACAAAAAAGCACAAACTGATTCAAAACAAACGACAATACTGAATTCATAGAGTACCAAAAATAGTAGGTGTTATGCGATCTAAATGGCATTGCTCAATATTAGCAATGCCAAAGAATCTAGTGCAAAAGAGCATTTTCCATTAATTGTGTTTTTCCTAGCAGAAGAGTTTAGTAAACGCTTGTGCTCATGATGATAATGATAAAATTGATGCCAGTGTTCATAATGATACATTCGTACATAGGAACAAAATCGCATCACTATTGCTAAATTTCCCCCATCATGAACTCTCCATCAACCTAGCCTCAGAAATATGTGATCAGAGAGGCTCTGCGACCTAGGCCTGAGGTTACTGATTGACAGGTCATATATGGGGTGGCACGTAGCTGGTAGACAAACGTGTGAACAGGAAACTCAGGTTAATTCCTAGACCAGTGCAGTGACATCACAATGGTTCAGGGAGATTGACCCCAATAAAGCACTCGTGGCCCGAGGTGTGCACACATTCTTAAGACCATAAAGTCAGATGCCACATGAAGTTAGGAACACACTGCCAATTAGGATACATCACCCACAGTAGACCCAGTGGTCGTGCACCCCTCATCCCGGACATCTAGACTCATTACCCAGTGGACCACATTGGGTTCACACAAGGTCAAGGCCCACCTGAATTTATCAGGGGCCTTATTTATGACACCACAGACAAGGCCTGCAATTGTTTACCAAAAAAGGATCGCTGGAAATATTTTATAATACCTGAAGAACTGTCGTCAGACCCGCCTCTGCTCTCAGCCGAAGTGTTTAAGGAAACCAACTGTTCTTTTGCCAAATGGCTCTCATCCTTTTTCTTTTTCAAGGTAAATTCATATTTGAGGAACAGGTTAGTGAGCTAGCCAGGAGAGATTGGTACCTCAGACCCGACTGCAGCTGAAGGATAGGTCCACCTCCCGGACGGATTCACATTTGCGCAGCAAGCAAGTGGAGCAGACCCAGCAACTGAGACGTTCGGCTGAATCTGCGGGGCAGAGGTCTGTCCTGAAGCTGCTGTCAGTGGGTAGGACACCACATCTGATCCTTCGTCCCAGCCTTTGGTGAACTAGGAAGAAACACAAAAATGTTACCTGAGCACCCTGCCACTCACCAAAATCTGGTATGTTACCTATTTTGTGTCCAAACTGAGTAGTCTCAGCGCGGCTTCAGGAAAAAGGTCACCTTTTGTTGATAGTACTCTAGGAAGGTTGAGTATTGGTTGTAGCTTAGACTGCTGGGTGTGACACAACTGGTACACCTGTCCCCTGGGTGTGATGCATGGTCTGCCCCTCTTCTTTTTTGTCTGGAAGCTTTTTCTCAGTACTACTGGTTACTTAAACACTGTTGGTATCTGAAAGAAGTGGGCAGTGTTGTTAGCTTGGACCGCTGAACGTGACACAGATGATACGCTAAGCCCCTGGGTGTGAAACAGGATGAGATTCAGAAGTTCAGGAAAGAGATTTGGATCTGGGAGATCAGGTGTAGCTTGTGTTTGGCCAAGATGGTCCTGCAATTCTTAAGTTATTCCTTTTCTATGCAAAAAAATAGTCTTTTTCTTTGTCCCGAAGCCGATAGTCTTGTGTTCAGTACAGGGCTTTCTCTGGTCACCGGATAGCAACCGCTAAGAGCAGGCTGAGGTATTTAATCTAAGGTAGTAATTTTTTCTCTGTCCATTTTTTTCATATTGCAGTATTGAAATTTACGCAAGGTATATTTAATGTGGTGATTTGATGCAGTAGTGCTGGTAAATTAATGCAACTGTATTTTGCCTTGAGTATTGTGTTTTTTGATGTCTCCATGTGCTATATGAAGGCATTACTATTGTTCACAATCGTTATTTCAAAGTAAAGTCTGCTTTTAACTGCCACATTTTATGACTTTTTAACAATTGCACTTTCTTCTAGGTCATGACCCTCCATGTGCATTGCTATTTCGGTTTGTGAAATATTCATGTTTATGCATCTGTAAATGGCATGAGCTCGTAGTAAAGTAGTTAGAACGAGCAATCCCCATGTGTGTGTGTGTGTATATATATATATATATATATATATATATATATATATATATATATATATATATATATATATCCCCACGACCAGAGTAGAACTCAAGATTCCCTTAAACTAAAAAAAAAAAGTAGGTTGCATCGGTCCCTTAACAGTGCCCAACTTATTATGGAGTTGCCACTAAAACAAATGCAAGCCCGGTTCCTCACACAGATTAAACAACTTAACAAGCTTTGCCACAAATGGCACGGGCACACAAGTTTCGGTGGCCAATAGAGGCAACCTTTGAAACGATCAATCGAACACATGAGGACACACATACGGACCAAATATTTAGAAGAGGAGAGGCATTTTCAACACTATGGGCCATCTTCAAGGATGCCCAGGCTGATGATCCTATCCCACAGTCGGGAAGCAAGGCGTCCCTACCTCCACCACGACATGCGGGGATGGAGGTGCTCTCCCCGATGCCTGCTATTCCTGCATTATAATACACCAACCCCCCAGTTGAGGTCACTGAAGGGTCCCCTACTGAACAGCGAAATGTTAAGTCCAGGCATGAGAGTCTTTAACTAGCCAGTAGGCCCAGGCTATCACAGTGCCATCCCCATCTGTCAAGTTCAGCCCATCGAACCTCAGCGACGCAAAGTACACGCTCTCCCACTGGTTTGGGTGAACACACTTATATAACTGGGAGATTCATAGCTGTTCTGGACAATGATACAACTAGCATGGGTAAATTAGGGGGTCTCAGTTGTCCAGGGTCTGATGATTAGGTGGAAGCAACCTGGTTTGCTTAGGTATTCGAAGAAATGACAGGAAGCGAGTTTGAAGCCAAGGTCTGACTAAAAAGAACGGAGTATAGCTTGGAACAAAGGAAAAAATCTAGGTGAGAATTAGAGGAAAGGTGTGAACTAACACTGTGGGAGTAAATCTAGCTGTAGGTGATGTCAAAAGTCTGTTAAGTAGCTTCATCGGAGAGCAGTCTAACACTATTCACCCGAGCTTGCATCCCATCAGTCAGGCTGACAAGCACCAAGCACAACGGGGCTGCATTCATTTTGTTCTGGCACCAGGAATGGATGGCCCTCATGGAATGTTCCTAGACTGCTCAGATGTAGGAGTGTTAATTGAATAACTATGAAACGTGAGGAGACAATGACTGGTTTTTCGGGATAGTATAAGGGAACAAGAGATAGTACTGCCATGAACGGATACGGGCATGCAAGTCGCATTCTTTTATAATCTCTTCAAAAGGGGCTGTCCAACGAGATACAGAGCGGTTTGGACAGCAGAGCGCTGTTAGATACCAAATCCAGGTGGCAGATACAGGCCCGCATATTGTACTATTACAAAAAGAAACTAGGATCGGGAGAAACTAGAGCAAACCCAGAGAGACACCGCTAAGTTGGTCCAATACAAATTGAAAAAGACAGACCTTGTGCGCTGCGAGCATGCAAATGTCACCAGTCTTTAAAGGGGCTCCTCCTCGAAACCCAGAGGGCTTTAACCTAGCTATAATGGCAGAAGTCAGGGAGGTTGACAGCAGCCAGCCCTTAGAGAATGTTACTATTGCCACAGAATGGGCCTCTCATGGCTGACCGATCCTGGCAAAAAGCATATCACGAACCGAGGCCAATAAGCTGGGGCCTCTTCCCTCAGAATCTTCATCCACAAAACCAAGCTCAGGGGAACCTGGATGGTCCTTAAACTCAGCTACAGGGAAGTCAATCAGCCAGACACTGCAACAGGGATCAGGTAGTTGAACAAACGTGTTGCAACAGCAGACAGGAAATCCATCCCAACAGGGACCGGGGTCACAACCAAAGCAGGGAGGGGTAACTGTGTGGGGGAGGCCATCCATGCATGCAAGCAAACGTGAAACCCAAACATGTCATAAGTTAAAAACCTCCAATGCATACCACCGGTTTCATCTACACCCCAAAATTCACTGTACCAAAACTCAAAGAAGGACTAATGAAAACATAGGAATTCAAACCTTCACTTTGTTCAGGAATTCAGGGCTGCTGGATGTGCTTGGTTGATCAGGTATGCTCGCTAGAGTCTGCCTTTCAGAGTGCCTGTTCCCACAGGCACCCTGCCCCACTTTTCTGCTGATCACCCAGGGTGTGGTTGGCTGACCACACCCTAGGAGGAGGGCAATGTTATGAGGGGGGCAGAGTGGCTCCCGCCGAGTCCTTAAAAGCAGATACCTGGGGGCGTGGCTTGCAGCCGAAGGGAATGGTCTCACATTGAGGCGGCTCCTCGGCCCTCGCGGTTACTTTCACGTCCATCCTGTGCCAGTGCCTTGGTTCTGCCCCAGACGTGGGGATACAATACCGCTGATCACTTGGGATCCCCTGCTCTGTCCCTGCTGACCTCAGGGGCCCCTGGACACCGGGGCTCGTTTTTGAAGATCGGCTCTCCCTCGGCCAAAAATGGCGGCCGCGATCACCGGACGTTCTGCTGCGAACACCGGAGCCGCTCCGGACACCTAGTGGCCTTTGGTCCCTCTGAGCGGTCCAGTCGGGACTTGTGGGGACGATTCCCTGTCGGTACAACCTGGTCACACCCTGCTGGGCCCCCCGAGAGACTGACATTTTAGCCAACAACATGCCCCCCCCCACCCCCCCCGCGACTACAATCACGCGAGTTCCCGGCTTTGGGCCTACTGCCGGGGACCGCCCTAGAGCTGCCGGAGAAACCGGATCATCCCCTTCTCTATGACGCAACATAGGGACATAGTGTCCCGCCTGGCGACCTACCCCTCACTGCCTGGTCGTGCGGCTGGAGCTGTCCGGAAGGTTCCACGCCTCGCAGAAGCCGCACTTGGTGAGTGACCCCGCGTCGCTTTGGGCCCTGTTCGAGGACGCGGTGGGAGGCGCTCGCCCTTCCTCTTCCGCGGCCGGGGGGTCTGAGTCCTGTGCCCACCCCGGCTTTTGGAGACTGCTGGAGTTCGGGGGGCTCCCACTGTGGGGTGTTCGGCCCTCCCTGGGTCAGTGGTGCCGCCCAGAGGGGATATCCTGGTGCAAGCTGCATGCTGCCTTGAGCCATACACTGGAATCGATAGTGGCTACACCTTACCTCCAAGCCGTCTTGAGACTCGTCTCTACGGCCTCTGCTGCGATTCCCGAGCTCTCCGTGGGAGGGGCTGGCCCTGGAGGGCCCTTCCACCCCCCCCCCCCCCCCGCATTCATCCTGACCGGAGGGGCTGGACCGCCCACCGTTGTGCTGAAAGTCAAGAGATGAGACCTGTACAAATGTGAGTAGAGCGCCTGCTCTCCCTTCATTTTTCACGAACTATTCGCTTGTCCTCGCCTCCCCGGACCCCGCGGACTCTCGAGTCTTCCCAAAGTGTCTATTCCAGAGGGTGCGGTGGCTGCGCTCCCCCCTTCGGCTGACAGGGGGCACCTCCCTGCTTGCGCACCTCTCGACGCTGCGACAGTGGGACATACTGTGCGGACTGGACTTCATGATGGCCTCTGTTAAGGAAAATAGGCCCTCCAACCAGAGACAGATCAACAAACTATCATGGGGTTCTAAAGGCGAGCCAAAGGATGCTGTTCCTGATACCGTATCTAAAACTGCGACTCTGCCGACGAGGCCCCCCACCCTAGAGGACATTATGGAGGCGATCGCTGGGATCCGGTCCTCATTGGAGACCCGTATAGACTCGGTGAACATTGAAGTAAAGCTGCTATGCGCGGATCTTCGGAAAATGGACACTAAAGTAAAAGATCTAGAAATCAAAACCTCGGCGCTTGTTGATGATACCTCCACTCTTCAGCAACAAGTGGCTCAACTCCAAAAGCAACAGCTGCAAATGGAGGTGCTCCTTGATGAATATAAGGGGCGCGCAAGGCGCAACAACCTCCACATCCTAGGTGTCCCGGAGCGCCTTGAGGAGCCAGCAGCTGATCTCTTTGTGGAAAACTTGGACCGCTGTTTTGGCTGGAGATGTTGCAAGACTAACTACTTCTCCATAGAACGGGCACACAGGGTCCCCGGGGGTAGGCCGAAGCCGGGCGCTCCCCCCCGCCCTATAGTTGCCCGTGTGTTTAATTTCCGTGACCGAGATGTCATCCTCCAGACGGCGCGCGCAGGACCGCCACTGCGAATCGACAACGCACAGATCACGATCTTCCCTGATTTCACGATGGTGCAGGCTCGTCGGCGCAGTTTTCTGGAGGTAAAGAGGGCGCTCCGTGCTCAGTCCATCAAATATTCCATGTTGTTTCCCGCGAAGCTGCGCATTGAATCGGAGGGCAAGACTTGGTTCGTCGAATCCCCTGCTGAGGTGTAGGATTGGCTTGAGGGGTGGCGTCAGTAAAATCGCCGCAGGAAATCGGCGGACCACTTTGGCCCAGAAGTGCTACCTGAAAGCCAAGATCTGTTCACGGACGCTACTCAGGGTGATCAGTGAAGCTTTCGTTCCTCTGGACTCATTCCATAGGTCATCCCGAGAGCAGTCTCGTATGCTTCAGGACCTGCCACTTCATTTGGAGCGTTTTTGCCTCGGACTGTCTACGTTTGGGATGCCTGTTACTCATTCCTGCCCTTCATGCGATTTCTCTGCTGGTTTCTGTGTTAGGATCCGCTCATTCTTTGTTCTACTGTGACACTATTACTATTGTGACTGTCCACATTGACTGGAGCTACACTGGACTACTTCATCTTGACTCCCTGGGTGTGGCCTTTTCGCTGGCTCGTGCCTTCCAGCTGCTGCTCCGGCTCGCTACCTGGGACACAACTCTGAGATATCGAGACCCTTCTCTTCTGATAGGACTCAGTTTATTGACTGCTGCTCATCCTGATCTACATATATCCTTTTTTCTGGTCCAGAGAATATTGAGCGCTCTGCTCATTTCGATGTTTTCTGTATGATGTGAATGTTATTGCTATTGTAAATTGTTCTATGATCCACTAGGCTAGCCAACCTTGTATATTCGCAACGGGGGCGACTTTTGACTCTCCATGTGCTCCGCTGATGCTTGGGAGGGCGACGTACACTCAGCCTAGTTGGGGAGTAGAGTAATGAAAAGCTCACTTACCTTGGTCCGGCTGTATATTGACTAATATGTACTTACCCCTGTTATTGCTACAGGGCGCTATACAGTGCCCGATCTGGTACTGATTGGATCTCCTGCTCTGGGCCGGCCTGAGGTCCACTGGTTGGTGCCCACCCCTAGACTCCACATATCCTTTTCCGAGTCCGGCTACTGTGGATTATCCAGATTGTTTTATTAATTTCTGTACTATGTGAATGTTATTACTGATGCAATTTGTTGTTAGATGCACTAGGCAATACACTCCTGTCAACTTTAAGCGAGGGCACCCATGGCTCTCCACACACCCCATCAATGTTCGGGAGGGCGACAGGCACTCTGCCTAGTTGGGGAGTGGATAGTTCTGCCTCTGCCTCGCTGCTGCCTCGTCTGCCGGTTGCCGGCTGCCCCCGCTGCAGGGATTGCTTTCCCTTGTTTTGTCGATCACTTGTGCCTGTATTGCTATCTCCGTCTAACTTCTCTTTTCTCCCGTGTTTTGTCGATCATTTGTGCCTGTATTGCTATCTCCGTCTAACCTCTCTTTTCTCCCTTGTTTTGTCGATCACTTGTGCCTGTATTGCTATCTCCGTCTAACTTCTCTTTTCTCCCGTGTTTTGTCGATCATTTGTGCCTGTATTGCTATCTCTGTCTAACCTCTCTTTTCTCCCTTGTTTTGTCGATCACTTGTGCCTGTATTGCTATCTCCGTCTAACTTCTCTTATCTCCCGTGTTTTGTCGATCATTTGTGCCTGTATTGCTATCTCCGTCTAACTTCTCTTTTCTCCCGTGTCTTGTCGTTTATTTGTGCCTGTTTTAGTTTAACTTCGCCTAACTCGCCGCCCTCCGCCCTCCCTTCCCGCCACCGCCGCTTGTCCCCGCCCCTTTTTTCTCTTCTGTAACCCTCCCCGCTCCCGCCTCCCAGCTGCTCCGCCCACCCGCGCACTTCGCCTTAAATGGAGACCGTGCGAACGCGCAGCGGCCACGCGCAGCGGGCGCGCCGATTGTGCGCCGAAGGCGCGCCAAAGGTAAGCCCGTCTGCGCCCGTCCGCGCCTGGACCGCGCCCAGTGCCAGGACCCCTGGCCCCCACCGACGAAAGCCGACCCGACGAACCTACAACGCCACGGAACTCCTCGCACTCAACTCCGGCCGAACCCCAGGATGCTACCGAGCCACTCCGAAGCACACCCACGGAGCCTTCAGCTGCCACGCCTGCAAGTTCTCCTGCATCCGGACCTGCCTCGCACCAGCACCAGCCAAGCAGAACACCAGCAGCACCCACCTCAAGTGCATCCTGCTCAACACCCGCTCCGTCCACAGACACGCCATCGAGCTCTGGAACCTGCTCGACACCACAGCCCCTGACGTTGCCTTCCTCACGGAGACCTGGATGAACGCCTCTTCAGCTCCCGACATCGCCATCGCCATCCCGGAGGGCTACAAGATCGTCCGGAGGGACCGAAACGCCAACCAAATGGGAGGAGGCATCGCCATCATCCACAGGAGCACCATCCGTCTCACGACCAGCACCGACAACACCCTGACCAGCGCCGAACACCTGCACTTCCAGATCCACACCAACCCGAACACCACCCTCAGAGGCACCCTGATCTACCGACCCCCTGGACCACGCACGCAATTCAGCGAGGACATCGCCGACTTCGTCAGCCCGCATGCCCTCCCCTCCGCTGACTACATCCTCCTGGGAGACCTCAACTTCCATCTGGAGAACAACAACGACCGCAACACCAGCACCCTGCTCGACAACCTCGCCAATCTTGGACTCAAGCAACTGGTGTCCACCCCCACCCACCTCGCCGGACACACACTCGACGCCGTCTTCTCATCCAGCACAGACATCGACTTCAGCCACACCACAGAGCTTCAATGGACGGACCACAGCTGCGTCCACTTCACCTTCAAGAGAACGACGACCCACCAACACCAGCAACAGGCCGCCCGCAGAAGCTGGAACAAGATCACAGCAGACCAGCTCGCCACCTCCCTGAGCCAGCACCCTCCTGCCAGCACAGCGAACCCCAGCCAGGCCGCCGACAACCTCACGAAGTGGATCAGCAACTGCGCGGACGAACTCGCCCCTCTGAGGGCCCCGCCTAGCAGACCCGGCAGCAAGAAGGCACCATGGTTCACCGACGAACTCAAGAGCTCCAAGAAGAACTGCCGAGCCCTCGAGAAAGTCTGGAAAAGGGAACCGACACCGGACAACAGGACCTCCTACAAACTTGCCACCCGGAAACACCACCAGCTGATCCGCACCGCCAAGAAAACAGCATTCAAGGACCGGTTGGACAACAACGCACACAACTGCAAGGAACTCTTCAACATCGTGAAAGAGCTTTCCAACCCCAGCGCAGGAAACAACGACATCACCCCTTCGCAAGACCTCTGCAACTCCCTCGCTGCATACTTCCACAACAAGATCACGGACATACACAGCAGCTTCAACAACCAACCAACGCACACCATGACCGAACAACCACCCCCCACCACCACCCTCCACGCCTGGACCCCGATCAGCACCGAAGACACCATCCGCACGATGAACTCCATCCACTCCGGATCACCGACCGACCCCTGCCCTCACCACGTCTTCAACAAAGCCGACGCTGTCATCGCACCCCACCTGCGAGACATCATCAACACATCCTTCGACACCACCATCTTCCCTGAGAGCTGGAAACACGCCGAACTCAGCGCTCTACTCAAGAAACCAACAGCGGACCCCACCGACCTCAAGAATTACCGCCCCATCTCGCTTCTCCCGTTTCCAGCCAAAGTCATCGAGAAAACCGTCAACAAGCAGATGGCCGCCTTCCTCGAGACGAACGGATCCCTCGACCCCTCACAGTCCGGCTTCCGAGCCAACCACAGCACCGAGACCGCCCTCATCGCCGCCACCGATGACATCCGAGCCCTGATGGACAATGGAGAAACAGCGGCCCTCATCCTCCTAGACCTCTCCGCAGCATTCGACACGGTCTGCCACCGCACCCTAGTACGGCGCCTCAGCAACATCGGAATCCAGGACAAGGCGCTGGAATGGATCATCTCCTTCCTCGACGGAAGAACACAGAGAGTCCGCCTACCACCGTACAAATCAGAGGCCTCCGAAGTCATCTGCGGCGTCCCCCAAGGATCATCTCTGAGCCCCACCCTCTGCAACGTCTACATGAGCCCCCTCGCGGCCATCGTACGCAAGCACAACCTTAGCATAATCTCCTACGCCGACGACACCCAGCTGATCCTCTCCCTGACCAACGACCCCGCCGCCGCCAGAGCCAACCTGCACGAAGGGATGAAAGAGGTAGCCGAGTGGATGACGACCAGCCGCCTCAAACTGAACTCGGACAAGACGGAGGTCCTCATCCTGGGCTCCTCGCCCTCCGCCTGGGACGACTCCTGGTGGCCCCCCGCCCTGGGCACCGCACCCAAACCGACAGACCATGCACGCAACCTGGGCTTCATCCTGGACTCCTCCCTCTCCATGACCAGGCAAGCCAACAACGTCTCCTCGGCGTGCTTCAACATCCTACGCATGCTACGGAAGATCTTCTGGTGGATCCCCACCGAGACCAGGAAGACCGTCACCCAGGCCCTCGTCACCAGCCGACTGGACTACGGCAACGCCCTCTACGCCGGCACCACCGCCAAGCTCCAGAAGAGACTCCAGCGGATCCAGAACGCCTCAGCCAGACTCATCCTCGACATCCCACGAACCAGCCACATCTCCGGACATCTGAGAGACCTTCACTGGCTCCCCGTCAACAAAAGAATCACCTTCCGCCTCCTCACCCACGCACACAAAGCCCTACACGACCAAGGCCCGAGCTACCTCAACAGCCGAGTCAACTTCTACGCTCCCAAACGCCACCTCCGATCAGCCAACCACGCCCTCGCCGCCGTCCCCCGCATCCGAAGAGCGACTACAGGAGGAAGGTCCTTCTCCTACCTGGCCGCCAAGACCTGGAACTCCCTCCCGACCGACCTGCGCCTGACCCAAGACCACCTCTCCTTCAGGAAGAAGCTGAAGACCTGGCTGTTCGAGCAGTAACGGCACCCCCCTCCCCCCCCCAGCGCCTTGAGACCCTACGGGTATGTAGCGCGCTCTATAAGTGTCACTGATTGATTGATTGATTGATAGTTTTAAGTCCGCGGGCAGGGGGGGCAGGAAGGGGGGAGGGTATGGGAGGGATGTGGGTAGTTGGGAAGTTTGCTATGATGATGCTGATATTGTTTTTGTTTTTGTTTACACGCTGCAGAGGTTTTTTAGACATGAGGCTTACTACAGAGCGTTACGTGCTCTCACAAGGCATTCCGTACTCATCATTAAGATGTACCAGGTCTCCCCTAGACTCCGCCATCGACCGATTCAGGTCGGCTATCAGCGCTGGGACACACTCTGTGACTCAAAGGCCTATACTCTGTAAATATCTTCCATTCTTTAAACCGCCATGACACCCCCCCTGACTAAGTCTCTCTCCCTCATGACATGGAATGTCAATGGCCTAGGTAGTAGAATAAAAAGAGGGATAGTCATGCAATATCTCAAACGTCACGCTCCGGATCTGGTTCTCCTCCAGCAAACACACTTGATGGGTAACATGGGTCAAGCACTGCACCGGGGGGGGTTACAAATTACTCGTACACGCAGGATTTACCTCCGGTTCCAGAGGGACCGGTATCCTTGTTCGCAAAAATGTTGCACTGACATGTACAAAGACATGGGCTAACCCACTCGGTCGCTTCGCTGTGCTAGAGGCCATCTGGGAGGGAAAACCGTTCAATGTTATCTCAGTTTACATTCCCCCAACCTTAGGAATGAACGCATTGCAGACCCTACAGCGATTAATACTGGATCTCCCACACGGACCCCGGCTTATTGGGGGTGACTTCTATATGACAATGAACGATGCCCTAGATCGACACCCCCAGCGTACATCACACAGACAGGGCTCTGATCTCCTAGATTTTAACACAGGCAATGGGACTCGAAGTTATATGGCGTGAAGAACCGGGTTATTTAAGACCCAGCGGCGCCAGGGGAAACGCCCTAGTCTCCGGGTCCACCTGTCTTAGAGTACAGAGACACGGGGTCCTTCTTGGTGACGTCAAAGATCAATTTTATTAGCTGCAGCCTGTAACAGAGATCCTAGAAGTACAACACGGTGTATGTTCTCAGGAGACTGCTCAACTTTACAAAGCTAGTCATCTTTTTTTATACCAAATATTATGCTTCAGGCAAACATTCCTTATTTACAGTTGATCACTCACATGTTTTTACGACAAAGAGAAAGCAGGATCATGATGACAAGCCCATTTTTCAGTTTGTCCAACCCATAATCAATTATTGGTCAAACCCAACATTCTTCATCAGACAGGTCGATCGAACCCATCATAAAAACAGGCACATCCCCATCGGAAACGGATCATAAAGAAAGGAGCAGAGACAGGTGTGAGCAAGATAAGACATAGTTGTGCGCAATAAAAGGTTTGATGGGGTCTTGTGTCTTGATCAGTAATCTTGATCAGCTACTGGGAAAGGAACTGGCTTAACAAGTTTGGCTTCAGGCAAGAGGGTCGCTCGCTCAGGTCATTCAGAAGTCGGCTAAAATGTACGTGTGCTTGGAGACTCGTTCGGCCACTGTCATCGGCCTATGTGAGGGCAACCAAAAAATGGCTGCCGTACGCAAAATGGAACCCGAGGGTTCAGAACGGAATCCCTGATTTCATGGTGATCTCGTCACTCGAACATGACGAAAATACTCATACATCTTACACTCGCCATTTTCGGTCTGCTGTCATGATACGACGACTTTTATGAAACGGGTTCAGAATTTCAGTACTTCAGGCCCTCCTTTTGCCCTTACATAGGCAATAACCTAAACCCATGTCAGTCTGAGTCCAGGTCTATACTCGTCAGATCATCAAGATGTTGCTGTAGCATCATCCTATTACTTAGCACGTCTTTTGATACAGGTTTCCTTACACACAATGTAACACAGAGGCCACATATAGTAGGAGCACACTGTACACAAAGACAGAACAGGAAAACGATGGCTAAGATCATCCCAATGACCATCAGAATCTTCCATCCCCATGTGGAAAACAGTTCCCAGAACCATCCCATCAACGACCAATCTCCTTCGTCCACATGTATAGACTTGGAGATCTTGTGCAGCTTGGAAATGGCCTGGTACACTGTCGGAGCATTGTCTGGAATGAAAACACAGCAACTTGATTGGATCACTTTACATACCCCACCTCGATCTGCAAGTATGACCTCTAACGCAACTCTGTTCTGGAGAGTCATAAGACGATCCGACTGGAGCTCAGCAGTCAAGTTACTAAGGGCACCGGCAGTTTCAACTACGGTGGACTCAACCACTCTCGTCAATTGCCGTATGTTCCTGCTGTTCACCATAGGTCCCCAAATCTGCAGAAAACCCTTCAAGAAATCTCCTAATTCTTGTCCTGCAGTATCTTCCTTACTGAAGACACCTCTAACTACCCTTGTCTTGTGGTAATCTGCTGCAGCTGTCTAGGTGGGAGGCAACAGGAACGAGACAAAACATGTGCCCGAGAAATCATGGGGCAACCGTAACAGACAAAATAGGTACCCTTAGCTGCTAGAAACGATGGGGAAGTCTGGGACGCAAAAACATACGTCTCAGTGCAGATACTCTTCCCTAACTGAGCTCTCGGATTCTTGCCATTACCTTGTAGACAAAGATGACCCTGATGGGGTACAATCCAAATCGGAGAGAATCTTTTTGCTTGCTGGTTCTCACTCAGACTAACTCCATATCCAGTTACGTTCCATCCAATATACGCTAGTGTCTCATCTCTCGGGATCGTCTCATAGGAACTAGCTCCATTAATCATATCGACTATTCCCTTAACTAGAGCACTATTCTTT
This sequence comes from Lissotriton helveticus, assembly GCF_964261635.1. Lineage (NCBI taxonomy): Eukaryota > Metazoa > Chordata > Amphibia > Caudata > Salamandridae > Lissotriton > Lissotriton helveticus. The sequence continues at coordinate 381,312,839 of NC_136060.1, forward strand.
GGATTATCCTTCACAGAACGTAGGGGGTAGACTTCACGAGCATAGATGAACATCGTTCTGTATGCCCACATAGAACCATTATAGCTGAATGGCAGGACCAGGTAAGGAATACCTTTATCAGTAGTATGAGGCATAAGGCCACACACCCAACAGTTAGTCGTGTTCACTACTAATTGGTGTTGGTGCAGAAGCTGAACGAAAGAGTTATTAACGAATTGCAATCTTCTAATGGTCTCATGTTCAGGCAGAGGATGAAAAGAATGCGAAGAAAAAGTAGAAGGCATGGGTTGTGTAGTGGGTGCAAACGTCACTTGAAAAGAGAATATAACATATCCCATTAAAAACATCATTAGGCTAAGCAACATGAGAACGCACAATATTAAGCAACATTTTCTGCTCATTATTGTACACATTTTGCCTCTAAAATTAATTTCTTTAACAGGTCTCTCCATCTCGAAAAACTCCATCCTCTAACCGTGCTGCTCACGGAGGTAGGGTGTTCCGTGCTAAGGAAGGCGTCTGTCAGTCCAGGGAACGCCCTAGGATCAACCAGAACCGTCGACCTTGTGTCTTCGGCTTGCACTCCAAAGACTTGACGCCGCGACCCTACAGCTGAGCCCGGATGGCGGCTCGAAAAACAAAAATCGGTCAAAACAGTTTCTCAGACGGGAGAGCAGAACTTTCAAGTATCAAAAAGGAATTTTTATTTGTCCGTAATTCTTGATCTCAAATTATAACGGCTTTTTCCAGGTAACGTCTGGTCTTGGAATAAGAGTTCAGGTTCGGTAGTGTCCAATCGAACTGACGGTGGCACAGCTTCTTGCAGAAGATCGTCGCTTTCACGCTCAGAACTTGTCCCCATTAAACGTGCATCGCTAAAAGGCAGAAAACGAGGCACCGTTTCAGTTTCCGAATCAGGAATGCCCTCCCGGACCCACCGGTCGTACGGCAGAGGTAAAGAAACCCTCTTGCAATGTACGCCGTGGATCCAGTTCTTTTTTCCTTGCACTCGCACTGCAGGTCGCGTTGATAAGAGTACCAAATAGGGGCCAATCCAGCGGGGCTGGTCGTTCTTTGTCCGCTGAAAGTTTTTGATCAACACCCAGGAGCCGGGATCGATGGCGTGTCCTGGATCGTCAGAAGCCTGTGGCAATGTATCATGAACCTGTTGGTGTAAGACACGCAATTTAGCCGTCAAATCATACAGATAGTCAAGCAATACAGGGTGTTCAATCTAGCTAAATTTCGTCGGCCTCAGTACTCCCCATATGTTGGCCGGGCGACCAAAAATTATTTCATAAGGACTAAGTCCCACTCGTGAATGCACAGTCATCCTAGTCGACAAGATTGCTAGTGGCAAAGCATCAGGCCATTTAAGACCAGAGCTCGCTTGTATCTTGGCCAACTTCAATTTGAGGGTGCCATTATAGCACTCCACTAGACCAGCTGATTGGGGGTGATTTGCAGCGTGGAACTTTTGGCGGATTCCTAACCCTCCACATACTCTCTTCATCACTTGACCCACAAATTCACTCCCATTATCACTCCAGACCATTCTCGGCAAACCATACCTAGGGAAAAACTCTTTGACAAGTGCTTTAGCTGTGGACAAGGCAGTATTATCTTTTAGGGGATATGCTTCTACCCATCTTGAGAAGGCACAAACAACCACTAGTACGTAATTCAGGTTGTTGCATCTCTCCATGTGAATGAAATCTAACTGCAGAACCTCAAACGGATACGTCGGAGGAGCAAAATGACCAGCTAGAGTTGGAGTTCCCTTACCAGGATTGTATTTCAAACAAACCATACAATTTTTGACCACATTCTCTGCACACTTAGGAATTCCAGTATTTTGCCATTCTGGAGCCAACAACTTACAGATCCCTTTCACACTGATATGAGCCATTCCATGCGCCATCGTCACCACTGCAAGCACGTACGCATCGGGTAACAACCATCATTGATGCTCTGACAACTCAACCCAACAACCATTCGAATCCAATTTACCCGTACCCTCTCTCCATACGCTCAACTCTTTCTCTGTAGCTTCAGCTTGAATTGACTTCACACTCTCTATCGTATCTTCACACATTCCTCTATCCGGAACCCATCTCGCCGGACCTGCAACATACATTCGACTCATCACATCTCTCGCCGTTTCTTTCGCAACTTCATCGGCAAACGCATTACCGCGACCAATGTCGTCAGTAACCTTCTGTGCACTGCATTTCACAATCGCAACTTGCAACGGCAAAGTAAGTGACTCAAGAAGCTCATTCACCAACTGACCATGCTGAATTTTAGTTCCATGAGAAATGAGGAACCCACGTTCCTTCCACAATCGTCAAACTATGAGCCACACCAAACGCATACTGGCTGTCGGTATATATAGTCACTCTCTTCCCTTTCGACAACACACACGCTCTCGTGAGTGCAATCAACTCTGCTGCTTGGGCTGAATTATGTGGGATACGTGCGGCTTCAACAATCGTATGCAAAGTCGTAACAGCATATGCCGCAGTCGTATCACCATTTGGAAGCTTGAAGCATGAACCATCCACCCATAAGGTACCATCACACTTCACAAGAGGAGTGTCCCTAAGATCTACTCTCCCTTTCGTTTCCTCCTCTGTCCTGAGAAAACAATCATGCTGTTCAGAAACATCTGTTTCTGCTACAATCGGCAACAACGTAGCTGGATTCAACGTGTTGCATCTCTTTATGTGCACATGACTCGCTAAAAGAGTCAACTCATAACCTGACAATCGAGCACTGGTTAAGTGCTGTGTCTTGGTCCTGTTAAGCAAAGTATCCACTGCATGTGGAACCATTACAATCAATGTATTATTCATCACCAAACCAGCAGACTGTCGAATAGAAACAGCTGCTGCCGCCGTGGCTCTCAAACAACTCTGCAACGCTCTAGCTACCGGATCCAAAGTTGACAAGAAATATGCGCATGGACGCTGCTTGTCCCCAAAAGATTGTGTCAACACTGACAACGCACATCCTTCTCTCTCGTGGACATACAGTGTAAAGGGCTTACTGTAGTCGGGGGTACCCAACACAGGAGCCGAACACAATGCATCACGCAATTCCGAAAAACTCTTCTGACAATCAGACCACGGGAGGGGATTCGGTGTATCTTTACAAGTTAATGCCACCAAAGGTTTGGCCAGCAGAGAAAAATTCGGTATCCATTGTCTGCAATATGACGTGATACCCAAGAAAGCACGCACTTCTCTCTGTGTAATTGGCACATTCATTTTTGCAATTGCTTGAATTCGTTCTGGGGTCAATCTTCTTCCCTCCTTCGATAAGAGATGACCTAAGTAGGTCACTTCTTGTCGACAATATTGTAATTTCGAAAGAGACACTTTATGATGCAGATCAGACAAATGACGCAACAACGACAAGGTGGCTTCTTTACAAATCTCTTCAGTATCTGCAGCTACTAACAAATAGTCGACGTACTGAATAAGAGTAGCACCATCAGGTAAAACAATCGTATCAAGCTGTGTTTTCAAAGCCTGGCTATATATTGATGGACTCTCACAATAGCCTTGAGGAGCGCGCTTGAACCGGAAGCTTTGACCTCCTAAAGAGAAGCCGAAAATATCCCTACTCTCCTCGGCAATCGGGATGCTGAAGAAAGCATTCTTCAAATCAATCACCGAAAACCACGTGGCTGAAGCTGGAATCATGGTCAGTAAGGCAGTAATATCTGGAACAGGACATTGCGGAACTACAATCGTATTCACCTCGCGAAGATCGATCACGAACCTATATACAGGTGGTTGTGAGGAATCCGTCCTTTTTAGAACAGGCAAAACCGGACTATTGCACACATTACCTCTCGTTTCTTCAATTACATCTTTCTCAATCAGGTCATGAATGATCGCTAGCAACGCTCTTTCACCATCACTAGAGATCCTGTATTGGGGAATACGTGGCATTTTAACGTTCGCTTTCAACATCACAACATATGGCAGTATCTCCAAGAGACCCACATCATTAGGACCAGTAGCCCAAAGAATATCAGGAAGAGAAGACAATTCTGTCGGAAGTTTATCCTTCGACAAATACATCGGGGAGATCACTTTCTTACCTAATGTAACTTGTACTCCCGAAGGAGAACAATACAATGTCGCGTACAATCTTTTCAACCGATCCAATCCCAACAAGTTCTCACCACAACCTGTCGTCAGAATAAGGGGTGCTTCGAATTCACAAGGTCCAACAGAAAGAGATATAGGACTAGAAATCGGGTTCCTAACCGGGGCGCCAGAAAAACCTACTGAAACATTCGTCTCGCCAGACAAAGGTGCGCCAGGGAGTTTAGAGTGCATAATAGAACTATTTGTAGCACCAGTATCCAACAGAAAAGGCTCTGACACACCTGATGTAATCACCTCAACATAAGGTCCACTCTGATCTACTGGAACTGAAACAACTCCCTCTCTTTGTCTATGGCTGTCCTAGCAATCATTACCCTCCATATTCTCACCTTCGACATAGTAGTCGTCAGCATAGTACGGAGTCGTCCTACCAGACACGTTACTCTGCTGATCAAAACTATTCATTGAATTTTGTGGAGGAAAGGAACTTGCGTTCTGGGGGAACCCTCCACGTCCTCTACCTCTAGGAGCTTGTGGAACACCCCGACCTCTTACACTAGTAACACCATTCATACGCTGCAACAAAACAGGGCAACTACTCTTAAAATGACCCTCTTCTTTGCAATATGCACATTGATTAGGGCCTACAGAAAAACGTTGTTGAAGAGGCTCGAACCTTTGCGAGTTTCGCTGAAACTGCTGAGGCTGCTGATAGTCACGCTGGTTACTACGGGGCGGATACGCTTGCTGTAAAAGAATCTTCGTCTTTAACTCTTTAGTCTTTTTCTCTGCTCTATCCTTCTCATCCTTATCCCTATTTTCATAGTATTGTGCAGTAGCCAATATCTGTGCCGATGAGGAAACAGCCCACGGACTCTCGGAATCCTTCAACTTGATACATAACTCGGGAAGCAAATTATGCACGAACTTATCGACAAACAACCTGTTGACCGCCTTCAGTACTCATGTCTTGACCACTGTGGTCAATAAATGTTTCTTCAAACCTGGTGAAGAAATCGGACACAGTTTCATCTTTCTTCTGCTTACACGCAGACAATTTGTCCCAGTTTACTCGCATAGCAGGCATTAAAGTCTTCATGTAAGTAATGATCCTACCAGGAAGTTCTGCAACTACAGGCTCAGGTTTAGCACCACCAACTTGTCGCGCATCTGCAGCACCAATATTAGCCCATGTATCACCTAACTCCGGCGCATGATCAGTATGACGAATCAAACCCCATAAAGGCTGTGGGACCACATTTCCAAACATGTCTATATCAGCTAGATTCATAACACATGAGTCTGCAGTCTGTGATAATTCCTTATAATACCCTGCGGGATTTTTACGAGGATCAGGCAAAGTCTGCTTAAGAGCCAAAACTTCAGCTCGCTTCCATGGAACATGTACCTAAACACGCTGAAAATGTGCTGGTACAGCATCAATATTATGAGCGGCATCAGCCTGAACTGCTTCATTTCATACAGGAAGAACTTCTCTCATGGGATATTGTCTCACCTTCCTCCTAACAGAAGGGTCAGGCTCAAACAACGACCGAGAAGGAGACTCGCTCCTGAACGAAAGCAGTGTCGCTACCGCTCTTTCAACGTCGGGACCCACAATCGTGCCTTTCGCAAACTCGAACCGTACACGGCACAACTCGGGCGGAGTTTGTCCCAGATCACCATCTTCCAATTCTTCACAAAGAAAATTACACATTTTGTCAAAAACATACCTCTGCTTCGGTGCTTCCCATTGGCGGAAGACATCCATAACCGACTCTAACTCATATCTTGTAGGATCAGTAACCCGTTTATGCGCCAAATGATCCAATACTCCCTTCTCTCTAGAATCAGGCAGTTGGCTACGCAACTGTTTACGCTCTGAAACGGGGGTCGTGCTCAATGACCCAAAGAAAGGACACTAAAGACTAGTAACCGTATCGGTCATTCTCTGTCGGACAGAAGGAGAGGTTGACAGAACAGGAGATAAAGCGGACTGAGTAAGAGCTAATGTAGGAGCAGTAGCAGAAGAGGCAGCAAGAACAGGCGGAAGAGTCGTAGGAGTTAAAGATGGAACGGGTAGCAAAGTTGGCAGCCCTTGAGAAGGCTGCATCAGAGGAGTAGGAGCCAACTGAAGAGGAGCTGGCGGCTGTGCAATAACAAGAGGCAAAGCAACCAGAGGTTGCGCAACTAAAGGTTGCGGAGGTGCTGTAGCACTCTGCGCATAAAGGGGTGGCGAACTCAACAAATGTGACATTAAAGGATCTTTCTCAAGTTCCTTCGCTGCATCTTGCTGAGGAAGCGGCAGAACTGGATAGCATTTATCAATCGCCATTTTACGTTGCCTGTGCAACTGCTCACTCGCTTGTTCTTCTTTGTTATCTTTATACTGCATAGCAGCTTGCATTATCGAAATACCATTTTCTCTTTTATTTCTCTTCGCTAATTTAATTTCTTTCTGTTTGGCTTCCTTTCGCCATAGGCGGAAAGAGTCAAACATCGCCGGCCGGGCTTTCTTCTTAAAAAGTCTAACCTCTAGATTATCTAAAATTTCCGTGTCAAAACTACCATATTGGGGCCATTGTAGGACACAGTCCTTTTTTGTGTAACGAATCCATACTTCGTTATATGTGATGGGGCCCACGCCGTGTTTCACTTAGAGTTCATAGGTTGGAGTTCCAATCGGAGGAACCGGACACGAGTCCTCCAATCGGGAATCCATATTTCGACCACAACAAAACAAATTTCCAAATCTGCTAAGACCAGGCATCTTCGCTCACTAGTCTAGCTTCAAACTTCAAGGGAACATCAAATACGATAGTCTCGTGAATACACAAGTCCCTCGGCTTTGGTACTTGCAAGTTCCAAATCAAAGATTCCAAGGGGATACCCAAAAACTAAGGACTGGGAGACGCTCCACTCATACTTAACTGAAGTATCGATGACGTCGCCAGAAGACCCGACTATCGTCTCGCTCTACAAATCATCAAAGGGTCCAAGACAGGGCGACAGTCAGGGCAGCAGTCCTTCGTAGCAGTCGGAAAGCGGGGAACCTCGCAGCAAAGACTTTCGGACCACGACGACATACAGGGGTCGATGAAGTGGCAGGCCTTCCTCCAGAATTTTTACACGAAGCTCCTCACGAACCTCAGGCTTGGACCGGTACCGCTGAAGTCGCCCCGCGTAGGGCGCCAAATGAAGAACCAGGTTATTTAAGACCCAGCGGCGCCAGGGGAAACGCCCTAGTCTCCGGGTCCACCTGTCTTAGAGTACAGAGACACGGGGTCCTTCTTGGTGACGTCAAAGATCAATTTTATTAGTTGCAGCCTGTAACAGAGATCCTAGAAGTACAACACGGTGTATGTTCTCAGACTGCTCAACTTTACAAAGCTAGTCATCCCTTTTTATACCAAATATTATGCTTCAGGCAAACATTCCTTATTTACAGTTGACCACTCACATGTTTTTACGACAAAGAAAAAGCAGGATCATGATGACAAGCCCATTTTTCAGTTTGTCCAACCCATAATCAATTATTGGTCAAACCCAACATTCTTCATCAGACAGGTCGATCGAACCCATCATAAAAACGGGCACATCCCCATCGTAAACGGATCATAAAGAAAGGAGCAGAGACACGTGTGAGCAAGATAAGACATAGTTGTGCGCAATAAAAGGTTTGATGGTGTCTTGTGTCTTGATCAGTAATCTTGATCAGCTACTGGGAAAGGAACTGGCTTAAGTTTGGCTTCAGGCAAGAGGGTCGCTCGCTCAGGTCATTCAGAAGTCAGCTAAAGTGTACGTGTGCTTGGAGACTCGTTCGGCCACTGTCATCGGCCTATGTGAGGGCAACCACAAAATGGCTGCCGTACGCAAAATGGAACCCGAGGGTTCAGAACGGAATCCCTGATTTCATGGTGATCTCGTCACTCGAACATGGCGAAAATACTCGTACATCTTACACTCGCCATTTTCGGGCTGCTATTACCAAAATCGTCATGATACGAAGACTTTTATGAAACGGGTTCAGAATTTCAGTACTTCAGGCGTTCGTTTCATCCGACCACTTCTTCTTACTTCACACACTACTCTAATGCCCATAATAGTAGCTCTCGCATAGATTACCTTTTCTCCCCCACAACTGATCTAGAGCTTTTCCGCCACCTTAAGGGGCTCCCCAGAGGAATCTCGGATCACTCCCCACTTCTTGTAGAATTTACATACCTCCGCCAGAGATCCCGCGGCCCCATAATCATAACCCCATGGCTCCTAAAAATCCCCGACATAAAAGACTGCCTGCTAGAACTTACAGACTATTACTTCACAGAAAATGTTGGATCCGCGAAGTCGGCTATAACCATCTGCGAGGCCTATAAGGCTGTACTCAAAGGGAAGGCATTAGCTCTCAAAACTGGCTATATACACATCCGAGTGAACACCTAATCCAGACCGAGGTAGACCTAGTCCACCTGGAATCGACCCACAACGCGAACCCCTCAGAAGTGACGGCAACTCGCCTCCGAACGAAACAACTAGAATATAAAGCACTAGCCTTGGAGAAAGCGCAGGCCAAACTTTTAAAGACTCTCCACCGAGTGTATGAACTGGGGGACAGAGCAGGTAAAATGCTGGCGTGGCTCGAAAAACGCGAGCAAGGCTCCAGATGGATCCCAGAATTGGCCGGACCAGGCAATTCTCCTATCACAGACCCCGGGGAAATAGCGGAGGTCCTTGCTGCCCATCTAGAGGGAGTATACACAGCCAGGGCACACTATAGTGCCGAGGAGTCTAGACTACTCTTGAATGAAATGAGATTACCCACTCTTTCTGAGACTGACGCGCAGGAATTAGAGGCAGACCTCACAACAGAGGAGATTGGCAATGCATTGTTTGCCATACAGTCAGGTAAAGCTATGGGCCCCAACGGTGTGCCTATTGAATTTCTGAAGGGCATGGCGGGTGAGATTCTCCCACACCTGAGGGCAATGTTCGACGAGAGCCGCGATGCCGGATGCCTGCCACTAGACCAACGGTTGGCATCAATAGTTGTTATTCACAAACCTAATAAACCGGCTACTGATTGCGGCTCCTATAGGCCGATTTCCCTCATTAACTCCGAGGTGAAAATTCTGGCGAAACTCTTCGCTACCAGACTCATGACTGTCCTCCCCACCTTAATCCACGAGGATCAGTCGGGATTCCTTCCAGGCCGCAACACGGCGCTTAACCTCTTCCATGCTCATGACGAGCTGAGCTTTCATGAGCCACGGCGCTCCGGTGCTCATGACGAGCTGAGCTCGTCATGAGCCGTGTAACGCTCACACGCGGGGATAATTCCGCTGCTGTGCTGAGCGTTCCACAGCAGGTAATGCACCTGTGTCGTTATGAGCACAGGAGCGCCGTGCCTCATGACGAGCTCAGCTCGTCCTGAGCATGCGGGCGCCGTGTGCGCCCCCCAGCTCAGCGGGAAAATACCCCCCGCAGCGAAGGGGTTAATATCCGTAGGGTCCATAACGTTATGAGTAGAATACCATATCTCCAAGAAGACGCAGCTATCCTTTCCCTCGATGCCACACTTGCCTTCGACTCTATAGAATGGTCGTACCTTTTCGAGGTCTTACTCCGTTATGGCTTTGGTCCCAAATTCATTCAGTGGATCCGATTGCTCTATACTGATCTCTGGGGTAAGCTTTATGTCAATGGTCACACATCCAGACGATTTCCCCTACACAGGGGAACTAGGCAGGGATGTCCTCTGTCCCCATTGTTGTTCGCGCTCACCTTGGAGCCTTTGGCCCATTGGGTTAGAACGGATAACTCTATCCGAGGCCTCCGATGGAATGACGATACAATTGACAAGATCTCACTATACGCAGATGACATTCTCGTCTACATCTCTTCCCCTAAATCCTCTATCAATAGTCTACTGCACGTCATAACCAATTTTGGCAAATATTCGGGCTTCTCCATCAATTGGTCCAAATCAGTACTATACGGGCTACACGGCCCACTTCCTCCTCTCCCGAGGGGATACTCTATTGAAGTGGCCCAGGACGGATTCAAGTACCTCGGCATCTTTGTCACCCCAGACCCCAGAATCTTCTATGACCGTAACCTAAAGGGCCCACTACAAACACTCCATAACAACATATCACACTGGAGATCACTCCCTCTGTCTCTCCCGGGCAGAGGAGCCCTTTTTAAAATGCTTGCACTCCCTTGCTTATTGTATGCCTTGCAGAATTGCCCATTTTCGACTCCTATTTTAACACACCAGAAGGAGACCTCCGCCTCCTCCTATGGGACGGCGGCTCTCCCCGAATTGCTCTTCCCTCGCTGATGCAGGGGTGGTATGATGGTGGTATTGCCTTACCAAATATTCGACTTTACTATTGGGCTTCTCAATTTACTGCCACCAACTCTTGGTTATATGGTCCACCAACAAACCCTGCTTTCCACCTTGAACGATATCAGACCGGCCAAGAGGGCTACCTTGGGGCCTTATATGGTAAACCTTCCCGCACTCGCTATATAGGCCTGATGTCCCAAACACTAACAATCTGGCACCGAGCGAACAAGCGACTCGGCTGGTCTGACACTCTCACGTTATCCACTCCGCTCTGAACCTCACATAAGCTAGGCTCCCTCTGCCACTATCAGGGCTTTGAAAAATTGGACATGATCGGCATCTCTACCCTGGGAGACATGCTTCACAAGGGCAAACTACTGACATTCGTAGAGCTCCAGAAGAAATATTATTTAGCCCAATCTGAGTCCTTCCGCTACCTCCAAATCAAGCATGCCATACTCACTAATGTCCCTGATCTCTCTTCCACAATCCTCGCCTCTTAAGGATAGACTATTATCAGAACCCCTTCAGGCCAAGGCGATATTCTATACCTACCGCAAGCTATGCAATAACATGCCTAACACCTTCCAACTTCTGAGAGACAAATGGCAAGGCGACATTGGGGCCATGGAAGATGCTGAATGGCAGGCGGCACTGATGTCCCCGCGCGAGTCAGCTATCAATCACAGATTTAGGCTTATACAATTAAAGATATTACACAGAACATACATGTCTGCTCCCCTCCTAGCCAAAATTGGTAGGCGCGCAACCGATCTCTGCCTTCGTAACTGCGGGCAGGTTGGCACTTTCTACCACACTATCTGGGAATGCCCGTTGATTCAAGACCTGTGGGAGCGAGCGATCTGTAAGATGTCTGATGCACTAGGAAGACCTGTTCCTCTGTCTCCCAAAAGCGGACTCCTTAATGTGTGGGACCCCACAGATCTCACTGCGCTGGAACGACAATGGGCGGCTCTGGGGTTTCTCTTATTAAAACGTGAAATAGCAATGCAATGGGGCTCGCCAAATAAACCGCTCTTGATCAAGTGGGTCGCTGCAATGGATACATGTATGTTGTCTGAAAAAACTGTATACAAGGTCAGGGGGTGTCCTGGAGCTTGGGATAAGAAATGGGGACATTGGGATGTTTATAGAGGCGAACTTTGTACATCCCCTACAACTGAAATGGCGATGACCAGGACTGGTCCTCGCCGAACTCGCACTTGTAATGCACCGCTGTAATGTATGCCTTCTATGTCAATTTTTGTACTTCATGACTGCTAACTGATTACTTACTCTCCTTTTGTTCAATAAAATATTTTAAATTTAAAAAAAAAAGCAGACCCCCATGTCTCCGTAGCCAAATCCAATTGGGATGGGTTCTGATCACCTAATCGAAGGGACCCAATCCTCAGGTACCCAGCCCAGGACCAAAATTCTTTCATGGAATGAGGTTACAACAATGCCACCGAAAAATTAGAGGCCTCCAGCCAAATTGGATGCCCCCTTATAGTTCCAAAACAAAGCTGTCCTCTAGTGTTGGGAGGCAGGTTTCCTTTGGGATAGTAAAGACCCCTAAAACTTCCACAGCACGCACACAAGATCTGACCGGTTCTAAAGCACCAAATGGCACAGTAGGTCCGGGAGGGGGGCATTCGCCAGAACTACCAGCTATCCTAGTTCATCACTATTAGGCGAATTTCTACAAAATCTTGGACTAAAACCTTAACTCACCATCCAGCAATTTGTTTCTTCCTTTACCTCAAGTAATCCAAATGTCCAAAGTCTGTTCACCGTGTCCTGTCCCTTCAAAACAACAACAGTAGCGCTTTGCCAAGAACCGCTGGTCCAAGCACCCTGGGAAAGACTTGGTTCAAGGGAATAAGGGACGTCTGTAAGAAAATCCATTACAGCTCCGAACAAGAGTAGAATCGGAATTTGCCAAGCAGAGTGAGGGTACGTTCCAATTCTATGAAGGACACAGAGGCTTTAGACTATGCTTATCTCACTTCGCTTTTATTACAATCCAGAAACCAAGCAACCAGAAAGATATTCAACACATTATCAAACAATAAAAAAAAATAGAACTCCCTACAACCAGGGAGGAATGTAAGTCCATAGTCCTTCCACCATTTCCAGTATTCTCAGTACATAGTCCCATGTTTGTCTCTCTTCCGCCTAATCTTTCTTCGCGCGAGTCACGCCAACTCCTCACTAGTCCTGTTTTGACCCATCATTTCCTGGAAGAACAAGAACAAGGATAAAGTCAGGGTCTAGAGAACCTCTAAGAACTGCAAAATACCACAAGGTTGACAGCATAGAACTGAGGTTTAACACAGTACATCTTAGCCAACCACCAAGAAAACGATAATCCTCGCCTCAGTGTCCTTAATCGAATTGGAACTTACTTCTTGGCAAATTCCGATTCTATGTCAGGACCGGAGACTTCAGATTATGCTAGTTCAAAGCTTACTACCAACTGAGCCACATCCAGGATCCGAAGACAAATCCGCTGCTCGCATCAAATCCTCCAAGCGTGCTCCCAGCGCAAACTCCTTAGAGGCCATAGCTCCTCTAGTTGAATGAGCACCAAACTGCTTCATGTCAATGCCCGCTTCTTGCAGGACCCAACACACTAATCTAGCTATTGAAGGAGAAGACACAGCCTTGTGTGGTTTCCTGAGTGCTATCAAGAGCTGTTGTTCGCCCAGAGGGTGGAATCCCAGGGTCAAGTCTTCATATGCCTTGAGGCAATCTACCACGCATAATTTTGGAGTATCACGGAAAGCCGGATACGACACTGTCCGGGTATGATACTTGGTACGACGCCCTATTGTAAAAACGACCCCTTCCGGCGAAAAAGTTCTTGCCGAAATGTCCAATGCTTGGAAATCAGAAACTCTCCTGCATGAGACCAAACCTAGCCGCATAGCCAACTAAAAGATATTTATTGAGCTGTCAAGATAAAGAAATTCAGAACTAAGTTAATTTCCCAAAGGACCAAATATCGAGAGTTCTAGACAATTGATGTGAAGTTTCTGCTAGTCTACAAACCAGACTCCTCCGGCGGAAAAGTCACTGCACCGCGCGCCCCAGCCTGACCTGCTGGCGTCGAACTCTATGATAAGGTCTGGAACCGAGACGAAAATCGCTTGCCCTTTCCAGGCTTCCATCTGGGACAGCCACCACGTTATCTCTTCCCTAGCTTCAGCCGAGAGGAGAACTATATGGTCGTAAAATTTCCCCCTCCTCAGATAACACGCCTTGAGGCGTTGGTGCGCCCGATAGTGTAGGGGCCCCAGAAAGATCTCCTGAATACAAGGACAGAAGGCCCACCACCTGGGCTAGATGTCGTAAGGAAATGTGAGGTTTGGAAATCGTTCGGCGAAACGTTTGACGAATCTTCACCATTTTCCAAGACGGGAGACTCAGAGTTGCTTGAACGGAGTCTATCATGAACCCAAGAAATGTTACCTTTTGGGAAGGTTGAAGAACCAATATGGCTTTGTTTATCACGAACCCCAAGCCCTGCAAAAGAGATACAGTCCACTGGAGCTGGAAGGCAAGGGTCCGAGGACACTGTGCCATGAGGAGCAGATCGTCCAAGTACACGATCATGCGAATGCCCTGAGCGCGGAGGAACTCCATCGCCGGATGGAGCACCTTCGTGAAGCACCATGGTGCTGAAGAAAGACCGAATGGAAGGGCGGTGAACTCTAACATCCGACCCTTCCAGCAGAACTGCAGAAACCGACGATGGGGCGGGTGGATGGGAACCATCAGATAGGCATCCTTCAAGTAAAGGCGCACCATCTAGTCGGACGGCAGGAGGATGTCTCGGAGCAGATGGATTCCTTCCATCTTGAAATGGCGATAAACTAACCAGCCGTTAAAGTCTCAGTGGTTGATAACTGGACGCTGGCCTCCGTCTGCCTTGTCCACCCAAAAAAATGTTGCTGAGGAAAACCGTGGGGATGTAGCGCTGATCGGCAAATGGCTCCCTTGCAGAGCAACTCTGAGACCTCTTTGTCGATCAACTGAGCATCGAGGGCACTGAAAGAAATCGGCCGAGGAGGAGCCTCCTGCCGAGGGTCCCCGTGAAACTCTACATGAACCTTGAATGGTCTGGAGAACCCATGAGTCTGAAGTAATGTCCGCCCAAGCGCCCCGAAAGGCCGCTAGTCGCCCCCCAATGCGAACCTGTGATGCTGGAAGCAAACTTACGGTTGGAATTACCGCCAATGTTGGCTTTGAAGCCCCCGCGTCCTCTGAAGCGGTGTCCTCGCGTCAGATAGGAGTTGGTATAGTTTGAGGTGCTGTTATATTGTCCAAGACCAGAGCCTTGTCCCCTTGCAGAGTTGGAATCTGCGGCCGGGTGAGCGGCCCCTACCTCGCGGAATCCCGCTGATTAAAGACGTTCTTGATACTGGACTGGGCCTTGTCCAGTGAAGTGAAAGTTGCGACAAACTTCCCTAATTCCTTAACAAAGGGGTCGCCAAAGAGGCCCCCTTGGGCCACTGCCTCCAAGGAAGCCAAATCACCTAGCTTAGGATCTAGTTTAATCAAAAGCGAGCGACGGCGCTCGGTGGACAGAGCACAATTAGCGTTGCCCATGAAAATAATAGTACGCTGGGTCCAATTAGAAAGAACTTCAGGGGAAATGGGGGACCCCGAGACTTTCGCCTCTTCCGCCATGTCCAGTATTTTTGTCATTGGGCCGATGGCTTCAAGAAGTTTCTTGACCGGATCGCCAGGACCTGTTCATGCTTTTCCTGGGATCCTTCATGTATTTTGCCAAAAAAGAGGCCATCTTGGGATCCAGCTCTGGCGTGAAAGCAATTTTATTCTCCGAGTGCCTAGGGCACTCCGCCCGAAGACACCCTCGAGCCTCCTTTTCAAGGGGTTTCCGGAGCTTGCCAGCCACACACCTGGCCACCTTATCGCCGAGGACCCAAGCCGCCGAGCGAGGGTGCATAATGTCGTCGGAATTAAGCATGTCAGAATCTTCCTGAACTGGTTAAAGGGGCCGCCGACGGAAGCCCAGGCCGTGAGGAGACCCCGCCTCGTCGTCGGTATCCCCCCTGCGTGTCATCATTGTCTGTCACAGGGGATGGGGGCTCTAATGGTTCCTGCGGGGTCTCTGCCAGTGGAGGTGGGGTAGTAGAAGGCGCCACTGAAGCCAAAAAAGCGGACTTAAGGCGTGCAAAAGCATCCACATCCACCCCTTCGGGTCGGTGCTTCTTGTTTGGTGGAGGATTCTCCCCAGGCTGCTGGTTGGAATCCGCAGAGGGCTCTACACGCGCTGCCTCTAATTTCGCACACTCCTGAACTATTTTTTCAGAGGCATTGCTCCATAGGACCAACCACCTCATTTACAACTCTGTTGATTGAGGTGTCAACTGCCTCGAAAAAATCATCATCCCAGGGAAGATATCCATTTGTATGACCTTCCATAGCTGATGGGGGGGAAACAACCCCAATCCAAACACCCAAGCTAGTGTTGGGGATAAGTAACTGTGTGGGGGATACAGACCAGGAAACACTTATGTATTGAAATAGGTGCTGACCATCGAGATTCAATGTGGGGAAAAGCCCAACAAATCGAAGGCAGGCTGAAAGGCTGCACAAGTATGGGTAACCCCAAGGGTCACAATAGGAGCTGCACTGACCTCCAAACGCGCTTCAGCCCTCAAGCAAACTGACCAGGCTCCCAGCGCGTATACCGCAGAATGCGTGAGGAATGAGGGGCGCGTTCGCGCGCTGTTACCTGAAGCAGGAAGCTGTGCACTACAACGCTCGTTCAACCGCGTCAACCAAAACAGGTTAAAACCCTGAATACGGACCCCCGACGGGGCATAGTAATAATTGAAAATTGAGGGAAATACTACCCGTTAACATGGGCGTCATGGTGAGGCAGGAGGGGACAAGGCTATCACGCCTCACTCTCGCCGCACGACTCCTCTGTGAGGAGCGGCACTGCGAGAGCAACGAGAGGGCCGAGTCCCTCTAGCGGGCTTCAAAGGCACCGCGCCAGCAGGGGTCCGGCCGCGTAAGGAGCGGTGAAAAACTCTTCTGCGGCAGAAATGGGAACCTGCAAACAAGGAAGGAAAAGCTGCCCAACACGTGGCGATCACAAGCACAATCCCGAAAAACACAATTCAACATCAATTTAGCATCAATGGCATAAACTCAGGAGAAGAACAGAAAAACTACTTAACTGGCTGTGAAGCAACGAAGGAGGAGGAGTGACAAAGATGGGACTATGTACCGAGAATACTGGAAATGGTGGAAGGACTATGGACTTACATTCCTCCCTGGTTGTAGGGAGTTGTAGTTTTTTAATTTTGATAATGTGTTGAATATCTTTCTGGCTTCTTGGTTTTTGGTTTGTAATGAAAGCGAAGAGAGAGAAGCATGATCTGAAGCCTCCGGTCCTGACATAGAATCTGCTCACCTGCATATTAGGCCTGACAACATTCTAACACTCCAGGCCTTGCAAATGCCATCTAGAGAAAATAACGTAACTTACTGTTTGGCAATAATGCATCCTCCCCATTGATGTTTTTTTTTTCCCCTGCTGCTCAGCCAGCGTGTGAGGTCATTGGAATGTTGGGAGCGTTTGTGGGCGAGTGTCAGTTGGAGTGGATGGGCTGAGCAGCAAGGATGCTGCTCCTGGAGGGGCATTACTTAGAAATCTACCACCTTATTAATAACCTGTAACTGAAGACCTAACTTAAAGAATAAACCTTCAACTGTAATCTACATTACTTGGCTATGCTGCTTCCTTTGTTACGTGTTACAAAAAACAGTGGTCCCTACTTGTGGACACAATGGTATACTGAGCTAATAATCACACACCTGATAAGTGTTATGTCTTTTGTCCAGCCGGACAAGGAATTTATTTAACAATTTTCTTAATAATAACTGAATGAACACATTAATAACAAGTGGGCACAGCCGTGACCCACAACATTCAGACAAAACAACGAACAGAATGGTAAAAGGAGCAAAGCAAAAATATGTCTGTGTACTTGTAGCCAGTGTTACAGACCGAGATTGTTATAACCACACCATTGCATTTCACAATATTTTAAATGTCATATTGCATAAGGTTTTTTTTTTGGTCGACGACGTTTCGATGCCTAAGTTAAATGAGGGGCATCATTATCAGGACAAAAATATAGTCATTGTTGTCTTTAAATATTACACTGCCTTTTAACGCAAATCTATACATTTATACTTTACATGGGAAAAAGGAGGAGAAAAAGGGGGAGAAGAAATACATGAAATTAGGCATGTTGTATTGGAAACTTGCAACCTCATCTCTTCCATTAAAACAGAGTATATTTATGTGCTCGTGGTGGAGAAAAATGGCGCATTTGTGGAACTCAGTGTCCAGGACTATGAAATGCAAGAGGGAAATGACTTCATTGTGTGGAAGGGGTGTATTTCAGTGCCAGTGATGACAAAATAGCGGCGCATTGACGAGCAAAATAACAATTCCCGTGAGGGCAGACTATTTAGGCGCAGTGATGGAGACAATTAATCCGAATTTCGATGTGACATAGTGAACGGAGTGAGAACTGTCGGAAATGAGTAGTTAATGATGGCTGGCAGTGAAGGTCTTTATACTATAAAACACAATTGTGGACGGAGGCTGAACCGGGTTCCGTGGGGCAGTCATGTAGTGAAGGGCACAACCGTTATTAGTGCAGGTGAACATTAACACGGAGCATGCGACTGGGAAAATCAGAGGCTAAAACCTCCGCGTATCACATCAGGCAATTCAACGGATAAGCAGATACCATGAACAATGGAGGAATCTGTAAAAATAATGGTTGAGCATTAAAAAAAGGGGTAGAGTGCGACCGGGGGGGGGGTTGAGCGGCATGGCGTGCTGCTGGTAGAATAATTACCGGTACTGCCGTTTCCAGCGTGGAAAGATCGTCTGGATTGGGAGCGTAATAGCTCGATCTGGGGAGAAAGTTCAGTGGAGTCAATTACCCAGCGGGGCATGGTGGGACTAGAGTGATAAGAGAAACTGCGCTTGCGGGTTACTTACATGCAGAAGTCGGCGGCGCTGTGGCGGACGGTGGGGTTCTGGTGTTAGAGAACTCACGTGTGGCAGGTTTTTAAAGGGCCATGTGGTCTGCAGAAAGCGATGGTGGACTGCAGTAGTGAGAGCCCGTTAGGCTGTGAACAGTGAAAAAGGACTGGGGAAGTGAAACCTCTAGTCATGGTGTGTAGACGCGGCGGCCATCTTAAGGTGGTGAATATTGTGAAAAAAGTGAGCATTGTTCAAGTTAATCAGTCACATTGCAGTACATAGAATAACAATTAAAGGGTTATTTCATGTAAGCTTTGTTTACAGTAGGGAGGTCCAATCTTCAAGACGATTCAGGCCATTCCTGATAGTGTTGGTTTTGACGATCCAATGGAGTTCCTCCTTGTTGAGCTAAAGGGATATGTCTGCTCCTCTAGGGGGGGTTTGATGATTGTTATCACAGTCCATACCAAGTCTTTGTCACTGTGACCCTTTTCTGAAAAATGTTCAACAAGCGGTGCATTAGCTCTCTTGCACCTTATCCTGCTTCTGTGTTGGCCAATTCGTAGTTTCACTTTCTGGCTCGTTTGGCCTATAAATAAGCATGCAGGGACATAAAATATGGCATATACAAGATTTGCGGAGTTGCAGTTAGAAAAGTATTTACGGTCAAATTTTATATTTCCATACTCAAAAGTTTTGCCTTCGATGGTTGAGTCGCAACATACACAGTTTCCACATTTTGAATGGCCCAAGAGTGGCGGCAGACGCCATGCATCATTTATTGTGGTTTTGAGGGGTTGCTGTGGTAGGGATGCTCTCACTAAATGGTCCTTTATATTCTTGGCTCTTTTAAAAGCAAACATGGGGCGGTTCAGAGTCAGTTGACCTGCATTGAGAACCGGCCAGTGTTTCAACACACTTTTTCTGACTGCATTGGAAACAGGGGAAAAGGTGGTCAAACAGATTAGCCTATCTTGTTCTTTCTTTTGTTTGGGTTCCAAGAGGGCTTCTCTAGGGCAAAACCAAGCCCTTGAGGCAATGCCATTGTGGAAAGGATTAGATGTGTGCAAGATGTTATTGGTCTCCAAATGGTCCATATACAGAATGGCCAGGTTAGGGGCAAAAATAGCTCCCATGGAAGTACCCCTGACCTGCCCCTTGAAAAGAAAAAAGTTTTTCGTAAGGCAGATTTCAAGTAATTGTAGGATGAACAAGGATGGAACATTGTGAGGCCGTGTCCTTGAATCCAGTACCTTTTCGATCACACGTAAAGAGTCATACTGTGGAATGTTGGTGTATAGTGACTCCACATCCAGCGTACACATGGTGCTGGATGTGGGGTCAAAGGGATGTTCTTCTATCATGTTAATCATGTTCATGCTATCCTTGATATAGCAGAGGGTTTCGGAAACAAAGGGTTTAATGAAATAATCAATATAGTGGCCCAATGGCTCTAAGACAGACCCGCAACCAGAAACTATGGGGCGTCCTGGAGGGGATAGAGGGTTTTTGTGGATTTTGGGTAAGCAATAGATGACAGGAATGCGGGGAGACTTGGTGTTGAGGAAATCAAATTCTTTTTTTGACAAAAAAACCTGAGTCTAGTCCTTCTGTGATAACCTTACTAATCATTTCCTGAATCTCTGTTGTGGGATTTCGAGGGAGTTTGCAGTAGTGCTCTATTTTGCTCAGTTGGCATAATATTTCCTGTTTATAGAGTTCTAGATCTAAACCTCCCTTGTCTGCAGGTTTTATTATGAGAGATTGGTTGTTTTTGAGGGAGGAGATTGCTTGATTTTCTTCAAGCGTGATGTTGTATGGTATGAAGGACCTTTGGTTCTCAAGGTGGCTTAGATCTTTGAGTACTGATTTCTCAAAAGTTGGTATCTCCGCCGGGATCATTCCACCAGTGGGAGAGAATTTAGACGGGGGTTTGAAGGGAGTGTTACCATGGGTGGGAGGGGATGGGTTGAGAGCAAAGAAGCTGTGTAAGCGAATCTTCCTGAAGAATCTCAGGAGTTCTATTTGTACGTCTTGGAAATTGGGGCGTATTGTCGGGACAAAGGAGAGGCCTTTGCTCAGGAGTGACACTTCATTGCTAGATAGGGTATGGTTGGTTAAGTTGAAGATTGGAAGGAGACAGCTTTGTTCATGGTCGGTTTCAGTCATATTGTGGTTGGGTATGTCTACCAACGGTAATGTTGGCGGCGTGTGAAACTCTCACCTGGAGGGTTCGGTGGTTTCTTCCATGTCTGGGCTGACCTCCCTCTGCCTCGCGGCTGGCCTCGGCCTCCTTCTAAAAAAGGCCGGTTAGAGGGACCGGGACTATCACTTTGGAATGACTGTCCAGAGGAGTCTGCTGAACTGTCTGAAAAACCAACAAACTGTTGTCTTCTGTTAAACCTCCCCCACGGTCTTTGATTTTGTGGGCCGTTGAAAGGGCGGTTTATATAATAGTCTTTTGATAAATAAGGGTATGTTCTTTCTTGGCTAAAATTCTTAATGTCTTTACGTACTTTGGTAGTTTTTTTTGTTAAGTTCAAATTTGTGAAAGTCCTCAATCGTTTTATTCAGTTGTTCAAAGTTTGGAGGTTTCTGAACTGGTGTTATTGTCTTTGATTTGTTTTTCTAGCTCAGTAATTTCTGTGTTGAGCTTTTGAAGCTCCTCAGCGATATCAATTCCAAGCACCATCCAGTGCCTGGAACATGTTGTACTAATATAGCTAAAACCGTTTAGATATTTTGGGTTACTAGTAAAAACTCCTGGGACATTACGTACTTGTAGGCCCAATGGAATTGTGTTTGATTTCAGATAGTCTGTTAATAGTCTTATCATTAGGCTGTCCGGAATTCGGTTAAAACCGATTATAGCCGATAATACCCTACCAGATGAAAATCAGCTCACTCGGTTTAAACCGAGTGTCGCTGATTTTCCGAGTTATTGCATAACTTGGCCACTTGATGGAGCCAAAACATGACATGCAAACAGCAATTTTGGCCAGCGGAGAAAGCAGCTCCGAAGGGGAGTCACCCCATTAGGTGTGAATGGCCCAAGGGCCAGGCCAACACCAGTCACCCTGCCTGGCTCACGTGGGGGGAGAGGAGCTGTTGTTGTCTGCCGTCTGTCTGACTGCGGCCGCCGCACCCACGTACTTCACATGTCTTTAAAAAGACCGTTTTCTTAACGAGTCTTTGTTGTTATTTCGGCACTTCTTAGAGCCCCTGCAGCTACCCTGTCTCCGGCTTTGCTCATGACTGTGCCCTGCTCCTAGCCGCTGAGGGCACCCATTGCGGCTGGAGCCAATCAATCAGCCGCTGCACTGCTGTCTCTGCTCATCATGCATAATGTGGAATATAGCGTGAACTTGGCCCAAAGCTGTTAGCGCATTTTCCCCATATCAGTTGCCACTTAAAATTTAAAATAGTAACGTGAATAGCTGCTCCCCGGCTCTAATCTGTACGTGAATAGCTGCTCCCCGGCACTAATCTGTACAAGTCCTGGCAGGAGTTGATGGAATCAGGTGCGGCAGCATGAGGGGCGTGTGTGTGTGTTGGGGGGGGTGAAGCAGTGACCGGCGATTGCAGCTGTCAACATGTCAAAGGTTTGAGGGGTCAGGCCGGGCAGCTTCCACGCTCCTACGTCGCATCCTATGCGGTTGTCTTTCTAGCACTTGTCTGCTCTCAGTCTCAAACGTTAAGTGGTTATTCAGCTGCAATGCAGTAACTCAAACCCCCTCTCCCCCTTACTCCCCCCTTCTCACAGTAAAACACGATGGTTTGAATTATAAAACTTTCAGAAACTCCCTGCTGTTACCCCTTTCCGCCGATCATTGTTGAGTCCTTTTTCATTTCAAACGGGGAGCTCTCTTCTGTGTTTCTGTATGCTGAGAAATGTGGAAGCTGTGTTCAATAAGGTACACGACAGGGCTCGACAAATCATAAAAAATGCTCTAGACATGCAGGTCTAGTAAACTACAAAATCTCCTCGACCTAACTTAAATGAACTTGACCTCAAACTCTGAAAACTGAGCAAATGTGACAAGTTAACAAGATTTAAAAGCATTTTTAGTGCTCATTTACTTTGTGAGCAATAAAGATGCCTTTAAATCTTGCTATCTTGTCACATTTCCTCTGCTTTCAGAGGCTGAAGTCAAGTGACTTTGTATTCCTACTCGCCAGAAAGGGCGAGTAGGACCTAAAAATAGCTCGTCCTTAATCAATCTCACTCGCAAATGCGAGCGGTCGAGTGAATATTTCGAGCCCTGCACGAGTTACATTTAATTGTTACCAGATGTCTGAACTCGCAGCAGATACTTAGTTGGTTTACAATAGCGAGTGAGCGCCCCTGAGCCATAATCTCCAGCTCGGCTCGTGGCCCGGCAGTTACCAGACCTGAAAGCATCGGCCCCTTTGTTACTGAACCATGGCACCATTCTGGCAAGGTTATGTTAATTCTAAGGTGCAACACGTCAAAGATGAAATGACTTGCGATTCAGTCTTGTTACACAAAAAGTATTAGATTGCAGAGATAACGTGTGAACTACTTTGAAATATTGCTTTTATATAATCAATAATTTGCAACTATTTGATATAAATTGAATGCGGATGTACACTAAAAACTGTCAGACCGAGGTGACTATCAGATGAACAGAAGTGTTCAGAGGAAAATATGAAGACACTTTTGTGGAAAAAAAAGGTCTGTCATTAACTCATACACATAGCAATTGGAATGTTGTACGTGAAACACAAAATGCTCAAGAATGAATTTAACTCGACACACTCCCAGCTTTTAGACCTCCCTCTCTAAATTATCATGACAGATTGCAATGTGGGATTCTGCTTGAGATCGAAACCGGCCATTTCCTGTGTCTCCTCCTCATCCCCACCACCTCCCCAGTGCAGTCGACCCCACCCCTGATTCATGGTGCATGGCCACGCCTCTCCGGTTAATTCAGGGACAGGGCAAGAGCCGCGCTTCCCTTCTTTCAACTGATTGCAATCATCTGCTGCAAACATCTGCCACCCTGATGCATCCTGATTAACATGGCCAGCCCACACTGAGATCACATGTAATGGACGCAACTGATGAAGACTTTTGTAGTTTGTTTTGTCTGTGTTTTTTTGTTCATGTGTGTGTTCTTGGAATGTGACATTCCTAAGATTTCATTTGGTGAACAGCCTCTGTTCATGACGTGTTGCTCTCTTGGAAGAATATCCAGGTTTTAGTACATTCAAAAGTTTAAGAAAAGACTTAAGGCTGGCATGTGAGAGAAAAGCGCAACTTCACAAAGCACAGACTGAAATAGGCCACGGACAGGAATATGTTATCAGCCTCTCCCAGCCCATGCTCCCACCGCCTGCCCCCTTAACCACAACACCCCACACTCTCAGACCCCGCCTTCCTTCCTGTGGTCTGGCATCAGCCCTGAAGCCGTAGGTGGAGGGATGCGGCGGTTGCACTCAGCACCCCGGGAATGAGGATCGAGGCACGGACACATACATCACATGAGATCTCAGCAGCAGGTGCAATAACACACTGAGCTACCAGCTCGTGGAGGTTACAAGGAGAACCGGATTCACACCACAGATCTGCTGGTCTCTACATATCTCCTGCACCTGCAGCTGACCTTCAGTGGGGAAGTGGCACAGTCTGATAAGAGTGTAATGAGTTGTTTTCTCGTGTCTGGCTTGGGGTGGAATACACACCAGCGCTGGTGGCCCTCGTGGGCAGCGGCTGCTAATTAAATTGGCATGCAGAACTGAAAGGACATGCGTGGTAAACCAGAAGTGCAGGTGACTTTTCTTGGCAAGGAGCAGTCAAATGAAAGGCATTAAGGCACAGACTGCATGTAAGAAGGCGCACTGATTTAAACGCTCACCTCTGACATCTTTGGCGATTTGCGTGCTATGGGCTTGAATCTGAGCAATGATAATTGTAATCCTTTAGAAGTACGTTAACCGAAATCCCATCACATTGAGTAATAGTAACACGTTGTTAAAAGTACTTAACAGAAGTGCACAATGAAGCTCTACATAAAAACAAGCCATTGGTATCACTTGGCAAATTGCAGTTAGTTCTTTCCGGTTCATGAATTGTTAGAGCTGCCTGAAAAAATTTAAATTCAGTTGATATATGCCTTTAAGGCAAACCGATTTAAATAATAATAGGTATTTGTCAATGTAAATTTTAATTCAGTATGGTAAATCCGGTGAAGATTCATCATAAAATCTTTATTCAGCATGTGAAAATAACCATTAAAGAACAAGATAACACAGCAAAAGTTACAGTGCAAATATAAAACACATGCGCAACATTTAAATGAATAACATTTAATTACCAAACATCAATAGGACAAGATAAACAAGCATTGGCATAGCCAATAGGTCTCGTCTTTGGGACCTTATAAGTGTTTAGTTATCCAGCACAATATCCTTAGTGCAACAACATCAACTGTTGCATGGCTAAACACTTAAGACATTAAGGTCTTAAAAGCGAGACCTATTGGCTATGCCGATGCTTGTTATATTTTGTTTTACTGGTGCCGGTTTTCGGAAAAGACAGCATTCAATGATTTGGTGCTTTCCCACGACCATTTCATTTAGAACACCAGTTTCCAAACACAGAAATTAACATAAGATTGCATTTCCAGTTGGGAAAATACGAGACAAATGTTATTAATTCACTTTGCTGTTTTAGTTTTTCAATTTCCAGTTAAAATTAGTTTGACGTTGACTCAAGGGTAGCATTGACATCTAATTAAAGGACACATGCACAAAAGAGTAGATTGAGGCAATTCACAAACAGTTATACTTTATTCCTGGACCCTAATGCTCCCAAAGCTCTGTGGCGCGGTGTCTATATACCATACATCAATGAAGAAAGCAAGCAATAATAAAAGCAAAGCGTTCCATAAGCACCGGTAAAACACTATTTCAGTTGTTTTTTTATGGCGCGAAAATGAGTAACCACTGAAAAGCACTGTTTTTTTGAGGTATTGAAATCACTGGAAAACACTGAAAAAACACCACCAGAATTTACCGAAAATAGAAACTGAAAACAGTAAAGCCTACTTATCATTAACAACAATCGTACCGCCTTTTTCTTAAGTTTTTCTAGATCATCAGGTAGTGATGTGCTGGACCCAGATGGTGTTTCTGTAGCATCTGAAAGGAGCGATGGACCTCCTAGGATTTTATTAATGTATTCTAAGTTGTATAATGGAGGGTGAGGATCAGACATGCCTTGGTTTTATTTTTGGGAAGGATAGAAAATTACACAGGTGGACAGGGAGGACCCACTCGTAAACAAGGGGCTGGGATAGCTTGAATCCCTTGCAACCCAGCGGTTGCGCTAAATATGTATAAGATAGACAAGGGAACCCAAAAGGTATGCCATAGGGACCTTGGGCAGTATCCTGTTACAAAAAACAGTGGTCCCTACTTGTGGACACAATGGTATACTGAGCTAATATTCACACACCTGATAAGTGTTATGTCTTTTGTCCAGCCGGACAAGGAATTTATTTAACAATTTTCTTAATAAAAACTGAATGAACACATTAATAACAAGTGGGCACAGCCGTGACCCACAACATTCAGACAAAACAACGAACAGAATGGTAAAAGGAGCAAAGCAAAAATATGTCTGTGTACTTGTAGTCGGTGTTACAGACAGATTGTTATAAGCACACCATTGCATTTCACAATATTTTAAATGTCATATTGCATAAGGGTTTTTTTTGGTCGACGACGTTTCGATCCCTAAGTTAAATGAGGGGCATCATCAGGACAAAAATATAGTCATTGTTGTCTCTAAATATTACACTGCCTTTTAACGCAATTCTATACATTTATACATTACATGGGAAAAAGGAGGAGAAGAAATACATGAAATTAGGCATGTTGTATTGGAAACTTGCAACCTCATCTCTTCCATTAAAACAGAGTATATTTATGTGCTCGTGGTGGAGAAAAACGGCGCATTTGTGGAACTTAGTGTCCAGGACTGTGAAATACAAGAGGGAAATGACTTCATCGTGTGGAAGGGGTGTATTTCAGTGCCAGTGATGACAAAATAGCGGCGCATTGAGGAGCAAAATAACAATTCCCGTGAGGGCAGACTATTTAGGCGCAGTGA
The DNA here is from genome assembly GCF_964261635.1 of Lissotriton helveticus. Lineage (NCBI taxonomy): Eukaryota > Metazoa > Chordata > Amphibia > Caudata > Salamandridae > Lissotriton > Lissotriton helveticus. Next base: position 381,339,493 of record NC_136060.1, read on the forward strand.
TGGAGACAATTGTTCCGAATTTCGATGTGACATAGTGACCGGAGTGAGAACGGTCGGAAATGAGTAGTTAATGATGGCTGGCAGTGAAGGTCTTTATACTATAAAACACAATTGTGGACGGAGGCTGAACCGGGTTCCATGGGGCAGTCATGTAGTGAAGGGCACAACCGTAATTAGTGCAGGTGAACATTAACACGGAGCATGCGACTGGGAAAATCAGAGGCTAAAACCTACGCGTATCACATCAGGCAATTCAACGGATAAGCAGATACCATGAACAATGGAGGAATCTGGAAAAATAATGGTTGAGCATTAAAAAAGGGGTCGAGTGCGACCGGGGGGGGGGGGGGGCTTTGAGCGGCATGGCGTGCTGCTGGTAGAATAATTACCGGTACTGCCGTTTCCAGCGTGGAAAGGTCGTCTGGATTGGGAGCGTAATAGCTCGATCTGGGGAGATAGTTCAGTGGAGTCAATTACCCAGCGGGGCATGGTGGGACTAGAGTGATAAGAGAAACGGCGCTTGCGGGTTACTTACATGCAGAAGTCGGCGGCGCTGTGGCGGACGGTGGGGTTCTGGTGTTAGAGAACTCATGTGTGGCAGGTTTTTAAAGGGCCATGTGGTCTGCAGAAAGCGATTGTGGACTGCGGTAGTGAGAGCCGGTTAGGCTGTGAACAGTGGAAAAGGACTGGGGAAGTGAACCCTCTAGTCATGGTGTGTAGACGCGGCGGCCATCTTAAGGTGGTGAATATTGTGAAAAAAGTGAGCATTGTTCAAGTTAATCAGTCACATTGCAGTGCATAGAATAACAATTAAAGGGTTATTTCATGTAAGCTTTGTTTACAGTAGGGAGGTCCAATCTTCAAGACGATTCAGGCCATTCCTGATGCTGTTGGTTTTGACGATCCAATGGAGTTCCTCCTTGTTGAGCAAAAGGGACATGTCTGCTCCTCTAGAGGGGGTTTGATGATTGTTATCACAGTCCATACCTTTGTTACAACACTGGTGATAATTGGAGAAAGAACCAGCAGTTGGAAGAAAATTGAAGAGGAACTAAAAGTAAAAAAAAAGTACTGAAGAAACTAAAAAGTGGAAGCCTGAAGTGGCTAGGAACGCCCTGCAAGCCCTACGAGTGTCTGTTCGCTCTGACAGCCTGCAGTCCCTCTAGTGTGTAGGGTGTTTGACCTTCTTAACATCAGTGTATGCTGTTTTATTGTTTTTGAGGATTGTGCATCTCATACCAACATGGGTGGATCATGTGGCTTATTCAGCATTATACAGCTGCAGCAAGTGAATACATTTGGCGATTAGTGTTTAACATCAATCTATGCTGATAGAATACAACCTGTGGTAAGACGGTAAAAACATTCTGCACAGTCAGTAAGACTCTTGTAGGGCCAAGATACGGTCTGTTTGCTGAGGTGCCCTCACGTGGATTGGAATTACACCGTAAGGTAATTCTATGAACTTTGGGAAACGAACAAAGCCTTATCGAAGTGTGTACACTGCTGCATTTGTGTTAACTTACAAGCTGATTCACTGCAACAGCTCGAGCAGCAATAGTGCCTGATGGCTGCTTGTTGGAGTGTAAGAAGCTGGCTTTCTATGTACTATACCAAAAAGATATTTAGTGTGCAAAGTCTACAGTGGATACCCAGAGTCTTTACAGAGGCTATAGTAGATAATACTAATGCTCTCTTTTTTATGTTCGTGTAGACGAGCTGTTGGGTTTATCAGAGGGTAGTGTTAAGCATTTGTTGTACACAGTGACCATAAATGAGACCCACACTCAATGAATAAATCTGAGATCAATTTATAAAAATACTTGTTTATATTTATTTGTAGAACCACAGAACCTCGTCTTAGGCAAATACGTTTTCCAGTTTCAAAAATGGACACTGCAATTTTCAGACTTTTCAATGTTCACCAATGAGAGGAAGAAACCATTCAGCATATATAAAGGGAACATCAATTCACAAGACCAGCCTTTGGGAGTTGAGGCAAGGTTCAGTTCAACATCAACACTACACCAGTGGCGGCACAGGGGTGGCCTAGTGCAAATACGGTGTCTGGGGTGCAATATAACTCAATAAAGAATGGAGCAATCAAACAGAGGCTGCTTACAGGTAAGTAACAATTTACAACAAGGGGTGGTGATGGACAGAGTCTCTGAATTAAGCAGAATACTCTCACCCAGTCAAGAGATCAGGGCTAGATCCAACACCGTTTTTTAGCTCATTGCACCATCCCAGTTTCAGAACCTGGCTGTATGCAAATTAGTCTGTCCCTGGCCCAGTGCATCATGGGAACAGGGCAGACCAGACTACAAAAGCCAATTCTTACACTGGGAAGGAAACAAGCTTCCGGGGACCGGTTTCTGGCATTTCAGCCGTCTTCGGCCCGGCTTGCTTGAATCCTGATGGTGCAATGAGCAAGGGACTCACATCTGAGCATACCCTTCCACGCTTAGGGTGGACAAAATAATTTACAACAAGGGGTGGTGATGGACAGAGTCTCTGAATTAAGCAGAATACTCTCACCCAGTCAAGAGATCAGGGCTAGATCCAACACCGTTTTTTAGCTCATTGCACCATCCCAGTTTCAGAACCTGGCTGTATGCAAATTAGTCTGTCCCTGGCCCAGTGCATCATGGGAACAGGGCAGACCAGACTACAAAAGCCAATTCTTACACTGGGAAGGAAACAAGCTTCCGGGGACCGGTTTCTGGCATTTCAGCCGTCTTCGGCCCGGCTTGCTTGAATCCTGATGGTGCAATGAGCAAGGGACTCACATCTGAGCATACCCTTCCACGCTTAGGGTGGACAAAATAATTTACAACAAGGGGTGGTGATGGACAGAGTCTCTGAATTAAGCAGAATACTCTCACCCAGTCAAGAGATCAGGGCTAGATCCAACACCGTTTTTTAGCTCATTGCACCATCCCCGGTAGCTTGTCTCCTTTCTGGTGAAGAATTGGCTTGGTAGTTTGGTCTGCCCTGTTCCCATGATGCACTGGGCCAGGGACAGACTAATTTGCATATAGCCAGGTTCTGAGCTGGGATGGGGCAGTGAGATAAATAACGGTGATGGATCAAGCCCTGATCTTTGGACTGGGTAAGAGTGGTCTGCTTAATTCAGACACTCTGTTCATCACCACCCCCTTTTCTGTATCGTTTTTGGCCACTATAGGTGTGGCAGGGTATACTCAGACATGAGTCCCTTTCTCACTGCTCCATCAGGATTCAAGCAAGCCGGGCCGAAGAGGCTGAAATGCCAGAAACCGGTCCCCGGTAGCTTGTCTCCTTTCTGGTGAAGAATTGGCTTGGTAGTTTGGTCTGCCCTGTTCCCATGATGCACTGGGCCAGGGACAGACTAATTTGCATATAGCCAGGTTCTGAGCTGGGATGGGGCAGTGAGATAAATAACGGTGATGGATCAAGCCCTGATCTTTGGACTGGGTAAGAGTGGTCTGCTTAATTCAGACACTCTGTTCATCACCACCCCCTTTTCTGTATCGTACAGGTAAGTAACAGCAGCTTGGGGAGCCAGTCACCGTGGTTGAAGCAAGCACTGGGCAGGGCACAAAGCAACACCAACACTAAACTAGGGGTGGCAGGGGACCAACACAGTGTCGGGAGCCCAATGTGAAGCAATGTAGAAAGGCATAATTGGAAAATGCTGCGGGCCTGGGCCAGGAGGCCGCTCGACGGAAACCAACAGCTGGGAAGGTAAGTTGTAATGCACCTTTGGTCTGCTTCACGCAGGGCGGGTGTGTGTGTAGGGGTGTCTTTTGATGTCAAACGGCTTAATGGAGCAGGTTGAGGGGGTCTCAGTGCAAAGGCTGCAGCCGACGTCGGAGTCTGGGAGGGGTGAACCCACAATGGACTCTGGAGCGCTGGGGAACCTCACTGGGACTGGTGGGCAACTTGGACTCTGGTTGGAGGCATCAGGTGCAGAGTTGGAACTGGGAACAGGGTTTCGTGGTTTTTCAGGTCACAGAAACTTTGCTTGAAGAGGGTTGCCTTTGAACAGGTCCACTGTTCTCGGGAAATATTGATCTTTGTCAAAGGCAGGCAGTCCTCCCAAAGCTTTGGCGGTCACTGGGCTGCAGGAAGAATTATCATTTGGGGCTGGATCGTCAAGGGCTGCAGACAGGCCGGTAGGTACCAAATCAGTAGTTCACTGCAGTCTTCTCTGCTGGCACGACTCTGTAGTGTCCGGCTCTTCTGTAGTTCAGGGTCTGGGGATGCCACCTAAATACTAGATTTAGGGACATTACAAGAGTAACAAGTAGTGGCCAATGGGCCCATTACCATCAGTGTCTATACCCTTTATTATGACCACATCCTGTGGGAGGGAAAATAGTTCAAGCTCTGATTGGATAAGTCCCACCATCTTCAAGATAGTGGGCATTGAAAAGTGTACTTCACCGCGCCTTCAACACATGAGGGATGGGGTTGGTAAAGAGGGGCCCACCTTCTATCTAAGATTTCCTGCCTGTCCTCTGGCCAAAAAGGTGGGCGAGGACCGGAAGGGGTGTGTGAACACCTCCACCCTGAGCAGACTTTGTTCCTATCCTCTGACAGCGAAGGCTCTCTCCTTAGGAGGTCAGAAGCCTGTCTATGGTAGCTGGCTGGCCGAGAACACACTAGTAGTCGGTACGTTTTCAGGGGGCACCCCGAAGGTGCTCTCTGTGTGCATTTATAAATAAATCCAGCACTGGCATTAGTGTGGGTTTATTAAAACGAGGTATTTTTGTACCAAACACCTTGGGGATACAGTGAAGCCATCATGTAGCTGAGGAACTCTTAACAACAAGTGTCCAGCCCATGTACTTGTTCTTGCTTCCCTGTGCACTGGTAAGATCTACGGGTGAACTTGGATATCATTGGGGCATATCTACTCTCGCAGATATGACCTCACTGGGCATAGAGCACCCTGCCTTAGGGCTGTAAGGCATGCTGTAGGGGTGACTTACCTATAACATATATAGTGCTGGCCGGCCATGTCAATTCTTTGGTTCTCATCCAGGGGATACTCATCAATAGTCATAATATATGAATAATCCCCGCCCATGTGCGGGATCCCGGAGCATATATAATATAGATCCCTGGTCCTGGCCTCAAACAAACACGAAAATGGTTTGGAAAGGAATCGCGCAGCATAAGAATATGGCAGCAAAAATAAGCATCGCCCACTGAAGGGAAACTACTAAGAGGCTGTGGTATGACTACAGGTACCAGGAGGCTCGACATTGCAGTAACGCCCACCGGAGGGTTCACAGATATTTAAATGAGCAATGACTTGGCCCTGCTAGTTGGATCACAACCCCGTGATGCACGCCCGGCTCCTCCTCTGAAGAAGGCCAAAGGTGACGGTCGAAATGCATAAGGAAAAACGGAGCTCCCAGATTGGATTTTAAAAGCTTGAAATGACCGCGATGTGTGTGCGACTCATTCTCTCTTCAGGAGAGTCTTTGGAATATATATATATATATATATATATATATATATATCCAACGTAATCAGGAAGCTTGCAATAATTCTTTTTATTATTTTTCTCGAGCACCTGCTGACAGTACAACTCCAAACTCCAGCTTCTCTTCGTTTTTTTCTGCCAGACGCGTTTCAGGTTACCAACACCTTTCCTCAGTGGCAAGAAGCAGGAAATGAAAACATCGCGTTGCGATCTGCTAATTAAAAGCACCTGCCTATGTAGGCGTGGCACTCCCTGTGCCTCATGGTGCTTGTAGTCCATAAACCCCAAGTGGGTGCCATGTTCATTTCCTCAAATTCAGCAAATAGTATTTCACCCCAGTGGGTTGATGCACTGTGCCTGGAGTAAGTCACTGTCCTGCTTTTTGGTCGACGAGAAATGAACTCTGCGCAAGCAGCATCCCTGAAATGCCACATGCGCTGCTCCCTCTGTATTTTCTTTGCTTGTTTCGAAGCTCGGACAGACCCGCCCAGTCGCGGTAGGTCTTTCCCTGTAAGGCGTGCAAAGCCCCAAACATCCAACGTAATCAGGAAGCACCAAAGGGAAGACCGTAGGAAGCTTGCAATAATTCTTTTTATTATTTTTCTCGAGCACCTGCTGACAGTACAACTCCAAACTCCAGCTTCTCTTCGTTTTTTTCTGCCAGACGCGTTTCAGGTTACCAACACCTTTCCTCAGTGGCAAGAAGCAGGAAATGAAAACATCGCGTTGCGATCTGCTAATTAAAAGCACCTGCCTATGTAGGCGTGGCACTCCCTGTGCCTCATGGTGCTTGTAGTCCATAAACCCCAAGTGGGTGCCATGTTCATTTCCTCAAATTCAGCAAATAGTATTTCACCCCAGTGGGTTGATGCACTGTGCCTGGAGTAAGTCACTGTCCTGCTTTTTGGTCGACGAGAAATGAACTCTGCGCAAGCAGCATCCCTGAAATGCCACATGCGCTGCTCCCTCTGTATTTTCTTTGCTTGTTTCGAAGCTCGGACAGACCCGCCCAGTCGCGGTAGGTCTTTCCCTGTAAGGCGTGCAAAGCCCCAAACATCCAACGTAATCAGGAAGCACCAAAGGGAAGACCGTAGGAAGCTTGCAATAATTCTTTTATTATTTTTCTCGAGCACCTGCTGACAGTACAACTCCAAACTCCAGCTTCTCTTCGTTTTTTTCTGCCAGACGCGTTTCAGGTTACCAACACCTTTCCTCAGTGGCAAGAAGCAGGAAATGAAAACATCGCGTTGCGATCTGCTTCCTGATTACGTTGGATATATATATATATGTATATATATATGTGTGAAAACATATATTTGCAGCCTAGAACATTTCCAAACTGGCAAAGCTGCTGAAAATTACATGAATTAGCGTACACACAGTTGTACTCTCCCAACCCCTAAGGAAGAAAGAGAGCAGTACACATTTGCATACAACAATGCTTTATTGCCATAGAAAAACCTGTACTTTCAGGCATTTACCAGTAGGCTGCAGTAGAGTATAAAGAAACAAAGAAAGACTGACACCTTGCCTTTAAGGCATTAGAGTAGGGGTACCGTGCCTTTAAGTCCTGAAGGCGACCTCCTGCTCCCATGATGCACCACAGGTGGCAGTTGGGTCAGTTCTTTTTTCCGGCTCCTTCTGAGAGGATCCTGGAGCTTGAGCTCTTCAGTTTTTGACTGAAATTGTTTGGTTTAAGTGAATTTTTTCAGAAAATTCGGCATCTTCTGGTTTATTAAGGCTTATGCTTTTGTTTTTTGTGGAATTCCTCTAAAATTTTCTGTCAGAAGGCCTGCTTTATTCCGAAAGTGTCCTTCTTGTGACAAAAAAATGGCACTGGCTGACTCACACTCAGTGTGTATTGTGTGCCTTCCATCTGCACACAATCCTGAACAGTGCCACCATTGTCAGAAGTTCTCCAGATGGACCCTTCGTGACAGAGAACGTATCAGACTCCATGCCATGTTGGAGAAAAACAGCAGTCATCAGGTGGGTGGCCATGGAGGCCCCAGGATGTCGTCTTCAAGCAAGCATGGCCAAAAACGGCGACATTCCGCTTCTCCTGCCCCCAGGAAGAGGAAGGGAGGACGAGAACCTCCGGTGAAGTCGCCGTCGAAGAGGCCCAGACACTCTTCTGGAACACCATCGCGACGTCAAGTCTCCGCTGCATCCAAGTAAGTCAGAGTCGAGACGCCACACTTCGGGCTCGAAGTCTGTGGCTGCTGGCATGTCCAAGTCTCAGTCGACGCTTCCGTCGACGTTGAGCATCTCTCCACCACCCTCGAGGGGGTCAGCGTCGAGAGTTATGACTGCTTCCAGATTGCCGCCGGCTAACGTGCTGCCGTCAAGAGGGTTGTCGTGATCCCACCAATCGACGTCGAGGCGACGCCAGGAAGGGTCGCCATCGACATGACCTCGAAGAAGGTTGTCGTCGACACTACGGCATGAAGGTTCGCCGTCGACCAGACGTCTAGGAAAATCGATGTCGAGGTCACCTACTCGACGCCGAAGATCGCAGTCGAGGTCATCACAGCGTGTACGATCGACACCAATGGTCACACAAAGGTCATCGACGTCTAAGCTCTCGACGTTGAGAGAAGAGGTCGCGGTTATCGTGGAGTCAACTGGGTCCAGAGCATCATCAGGAGACAGATCTTCATCTCCTGGGTTGAACATTGTGGAGATCTCTCCAGAGGTTTCCCCCAGATCTGCGGACAAATCACGCAGTGTGTCGACACTACGGCATGAAGGTTCGCCGTCGACCAGACGTCTAGGAAGATCGATGTCGAGGTCACCTACTCGCCGCCGAAGATCGCAGTCGAGGTCATCACAGCGTGTACGATCGACGTCGAGAGCATCAAGGCCTCGCTCGACACCAATGATCACACAAACGTCATCGACGTCTAAGCTCTCGACGTCGAGAGAAGAGGTCGCGGTTATCGTGGAGTCAACTGGGTCCAGAGCATCATCAGGAGACGGATCTTCATCTCCTGGGTTGAACATTGTGGAGAGCTCTCCAGAGGTTTCCCCCAGATCTGCGGACAAATCACGCAGTGTGTCACCTCACCTTCCTCAGGGGGCTGTATCGTGCGGTCACAGTAGTCCGGGCTCGGATTACTCCCGCACATTCTCACCATCTGGTCCAAGGACAAGCACTCCGTTCGGACCATCTAAGTCTCCGCTTCGGAGGCCACGATCCTCAACCAGGCCAAGATCTCCTTCCAGATCACGATCTCCCCCCAGGCCAAGAAAACCTACCAGGCCAAGATCTCCTTCTAGACATCGGTCTAGATCCAGGGGTCGGCAAAGCCGTCATCACGACAGGCCCCATAAAAGAGGAAGCACAAGATCTCCGACTTGGACCTCTTCTACGAAATCTACAGTCTGGGACTATTCTCTGACCTTCTCCTCTACGCCTCCTTCACAAGTCTCACCTATAGATGATATCGCAACCTTTACGGACGTGCTGGGTGGGGGGGGCAAAGAAGCTTAACATCTCTCTGCATACCCCTGTGGTGCCCACATCAATAATCTTTGATACCCTACATCACCGGACAGATCCCAGACCTCTGCTGCCTCTGGTGCCTGGCTTCATAGAACCGGCGATGTCTACCTTCCTCACGCCTGCGACGGTGGGTTCTGTACCATCCAGTTTCGCCAAGAAGTATAATGCACCAGCAGAGGACCCCTTGTTCCTCAGGTCTGACCCACCAGCTGACCCGGTCATCGTGGCAGCTGCCATGAAATCAGATTCTGTTTCCACCTCATCCTCTGTACCCCCGGAAAAGGATCGTAAACTCATGGATTCATTTGGGAGAAAAGTATGCAACACTTCAGCTTCATATATGAAGGTGGCCAGTGCCTCTGCTCTACTCTGGAGGTACGACAGGTCACTCGCTTCACGGAGAAGCTTCCTAAGGAAGACCGGCAGGACTTCGCCGAGATCCTACAGGAGGGAGGGCTCGTAGCCAACCAAGTCATAAGTGCCACGGCCAGTGCTTCCGACCCCGCAGCCCATGGCTGCTCCCATGGAATCTGCTCACGACGTTCGGCTTGGCTCCGCCTCACAGGCCTCAAGCTGGATGCTCAAAAGAAGATATTGAACCTTCCTTTTAATGGTACATCTATATTTGGGTCTCACGCTGACGACGAGATGACTAAGATGAAAACGGAAATGGACACTGTTAGAGCTGTGGGTTTGGAGAAGTGTAAAGAATTTCAGAAGCGCTTTCGTCAGGGGGACAAACGTTCTTACCAGCAGAGGGTTCAAACCCCTCAGTGGTCATCCCAAACACAGCAAAAATCCCAGTTCCAGCAGAGACACCCTGGCAGAGGGAACAACAACAAACCGCAGTCTCCCAAGCCCTCAGCTGTTGCTTCCTCCTCAACTGTTTGCCACTCCGGTGGGAGGGAGTGTGTGTATCTCATTGTAGGAGAGTAGGGTCTGCAATCCTATGATCACCCAGATTTTTGCTTTTTGCTGCACTGGTTTACGACTTTCCCTGGCTGTGGGCCTGTTAATCAGACGCACAGCCTAGCTGTTCTCTCTATCCAAATTGTACTCAGGTACTGAATTGGCACTGGGCCCTCTCCAAGTCCCTGTACCCAGGGCTGAGGTGCACCCAGAAGTCTCCCAGGGGCTGAAGCATGTATTGTGCCACCCCTGGACTGACTGACTAAACTGACACAACTGGCTGCACGACAGCTGGGGCAAGGTGGTGTACTCACCCTTTGCTTTAGATATAGTATACCTATATCTAACCCTAAAATGGACACACAGATCTCCTATCAGTCACTCCTATGGCAGGCCTTAACAATCCTGAGGGCAGAGTGCTTGGAATCGTGTGAGATGGTGCTCTGGCATGAGCTGAGCCTGTCTGCGGCTTTCGGGATCTATCCCTTAGCCGTTTCCATGATATCGCATACCATATACTCTTAAGTGCATTATAATCCTCGCGGTTATATGCCAACTCTGGTATCGCTTTATCAAAACATGTCGAGTAAGGTGTCATACGAATTGGAATACTAACCCCTCGCCAATTCTGGCGACGGGGTTAGCATTCCACCCTTCTAGAGGGACACGGCATGTATGTAACCCATAACCCCGGTTAAAGTCAGACAGAGCCTTAGCATCCACAAAATGGATGCTGCCACCGAGACACAAGTCTGCCCTCCTGCTGCTGGGAGTCCTCCCAGAGCAGGAGATAAGGACAAAGGGTTTCCTGCCAGGGGCGGTGCCAGCACCGTCCCAGACAGGATTTTGTGTATTGTAGGTAGGCAGGGCTTCAGAGGAAGGTGACTGCACGTGGCACCCCGGTGCTCACTGTGCATAGGCTGGCTTGAACCAGTTCCAGGGACACTCCAGACCCTGTGCTGGGGAAAAGCCCGCCAAGGAAGTGGGTGTAACCACCCCCCTCCTGGTCCCACCCATAGGGCAGGACCTAGTCGCGTGCCAGCCCCCTTTTCCCAGAAAAAGGTAGGGACTGGCCCCCTTCCAGATCAGATCATCTTTGAATCCTGAAACTACTTTCTACGAAAGGAACTCAAGACTTCTTCCTAAGATTTCTCCCTTGTGGCTAAGGAGTAGTCACCCTGCATCCGCAGGCACCATCAAGAACACTGCGGTCTGCTGCACGTCCTTCCTCCGGAATCCGACTGCCCAGCTCGACGAGAACCGGCTTCCCTGGCACCTCTGACCTCTACCCACCTCTACAGCCAAGCTGAGAACCGTGGGTGCGACGAGACCTCGAGGGACCGGCCATCTTCAAGACTGCACGACTTCTGCACAGCAAGCCCGCCGAGTAATTTCCTGGTGAGTGCTTTGGGGTCCGAGAAGCCCCGACCCTGAGCAGCTCCAGCACCGAAGAGCAGCCCCCCAGCATCTCCACGATCGGCGTGGGGCCCTTCTGCTTTCTGCTGCTCACCGCGTTGTTTGGCTACTAGCCCGCTGGCTTGTGGCCTTCTGAACGACGCCCGACGACATCACTGCTGCTGGTCTGGTTGCTCCAGACTGGCCCTTGCTCCCTTCCTGAAGAGGAGCACCCCGGACCCTCCTGGTCCACTCCAGACGCCATTTTGAGTCCACCGCGTGGGCTTGAATTTGCCAAGGCTTGTTGCCCATTCCTGGGTAACTTCGACGCCGACAGCTTCATCCATCGTGGGACAGCTCGCCTCTCCATCCTGGTCGCCGACAACGCCTCCTGGTCCGTGAGATCTGCAGAGCCAGCGTCGCCCACTCACCTAGTCGAGGTGACTACCATCCGGTGCCCTCCTGGTGCCCACTGACTACTGGCTAGTAGTCACGAACTTGGTCCCCTCTGCTTTCAGGTATCGTCCTTCTTCCAGATCCAGGCTTGGATCAACTCGAACAATCTTCACTTGTCGCCTGCCAGCATCTTTCTTCCAGGCTCCTGGTCCGGCAACGAGGATTCCCGACGTCTTTTGAGACCTATGCAGCTGCAGCCCCTGGGCTAGGTAACTTCGGCACTTCGGTGTCCCAGCATAGCCTCACTATCCAAGGGTCAGGATCCACTGTCGTTTTCTCCCTACCAGGTCGGGTTCGCCCGTGAACACTAACTTTGCCTTTACTAGCTTCCCTAGACTTTGTCCCGCATCCCGCATCCCACGTGAGAGTGCACACTCTGCACCCGAGTCCCCTAGGTCTCCTAGAAGTAATCGAACGATTCTATAGTCAAGTCCTAGCGATTCCAAAGCCTATTAGTACTGTACTTACCTGCTAGTAATTTCGCATTCCAGTTTTAGAGTATATGGTTTTTCGTGCCCCTCGGGCATTTGTGTATACCGTGCTAACTTAAGTATTTTCGTAAGAGTTTTGTTGTGTGCCTAGCACCCTGTCCTCATAAAGAGTACAGGGTTGTTGTGATTCTAATAAATACACTGTTTATTTTCATAACACTTGTGTGGTGTCCTTTCACTGGGTGTTCAAGGGGTAATGTGATGGTAAAACAGCTGGCTTAACACGCCCTCTAGAGTCTTAGCCTTAGACTGCTCGTACCCATGCTACTAGGATAGCTGGTCTATAAGGTTGACTTACAACCAATCATCAATAAGGGTTGTTTGGACTGATATATAGTGATCACTAGAATAGTGAGCACTGCACATCAGGCCAACTTCTCACACTCATCATCTGGAAGAGTGGAGATCCATAACAAAGGACAGATGGGTGCTGAGTATTGTGCAGCATGGTTACTTGCCGAGGTTCAAGTGCCCTCCTCTGCAAGTTTTTCCACAACTAAAGCACCTTCTCCGATTCCACAGTCAACTGCTGCAGGACGAAGTTTCTGTCTTTCTCAGAAAGATGGCCATAGAGGAGGGCCCTCCCATGCGAAGAAATCAAGGAGTATACTCCCGCTACTTTCTTGTCCAAAAACGAGGAGTAGCCAAAGAATACAAGCCTATTCTCGACCTACGTCTACTGAACAGGTTTATCAAAAAAGAAAAATTCCGTATGCTAGCCCTGCACCAGATCTTTCCGCATCTTCATCAGGGAGACTGGATGTGTGCCATCGACCTGCAGGACGCTTACTTTTACATACCTGTCTCAGTGAAGCATCGAAAGTTTCTCAGGTTTCAGATCGACGTCGTCATTACCAGTATCGAGTGCTTCCGTTTGGCCTCAAATCCGCCCCACGGACATTCTCCAAGTGCATGGCGGTGGTGGCTGCTTTTCTCCGCAGGCGGAAGATCTTAGTCTATCCCTATCTAGACGATTGGCTTCTAAAAAGCTCCACTCCGGCGCTGCTTCAGAACCATCTATCGTTCTGTCTCAACCTGATGATTTTATTGGGGTTGCAGGTCAACTTCAATAAGTCAGTACTCCATCCTTCCCAACGGATTCACTACCTGGGCGCTTCCCTGGACTCCGTGCAGGCAAGCGTGTGTCCTTCGGAGGAGAGGTAGTCATCCATGCTCCTGAAGTGTCGTCTCCTGCTGGACACTCACAGTCCCACAGCCAGGCAAGTGTTGTCACTCCTGGGATCGATGGCCTCATGCATCTACATCGTGCCCAATGCACGCCTTCACATGAGGCCTCTGCAGCAAGCTTTCCAGGATCAATGGTCCCAGAGATCAGCTCACTGGGAAGACCGTGTTTCTCTTCAACAAGGTGCCAGAGACTCAATCATATGGTGGATGAAACGTTCCAACCTTCTGAAGAGAGTTCCATTTCATCGACCTCCCCCATCTCAGTCAGTGGTCACGGATGCCTCTCTGCTAGGCTGGGGTGCTCATATGGACCAGCTTCAGGTCCAAGGTCTCTGGTCCGAAGTAGAGCTAGGCTACCACATAAACTTCCTGGAACTTCGAGCTGTCTGTCTGGCGCTCAAATCCCTCTATCCTTCTCTGCGCTCCAACTACATTCAAGTTCAGACGGACAACACGACAACCATGTTCTATTTGAACATCCAGGGAGGCACCAGGTCGCGAGTTCTATCCCTGGAAGCTCCAGCCATTTGGCACTGGCTCCTGGCAAGAGGCCTATCCATCGTGGCAGTTCACCTACCAGGGATCCAGAATGTCCAGGCGGACTGCCTAAGCAGAGACTTCGTAGATCTCACCCACGCACACAAAGCCCTACACGACCAAGGCCCGAGCTACCTCAACAACCGGATCAACTTCTACACTCCCAAGCGCCTCCTCAGATCAACCAACCACGCCCTCGCCGCCGTCCCCCGCATCCGAAGAGCGACAGCAGGAGGAAGATCCTTCTCCCACCTGGCCGCCAAGACCTGGAACTCACTTCCGACCAACCTGCGCCTGACCCAAGACCACCTCTCCTTCAGGAAGAAGCTCAAGACCTGGCTGTTCGAGCAGTAGCGGCACCCCCCCCCCCCCCCAGCGCCTTGAGACCCTACGGGTGAGTAGTGCGCTCTACAAATGACCTGATTGATTGATTGATTGATTGATTTGGTGCTCAACGAAGAGGTCGCACAGGAGGTGTTTCAACAATGGGGCATACCAGATATAGACCTGTTCGCAGACGCGGCAAACGCAAAATGCCCCGTCTTCGCGTCCAGGTTTCCCCAACAGGGCTCACGGGGGAACGCACTTTTGATCAGCTGGTCGCAGACATTGCTGTACGCCTTTCCTTCCCTGCCTCTGATCCCGGCGGTGATTCAGAAATTCTACAGGACCAACACCAGGATGATCCTGATAGCACAGGAGTGGCAACGCCAGTGGTGGTACCCGGATCTCCTCCAGCTGTCGGAAGTCCCTCACCGGTGACTTCCTTACCGTCAAGACTTGTTGACCAAGGACCAGGGGAAGGTTTTTCACCCCAACCTTTCTTCCCTTCGCTTGACGGCATGGCTCCTGAGGTCATCCAATATGGCCACCTAGACCATTCAGCAGACTGCATGAACATTCTTAAGGAAGCCAAGAGACCCACCACTAGGAAGTCCTATGCTTTCAAGTGGAAGAGATTTTTCATGTGGTGTCTTGACAACTCTCTTGACCCTATCCACGGTCAAGAGCAGGTGATTCTACCCTACCTATTGCATTTGTCAAAGTCGGGCCTGAAGTACCCCTCCATCAGGGTTCACTTAGCGGCAATCGCAGCCTATAGGAAGTCACCTTCTCAGACCTCATTCTTCCTTATGCCTGTGGTCAAAGATTTCTTGGAGGGGCTTAAGAAAGTATTTCCACCAGTGAGGTCCCCCTCCCCTCCCTGGGAGCTAAACATCGTGCTCACTAAATTTATGGGTGCTCCTTTCGAGCCTATACACAAGGCTTCTTTGCAGCACTTGACCTGGAAAGCTGCCTTTTTAGTGGCTTTCACCTCTGCCTGTAGGGTTAGCGAAATCCAGGCCCTGTGTTGTAAGGAACCTTACACAGTCTTTCATGCCAACAGGGTGGTACCGAGGACACATCCAGGCTTCCTGCCCAAGGTAGTCTCAGACTTTCATATCAATCAGTCTATCACCCTGCCTACCTTTTTTCCTCAACCTACCACTCCCCCCGAGAGGTCTTTACACTCTCTAGATTTCCGGAGGGTTCTGAAGTTTTACCTGGCAAAAACCCTTCCGCTTAGGAAGTCTGACTGGCTCTTTGTGAATTATGGGTCAACTAATACCGGTCTGTCAGCCTCAAAAAGATCCATTTCTCGCAGGATCGTCTCCTGTATAGCTCTGTCTTATCAGTTAGCTAACAAGGCTTTACAGGGTAAACCTCATGCACACTCTACTAGAGGGAAAGCTTCTACTACGGCTCTCCTTCGTAATATTCCAATCTCTGAGATTTGCAAAGCGGATACATGGCGTTTAGTACATACCTTTACCCGCCATTATTGCCTACATTCAGGTACACAGGCTGATGCCCAAGTGGGACAGGCCTCGTTGAGGAATTTATTTGCATAACTGCATTTTAAATGTGATGTTGATTCATGTCTTACTGTATACTAATTTGCTCGTCCCCGAGACTTTGGGTATGAGCTAGCTAATCTATTAATAGATTAGGACTATTGATGAGTATCCACTGGATGAGAAGGAATCGTTACTTAACTGTAATCCTAGCTCATCCAGGGGTATACTCATCAAAGTCATAAGCTCCCGCCCACCTCCCCCGGGCGAGCATTATCATAAAGCTATGAGATGGTACTATGGATCTACTCAGGTGTTATGCACCTCCAAAAAGAACTGACCCAACTGCCACCTGTGGTGCATCATGGGAGCAGGGGGTCGCCTTCAGGACTTAAAGGCACAATACCCCATGTCTAATGCCTTAAAGGCAAGGTGTCAGTCTTTCTTTGTTTCTTTATACTCTACTGCAGCCTACTGGCTAATGCCTGCAATTACAGGTTTTTCTATGGCAATAAAGCATTGTTGTATGCAAATGGTTACTGCTCTCTTTCTTCCTTAGGGGTTGGTAGAGTACAACTGTGTGTATGCTAATTCATGTAATTTTCAGCAGCTTGGCCAGTTTGGAAATGTTCTAGGCTGCAAATATATGTTTTCACATATGTATACATACATATAAATATACCTCCCTCAAAATTACCCACAGGCAAGGATGCACTAAACAGCAAGATCACGGGTAAGAGCGAACGCCACAGTCTGATATATTTCCAGCTCTCATGTCATTGATATTGGCGTGACGCGTTTCTGAACTTCTTGTTCTCATCAGAGGCTCGACAAATGAGTTCGTGCTGACACACCCACATTTTAATACCTTGTTTGGCGCCCTTTATGAGCGCAATGCTTACTGGGTTTTGTAGTGTGTGTCATCATTAGTCCACAGATGGATGCACGTTAATTACCAAGCTGCCATTGTTCAGAGCCCTTGGATGGGCCTCAGAATGCGTGCCACTCATAAAGTCTATATTGTCAGCTGTTTTACTTCTTGGGCTCGGCAGAATAACCGGGCACCGTGACCCCCAGGGATCACGGGGTCGTGCAACCTTCGCGGCCGGGCTGCCGCGTTAACATCTCGCTCCAAATTACCCACAGGCAAGCATTGAGTCCATGGAGTGGAGGGCTCGTCTTTTTGAATTTTACTTAGATCTTTGGGTTCTAGGTCCGACGTGTTCCTTGATGAAATTATAATTGGCGCAGCGTAGATGGGGTGTAATTTATTTGCCTGCACGATGATGCTGTCGTTTTTGCAGGCGCTTTGTTGGCTTCTTTGTGTCTTACAGTCCCGGGGGGTTGAGACCAGCGTACCTGGACTCAGATGACGGTTGTCAAAACCGTGTTCTGGTCGTGGTGCTCTCCCTTGCGAGTCAATGTACTTTGTGATTCTCTCTGTGAGTTCCTCAAGTTGAGAATTGTTAGATAAAAAAAGGGACTTTATCCATGAGTCCCCTTCTCGCCCAGATGAGTTAGATAGGTTTTTGGGCCCTATGGTTCCTTCCTCAGCGCCCATGATTGCCAATGTGTGGTCACTGGCTTCAGTTGGCTCCACGAGTATCACACTTTTTTGCTTGTTCGGCCTGATGTCCTTTGCTGGGCAATTGTCTGAGTTGTTTTTTGCGACTGTGCCTCCCTTTGTTTCGTTTGGAGCTGTGGGAGTGTTGGGACAGTGCACCCGGGCGGTTACTAATGTCTGAATGCCTTGGAGAGAAGGACCCGCACGCAATTTTGGTGATTGACGCCCCAAGTCCTCGCTTACCTTGTTCTGCAGGTTGTTTGCCAGTGGGGAGGGGCCATTCAGTGGGACGATGGGGCTTGGTAGTTTGCCAGCCTCAGCGGTTGGAGCGTAAATTACTGCTATTGGGTCCTTAAGGTAAAAGAACTTTAAAAGACCCGATTTCTGCTTGACGTCTGATTTTAACTCTGGAGTTGGTGCTGATACCAGCCTCACCCTTGAGGTTGCATGGGACACTTTTTCCAATGGCATTGTCACTTCCACAGTTGTTTTCCACTGAGCGGCACCCTGATTAGCGGAGAGCTGCGGGCGGTTGTGAGCGCTGACTTCGGTCGCGCTGAGATAACACCGCCGCAGCACCAGCCAGGGGTAACCTCAGATGAACTCTAAAAGCAGTAAGCCGGGCTGGCTGGCGTGATTTCCCGTCCAGCGCCCTCCTGAGTAACAGTCTTACGAGTTGGCAGCTTGGAGATCGGAAACTGACCTCCCCCACCACAGCAGAGAGCACCTGAGAGCCAGCGGTCAACGTGGAGTTTGGAAACTGACCTGGCACAACCAAGTAGGAAGCAGCAGAGAGTTGTCTCGACAGCCACGCCAGAACGTTAAAACGCTAGAAAGAACAGCAGCAGCTGCAGCCTCGCCGGGCACCCCGAACCCTGGGCCCCCACCGACAGGCCTCGCCCCGCCCCATCACGAAAGCCCGCAGGAGCACTAGCAAGAGCCAAGCAGCACCGCAGTGCAAGTAGCGGACAGCGGCCCTAAGAGCGGTAAGAGGGTCAGCTCGAGCGGAGGTGGGGGAGGATCTGGAGAACCTGGAGACAGAAACCCCTCCACGGCAGGACAAAGACTCAATTTGATTGTTGACACTCAGACCCCTCCCCACCAAACCGGCCGGGTAGTCCTCATATCCACATACAGTCTGTAATCTACCCTTCCCAGACAAGTACTCGCACTATAGAAAAAACATACAGAACCTGTCGCTGGTCTAACCAATAGTGAAGACGGAACAGAAAAACTATGTATCTACCTACGATGTGTGTGTTACAAAAAGGAAATGAATCCCATCAGCCCACCCAATTGGCAGAGCATCATCATCTGGGATTGCTATAGACACTGGTCCGGATCGGGAAACACACTTATGGATATTGTGTGTTGTTCACTGATCCAACAGAACCACCAGTGACGGAACGTGCCAACTCAGAAAATCGTAGTTGTAGTGGTGTGGGATGTGGTTTGCAGTGAAAAAATGTGAAAAATGAGGATCAAAAGTACAAGATAAAATTGGCTACCATGATACAGGGGGGAAAATTTATTAGGAAAACTATCATGGTGTCAAGGTTAAAAGAGAGTGTATGACAGTTTGAAATTATAACTGTCAATCGATGGAATGTGGTCAACATGTTTCTGCCATTGTAGGTCAATCTTACCTACCGGGCTTTCATCAGGACCTTCTATACAATACTGCAAAAAGAATTTGTGCAAAATAATAGTGAATTTATTTATTTACACATACTATGTGATGCCAAACACCCTACCATACGTGGAGATGCTCCTAAGTGGGATGTCTGGTTCACAGATAGTTAGGATTCTTTCCTGAAGAATGAAAACCAATAGGTAAACACATAGACATATTCATACCATACGTCACAAGTTTAAACAATGCTAAGCAGTCAAACTTCAGAGAGATAGCCATGTCATAATTTTTTGAAAGGTTATTACTCTACTCACCCAATAAATCTTGGGAGTAAACCTCACCTCTCCTGGCCACTGCTCAGGAAAATGGAGGCACCGCTCTATATTAGTGGAGAAATGAACAGTACATGTATGGGGTTCCTAATTAGGTTCCACCAAAACTTTCATTCCACTAAATATTCATTTTTAATTGAAAACCTTGGTATATTTTTTTCAAAAATTCACAGAGAAGCAACACTTGCTAGGGCCATCATAATAAAAACGACAATGTTAAATGGCACACCAGGTCTTTACTTTAAGCCTAGTGCAGTGTTAGCCTCAGCAACAGGCGAAAACTGAATAAGGGAAACCGCATGTGCCAAGCTCTACCAAGGAATATTTGGTGCAAAGTTGAATACAAGCAACCTAAAAAATTCCTGTAGTCCAGGAATATCCGAGCATAGTTAACAACAAGAAATGCTCAAAACAAACACTAGTCTTTATAAAAAAACTAATCTTAATGAAGAATCTTTTAGAAAATAGAGAGACGAGACGGTCTCTGGACTGCGTCTTCCCTTACCTGTCCGTCTGTACCTCTGGCTTAGTCCTAAGCCAAGGGGGGAGGTACTGACGTAACGTGATGACTTGCTTTTAAGCTGCCAATAGCCAATCAAGCAGCCGCGAATTTGTCAAACTACGAGGCGGACCGCAACTGGCCCAGCGTTTAATATGTTTCCAAGCCTCTCAATAATGTTCGAGTCGAAGCGGCGGACCAGAATGGAAACTTCAAGCTGACACCTACTAGGTACGGTGAACTGCGTCTCATCTCAGTGCGCATGCGCAGAGGCCGAACCGCCCGTCTAAACTGAGCTCAAAGGACGGTGGCGGACCAGATTGGGGCCCACCGACTCACAATCCAAAGGTGCGATTCTCACTATGCACATGCGCAGAGGCCGGAAAAACTGGTCCGTGTAAGTGTAAAATAAAGCCAAAGAGCAGATTCGTTGCAAATGAATATCTCTTGGCGAGACAGGGGGTGTTATGTTTAAAAATGTTATCTGATTGCAAATAAAATCTGATTGTAAGTAAGAGGGGCCCCTCCTATCTCTAAATGTGTAATTGCATCGAGAATGTGATGCATTTTTTTTACTAGCGGGACAGATAGCGCGAAGCAAGGGGTGTTTTACGCTCATAAAAGGCCAGCCTATGTAAAGCAAAATATACTCTCAAACTATCAGGCTATCAACATCCAGTGAGTCAAAACCAATCAGAAGGTACGACCTACGTGTGACCCTAATGAGATATTGTAGTGAATAGTAGGCGATTGCTCCATATCAAAGGGGAAGGATGCTCGGACAAGTTGTATTCCTTTAAATAATCATCTTGAAATCGTTAAATTGTGTGTATTATGAATAGTAGTGTCTACTGCAGGAATTCTGAGGCGGGAAAACTGCTGGGTTATAAGCATGGTGATGATCATGGCTCCCAACAACGCCATTAATAACAGACCCGCCAAACCAAAAAAGCCCTCTACAAACGGTGGAGTGAGACCATAATGTAGTGAATAGGACTCCTAGAACTGAAAATCAGTTAGAGCACTAGGGACTTGTAGTTATTACATAACTGTCTGCAATAAACAAAAGGCAAATACTTGTCCGAATTTAAATTGGACTACTAGGTAAAACACCACTAAAAGGCGAGAGAGCACTGTAACATTTACAAAGTCGAAATGCCAACTGTCGCCAATTTGTTAAAAAGGTGGAAGGAAAAGGCTTGTTCATATGAACCTTGTCCCAAATTTAATCAATCCGTAAGGGACACACATGAGGTCCATTACGGAAATATATATGATGTTAGGTACAGACTAGATTGAGACCCAAGGAATGTCATCATTGAGTCCCTCTATGTCACTCTTCAATTTATATATCCACTTCTGTTCTCTTTGAAAAAGGTACCGTGAGACGTTACACACATGGGGGGCACATACGGCTGTTCCAAAATAGTCCAACTCATTTCCTCCGCTTTGTTTCATCTGTAAAAAATGATTGGTCAATCTTGTAGCCTGTTTGTTACACCAAATGGTGCTTTTGTGCTCATTTATTCGTACCTTAATTTTTCGGGTGGTCATCCCCACGTATTGCAGTGAACAGGGGCAGGTGATCAAGTATATGACTCTCTCACTATTGCAATTTGTGTGATTTTTCAGGACCCAAGGTCTTGGGGTCCCTATATCAATAGTCAAGGTCTTCTTTGTTTGTGGATATGCAGTGCATAGGCCACATGGATAATGGCCCTGTACTGGTGGCAAGTTCCACAGGATGTTAACAGTTGAACTTTCTTATCTCCCTTGTCTTGGTCGGGAATGAACCAAACTATCTCTAAGACTGGGACCTCTCTTGAATGAAAAAAGAGGAGTGGAAATGGTAGAACCAGCAGTGTTCAAGATCCTCCAATTATTTCTTACGGTTTTCTGTACCCTGTTGGACAGAGTACTAAATGTAGTTACAAATGTCAATCTGTCCTATGGTGGTTTCTCAACACGAGGGCACAGTAAGGCCTCCCGATTGTTATTGAAGGCTCGCTTGTGTGCTCGCTTGATCATGCGTCGCAGATAATCACGCTCCTGTAACTTCTCTGTCAGATCTCTAGCATAGACACTGAAATCTGCGTTATCAGAGCAGTTTCTGCAAATCCTCAAAAATTGTCCCACGGGCAAATTTTCGTGCTGGGCTTTAGGGTGATGACTAGTAAAGGTCAACAAAGAGTTCCGTGCCATGGGTTTCCGGTATAATCTGCTTCCAATCGACCGGGAAAATGGTGACATCCAGGAAAGGGAGTTCCTTCTTGTTGTATTCACCAGTGAACTTAAGATAAGGATGTTGGTCATTTAACCAAATCTGGAATTCTGCAATGGTTTCTTGTTCACCCCGCCAGACCACAAGAACGTCATCAATATAACGTTTCCACACTATAACCCGATGGCGATAGGGGTTAGTGTGGTTCAGGACAACTTCTTCTTCGAAGAGGTGGACATAGAGATTAGCTAAAGATGGCGCAAAGACGCTGCCCATTGAGGTCCCTGATATTTGCAAATACATATTGTCTTCGAAGGCAAAAAAGTTCTCCGTCATGGCCAGGCGGGCACTCTCCATAATGAAGTTGACTGGCGTGATAGTCTCCAAATCTGCAGCCTCAAGGAGACCCCTTACTGCCTGCAATGTCTCCCCCTTACTGCCTGCAATGTCTCCAGTTGTGGTATGCAGTGTAGGAAGATGGATATCTGACTATGGTTACCACCAACTTTTTGCCTAGTGTTTTGCTGGTTTTTGACTTAGTTGGCCTGGGATCCTGCTATTCAGGACCCCAGGCTTCCTGCTCTCTCTGTTAAAATGGACTCCATGTACCTTAGGTGCATTTACCAATTGGTACTGGGCCACCTTATCAGTCCCTGTACCCAGGGCATAGGTGTACCCAGGGCCTACCAGGGGCTGAAGCATGTATTATGCCAACCCTGGCTGGCCATCTAAACAGACACAACTGGCTGCACGACAGCTGGGGCAAGGTGGTGTAATCACCCTTTGCTGTAGATATAGTATACCTATATCTAACCCTAAAATAGACACATATATTCCTATCAGTCACTCCTATGGCAGGCCTTATCGATCCTGAAGGCAGAGTGCTTGGAATTATGTGAGATGGTGCTCTGGCATGAGCTGAGCCCGTTTGCAGCTTGCGGAACCAAGTCCTAATAGCTGTTCCATGATAACGCTATACCATATACTCTTAAGTGCATTATAATCCTCGCGGTTAAATGCTAACTTTGGTATAGCATTATCAAAACATGTCGAGTAAGGTGTCATACGAATTGGAATACTACCCCCTCACCAATTCTGGCGACGGGGGTAGCATTCCACCCTTCTAGAGGGACACGACATGTATGTAACTGAGAACCCCGGTTAAAGTTAACTCGAGCCTTGGCATCACAAAATGGATGCCACCACCACAGACACAAGTCTGCCCTGCTGCTGGGAGTTCTTCCAGCGAGGGAGGCTTGGACAAAGGGTTTCCCGCCTTGGGAGGTGCTAGCACCACCCCAGACAGGATTTTGTGTATTGGGTAGGACAGGCCTGAAAGGAATGAGACATGCCCGGGGCACGCAAGGTGTCCTGTGCATACACCGGTTCAAACCAGTTGCTGGGGCATCCCTGCCCCAGCTCTGGCGGGAAACCGGACAAAGGATAGGGGGTGTAGCCACCCCCCTTCCTGGTCCCACCCAGGGGAGGGACCTAGTCGGTAGTGCAGCCCCCTTTAGGAGAATAAAGGTAGGAGCTGGTCCCATTCCAAATTAGATTATCCTGAACACCTTTACAAGAAGAAACTCTGGACTTCGACGTTCTGCTCCGCAGAAGACTGAAGAATCTCCCTTGTGGGCAAGGAGTGTCCACCCTGCAACTGCAGGCACCATCAAGCGTCCAGCGGCTTCACTTTGTCGTCTTCCCTCGAGGATCCAGACTTCAGAGCCCGACGAGACCCGGACTCCCAGACCTCTCCGAACTCTACCTACATCTGCAGCACAGCTGAGATCCGTGGGTGCGACGAGACACGTGGGACCGGCCATCTTGAAAGAACCTACACTTCGCTTCAGCACGACTCCCGAGGTAAACTCGACCAAGTGCTTTGGGGACTGAGAAGCCCCAAGCCCGAGCAGCTCCTGCACCGAAGACCAGCCCTCCAGCATCCACGAGATATGCGTGGGGCCCTTCTGCTTGGTTGCTGCTTGACGCGTTGTCTGGTCACTTGCCGGCTGGCTAGTGGCCTCCTAGACGACGAACTTTGAAACTTCCACTGCTAGTCTGGTTGCTCCAGACTGGCCCTTGCTCCCTTCCAAAAGAGGAGCACCCTGGACCCTCCTGGTCCACTCGAGACGCCTGATTCCTCTCACCGAGTGGGTTGCCTTTGCCAAGGCCTGTTGACGCCGATTCCGGATCCAACACCGCCGACAGCGAGAGCCTGCGTGGGTCAGCTCGTGCCTCCATGGGACAGCTCGTGCCTCCATCCTGGTCGTCGAAGACACCTCCTGGTCCACGTGGCTGCAGAGACAAGCGTCCACTCTTCACCTGATTGCGACAACGACATCTGGTTCCTTCCTGGTTCCACTCCAGTCACTGGCTAGTGACTTTGAACATTGTCCCCTATGCTTTCAGGTCCTCTTCTTCACCGATCCACCCTTGGATCGCACCAGACATCTTCCTCTTGGTCGCCTGCAGCATCTTTTCTTCCAGGCTCCATAGACTTCAACGCGAGAACCCGACACACTTTGACACCTAGGCACCCGCAGCCCGTGGGTGAGGTAACGAGAGCATTTCGGTGCTCAAGGGTAGTTTAACTGTCCTAGTGTCCAGTTCCACAGTTGTTTTAGTCCTAACTAGTCAGGATTGTCCGTACTCACCTTTAACTTGAACTGTACTGTCCATAGACGTTGTTACGCATCTCTCGTGTGAGTTCACACTCTGCACACGCGTCCCGTGGGCCTCCTATTACTTACCGAAAGTGAAGATAGCGTAGTCCTAGCGAACCTCCAGCCTCTGGACAGCTCCATTCTTTCTATCGACTTTCACATTCCACTTACTTAGTATATGGTTTGTCGTGCCCCTAGGGCACCATTGTAATTTTGTGCAACTTATCGTATTTTTCCCAAGAGATTGTCATGTGCTTAGCCCTCTGACCTCATAAAGAGTTCAGAGGTGTTTGTTATTAATAAATATACTGTTTATTTTCATAACAACCTGTGTGGTGTCCTTTCATCTGGTATTCAAGGGGTTATATTGTGGTAAAACAGCTGGCTTCACATGCCAAAAGAGTTTAGCCTAAGACTGCTTTGTCCATGCTACCATTAGGATAGCTGGTCTATAAGGTTGACTTACAACCAATCACCATAAGGGTTGTTTGGACTGATACAAGGTGATCACTAGAACTAGTGAGCATCATATATCAGGCCAACTTCTCACATGCAGGTGTAAAGCGTTTCAACATCGAAGCTGACCAGATAGTCAGTCTCGATGTTGTACTCAGTCTCAGGCAAAAGACGCAACAAATGTGTGGTATCTTGCAAGAAAGTTGGCATTTTCTTAACAAATGGCCTCAGAAAAAAGTCTACGAAAGTAGACAATGGTTCTAATATTGAACCAATACCCGAAATAATGGGGCGTCCAGGAGGAGGTCTCTGCACTTTATGTATTTTTGGCAGGATGTAAAAATACGGAGTGACAGGATGGGTAGTGATTAGATACTTGGCCTCAGATGCCGTGATCCAACCTTCGGCAGACGCTTCCTCAACCATAACGTTTATTTCAGTCATAAGTCTAGTGGTTGGGTCTTGTGTAAGGAGGCGGTAAGACTTAACGTCCCCAAGTTGTCTGAGGCATTCCTCTCTGTAAGTACTCACATCCATGATAACTGAAGCTCCCCCCTTATCTGCTGGTTTGATTATAATTGTGGGGTCTTGGGCTAGAGTTTCAACTGCATGCTTTTCTTTTTTCGAGAGGTTAAAGAATGGCTGTTGATCACAATTGGCCAGAGCTGTAATATCATGCACAACTGCTTTCTCAAAGGCTCCAACTGTGACGTTCTTGTGGTCTGGCGGGGTGAACAAGAAACCATCGCAGAATTCCAGATTTGGTTAAATGACCAAAACCCTCATCTTAAGTTCACTGCTGAATACAACAAGAAGGAACTCCCTTTCCTGGATGTCACCATTTTCCCGGTCGATGGGAAGCTGGGAAGTAGATTATACCGGAAACCCATGGCACGGAATTCTTTGTTGACCTTTACTAGTCATCACTCTAAAGCCCTGCGCGAAAATTTGCCCGTGGGACAATTTTTGAGGATTCGCAGAAACTGCTCTGATAACGCAGATTTCAGTGTCTATGCTAGAGATCTGACAGAAGTTACAGGAGCTTGATTATCCGCGACGCATGATCAAGCTAGCACACAAGCGAGCCTTCAATAACAATCGGGAGGCCTTACTGTGCCCTCGTGTTGAGAAACCACCATTGGACAGATTGACATTTGTAACTACATTTAGTACTCTGTCCAACAGGGTACAGAAAATCGTAAGAAAGAATTGGAGGATCTTGAACACTGCTGGTTCTACCATTTCCACTCCTCTTTTTTCATTCAAGAGAGGTCCCAGCCTTAGAGATAGTTTGGTTCATACCCGACCAAGACAAGGGAGACAAGAAAGTTCAACTGTTAACACCCTGTGGAACTTGCCACCGGTACAGGGCCATTATCCATGTGGCCTATGCACTGTTTGTCCACAAACAAAGAAGACCTTGACTATTGATATAGGGACCCCAAGACCTTCGGTCCTGAAAAATCACACAAATTGCAATAGCGAGAGAGTCATATACTTGCACCTGCCCCTGTTCTCTGCGATACGTGGGGATGACCACCCGAAAATTTAAGGTACGAATAAATGAGCACAAAAGCACCATTCGGTGTAACAAACACGCCACAAGATTGACCAATCATTTTTTACAGGTGAAACATAAAGCGGAGGAAATGAGTTGGACTATTTTAGAACAGCCGTATGTGCCTCCCCATGTGCGTGACGTCTCACGGTACCTTTTTCAAAGAGAACAGAAGTGGATATATAAATTGAAGAGTGACATAGAGGGACTCAATGATGACATTCCTTGGGTCTCAATCTAGTCTGTACCTAACATCATATATATTTCCGTAATGGACCGAATGTGTGTCCCTTACAGATTGATTAAATTTGGGACAAGGTTCATATGGACAAGCCTTTTCCTTCCCCCTTTTTAACAAATTGGCGACAGTTGGCATTTCGGCTTTGTAAATGTTATAGTGCTCTATCTCGCCTTTTAGTGGTGTTTTACCTAGTAGTCGTCCAATTTAAATTCGGACAAGTATTTGCCTTTTGTTTATTGCAGACAGTTATGTAATAACTACAAGTCCCTAGTGCTCTAACTGTTTTTCAGTTCCAGGAGTCCTATTCACTACATTATTGTCTCACTCCACCGTTTGTAGAGGGCTTTTTTGGTTTGGCGGGTCTGTTATTAATGGCGTTGTTGGGAGCCATGATCATCACCATGCTTATAACCCAGCAGTTTCCCGACTCAGAATTCCTGCAGTAGACACTCATATTCATAATACACACCATTTCACGATTTCAAGATGATTATTTAAACTAATACAACTTGTCCGAGCATCCTTCCCCTTTGATATGGAGCAATCTCCTACTATTCACTCCAATATCTCATTAGGGTCACACATAGGTCGTACCTTCTGATTGGTTTTGACTCACTGGATGTTGATAGCCTGATAGTTTGAGAGTATATTTTGCTTTACATAGGCTGGCCTTTTATGAGCGTAAAACACCCCTTGCTTCGCGTTATCTGTCCCGCTAGTAAAAAAATGCATCACAGTCTCGATGCAATTACACATTTAGAGATAGGAGGGGGCCCTTCTTACTTACAATCAGATTTTATTTGCAATCCGATAACATTTTTAAACATAACACCCCCTGTCTCGCCAAGAGATATTAATTTGCAACGAATCTGCTCTTTGGCTTTATTTTACACTTACACGGACCGTTTTTTCCGGCCTCTGCGCATGTGCATAGTGAGAATCGCACCTTCGGATTGTGAGTCGGTGGGCCCCAATCTGGTCCGCCACCATCCTTTGAGCTCAGTTTAGACGGGCGGTTCGGCCTCTGCGCATGCGCACTGAGATGAGACGCAGTTCACCGTACCTAGTAGGTGTCAGCTTGAAGTTTCCATTCTGGTCCGCCGCTTCGACTCGAACATTATTGAGAGGCTTGGAAACATATTAAACGCTGGGCCCGTTGCGGTCCGCCTCGTAGCTTGACAAATTCGCGGCTGTTTGATTGGCTATTGGCAGCTTAAAAGCACATCATCACGTTACGTCGGTACCTCCCCCCTTGGCTTAGGACTAAGCCAGAGGTAGCGACGGATAGGTAAGGGAAGACGCAGTCCAGAGACCGTCTCGTCTCTCTATTTTCTAAAAGATTCTTCATTAAGATTAGTTTTTTTATAAAGACTAGTGTTTGTTTTGAGCATTTCTTGTTGTTAACTATGCTCTGCTATGCCTTGACTACAGGAATTTTTTAGGTTGCTTGTATTCAACTTTGCACCAAATATTCCTTGGTAGAGCTTGGCACATGCGGTTTCCCTTATTCAGTTTTCGCCTCTTGCTGAGGCTAACACTGCACTAGGCTTAAAGTGAAGACCTGGTGTGCCATCTAACATTGTCGTTTTTATTATGATGGCCCTAGCAAGTGTTGCTTTTCTGTGAATTTTAGAAAAAAATATACCAAGGTTTTCAATTAAAAATGAATATTTAGTGGAATGAAAGTTTTGGTGGAACCTAATTAGGAACCCCATACGTGTACTGTTCATTTCTTCACTAATATAGAGCGGTGCCTCCATTTTCCTGAGCAGTGGCCAGGAGAGGTGAGGTTTACTCCCAAGATTTATTGGGTGAGTAGAGTAATAATCTTTCAAAAAATTATGACATGGCTATCTCTCTGAAGTTTGACTGCTTAGCATTGTTTAAACTTGTGGCGTATGGTATGAATATGTCTGTTTTTACCTATTGGTTATATGTACATATATATGTGTGTGTTTTTTCATTCTTCAGGAAAGAGTCCTAACTATCTGTGAACCAGACATCCCACGTAGGAGCATCTCCACGTATGGTAGGGTGTTTGGCATCACATAGTATGTGTAAATAAATAAATTCACTATTATTTTGGACAAATTCTTTTTGCAGTAGTGTATAGAAGGTCCTGATGAAAGCCCGGTAGGTAAGATTGACCTACAATGGCAGAAACATGTTGACCACATTCCATCGATTGATTGACAGTTATAATTTCAAACTGTCATACACTCTCTTTTAACCTTGACACCATGATAGTTTTCCTAATAAATTTCCCCCCCTGTATCATGGTAGCCAATTTTATCTTGTACTTTTGATCCACATTTTTCACATTTTTTCACTGCAAACCACATCCCACACCACTACAACTACGATTTTCTGAGTTGGCACGTTCCGTCACTGGTGGTTCTGTTGGATCAATGAACAACACCCAATATCCACAAGTGTGTTTCCCGATCCGGACCAGTGTCTATAACAATCACAGATGATGATGCTCTGCCAATTGGGTGGGCTGATGGGATTCATTTCCTTTTTGTAACACACACATCGTAGGTAGATACATAGTTTTTCTGTTCCGTCTTCACTATTGGTTAGACCAACGACAGGTTCTGTATGTTTTTTCTATAGTGCGAGTACTTGTCTGGGAAGGGTAGATTACAGACTGTATGTGGATATGAGGACTACCCGGCCGGTTTGGTGGGGAGGGGTCTGAGTGTCAACAATCAAATTGAGTCTTTGTCCTGCCTTGGAGGGGTTTCTGTCTCCAGGTTCTCCAGATCCTCCCCCACCTCCGCTCGAGCTGACCCTCTTACCGCTCTTAGGGCCGCTGTCCGCTACTTGCACTGCGGTGCTGCTTGGCTCTTGCTAGTGCTCCTGCTGGCTTTCGTGATGGGGCGGGGCGAGGCCTGTCGGTGGGGGCCCAGGGTTCGGGGTGCCCGGCGAGGCTGAAGCTGCTGCTGTTCTTTCTAGCGTTTTAACGTTCTGGCGTGGCTGTCGAGACAACTCTCTGCTGCTTCCTACTTGGTTGTGCCAGGTCAGTTTCCAAACTCCACGTTGACCGCTGGCTCTCAGGTGCTCTCTGCTGTGGTGGGGGAGGTCAGTTTCCGATCTCCAAGCTGCCAACTCGTAAGACTGTTACTCAGGAGGGCGCTGGACGGGAAATCACGCCAGCCAGCCCGGCTTACTGCTTTTAGAGTTCATCTGCGGTTACCCCTGGCTGATGCTGCGGCGGTGTTATCTCAGCGCGACCGAAGTCAGCGCTCACAACCGCCCGCAGCTCTCCGCTAATCAGGGTGCCGCTCAGTGGCTCTCCGGCGGTGAACTCCCCCACTGTTACTGTGGTCCTCCCAACGTTCTCCCAGCGTTCAACTCTGCATTCGGCACTCACTCCCTTTTGCAGCCCGCAGCATATACTCCTGCTCCTCCACTTTCTCCTCTTTGCCTCGCGATCTGCTACCGGCTGCAGGCCACGCCAAGCAAGACCTCTAGGAGCCTCTAGGAACCTCGGGGAAGCCTATGGGGGCAGCGTCGATCTGAGTCCGGGAGAAAGCCGGGTTCCGCCTGTCTGCATATGCCACTGTATGTGCCGCAAAAGCAGGACCGTGATTGAGGTGAGAGCTATGGTGCCGTCGATCTTTACTCTCTCGCTCTCGCTCTCCGAGCACAGAAGTGGGTACGGGTGCAGCTCAGGGTGCAGCTCAGGGCGCCGCTCCGTGCTCCGAGCACCAAACGCCGAACGCTGAAATCGCGCCAAATTCGTGCTCCGCCTCCGCTCATGCACTGTGATTGGAATCGTGACTGATGATGGAATAAACAGTCCTGTTGCCAAAAAGAACCACGCCGACGCGCGTTTCGGTGTAAAGGCCCACACAAGCCACACCTTCGTCAGGGCGATGATGTACCTCAGAGTGGGGGACAGAATATCAATATGTGTTTAACACAGTCCAGACACTGAGTTTAAGTCCAGGAGGGTAGAGTTCAAGTAGAATTCTATAGTGGTCAATAAGGGATGACACGGGGCTTTCAATCCATCCTCTCGGCGGGGGCACGGACGCCAATATACTCATGGAGGCGCGTCCATGAGGATATTGGCGTCCGTGCCCCTGCCGTGAGGATAGATAAAAAGCCCTGTGTCATCCCTTATTGACCGCTTATCCTCCTCCCTATCTTTGCCACCGGCGGGAACCGAGGGTGTACCTATAAAGATAGTCCTATCAAGACTCCCCAGCGGATTCCCACCCATTGATGATACCCAGGTTACCCACTCTGAAGGAGGCTCCTAAACTATAGAGGCATCATCCCCTATGGACCCTACGGACCATCCTTGGTTTGAGGAATACAGATCTGAATATCGCCTTTGAAGGGTCCGACAGGATCCCCCGAACCTGGAGAACGTCCGTGCTGGGAAGCTTTTTTGGAGAAGTAGCCCACTATAAAATTCTACTTGAACTCTACCCTCCTGAACTTAAACTCAGTGTCTGGACTGTGTTAAACACATATTGATATTCTGTCCCCCACTCCGAGGTACATCATCGCCCTGACGAAGGTGTGGCTTGTGTGGGCCTTTACACCGAAACGCGCGTCGGCGTGGTTCTTTTTGGCAGCAGGACTGTTTATTCCATCATCAGTCATGATTCCAATCACAGTGCCCGCCCCACTCTCATTTGACCAATGAATTGTGATCCATTCTGTTCATTTGATGGCGTTTATGTACCAGTGGGATTATCTATGATTGAGTGTGTGATAGACTGAGTGTGAGATTGTTCATTGAGTTAGTGAGTCTGTGATGATGAGGTTTGTACTGTGTGTGTGGGACATTATGCGTAATATTGATCATGTGTGTTTTAATCCACTTTTTTGAATTATGAATGTATTTATGTATATTTGTATTATCAATATATGAAATTTTGAAATCTAAAGAAAATGAACAAATAAAAGAATATCAATAAATTATATATAATAAATATATCTATGCTCTATTGATCTGATGTCTGACTCTGAATGAGAGGTTGTCTGCTCCGTTGATATTGTAGGATTCCTATTTGGGACCATATTTGAATATTTTTGGCAGGGTCTTTGTGTTCTGACTGGTTCTGCGTGCTTAATTAGTCAATGTGAGACACCACAATAACTTTTTACCATGATTCAAAGTGCCATGTGCTTAGAAACAAATGGTACTTAATCCTGGTTCAATGACAACAACGCATTTTACAATACCTGTTAAGAAAAAACACAATTTAAACTTTAAACTACTACTACGGCATATGAATATGTTGGTCATGATAAAGTGCCATATGCCATAATATAATAAACTCTCAAAATTAATTCAAATATGTTCAGGCTATAGCCTCAAACAATACCAAGTGCATAAACCAGTATGTGGAAAAAGATTTTAAGTCTGATAGTAAAACAATCACTCAATATGCTAAAGAAAAACTGAAGAAATAGCAATAATTGAACTGCTAATGAATGCATTCTTTCTGCAATAGTTAAAAACTTTATAAACTGGCATGGTAATGAGCTTGAAGGATCTTGATGCGCAGATCTCACCTCTACAGAAAGAAAAGCGGGTTTTAAGAGAGTAAGGCGTGTATTAAGCGGGTTTCTGCAAGCATAAACAATTCTGCAATGTTTCTTGTGCAAGCCCACACAGTCCACGATCATCAGTTAACCATTGCTGAACCCATTTCTGCTGTGCTATCTTTAGTAGGATACCTGCCAAGTTGAACTTCTAAATATTTATCTCTCAAACGAGATGAAAAGAAATGAGTTAAAAAAGGCTGAATTCCTAGAATCTGATGTGAGTTTGTGACCATCCAGGTGTACTTATTTTCAGATAGAGCCTCTTCATCTGCAATAAATGAGTTAATTTGTATCATTCTGTTTAGATGCTGTTTAAAGTTGAGCTTATTAATTTTGCGTGACCCCGGCTGCAGATCAAAAACTTTGGAAACCGCAGAGTTAACCTATGTCAGGAAATCTGGAACACTGAGGTTAATAGATATTCGTGGTTAGAAGGGAAAGGGCAACCCCTAATTTTACAGAAACATACACTGTATTCCTTGTGTTTCAGAGGTAAAGGAACCGTTCCGCTGGGAACAAATGACAACATGTGACACGATACTGCACATTCCAGACATGCAATGGGGCACCTCCATACTGCTGGATACGTACTAGCAATGTGGGGAGTTTGCCTGCACTCAGATCGTCCCCGGATGGTGTGGCCTCTTCTCCCTCTTCACCATACACACCCTTATCATTCCCAGAGAAGATCTGTAGAGTTGCACCAACACACGGTAAAGAAGATGCCGACTGTTGCATCAGGTTCGAAAAACAGAACTGCTGATTACTTTGGTTGGGCTCAGTACAAGGATATTCCGGACGAATTCAGACTGTTTTCTGACACACAATTAAATGTGGGAGGATATGTACCCGTCTTCACCATGCAGACGAAAGCAAACGCTCGCTAGTTACAAATCGCAGGTTGGAGATGCTCAAGGTGATGAACAGCACTGAGCTCGACCTTAATGCATTCAAGGAAGAACTGCGAGCGACCTGCCTCATGGTGAAGGAACATCGATATGTGTTGGACATAATAAGTGCAATGGAGAGAGGGGTGTATGGCAAGATCGGTGCGTCCTGCTGCAGTTTATACTAGGCAGTGACCTGGATAATAGAACTTTGACTCCGCAGTGACCTGGATAATGGAACTCTGACTCCTATAAAGGGACTTGCGTGAGGAGGGAGGTACCCCCGAGCAGGAATGGTACATGAACTGGTTCTCCTGGCTCCCCTAGTGGCTGATCGGACTGGCATGTCATTGTTGCTCGTTTTCATGTTTTTATTGTGTGGGTTCCTGCTGTAAAAAATGCAGTCCTCAAATTGGGTAAGTAGGGAATTAGTACTAGTTAAAACTGAATATCAGCAAGTCCCCAATAATGTGACTCATGAAGTATGGGTTAGATAATGTAGTTGAACATTCAACAAAAGGGGGAATGTTAATCGATGCTAATTTTTATAATGATACATTTGTACATAAGTCCGAAATCTCATCACTATTATCAAATTTGCTTGTCATGAGCTCTCCATCAACCCCTACCCAGAAATACCTGGTCAGGCAGGGTCTGCGACCTAATCCTGAGGTTACTGATTGACAGGTCACGGGTGGAGTAGCATGTAGCCAGCAGACAAACACGCAAACTGGAAACTCTGGCCCATCCCCCAGATAAGTGCAGCAACATCACAATGGTCTAGGGAGATTGGCCCCAATAAAGCACACATGGCCAGAGGGCTTTGTGCATTCCCAAAACACCATAAAGTAAGATGCCACATGAAGTTAGTCTCACACAGCGGGACACAGTACACGTAGTGATTCCTGCTCCTCTCATGCCAGACATCTGGACACGTTACCCACTGGACCACATTGTGTGTACGCAAGGTCGATGCCCTCCTGGATTTGTTATCAGGGGCCTTATTTATGACTACAGACAAGGCCAGCATTCTTTTATCAAAAAGAATTGCCGGAAGTACTTTATGATACCAAAGAAATGTTAAAATTTATAAAACCGTGTTCAGATTGATTGTACTTTGAGCCACTCCTCAGACCCGCTTCTGTGACTGATCCTGGCCAAAGTGTTTATGCAAACCAACTGTTCCCGTTTTTCCAAATGCCTCTTGTCTTTTGTTTTTTCAAGATAAATTCATCTTTGAGAAACAGACCCATAGATTAATTCTTAAAAAGAGGCAATTTTGATCGTAATTTGATTTACGCCTTTCTAGTCAACGTATGGTTAAATAGCTTGGTTTTTGTTAGGTACAAAAAATAAAGGTGGTCAAGTTCTAGATGAACATGAAACTGATCAGCCATTCTGCAAATTCCTCTATAAATGAGACTTTGGGGTATCTTTTTTTTGTCTGTCGTTCATGGAATAAATATGTCCAAAAGTATAGTTCCAGCTTTAATTAGTTTTGCGCAGTCCTACTCCTGTGAGGGGGAACGAGCTAACCTTAGGCTTAGAGAGCGGAGAAATGGCATTGGTACTGAGTAAACATTAACCCTATTAAATTTGATGTGAAGACTTTCTTCTCATTTAGTGACCAGTAGCTTCCAGAAATATAAGGGTTCAAATTGTCATAAGGTTTATTCCTCTTCAACCCAGGCATACAAAATATTACTGCAAAGGTGAGAGAGCCAGTGATCTCAAAATACAATTCATGGGTATGCTCTCCAGAAGAATTTGCAGAGCGAGAAGTTTGGTCTTGCATTGGCTCTGAAGTTATTGGTGGGCCCTCAACTGTGTGAATCACGTCAGGAATCTTCTGTACTCTTCTAGGTATTTTATTCTTGTTGGCCCAATCCTGAACGATGGACAAGCTACTTGTGCCACTGTCCAAAAGTGTTATATATCCTTTTTGCTGTTCAAATGATTTTCGATAAAAGGAACAGACGTTCAGGGCGATAAGCAAACTGCACCATGAGAGAACCGAAAAATTTTATTTTTTATTTTTTGTAGTTTATAAAGCGCACAGCTACCCCATGAGGGGTGTCCCGGCGCTAGAACCGGAGCCTCAAGGGCAGATGAAAGGAAGAAAAGCCAAAAAGGAAATCCGAGTCCGGAGAACAACCAGGTTTTTAGCCTGGCACGGAAAGTGGGTTCAGAGGGACAGAACCTGAGATCAATAGGGAGGCGGTTCCACAGTTTGGCAGCGATAACGCTGAACCCCTTGCCGCCCATTCTGGCGCGTCGGAAGCGCGGAGAGACCAGAAGGCGTAGATTGTTAGATCTCAAGGATCTAATGGAATGGGATATGGACACTCGCTTTTTCAGGTAATTGGGCCCAAGGTCGTTGATGGCTCGGAAAGCGAGGGTGAGGATCTTAAACTGAATGCGGCTAGAAATGGGGAGCCAGTGAAGCTCCTTGCGGTAAGCTGTGACTGACTGACGGTAGGGGATGTTTCCGATCAGTCTGGCCGCAGCGTTCTGAACGATCTGGAGTCGATCGATCAGATACTGAGGAGCGCTAGCGTATAAGCTGTTGGCGTAGTCCAGGTGGGACGTAATGAGGGCCTGGGTAACTGTTCGGCGGGCGTCCAATGGGAGGTAAGGAAGTATCTTCCTGATCATTCGTAGCTTCATGAAGCAGGCCGAAGTGACCTTGTTGACTTGGGATTTGCATGAGAGAGAGTCGTCAAACAGGAAGCCTAGGTTGCGGGCTGCATGGACCGGGGAGGGAGCGGGGTCAAGTGCAGTGGGCCACCACCGTGAGGGGGGATGGGGGTTTTCTGGTTGAAGAACAGCACCTCTGTCTTGTCCGCATTGAGTCTTAGATGATTGTTAGTCATCCAGACACTAATGCCATCGAGACATTGGCGGAAGTTGGCAAATGTGGAGTCCGAGTGGTCATTGAAGGAGAATATAAGCTGAGTATCGTCAGCATAAGAGACTCCACAGGATTCTACCACGGCGGCCAGGGGGGCGAGGTAGACGTTAAAAAACAGAGGGCTGAGGGCAGAACCCTGCGGCACGCCACACAACAGAGGCTTTTCCTCTGATTTAAAAGGCCTGAGCAGCACCCTCTGACTTCTTCCAGTGAGGAAGGATTGAATCCAAGTGAGGGCGGTGCCACCGATGCCGATCAGCTTGAGACGGTCTAGGAGGATAGAGTGAGAGACCGTATCAAAAGCGGGGGATAGGTCGAGGAGGACAAGCATGGCCTCCTCGCCCCTATCCACACATTCACAAATGGTCTCCCCCACTTCCAAAAGAGCCGTCTCTGTGCTGAAACCTCAGCGAAATCCGGATTGGGAGTCGTGCAGCAGGGGGTTGTTCTCCAGGAACTCCGTTAGTTGCAGCTGCACGGCTTTTTCCAGGATTTTAGCGGGTTTGGGGAGAAGGGAGATGGGACGGTAGTTGGCAAATATTGATGGATCGGCGTCGGGTTTTTTCAGGATAGGGACCACCATTGCTTCCTTCCAAGAAGAAGGGAAGAAGCCGTGATGAAGGGAGGCATTCCAGATGGAAAGGAAAGAATTGACCAGTAGGGGAGCTAACTCACCCATGAGTTTGGCAGGGATAGGGTCAGAGGGGGCGCCAGATCTGCATTGGATGAAAAGCCTGAGTGCAGTCTCCTGAGTCAGATTGTTGAAAGACTGTAGGGAGGTGGGTGCAGGGGGGCTGGTGTTGGGGAGCTGGGGGGTAGCCCATCGGGAAAAGAGGTGGAGAGTTTATTTATTTTTTCCAGGAAGTAGTCCGAGAGACCATCACATAATGCCTGGCTAGCAGAGTACTGGGGGGCCCTGGCGGGAGGGTTGGTAACATTTTTGACAATGGTGAAAAGGGTCTTGGACGAGTTTTTGGCGTTGGCGATTTGTATTGAGAAGTGATTTCTCATAGCTGATTTTTTATTTTTAAGGAAATTTTTCAAGGAGGATTTGTACAAGGCTTTGGCTTCTAGGTCGTAGTTCTGCCTCCACTTGCGTTCGAGTGTTTTACATCTACTCTTTTCCTCACGGAGGGTGGTAGAGAACCAAGGTGCAGAAGGGCGGGCCCTGGTGGAGGAGAAGGATTGAAGGGGGGCGATGGAGTCCATGGCTTGAATTAGTGAAGTATTGAGCCTAGAAACATTTCCGTCAATGTCAGTGGAAAGGGGGTCAGGGATAAAGTGGAAAAGTGGGGCTAAGGTGGCAGCGGTGATCTTATGCCACTTTCTCCCTGGTTCTTTCCTGAGTACCGAAGGGGCAGGTATCGAGCCCACTGTAAGATCGAAAGGGATAAGAAAGTGGTCAGACCAGGTGAGAGGGGGGAGGGTAGGACTGAGATGTTAGGGAAGTTGGCAAAAATTAGATCAAGGGTGTTTCCCGCTCTGTGGGTAGGGCCCTTGACTAGTTGGAGTAAATTCAGACTCTGCATAGTTTCTGTCAGGTTACTCGCTTTTGGACATAGAGAGTTATCGACGTGAAGGTTGAAATCACCCAGCACCAAAAAGTGTTGGTGTTTAAGGGAGAGATCGGCCACCTGGTGAGTAAGAGCAGTGAGAGAGGGAGTGGAAGCGGTAGGGGGATTGTAGACTAGTATACCCGCCAGTATTACTGCTGTGGAGTCCGAAATAGAGAAGTACAAGGCTTCTATGATCCCGATATTTGTCAGTTTGGTGGTAGTCAAGTGCAAGTGGGATCTGAGTATGATGGCTAGGCCCCCACCTGATTTTCCGCCAGCTCGATTGATGCCCTTTATGGCGTAGCCTGGCGGCGTGGCAAGGTGAATATCAGGGGAGGAGGAGTCAGTAATCCAAGACTCGGTGAGGAATAGGATATCCCAATCCTCAGAGATGATGGACGACCAGATCTCGTTGGCATGGCGAGGTAATGACCTGCAATTTACCAGGCCAGCTTTCAAAGTCCGAGGATGAGGCAGGCGGTTAGGTCTGTGAGGACGGGGAGGGGGACGGAGGCTCCAAGGTGGGAGCGTAAAGTTGCAGTGAGGGCAGTGGAAAGGTGAGTCCTCCAAGTGATCGGGGCTACAGCGTGTGGCCGAAGAACAGGTAGTGGGGTTTAGCAGGAGTAATTGGGATTTGGTCCAGCTAGTGCGGGTGGAGACCGCAGGTCGGGCAGGGGGACTGGCCCTGGGCACGGGCCAGGCGCGGACGGGCGCAGACGGGCTTGCCTTAGGCGCGCCTTCGGCGCGCAAACGGCGCGCCCGCTGCGCGTACGGGAATGACACATACTTTTGTGCAGTGAG
Organism: Lissotriton helveticus; assembly: GCF_964261635.1. Lineage (NCBI taxonomy): Eukaryota > Metazoa > Chordata > Amphibia > Caudata > Salamandridae > Lissotriton > Lissotriton helveticus. The sequence continues at coordinate 381,378,178 of NC_136060.1, forward strand.
GGGGCGTGGCCTCCAAGGGGGCGTGGCCTAGTCGCACGCCGGCAATGGCGCCGTGAATGTTTGGGCGGGTCCTGCTGTCAGCGCTGGGCAGCTGAGCGATGGGATGGAAAAGCGGGGTTTTGTGCAGCCAGGTAAGGCAAGATTATTCAACAGAGAGATCAGAGTAACACACAAAAACACAATAGCAGCAAATATTTAAAAGGATAAAATTACGATCTCCCGGCTATTTTGCCTCAGGAGGTTTCAGGGTTCTGGCAGGTATCGCTAGTAGATCAGCCTTTATACCTACTCGGGAGGGGGCGTGGCTTAGTCGCACGCCGGCAATGGCGCCGAGAATGTTTGGGCGGGTCCCGCTGTCAGCGCTGGGCAGTTGAGCGATGGGATGGAAAAGCGGGGTTTTGTGCAGCCAGGTAAGGCAAGATTATTCAACAGAGAGATCAGAGTAACACACAAAAACACAATAGCAGCAAATATTTAAAAGGATAAAATTACGATCTCCCGGCTATTTTGCCTCAGGAGGTTTCAGGGTTCTGGTAGGTATCGCTAGTAGATCAGCCTTTATACCTACCCGGGAGGGGGCGTGGCCTAGTCGCACGCCGGCAATGGCGCGGAGAATGTTTGGGCGGGTCCCGCTGTCAGCGCTGGGCAGTTGAGCGATGGGATGGAAAAGCGGGGTTTTGTGCAGCCAGGTAAGGCAAGATTATTCAACAGAGAGATACGAGTAACACACAAAAACACAATAGCAGCAAATATTTAAAAGGATAAAATTACGATCTCCCGGCTATTTTGCCTCAGGAGGTTTCAGGGTTCAAAATAATCTTAGGATCCTCAGAAAAAAACACGGATATTAAAAGGAACTACTTGGATAGTGGTAGACAGTGACACCAAGGTTTGTTTTAACACTGCATTATCAAGGCATAATTGTTGTAGCTCTTGTGCTGTGTCTTGAGCACACAACTCACATGCCAATACTGATGTTTGTTATTCTTCACTTCAAATGATCACGCTTGATGTGACCGTCAATCATAATTTTATTATTCTTTTCATTAAATTTGTGAAATTGTATTTAAAAAAAGATCTTTTACAAAATACCCATTTATTTTTGCGTTTCAAAGCAACATGCAAAATAATTTTTCAAAATACAACAAAATTGGTTTAACACAAAATACAACATACTCAACCCCACAAAATATATTGTTGGACTTTTTTTTTGCAGCGTTTTATATAGCGCAAACTTGACCCAAATCGGGTAGCAGAGCGCTTTACATAGCACCAGTTACGTTACATGAGGACACGCATTTATTATTGTTAGGCACAGGAAGATTAAGTGATTTGCCCAGAATCACAGGATGTTCAGCGTCATTGCTGAGACTCAATCCCAGTTCCCCAGATTCGAGGTCAACTGCCCTAGTCGTTAGGCCAACACCTTTCCCCATTACACAGACATGACATAAACAACAGAATCAGCTTTGCGAAATAAAGTGCGCTCGAGTTCTGTGTTTCAAAAACAATAATAAAACAAAAGGGCAAAACAGTGCAGGCCTGAAGGTTGAAATTGGGTATTGTTTTTTGGGGGTAAATTACAATACTCAAATTACAATAACCACCTCATTCAGGGCAACAACCAGACAGTGTTTTTTGGTTTTGATCATTTTTAAGTTTTTTTTTTTTTTTACAAATGAGCCACATAGTGTATTTTTTTAGCACACTTGTGTGGTTACATGATATTCGACGCAATTCAAACCCAAAGACAAGTTAATAGGCTTCTCCTCAGGACTTAGAACTCATAGAGAGCTGAAAAAAGAGAAAAAACACTCATATTACCACTTCAGTTCAAACACTTTCATTCAATCCACGCCATCCAGGAATTAAAAATTACAAATGACCTTATTATGAGATCTACCAATCTCGGTCTGCCATGATACTCATATTGCAATACTAACATTTGCAATGCAATAGGTCTCGCATTAGGAAAGTTTGAGCTATTGGTATTGTAAATAAAACATTTTTTATTTATGTGTTGGTTTTGAAAATAGTGAAATTAATAGCTTTGTCATTGACTATGCCAATAGTTTTAACTTTCGCAAATGTGACACCTATAGCATTTGTAATGCAATATGTGTTGTATTTACGTGACTCAGATGTATTGATATTACAAATAACAATGGCTTTTAATTTTTTTAAATAATTAATACTTAAATAAAAGATATTGTAATTTATAATGGCAATAGCTTAAACTTTTGTAAATAACTTCTGTGAAGATTATGTTCAGTGTATTTTATTGTGACGAAAATCCAAGAACAGAAGTGAAATATTAACATCTTTTTGTGACATTTGTAATAAAGCTTGAAACATTGAGAGAACATATTTGAACCAGTTGTTGTTGAATCGTTGCACAGATTGATGCTGTGGTGGCGCTAAGTGATGTTGTGGTGGCGACGAGTGATGCTGTGGCGTTCAGTGATGCTGTGGTAGCGCATAGTGATGTTCTGGTGCCCCTGAGTGATGCTGTGGTGGTGCTGAGTGATGCTGTGGTGATGCGATAGATAGACTGAGTGCGATAGATAGACTGAGTGCGATAGAGGGAGGGCGATAGATAGAGAGAGGGCGATAGATAGAGGGAGGGCGATAGATAGAGTGAGGGCGATAGATAGAGTGAGGGCGATAGATAGAGTGAGGGCGATAGATAGAGTGAGGGCGATAGACAGAGTGAGGGCGATAGACAGAGTGAGGGCGATAGACAGAGTGAGGGCGATAGACAGAGTGAGGGCGATAGACAGAGTGAGGGCGATAGATAGAGTGAGGGCGATAGATAGAGTGAGGGCGATAGATAGTGAGGGCGATAGATAGATAGAGTGAGGGCGATAGATAGATAGAGTGAGGGCACTAGATAGAGTGAGGGCGATAGAGTGAGGGCGATAGAGTGAGGGCGATAGAGTGAGGGCAATAGATGGATAGTGAGGGCGATAAATAGATACAGATAGATAGAGTGAGGGCGATAGATAGACAGATAGTGAGGGCGATAGATAGTGAGGGCGATAGATAGAGTGAGTGCGATAGATAGAGAGATAGTGAGGGCGATAGAGAGATAGAGTGAGAGGGCGATCGATAGAGTGAGGGCGATCGAGTGAGGGCGATCGATAGATAGAGTGAGGGCGATAGAGTGAGGGCGATAGATAGATAGAGTGAGGGCGATAGAGTGAGGGCAATAGATAAATAGATAGAATGAGGGAGATAGATGGATAGAGTGGAGAAGTGTGGCTCAGGGGTTAGAGGCAGCAGACCCGGAAGCTGAGATCGGTCCTGGACCAGGGTTCAATTCCCCGCCTCGGCGGGGTCTTGGGCTAAAAATTCCACGGACTCGATAATTCTCGCCCCGGTGCCTCCTCGACTCACGGGTTCACACTCTGCGACTCTGGGCAATAGCTTGCTTAATCTCCACAACGGCCCCTCGCGGCGGGATGCCTGACTTTCACCTTGTGGATACCCTGCTATCTCACAGGGGAATACCAGGAAGGGTTCCCTAAGCAAGCGCCGGGAAACCCAATGCGGGTAGCTGTGTGCTCTATAAGCTCAACTACATTTACATTTACATAGAGTGAGGGCGATAAATAGATAGACAGATAGAGTGAGGGCGATAGATAGATAGTGAGGGCGATAGATAGATAGTGAGGGCGATAGATAGTGAGGGCGATAGATAGTGAGGGCGATAGAGTGAGGGCGATAGAGTGAGGGCGATAGATAGAGTGAGGGCGATAGATAGATAGAGTGAGGGTGATAGAGTGAGGGCAATAGATAAATAGATAGATAGTGAGGGCGATAGATGGCTAGAGTGAGGGCGATAAATAGATAGACAGACAGATAGAGTGAGGGCGATAGATAGACATATAGATAGAGTGATGGCGATAGAGGGAGGGCGATAGAGAGATAGAGTGAGGGCAATAGATAGAGAGATAGTGAGGGCGATAGAGAGATAGTGAGGGTGATAGATAGATAGATAGATAGTGAGGGGGCAAAGAGGTCTGATGTGCACAACACATCATGTGATTAAGTTACAGGGGCTATTGAAAGCGATTACTGCATGCACGTATTTTGAGCACTGGATGCACATGGGGTGGAAAGGTTGTCACACAAGTGTAATATGTGTGTCGGCGAGGGTGGAGTGGGTAGTCACACAAAGCGTTTGTGTGTCTGCTCGGGTGGAATGGGTAGTTACACAAATGGTGAGTGTGTGTTTGAGGAAGTGAAATGTGTAATTACCCAAAGTGTAATGTGTGTGTGTGCACAGGGTTGGAATGTATAGTCACAAAGTGTAATAAGTGTGTGTGTGTGTGTGTGTGTGTATGTGTGTAAGTGCGGGGATGGAAAGGGGCATGGGGTGATCTAGTAAATCAATCATCATGCAAAGGAATGGACACTTGTATCTACAATAACCATTGGTTATTCTTTGAAAACCCTCATAGACGTTGAGATGTTATGAGTGCGGTGTATCTTTTATCCGCCCCTTCTCTAGCGTCATGGCATATTCATCGGGTTAACAAATGACGTGCTATATGCCTGCCTCACCCGAGGCAACCTCTGGAAAGAGTAGAAGTGTCCAGGAATGAAAAAATGCACTGGTCCAGAGGGATGTAGTACAGTGCTAGTGAGCCAAAAATTCTAAAAACAGGGTTGCACCCAAAAGAACAATTTATTATAAAGAGGGTGCAAACTGTAGTCTAAAAAGAAGAATAGTGGTATATAAGGTAATCGAGTTACAGGACTACCATATAACTCTATCTAGGTCGACATGTTTCAGCTCTATTGGGCCCAACGGGTCTGTAGAGCTTTCGTCAGGACAATACAAAAGAACAAAACTGAATACTCACACTATGCGTGTAGTGTTCATTGGAAGTATGAAAATTTCACACTCAATTTCCTGTATAGGGAAAACAAATTCAAAAAATTGTACATAGTATAACGGCATATAGCATGCACAACTAGGGACTCAATTTGTGGCCCAATACAAAGAAGTGATAAAAGTCAATCAAACTCCATTCGTACATATGTTTGCACCACATTGTGGGTACTATATTACATAGGAGCAGTGAAGATGTGAAGCAATGGATCGTAACACTGGAACTTTAGGATGAACAATATTTTAAAATAGAATTTTTGTAATGAATGGTTTGTTGGATAGCAGGTGAAAGTTACTATCGGTTGTCCATGGGAGCAACTATGGATTAATGTAGTGTGACGAAACAACTACATTTACGCGCTTATAAACCCATTAATTAAGCATGTGGTTATAAGAGGTACATCTTACAAAAAGGCAAAGTTCGGTACACATTAAACCGTTGTGTGAGGTGTGGCCCGCTCATGTACTTAAACGGTTGCAGGCACGGAGGTTTAGCATTGTGGGTCGTGCATAGAGTATTCTAGTTCATGCGCTATTACTAAAAATACCTTTTTTGTCAGGAAATCACTCCGCATCAGACGGGCTAATAGAGTCGCTGTACACAGGGCGTTCGCTAGAATGATAAAAGCAATGAGTTCTGCGTGAAGGTATTACAAAGATTGCAAGGGCGCAGCCGCGACTTACTGCGTTTGGTTAGGTGCTCGCCTCGCGCCATTCTTACCCTCGTGTTAGACGCAATTACTGCTTGTGCTGACTCTGCCCCTGGGAAGAGGAACGACACTCCCTTGTTTGTTTTTAAAGTCATGGGAAGCAACAAGGGACTACTGCCAGCCACAGATGTTAAAGTGGCAGGGAGACATTGTTCGTTGTCGTTCTAAAAACGGCATCGTAACTCGAGAAGGGGACTGGAAGTTCTTAACTCTATCTGGCCAAAAATATGTAACCTGACTAAGTGTCATAAATGGTAGCTTGGAGACTACGTTGTAGAAAAATTATTAAGGTATGTATCTCGAGAGAGGGTACCCCACTGGACACCAGGGAACAGGGTACAAAAGACCGTAAGTCAAAAGGAAATCCCTGGGGGATGCTCGTTTCTGCTTTCACACCACTTCATGCATACATAATTAGAGTCTGTGTGGCCAAAAGGCCGTGCTTAAAAAATTATTTCAATTTCCACAACCAGATTGGATCGTTTACAATCTATATTTTAATAAAAACATGTACAAACATATACAAACACATCGATATCACATTAAAAATTTCAGCACATTTCTGTTGTAAAAAACACCGATGAGCAGACATTTAAATCACAATATTTTCATCACAGTCAAAAGATTTTTCAAAAATTCAAAGATTAAAAAATATAGTGCAAAACACATAAGAACATATATATACAACTCATATAGAATTAGACCTAATCACGTGTACCCCCTAGTTTGGTTGTGGCTACCGAATCTATTTGCCACTGTTTATCGTTGGATCCAAAGGCTTGCCAGACTATATCATCAATGGGACCAACAGTAAGTTCTGTACATCAGTTGTTCACTGGGCCCTAGTTGGATTTTCAGTATTTACAGAAAATGCGTCGACGCGTTTCGGTGCAGCACAATTGATATAGTAGCACCTTCTTCAGGACTTCTTACATCGGGGTTTCTTACTGGACAAAATGGTGACAAGCACCCTCTCTGCAAATATATGAGGAGAAAGACAGGGTATCATTGACTATAGTGAATGTCATCCATTTCTCATGCATCCGGATTTATAGTGTTACAATTGTCACTATGTATGTGAGGTATCTCTCACATCCTTTCTATTGCTGACATGGTTATTGAGATACAGATGTAGTGAACAATCTATAATAACTCATTGTGCAAACTTCGACCTATGTTTAGTTAGTTCTACATTACACGTCTAATTACCATTTCGCCCATAGGGGCCTTAATGGGCCCTCCGATTCCAATTCGATGTGGAAATTACCGTAGGGTAAAGTTTTGGGACTCATACACAACATACTCATTCCATTCTCAACAGTTGTAAATCACTCTTACCCCATCTATGTTGAGGGAGGTCCAATTATAGGCATCCGTGGGGTTATTCTAGACGTCTTCACTGTTACGTCTCAGGATCCCCCCGGGGAATTGTCTGGGGGCAGAAATGGATATGCGTCTATATGCTAGTCTAGTGGTGTCTAGTCTCAGCAGCAGGGTTTTTTCTCATTATGATAATTACCTCTATTATCTGAGCAGGGATACTTCTATCAGATTCGCTTTTTCTATGCTTGTGCTGTATTAGACAGGTTTGCTAAGTATCTATAAGGGAAAAAAGCGTATAGGTTTGTAACTGTCCTCTGTAGAGGAAGGAACTGCGTTATCACGTCTTGCATTTGCTTACCTTATACACGTTTAAAACTCTCATTGGACGGGCATAACGTTCGTGCTCTCCTTAGGGAAACTGGATATGTTCTGTTAGAATAAATAAATAAAGAGATACCTGTTGGTAATAATATGAGTCTATCTTCTCCGCATTCTTTCTCTAGTTATTGCTTCGCGGAAATTACGCGTTAGCTCATTCCTCACTTTTAGGTGTTTGTACATGTTTTTATTAAAATATAGATTGTAAACGATCCAATCTGGTTGTGGAAATTGAAATAATTTTTTAAGCACGGCCTTTTGGCCACACAGACTCTAATTATGTATGCATGAAGTGGTGTGAAAGCAGAAACGAGCATCCCCCAGGGATTTCCTTTTGACTTACGAAAAATTATTAAGGGCCTCTTATTGCCATGGTGGAAATATCATAAATATATGAGGTCGTTCTCAAATGAATTGGATTTTTAAATAAGTACAGATAGACCAGGAATAAATCTAAGGGGTTGATCAGTAGATCAAAACCAGGGAGAACGTTTAGTAAAACTGGTGCCACGGAATATTGTCATTCATCCCCAGTAAATGGGTTCCCAATCGATTGACCCATCGTTGTTCCCTTTTGAATAGTGTACGTTCAGCATCAGTGTGTTTCTCATGGAGTTTTTCCAACACTGTCCATCTGAGATCATCACACGAATGTCCAGCTGTCACGAAATGTGTGCAGAGTTTCGTTGTACTTTTTTTAAGCCGTATATTGCTCCTATGTTCTCCTATGCGAGTCTTGACCTTTCGACAGGTCATCCCCACATATTTTTGTTGACAAGGACACGTTATGAGGTACACCACATGGGTGGAGTTACAGTTTGTGTGTTGCCTCTGTGTCCATAACAAGCTGTCAGTCAATTGTAGGGTCTTGGTTGGATTTGTGAATTTACAGACTCCACAGGTGCCACAGGGAAAATGGCCAGTTATTGGAGTCATATTGATGTTTCTTATGGTAGTCGTAGTAAGTCTTTTCCTGGGGCGAGTGTGTACTAACACATCTTTGAGATTTTTTGTCCTCCGGTTGGCAAATCTTGGCTTAGGCCAGTCAAAGTTCCCTGAGGTCACTATTGGCCAATTCTTCCTTATAAGTTTTTGTACCTGATACGTGGCTGGGCAGAAGGTGGTCACACATGTGACAAGGTGCTTTACTGGTTCCTTTTGGTAACTCTGTAACAGACATTCCCTTGGTTGATTTTGAGCTCTTTTTTTACATTTAGAGATTGTCTGTGGGGTGTAGTTTCTAGCTCGTAATTTCTTACTCAAAATTGTAGCCTATTGTTTGTAATCGCTTGCTTTGCTACAATTTCGCTTGTGTCGAAGAAACTGGCTGTAAGGGAGATTGTCTCTGAGAGGTTGAGGATGGAAACTGAAATATGATAGTAAGCTATTTTTAGCTGTAGGCTTTGTGTAAGTCCTTGTTTCTAGTTTCCCATTCTCAGAAAATATGGTCAAGTCTAAAAAGTCTATGCTCTCTCTGTTGGCGATAGAGGTAAACCTAAGCCACCGGTCTCTGCCATTCAGCCATTCCATGAATGTGGTCAAGGAGTTCTTTGTGTCCCAGATCAACAGAACATCATCAATATAACGCTTCCAGTATAATATACTGGAAACGTATGGATTATCATTGTTGAGGACGAATTTCTGTTCAAATTGACTCACATACAGCCCAGCTACCGATGGAGCGAAGGCGCTTCCCATGGAGGTGCCATGGCACTGTAGGAAGAGTTGTCCTAGTGATCTAGTAAATGACAGCCAGCCTATCAAGGCCTTCTACTGAAGCCCAAGCCCCACTCTCTATTAAAGAGTGGTAAAACAAAAGACGACAGAAAGAGAAGAAAGATTGCACTCAGCAATCCCAGTCAGAAATTGTACATACACTGCTCTGTGTGCCCCTTGGAATCTTGGCAGTGTTACTGCAGAGGCGACCCAGTGCTCTGAACAGTGGATAAAAAGCAACTAAGAATACATAGAGGTACTCACAGTTTATGTAAGCAGTGGAGACAAATCTATTCTTCTGATGTTCTCAGAGAAGGAGTTTCAGGTGTAGATAGGCGCTCCAGCTACTGAAGGATAACTTGTGTCTGAGGAGATTGGTCTACACTTGGTCCAAGAAGAGAGGTTTCTAATGGAGAGCTTTGAGTCGCAAAGTGCGTTAAATTGTACCCAAGTATAGAGAGTGATCAAGTGGATGGCTTGATAAGAGAGAACACACAACAGGTTTTCCTTAGACGAAAGAAAATAGAAGACTCAAAAACACTCACATTTTGTCTGGGTTTTCAACACAGTAGTTTTGTTTGAATACTCATGGAATGTCTGGTGCCATTGGAAAGGGTCAAAAATTGTTTTGCTTTGTCAATGAATGTTGTGCATCTAATGTGTTTTAAAATGACAAAAGGGCTCAGTGCTACATTAAATGTGCGCATTATACTGCATAATTTGCATTTTTGCTGCATATTTTTGTCAATCCTACTGCATATCTTGGGCTCCAGTTGCCGCATAATTGTAGTGGCAGGCAACAAGCCTAGTTGGTATGATGTAACAACATTGTGGATGTGTCTGTTCTCGTTCACAGCGGGTAGCCCCATTGCTGTTCCGCACACAAGTATAGCGCAGCAGGGGTTGTTATTCGCAGGCTGCATGTGTTCCGTCATGTGCTTGCTGGGACAGAGGGAGGACAAGGCAAGCCACAGATAATTCTCAGACTGAGGACAAGAAACAGTGGCTGCCTGAGCAGCTGTTCACTCTCAAGATGTCACTAACCCTTTTAGCCATGTAGGGCTGCGTGATTCCCAGAACCGTCTCCAGTGTAAACAGAGTGCAGTTTGTCCAGTCTGCACGAGACAACGGCTCTTTCCAGGGAGGTCACGTCCATGTCCATGTTCGCTCGAAGCTACTTAGTTCCGAGGATCTTCTCTTCCTAAGAATTTATTTTCTTGCTGAGCTCTTATCATTCTTAGCCCCGGGGCCATGAAGATTGTGTTTTGTCTTAGCTGCCGATATACATAATCATTGCTGAGATGCAAACCTCACTTAAAACAAGCGTTTGCGTGCAGCATTGTCTAACAGGCCAAGGGTAAAGGATGCGGTCTTAGTTTGTCAGGCTCATTACAGAGCAGCATTAAAAACCAGGACTTGGAAGAGAGATATGCCTCCAACAGCATTTCACAGCCTCCCCTGGGGCGGGACTTTCCGCCTTCTGCGGGAAGCCCACGCCCACATAGTAACTGGACGAGAAGGGCAGAAGGCGGAAGTCCCGCCCCACGGGAGGTTGTGAAACGCTGTAGGCACGTAGGAGGAGCAGAGGCCGCCAAAGCAAGTCAGAGAAGCCCCGCGTGATGGAGTCTGTAGCCCGGTGAGTGGGGCGGGTGGGGCTTAGTTGTAGTGTGTGTGTGTGCGCGCGCATGCATGAGTGTGGCGGTGTGTGTGGGCGATTGAGAGAGGCGAGAGGCTGACTTAATGCAAATGTGACACAGGAAACGTGCACGGCGCCGGGCTGGGCGCGCGGGCCCACGAGGTGAAAGCGCCGAGGGCTTGCGCGTGCACGTCCCCTGTCTCACATTCCCAAGAAGTGGACAACAAAAGATGCTTCGCGGGACGCAGCTGCGCTGCTACACCAGCTCGACCTAAAAATGAGAATAGAAGAAGCAAACCAAGTCTTAGATTCTGTCTCGAGTGTGATTGCAGATTTAGAAATGTGGGGCTGTTCAATTCGAAATGCGCTGTGCTTACGAAAGCGTGCAACGGTATGAACTCAGGCAGTGTGGTCAACACGAGCGGGAAGACTCAAGGTAATTGAATGTGCGACAGACATAAAGCCACTCCCTTTGTTTTTTGGAAGTACTAGTGTGCGACCCTTTGTAGTCTTTTTTTGTTGATGTTGAAAGGCCACTTTGTTTTGAACTCTGGGCAACTGATGAAAAAAAACGTGAAATGATTCAAAAAGCGAGTTATTCGGTGAGTCAAAATTGAATTCCGTCCTGGCATTCCTGGTTGTTTTTCGTCAGACCCAGGGCGCAATTATTCAGTTACGGAACAATTGTTTATCTAAAAGGGAGAAAGGGTGCACCAAGTCACAAAGTCAGTGGAGCTTGAAAACAGTTGAGTTGGAAAAACCAACCTGCTTTTGCAAACTGAGATCTGCATCATACACAATCCTGAACGTGCCTGATCCTGTTTTACCCCATTGGATGAGGCTCCCGAGACCGTTTCTCTTTGTCACCGTGGGTAACCAAAGTCCACTGTTGACGTTCTTTATTTGATTTCTGGATTTGGCACGCGCCATGTGTGGGCAACGTTATCTCCTGGGGATTCTGGGGAGTGTAGTTGTTGTTGGTTGGGGAATCGCCAAGTTTTGGGGAAAAGCTGGTTCAGAAGCTGTTTTATTAAAAATCGTTTTTCAAGGTCCTGCCTTTGTTTATCAGAGTAAAAGAAGCGCAGATTGTTTAAAAAAAATCTGTGTTTGTTCGCTTTTCACGGCTCCTTTCCTGAAGACTTCTGGGAAATTGAGTCTTCTGTGTGGGAAGTAATTGCTAAGGATTTTCGTGACTTCCTTCAAAAAGGACTTATGGGGTCACAACGTTCAAATTGTGGGATGTTTTTGAAAATACGCCTAGCAGAATGTCTACAGATTATATATTTCAGACATTTAGTTTAATCCATTGACTGCTGTATTGAATTTCACTATTAGCACAGCCTCCCTTTGCGTTAGTTTCCTGTTCCAATAACCACCGCAGGGGTCTTTTTCAACTTTTGATATGACAGTCCAACTTATCTCATTCTCAATATGATTGTGGCCAATCTAGTGAGTGACTACTGGAACCATGAGGATCTTTTTGTGAATCCTGGATTTGTGTTGCGTTATCCGCTGTCTCACTTCCTGGTTTGTTTTTCCAATATATAGTTTTGGGCACAGGCACAGTATTCCATAGACTGCATTTTTTGTTTTGCAATTGGAAAACGAGTTTTGTTAACAATTGGTGTTGTGTGAATAAGGATCCTTCAATGGTTAGGTTACAGCAAACACAAGCTCCACACCTATGATGACCAAAAATAGGTGGTAAACAGTTGTTCACGTAGTGTGTTTTTGGTCGATGTTTTTGGCAGTGCTGCACATATCACTTAATTGCCAGTACTGCTTTCGGTTTTGAGGGCATAAAGTGGTCTGGTAAAAGATGCGTCAAGGGTCTGAATCAAGTGGCAATTGTGATTAATCACTTTTTTCTTGTTTAGTCCGAGGACAGAATGTGGTCCCACACACAAGACGTTCCTTTTTGGATTTTTCTTTTTTGTGTAGAAGTTCCTCTCGAGGTGTCCCACATGCTCTTTTCATAGCATGTTTCAAAAGTTTTTTGGGGTATACTTGTGCTTTTAGCTTTTCAATTGGATTGTTAGCATGGAATGTATATTCAGTTTTATGTGAAAAATTCTGCTTAATCCTCAGGAATATGTTAAATGTTGAGTTATCGTGAAGACTTTGCGGGTGGTGACTGGTGTAATGCAGTGCTTTGTTTCTGTTCATGGTTTTGTCATCGTTAGAACACCTTCTGAAACAGATTTCGACGTCCAGAAGTGTAATTCTCTGAGGATTGTGGTTTAAACTGAATTTGATATCTGTTGTTCTTTCATTCAACCAACCAACAGTGGAATTGAAGCTGATTGTCTGCATGACCAGTCCATATCAGAAATATGTTGTCTATGTACCGGACCTAATTTGAGATGTATTGAGCAAAGGGGTTGTTATGCACATATTTTTCTTTAAATTTGGCCATGTTCAATATGGCTAGCTCTGGCGCAAAGGGACAACCTATGGCAGTCCCTTTTGTTTTGGAAATAAAAATCGTCACCAAATTTGAAATTTTTTCAAAGTGCAAAGCTTGCTAGCTGCATGAGAAATGTTGTGGGGACTCTTTCCGGTTTTGGCCTTTTGTCTAGAAAGGTTTTGATGGCTGATGAACCATCTTCTTGGGGTGTCTGGATTGTGACCAATAATTGTTCACCAACTGTAAACTCTTTTTTGTTTTCATTTTATTGATAGTCTGTTGTGTCTCTAAGATAAGACCGTACTTCGTCCAGGAATGGTTTTAAAAAGAAATCCACGTATTTGGATATGGGTTCCAGAACTGACTTGCATCCGGACACAATTGGACGACCTGGTGGCTGTGTCTCACTTTTGGTAATCTATACAACAGTGGAATTCTAGAGTATTTTTTCTTCAGGAAATCAAATTATTATGGTCCGATGAACCCATGGTCAAAACCTTGCCTCAAGATCACTGATAATTTTCCTTGAATTTCTGAAGTAGGGTCTCTTTGAATTTTTCTGTAACATTCAGTGTTACTAAGTTGTTTTAAGACCTCTGTTTGGTAGTCAGAGGTACCCCATTTAACTATGGAGCTTCCTTTGTCAGCTGGCTTTATAATAATGGAAGGGTATTTTTTTAACTTGTTTATTAATCTTTTTGTATTTTGGAAATGTTATCCTTAACAAAATGTCTTTTGTTTTCCATGTCCATGATGGCGGATAACACTGTGCGTTCAAATGTTACAATCTCTTTCGGAATCTTGTTGGGTGGGTGACAGAATGTGGATTTGTTCCTTAAACCTTAAGTTTCAGTGGTGGTCAGAACATCGTTCTCTAGGAAGAAGGCCTTGAGCTGAATGTTTCGGCAAAACTATTAATTTTGACGAAGTCTGTAACTTTGGGTGACACGAATGACAAACCTTTTTGCTTTCTTCAACTATCGACAGAGTTTGATTTGGATAAACTCTAAATGGAGGATGGAACTATGACTTGTAGTACTCCCTTCTGGTTATCATCTCCCATGGTTGGTTTGTATATCTGTTCTTTCCTCGTGGTTGTTGCTGGCCTCTGCCAAAAAAGGCACAGATTGTTGTTGTTGATGATTATTTCCACGACGATTGGTGTTTGGATGTCCGTCTACGTTGTCTGATTCTCCACCTGAAGAGGATGATGTGTCCGAAAAATAAATTAATTTATTCCTGGAACTTCCTTGGTAATCTGAAAAATCTTCTAGAATCTGGGCGAGAATAGAAATCGGTCTGTAAATATGGGTACGTAGTCTCGAAAGAAGTTCTTTTTATCTTTTTCAAATTTTGCTCCTTTTTGATTAATTGTAAAATCTTTAAATTCAGCTATTTCTTTTTCCCCTTTTGTTAACGGGGATTTTGCGTCTCTTATTGATTTTCTTATATTTCTTGTTCAAGGGTAGAGAAAAGGAGCATGAACACTTCTAAACCTAAAGAAGACTTATGCAAAGGAAGTTTGTTTAGGTGCATTTTTGGTTGCCCAGGGTAAGAGTGACTACTCTCCGATTCCATTGTGCCATCCTTTACAGAATAGTTAATCTGGTAATTGTCTTTTATAGAGGGTCGTATTTAAGAGGAACAACCCATTGAGCAGGCCTTTAACCTTCATCATTGGCTTATCACCATAACCAAACCAGTCCTAAGTTTTTTGAGCATGCGCTTTCCTACTAGGGGCCAGATGTAGGAAAAGCGTATTTACCGATTTATAAATACCGAATTTTACCGATTCTGTATTTATGAATGGGTAAATATGAAGGAGGGAGATTTAGGAAGACTCGGTAATTCAATTACCGAATCTGTAAAAATCGGTATTTACCGAATCGGTAAATACCGATTCGGTAATTCCCATTGATTCCTATGGGCTTGAAGCCCATAGGAATCAATGGGCAATACCGAATCGGTATTTACCGATTCGGTAAATACCGATTTTTGCAAGGGTGCAGCGGGTGTCACTTTGACACCCTCTAGCACCCCGAATACAGGCATGTGTGCCATGTGGCACACAGACATGCCCTAAGGGCATGTCTGTCTGTCACATGGCAAAGGTGTGCATGCACCCATATGCATGCACACCTGGATTCGGTATTTTACCACCCAATTGGATTGGGTGGTAAAATACCGAATCTGTATGGCCTGTGGGACTCAGAAGAGTCCCACCTACATCTTACAGTTACCGAATCGGTAAAAATACCGATTCGGTATTTTACCGATTCGGTAAATTTACCGAATCGGTAAATTTACCGACTCTTTAAAATAGGGCCCCTACATGCCAATTCTTATATACCGGTCGGTAACGGCCGAAATCGGCCGTTATCGACCGGTATTTTGGCTCCTACATCTGGCCCTAAGTGCCATACACTAATTCCTTTTTAGTGAAGCTCAATGAAATGCTGTACTCCGGACAATCAACATGTTGGTGGAGTCCAAACCCTCTCTCAGTAGTGCTTCTTAAAGTTATTTTTCTGTTAATCATATAAGGTGTATCAACAGCTGTGCTGTATAGTTAGGCCTAAGAAGGGTAAGTAAGTAAATAAATAAAACATAAGGAGCATTCATTTAGGATGATGCATGCAAGTGATAAACACTTTGCAGTAGTCCTCTACTGAATGACTGTGATTGACAAACCAACATCACTAACAGTTACACTAATTCTTTGATCAGTCTTCCCAGGCAAAAGTAGAGTTTTACTTTAGCTGGAGATTACCCATCAGCTAATCTACAGGTCAAACGTATGCATGAAAGAATCCTTGCAAAATTGTATTACATAGCAAATGACCCCTCCTGGAAAACAGCAAAGGACTCTTCTAATAGGGTTGAAATAGATGTACGTGCCATTTTAAGATTCCATTGTGTCAAAACGGGAATTCTCTGGTTAAAGAAACATGGGAATGTTATGCTTTTTTGAAAAGATCAGTAAATGGCAACATTTATAGTCTATTTGAGCAAATATCTCCACGTAGCATCCTGCTCTATTGTGATCCCTCGCTGCAAAACCTTCCTTATCTGATAGAGACTTCTAGCTGCAGATTCCTTACCATTGAATTTCCAAGGCGTCCGCCTGAATCTGGAAACTTTTGCTGAGTAATACCTCTTGCGTGTGCCATCGGGTGGCACTATACAACTCCGCGTGACACCGGCAGCGTTGGTTATGACGCTGCGGTACCTATATAGGCGCCAACCTGACGCACTAACTTCAGTACTTTTCTTTTTTTCCGCACCAGAAGCGCAGAGCCACAAAGTAACTGACATAGTCTTCTGCAAAACTAGGGTCCTAAAAAGCAGAGTAACCCTAGCACAACATTAGTCCGCAAAGCAGGGAGGCATGGGTGGGGCTGTAAGGAGAAATCTTCAGCTATAGTCTCGACCAGATAATGCGTTACCGACGGTAAGTAGCTTGTTCATCTGATCAATCAATCAATAAATTTGTAAAGCGCACTACTTACCCGTGAGGGTCTCAAGGCGCTGAGGGGAATGCTGCTACTGCTCAAAAAGCCATGTCTTGAGTTTTCTGAAGGTCAGCAGGTCTTGGGTCTGCCGAAGGTGGATGGGGAGGGTGTTCCAGGTCTTTGCGGCGAGGTGGGAGAACGATCTGCCGCCCGAGGTTGCTCTCCGGATGCAGGGGACTGTAGCGAGGTCAGCGGAGCGGAGCAGGCGGGTGGGGGTGTAGAAGCGGAGTCATCTGTTGAGGTACGTTGGTCCGGTGTTGTGGAGTGCCTTGTGTGCGTGGGTGAGGAGCTGGAAGGTGATCCTCTTGCTGATGGGGAACCAGTGCAGGTCTCTCAGTTGGTGTGTGGTGTGTGATGTGGCTGTGGCGAGGGATGTAAAGGATCAGGCGTGCAGAGGCATTCTGGATGCGTTGAAGCCTTTTCAGGAGTTTTGCCGGGGCTCATGCATAGAGTGCGTTTCCGTAGTCCAGCCTGCTGCTGACGAGGGCCTGGGTGACTGTTCTTCTTGTTTCGGTGGGGATCCATTTGTAGATCTTGCAGAGCATGCGGAGGGTGTTTAGCAGGAGGAGGAGAAGGCCTTGACCTGCTTAGTCATGGAGAGGGTAGAGTTGAGGATGATCCCTAGGTTGTGTGCGTGGTCGGTGGGTGTGGCAGCTATTCCCAGTGCGGTATGCCACCAGGAGTTGTTCCAGGCCAAAGGGGTGGATCCGAGGATGAGGACCTCCGTTTTGTCCGAGTTCAGCTTCAGTCGGCTGTTCCTCATCGATTCGACGACGGCCTTCATTCCTTCGTGGAGGTTGGTTTTGGCGGTGAGGGAGTCCTTGGTGAGGGAGAGGATCAGTTGGGTGTCATCGGCGTAGGAGATGATGTTCAGGTTGTGTAGTCGAGAGATGTGGGGGGAGAGGTGCTATGGAGATGTTAGGCTGAGGGATGAGCCCTGGGGTACGCTGCATATGATCTCGGTGGCTTCGGAGCGGAAGGGAGGGGGGAGGCGGACGTTCTGTGTTCTGCCGGAGAGGAAGGAGGTGGTCCAGTCCAGGGCCTTCTCTTGGATCCCGGCGTCGTGGAGGCGTGTTCCTAGTGTGTGGTGGCAGACTGTGTCGAAGGCGTCTGACAGGTCCAGGAGGATGTGGGCCTTGGTTTCTCCGTTGTCTAGCAGGGTTCTGGTGGCGGCGATGAGGGCAGTTTTGGTGCCTCGCTTGCTGCGGAACCCAGACTGGGACGGGCCCAGGATGATGATCTCCTCGAGGTAGCGGGTCAGTTGTTTGTTGACGGTTTTCTCGATAACCTTTGCCGTGAACGGGAGCAGGGAGATGGGCGGGAAGTTCTTGGGGTCCACCTTGGGTTTCTTGAGTAAGGTGTTTATCTTGGCGTGCTTCCAGCTCTCAGAGAAGGTTTCCGTCTCGAAGGAGATGTTGATGGCTTTTCGGAGATGTAGTGTGGGCAAGGGTCTGATGGAGATCCGGAGTAGAAGGTGCTCATGACCGTGATGGTGTCGTTGTTGTTTATGTTGGTCCAGGAGAGCAGGCGGTTGGTGCGGGTGGTGGTCGTGGGTGCGGGTGTCTCCGTGGTCGGGGGTGCGGGTGTCTCCGTGGTCGGGCGGTTGTGGCGTTGAAGCTGTCGTGGATGTCTGCGATCTTGTGGTGGAAGAAGGTGGCGAGCGAGTTGCACAGGTCTTGCGAGGGTGGGATGTTGTTGGTGTTGGAGCTGGGATCGGAGACTTCCTTCACGATGGGGAAGAGCTCTTTGCTGTTGTGTGCGTTGTTGTCTAGGCGGTCTTTGAAGGAGGCCCTTTTGGCGGATCTGATGAGGTGATGGTGTCTGCGGGTGGCGTTCTTGTGTGCTGCGTAGCTGTCCGGTGTTCGTTCGCGTAGCCAATTCTTCTCTAGCTTTCGGCAGATCTGCTTGGAGGCCTGGAAGTCCTCAATGAACCAGCTGGCTTTCTTGCTTGTGTGGCTTTTGGAGGTTTTCTTGAGTGGGGCGAGGGTGTTTGCGCGGTCGTTGATCCACTGTCTGAGGTTGCGGGCGGCGGTGTTGGGATCGGTGGGTTTGGCAGGAGGGTTCTGGGCAAGGGTGGTGGTTAGCTGATCTTTGGTGACTGCTCCAGCAGCGGCGGGGCATCTGTTGGGTGCGATGGTGCGTGGTGGGTTTCCAGAAGGTGAAGTGGATGCAGCCATGGTCGGACCAGTGGAGTTCGGTGGTGTGGCTGAAGGTGAAGTGGGAGCTTGCGGAGAAGATGGGGTCAAGCGTGTTGCCGGCGGAGTGGGTGGGTTTTGTCACGAGTTGTCCGAGTCAGAGGTTGACGAGGTTGTCGATCAGGGTGGTGGAGTTGGTGTCGTTATTGTTCTCGAGGTGGAAGTTCAGGTCCCCAAGGAGGATGTAGTCCGTGGAGCCGAGGGCATGTGTGCTGACGCAGTTGGCGATGGAGTCACTGTACTGTGGTAGGGGTCCGGGGTGTCTCTAAAGGAGGGTTTCTCTGAGAGTGGTGTTATGGGTCGGTGTGGATCTTGTTGTGCAGGTGTTCGGCGGTGCTGAGGGTGTCGTCGGTGTTGGTCGAGACTCTGAGAGTGTTCCTGTGAACGATGGTGATTCCTCCTCCTATTCCGTTGGTGCGGTCCCTTTGGGTGATCTTGTAGCCGTCCGGGATGGCTATGGCGATGTCAGGTGCCGAGGAGGGGTTCAGCCAGGTCTCCGTCAGGAAGGCAACGTCCGGGGAGGTTGAGTCGAGCAGGTCCCAGAGTTCGAGTTTGCGGGCGGAGCGGGTGTTGAGAAGGATGCAGCTGAGGTGGTTGGGTTCTGTCCTGATCGAAGGGTTGTTGGGCCGAGTGCTGGTGGAGCTGCAGTTCCAGCAGGAGAAGGGGCCTTGGGTGCGCTTCGGGGCGGCCAGGCAGCAGGTGCGATCTCGTCCGGCATTGAGTGCGTGGAGGGTGCTGGAGTCGTAGCGGAGACGGGCGTCGTGGCTTTCGCGGGGGCCAGGGGTTCTGGCGCGGTCCAGTCGCGGACGGGCATAGACAGGCTTGCCTTACCGCGCCATCGGCGCGGCCGCCTTAAGAAGGGGAGGTGGGATGGAGGAAACAGCTGGAAGGGGGGTGGATGAATGGGAGCGGGGGGCGGGGCCGCAGGAGACGCAACGGCGGGAAAGCGGGACCGGAGAAGGATACAGAGGAGAAAAGCGGGCACAACTAAGCAGGGGTGAAGGGGGGCGAAAAAGACAAGCACAATTAAACAGTTAGGAAAACAGGCAGTGAGACAGGGAAAAGCAGGACCGGCGTAGGACACAGAGGAAAAAATGGGCAAAACAAAGCAGGGGGAATGAAAGGCAGAGAGAAACGAGCACAAGTTACAATTTTGGAATCGGGCAACAGCGGCAAGAACAGGCGAAGGACACAGAAGTCAAAATGGGCAGAACAAACCGGGGGGAATGAAGGGGGGAGACATACGCGCACAAGTAATAATCGCAGATTCAGGCAACAGCAGCAAGAACGGGAAGAAGCGAGAGAGCAAACCAAAGGGCCTTCCACTGGCCACCAGGGATGACGCTCAGGTGGTAGCCTGTGGGTGGAGGCGGGCCTCGATTTCCCAGCAGCAGTTGGGATAGGACACGGGAACAGGCTGGTGGTGCTGCGCGGCGTGGGGAGCGACCTACCTAGGTCAGGGTCAAGGGTCTGATAGACTTCTAGCTGCAGATTCCTTACCTTTGAATTAGATACCCAAGCCATACCATCCCAGCTGTGGGTGTGGACAAAACCTCAAACTAGGAAGTCCTGTAGGACCGTACGGGCAAAATGCCTGTCCCTACAGACCTGACAGTCCAGGCAGTAGTGCTTGGCAAACGTGTGCAAAGATGCCCACGTTGCTGCTTGACCGATATCTAGCACTGGGAAACCCAGAGCCAAGGCTGTAGTTGCCGCCTTTCCCCTGGTGGAATGGGATGGTAATCCCTCAGGGGCCTGCTTCTTAGCTAGGGCATAGAAGGTCTTAATGTAGAGAACGACCCAGCGAGAGATGGTCTTTTTCTGCACTGCCCTTCTCTTCTTAGCTCCCACATACCCTACAAAGCATTGGTCATCCACCCGGAGCTCTTTTGTGTGGTCAAGGTAGAAAGTCAATGCTCTTTTCGGGTCCAGACAGTGGAGACTCTCTTCTTCCTTAGAGAGATGCAGGGGAGCAAAGAAGGTAGGCAGCGTGATGGATTGACCCAGATAGAATTAATTTAAAACCTTTGGCAAGAATGAAGCACTGGTGAGAAGCACCACATTGTCTGGAAAAGACATCCTGTAGGGAGGCGTTTAAGATAACGCCTGCAAGTCACAACGTCTCCGGGCAGATGTAAATGCCGCTAAAAAGGCTGTCTTGATGGTAAGCAACCGGAGGGGACAGTTGTGCAACGGCTCGAAGGGAGCACAAATAAGATCGGTGAGGACCTAATTAAGTTCTCACTGCGGCATCACAAAGGGCATAGGTGGAATCAAGTGAGCCTGCCCTTTTAGAAACATATGTACAATTGGAGACCTAAAGAGCGAGGGCTGGGGTGACAGTCTCAAAAAAGCATATAGAGCAGAAACATAACCCTTGAGAGTTCCCAAAGCAGAGCCCTGTTGGGCAAGGGTTAGAATGAATAGAAGAACAGTGGAAAGAGAAGCAGAAAGAAGGGAAAATAGACCTTTCTGTACAGTATAATACACATTTCTGCCAACGGCCGGCATATACCGTCTTAGTGGAGGGCTGTCTGGCCGCCAAGATAACGTTGCATACTTCAGGAGGAATTTCAAAATCCATCAACTGTAGAGTCCCTACTAGATAATATGTTACCGAAGTAACTTGTTCTGAACATATGAATAAATCAGTTTAACCAACTCACTAGGGAGGTGGCATATGTCGCATGAATCTATAAAAGACAGCAATCACAGCGAGCCACCTTTCCTGGTACATGGCTTATTTTATTTTCAAATATTGATCCTGACCTGGAATCAGAAACATCTAGGAAAATGTCAGATTGGAAGAGAGGAAACCACGAGGTACATACAATGATGCTACCATTCACCATGATGTGGATGGGAACTCGTGAACAAGAAGAACCTGAGGCCCAATAGAGGTGGAAGGCTGGACCTTACCTCTGACAGTGATCCAAAGAGAGGTCCTAACAGGACTTGCAACGTGTGCAAAGAGGCTGCAGGTTTCAAGCGAATCAAGGGGGCTTTCAGTGGGAGGTGCATCAGTGGGATGTGCTTACAGGATCAGCTGGTCCCACAAGTAAGAGGACTATGGTGGGACCATACGGCATTGTTAAACTTTGTGATTTAGAGAAGGGTCACAGTACCTGTTAGAAGCTGGACAACCGACCATGTAATCTACCAATGTTTTTTTCAACAAGATTGAATCTAAAAGAAAAGACAAATCTGGTAACATTTTTAAGTTTGCCCAAACCTAAACAAGATATGTTAACAAATATTATAATCTTAATATTCTAGTTTCAAAGAAGGATTTTATTGAGATGTTTCCTTCTTTTTGCACAATTACACATTTTTCTTTTTGTATTTCCACTTACTGGTTGAATAGAATACCAAGTAATAGGTACCTGGTAAGTGGGTGAAGAATTTCACTATTATTCAAATAGGTTCTTCTTAAGTAACTTTCATCCCACTTCAGCATTGACCTTTATAGTGGTATTCCAGCAGTAATTTCAGTAGAAGTTCTGTGACGATTACCAGATTTTTACCTTTCAGATGTCTGTCAGCAGTGTGTTTGTCATAAATTCCACTGTGATGGTCCTTGTGGAATGGACAAACCCAACCCAGTAGAAGCATGACTGACTTATACCAGGCAGACTTCATACAGTTTATGAATAGTAAGCCTAAAGTGAGTCTGGTTGCTGCCCACTTCTGCCTGGGCTGTGTAAAGTCCACAAAAGTTGAGTTTTACGCCTCAATGCTCTGGTCAAAATAGCGGACACGGTTTTAAAATCCAGTATCTATGCAGCTGTTAGATTTGGGGGTCTCTAGTTGGCACAGGTAAGTACTTGTGACAAATAGGGACCCTTGCCTCTAGTCAGGGTAAGGGGGTACACTCCTAATATAACCCCTGCTCACCCCCTTGGTAGCTTGGCACAAGCAGACAGGCTTATCTCAGAGGCAGTGTGTAAATTATTTGTGACCACATACAGTCATCAAGTGACAACACTACAGATGGACACCACACAGGTATTATATAAAAAATAAGTATTCTTTATATAGACTTAACATAAGACCATTAAACGACAAAAATCCACAATACTATAAATCTAAAAATTGTAGTTTTAGCTTAGTTCAGTTCTTAAGATGCGACACTTTGCGTCAATGTACCTTACAATGCGTTGCGCTTCCACAACAAGTAATGTTGCAGCAATGGAAATGCGGGGAAAGTTCCGGTGCAAAGAAATAAAGACGTGAAGATCTTCCAGATGCGGCACACTTCTCCGAGGATGCGAGGAGTCTCGGTTTGATGTGTCAGCTGCAGCGGCGACACCCTTGTTCAGCGATGCGACTGCAACAGCCTTGGCTGTGGCACACTCCTCCGACGTTGCGAGAAGCTTCCGCACAATGCGACCACTACAGTGCCGACATTCAAGATGCGAGGGCAGCAGCTCCGACGGCGGCCCGCTTCTACGGGGATGCGAGGCGCTTTTCTCGATGCGGTGCAATACGACCGCTACAGCGCCAACATCCATGATGCGACGGCAGCAACAGCGCCAAGCTTCTCCTTCATTGCGAGACTCTTCTCTCGATGCGGTGCAATACGACAGCTACAGCGGCGACACCCTCCCTTGGAGTTGCAACGGCAGCGACGTCGACACGATTCCTCTTCGTTGCAAGATGCTTCTCTCGATGCGGTGCAATACGACCGCTACAGCGCCGACATTCAAGATGCGACAGCAGCAGCAGCGGGGACGGCGACACGCTTCTTCCTTGAGTCGCGCTTCCAGCTCCTTGCGACCCGCAGTCCCTCAGAAGGCCCAAAATCGCAGCAGGCACTTCCAGAGAACTGTGGGGGGGTGAATTCTGTTGTACCTGAGACTTCAGCAGGAGGCAAGCTCATTTCCAAGCCTTTGGAGATCCTTCACAAGCTGAAAGCAAAGCACACAAAGCCTCCTCTGTTTGGCAGTCAGGGAACCACTGCAGGCCAATCCCCTAAGCAGCACTTCAGCTTAGGAATAGTTTCTCCTCTGTTTCTTCAGGTTCCTATCCTCAGCAGAGGTTTCTTCTTGTAGTCCAAAAGTGATCTAATTTCTTGGGATCAGGGTCCCAATATTTATACCCCAAAATCCTTTGTCCTCTGAGGGCAGAGGGGCCTTTGTCCAGTCCAAACCATTTCTGGAGCACTCTGTTTACATAACATCTCCTTTCACAGTGCAGGGCACAAACATCAGACGCCCCACAGGAGGTGGAGCCAGCATTGTGGAGGGAAAGCACAGCCCTGGAGCACTTTGTTGACAGCATTACTTCTCTTCTTTCACTGTGCAGGGCAGAGACATCAGCCACACCCCAGGAGGTGGAGCCAGCATTGTGGAAGGCAGGGACAGCCCTATTCAAAGTTCAGGTGCAACTCCTCCCACCCATCTCGATGCAGATCTCTCTATTCACTACTGGGCTGCCTCATTCGGTCTCTTGGAATCCCGCAGCCCTGTCACTCAAGCTCCAGACAAGGAATACACAACCTAGCAGAGGCAGGCGTTGGATAGATAGACAAGAAAATACCTACTTCACTAAAATATGTATTTTATCATTCTGAGTTCAGGCATACTAAACTCGACTTTCCACCATGTGCCCTGTGTCAGTTAGGATTACAAGAATGTAATAATCTAACTGCCCCTTCTGGCCTATGTAGAACAGGTAGCCTTGAAATAGTGAAAACCGAAAATGGCTGTAATTCACTATTAGGACATGCCACACACACCAGGGCATGTCCTACCTTATACTTACAATGCACCCTGCCCTTGGGCCTACCATAGGGGTGTCTGATATGAAGAAAGGGGAAGGTTTAGGGACCGGCAAGTGGGAGCACTTGCCCAGTCAGCATGACGGTACCAGACTGCACACAAGCTCTGCAATGGCAGGCCTTAGATACATTTTACAAGACTGCTTTTGTGGGTGGCACAATCAGTGCTGCAAGCCCACCAGCAGCATTTGGATTTACAAGCACTGGGCACACTCAGTGCACTATACTAGGGTCTGACAAGTAAATCAAACAAGCCAATCGGGGATTCACTGATCAATACATCAATTTACAGTAGGGAGCACTTGCACTGTGGCACTGGACAGCAGTGGCACAGTGCCCAAAGCATTTAACACCAGCAAAAACACATGAGGCAACAGCAAAAATGGAAGGGAGACCAACGCCAATGGTGCCAGGTCTAACAGCAACACTCTCTTCAGCTTTGATATGGGTGGCTTAAAAAATAGGGCATGGGCATCATCTTGTTGAGATAAAATAGGACACTGTTGTTGGCATGAAATTTGATGTAGTGGGAGGCTTGAATGTCTACTACTCTCCTGGCTGAACTGAGACACCAGGAAGTCCGGCTTCCAAGAAAAAGCAGTTATTCATCTCTTTAAAAGAAACTTCAACATGATGCATGCTAGTACTACAGAGACAAAAGCATAGCAATTGCTGTTTCTTTTTGTTGTAAAAAAGGCAGTCCTCAGTTCACAGGTCATCCACCTCCATCTGATCCAGCACTTATCATCCATGTGAGCCACGTTTCAACTTGGTGTGGCCCTCTGTCCTGTTCTTTATATTTGGCAGATTTTTTATCGGATATGTAGTCAGTTTGCCAGTCCACATCGAAGTGTCCTCTAATTATCTGGACAATGGCCACCAGCAGTTGATATTTTGCTTCAGGATGCAGAACATCATTAGATTGTTGCCTGTCATGATCGTCAATGTTCTTATTGCAGCAGAACACTTCCTTTAGGCATATTTTATCACCTGCAGTTCCAACACATTTATGTGTAGTCTCTCTTCAGGTTCAGAAGACAATCCTTTAACCAAGAACAAGACCATCTTTCTCAGGGTATTGTGTTTTCAGGCTCAGAATACAAGTCTGTGGAGAGTCCTCCAACCTTTTGCAGACCCATCCATGCCCATTGAGAATTTTTGAGGCGCTGGACAGAAAGGCATGTTGGCTATTAGATGGCAGCACTGTCCACCAACTTAGAACTGCTTTCATTATGTCAGTCCCCGGAAGCTTTACTGCCACCTGCATCCATTGCAAACTTCAGGGGCATGAATTCCTATCTCCTTTGTCTATTTCCTCATTGCTTGCAACACACATTTTTAGCAGTGCCTGCCCATTTCAATCCAGAGTTTTTGTACTTGAGCAACTGGATTCCCTGTGCATGCTGAAAGAGATGATAGCTTTCAATTGTCTCTGGAGGGAATGCTAGGCATTGACAGTTATACTTATATCTTTAAATAACTGGTGGTAAGTCCAGGGGACCTTTTGTCACGTCTCTTTCCAATCATTGTTGTAGGGAAAGATGTCCTCATTCCCTGTAAAAAATGTGTGTCCGTGAACTTCATGAGCAGCCTGAGAGACTGTAAACCAATGACCAAAGATGACATCCAGTCTTCATGCA
This sequence comes from Lissotriton helveticus, assembly GCF_964261635.1. Taxonomy (NCBI): domain Eukaryota; kingdom Metazoa; phylum Chordata; class Amphibia; order Caudata; family Salamandridae; genus Lissotriton; species Lissotriton helveticus. Next base: position 381,404,371 of record NC_136060.1, read on the forward strand.
CCAAGTAGACTACCGCTACCAGGGATACCATTTTAAAGGACTGCTTTCTGAGGTCCTTTTCTTTTGTACTAGGTAACATCTGGTTCCTTTTGGGCGCCAGCACTGGTTCCATTCATGTTTTCCAATTGAGCACCTGTCTCGCCATCTGAGGAATCTGCTTCTCATAGCCCTGCAGGGGCCAGGAGGCAGATTCTTCATGAGTTCCAGCAGTCTACCAAACGCCATAATTGTTATCACCGGTTTGTCTCAAACAATTGATTCCCGCATTAAAGCCTTGTAAGAAATTTCTCCTGCTCGGGCGAATGGAGCCAATCTGTCGTCCCCCTACCATACACATCAACTTCTGGGTAGACCCAAAGGTATGTGAGACCTTGCTCATAGGAAGATGTGACCGGAAAACCTGATGGCCCCTCTGACTTTTAAAGCTGATAGCCATAAAGCAGAGTAAGAAGGGCTGTTGTTTAAACTGTGGAGCTTAGTCCTTGAAAGCGAGATGTGCGCATCATTTAAATTATTTCTGTAGCCTTCTGCTGATCAGCCTTAATGGACTGACTTGGACTTGGACTAACTTCTTTCTTTGTTAAATCTCTTTGGCATTTTGCTGATTTGTACAATTACGCAACAATATTGGACATTATCAATGCATGCTTTACAGTTACACATTCAATTTCGAGGCATACTAAAAGTCCGGCTTAGTGGAGCCCGTGAGATGTGCAGTTCTCATCCAGGGGATACTCATCAATAGTCGTAATCTATGAATAATCCCCGCCCATGTGCGGGATCCCGGAGCACATAGAATATATATATATATACATATATATGCAGAAGGAAACTCCTCAAGCCACCTCCAATCCAGTCGATCGGCGAAGCAAAACAAAGGAGACGGACCACAGGATCTGGCCACAGAAATATTTAATGGCGCAGGTGAGCAGCAACAGCAATGCCGCGTTTCGGGCCCCTAGGCCCTTGATCACATACAAAGTAGTTACTTGTTTTTTAGATTGTTTATATGCTGTGAAGTAAATGGCCACTCCCCCTGTTTGACCAGAACTCCTTGGTCACATGACCATAAACATAGTAGACACACTTGCATCGTGGCAACAGTTAGAAACACATGTCTCTCGCAAAATAAAGTGCATAAATGCTTTATCCTTCAGGCTAAATCCTCAATCCATTTAAAAGCATTGCATATTAATTTAATGGGGGGAGAAGCCAAAAACCTACCTGCTGCTGACACTGCAAGCTGCATTAGCGAGGAGCATTTCCTTGGGGTCGCGGGCCACCTGGTGAGAAGCCGCCACAGCCGAGAGTCATCTGCATACAATCTACACGCGCCGCCGCTCCGGGACTTCAATTCCCGGCAGCCTACGCGGCGGCGCGCTTTCCACCGACGCCAGGGCGCCAGGAGGCGCACAAAAGCGCCGGAGACACCGGCGGAGCGGGGGAGAAGCCAAAAACCTACCTGCTGCTGACACTGCAAGCTGCATTAGCGAGGAGCATTTCCTTGGGGTCGCGGGCCACCTGGTGAGAAGCCGCCACAGCCGAGAGTCATCTGCATACAATCTACACGCGCCGCCGCTCCGGGACTTCAATTCCCGGCAGCCTACGCGGCGGCGCGCTTTCCACCGACGCCAGGGCGCCAGGAGGCGCACAAAAGCGCCGGAGACACCGGCGGAGCGGGGGAGAAGCCAAAAACCTACCTGCTGCTGACACTGCAAGCTGCATTAGCGAGGAGCATTTCCTTGGGGTCGCGGGCCACCTGGTGAGAAGCCGCCACCGCCGAGAGTCATCTGCATACAATCTACACGCGCCGCCGCTCCGGGACTTCAATTCCCGGCAGCCTACGCGGCGGCGCGCTTTCCACCGACGCCAGGGCGCCAGGAGGCGCACAAAAGCGCCGGAGTCACCCGCCTCGCGGGACGCGAGCGGGACGCCCGGACGAAGCCCGGACAAAGGGCGGGCCGTCTGAGGCCGTCCGAGGTTGGCCACGGTTGGGTTGGGCCAGGGACTTTGCCTTTATTTACTCCATCTCCAACGCATAAGGCAGACCAGGCTCACTAAGCTCCAGGTAATCAGTAACCCCACTATTTGTAGTACTTACTTTTGTCTCAAGTGGTTTTCTGTTGCCAAATGCCTGCAAAAAAGCAACCCACATCTTCTAATACAATGGAGAACTATCTTGTACAAGTTGTGGCAAAAATCAACACTGACAGAAGGACCTCACTGGGTCTGGAATCACCTCTACAATCACCACTGGTAGATATTGAGAACGAGGACTCATTCGCCTTGTTAAATAATAGCCTCCTTGGTGGGGCACATGCCTCCCTCCAGGACTCAAATTGTATTCAGCCTAGCGGCATTGTTGCTAATAGAGAAGAAAACAGTGACACAGATGCACCAACTGTGCTTTCCGTAAATAGCGAGTCTGCTATTTCTACCGCTCCCCCCATCCCCGCACCTAGGGTTTCAGGGGGTAAAAGGAAAGCCATACAAAAGAGAGGAGGCTTAAGGTCATCTAAAAACAAAGTCGCGTCGCCACCAAGGAAATCTACCGATGATGATGAAGAGGACTTGACTGGGGAAACTTATGTGACTCTTTCCGACGACTTATTGCAAAAACTTTGTTGTCTGATGGATACAAAAATTAAAGGGATGGTAAAACCCCTGATCAGTAAAATCGACAAATTAACAGCTGAGGTAAGCAAACTGGAAGGTCTATTGGGAAAAACTTTAGGGGAGGTGAGAAAACTACCAGAAGTCATTTCAACATGTGTCCAGCCTCTGATGAGTGAAATTCAATCTAACCACTCTAATGGACCGACCTCTGTTGTTACACAAAATCCCCCGTTGCCTTTACTGGCAAACTTATCTGATAGGCCTCCCGGAGATGTTTCATCTGCTTTACCTTATGGGGAATCAAATACCACGAAAGGAGCATCAGAGCTCGTCGTTGAAGCCTCACCATTAGTTCTTGTTCTTGCTAATGTACCCAAATTAGCCCCCGGTGATGTTGTCGACTGCGTCATTACTCAATAAATCGTTATCATGGCTAACTAATAACATGGCCATAACACCCTGGGGCAAGGAGCAACTTGCGGAAGATCTGGTGAATGCACGAAGGGTCGAGTGGATTGGGAACAGGGCAAAAAAATTCAAGGGGGATTGTGTTGTACTTAACTTCTCTGACCCCGAGGTCCTGCCAAATATTTTACCAAACCTCCACCCGCCCCAGAAAAGATTTACCCCTATTGTTCCTCTGACTTTAGATTTCTTTTATCCTAGGAAAGGTAGAGGTCCTAATTGCAGCACTCTCAGAACAAAATGGAACGTTGTAACCAAGAGGGGCAGCAAGAACTCTGATCTTGCTGAGTGGGGTCTAGGAGTGGAAAATAGATTCGCTGCACTTTCCAACCTAGACGCTTGTGATTGACTATCATGCACCTCTACCACCGTGTCGCAAGTTCCTATGGCTGCAAACTATTTAGTGGTTTCGAGTTGTCCTAAACCATTACAGGATGTGACAGACATTATTGTACCTAGTGCTGGTTTAGCTATTGCAAATCCTAATGTAACTGGCAATGTTGATCTATTGTTAACAGGGTCGGATCATTGCACTTGTTCTATAGCAGCAAACACAACTGGGAATTTATTGTCTTGGAATATTGCGGGGCTTTGTTCTAAAATGGATTGTGGTATATGGTCTGGTTTTGTCAGCCAATACGATGTCTGCATTTTCCAAGAAACCTGGGCTGTAGACCCTGTATTTGCTCTTGGTTATTTGAATTTTTACCTCCCAGCTACTAAGGGTCCCAAAGGGCGTCCGATGGGGGGGACTTACGATATGGGTGCGCCAGGCTCTCATGGTTGATGTGAGAAACATTGAGCTTCATCAAAAAGACATTCAGCTCATTCGATTAAAGGGTAGCTCATCTACCTCCATGGACATTTATAATATATATGCCAGTGGGGGAAATGCAAGAAAATCTGAGGTCCTTTTGTCTTTGTACAACTTATTAGAAACTCACTCATCAGGGAATAATATATTAATAGCCGGCGACCTAAATCGCACTTTTGAGCCTTTAGACACTGGCGATGTACATCTGGGTATGGAAGAAGACACCCTATGGGATATCCCCGCTCTCACTACAGTCCCAATAACTCGTTGGACTGAGGACATTCTTGGTCTAAACGCTATGTGTTTTGAACATGGGTTAAGGGCCTTGAATGGCCGGACAAAGTCTGACAGAATACCAGCTATGACTTTTAACAATGGAAGAAATAAGAGCCGTATTGACTACGTAATATGTAGTATGTCTCTATGGCCAAAGGTCATTGATATGGTTGTGTCGGAAAGGTTAGAGAGCGATCATGACCCTTTATGTGTCCTTCATAACTGGTGGAAGTCCGACACCGTCTTAAATACCTGTGCTGAACCTCTCCCGCCATTGATCATACCCACTAATGATATGCGCAGGCTGAGGTGGACCAGTGTTAAAACTGACCTGCTGGCTTTGGAAAAAATAAATATGGCAACTGATAAGGCCACTGTGGCCCTTGAGGGTGTGGTCGGGTTACCCCCTACCCAGAACATGGTTACTCAGGTCCACAATGACCTTTTCAAAGAAATACAACACCACTTTTTAAAACCGACTAATAACAAAAAGCCAGGGAAACTTAGGCCAGCCAAATGGTATAACCAAGACTGTAAGGGGGCCAGGGCCCGTTTATGGGCCGCGATTAAAAATAAAAACAAGGAGGCCATCAGGATGGCTAGGGCACAATATAAATCCTCCATAGTTAAGGCTAAAAAAGATTGGGATGAAGCCCATTGGAATATGTTACAGAGTGCCAGTGACCAAAATAACTCTAGGTTATTTTGGCATATAGTTAAATGGGGCCACGACAGGATTGAAGACGCCTCTACAAATAACGTCCCCCAGGATGCCTGGGTTAAATTTTTTAGTGAACAATATGCTTCGAGCGACCCGGCTACGGATAGCGTATGTGAACCCCATGCCACGATGGAAGCTGACACCTTTACGCAGCACGAAATAATGATGGCACTTAAAACTGTCCATCATGGTCGTGCTCCTGGCATCGATGGCGTACCTGCAGACGTTTTTTTAAACGATACTGCAAGGTGGTCTAAATATATTCATCTGCTAATTAATCACATTGCCAGAGGTGCAGATATCCCTGTAACATGGAGGGGTGCCGTTATCATCCCGATATTTAAGAAAGGGGATCGTGCTCTGCCTAGTAATTACCGCCCGATTAGTTTGATCGATACTGTTCAAAAGATAGTTGGTTGTGTAATTGTTAATAGGCTGCTTGATTGGGTTGAGGATAATAACATCTTATCCCCCTTCCAGGCTGGCTTCCGCAGGGCAACCAGCACTGTGGACCAAGTCTTCCGTCTTCAGCTGATTCAGTGGAGGACCGTGGTGCTAGGTGGAGGCAGCCTGTATGCAGCATTTGTTGATTTGCGGGCTGCCTTTGACCTGGTTCCAAGGTCAAAACTGTGGGAAGTTCTTGTGACACTTGGGGTCCCCGGGGAATTGTTGTCCTTAATCATGCGGTTGCATGAGGGCAATTATGCCAAAATTCGCTGGGGTGGGTATGGTAATGACACCGTTGAATTCCCAGTTGAGCGTGGGGTCAGGCAGGGTTGTTCAATGGCGCCTACTCTGTTCACTCTTTTTATTAACGGTGTGGTTTCTTCTATGCAGTCCCAGGCAGTGGATGCTCCTTCTCTTGCAGGTGAAAAAGTTCCAATTTTAATGTTCGCCGATGATACTTTAATTTTATCAAAAACACCAGCTGGGTTGCAAAAAGCATTGGCAATATTTGATGATTTCTGTGTAGCCCATGGACTGGAGGTAAATGGGTCCAAGACAAAACTCATGGCCTTCAATCCTTACAGAAATTTTAAATCTAATATCTCGTTGAGTGGTCGTACCCTGGAGGTTGTTAAATCTTTCACCTACCTAGGGATACATATTTCCAACGATAACAGGTGGCGGTCTCACCTTAATATCGCTACATTAAGGCACAAGCAAATAGTTGGCACAATCATTAAAGTGCAAAGGAAATCATTCACTAAGCCCATCAAACCACCTCTGATAATCTACGAGGCAAAAGCAATAGGGTCTGCCCTGTATGGTGCGGAACTATGGGGGTACGAAAACCTTCAGGAGCTCCAAACCTCAGAAAATAAATTTTACAGGAATCTGATAGGCGTCCCTCAGAGCAGCCCGCAATTGCCTCTAAGATATGAATTAGGTAGGAGAGCAATTTCTGATAAGGCCAAACTACGCCCGATTTTATATTGGCGTAGGCTTTGGACCACGCCAGAGCTCTCTCACTATGCGAATGGGTTTAAAGATGTTGTCACACGTGACTGCTACAATAAAATTAAATGGTTTAAATCATTGAAGATTGCCTTGTTCGATATAGGACTCAATGCTCTTTGGGTCGACCCAGCTGGGGCCCTATTCCCTTCTAAATCCACTATAAAAAGTATCTACTGGGAACATCTTGTTAACAAAAGTATGCTTAGTTTAAATAGTGGGTCTATGACCACTAGCTACTTAGAGACCAAGTTGTACCCAATTTATGAAATGTATTGGGATTACATACTAAAGCCCATGGACAGGAAACTGCTTTTCCAACTGAGGGTTGGTTCCTTGCCTTTATCCAACTTAACATCTAAATGGAAAGCAGGGGGCGCGTCAACCTGTCCTGCATGTGGGGTAGGTAATGAGACCCTTGGTCACTTTCTGTTCTCTTGTTCAAGGTACTCTATTCCTAGGAGAGTTTGGTTGGCTCCAATGTGTAGGAACCTAGGTACAAAAAATAGCATGGTAGCATTGCGGATTTTAAGAACTACATCTGCTAACTGGATTATTATTGCCATTGCAAAGTACCTGGGGTGGGCTTGGGTTATAAGACAGAGAACGATTAGAGGGCAATAACTCATTCTGTTGTTTACTGGAATTGTTAGTACACGTCTATTCTCTGCAATAATTTATGATATATTCAGAGACTGCTAGGCTATAGTCTATTCTCTGGAAAAAATGATTATTTGGACAGAGACTGCTAGACTTGTATCTATCTTTTATCTTCTACAATATATCTAATTTTAATGTATCATCGGTTGAAATTTTATGATATATCTTCTTTTTTTTTAAAAATTGTTTATCTAAGATCACTATCTTGGCACTTTTTCATAACAATCCTGCTTTTGATAATTCTCTTCCTATGTATTGTGTTTTTTAAATATTAACTGTGTGCTTAAGTCTAATATGACGTTGTAAATTTAATTGTTTTTTATTATATGTATGTTTGTCTGCTTTTATGAGTAATACTCGAAATAAAGCACTTTGAAATGAAATGAAATGAAATGAATTAATTTAAAAGGACATATTTAAAAAAAAAAATGGTCAGGGGGAATTTTGACACAAAAATAAGTGCATAAGAATTATTCAAACATTAATGTATTTACAAAAATCATTCTATTAAAAAACCCGTAATACTAGTATTGCCTGTGCAAAAAACCGCTGTGCAAAAATACATGTGCAAAAGAGTAGATATGTTAATAAAGTACCACGTGCATGATGTGCCGATATGCAACATGTGCAAAGATTAAATAACAATAGAATAGACAATCATTGCCTAAAAACATTGCTAAAGTCTCATAATTTACACAAGTCTTAAAATATCATACAATCATCATAAATAGAAAAACGTGTACACCATATATATATATATAAATAACTAAGTGAAGATAAGAGGACAAGATTTCATAATATTAGCATTCAGATGAAGCCAACATGGGAGGCAACAGGGAACCTGATTGCCTCCTGAGTGGATACCAATATTAAATTTCAAGAGTTTCATAAGAAAAATAATATAATTGGGATACAATAACACCTAGGTAACAGGGAACCTGACTACCTAGGGGCAGACAACAATGAAAGGTACAAGTAAACAGTAAACAGTAAACTCATGCAGGAAGACCCCAAAACAGTAGGTAAATATGGTCAAAGAATGATAGTAAAAATGATCAGAATCAAAACAAGACAACTCAGAGGAAGGTGTACATATCCTCCGAATTGTTCAGACCATTCGGCCACTTACTGTCAAATTCTAAAATCATTGTCGTCTCCAACTTCCTGAGTCTTTGTTCAATATTGCCACCCCTTCGGAGTTTGGGAATAGAACCCACTACAAAGTAAGAAAGGCAGGCTACGTCATTGTTGTGTTTAAAATGACGCGCTACTGGGTAAGTGGGATCATTGTGTAGGATGGCTCTAAGGTGCTGGAGAATCCTGACATGCACCTGTAACTTGGTACTGCCTATATAGGTAAGGCCACAGCTGCATGTCAGGACGTATACTGCAAAATCTGTCTTGCATCTAAAGCTACCAACAATCGGGATGTCCTTCCTGCAAAAAGGTGTTCGGTAGTGCGTGGTATTTCTGCCGAATTTACACGCCCGACATCTAGGGCATTTGTAAAATCCTGCTGTGGGTTTTAACCTCGTGTTTTTTTGTATGGTTTCCGAACTGCTTTTATCTAACGAAGACCCCATGTTTCTCGCCCTGCGGAAAGTGATCAAAGGTTTTTCTGGTAGCTGTAAACCCAATATGGAGTCAGTTAATAGAATAGGCCAGTTTCTTTTGACAATACTTCTGATCTTATTCTCTTCATTACAGAAAGCCGTGAGCAATCTGGGGCATTCAAAAGATGCAGTGGCACCCATATTCTCTTCCGTCATATCGCTAACTGGGGTCATTGGAAAAAGGCTGTCTCTAGGTCGTGTTTCTGCCTTCAATAACGCTTTATTCAAAATGGAATCAGAATAACCACGGGCCTTGAGCCTAATTCTCATATCATGAATTCATCGATCAAAGTCAACTGGCGTACTACAGATCCGTTTTAAACGCAAGATCTCGCCATACGGAATACTGTGGATAGTATGTTTGGGGTGAAGGCTGGTGGCGTGCAGAGTGGTATTATCAGCAGTGGGCTTTCTGAAGAGAGTAGTTTCAAGTCTGCCATTTTTTACATAAACTTTCACTTCAAGAAATTCTATTTCTTGTTTGCTGAGATTAGACGTGAAATTGAGATTGAGGGAATTTCCATTGATTTCTTCCACAAACAACAAAGCTTCCTCCTCATCTCCCTGCCACAAAATGAAAATATTGTCAATGTAGCGTAAGTACTTGACAACTTTCTCTCTAACCCATACATGGTGTTGAGTGTTGAGGACCTGTTCCTCCCACCAGCCAACGTGTAAACACGCATAGCTGGGGGCGAAACAGGCCCCCATAGCCACACCACGTAATTGTCTCCAAACATCTTTTTCGTAAAGAAAGAAATTATTATTGAGACACCCCTCAATGAGGCTAATAATTACCTTATTGTGTTCGTAGAGCTCTACAGGACGTTTATTCAAAAAGTGTTGAATCGCATGTAAACCACTGCTATGTGCAATGCTCGTGTAGAGCGACTCTAAGTCAAGAGTAATTAAAAGCATGTCGTCATTCCATTCTAAACCCCCTAACTTCTGCAGGAAATCGCTAGTGTCTTTTACAAAGCTAGGTAACTCTTTCACCATATCCTGCAAGAAGAAATCAATGTATTGACCCACATTTTCACCCGCACTACCAATAGCTGAGATAATTGGCTTCCCTGGTGTGGAGCTAACACATTTATGCACTTTGGGGATAAGATAGAATATAGAGAGGCCAGAGAATTCATTGTGCATGAATTTGAACTCCTCTGTCGAGATCAAACCTTCTCTACGACATTTGTTCAACAGCTTGAGGAGAGACTCTTTTGCCTTGTTGTAATCCTTGTATGAAGATTTTTCATAGCATGTCCCATCCTGCAGCTGCCTATGGGCCTCAGTAATGTAATCTTTTTTTAGGCCACAGGACGACATTGCTCCCTTTGTCCGAAGTTTTAATAACTACATCGGTGTTCTTGCTTAATTTGTTCATCAAAATGGAATAATCAATTTGTTGTTGTCTGTCCTTGTTTCTTATGTCTCTGTTGCTGAGTTTGTATAGTTGTTTTAACTCTTTAGTTACGCAGTCATGAAATGTGTCAATAGCATCTCGAATTGCCAAGGGAACAAAACTCTATTTCCCTTTAAACGGAGTTAGTCCGGCTCCCTTTTGCAGTTTATTGATTTGATTGAGTCTCGCTTGGGTACTATATATATATATATATATATATATATATATATATATATATATATATATATATATATATATATATATATGTATGTATATATATATATATATATTATTAATATTATAGGCTTTTATAACGCGCTCTGTTACTAAGAAAATAGTATCCTGGCGCGAAGGGGGTGAGAGGCAAGGCAGAGGGGGACTCTATACAGTAATGTTGAAAAGGTGGGTCTTCAATCCCTTCTTGAACAGACTGATGGATGGAGCTGTTCTTAACTGCTGCGGGAGGGTGTTCCATGCTCTCGCCGCTCTGACTGAGATGGATTGGCCGCCGAGCCTGCTGTATTTGAATTTTGGGACAGTCATTTGGTGCAGATTAGCTGATCTGAGGGGGCGGTTGGGAACATATATGGAGAATCTTTTCCTCAGGTAGACTGGACCAGCTTGGTGGACAGCTCGGTAGGCGAGGACAAGGATTTTAAATAAAATCCTGTGGGCAACCGGGAGCCAATGTAGGGTGCGGAGAGGTTGACGGACACTTGAACTTTTTGGGATATTAAACAAAAGCCGTACAGCGGCATTTTGAATAACTTGGAGGCGATGGATCAGATAGGCAGGAAGGCCGCAGAAGAGGCCATTTGCGTAATCCAGTCTGGATAATATAAGAGCACGGATGACGGTCTCTTTGGCCGCTCTCGGGAGGAGTGGAAAGAACCTGCGTAAAGTTATAAGTGTAGAAAAGCAGATCCCGGTAAGTTTTTTTAAATGATCCTCGAATCTGAGGTCATTGTTAAACCAGACTCCAAGATTTTTGGCAGGGCCTCCGATGGATTTGGGGCAGGGTAAATCGGCCGGCCAAAGAGAGTTGCCAAAGTTATCTGGGAAGGAGCCATATAGCAGAATTTCAGATTTGCTTTCGTTGCATTTTAATTGTGCGAGGGCAAGCCAGCGAAAGACAGATGACAAGCAGGTTTGGGCTCCAGATGTATCCAGATTGTTTTTGGGCCACGTGAACAGGAGTTGAGTGTCGTCAGCGTAGGCCATTATTTTTGCTCCCAGTTGTTCAGCGAGGTAAATGAGCGGGGTTAGTTATATATTAAAAAGCAGGGGGCTAAGGGTAGAGCCCTGGGGTACACCCGTTGCAAGTTTCTTGGGGGAGGAGGCGAAAGGTGGCATCCAGACTTGTTGGAATCTGTTGTCCAAAAAAGACGTTAACCAGTCAAGGGCAGAGCCTGTGATGCCTATGTCCGCTAGTCTGGTAAGCAGAAGGGAGTGAGGGACAGTATCGAAGGCGGCAGAGAGGTCTAATAAAATCAGAGCCGCTCTGCCACCTTCGTCCAAACATTCCCGGATGGCCTCGGACATTTCCACCAACGCCGTCTCCGTACTGTAGGCTGCTCTAAAGCCTGACTGTGCTGGATGAAGAGCCTGGGAATTTTCGACGAATTTGTCTAGCTGAGTGAAGGCGACCTTTTCACATACTTTTGCTAGAGCCGGCAGCAATGATATAGGCCGGAAATTAGCAGGGATAGCAGGATCTGATCCATTTTTCTTTAGAAGTGGGAGCAATTTAGCTTGCTTCCAACAGGTCGGGACCGTGGCAGTGAGGAAAGAGCAATTGATAATATGCGTTACCTCATTGCCAACTGTGTCTGCGAGACGTGCAAGCACTCTGGCAGGACAAGGGTCAGAAGGGGATCCTGAATGTAGGGAGGCGAGGATACTGACAATGTCCGTGTTTTCTGCTGGGGTGAACTGGTGAAACCGTTCCGTGGGGGTAGGTAACACAGGAGACGGGATGACCAGTGTTGGTGGAAAACTGTTGCATACAGTAAGTAGATCGTCCTGGATTTTGGTGATTTTGTCAACGAAGAAAACGGAGAGTTCTTCGCACCATTTCTCCGTGGAGGCAAGTATGGGTTGGGCAGCGCAGGGTGAGGTGAAACTTTTCACTATAGCAAAGATTTCTTTGCTATTGTTATTGGCATTAGTTATGCGCCCTTCGAAATATTGGCTTTTTGCGGATCTGATCGCCGCGTAATATTTCTTTTGCGCCGTCCTTGGGTTCTTTTTAGCCTCAGGGAGATAGGCTTGTCTCCATGTCGTTCAAGTTTTTTACAACCTGACTTAAGATCACGGAGGGTAGGGGTGAACCAGGGTTTAGAAGGAGTGGTGCGCAGTCGGCAAACCCGACCTGTTTTTATTGATGCGGCCGACCCACCTTCTATCCAGGAATTAAATGTGCTAACGGCCGACTCAATTTCCATAGGTAGAGTGGGGCGGGAGGTGTCAAGATGTTCAGACATGATCTCTACAGTGATTTTTTGTTTATGAGCAGTTGAGTCGTTAGTCTTGGCCGGGCGTGTCAGGGTCCAAGAAAATCTAATCAACATGTGGTCGGACCAGGGCACAATTTCGGGATTGGATAGATTAATGTCGAAATTAGTGCAGACCAAGTCGAGGACATGTCCACCTGAGTGAGTGGGAGTTTTAACCCATTGTTTGAGCTGGGCCATGGCAAGAGCTTCACTTAGGCGGGACGTGTCCGGGAGGTCCAGATTATCCACATGTATATTGAAATCCCCCAGAAGAAGGTATCTGGAGTACCTCAATGCCCGTGGGACTACTATGTCCTCCAATGTACTTAGGAATCTACCAACATGGCCTGGTGGTCGGTAGACCAGAGTACCCCCTAGGGTGAATTGCGCCCCAAGTGAAAGTGAAAAATGCAATATCTCAGCATCCGCTGGGGGGCCTTGGGGTTCTAGAGAGAGAGTCCATTGTTCTCTGAATATGGCTGCTAGGCCACCACCTCTGCCTAATGGGCGGTCGTTCCTGGCAATTTTGAAACCCCGTGGGATGGCAAATTCGACCACTGGTCCGCATGTCTCATTTAGCCAGGTTTCAGTGACAAAGAGGAGATCAAACTGGTTGTCACTCAGTATTTCAAAAATGTCCTCAGAGTGCTTAACCAGTGATCTGGCATTGATCAGGCCTGCCCGAATAAGTGACGGATCGCCGGGGAGCTGAGTTGGGGATGAGAGAGTGGGCTGATAGCAAAAGATGCAGGCTTGACAGACCCGCGAGGGATCGCCAGCTGCTTCCCATGTGTTACTGCAGGGGCAGGAAGCCAATTTAAGTGCCAATAGGTACTCACGGGAGTAGCGAGTCCTGGGTCTGTGGGGTATTAGTGGTGCACCGACAGGGGGGCTGGCGCTGGCCGCGTCCGGGACACGGACGGGCACAGACGGGCCCTCCTTTGGCGCTCCTTCGGCGCGCAGACGGCGCGCCCGCTGCGCGTGGCCGCTGCGCGTCTTAAAGGGCATGGTTATTTGTAGGCAAAAAAAACCCAACCTCCGCTGGACCGCTAACTCTGGTCCGGCAGGGTCCGACCCACACTAAAGATGGCGGCCGTCCTAGCCCTCCACAACAAACGGCACGTAAAGCCGCGGTGGAACGGGGCTGAGGGGGACCAAATTCGTGAAGTGCAGGTAGCGTTCGGTTTTTAAAAGAACACACAGTATTCAACACAGCAATGTATAAAATGTTTTAAAAATTGCTGAAAACGAGTCAATTCAAATGCACCAAAGGGAATAAGGTGGGAGCAGAGGAGAGCCCTCGCAGTCTGATCGCCTTCTCAAGCGTTGTTCCGAGGTGCTGCCACCGCCTCTACACAAACGCAAAGCCCCACGAGCATCAATTCTATTTGTAGGCAAAAAAAAAACAACCTCCGCTGGACCGCTAACTCTGGTCCGGCAGGGTCCGACCCACACTAAAGATGGCGGCCGTCCTAGCCCTCCACAACAAACGGCACGTAAAGCCGCGGTGGAACGGGGCTGAGGGGGACCAAATTAGTGAAGTGCAGGTAGCGTTCGGTTTTTAAAAGAACACACAGTATTCAACACAGCAATGTATAAAATGTTTTAAAAATTGCTAAAAACGAGTCATATATATATATACACACACACACACACACACATAAAAACATATACATACGCCTAGAATGTTTCCAACATGGCAAAAATGCCGATATTACATAGGTTTGCATTGCAAGAACAATACCCTCCAAACCCATAAGGAAAAGTGGAATCACTGAGAAATGTGTGGTTCTGAAAATTCTGGACTCGTGTAATAAACGTTGTCGTAGTATGACGATTTTGGTATCAAAATACCGAGAATGGCTAGTACACTATGTACAAGCATTTTCGTCATATTCCATTAACGTTTTCACCTCGAAATCGTAATTTTCGTCCTGAACCCTTGGCTTCCATTTTGTGTACAGCAGCCATTTTGTGAGTTGCCCTCACATAGGCTTATAATACAGCTAAATTCGATTCCAAATGACACGTACACCTTAATTGACTTCTCTCTGACCTGGGCAAGCTGGAACCATTGCCCCAGGCCAAACCTGTTCGGTCAGTTCCTCTCCCAGTGGCCGAACGAGATAACATCAAGGCACAACATGCCATAAACCCTTTTCATCGCACACACACCCTGCCTAATCTTGCTCACACCTGTCCCTGTTTCTTTACATATGTCTTGCTTTACGAGGAGGAGGTGCCCGTTTATATTGGGGGTACACCGATATCTGATGAAAATGTTGGGCCTTGCCTGGTAATTTATTGTGGGCTGAACAAATTGAAATGTGGGCTTGTCATCATGACTCTGCTTTTTCTTTGTAGTGAAAATATGTGAATGGTCTACTGTAAATCTAAGAATGTTTGCCTGAAGCATAATATTTTGTATAAAAAGAGAAGCCTGGCTTTGTAAGATTGAGCAGTCTCCTGAGAATATACACACCGTGTTGTTGTACTTCTAGGACGCCTGTTACTTGGTTGCAGCCAATAAATTCGATCTTTGACTTCACCTAGAAGACTCTGAGTTTCTGTGTCTGAATCAGGAAAGTACTCGAGGTCTTAGGGTGTACCCTGACACCGCTGGGTTACCGGTTCGGTACCGGTTCTGAAAAACCCAGTACCTCAAATTGTCTTACAACAAAGCTTTATTGCCTTAAGGAAAACTTGTAATTGCAGGCAGTTGCCTGTAGGCTGCATAGCAGAGCAATTAAACAAAGAAAAAACTGACACCTTGCCTTTAAGGCTTTCAAGGGTTAGGGTACCATGCTTTTAAGACCTGCAGGAGACCTTCTGCTCCCATGATGCACCACAGGGGACAGGTCAGTTCTTTTTTCCGGCTCCTTTGAGGATCCTGGAGTTTGAGCTCTTCAGTTTTTTGACTGAAAATGATATATTTGATATTTTCTCAGAAAATGTGACAGTTTCTGATACATAGAGGCTTAGTCTACTGTTTTTTTGTTTTTTTCCACATTTTTCCAGTCAGAATGCCTGCTTTATTTCGGAAATGTCCTTCCTGTGGCAAGAAAATTGCACTGTCAGACCCACACTCAGTGTGTATTGTGTGCTTTCCAACTTCACACAATCCTCACCAGTGTTATTTTTGCCAGAAGTTTTCCAGGAGGACTCTGCGTGACCGAGAACGCATCAAGCTTCATGTGAGCTGGAGAAGGATGGAAGCCATCATGGAGGTGACCATGGAGACTTCAGAGCGCCTTCTTCAAGTAAACAACACTGAAAACGTTGTTGTTCCACTTCCCCTGAGTCTAGGAAGAAGGTGACGGAATGTTCGCCGGCGAGATAGCTGTCGAAGAGGCCGAGGCACTCTTCAGCGTCGAGGGACAAGTCATCCTCTCGACGTCGAGATTCTCCGCCGCATGCCAGTAAGTCGGCGTTGAGGCACAGCACTTCAGGCTCGAAGACTGTGGGTCCAGAGAGACCTGATAAAGCTCAGTCGACATCGAGGCTTCAGAAAACGAAGCATTCTCCGCCACCCTCGAGGGGGTCGGCGTGGGGAGACTTGCCGGCGAAGACCATGCTGCGAGTGGACATGTACATGTCGAGTGCGTCGTCTAGGTCGCATCATCCAACGTCGCGGAGATCGACGTCAGCACGATGGCATGGGAGGTTGACGTCGGTCTCCCCATAGTCAGTCGACGTCAAGGTCCCCACATCGCTGTAGGCGATCGATGTCGAGGCCAATGTCGAGGACAGGACGGCGTTCCCACAGCAGATTGCCGCACAGATCGACGCCGAAGGTGACGCAGACCTCATCGACGTCGAGGGACAAAATTGCAGAGGCCACTGAGGAGGCCCGACGCAAATCAACGTCGAGATCCCGATCGACATCAAGAGCCCAGTCATCATCCTCAGGGCTGAATATTGTGCAGGTTTCTCCAGAGAGATCTCCTAGAGCTGGCAAAAAGAGGGCCTACGGTCTGTCGCCTCGATGGCTGCAGGGCGTCGGAACAGGTGACCACAAAAGTCCGGGCTCGGACTACTCTCGGACATACTCGCCATCCAAAACCTCATGAGACCCTGATAGAGGTACTCCTGCAAAGCCTTCCAAATCGCCTCCCAGAAGACCAAGGTCACCTTCAACACGCCGATCACGGTGAAGGGGTCGTCACAGCTCGCACCATGAACCTCCACACAAGAGGAGGCGCAGAAGATCATCCACCTGGTCTTCTCACATGAGGTCTTCTTACGGGACTATTCGCCCACCTTTTCATGGACTCCACCTTCAAGGGTGTCTCCCATCAATGACGTCGGGACTTTCTCCGACGTACTTAGTAGAGGAGCAAAGAAGCTGAATATCAGTTTGCACACTCCTGTGATCCCTACGTCCATTATGTTTGAGACATTGCACCATCGTACAGCTCCCAGACCGAAGGGCGGGGACGGCAGCCTCTTTTTAGTTAATTTTGCAACTCTCCACCACTGTCTTCATTCGCTGTGTGAGGCAGGCTGGCATCATCACCTGATTCAAAATCTAGCAGTATTGCATTCCATTCCAATGAAATGGGGTGCCTACGTAGACCTCTACGCTCCTCCCGCTGTAATTCCGCACCCTCTGCCCTCCCCCATCTCAGCACTTCCCACGCCAAATGTCTGGTTCTGGTGGCCTAGCCGATTTCCATCTCATGTTTATTGTTCTCTTCGCTAGTAATAATGCCATATCAGCGAAGCGGGATGCTACACTCCTCTTCTTTTCAGTTGGGCCCAGTCCCAGTATGCAATATTCTACAGAGGTGTATGGTCTTGCCGGAGCCACCCTGATTAGTTCTTTATGTACCGTTGTCCAAAAGTACCCTAATTTTGGGCATTCCCATAGCATGTGTAATAGTTGTGCGTCGTCCGCTTTGCATCGGGGCACGTAGCCACAACAGCAGGAAACATGGTGTGTATCCAATGTGGAGTGAGGTATGCTCTGTGTATAATCATCATTTGAATACATTTAAATTTTGGGTTCCTCGAAACCTTTTTAGGGAATTTCAGAATCCTCTCCCACTCTTTGTCTCTAAAGGCTCTTTCCATGTCTCCCTCCCAACGTTCGCGTGTGGGTTGAAGGGAAATGGCCCTACCGGTCCTGATGCTATTCGTTAACCATTTCGTCAAATGGCTACCCGTTCCCATTAAATATTGCATAGTAAGCAGTGAGTTCGTGGTCGGCTCCGCACCAGTCTGTGCCCATGTTCGTGTCACATAGTGTTTAACTCTGGCAAACAATATAAATAACCTCTCAGGACCGCGCCCAGCGCCAGAACCCCTGGCCCCCGCAGAGGCCAGCCCATCCGCCGGACCTACAACGCCGCCACACTCAACGCCCTCAACACCGGCCGAACCCCCGGATGCTACCGAGCCACCCCGAGACGCACCCACGGACCCTTCTGCTGCCGATCCTGCAACTTCTCCTGCATCCGGACCTGCTCCGCACCCGCTAAGACGAGCACCAGCAGTGAACACCTCAAGTGCATCCTGCTCAACACCCGCTCCGTACACAGACACGCCGTGGAACCTGGAACCTCCTCGACACCACATCTCCAGACGTCGCCTTCCTGACAGAAACCTGGATGAACGCCTCCTCAGTGCCCGACATCCCCATCGCCATTCCGGACGGATACAAGATCACCCGGAGGGACCGCGTCAACCAGACTGGAGGAGGCATCGCCATCATCCACAAGAACACCATCCGCATCACGACCAACTCCGACGACACCCTCACGGCGGCCAAACACCTGCACTTCCAGATCCACACCGACCCCAAGACCACCCTCAGAGGCACCCTCATCTACAGACCCCCAGGACACCCGCACACAATTCAGCGAAGACATCGCCGACTTCATCAGCCCACACGCCCTCCCCTCTGCCGACTACATCCTCCTCGGGGACCTCAATTTCCACCTGGAGAACAACAACGACCGCAACACCATCACCCTGCTGGACAACCTCGCCAACCTCGGATTCAAGCAACTGGTCAACACCCCCACCCACTACGCCGGCCACACGCTTGATCCAATCTTCTCATCCAGCAAGCACATCACCTTCAGCCACTCCACAGGACTTCACTGGACCGACCACATCTGCGTCCACTTCAGCTTCAGAAGAACCACGACCCACCACCACCCGCAACAGGTTCCTCACAGGAGCTGGAGCAAGATCACCGCCGAACAGCTCACCACCTCCTTCAGTCAGAACCCACCCGCCAGCACAACGGACCGCACCGAAGCAGCACGCAACTTCACGAAGTGGCTGACCGACTGCGCTGACGACCTCGCGCCACTAAAGAACCCTACCAGCAGACCCAGAAGCAAGAAAGCCCCCTGGTTCACCGACGAACTCAAGGACTCCAAGAAAAGCTGCCGCACCCTCGAGAAAGCCTGGCTCCTCGACCAGACCACAGACAACATGACCGCCCTCAAACACGCCACCCGCAAGCACCACCAACTTATCCGCACTACCAAGAAGAAATCACTGAAGGAATGACTGGACAACAACACCCACGACAGCAAGGAACTCTTCAGCATCGTCAAGGAGTTCTCCAACCCCAGCACCGGCAACAACGACATCACTCCTTCACAAGACCTCTGCAACTCTCTCGCCTCGTTCTTCCACCGCAAGATCGCCGACATCCACAACAGCTTCAGCGCACCATCAACGCACCCAACCGTCGAACCAACGCCCTCCACCGCCACCCTCCGCACCTGGACCACGGTGACCACCGAAGACACAGCCCGCACGATGAACACCATCCACTCCAGATCTCCGACCGACCCCTGCCCCCACCACGTCTTCAACAAGGCCGACTCCATCATCGCACCCCAACTCCGGGACGTCATCAACACCTCCTTCAACACCGCCACCTTCCCGGAGAGCTGGAAGCATGCCGAGCTCAACGCCCTACTGAAGAAACCAACAGCTGACCCCACCGACCTCAAGAACTTCCGCCCCATCTCGCTCCTCCCTTTTCCTGCCAAAGTCATCGAGAAGACCGTCAACAGACCGCTGGCAGCCTTCCTCGAGACGAACGGATCCCTCGACCCCTCGCAGTCAGGTTTTCGAGCCAACCACAGCACCGAGACCGCCCTCATCGCAGCCACCGACGACATCAGAACCCTGCTCGACAACGGGGAAACAGCGGCCCTCATCCTCCTGGACCTCTCTGCAGCGTTCGACACCGTCTGCCACCGCACCCTAGCTCAACGCCTCAGCAACATCGGTATCCAAGAGAGGGCACTGGAGTGGATCATCTCATTCCTCACCGGAAGAACACCGAGAGTCCGCTTCCCCCGTTTCGATCCGAGGCCACCGAAGTCATCTGCGGCGTACCGCAAGGATCATCACTCAGCCCCACCCTCTTCAACATCTACATGAGACCTCTTGCAGCCATCGCTCGCCAGCACAACCTCAACATCATCTCCTACGCCGACGACACCCAACTGATCCTCTCCCTCACCAGAGACCCCGCCACCGCCAGAACGAACCTACACGAAGGGATGAAAGACGTCGCCGATTGGATGAAGAACAGCCGCCTGAAACTGAACTCAGACAAGACGGAAGTCCTCGTCCTGGGACCATCGCCCTCCGCCTGGGATGACTCCTGGTGGCCCCCCGCCCTGGGCGCCACTCCCAAGCCAACAGACCACGCACGCAACCTGGGCTTCATCCTGGACTCCTCCCTCTCGATGACCAGACAAGTCAACGCCGTCTCCTCATCATGCTTCAACACCCTACGCATGCTCCGTAAAATCTTCCGATGGATCCCAACCGAAACCAGGAAGACGGTCACCCAGGCACTCGTCACCAGCCGACTGGACTACGGAAACGCCCTCTACGCCGGAACCACAGCCAAACTACAGAAAAGACTCCAACGCATCCAGAACGCCTCCGCCCGACTCATCCTGAACATCCCCCGACGCTGCCACATCTCCGGCCACCTGAAGGACCTGCACTGGCTCCCCGTCAGCAAGAGGATCACGTTCAGGCTCCTCACCCACGCACACAAATCTCTCCACGACCTGGGCCCCAAGTACCTCAACGACCGCCTGACCTTCTACCCGCCCACCCGCCAGCTACGCTCAACAAACCTCACCCTCGCCGCCGTACCACGCATCCCAAGAGCCACCGCTGGTGGCAGATCCTTCTCCTACCTGGCGGCCAAGACATGGAACTCCCTCCCCATCCATCTTCGGCTGACCCAGGACCATCTCGCCTTCAGGAGACAACCCAAGACCTGGCTGTTCGAGCAATAGCAGACCCCTTCCCCCCAAGCGCCTTGAGACCCTGCCGGGTGAGTAGTGCGCTATACAAGTACTATGATTGATTGAATGATTGATTGTCTGATGTGTTCTGTTAAAGTCAGCAGTGACTCTAGATAAAGCATGTGTAAATGCGGCACAAGAATGTCTGCATATGCCCCATAAAACTCAGCCGGTAGGCCGTCAGTTCCACGGGTTTTACCTCGCGGCAGCGCTCGGATCGCCTGCCTTATTTCTGCAACCGTGATGGGGCGAGCAATGTCAGTACTCTGTTCCGCCGTGGGTCGTGGGACATCGAGATCCGTCATAAAGGAGTCATACTGCTCCTCAGACAACGGCGTATGTCGCCCATACAGTGCCTCCTAAAATTCCTGAAACGTGTTGTTTATGCCCATTTGTGTCCGGACCGGCGTGCCCCTTTGGTCAGTCACTTCCATAATGGGAGTATACATGGGTGCATCTCTTACTAATCTGGCCAGCAAGAGACCCGATTTATCCGCTTGGGCATGTTGTTTGCATGTGTACTCTTTGTAGTCTAGTATTCTCAACTCTTCAAGCAATTCAGCGTGATGGATATGCACCTCTTGTAATTGCGTAAGTTGATCATTCGTGCCCGCCGCCTCGCTCTCCAGCAGCGCCAACCTCCCCTCCTCCCTCCTTAGCCCCTCCATTACTGTGTGCCTCATGCCCACTTTCGTGCTCATCGCAACGCCTTGTATTGATACTTTGAAGGCGTCCCACTCAACCTGCCTCGAGCTAGCTGTGCCAGTATTTAAGGTGAAATATTGTGTAATAGCATCTGACAGCGTAGATCTAAAGACCGTATCCTCTAATAGTTCCGGCGATAGGCACCATGTTGGTATAGGAGTAGGGATCCTACCCCAGTGCATCGTGACCTCTACTGGATTGTGATCGGACAGCGTCTTCCCCATATGTTCAGCAGACACCAGAGACCCCAACAAGGCCCTTGAGCAGAAGATTCAATCTATTCTATTGTGTAATTTATGAGGTGGAGAATAAAAGGTGTATTCCCTGTGCAATAAATTTGTATTCTTCCATATCAGCCAAATCCCAACCGTCTGCCCACTGAGTTAGCGCTTCCGCTTGTTTCCTACTCTCTGCTGCATGGAGAGGGGGATGGGATCGATCAAGGGATATATCCATTACTGCATTACAGTCCCCCCTATCATCCAGTCATATTCCGACCAATCGGCTAGCACTGTATTAAGCGTGTAGAGGAACGTTATCTGATCCGTGTTAGGCGCATACATGCTGCCTAGTACAACATGGGTTCCGTCCAACGTCTCCCTCACAAACACATATCTACCCTCTGTGTCTACTCATGTGCTCTATCATTTGAAAGGGTATAGAATTTTTGAGCCACACTGCTGCTCCTCTCGAGAATGCGGAGTAAGTAGTGGCAAACAATTGGCCTTTCCATTTCTTCTTTAGTTTAGCACCTTCCGCACCATTAAGGTGGGTCTCTTGAAGATATGCTATATCCACCTTTCTCCGGTGCAGTTGTGCTAGTATTCTATGCCTCTTATGTATAGATCCCATACCTCGTACATTCCAGGTGCATACCTTATATGTGTTAGGAGTCTCCATGGCAGGGTGTATTTGACTCATATATCGAACCCAGTACAGGTGCCGTGTAGTGCATAGTATCAGAAATCATAAGTGCCCCCATTGTACCAAACTTCCTAACCTTAAGGTCTCTATCAAAACAGGTCTTGAGACCAAACATCAATGCCCAACGTGGGCAACAAAGAAACAAAATCGTGACTGCGCCCTGGGGGATGTGGTGGGCACATTCACTAAGTATCCGCTAACAGGTACAGTGATTTACCCTGAGCCTAAGAAGTACCCTGCACCTGGTCGCCCACCCCCGTCCCACATATCAGCATCATACATTACCAAACGTGGCTTCAGTTGTTATACTTATAGGTCATTCGCCTCTTGTGCAGTGATTTTCGGGAACAATTGCACACTAGTGACAGAGCCTGATAGTTCTGTGTGTGAGTCCGAGTGGCAGCCTGAGTTCATTTTGTCTGTGGCATCATGGGCTACCAGTGCATCTGTTGTAAGTGAAGTTGTCGCCAAGTTCGATCTTGAGTTGTCGGGCACCCTTCGTCCAATCGTACTGGGTATCTCAATGAGGTTGCGTCGCGCCGTGGGTGTGACCGTTTCTTGGTGTGATGATCCCTCATCCTGATCATCCTCCATAGGATCCTGTGTGTGCAGTGGCGTAAGTGTTACCTCTATCCACTCCGAAGCCTCCTCAGGAGTGTCAAAAAAATAAGTCTTGTTACCATGGACAACTTTTAAGCGGACCGGGAAAAGGAGTGCATACTTTAGATTATGGTCGCGCAGCTTGCGCTACACTCCCAGAAAAGTCGATCTGGTCTTTTGGACCATCGGCGTGAAATCTGGATAGATAGACACCGTTTTGTTTTCAAGTTTCAAGGGAGCTTTCTCCCTGGCCGCCCTTAGAACCGAGTCTCTGTCTTTATAATGCAGGAGGCGCGCAATCAGAGGTCTTGGTGGGGCCCCCGGTTTTGGAGGCCTCGGAGGTATCCTATGCGCCCTCTCCACACTGTATAGTGGAGTAAGATCCGTGGGCCCCACCATTGATTTCAGCCAGTCTTCCACAAACTGCGTAGGATTTCTCACCTCACTGCGTTCAGGCACTCCCAAAATGCGAACATTGTTGCGGCGTGAGCGCCCTTCCGCCTCATCCACTCTGTCCCCTAAGTTCTTGAGCTGCCGTTCCATGTTTTCAAGTTTCGTTGAGTGTTCTGTTTGCTGCGGAATCAGATCGTCCAATGCGAGTTTGTGTTCCTGTACCTTCTCAGCCAGTTTGTTGTGGTCGGCTTTCAGAAAGGACATTCCCGTTGCCATGGCATCCATCCGTGCTTCCAGTGCTTCCCTTGAGGCACGTATTTCCGTTAATGTGAGGTCTAGCTTAGCCTCCTGAGTGTTCTTGCCCGTCGGTGGTATAATTTCATTATTGGGAGAGGCCAGCGGATCCTCAGATCCGGTAGATTGTAGGTCAGGGTCCGCCGCAGGTTCTTGATGCTTGAGTTTCCTGCCCATGATTGTGCGTGACAAGTGTATCGTGATCGGCTATCCGTGAAATGTTCTGCGGCCTCTGGCGGTGGCAGTCGCGCTATGCAATTATTGACACTATCTATTCAGAAGGGCGATTCTCAGGGTACTCTGTGTGAGGCCAATCCAGCAGGGCCACCAGTCTTAGGTGTACATTCACTCATGGTGTTCAGGCAGTCTTCATTGCACACACTGCACGCTCTGCAGCCCGAGTCACCTGGCTCTGATCAGAGGGGAGGGCGGGGGAGGTCTTCCCCAGAGTTGCCCCCAGGTTAGTCTTCCCTCTCGCGGGGCAGGTGCACTCTCTTTGCAATATGAGGGGCCTAAATCATCAACGCTGGCACGAGTAGGGTGCAGGACATGCGTGCTCGCTCTATTCTAAGAGGCAGTCGTCCGAGTGGAAAGTCGCCATCCAGTGGCGAAGGTGCAGCACGTGGCAGCCCAATACTCTATATGCCCTTTATGGGTAGCTGCAGCGTGACTCTCCCTGACATAAGAAACCGGGTCTCAGCATGTCTCTGCGTCCTTATTCACAGTGATCTCGGTGTGCAGTGGACTCCTGTCCCCCTTACTCCCCCAGGCTTGTGGGGAGTCCCAGGGAATCCCACGCTCGGCGCGAAGCAGCGCAGCACCGGACAAGATGGCGGTCGTCTCTTCCAGCCCCGAGGGCCAGCGTAGTGACTCCTCCCCGGATCGGCGCTCAGGGGTCGGTATGGTTCCCGGGGGCTCCTCTCTTCAGAACGCCTCCCTCCACTATGCCGCCCAGCACCGTTCACCGCATATGCCTTCCCGGAGGGTCCAGCGCTGCAGAACCGCGCTCTGTATGATCCCAGCCTGGAGCGGATCTCTCTGCCGCGACGTGTCTGGATCCCGCCGTATTTCACCTCCGCACATCAACTAGTGGAGGCGAGCCCGGTGGCTCAGATGGTGTCGTCCAGTCACCTATCGGGTCGCAGTGCACTCAGTTCCGGACGCCAGGGACAGTGCTCGCCTCCTTCAGCGGACCCGGATCGGCTCCTCCCCTCACTCCAGAGCACGGCTCCCAACAGTCAACAGGGCCGCTCGGTTCTCTGCGGTGGGCTTCCCTTGCAATAGTCGGGATCACCTTCAAATCGTCTCCGCTGGTTCCCAAGGATATACCAAGCAGTTGGGCAAGGGTGGGTGTCGACTGGAGCAGGACTCACAGGTGAATCAGCTTATATTTCAGGGCTCGGGACGGAGCTGGCTCAGATCACGTCCTCCATGCTTGGCCCGTAGCCACGCCCCAGCAAATGGACTCTTATGGCAGGAAGATGTGCAATACTTCTGCATCATCTATGAAGATTGCAAGAGCCTCCGCCCTTCTTGGGCGATATGACAGATCGCTTTGGGACTCCCTGGCTAGGTTTACCGACAAGCTCCCCAAAGAAGTTCGTCAGGACTTCAATGAGATCCTGCAGAAGGATGGTTTAGTAGCCAACCAGGTCATCAGCGCGGCGGCAGACGCCTCAGATCTAGTTGCGCATGGCTACTCACAGGGCATCTGTTTGCGGCGCTCAGCGTGGGTGCGCCTACGGGGTCTTAAGCCTGACGCTCAGATGAAGATCCTTAACCTTCATTTCAACGGTTCCTCCTTATTCGGTTCTCATGCTGATGAGGAGATGACAAAGATGAAGACCGAGCTGGATACGGTCAAAGCAGTTGGACTGGAAAAACAGAAGGAATTTCGCAAACTCTTCCATCAGAACGACAAACGCCCCTTCCAACAGAGGGTTCAAACTTCTCAATGGTCCTCCCAGAACCAGCAGAGGTCCCAATTCCAGCAGAAGCGCCCTGGCAGAGGAAGGGGGAACAACAAACAGCAGACCTCCTCCAAGCAGCCTCCAAAACAGTGAGGCATTGCTTCTTCCACACCCGTTCGCCACTCCGGTAGGAGGGAGTATCTTTTTTCACCTGGAAGATTGGGAAACCATAACAAGAGACTGATGGGTGCTGAATATTGTGCATCATGGTTACTTGCTGAGGTTCAAGTCCCCCTCGCATGTTTCCCCACAATTGAAGTGCCTTTCTCAACAACGCAATCTTCTGTTACGAAGCGAAGTGTCTACCCTCCTCTCCAAGAAGGCCGTAGAAGAGGTCCCACCTCACCAGTGAAACCAGGGGGTATACTCACGGTACTTCCTGGTCCAAAAACGAGGAGTAGCCAAAGAGTACAGACAGACCTATCCTCGACCTGCGCCTTCTGAACAGGTTTATAAGGAAAGAGAAATTTTAAATGCTAGCCCTGCACCAGATGTTCCCATATCTTCACCAGGGAGACTGGATGTGTGCCATCGACCTGCAGGATGCCTACTTTACCATTCCTGTTTCAGTGAAACATCGCAAATTCCTAAGGTTCCAGGTATCTCGTCAGCACTATCAATACCGAGTATTTCCGTTCAGGCTCAAATCCGTCCCCGATGTTCTCCAAGTGCATGGCGGTGGTGGCTGCCTTCTTCCGCAAGCGGAAGATCTTCATCTATCCCTACCTAGAAGACTGCCTTTCTAAAAAGTTCCACACCTTCACTACTCCAGAGCCATTTCTCTTACTGTCTCAATCTGCTGCACTTCCTGGGGTTGCAAGTCAACTACAATAAGTCAGTCCTCCACCCCACGCAGCAGATACATTATCTGGGCGCGTCCCTGGACTCCGCAAGGGCAGGCATGTGTCCTTCGGAGGAGAGGTTGTCATCAATGCTGATTAAGTGCTGCGCTCTTCTCAGCTCTACACATCCCACAGCAAGGCAGGTGTCATTACTGCTGGGATCGAAGGCCTCATGCATATTCATTGTGCCCAATGCAGACTTCACATGTGGCCTCTACAACAGTCCCTTGAAGATCAATGGACACAGAGGTTAGGCCGTTGGGAAGATCGTGTCTCTCTTCCTCAAGCTGCCAGGGACTCCATCAAATGGTGGATGAAACGTTCACACCTTCTGCAAGGGGTCCCTTTTCATCAGGTCCCTCCTACCCAGACAGCAGTTACAGATGCCTCCCTGCAGGGTTTGGGAGCTCACAGGTCCAAGGTCTCTGGTTCGAGACAGAGAGAAGTTATCACATCAACTTCTTAGAGCTAAGGGCAGCCCATCTGGCTCTCGAGTCTCTGTACCCATCCCTACATTCTAGCTCCATTCAGATTCAGACAGACAACACAACAATAATGTACTATCTGAACAAACAGGGAGGCACCAGGTCACGTGTCCTGTCTCTGGAGGCCCAGACCATATGGAAGTGGCTTCCGGCGAGGAGTCTTACGATCGTAGCCATTCACCTTCAAGGAACCTTGAACGTGCAGGCAGATGTTCTCAGCAGAGACTTCGTAGAAGCACACGACTGGGTGCTAAACAACGAAGTTGCTCAGTACGTCTTTCGGCAATGGGGAGTGCCAAACATCGACCAGCAAAGACAATATGCCCCGTATTTGCGTCCAGATTCCCTCAGCAAGGATCACGGGGGAATGCATTTTTGATCAGCTGGTCGCAGACATTGCTGTATGCTTTTCCGCCACACCTTAAGATCCCGGCTGTCATACAGAAGTTTTAAAGGACCAACACCAGAATGATCCTGATAGCACCAGAGTGACCGCGCCAGTGGTGCTATCCGGATCTCCTGCAGCTGTCCGAAGCTCCACACCGGAGGCTGCCCTGCTGCCCGGACTTGCTGACCAACCTCTTGTCCCTGCGATTGACTGCATGGCTCCTGAAGTCATGCAGTATGGACACCTAGACCTTTCTGCCGACTGTACGAACATTCTCAAGGAAGCAGAGACCCTCCACCAGAACGTCTTATGCTTTCAAGTGGAAGAGATTCTTCCGGTGGTGTGAGGACAACGCTTTTGATCCGACCAAGGGTCAGGAGCAAGTGATCCTTCCCTACCTGTTATACTTGGCGAAGTCAGGCCTGCAATATCCCTCCATCAGGGTCCACCTGGTTGCTATTACAGCTTATAGAAAGTCTCCTACCCAGAATTCATTCTTTCAAATGCCAGTGGTCAAGGTCTTTCTAGGGGAACTCAGGAAGGTTTATCCAACAGTGAGATCCCCTTCTCCACCTTGGGAAGTTAACATTGTTCTTACTAAACTGATGGGGGGTCCTTTCGAGCCTATTCATTAGGCGTCTTTGCTGAATTTGAACTTGAAGGCTGCTTTTTTAGTAGCCATCACTTCCGCCTGCAGGGTGAGTGAGATTCAGGTGCTGTGCTGCAAGGAACCTTACACTGATTTTCAGGCCAATAGGGTGGTGCTTCATACACTCCCGAGCTTCCTTCCTAAGGTGGTCTCGGATTTTCACATCAATCAAGTTATTACTCTGCCCACCTTCTTTCCTAAACCATCAACTCCCCCTGAGAGATCATTACACTCTTTAGATCTCCGGACAGTATTGGAGTTTTACCTGGCCAAAACTCACACACTTAGGAAATCTGACCGGCTCTTTATCAACTACGGTTCCACGAACACCGGTCTAGCTGCTTCTAAAAGATCTATTTCTCGATGGATCGTCTCTTGTATAGCTTTATCCTACCAGTTAGCTAACCAGACCTTACAAGGAAGACCTGAAGCACACTCCACCAGAGGGAAAGCTTCTACCACAGATCTCCTTCGCAACGTTCCTATGTCTAAAATCTGCAAGGCAGCCACATGGCGATCAGTGCATACCTTCACACGCCATTACTGCCTAGATTCTGATGCTCAAGCCAATGCCCAGGTTTGGCCTGCTTCTTTAAGGAATTTGTTTGCGTGATTGCAATTTGAATATGATGTTTTTTCATGTTCTGTATACTCTATTGCTCGTCAGCGAGACTTTGGGTATGGGCTTGCTACTCTATTCATAGATTATGACTATTGATGAGTATCCCCTGGATGAGAAGGATTAGTTACTTACCTGTAATCCTAGTTCTCATCCAGGGGTATACTCCTCAAAGTCATAAGCGACCCTCCCTCCTCCCCGGATGAGCATTATTGGAGTTGTTTTTATGTTAATTGCATGTATACTCGGGTGTCTGTACATAATACACCGTCAAAAAGCACTGACCGAACTGTCACCTGTGGTGCATCATGGGAGCAGAGGGTCTCCTGCAGGTCTTAAAGGCACGGTACCCTAACCCATGTAAACCTTAAAGGCAAGGTGTCAGTTTTTTCTTTGTTTCATTGCTCTGCAGCCTACAGGCAACCTCCTGCAACTACAAGCTTTCCTTAAGGCAATAAAGCGTTGTTGTATGACAGTTTCTCAGTGATTCCTCTTTTCCTTATGGGTTAGGAGGGTATTCTTGCAATGCAAACCTACGTAATTACGGCATTTTTGCCATGTTGGAAACATTCTGGGCTGCATGTATATGTTTTGACATGCCTCTCTCTCTCTCTATAAATATATATATATATATATAGAGGGAGACCAACAATTATCGAAAATTCAGTTAATGCACTGCATGGATTCATATTATGAATGCAAGTAACCATTCAAAACAGTCCATGAATGGGCTTATGCGTTATAATAAACACTTATTAGACCTTGTTTCTCCCATTAGAACCAAACCAAAATTGAGCCCTCAGTTGGGCTGATGGAACAAAATTAAACCATGCAAAAATATAAAGTGCAAAAATTGAATTAGCAACATGATTACTTTCATCTTAGATTCAAACTGACATGGATGAATTAAAGATGGATTACTATAACCATACTTGTAAGGCTCACTTCATCTTAGACTTCAAATCATCGCATAAGGCCTGAACTTCCACTAGTAATCTCAATTCTCAAAAAAGAGAAAGAAAAATTAATTCAAACAAATATTATATACAATATTTACAGGTGTACTCTCCGTTCCTCCCCCAGGTTGAGTCCCAAAGGTGTTCTTGTTGCCAAATCAATAATGTAACGAGACTCCAGTCTCCTAAGGCGTTTCTCTCTGTGTCCACCTCTGGAGTATCGTGCTACGTGGTCTAGACGGAAGTAGCTCAAAAGTTTGCGATTGCTATTGTGGTGAGTAGAGAAATGACGCGCTACCGGGTAATTGCTATCATTATTGTGTATTGCCCTTTGATGTTCCAGAATGCGGATTTTGGCTGGGTGGATTGTGCTCCCTACATATCTAAGGCCGCACGGGCAAATGAGGCAGTAAACTACGAAGGATGTTGGACAGTTCATACATTTCTTTATGGCTACCGGATCACTCCTACCTGGTACAGAGTAGCATGTGATTGCCCCAGTATTGGAACTTTCATAGATTCCCATGCTTTGTATCATTCCCCGTCGTCGGACTGGGAGTCTCTGTAATAAAAAATACCATAGTAGTAGGTACAAAAGAGAAAAGAAAGGCCTAGGCCTCATTCCCTTTTGTAGCATATTAGCCTCTTTTTGTAAAAGAGACCAAACTCTAGGCATCAGCCAATCAGAAGAACCTCACCCTTAGAACCTTCCTGAAGGAATCTCAGAGCCTCAGATTTTCTACCGCACGTTGTACTAGGGAGTCTCCATTGAGCTCTGCTCTATTTTCAACTCTTCTAAAACATTTCTACAGTTATTTCTTCACATTACTTCAGCAAACTCTCTCTTTCTTACAACATGTCTGAGGTTGAGAAGAAGAAAGCCCTTTTCAAGCCCTGTTCCACCTGTGGGAAGAAAAGGCTTTTTGTGGAGGATAGACATAAGGATTGCATCTACTGCCTTTATCCAGATCACAAGGCAGAGGACTGTAAGATTTGCCGCACTCTCTCCACCAAGACCTTGAGAGATCGTGCTGGAAGGCTTCTTACATGGCTGCAGAAGGAAAGGAAACATGGAGTTTCCAGTGATGAGGAAGAATCGGCGTCATCTGCTTCCTCCAAAAGGTCAGTGAAAAGGGGTAGAAGTTCCCCCTCTTCCTCTGTGGGATGCCCCGTAAAGGCTTCAAAGAAGACCCCCAGGGAGTCTGATGGCCGGGGTTCAGGAAGTTCCCCTCACCACAGTGGGGCTGACAAGGCAGAACTGGTTTCGCCTCCTAAGGGTGAGAAGACAGACCCAGCCTTCAAAAAACCCTCTTCAAATTCTTCAGAGAGGAGTTCCAAGTCCTCTACGACGAAGACTTCGTCGACGGTGGCTCCGTCGACGACGAAAATGAAGCCCAAGATACAGTTGGCCCCGTCGACGGGCTCGTCGACGGGAGCGTCGACGACAAATCCTCCGTCGTCGTCGAAGAAAAGTTCGTCGACGGCGGTGTCGACGGAGAGTGTACCAACGTCATCGTCGACGAAGACGTCGTCGTCGAAGAAATCATCGTCGATGACGACGACGGTATCGACGACCGTATCGACGACGGTCATGTCGTCGACGAGTGCATCGACGACGGTGACCATATCTACATCGACGGCGGGCTCGTCGTCGGTGGCGTCGACGACGACATGAGTGATTCCTATATCGTCGACGAGGATTTCTCCTGCGCCGACGGAACAACCGACGATACTGGCTGCGGAGAGACGGGTGACGATTTCTTTGACAAGAATCACGCCTGAGATGACGTCCCCGAGAAGGGTGACCTCTTTACCACCCTCTATGCTGTTAAACCAGGAGGACTCTGAGGGAGACGGACAGGATGTTTTTGAATATGCCAATAGTCCATCTCAGCTTCTCATCAAGAGTCAGGACACAGATTCGGAGGAGGCATATGTACAAGGCGGGGGCGGATATCAAGAGAATGCCCACTCTGGGAACTATGAGCCACAAGACATGGTTTCAGTTCCGACTACGTTTCTGCATGACCTGCACAAGATGCTGCAAGACTACAAGTCGAAAGCTGACAGACCAGTACCACGTAGGTCTGCTCCTTCATCACCAGTGAGGAGCCAATCATCTGTGGTGCCTCCAAGCCACCCGATGCTCATTCCTCCTCAACCACAGCGGCCAGTGCCTCAGGCTACGTCGGAGCCAACCGATCATCCGGATGGGGATCAGAACGATGATGATGATGTGTCATCGGATAATAATCATGACTCAGATCAGGACGGTGATGAATACAATGATTACATCATCCCGGATCAAGCTTCGCCTCATCAGGACTTAGGTGATTCTCCTCCCGCTGACATCAGTGGTTTTCATCAGCTCATGGAACGAGCAGCTGGGAGATTTAAATTGGTGATGCCAGCTCACACGACGGACTGTTTCTTATACGATTTTAAAGACACTCACCATAAGACGACAAGGTCGATTCCGATTGTGGATCATTTATGGGAGGAGGGTTTGAAGACAATGAAAAACCCAGCGACGGTGGTCCCTGTGCTACCGCGCTTGGACAAGAAGTATAAGGCACCACAAGATGGACCTGCAGCACTAACAGGGCATCCCAAGCCTGACTCGGTAATCTCGCAGGCAGCGCAAAGGAGGTCACGGAACCCTTCTGTTCCATTAACGGCCCCTCCTGACAAGGATGGACGACGGCTGGATAACACGGGCAAGCGCTTCTCATCAATGGCTAGCCTTCTGATTCGCGCCGCCAATGCTTTGGCAATATTGGGACGATATGATCGCCAGTTATGGTGCGATGTAGCTCCATATTTGGAACAACTTCCTCCGGAGTCAGGGCTAGAAGCGAAGAAGACTTTGCAAGAAGGTGAGGCAGTTTCTATGGAGATCATAGACTGTGCCATGGACATTGCCACAACGGCCTTTCGTGCTTTGGCAGGAGCGGCGGTGTTGAGACGCCAGGGATGGTTGAAGGCGACCTGGTTCAGACCAGAAGTCCAAAACAAGGTCCTAGATCTGCCTTTTGATGGCGAGGCCCTCTTCGGTAAGGTGATCGATGATACTCTTCAGGAGATCAAGAAAGATACCGACACAGCTAGAGCGCTGGGAACCCTCCAGTATCGCAAAACTCCGTTTCGAGGTGCGAGAGGCAGAGGAGGTGGTTACAGAGGTTCGTACCAGCAGCAGCAGCAGAGTTATTCGTCGACCACCTCTGGATACCAACCAAACCGCCAGTCATACCAACAACGTCAAGGGCAATCTTCAGGTTACTCAAGACCTTACAACAAGGGCAAGCAGGCTGCCCGTGGACGTGATTCGTCCAAACGTCAATAGCGGCCTCCTGGCTCTGTCTACTGTTCCCTCCTCCAGGAGATCTTCAGTTGGAGGCAGGGTATCAAAATTCCTTCAGAACTGGTCCCAAATTACATCGGACCGTTGGGTGCTCAACATCATAAAACGAGGACATACTCTGGAATTTATGGAAGTACCTCCACCCAAGGCCCCCGGCAGTAATTCCATCAAAACATCTGCGTCTCTTAAGACTCGAAGCCCAACAAATGCTCCGCAAAGGGGCGATAGAGCCGGTCCCCTCCAACCAACAAGGCCAGGGATTCTACTCCAGATTCTTCCTGGTAAGAAAGACGCTGGAAACATGGCGTCCCATCCTGGACCTCAGGGAGCTAAATACCTATCTCATCTCCCTGTCCTTTCGGATGGTGTCCTTACAGGACGTTTTCAAGATGGTCAGCCCGGGGGACTTCATGGCCACGCTCGATCTGGAGGACGCGTACTTCCATGTCCCGATTCACCCAGCACACAGAAGGTTCCTACGCTTCACAGTAGCCAAGAGCCACTTTCAATTCAGGGTTCTGCCGTTCGGCCTTCGCTCTGCCCCAAGTATTTTTACGAAGGTGCTGGCACCGGTGGCAGCATTTCTGCGAAAGAACCACTTCCAGGTCTTCCCTTACCTGGACGATTGGTTACTAAAGGCCCCGACCAGAGCATTGGCGCAGGACGCGGTGCAGGCTTGCACCAATCTGTTCCAGAATCTGGGACTCACCTTGAACAGAGACAAATCCGTGCTGGTGCCCTCAAGGAGGGCACGGTTCCTAGGAGCAGTGTTGGTTTCAAGGCTCTCGAGGGCTTTTCCTACTCGAGAAAGGATACTGAAACTACAAATATTGGCTCAAAGCCTTCAAAGAAAAAAGTGTCTTTCTGTACGCAGCTACAAGTCGCTGCTAGGGGTGATGTCATCATGTATTCCCCTGATTCCGCACTGCAGATTGCGGATGCATCCCCTACAGGAGCAACTGGACCTTCAGTGGCAGCAAGTCCGCGGATCGTTCGACGACAAAGTGATTGTCACGCGGGAGATGAAAGAGGCAGTACTTTGGTGGTCGCATCAAGACAATTTATGCCAAGGTCTATCCTTCGCAAACGTTCCATCGCCTCACATACTGACGACAGATGCGTCATTGGAGGGATGGGGAGCAGTGATGCAGGATCTGCAGATCAGCGGCCATTGGTCTCCAAGTGACCAAAAGCTACACATCAACCTGTTGGAGCTGAGAGCGATCAGGCAAGCGCTTCAAGCCTTTCTTCCACGTCTCCAGGGTTCACAGGTGCTAGTCAGGACGGACAACACCACGGCTATGCATTATGTGAACAAGGAAGGAGGTACGAGGTCACTTCCCTTGTCGCGAGAGGCTCAACAGATTCTGGAATGGACAATTCTTCACGGAATTTCTCTAAAGGCAGAACACTTACCAGGGGCGCTAAACGAGGGCGCCGACAGACTGAGCAGACTCACTTCTGTCAGTCACGAGTGGGAGCTAAAACAACAGGTTCTGGATCGGCTCTTTCGAACATGGGGCACACCAGAGGTGGATCTATTTGCGACGCCAACCAACAAGAAGTGCCGAGCCTACGCCAGCAGGTTCCGCCATCAAGGCTCATTGGGCAATGCCCTCTCAATAGCCTGGACGGGGAGATTTCTTTATGCGTTTCCACCGATTCCCCTGATTCCACGCCTCATCAGGAAAGTGAAGACGGAGCCATGCAAGCTGATTCTTATAGCCCCGGCATGGCCGAGACAGTTTTGGTACACCGAGCTCCATCTGCTATCGCTAGTTCCTCCAATAGGTCTGGAGGCGGTTCCGGATCTCCTGACAATGTCCGAAGGTCAGGTTTGGGACCCAGATCCAAGGTCATTACACATGACGGCATGGCTCCTGACCAGCGAGAATACATCAACTTTCCCCTTTCCAAGGAGATCAAGGATATTCTTTCCCAGGCAAGGGCGCCTTCAACAAACAGAACATACCGGCTTAAATGGAGAAGGTTCTGTATTTGGTGCAAAAAAGATAAGGTTGATCCGTTCACCTCAAAACCTCATCAACTCCTGCCTTACCTACTCTCGCTAGCTAAGTCTAATCTGTCCCATTCTACAATCAAGGTCCACTTGGCGGCAATTTCAAGATTCAGAAGATTTGCTTCTGGTCCTTCGCTATGGTCTTCAAGAATTATCAAGCAATTCCTCAAAGGCCTGTTCAGGGTTTTTCCGCCAGTGAGATCTCCTCCTCCAACGTGGCATTTGAACTTAGTCCTGGCTCAATTAATGAAGGGTCCTTTTGAGCCGATTCACCGCTCGGATCTGAAATTCTTGTCATGGAAGCTGGCCTTACTCTTGGCCCTCACCTCCGCAAGGCGAGTGGGGGAGTTGCAGGCCCTTACTATCCAGGAACCGTTTTTGCAGTTCAAAAAGAACACAGTCATCTTGTGGACGAACCCCAGGTTCATCCCCAAAGTACCTACAGACTTTCACCTAAATGAGCCAGTGATTCTAAAAACTTTTTTCCGAACCCAGTCACTCCAGCGGAAAAAACATTGCACACTCTGGATCTACAACGATGTCTCAAATTCTACATTGATCGTACCAAGGACTTTCGAAGGTCTACGCAGTTGTTCATTGCCTTTGGCGGTCCGAACAAAGGTCTTCCTCTGTCCAAACAGGGGATCTCAAGATGGATTTCGAGTGCTATTCTGCATTGCCACAAGATGGCAGGAAAACCTCTGGTGGGCAGGGTCCGTGCTCACTCAACGAGGTCAGTGGCATCTTCTACAGCCCTCTTTGCGGGGGTGCATGTCAAGGACATTTGCAGGGCTGCTACCTGGAGCAGCGTGCACACGTTTACTAAGCATTACTGCTTAGAGTCATTGCAACAGGATGACGCAGCAGTGGGCCAGGCTGTCCTGAGGAACCTCTTCATGTGATTGGTGAGCTTTCCTTTCTATCCACCTTCCATGAGTAACACATTTTGTTCTTTCATTTCTAATGTTATGATGTACTTCTTTACAAAATGTGTTTATGTGGTTACTGCTTGCTATTCTGATACAAAGCATGGGAATCTATGAAAGTTCCAATACTGGGGCAAGAAAACAAGTTACTTACCTGTAACTTTGGTTCCCCAGTATTGGTAACTTTCATAGATTCCCATGTGCCCACCCACCTCCCCGGGGAAAGCTCAGCCTTCAGCAAGTATGGTGTCTAGCACACAACGGCTACGAAAATCTGAGGCTCTGAGATTCCTTCAGGAAGGTTCTACGGGTGAGGTTCTTCTGATTGGCTGATGCCTAGAGTTTGGTCTCTTTTACAAAAAGAGGCTAATATGCTACAAAAGGGAATGAGGCCTAGGCCTTTCTTTTCTCTTTTGTACCTACTACTATGGTATTTTTTATTACCGAGACTCCCAGTCCGACGACGGGGAATGATACAAAGCATGGGAATCTATGAAAGTTACCAATACTGGGGAACCAAAGTTACAGGTAAGTAACTTGTTTTTTTTCCTTACTATCTGCACACGCCTTGCATTTATTGCAAGGGTAAAAGCCACTTATACCCTGTATACCTCTGGTAACGGGGGCTAAATGGCTCTGCACTAGGTGATCCTTGAGCGATCTGGACTTGCGGAATGTTACAGACGGGTGTGCTGAAATGTCACGACCAATAATAGGATCGGATTTCAATATATTCCAATTGGAATGTATAATTTTCTTAAGGCTCTTTGCCGCATTAGAGAAATTTGTGATAAGCCTAAGATTGTTAGTACCTGCACTTCTCTCTTTAGGAGTTTCCTTAATCAGATCCGTCCACCTCTTAACTTGGGCTTTCTTCCATGCTTCACTCAGGACCCTTTCTTTATAGCCACGCTCACTGAATCTGTTGAGGCAAGCTGTCCCCGCCTCCTT
This sequence comes from Lissotriton helveticus, assembly GCF_964261635.1. Lineage (NCBI taxonomy): Eukaryota > Metazoa > Chordata > Amphibia > Caudata > Salamandridae > Lissotriton > Lissotriton helveticus. Next base: position 381,441,271 of record NC_136060.1, read on the forward strand.
ATAATCTTCAGACCTGGAGCTATTGCGTTTAATACGCAAAAGTTTGCCATAAGGAATACTATTCTTAAGGCTTGTGGGGTGGCTGCTTCGTGCATGGAGCACTGAATTGCCCGCTGTCGGCTTCCTGAAGAGTGCTGTCTGTATCCTGCCATCTGCTATGAATACTCTGACATCTAGGTAGTCGACCTCGGTATTGCTAATCTCACCAGAGAATTTTAGATTCAAGTTGTTACTGTTAAGATGTTTGATATATTCCTCGACTGACTCTCTACTGCCTCGCCAGACAAGAAAGAGGTCATCAATATAGCGCCTCCAAATTATGGTTTTGTCGACCCAATGGTCGCAGGAGTCCGACCATGCCGCCCGCTTCTCCCACCAGCCGACGAATAAGTTCGCGTAGCTGGGGACGAAGCAGGCTCCCATGGCCGTCCCCCGCTTTTGTCGGTAAATCTTGTCCTGAAAAGTAAAATGTTATTGAACAGACAGAAACGAAGAAAGTCAATCAACATCTCACTGTGTTCTCTGTATTCTGATGGTCTTTGTTGCAGAATCTGGCTAATATCAATGACAATGTTGACAACGAAACATGCATCACAATTGATGAAATTCCTGCGATGCGAACAGCCTTTGAATTAGCGAATGAAATGGATGATTCTACATTGACAGACAGTCAAATATTAACCAACATGGGGCAGGTCACAGATCTACACCTAAAAACTAAATTTACGAAACATACGAGATTTTGTCCTACGTTACATCCAGGAAACAAAATTGACACTTTCTTTGATTTGGTGAATGCAGACCTTGAAAAAATGAAAAAAATTAAACATACAGGAAAAAAAGAAAACATGTCAATACTGGAAAGAAATGCTTTACGATCTCTAATGGAGGATGAATCACTCGAAATCAAACCGGCCGACAAGGGCGGAAATATAGTCCTAATGGATAAAACTGACTATATACAAGAAGCTATGCGTCAACTAACTGAAACTAAGAACTATGAGAGATTGAAAAAGAATCCGATCAATGAATTAATAGCGGAATTAAATCTCAAGTTGACCGAATGGGAAAATAAGGGACTTTTGACCAACCAGGAAGTACAATTCCTGGCTAATGAAGATCCTGTGATGCCCACTATGTACTTTCTGCCAAAAGTACATAAAACATCAAGGAGACCACCGGGCAGACCCATAATAGCAAGCTGTGGTTCATTATATGAGAATCTTTCCATTTATGTGGACTCTTTTCTGGCACCAATTGTCCCCACTTTAACATCGTATCTTAAAGATACAGGAGACTTCCTACGGAATCTGATGAACATTGCCCAGGGTCAATGGATACAAACTAGCAACCATCGATGTAGTCTCCTTGTATACATCTATAACTCACAAAATGGGACTTACTGCCATGGACTACTTCCTCAAACAAAAACCTTTGGAAGAGTTCCAACATTGGCAAATGATTAAAGAAATGACGGAACTATGTCTCAACAACAATGTCTTTCTCTTTAATAAAACATACTATATCCAAAAATGTGGAACTGCTATGGGTGTGGCATTTTCACCTAGTTACGCTAATCTAGCAATGGGCTACTGGGAAAGAACAATAGCCTGGAATGAAGAGAATGATCATTATACGTCAAAAATAGTAATTTGGCTACGTTTTATAGACGATTTATTCCTGATCTGGAACGGTACAGAAATTGAATTCACTGATTATCTAACCAAACTGAACACCAATGATCTGGGACTGAAATTTACATCAGTGATCAATGAAAAAGAAGTAGTGTTCTTAGACACAAAGGTATACATAGAAAATGGACAATTGGAAACTACTGTTCATAGAAAAAGCACTGCAACTAACAGTATTTTACATGGAGAAAGCTTTCATCCTACAACCTTAAAAAAGAGAATACCTTAAGGTGAATTCGTACGCATGAAAAGAAATTGCTCGAATCCAGAAGAAATGAATCAAAAATACAGGGAGACTACGAAAAGATTCCTCAGACGAGGATACAATTATGCAGATGTCAAAAAAGGAGAACTAAAAGCTAGAAAACTTAGCAGAACACAAACTCTGATTGATAAAAATCTAATGAAATTATCATCCAAACCTGAACCAATCAGAATGATTATGACATACAGCAAAGAGAGTCAGAACGTAAGAAGGATCCTAAACAAATATTGGAACATCATTAAAAAAGATCCAGACATCGGTGACCAAATGAGCGAACATCCCTTGGTAACCTTTAGAAAACCTCCTTCATTGCAAGACAAACTAGTGAACAGTCACTTTAAGATGAAGAAGAAGAATGACTGGTTGACCTCTCAACAAAAAGGCTTCACTAAATGTTTACTGTGCAAGGCGTGTACAGTAGGTTCATCCCTTAAATCCTTAAAGGATCCACATGGAAAAACTTTCAATATAAAACAGACAATAACTTGTAAGACCACATATGTAGTTTATATTCTTACATGTGCATGTAGTAAAAACTATATTGGGATGACGACTTGTCCATTGCATAAAAGAATTCTGGAGCATATCCGAGCGATTCAAAATGGGGATATGTCATACGCCATTGCTAAGCATATGTCAATGCATATTGGTAAAACATGGAAAGACATACGCTATAGTGGGATAGCAACGATACTCCCCAATGAAAGAGGAGGAAATCGCAAGCGGCAATTAAGGAGATTAGAGTCACGTCTAATCATACGGTTTCAAACCAAGGCACCGAGAGGATTGAACATGGATGATGAGATGTATGTTCATCTCTAATAACTTTGTATTGACTATTGGGGACTAAATCAGATGTGAGAGATCTGGATTCCATTTTGTGGACTTTATGTAAAAACCTTTTTTACAACCTTTTTTTACCTCTTTTCTTTCTCTACTTTACTTGAAGGGCACTGAGCCCATTATAATGTCTAACGGAATATGGGACTATCCATAAGGAGTGAATTAGGGCACTAAGCCTGTAAATAGATGATTATAAAAGTGACATTATATACTCAACTATTGATAAATAATGCACCAAGTGTCGGTATAACCAATTTCTTGGTTAGATGGACATTTTTCCATATGTAGAACCGACTTTCAAACAAACTCCTCGAATGGTTGTCCTATTTCCTTTTACACCTTTGAGGAAGAAAATGATTACTAGAATGACAATATGAATTCTATTGCAATGTAAAAAACGTTTCATTTGATATCAAAATGCTTTGATAAACTACATCTCCCAAGATGCTTCATTATGAGCTGATGGGGAGAAATAGTATATAAGATGAAAAGAGAAAATGGACTAGTGGCAAACACTGTGATCAAGACCTGCGGTCGAAACGCGTAGGTGAATGGGGCTCCTTGAGTCTCTTGAATAAAACCCACATATAAAGCAATTGGACGAGTGCAGACAATTATTTCTACTTGGTGAAGGATTATTTGTGGGGATACGTTCATCCCTGCTGTCTGGCACCGACCGTTCAAAAGTGTGCGCCTTCTGGTGAACGTATTGGTGGTAATATATATATATATATATATATATATATATATATATATATATATATATATATATATATATAGAGGGAGACCAACAATTATCGAAAATTCAGTTAATGTACTCCATGGATTCATATTATGAATGCAAGTAACAATTCAAAACAGTCCATGAATGGGCTTATGCGTTATAATAAACACTTATTAGACCTTGTTTCTCCCATTAGAACCAAACCAAAATTGAGCCCTCAGATGGGCTGATGGAACAAAATTAAACCATGCAAAAATATAAAGTGCAAAAATTGAATTAGCAACATGATTACTTTCATCTTAGATTCAAACTGACATGGATGAATTAAAGATGGATTACTATAACCATACTTGTAAGGCTCACTTCATCTTAGACTTCAAATCATCGCATAAGGCCTGAACTTCCACTAGTAATCTCAATTCTCAAAAAAGAGAAAGAAAAATTAATTCAAACAAATATTATATACAATATTTACAGGTGTACTCTCCGTTCCTCCCCCATGTTGAGTCCCAAAGGTGTTTTTGTTGCCAAATCAATAATGTAACGAGACTCAAGTCTCCTAAGGCGTTTCTCTCTGTGTCCACCTCTGGAGTATCGTGCTACGTGGTCTAGACGGAAGTAGCTCAAAAGTTTGCGATTGCTATTGTGGTGAGTAGAGAAATGACGCGCTACCGGGTAATTGCTATCATTATTTTGTATTGCCCTTTGATGTTCCAGAATGCCGATTTTGGCTGGGTGGATTGTGCTCCCTACATATCTAAGGCCGCACGGGCAAATGAGGCAGTAAACTACGAAGGATGTTGGACAGTTCATAAATTTCTTTATGGCTACCGGATCACTCCTACCTGGTACAGAGTAGCATGTGATTTTCTTACTATCTGCACACGCCTTGCATTTCTTGCAAGGGTAAAAGCCACTTATACCCTCTATACCTCTGGTAACGGGGGCTAAATGGCTCTGCACTAGGTGATCCTTGAGTGATCTGGACTTGCGGAATGTTACAGACAGGTGTGCTGAAATGTCACGACCAATAATAGGATCGGATTTCAATATATTCCAATTGGAATGTATAATTTTCTTAAGGCTCTTTGCCGCATTAGAGAAATTTGTGATAAGCCTAAGATTGTTAGTACCTGCACTTCTCTCTTTAGGAGTTTCCTTAATCAGATCCGTCCACCTCTTAACTTGGGCTTTCTTCCATTCTTCATTCAGGACCCTTTCTTTATAGCCACGCTCACTGAATCTGTTGAGGCAAGCTGTCCCCGCCTCCTTATAATCTTCAGACCTGGAGCTATTGCGTTTAATACGCAAAAGTTTGCCATAAGGAATACTATTCTTAAGGCTTGTGGGGTGGCTGCTTCGTGCATGGAGCACTGAATTGCCCGCTGTTGGCTTCCTGAAGAGTGCTGTCTGTATCCTGCCATCTGCTATGAATACTCTGACATCTAGGTAGTTGACCTCGGTATTGCTAATCTCACCAGAGAATTTTAGATTCAAGTTGTTACTGTTAAGATGTTTGATATATTCCTTGACTGACTCTCTACTGCCTCGCCAGACAAGAAAGAGGTCATCAATATAGCGCCTCCAAATTATGGTTTTGACGACCCAATGGTCGCAGGAGTCCGACCATGCCGCCCGCTTCTCCCACCAGCCGACAAACAAGTTCGCGTAGCTGGGGACGAAGCAGGCTCCCATGGCCGTCCCCCGCTTTTGTCGGTAAATCTTGTCCTGAAAAGTAAAATGTTATTGAACAGACAGAAACGAAGAAAGTCAGTCAACATCTCACTGTGTTCTCTGTATTCTGATGGTCTTTGTTGCAGAATCGGGCTAATAGCATCTATGCCTTGTTCATGTGAGATACTTGTATATAGACTGGCTATGTCCAATGTCACAATCAGGAAGTCCGATTCCCATGGGCTTCCTTCCACATATCGTAGGAAATCCTTTGTGTCTCTAGTATAGGAGGACAATTCCTCCACAAAGGGAAAGAGGTAGAAGCCTATGAACCTCGACATGTTCTCTAAAAGACCCCCAATAGATGAAATTATGGGGCGTCCTGGCGGTTTCTCAGGGTCTTTATGCACCTGTGGCAGGTGGTAGAAGGTGGGTATCCTTGGATTGTTAACTTGTCTTCTGCGTCAGCTGCAGCAACCAGAGCACGGGTGGCCAAGGCTACCAGGATTCTACGCAAAGAGGCTGAGAGACAACAACATGAGCAGCATGAACAGCTAGAGGAGCCTGACAGAAGATCTCGCCCACCGCCTAACATGGATAAGACTAAGACAAGAAGCCAACAGGCTCTATTGGATTCTACAGCAAGACAGGAGCTCCATGCCGCCCGTAGGAAACTAAATTCAACTGGGGACACAGTTCTCAATTTATTTCTCAAGAAGGGACTTCTCAGCAGCACCAACAACCAAATCTCTGCGAGTGTCCCCGCTTTGCTTCCCACTACCTTCTATAACACTGATGTTGAATCGGGGCAGTCAACTACAGAAACTTGTATTATTTCTGAGCTGCAACCTCTTACTGAAAACATTGAAACTGTAAGTACTATTAATGACTCTATCCAGACCCCTGTCCTACGTATTTCAGAGGCTCCGACTAGCGCAAGCCATGTTTCAGAGCCTGCACGACAAACTATGTCTTTTTCTGGAATAGGGGGAAACATTTTGGGGGTGCAACTAGACTCAACCTCACCTTTACCAGGCACGGCTCAATCTAGTCAGCTGACCCCTAGTAGACTCAACTACTCTAACTGAGCTCTCAAATATAGCTACACCTACAGCTACACCCCCTACACAACAAACAGTTGCCTCCGAGGATTCAGATTTGTTAGAGGGGGGCAGCACATTGACTCTAACAACGGCAGGGGAAGGCATATTAAAGAGTCGGACTTGTGTGGAGAAGGAGAAGGAATCCAGTGAGTTTTTTTCATTCTCTGATGAAATGGTTTAAATGTACCGGCGGGGTGGTCAGACGATACTGACTCACTGGAGGGTCTTGAAGATTCTGAATTGCAATTTAGCTAGTATGATGAAAGTACAGATGAGCAAGATTCTAATATTAACACGATTAGAGCTAAATCTAAAACTACTACCAGAATACAGGAAAAGGGTGCCAAGGATATACAGACTGCCCCTGATTCATCTCCGCAGCTAGCAACAACATCTAATATCCCAGCAAGTTCGGAGATTTCTCATTTAGCTGTAGAGACTATTTTACAGGCTATAGCGGCTCACAGAGAAGAGACTGCACAAGACAGTAAAAAATCAAGGGCTGCACTCCGAAAAATGCAAGGAGTAGTCAGAAAACTTTCCAAATCCTGCAACCTAATAGGTGAAAGAGTCACCGAGATGGAAGCTAGGGTTATGTCCAATGAAAAAGAAACCACGTTGACTGCTGAACGTGTTAAGCTTCAAGATGCTGAATTAGTGGATATCAAATGGAAGTTAGAGGAATTTGAAAACCGACAACGTCGGAACAACCTTCGCATTTTAGGTGTCCCAGAGAAACTTGAAGGGGGTGATACTAGAGCATTTGTGGTTAAACTACTAGAAGATTCTATACCTGCACTCAAAGACTGGAATTTGAATGTAGAGGTTCAACGGGCTCACCGGATGCCATTTAATATTCCAACAAACCTGGCATATACCCTAGAGCCATTTTGGTTTATTTCGGTAATTTTTTAGTGAGACAGGTTGTAGCTGAGAAGGCTAGGCCAGATCACAAGGTACAATATAACGATTTTGCTTACTTTTCAAGACCAGATTTTTGCCATGTAACGGTGGAAAGACGTTGGCAATTGAGATCCCTGATCAAACCGTTTCAAGACAAAGGTGCACAAGCATATCTTAATAACCCCGCAAAGTTAAAAATTGTACATGGCGGTCTTACTAAATTCTTCGTTTCGGAGATCAAAGCAAAAGCGTACTTAGACCAGATTTCGTAATATGCTTAGTAGATTTTGAATGAAACTGAAAAATTGTTTTGTTTAATTAATGGCTTTACGCTCCTATATATGTTTAAGCGATATGTCATATTTGTTATTATGTGTACTATAATTATCATGGGAATATTTTAAGCTATATACACTATATATACACTATATTTGCACTGATACTGACTAAAGCTATTCTCTAATCTTGACTTTCTTTTTCCTCTTTTTTTACCCCTTTAGATTCTTACTTTTACTTTTACCTTTATTCTTTATTATCTAATGTTTTTCTTGAAGCGGTTGCTCAGACACATTGCTGTATTCACATCACTCAGACTCTGGTTGAGTTTGTATGCCCATTGAATTGGGAGGGGGGTTTGAGGGGGATGGGGGTTGGGTTGCTAAGGGGAGGCTCGGGTGGGTCACCTAGGGAGGTGAAAACAAAAAAAGAAAAAAATGAACCAGCTTCTATTGCAGAGGAAACTAGGAAAAAGAGATCAAATAGTATAGTAACAGAGCTAGAATATTATTTGCGTGAGGCACTGCGACAATCATTCTCTATTAATAATGGGTAGGTTAAATGTTCAGACTTGGAATGTTGGAGGTTTATTAACAGGAGATAAACGAAGACGAATGGCTGAATTGCTTAAGCTAACTCCAGTAGACATACTTTGTCTTCAAGAAACGCATCTGCCATGGGATAAAAAATCATGGTTAAATATTAATGGGTACAATTTATTTGCTGTTTCCACACAGACCTCAAATATAAGGGGGGTCGCAATACTTGGGAAAAAATATCTGGGTCTAAGTGTACGACACTTATCAGATCCCCATGGCAGATGGGCTATTTCAAAACTTGCCTGTGGTATAATCTGTACAGTTTACGGTTCAAATCTAGACGACCCCACAATTTTTGAAGAACTAGAGATCGAATTGCCTACATGGCAAGGCCCATTAATTTTATGCGGAGATTTTAACATCTCATTAATACCACCGATCTTTAATGTCCCCTCAAAAACAAAATACCAAGGACGCAAACCCAGAGTTTATAAAACCCTTAGCAGACTTATCAGTAATCTCGGATTAATTGATATCTGGCTACATAACAATCCATATGATCAAGGCTTTACCTACTTCTCTCATCCCCATCAAAAGCAGGTTCGAATTGATTACATATTTGCTACTCTAGACCTTCTTCCATTCTCAACTATAAAAAAAATTCCAAGAATAATTTCAGACCATAATGCTTTAATTTGTGCAATTACATTTAATCCTCTTATTACTCAATCTAGGTCCTGGTCATTTGATCGGAAACTACTTTCCAATACTGAATTTGTTTCACATATTAAAAAATGGACTGAGGAGTTTTTTTAATATAAATCGCTTTAGTGCCTCCAGAAATATAGTCTGGGATTCATATAAATCTTCTTTAAGAGGTGAGATCTCTAGTTTTCAATATGCAGCACGAATTAAAGCTAGAAACCTTTATGAAATAAAGCTAAAGGATTTAACGAAAGCCGAAATAGAGCACACCTGTTTAAAAGAACAGAACAAAGAATCCAATAATCAATGGCTTCGGGTGGCGGTCCTGAAAGCTGAGCTTAATACTGAATTGAGTCAAAAAGCTGCTCAAACTTACAGAGCTTTTAGAAAGAAGGTCTATGAGACTGGTGAAAAAGTAGGTAAACAACTCGCTTTGCGCACACGTCAAAAAAATGTCTATAATAATATCACTTCTATTGTAGAGGGTGGACGCACTTATGTTCAGTCTACAGATATTATTACTCAATTCCAACAGTATTAGCAAAATCTATACTCTGAGGAAGGGAATAACTCTGAAAAAGATATCGACATGTTTTTGGCTGGTTTTCTTAACAATACGGCAGCTACTAACCTGCTGGATGATGGGATGAGAGAAGTACTTGAAGCGGAGATTACTATTGATGAAGTCGTAGAAGCTTTATCGCTTTTATCTTCGGGCAAAGCAGCGGGCCCGGATAAATTGCCAATCGAGATTTATAAGATTCTTAGGGGCCAGATGTAGGTAGGACTTATTTACCCATTTTTAATTACCGAATTTTACCGATTCAGTAATTAAAAATCGGTAAATAAGAATGGGGGACATGTAGGAACATCCAGATGTTCCTTTTACCGAATCGGTAAAAATCTGTATTTACCGATTCGGTAAATACCGACCGGTAATGGCCATTCATTCCTATGGGCTTTGCAGCCCATAGGAATGAATGGGCATTTCTGATTCGGTATTTACCGAATCGGTAAATACAGATTTCCACAAGGGTGCAGGGGGTGTCACTTTGACACCCTCTGGCACCCCCAAAAGAGGCTCGGGTGCCATGTGGCAGGCATACCTGCCCTAAGGGCAGGTCTGCCTGTCATATGGCACAGGTGTGCATGCACACATGTGCATGCACACCGGATTCGGTATTTTACCATCAAATATATTTGATGGTAAAATACAGATTCGGTAAGGGTTGTGGGACTCAGAAGAGTCCCACCTACATATCAAAATTATCGAATAGGTAAAAATACCGATTCGGTATTTTACAGATTCGGTAAATTTACCGATCGGTAAATTTACCGAATCTGTAAAATATGTGGCCCTACATACCATTTCGTTAATACCGGTCGGTAACGGCCGAAAATACCGATTTTCGGCCGTTACCGACCGACCTACATCCGGCCCTTAGTTCTTTATTAAGCCCTTTATTATTGGATTTATTTCTCGGCGTACAGTATAATGGCATTCCCCCACCTTCTTGGGATGAGGCTAGCATTATAGTATTTCCTAAGAAGGGAAAATCACCCGAACAGTTGACCTCTTATCGACCTATTTCATTGATAAATTCGGACTCCAAATTATATGCCAAAGTGATGGCTCTCAGACTCAGCAGGGTCATTGGACATCTGGTTTCTCCGTGGCAGCATGGCTTCGTTCCGGGTAAGGGGACAACTGATCATATTCGCCGTACTATCGCTTTATTCGATGCCATGTCTGTCACGGGGGATCAGATGTCTATGATCCTGCTTGACGCTGAGAAAGCCTTTGACCGTGTTTCATGGAGCTTTCTGTGGGTTGCCATGGCACGTCTTAATTTCGGCCCCAAATTTCTTAAATCCATAAAATCTATGTATCAACCCAAAGCAAAAGTCTCAATTTTAGGATTGGAATCAAGTTTCATCAATATAACAAGAGGCACAAGACAAGGTTGTCCTTGCTCTCCTTTACTTTTCGCCCTTTATATTAATCCCCTTATCTTAAAACTAATAGAAAATAATAATATAAAGCCAATTTTATACAATCATTATGAAACCAAAGTTCTAGCCTATGCAGATGACATCGCGGTATTAACATCTCACCCGATCGAAGCGCTACATGAAATCGAACTGCACTCTCTCCAATATGGTAAATATTCGGGTTATTCTCTGAATAGGGGAAAGACCATTGTACTGTGCACAGACAATACTATATGCTCAGACACTAGAAGAGCAAAAACTGCGACATATCTTGGTGTGATCCTTTCCACTGATATAAAGATGTTAGTAAAAAACAATTTTTATCCACTAATAGATACAATTAAGAATGACTTGGATAGGGTAAATGGTTTACATCTTTCCATTATAGGCAGAGTAAATTATTTGAAGATGAATATACTACCGAAATGTCTCTACCTCTTTCGCTCTATCCCTTTAAGTATAGATTCTAAGATAATTAACTCAATTAATAAACTCACCTCTAAATTTGTGTGGCAACATGGGAAGATCAGACGATCTTTACATTACTTATCCACTCCGCTTAACAGAGGTGGGCTTACTGCGCCGAATATTATTCTGTATCATTGGGCAGCTTTTTTAAAACACCTTAAACCAATGATTCTCGAAACACCCCCTGCCATGGATACTATTAACATCACTATTCCCACAATTTATGAACTAATGCTTGGGCATGAAGCCAATGGAATGTTATTAAGAAAAACTGAAAATGCTCATTATAAGCAAATCAAGGGTGAGATCATTAAAAGTGCCTGGCTGATCTGGAATCAGATAAGTAAACATATACATATTGGCAAACTCAACCGATATACGCCCCTATTTCATTTGACCATTACCTCTGATCTTGATTTTGAACATACAGCCAAGAAATGGTATAGCCTGGGCATAAGAACAATTAACGAGGTTTGGATGAATGGCCCACAGACTACATTTCAAGATGTTAAAATAAAATTTGGTCTCCCAGAAAGGGACTTTCTCAAATTTGCTCAACTGCATGCAAAATTAAAAGCTAAAAAAGATCTAATTAATCTTCAGAAGAACGATCTAATAGAATCATGCTATCTCGTAAAAACTAGGATAGGAACACTATATAATATCCTAATAACAAATGTCAATGATGATATCGAGAAAACAGAAACTAAATGGGCGGTAAAATTAAATAATCCCGATATCGATATAGACAAAACACTAGAAATGAGCAATAAATTATTTATGGCTAGCAATTTAAGGGCACAATTGTATAAAACCATTTATGATTTATATTTTACCCCTGCCAAACTTTTTGCATGGGGTAAAAGGGAAAACGACCTATGCCCACGTTGCTCACAAGGTCCAGCGACGCTAATCCACCTGTTCAGCAGCTGCCCCGAGCTACGTTTATTAAAAAATATGATTGCCTTATTTTGGGAGAAGGTCTTTCATCACAAACTTCCAGAGTCCGATACTTTGTATGTGTTGGGATTTGACAGTTCGTTAAAATTAAGTAAATCGGAACAAAGATTGTTATTTATAGGTACAGCTGTACTGAGATTAATCTTGTCTGCACGGTGGAAGGATAGTCTTCCCCCTAGCTTCCAAATTTGGCTAGCTCGCTTTCTCGCAGTCTTTAATTTTGAATCTGCAATATATGCGACCAGGGGAATCAAAACAAAACTTCGTGGCAAAGAGCTATGGCACCCTATAACAATTTGGAAAGAAGGTTTTTGTCCAAGTGGAATTGGTTAAATTAAATTGGAAGCTTTATTTGTATGCTCTGTAAATGGTTTTTTATTTTTTCTGAATTTTTCTGAATTTTTTGAATTTCAATGTAAATAATGAATGTTTTGTATCTCACTGAATGTGTATTATCCTCTGCTTAACGCTGGTTCTAATAAAAAAATAAAAAAAGGATTGTGAACTTGTAAGAATTTAAATTCCTCCAAAGACAGCATACCTTTCTCGTGCCATTTACACGTCAGTGATTTGTACTGTGTTATATTTTCCAAGTACTCCTTCATTGTAATGGGTGCATAATTATCTTGGTTGCTAAGTTAAAGAAGAGCTTCTTTGCAGTAGCTGTTACGAGTTTGTAGGACAACATTACCACCCTTATCAGAGGGTTTCATTATTATGCTCTTGTCGACTTCCAAATCCCTTATTGCTTTCCTTTGATCGTATGTCAGGTTCCACTTAGGTCTATTATCCCCTATTGGATTCTCCCTCAATTTCCAGAGATCAAGCATGACCTTGTCGTGGAAAACATCAATTGTATCCATAGTCGTTGGTGGGACAAATTTTGAAACTGGTTTAAACGGACTTGCTGCTAGTTAGTGCTACGGAGACGTGCAGCCTATTTAGGAAACGATGCAGCCAAACGAGGGGACTAACACACCCAGCATGCACCAAACTGACTTTGGTAATCATCTATGAGGAAGTGAGAAAACGAAACGCGTCGGATGTCAGAGTCAGGTGTTGTAAATTAACTCTGTGCGTGCATTTCCATACCAAATAAAGCACTGGGGAAAGCTGTTTTGTTCTAGAGTGCCGCTCATTTTGTTGGACAATCCCCGAAGGAGCTGAATGTATGTATGTATGTATATGTATTTTCTATATGCTCCGGGATCCCGCACATGGGCGGGGATTATTCATAGATTATGACTTTGATGAGTATACCCCTGAATGAGAACTAGGATTACAGGTAAGTAACTAATCCTTCTGCGTATCAAGGAGTGTGTTACAATGTAGTTTGTCTGTATTTCTTGTATTGCAGGCAAGGTGGAATGTCGCCTGAGATTACACGTTATCTGCAACTGTGGGAGTGGGTTTCAACCAAATGTGGAAAATGCAAGACGAAGGGGAGGTGTGTAACTGTGAACGAAACGCAGCTGCTCCCTTTCCGATGTGGGTCAGCCCATACGTTGTGATGTGTGCAGAAAAACTCCTCTATATTATCAGCCCATTAAGTGACCCATGTAAGAGTCTATCCTAGCTGTGTCTCTAAAGGTGTGGTGTCAGATTAGCCAATCCAGCTACGTCAACGCTGTGGTTGTGTGTTCCCCCGCTGAGGAACACCCCGCTGGCTCATCTCTCCCCAACAACTCTGATAAGACGGCCTCCCACTCCACGGGTAGGGGGAATTTGCGGAGGCCTTACAGGTCCTCCTTGCGTAAGGCAACTCCCTCTGCCCTGGCCCAGTTAAGGAAGGAGCAGCGCCATGCTGCTGCGTGCGGAGCGATCGGCACTCTCCAGCGTTTTGTGATTAGGCGTTTAGCGGTAGCTAGGCCAGGTCTAGAAAGCTGGAAGTGGCCCCATGTTTTCTCCTCCTTTTGAACAGATGAATGTTTTTTTTTTAAATTATATTTCTTTATTGCGGTTTCAAGAGTACAGTCCATGTTCACATACCACTACAACAGTGTATACAATGAGTGTTCCAATAACAAACTCAAACATAATTTTGTATATACTTTCCCTTGAAAATTCTTCCCACATCTGACATTTTTAAACCTTTAACTAGGCATTCCCCAAAACTCCCCACCCTCCCCCCTACCGGGTCCAACCAACTTGATGTCTGTCTATCCTAAAATCAGTCGTGGGTTCCCTCCTGACTGTGGGTCACAACCCTATTGTGATGTTCATCATATTGTGGTGTGCGTGTGGAATTTGGGGCATGTTCCACTATATCTTGTACCATCATCCCCCATGCCAGCAGCACTTCGGGGAGCTGATCATCTTTTCTAGTGTTTCGTATATATGCCCCTCCTCGGCCAGTGCCCCTTCCTTCAAATCTGCTTTCCAGTTTGCTAGCAGCGGCCTCCGTTGAGTTAATCAGTGGATCGCTATGCGCCTCTTAGCTGTTATGAGCCCCCAAAACCAGGAACCACATGCTCGTCTTGCTCTTAGGGTAATGGGGAATTAAACCAAGGAGACCAGTACGCACATCTAAGGCAATCGTCCATCCCATTATTCTATTCAATTCCTCCAGGACCGCCGTCCAGTATGTCTGAATTATTGGATGAGTCCACACCATATGTGGAAAATCTGCCTGAGCTTATTGACATCTAGAGCACTTTGGATCTCTAGATCCATCAATGGCGTGCAGCCGCCTGGGTGAAAGGTAGGTCATATGAACTATATTATACTGTACCTGTTTAAATCTATCACATACCGACACCTTGCATACGCTTTCGTATGTTTTCACCCTCCGGCCATGGCAATCATAGTGACCAAGGTATGGGTGTGTCCCGGGGCCTCCGGAAACGTTGGCCATAATTGCCGAGCCGTTGCCGCTATTTTGGCATATTGCAAAAAATTCCCAACCCAAAGGTATCCACCGCCTCCTGATATGTTATGAACCTATTTTCCGGGTAGAGGTCAGACAGCTTTAGGCAGCCTCTTATCTTCCATTTGTCAGTTGACATAACCCATTCTATTTCAGCGAAGTGGGGCATAGTCCAGAGATCTACCTCTGGGGCATATGGCTGTTCCGGAACAAGCCTCTTGACCACTCTGTTCCATATTGCAGCTAGTAATCCAACCAAAGGAGGGCATTGTTCCCACTGCCTCCCCATAGTCCAAAGGAGCACTCCTAACTGGCGTTCTCCATATGTGTCTGCAAGTTGTGACCGTTCCCAGGAGGGGTCCTTGTCCAACCAGGCTATAGCATGCTGCAATTGTGACATAAAATGATATAGCTCTAAGTTTGGGATTCTTAATCCTCCCTTGCCCCACTTGCGTTTCATGACCTCTAGGCTGACCCAACAGCGTTTCCCATTCCATAATAATCCTGTTAGCAGTACATCTAATTCTTTAAATATCTGATGCAGAAGATCGAAAGAGGAGCCCTACATGGTGAAGAGACATCTAGGCAGGACCACCATTTTTATTAAGGCGATCTTCCCCCATTAATGAGAGTTTGAGTGTGTTCCAGAAGGTTATGCTGCCCTGAAGACCTTTGAGTACCCTCCCCATATTGTGCTTGTAAAAGGTATTGTTATCTCTAGCTATCCGTATCCCGAGATCGCGTAGTGAGTCTGGTACCCATGAGAGCCCCAGCTCAGGGAGCTGGACTCCGCCTCTCTCGGCCTCTGACCCAATCGCATATAATTGAGATTTTAGTTTATTAATGCAGAGTCCGGAGGCCCTGGCAAACTGATCCAAAGCTGCGAGCAGTACCGGAATTGATTGGGTCGGTTGGCGTAAATACACCAATGCATCATCAGCATAAAGTGATACAATATGTTCTATATGACCTACTATAATACCCTGCCCCTGGAGCACCTTATGAAGATAACACACCAATGGCTCCATTGCCAAGGCAAACAACAAGGGTGAGAGCGGACACCCCTACCGCGTCCCTCTTTCTATTGCCATTGCATCCGAGACGTACCGACCCGTGCGCACCCTCGCCACAGGTTGAGCATAGAGCAGTTTCACCCAGTACACAAACCCCTCACCTATCCCCCTATTTAGAAGCACGTGCCATAAGTAGTCCCACCAGTTTGAGTCGAAAACTTGTTCGATATCCAGGAATGCCACGGTATCCTGTTGGGCAACCCCCCCCCCCCCAGTGATTGCATGACGTGTGCAAGACGGCGGATGTTTCTTAATGCATTCTTACCTGGCATAAAACCTGAGTGGTCTTCATGAACCAGCTGAGTGAGTTACGGAAGCAGTCCACTTGCCAGCACTTTGCTAATAATTTTAAGATCTACGTTCAGCATAGAAATTGGCCTATATGAACTGGGGAGCAGGTGATCCTTCCCCTGTTTGGGGATCATCACAATCAGCGCTTTGCGCATTGAGTCTGGCAATATGTTGTTCTCGCCGGGTTCCGTAGTAATTTCCAGGATCTTGAGGACGAAGACCTCCCCCCGCCCATATTCTTTGTAGAATCCCGCCGCTAGGCCACCCATACATGGGGATATAGCGGTTGAACAGATGAAGGATATAGACCTCCTATCGAAAAGACATGTCCGCCCTGTGCAGCGGGATAAGGTGGTAGCCGCCTCGCTCCAGCCGGTGACTAGTTCGGGGCAATACCACAGCATGTATAAAATATCTACATCAGCTAAGTGGCATCTGGGGCAAGCGGAGACCATACGGTGAAAATATTTATTGATTTTGGCTGGGGTGAGGTATGATCGGTGTAGAATGAAAAACTGTATCTGACGGAAACATTGGTTACAGGGGATGCTGGAGGGGCCCTCTAGGACAGCTATCATTCGGACTTGAAGACGCGTCCCAGTTTCCCTTCCCAATGTAGCTTTAAGGGGTTCAGAGAGGTTGCAGAATGATGATGTAGAGATGCTGCGAACCATCTAATCAGATGGCCCCATCACCCATGACATGCAGGTATGTATCTACAGGGCACAGGAGGCTCTTTAGATATGCATCCCCACCAAGAAGTTGGTGAGAGCTGTAGTAGGTAGCTCCCCGGATGAGGACCCAACCCCTCCACCAGCTCAGTGTATGGGATAAGGGTCCCATCCTGGAACAGGCCTCCGGTATCCTGAATGCTGGCTGTGTCCCAACCCCACAATTCCGCCACTGAGGTAATTCACTTTTCCCTGGGGGTTCTCAGAAGAGGGATAGTGGGGGCCTATAGTTTTGTGGCGCGGTGGTGAACTGGCTTCTACGAAAGTATTTGTAAGCCACTGAAAGCAACAGGGAGCCTGCGCCTTTTTGCCGTATGCATGGGTGAAACCAGTGTAAAAGGGCGAGTTGCAAAGTAGGGGGATATGCAGTGGCCGTGCCCGCATGGTGAAGGGATGCCAATTATCTGGCAATCCACTGCATTTGAGCCACTAGATAATATTGCTCAAGATTAGGAGAGGCTAGGCCGCCCTGCCCTGTAGGTGGATTGTTTTTTTAATGGAGACTCTGTGCCTGGAGGCCCCCCAAATAAGGTCTCTGACTATTTTTATTCTAATTTGCTGAAAAAGGCTGGAGGTAAGTAAACCGGTAGGTTTGTGAAATTATAAAGGAGCCTGGGTAGAATCAAAATCTTAGAGAGGGCGATGCTGACGGAGATGAATAGCGGTAGAGCCCTCCAGAAGGCGATCTGTGATCTTAATAGCAGTCACTGGTCTGGTAATGTTTCCATCTAGAATGTCAGTTTTATTCCGACAGATATGAATACCTAGATAGAGGAAAGTGCCAAGACACCATGACACCGGTTCACAGCTCAGTGAGTAGCCTGGGTCTGGGGTGCTCACATCGAAGGGAAACCGTAGATTTCAAAGCGTTAACCGCTGGCCTGGCACCGCAACGAATGCCGACTGTCCAATACAACAACGGGAGGACAGTGTGGAGGTCTCTAATATGTAGTAGAATATCAGCTTATAAAATTATGTGCATGTCATCCCCAAGAGGAATCCCCGTGTCAACATGTGCCCAGACACACGCCCCCAATGGTTCCACTGATAATGAGAAAAGCAGGGGGAATAAGGGGCATCCTTGCCTGTTCCCGTGGCCTACTGCTATGGCCTCCGATATGAGGGATTGTTTTGACTCTGATGATTGGGTGTCAGTATAGCATTCAAACCAGCCCTATGAAAAAGGCCCCAATGCCAAATTTGAGGTAGCTAACAAGTGATCCCATTCAAGAGAGTCAAATGCTCTTTCAAGGTCTAAAGCTAAGCAGCCCAATCGTGGCCATTCCAGTGGGGCATATGAAGTAGCAATGGAGATTAAGGGAAGTGCTGTGAGCTGGGACAAATCTGTTTGGATCAGAATGGACCAAGGTGGGGATGCAGGACGCTAACCTGTTGGCTAGAATTTTGTAATCAGTATTCAAGATCTATAGGAGCCCAGGGAAGTGGGATATTTCCTTGGTTTCAGCAGGGAGACTATGTTGGCTGCGTATAAGGAAGGCGGAAGTGTGGACCGGTCTATCGGGGAGTTAAAGCGGGCATGCAAGTGTGGTATGATTGTGTCTTAAAAAAAATCAGCTGGGAGCCCATCTGACCCCGGCTTTTTCCCGATGCTAGAGACATAAGTGCATCCCTCACCTCATCTACTGTAATGGGAGAGTCCAACGTCAGGCGATGGTCGAGGGCCATCGTAGGTAGGTCAATCTCGTCTAAAAAGGCTGATTTGCTGAGGAGTCCCGTGAGCCTAGGATGCATACAGGGAAGAGTTGTGACAAGTCACGACTGTGTGAAAATCCATTTGCGTGCTTATGTGTCCTAAGTCATCTTGTATGGTGCTCTTGACGTATGCGGTAAGCAAGCAGTCTACCTGCCTTGTCTGCTGTGGCATGTGTACGCGCAGAATGAGCTAAGAACTTATGGCATTGCAACCTTTCCAAAAAAGTAAGCCGGTCTGCTTGCATGGCTTAGAGTTTCGTTTTAGCTTCAGGGTGAGTGACCGAGAGGGATTCCTGTCATAGGAGGCTTTGCTCGAGCGCACCTAGGGAGGTGTTGAGTTGTTTGCGAATGTTCCATGTCAGGCCCAGGCGCGCGCACTCATGTCACTACCTTGAAAGTCTCCCATTCGGTGATCAGAGAGTCTGTGGAGCCCACATTGCGCCCAAATAAGTCTTGCAACAATGCTTCGAAACGCCGGGTCTTCTAATGCTGCTGGTGGCAGCCTCTAGGTGGGGCTCAGCGGGGGTCTCCTCTCCCAGCTAACTGTCATATACTGGGGGTTTTGATGTGTGCGCCCCAGATGCTCGTTATCATGGATCAAGGGGAGTAGTGCTGTTGAGGCCAGAATGCGGTCCGGTCGCACATGTAGGTTGTGGATCAGGTAGGAGAAGGAATATATACGAGAGCCTGGGTTACGCGCCAGCCAGGCACCTGACCGAGACCAATGCTCCAGCCACATTCGCAAAGCTTGTGCGTTATGTGATGCGTGTGAGGGGTGGGAAGGAGCAATCTAGTGAAACCTATAGTACTGAATCGAAGTCTCCCCCTAAGATCCAGCGGGACAGAACCGTGTGCAAGCCGCATAGGAAAGTATTTTGATCTACATTAGGGGTGTGTATGGATCCCAGCAAAACTGGTCGCCCATTCAGTTTACCCCCAAGGAATACTTATCACCCATCTGCATCTACCACCACTTCCTCCCCCTCCCAAGGGATCCCCTGCTTTTACCTAGATCAATGTGCTCCATGCTTTGAAAGAAATATTCGTGCTGTATACTCAACCTCAACAGCGGTGTCGTAATAGGACAGCTATATATTTGTCAAAAGTGTCTCCTGAAGTAAGGCGATACCAGCGGCTCTGCATTGCAAATATGAGTATATGAAATATCTGCGTGAATGGGAGTGAATCCCCCTGCGTTGTAGGTGATAATGTTAACCCGTACCATATGTGAGCATTATGCTTATATGCATGCAGCTGCATGGCTGTCGCAGAGTGGAGAAGTGCGGGGGAAGCAGCTTCTCCTGGGCAATTGCCGAAACTGATCAGGGAAAAAACTAAAATTAACAATTGAAACATGTAACCATGTAAGATCGAATTCCTAACTGACGTTGGCCTAATCAGGCGTGACATAGACCTGACAACTAGCGCTCAGCCAGATTATGAATCTAGCGGGAGTGGTGTGTGTGAAGGTGGCCTACCTGGCCTATCCCCATCTAGGCAGGGCCGTTTCTAGGTGTTTTGCTGCCCTAGGCGAGAATTTAAAAATGCTGCCCCCTACCTTTTCCTACCATAACTCCGTATCTCTCTCTTCTGAAGTTCATGGACTCCTCTCTCGTGTGTTGAGTGCTCCCTTTAAAGCTCCCTACTCTGCACCTCTCACCCCTCCACTGGTTCATTAACTCTCCCTGAGTCTATCACCTATTGTTCCAGTGTTCCTCGTTCCCTAGCGTTTCTCCTCTGCCTCTCCCCCTACTCTCTCTGCAGTTCTCGATTGTCCCTCTCCCTCCAGATTTCAGTGTTGTTGTAACCCCCTCCCCCGCCCTGGCCCTATTCAAATGGTCCTGTCCTTCCTGTTTCACCAGCTCGCATCTGTTCACAGGCCCTGCACTCCTGATACTGCCTATCATATCTCCTTCTCCCTCAATGATTCCCGCATGCCTCTTTCATCTCTGCTCTTGGTGTCTTTAATCTCCACTGACCTTATAGTACTCAATATTCCCCCTTTTAACCCATGCCTCCCCATCACCTTTCATCACTTCCTGATATCAGTGGTCCTCACCTTTCGCCTTAATTCAACGCTTACTCCTCCCCTCCGCTTCTCTAATATACTCCTGTCTGCAGAGGTCACTGCTTCTCTTAGCTGTGCCCCCGGTGGCATGGGGAAACCCCACTCCAGCACCTTAAGCAGAGGCAGCACTGATCCCATGGAATGGCGAACTGGTCCCCACTTAAAAGTGAATATGTTGTTTGTGGGCCTCTTCTGCCTGCAAGTCAAAATAATAGCGTTAGGGAATATCAGGAAAGAGGGTGGATGTGTGAAAGGACCTATGCACACATGCAATGACAGATGGATGGATGGAAACAGTATGGCTGAATGGGGCAAGAGGTTAGTGTATGGAAAGGTGAAGGGGGTGGATGGATGAGTAGAAGGGAGGGGTAATGGATTGACCCTCCGAAGGAAGATGAAAAGCTGAAAGGAACTCTTTTAAGCACGGTTGGATTTGCACGCTTTGCGAGCTCGGTGTGATTGGAATTAAGTTACAAGTGAGGGGTCTTTTAATTTTCTCGCTACTCACTTGTGTCCCTTCCTTCAGCACCCCTGCCCTCCATTCACCAGGTCTTGCTCACCCTTTCTTTCTTGCCTGTCACCCCCCACTAGCTTCTCTTCTCCCTGCTTCTGTGTGTGCCTTCCCTCCCTTCAGTGGTGCCTGCTCACACTCCGCTTCTTTCGTGTTGCATTGCCCTTCCTTGCTTCCCTAATAATACACCAGATGTGTCCCTGGTGCTTGCGTGGTCTGCTCTCTTCCACTCACCCCTCTTTAGCAGTTCCTGATTTCTCGTCTTGCTCCTCAGCTCTCTCACCCCCTTTCTCGTCTGCCCCCGCCTCGAGTCCCGCTGCCTCTCCCACATGCACCTGCAAACCATTCTCCACTTGCTGCTGCCCTAGTCCACTCATTTAGACCTCACAGCCCTCCTCCTGCCTACTAGTGCCTTAGCAAGGGTGCCAAGGGTCCTACTGTGAGCAAGGAAAACAGCCCCGTGAAGTAAAAAAGGAGCTATATTTGGACCCTTCCGT
Source organism: Lissotriton helveticus (assembly GCF_964261635.1). Classification (NCBI taxonomy): domain Eukaryota; kingdom Metazoa; phylum Chordata; class Amphibia; order Caudata; family Salamandridae; genus Lissotriton; species Lissotriton helveticus. The sequence continues at coordinate 381,463,164 of NC_136060.1, forward strand.
GTCTCGGTGACACTGCACCCATGGCACAATTTATAGCTAGGCTTCTGCTGCCCATTTCAGCACCCCTTCCCGCCCCGTCTGTCACTGCGATGCTGTGATTTCTCTGCCTTCTTGGCCTCCGAGGGGAAAGGAGCTCCGTGGCTGGAAGGGCTGGGGGGTAGGCCTGTCGCCTCATGGACTGCCTCGGCAGAGTAAGGAACAGCAGGCCATTGCGGAACCGTGTTCCCTGGTGGCGCACCGGAATAGCGATGCAGGCACTTCTGGTGGAGGTGGACGAGGGCGAGGGCTGCGAGTGTGTGAAAGTGTTGGGAACAGTGTGAGAAGAGTGAGCAGCAGATTTTGTGTGAAGTGAAAATTGGGAGGAAGTTCCGACTAGCAGAGAGCGGAGTGAGAAGGTGTGTATACACTGGTACCGCTTGCATGCTCCACACACCACTATGCGCAGGATGTACAAGAGAGGTGCGCTTGCACTCACTGCCTTCAAATAAATAAAAAACGTCCCCCATTTTGCCGCCCTAGCCCTTTAGCCTCCCTAGGCGGCCGCCTAGTCCTGCCTAATGGTAGAAACGGCCCTGCATCTAGGTAACATTTGAGTAGGAGAAGGAGAAAAAGCCATCAAGTTTGCATGTATTGTTAGGCGAACTCGTATATGATCGTGTCAGGAAGCGGGTACTGCGGTTCTTTGGAGCTTGAACGGCAATTTGAGACAACTCTGAGCTGAAACACTTGTCATGCTAGAACTTTCTGGGCTTCTCCTCGCGCACGAATTACCATAATTTCGGCAGCCTTTTTAGAAGGAACTCTAGAAAGGCCACATCCAAGCACATCGCCCTTTGTTAGACCGTTGGTACTTGTAGATGAAGTAAGTTTATTCAGTCTTGCGATCCCAACATACCAGATTCACGGAGTCCAGTCCTCTGCTGCAACTCTGAATAGCACTGGCTCACCTGCTCCTCCTGGCATTGCAATCTTTGGAGTGAAACTGACATCTCAGCTGCAAAAGAAAAGAGAAACCAGACAGACTAGACATTAAGCGTGCGTATGCACAAAGCTCGAGCAAACTGAAATTTCGCTCTGGACTACTAACCAATCCCTAACACTAGTAGCGCTTCCCTAATAATATGCTAACCTCAGCGCACTTAAGATTTGACTCTACAAAGGCTGTAAGGTACAAAAGGTGCCATTAGCAAGACAATAGTCATGTGGCCGTAGCGCAGATTATGAATAAGCACACCTAGCGCCAATAATCACTAAGTGAAACCAAGCAAGCAAGCAGAAGACTGTAAAGACTGGGGCTTGAGTTTCACCACCAACCAAAGAGTGTGTCGACTCGTGTCAGCCTCAAACAGGTACACTGCATAAGGTTAACCTACTGTTGCTCATAGGTGTCTGTGTAAGGCTGAGTAAGTGACTGAGGGGAAACGTAGTGGTGTGCACTTACTAAAGTATGTTCTTTATCTGCAGCACATACAACACAGATGCAGCTCAGCCCATGTCCTGGAAGAGAGCAGAGTGAAGTGTCCATGTGAAAACAACAGCAATGATTGTTGCCACTCGGGGTGGGGGGAGGGGGGAGAGTAGGGACGCAGCCTAGTGCCCAAATTACTGTTGATTTGTGTATCTGGATCTGACAACTTTCACCACACCTGACATTGAAGGAACTACCATTGGCATGGATGGCAGAGACTTGTATCCACTATATCCAGTGATGCTTCTTGGCATATCTTGAGCGGTCAACCCTCAAACAATACGATCCTCACCTCCTCTTGCTGTTGGTAGCACAATGGCAGCAGTTTTGCCATCTTTTCCAATGTGATATGCTGTGCTTGCTGAACAGCACTGCAGAAATGGCGCCTCGTATGTTAGGGACATCACTCAAGATGTTTTCCTGCACAAGTCTTTCATTTTCCTCTGTCTGTCCCCTGGGCACTGAGAGAGCAGAGACCGGATTCAAGAATGCCATGTGCAGCAGCTGCTTCTACTAAATGTCTGACCTCACAAAAATCACCTGTGGAGTCCCACAGGGTTCATCACTGAGCCCAACCATCTTCAACATCTACATGGCCCCCCTCGCAGCCATCATCTGACAACACGGCCTCAACATCGTATCTTACGCCGACAACACCCAGATCATCCTCTCCCTCACCAAAGACCCCACCACTGCCAAACTCAACTTCCAGAAAGGAATGCAAGATGTTGCAGTCTGGATGACCAACAGCTGCCTGTAGCTCAACGGCAAGAAGACAGAAGTCCTCATCCTCGGTACCACCCCTACTGCATGGGACAGCACCTGGTGGCTGACCGCCCTCAGAAGCCCACCTACCCCCTCAGACCACGCCAAGAACCTCGGCATCGTACTCGACTCATCACTCACCATGAACCGACAGGTCAACGCCGTCACCTCCAGCTGCTTCAACACCTTCCGTATCCTCTGCAAGGAGGATGCAAGTGGCTCCCCCTTGAGTCAAGGAAGACAGCCACCCACGCACTCAACTTGCAGCCAAGACCTGGAACGAGCTACCGGCAGACATCAGAAGCGCCCCCTCCCTGAACACCTTCAGGAAGACTCTCAAGACCTGGATCTTCGGCTAAACAGATCTGTGAACCCCCCCCTCCTACAGCACCTCCCCACCCCGCAGCACCTTGAGACCCTCACGGGTGAATAGCGCGCTTACAATTCCCTGATTGATTGATTTATTCCCATGCAGTTTTCAGATATATCCCTCTGACTCCATGGCTCACCTGTGGGTCATCACCAAGGGCTCCTGTTGGGACTTGAAGGCCCAATCGTTAACCACTTGTAGCTGCATCGCCCAATAATAGAGAGGTAGGTCAGGGAGGGTGATTCCGCCCTCCAGCACTGGTCTAGTGACGGACGTCCATGCAATGCACAGCATACCCCCCTCCCATAATAGGCCTCTTGTGACATCTGTCACTGTCCTAAAGACTATAAATTATAAAGGTAAGCGAAGCCTACCTGCAGGTTGCACTGTGCCTGGAGAAACCTTTCTCACATTTAAACCAATACAAAACTGTTGAAAAAAGATATACTACATAGTCTATCAATTAATCATGATAGTTTAAGATTTATTTTGTTTGCAATCCGATTATCACAATGATGACTGATATACACGTTTGTGTGTCATTTGGTAGTTCAATGCATACGGTATATACATATATCACTGTATCTTGCTGTAGTGTGTTACCTAATACAAAACTACATAAAAACTAATTACTGTCTTTACAGTTTACTACATGACATATTGCAATGCTAACATCACTTGCGTCGTAGCGTCGCCCAATGCATTTCGGGAAACCCTGTTCCCTTCTTCAGGGGCGGATACCTAAAAAGATATAAATGCATAAAATAACTACTATATTCTAAATACTACTATTCGTTGTAGATAAACATAAGTAAAGTCCACATTTGTAAAGCGCACAATCACCCGTAAGGGTCTCTAGGCGCTGGGGGCCGTCGGGAAGATTAAGCAAACTATTGCCCAGAGTCACATGGTGCTGGTCTAACCTGCCGCCAGAGCCGGGGATCGAACCGTGGTCCCCAGATTCCAGCGTCAGTCGCCCTGGCCGCGGCGCCACACCTCTCCCAGGGGTCAAGAACTTCAATTGTTACAACTTATGGTAAATAATTGAACCACTAATCATTCACATAATGTACTCCTATGTCATAAATACGGTATTCACATATGTACAACTGTCTAGACAGGATTATAGTTGGTGACCATTAGCAGGCATGGTTAACTTAATACTACCCCAGGGGACCGTAAAACTTTCTTCTACCACAAGTATTGGTATACAATAGTTGAAATATATGTCTCGAAAGCCATAAAAAACAATATGGCTTGAATAGTTGCATATCTACATAAAGGTTTCTCACTGCAGTCAGTGTGGGAAATCATGCTCATTTGTAGTGAACAAAGCGCTGTGTACATAAACCACGTCTCACATACAATGCATCTAATACGAAAAAAACATGGCCTACCTGGCGTGACAATTTTTTTGTAGAAAAAGCAGTAAACAACAGTATAACAGCTACTGGCGGGGAGTAATGGAACTCTGAAATAAACGTGCAACTGTAAGCGATTAAACTCTAATTTGACCGATATTTATCAATAATTAATGAAATGCATCGAGCATACCTAGTGGTAACTTCAACCCGCAACCTTCTCCTTAACCTGTGATGTATACGATCTAGTTCGCGATCTATAAAACATGAAGTAAGATATTCATATTATGATCAACCTCTCATTACTCCAATACCAGTCTAATAACTAACTTGGACATTCTCTCCATTGAATGAATACTTATGGTGATAACTTTCTAGCTGTGACTACGTATACAAAGTATTAGTTGAACTGACTGGAAACGAAGCAAGTACATAATGCGAAACTACATAGTGTCCGTGGTACCTTGTTGTGCATTCAATCTGTTCTGAAGTGATGGTACGGTGTAATCAGCTTTAATGTTCTCTACAACGACAAAGCAGAACAAGAACCCACTATAAAAACGGAATGTTATGTGGACGGCAATGTAAATGTCACAACTAGAGGATTCTTACCGACTAGTAACTGCTGCAGCGTGCTGCCGTGACAGACTTCGCGAGTACGAGTAAACCGCGGACGGATACCATACAACGCTTAAGTAGTACTATTCGGGACCACCCGGAGGTATGGCCTGGTGGGATATGTAGTACATAATCAGTATCTAGACTGTAACTAAGCGACTAACTTCGGTGAAAAGTAAATGAATGTGACTATCTAACCACTTTAGTAGAACCAGAAAATACTTGTAACAGTCCACGAACGTATGACGATGTCTAAACCAGGAACCGTGCTCGGATGTAAAATGTCATTGCCTGATGGCGAAAAATATATGGTAAATGTTGGGGGGACGTACGAATCAATACATACTCAAATGTACGAGACCTGTTTATAACTGAAACCCTACGATTGTAGAAACAAAGATGTTGGATCATCCCTATTAGAACCAAATCATATACTCTTATTGTTACCCACAAAATAGTGCTACAAGTGAGTAAATTGTTTAACGTGTGTTACTAAACAATGACATAGTATTCTATTGATCGCTACTCTCTACCAAAAGGTAGTTACAATCTACTGGAATGTTTAACTTGCCGATGTTACCTAACAAAGCTAACACCATATATTTCAGAGGAATTGCCGCTCGTTCTGATGGGGAGTCCATTATGTTGCCCATACCCTGACTTATTGACTAAAAACAAATAATCAGTTCCCCTTAAAGTAGTACATATACTTATGGTTGCATGATGTGTGCCCTCTACCTAAGGTAGTCACAATCTAGTGATAGTTAGTAAGTTCTACACAATATAAACATGGGAATTCATCTTTAAATACTGCAGTTCTGGACATAGCCCATAGAGGGTACTTCAAGGTTATAAACCAATACCTAATGTGCGGTGCACAGATGCGAGTGAAGAAAAGACACATATATGTCATGTCTATAGGCATGAGCAAAAAACTCTATTGTGAAGTGTGGGGGGAAAAACGGTCTGGTGTGGGGGGAAAAACTGTCTGGTGTGAATAAGGAGTGTAATATTAATAGCCATGCGAATGAAGGTTAGTGATTCAAGTTGTGGTTGTAACGAAGAAACTATATGTATGTGATCCTGTTTCCACATCTGTAGGAAACAACTGTAATCAATTCTGTCATTAAGAGCATTCGGTATCAGTGTGCATAAATATTCAATCCAAAACAGTTCTCTTTGTAGGAGTTTAGCGTTGTTATCGCAACCTTCTTGTTTGGTAACAACTTCGATGATCTGTGCTCTCAGTTGGGCAATATTGTGTTTCGATTCAATCCAATGGATAGCAACAGATGTTGTTCTACTTTTACATCTAAAGTTACTTTTGTGCTCGGTGAGCCTAGCTTTCAATTTGCGTTCGGTCTTCCCTATATATAGCTTTCCATACGGGCATTTAAGACAATAAACGATGTTGGTGGTATTGCAATCGCCAGAATGGCGTAATTGTATTTTTTTGCCAGATGTCGGGTGTACAATATGGTTTCCTGTAATTATGTTGTTGCAGTGTACACAATTTAAGCACCGCAAGGTGCCTTTATATTAGTCAACAGTTGTCTTCTTGTGTGTGGTTCTCATAATATCCATGAGATTTTTTCCCCTGGTGTAGGCAAAAATGGGTTTCTCTAGGAAAATTCCTTTGAAATCGTTTTCAGTATGTAATAATTCCCATCTCTTCAAAATGATTCTTTTAATTCTGCTGGAGGCAGTAGAATATTTTGACACAAATGTAATACCTTTTTTCTGTAGTTTAGGCATAGGATTCAGTAAAGTTTGTCTATCCACTATCACCAGTCTATCAATGGTTTGATCAAGTATCTCTGGCGGGTACCCTCTCTGTTCAAACCTGATACGATGAGCTTGTACTTGAGTATTAAAGGTTTCCAGATTGGTACATATCCTTTTAATCCTCAAAAAGTGTGAATATGGCAGATTAGTGATGAGGCTTTTAGGATGGAAACTAGAGAATAATAGCGTGCTGTTGCGATCTGTTGGTTTCGTAAAGATATCTGTCGAAAGTGTGCGATTCTGATCATCTTTTGTGATCTTAACATCCAGGTAATTCACTTCGCTGTTACTCATAGTAAATGTGAATTGGATTCTGGGATTCTTGTCGTTAAGTTGTGATATTAACCTGTGCAGTTCTGTTCGCTCTTTGTTCCAAATTAGAAATATGTTGTCGATATACTGACAATATTGAACGAGACCTGTCTGCCACGCCACATTGGTTAAGATATGGTCTTCCTCAAATTTGGACATAAAGATGTTGGCATAGGCTGGTGCCCCAGATAATCCCATGCTTGTACCAGTCATTTGTCCATAAAATGTATCCTTCCATCGAAAATAACTGTTATTGAGGCAGAAATGTAGCAGTTTTAAGATGAATATACTTTTTTCTTCAGGAAGATCTAATTGAAGAAGTGCCCATTCTGCCGCTTCCATACCTTCTTCATGATTAATGGACGTGTATAGTGCAGTGACGTCAATTGTACATAATATCCAATCTTGGCTGTACATATCTTGTATTGTTTCTATTTTCTTGAGAAAATGCGTCATATCCATGGTGTAGGTACACCATCCCTGAACACATTTCTGAAGGTAATGATCTAAATATTTCCCGACAGGATCAAAGATTGAGCTGCACCCTGCCACAATGGGGCGGAAGGGTGGGTCAGTGGGATGTTTGTATATTTTAGGTGTCATGTAAAGATATGGTCTTTTGGTGTTCTGCGTCGTTAAATATGCCATCTGTTTATCATTGATGGTTCCAGCTTCCTTGGCTTTCTGTAGATATTGATGTAAAATGTTCTGTAGTATGTTCGTAGGATCACTGTCAAGAGTAATGTATGTGTTGATGTCATTAACATGATCATCAACTTTACGGGTATAATCATCCGTGTCCATAACAACAAGAGCACCTCCTTTGTCGGCAGGTTTCAGTGTGAGTTTGTCATTTTGGGTTATATTCTGAATAATCCTTTGTTCATGCTTACTGAAATTGGCTCTTGTGGTGGACTTGTATTTATTCTTTATCAAGTCACGCTACACTGTCTCTTCAAAAAATTCTATGATTTTGTGTGACACTGGCGCTTGATACACACTTTTCGGTTTGAATATATTCACATCATCTGGTACATTAACATACTCGCATGTTTGCAAAATATTCGAGAAGTAATGACGTAATCTTAACTTTCGTATTAGTTTATACAAAGCCACTTTCGTAGATAGTAGAGTAGTGTCATTCGTGGGAACAAAACTCATCCCCTTATTCAGGGTAGTTAATTGTTGTTGAGTCAATTCTATAGACGAAATGTTTATAATCAGGCTACATTCTTCCCACTTCTTAGTACTTTTCCCCTGTCCTCTCCTGGTGGGCCGCTTGTTTGTTCTTGTAATAACTGTTGTCTCTGGGTTCCAGGCGGTGGTTGCCCTGTCTGTGTGGCCTGTAATAAAAAAGAAGACGAGTCCGCTGTCATGAGGGGGATGCTCCTGATGTACCTCTCCTTTGATTGCCTGTTGATACCTGGGTTGCCACAGTTGGTGCGGTTCTAGATCGAGGGGGACGTGTTGTTGCTATATCCTGGTCTGTGGTAATACTTTCCTCACTGGATGTGTTTGTTCTTGGTTTGGTAAATTGTGTCTTGGCGTAGATTTCAGCCCACGTATACACCTCGTTGAGTTTGTAATCGATGGTGTCGCGGCGATACTTTCTTATTTTGCCTTCTTGTAATTCCTTGCTGTATTTATCAAGTTTAACATTCAGATCCTCTAGTGTTTTAGCCCAGGTCTGTTCTTCTATGCTGATTTCCAATTCTTTCTTGATGTTAAATATTTCTTCATCAAGCTGTCTGATTGTACTAGACAGCTCCTCAATAATCAGCAATATAAGGTCGAGCGAGCATTTATTTAAAATTGAAAACCATTTATCCATGAATTTAGGGTTTAGATGGAATCTGAATAGCATCGGTCATAAATCAATTCTTAAACCTCGTGGAATTCGTTTGGCTCAATGGTATTATACCAACGTAGAAGCATGTAGTCGCTGATTTAATTGTCTTCGTGTTAGGTATTCAAGTTGTTTCACAAAATAGTGCTACAAGTGAGTAAATTGTTTAACGTGTGTTACTAAACAATGACATAGTATTCTATTGATCGCTACTCTCTACCGAAAGGTATAGGTACCACTATTTTGTGGGTTACAATAAGAGTATATGATTTGGTTCTAATAGGGATGATCCAACATCTTTGTTTCTACCATCGTAGGGTTTCAGTTATAAACAGGTCTCGTACATTTGAGTCTGTATTGATTCGTACGTCCCCCTAACATTTACCATATATTTTTCGCCATCAGGCAATGACATTTTACATCTGAGCAGGGTCCTGGTTTAGACATCGTCATACGTTTGTGGACTGTTACGAGGATTTTCTGGTTCTACATAAGTGGTTAGATAGTCACATTCATTTACATTTCACCGAAGTTAGTCGCTTAGTTACAGTCTAGATACTGATTATGAACTACATATCCCACCAGGCCATACCTCCGGGTGGTCCCGAATAGTACTACTTAAGCGTTGTATGGTATCCGTCTGCGGTTTACTCGTACTCGCGAAGTCTGTCACGGCAGCACGCTGCAGCAGTTAATAGTCAGTAAGAATCCTCTAGTTGTGACATTTACATTGCCGTCCACATAACAACATTCAGTTTTCATTGTGGTTTCTTGTTCTGCTTTGTCGTTGTAGAGAACATTAAAGCTGATTACACCGTACCATCACTTCAGAACAGATTGAATGCACAACAAGGTACCACGGACACTATGTAGTTTCGCATTATGTACTAGCTTCGTTCCCAGTCAGTTCAACTATTACTTTGTACACGTAGTCACAGCTAGAAAGTTATCACCAGAAGTATTCATTCAATGGAGAGAATGTCCAAGTTAATTATTAGACTGGTATTGGAGTAATGAGAGGTTGATCATAATATGAATATCTTACTTCATGTTTTATAGATCGCGATCTAGATCGTATACTTCACACGTTAAGGAGAAGGTTGCGGGTTGAAGTTACCACTAGGTATGCTCGATGCATTTAATTAATTATTGATAAATATCGGTCAAATTAGAGTTTAATCGCTTACAGTTGCACGTTTATTTCAGAGTTCCATTACTCCCCGCCAGTAGCTGTTATACTGTTGTTTACTGCTTTTTCTACAAAAAAATTGTCACGCCAGGTAGGCCATGTTTTTTTCGTATTAGATGCATTGTATGTGAGACGTGGTTTATGTACACAGCGCTTTGTTCACTACAAATGAGCATGATTTCCCACACTGACTGCAGTGAGAAACCTTTATGTAGATATGCAACTATTCAAGCCATATTGTTTTTTATGGCTTTCGAGACATATATTTCAACTATTGTATACCACTACTTGTATTAAAAGAAAGTTTTACGGTCCCCTGGGGTAGTATTAAGTTAACCATGCCTGCTAATGGTCATTAACTATAATCATGTCTAGACAGTTGTACATATGTGAATACCGTATTTTTGACATAGGAGTACATCATGTGAATCATTAGTGGTTCAATTATTTACCATAAGTTGTATCAATTGAAGTTCTTGACCCCTTATGTTAATTTACAATGAATAGTAGTATTTAGAATATAGTAGTTATTTTATGCATTTGTCTTTTTAGGTATCCGCCCCTGAAGAAGGGAACAGGGTTTCCCGAAATGCATTGGGCGACGCTTCGACGCAAGTGATGTTAGCATTGCAATATGTCATGTAGTAAACTGTAAAGACAGTAATTAGTTTTTATGTAGTTTTGTATTAGGTAACACACTACAGCAAGATACAGTGATATATGTATATACCGTATGCATTGAACTACCAAATGACACACAAACATGTATATCAGTCATCATTGTGATAATCGGATTGCAAACAAAATAAATCTTACACTATCATGATTAATTGATAGACTATGTAGTATATATTTTTTCAACAGTTTTGAATTGGTTTAAATGTGAGAAAGGTTTCTCTAGACACAGTGCAACCTGCAGGTAGGCTTTGCTTACCTTTATAATTTATAGTGTTCACACATACTGTGTAGCCAACACAGTTAGCAGTTTGCACCCTTTGATTAGAGTTACATACAATAGAAAAATGTAGAGTGCTCCTCTTCCCTTTTGAATTCTAGTATAGTCACTTTGGCACCCAGAGGTAGCACCACAACCAACAGAAGTAAGAATAAAAATTGTTTGATTACTAGATACAATTATGGCATCATTCGATAGCATAACACGCATTACAGAGAATAGAGCCAACACCATGACTTATTCCAATGAAGAAGCAACAGACATTTATGCTCTAATCAACGAAATCAAACTAGTAGGTACACAAGGGGGATCCACCATACAAAGATTGAAACAACTTGAATACCTAACACGAAGACAATTAAATCAGCGACTACACGCTTCTACGTTGGTATAATACCATTGAGCCAAACGAATTCCACGAGGTTTAAGAATTGCTTTATGACCGATGCTATTCAGATTCCATCTAAACCCTAAATTCATGGATAAATGGTTTTCAATTTAAAATAAATGCTCGCTCGACCTTATATATATATATTTTTTTTTTATTGATGTAAGATGTTGAATCACATAGTCACATAGTCTATCACATAGTAAGAAATACAGTGGAGTCGCCTACAACCCCATCGGGCCGGCTACATGGACTCACAACAGAGAAAGATGGTGTTAGTTGTACACAGCCCATCAGCCGACATCCAGCGGACCGGCGGCGTGTTATCAGATAAACCACAAATTGTCGTCAGTGCCATATTCGCCTACATACTCGTTAGTAGTCTTACATTTTCACCTTTTTTTTTTTGTCCTGAACAGAACTGAAATTAACAATATACTACCCAACTTGTAACTCTCTATTCGCTACCAATACTCTGCATCACAGCATCCTCCCACCTCAGTACCAATACTATACAGTAGTTCGCTCTCTGTCGCACCTTCAGATTTGTACACTACTCAGTGTCCGCTTCCGAATCCGACGTGCCAAGATTTAGTAAATATGCACGGAGGAACCCCCAATAGTCCCTAGGTCTAGATCCGATCGGCAACTCCTCCTCGTATGTATTTAGCGTGTCTCGACAATAAACCATATCTTCAATCCAGCGCTTCACCTCCGGGTTCCTCCTGCTGTTCCAGTGGAGGGATACCCTTCTTTTGGCTAGCAGTAGTGCAACAACACAGAATTTGCGTTTCAAAGCTCTAAGTTGTGGAACAATACCCAACAGACAGACTTTCACTTCACACAGCAAGGAAACTCCGAGCATTTCATTCAAAACTTGCACTACCTGTTCCCAGTATCCTGCCACTTTGCGACAGTGCCATGCCAGATGTATGAAGTCTGCATCGTCTTGGTTACATCTGCAGCATTTTGAATCGTCCCTCAAGCCGTATTTAAACAGTCGCTGAGGCGTATGGTACACTTGATGCAAATATTTGTAATGTATGATTTTCAGGTTACCGTTTGGCGTCAACATGCCAGTAAGCATACATGAGGAATCCCATTCTGCATCCGTTAGAGGCTCTACCAGCCCTGTGTTCCATTTTTCCTTGGCCCTGTCTGTGTTACCCCCTACTGCACCCTGTATGCTTGCGTATAGCTTAGACACCAGGTGAGACGCTGTGGGTGTAGTGAGGAGCAGTTGCAAGGGTTCAAGTGTTTTTGGTTCTTCTGGGTGTGTGGGGTAGTGTTCCCGAAGTGCCCTTTGTAGCCTGTAATAATTAAAGCTAAAAAGCGGGGACGGGTTGCTGATGTATTGCAACTTGTCCAGGGTCTGGAATTCACCATTTGTGTACAGGTCACCCAGTGTGTCCGAGCCAGCCCGTTTAAGCAGATCCATGCCAATTTGCTCTTGTGTGACCGAAAGGGCCGGGTGATGTGCTAGTGGAAGCCTCGGCGCGTATAATGGTAGGTGGTTTGCTGCCTTCCCCATCAATCTCCATGCCTCCGTGGTCGCATTTACCGGGTTGATATCGTGTTCGTGTAGCCTAGGGCGTTTATGTGTCAGTATGTTGGCTAATGGAATCGGGTTCGCATCGCCCGCTTCAACAGCCACATGTGTCAGAAAGGGTATATCGTGGTACCAGAAGTGCGCAAATTGCGCTTGAGCGCATAAGTAGTATAGGTAGAAGTCTGGGACTTTGAAACCCCCTTTAGCATATGGCAGTGTCATGGTGCGCAGTTCCATCCTTGCCTGTTTCCCTGCCCAAAGCAAACTGAGTACCAACGTATTGATATTACGGAATACTGCAGCTGGGGGTTTGATCGGAATATTGTTGAATAAATACAGGAACTTCGGTAGAAGTACCATTTTTACGATCGCGGTCCTGTCCGCCAAAGACAAGGGAAGTCTATTCCATCTTTTAATTTTGTCTTCAAGGGCCGCTATGGTACGCCCGTAATTTGTCCGAATTACCAATTCCGGGTCTCTGTGAAACCATATTCCCAGATATTTCGTTGGTTCCTCCTGCCATTCCAGCGGGTAGTCTAATTGTGTTGGGCGTGTGCTGTCCGTCAGCGATAGGATGAGGGATTTATCCCAATTTATCTGCAGTCCGGACTGTTGCCCAAATTTTATGTATTCCCGGATTCAAGTGCTGTGCAGGATTTTTCACATACAACACCATGTCATCCGCATAAAGCGAGATATGTATGGGTCTCGATGGCATCTGAAGCGCTGAGTAGTGATGGTGTTGCCGGATTTTACAGGCCAGCGGCTCCAAGATTAATGCAAATAACATCGGTGATAGCGGGCAACCCTGCCGGGTACCCCGGCTTATGCGAATGGGTTCCGAAATGTACTTGTTTACTCTGATTCGTGCAGTTAGGTTAGTGTACAGCATTGATATCCATCCTAGAAAGATCATCGGGAATCCCATACGCACTAGTACTGCCTGAATGAAGGGCCAGCCAATAGTGTCAAACGCCTTTGCAGCGTCAAGCAACACTGCCACAGCCTTCGTCTCAGGGGCCAGATAGTGTGCCAGTGCAAACAATGTGCGGGTGTTATGTGAGGTGGACCTATCGGGGATGAATCCGGATTGGTCGGGCCTTATTAACAAGGGCATAAGCGGTTTCAGCCTATCAGCCAGCAGACTAGCTATTATTTTTGTGTCCACATTTAATAACGAGAGAGGGCGGTACGAGTCACATTTGTTTTCGTCCTTGCCCGGTTTTAGCAGTGTGATGAGTAAAGCCTCCCTCAATGACGCCGGCAGCGTCTGGGCCTCATGTGCCGCCCCATACAGACGCACCAAGTGTGGAGCTAGTAAGTCCGCATACTTTTTATAAAATTCCGTTACGAAGCCATCAGGCCCCGGCGCCTTGTTATTCGGCAGTCGCTGAATGGTGTCTGTGACTTCTTCTACCGTTATCGGGCGTTCCAAATATTGCCTATGCCCATCCGCTAGCCATGCCAGTTCAACATCCGCCATGTAGGTCAGTAAATCAGCCTGTGAGGGCGATGAGCGTGCCTTATAAAGCGCGCCATATGTATGCATGAACTCTTTCAATATCCCCTTAACATCAGTAATCACCTCCCCGGAGTCAGTACAAATGGACGTAATATTTTGCGTTGGTTTACCAGAGCATATTTTAGCGGCCAGTTCCCTGCCCGGCCTGCCCCCCTCACCATATCTCCTAGCTGTTGCCCGTCTAGACACATATTGAAGTTCATCCGTTGCGAATTTATTATGTTCTGTCAGCAGCGCTTGGATGTCCCCCAGCACCTTTGCATCCCCTGTCTGGGTGTATGTCTGTTCCAGTGCGTTAATGGCATGCTCTCGTGTGTGCAATTGCTGTCGGATATCTTTCAGGATGCCTGAGGACGTACTAATACAGACTCCCCTAATTGTGGCCTTAAAAGCCTCCCACAGCAAACCCGGGTCCTCAGTCGATGGGCCGTTTATGTCAAAGTAGTCTACTATTGCCTTATGTATGGTGGTATCATATACAGGGTCTCGCAGCGCAGCTGCATTGAAGCGCCATGTGAAGGGTGGTGGATCATATTGCGGGATACTGACTTCCAGCATCACTGGATTGTGATCCGACAATGTACGTGGCAAGTGTTTAATATCCACAACCCATGACAATACTTCTCGTGTACCCAGCCAGTAGTCCAGCCTGGACCAGCTGTTATTTGCCGCGTTAATGTGTGTCGCCGTTGTGACCCCTGGGTTACGCACCCTCCACATATCTACCACATGTAGGTCCTCCATGGCGTCCTGTAGCATCGACCTGGCATTCCCATGTTGTTCCAATGTATGTGCTGCCCTGTCTAGAGTGTCTTGTAGTGTAACATTGAAATCGCCCCCCCATATTATGTGATCTATTTGTAAGTCAGCGATGGTGTGCCATACATTACTGAAAAACCCCGGATCATCTGTATTAGGTCCATACGCATTAACCAGCAGCATCTTCTGCCGTCTAACTGAGCCAGCCACAACAACACTTCTCCCATCTGTATCCCTGTGTACTCCTGTGATCTCAAAGTTCGTCCCTTTCTTTATTAAGATGCTCACCCCCCTAGAGTAAGACGAGTAGCTCGAGTTGGTGACGGATTCCGCCCATTTAGTACCCAATGTGGATGTGCTGTCACGTGCCAAGTGTGTTTCCTGCAAGAAAACAATGTTAACATGCAATCGGTCAAAATATGCAAATAATCGCCTAATCTTTTTCGGGTTGCCTAGACCCCGCACATTCCAAGTGAGGAACTTCAACGTATTACGCTGTGACAGTACTCTGGACATTTATACTGGCATTTAAGATCATATCACTTAGGAGGAGCAGTAGCCTTCTCAGGTACAACGCAATTACGACGCATTGGAGTGTATTGTGCCAAATCCATAACAGTGCAGAGCGATGGAATTTAAAACCTGCATGGCTGTGTATGGTCAAGGAGATCGCCATGCTTCTCAGATACAGATTTCGTAGCTCTTTAACCTCTGATTCCCTCTCCCTCCCCCCTCCCACTTTAGCAACCAAACTTTGCCAAAGCCATCCCCTGATAAACAGTAACCTCATTTGAGAACTTGGTTTGGGGCGCACCCGCCTAGGGGTGTCACCAGGGTCACACATCTCCATCCACAGAGTGGACGTGGACAGACGCTTATTTCGTCTTTAATGTTGTTCGCTTATTAATTCACCCCTCCCCCTCCACCCGCCAACAAGAAACTCGTGTAGTTTACAGTCTAACCCAGAACAGCAAACTCCTTTTTAGCCCAGGCCTACAGTTTGGCAGAAGTTCGAGTCAGTGCCAGTTATAAGGACCGGCCCGAGGGCCTGCCAGTGTAAGTCTTCCCGAAACACAATCGCCTGCTAGGGGTGTATGTCATACCCCTGATCCCAGTGGCCTGTCACATACCTTCTGGAAATCGCCGGCCCCTCGAGTACTCACTGCGCGTATGTACAACTCAGGCCTCGCTGCTGCAATCGACAGTTCGAGTGGCGTGTCTCTGTATGCACCTACAGTTTCTAAGTTGAGTCTGACGCCAACTTGGTGCAACTCGGCAGGTCGAAATATCTAGTTCCAGTATTTGGACGACCATTCCAACCTCGTGGCATTTCCAGGGATATCACGTAGAAATCGCAGCACCTCCCGTCATTCCACATCGCTCGTCGATTCCGCTCTCTCCTGAGCTTTTCGACGCTTCCCCTGCTGTTTGATGAATTCATGTGCAGCCTGCACCGTCTTCAGAATAATAGGTTTACCCACGTTCGTGATTTTGAGTTTCGCGGGGTACAGCATTGCGTACTCCAGACCCAGATCCCTCAATTTCTTCTTCACTGGTGCAAATTCTTTCCGCGCCAGTTGGACCGCCATGGTGTGATCAGGATAGAACTCCAGAGTGTTTCCTTGATGTGTGACTTTGCCCATGTCTCTGGCGAGCCTTAGTACGGTGTCTCTGTCTCTGTAATTAAGCACACGGGCTATGATCATTCGTGGGGTCGCTCCTGACTTCGGTACGGGTGCCAGTGAGCGGTGAGCTTGTTCAATCAGAAACATCGGGAAGAGTTTGTCAGCGCCGAATATGTCTTTCAGGAGCGTTTCGATATAAGTTTCCATTCTCCCAGTGTTGGTGGATTCCGGTAGGCCAGAAATTCGGAGGTTGTTCCGCCTGGACCTGGCTTCTTCATCTTCCACCCTAGCGCGCAGGATCTCTACCGTCTTCTCCAAGCCCCCGCATTTCTTCGATGTAGTGTTATGCTCGTCTTCCACTTTGGAAATCCTCTGTTCCGCCTCAACTATGCGCTCGTCGTGTTTCTCTATCTTGGCCGCCATGTTGTCCACTCTTTGCACCACGCTGTCTAGTTTGCCATTCATCTCCTGCAGGCTCTGCTGGATTGCTCTGAGCACCGACTCCATGCCTGACCCCTCCGCCATTTCTCCTTCGCCTTCTACTTCTGGGGTGGGTACCGTAGTTTTCTGCTGCTTTTTCGTTTCAAATGGGAGCTTGGTTTGTTGTTTCTCCAGCTTCCCCATGGTCCACTGTGACAGAGGTGAGGTAAGTGCGGTCGACCTCGGGCTACCTGCTGGTGACGTGCTGGCTGCTGGTGTAGCGTGGGTTGCCGGCGGCTTGGATCCCCACCTTGGAGTACGTCTATTCATCAGCCTCAGCGGCCGCTAGGAGCGTCTTTATTTGTACAGTTGTTCAGGCGGCAGTCGGACGCCAGGTCTCATGCATGCGCGGTGGTATCAGTACTGTACAGTGCCCATTGCCTGGCTTTTATGGGGCTAGAACCTTTGTTGTCGGCCATCACCGGTTTGCGTTACATGTCCATGTGGCATTCAGACAGGGTCTACGCGCCACTGTGCTCCAGGCTCTAATCACCGCCTTCTGCGAGCGCTCAGTGCTGCAGGCGTGCAATATTTAGGGCCGCGGGATAGCTGCCGCCTCCGTGGTTGTTACTGCAAGGCACACTCACCTTGCATCCACTTTCTATGCCGTTCGCTGCTACCCCCTGCGGTCAGGGACTTCGTCTCTCCAGTTCCGTGGGCGGCCGTTGCTGCCGTTCATGTGCGTTCCAGCGCCTCCGCCATCTTGCCTCAGCTGGAACGCACAGCGAAAGTCACCGTTACCCGCTGTTTGGACCGACCTCCTTCGCTCTGCAGCCTCACACCGTACCTGGCCTCTCCAGTCCGCTCAGTCACCGCTATCCGGCCGCCACAGCAGTCGCAAGTCCTCACTTATCGCCGATGCTGATGAGCGCCAGGCGCGGCCATTTTGTTCCGCACCGGCAGTGTCCCGTTCTCTCGCTGTTTTCTTGCCGTTTTGCCAGCGGTCAGTCACAGAAGGGCCATATTCGTGTCGGCCACACGTTCCGATGATGAAAGCTGTCCGTTTCGCAGCTGCATTGGTGGGTTAAAGGGGTGAAAGGGCGTCCGCAGTCGCGTCCGTCCGGCGGAGCTGACACATCAGCCAGCCATCCCGCAGTGCGCCCTCTAGCGCCCTCGCTCGACCTTATATTGCTGATTATTGAGGAGCTGTCTAGTACAATCAGAGAGCTTGATAGAGAAATATTTAACATCAAGAAAGAATTGGAAATCAGCATAGATGAACAGATCTGGGCTAAAACACTAGAGGATCTGAATGTTAAACTTGATAAATACAGCAAGGAATTACAAGAAGGCAAAATAAGAAAGTATCGCCGCGACACCATCGATTACAAACTCAACGAAGTGTATACGTGGGCTGAAATCTACGCCAAGAAACGATTTACCAAACCAAGAACAAACACATCCAGTGAGGAAAGTATTACCACAGACCAGGATATAGCAACAACACGTCCCCCTCTATCTAGAACCGCACCAACTGTGGCAACCCAGGTATCAACAGACAATCAAAAGAGAGATACATCAGGAGCATTCACCTCCACAACAGCGGACTCGTCTTCTTTTTTATTACAGGCCACACAGACAGGGCAACCACCGCCTGGAACCCAGAGACAACAGTTATTACAAGAACAAACAAGCGGCCCACCAGGAGAGGACAGGGGAAAAGTACTAAGAAGTGTGAAGAATGTAGCCTGATTATAAACATTTTGTCTATAGAATTGACTCAACAACAATTAACTACCCTGAATAAGGGGATGAGTTTTGTTCCCACGAATGACACTACTCTACTATCTACGAAAGTGGCTTTGTATAAACTAATACGAAAGTTAAGATTACGTCATTACTTCTCGAATATTTTACAAACATGCGAGGATGTTAATGTACCAGATGATGTGAATATATTCAAACCGAAAAGTGTGTATCATGCGCCAGTGTCACACAAAATCATAGATTTTTTTGAGGAGACAGTGAAGCGTGACTTGATGAAGATTAAATACAAGTCCACCACAAGAGCCAATTTCAGTAAGCATGAACAAAGGATTATTCAGAATATAAGCCAAAATGACAAACTCACACTGAAACCTGCCGACCAAGGAGGTGCTCTTGTTGTCATGGACACGGATTATTATACCCGTAAAGTTGATGATCATGTTAATGACATCAACACATACATTACTCTTGACAGTAATCCTACGAACATCCTACAGAACATTTTACATCAATATCTACAGAAAGCCAAGGAAGCTGGAACCATCAATGATGAACAGATGGCATATTTAACGACGCAGAACCCCTAAAGACCACATCTTTACATGACACCTAAAATACACAAACATCCCACTGACCCACCCTTCCGCCCCATTGTGGCAGGGTGCAGCTCAATCTTTGATCCTGTCGTGAAATATTTAGATCATTACCTTCAGAAATTTGTTCAGGGATGGTGTACCTACACCAAGGATACGACGCATTTTCTCAAGAAAATAGAAACAATACAAGATATGTACAGCCAAGATTGGATATTATGTACAATTGACGTCACTGCACTATACACGTCCATTAATCATGAAGAAGGTATGGAAGCGGAAGAATGGGCACTTCTTCAATTAGATCTTCCTGAAGACAAAAGTATATTCATCTTAAAACTGCTACATTTCTGCCTCAATAACAGTTATTTTCGGTGGAAGGATACATTTTATGGACAAATGACTGGTACAAGCATGGGATTTTCTGGGGCACCAGCCTATGCGAACATCTTTATGTCCAAATTTGAGGAAGACCATATCTTAACGAATGTGGCGAGGCAGACAGGTCTCGTTCAATATTGTCGGTATATCGCCGACATATTTCCAATTTGGAACAAAGAGCGAACAGAACTGCACAGGTTAATATCACAACTTAACGACAAGAATCCCAGAATCCAATTCACATTTACTATGAGTAACAGCGAAGTGAATTACCTGGATGTTAAGATCACAAAAGATGATCAGAATCGCACACTTTCGACAGATATCTTTACGAAACCAACAGATCGCAACAGCACGCTATTATTCTCTAGTTTCCATCCTAAAAGCCTCATCACTAATCTGCCATATTCACACTTTTTGAGGATTAAAAGGATATGTACCAGTCCGGAAACCTTTAATACTCAGGTACAAGCTCATCGTATCAGGTTTGAACAGAGAGGGTACCCGCCAGAGATACTTGATCAAACCATTGATAGACTGGCGATAGTGGATAGACAAACTTTACTTAATCCTATGCCTAAACTACAGAAAAAAGGTATTACATTTGTGTCAAAATATTCTACTGCCTCCAGCAGAATTGAAAGAATCATTTTGAAGAGATGGGAATTATTACATACTGAAAACGATTTCAAAGGAATTTTCCCTGAGAAACCCATTTTTGCCTACACCAGGGGAAAAAATCTCATGGATATTATGAGAACCACACACAAGAAGACAACTGTTGACGAATATAGAGGCACCTTGCGGTGCTTACATTGTGTACACTGCAACAACATAATTACAGGAAACCATATTGTACACCCGACATCTGGCAAAAAAATACAATTACGCCATTCTGGCGATTGCAATACCACCAACATCGTTTATTGTCTTAAATGCCCGTGTGGAAAGCTATATATAGGGAAGACCAAACGCAAATTGAAAGCTAGGCTCACCGAGCACAAAAGTAACTTTAGATGTAAAAGCAGAACAACATCTGTTGCTATCCATTGGATTGAATCGAAACACAATATTGCCCAACTGAGAGCACAGATCATCGAAGTTGTTACCAAACCAGAAGGTTGCGATAACAACGCTAAACTCCTACAAAGAGAACTGTTTTGGATTGAATATTTATGCACGCTGATACCGAATGGTCTTAATGACAGAATTGATTACAGTTGTTTCCTATAGATGTGGAAACAGGATCACATACATATAGTTTCTTCGTTACAACCACAACTTGAATCACTAAACTTCATTCGCATGGCTATTAATATTACACTCCTTATTCACACCAGACTGTTTTTTTCCCCTCACACCAGACCGTTTTTCCCCCCCACACTTCACAATAGAGTTTTTTGCTCATGCCTATAGACATGACATATATGTGTCTTTTCTTCACTGACATCTGTGCACCGCACATTAGGTATTGGTTTATAACCTTGAAGTACCCTCTATGGGCTATGTCCAGAACTGCAGTATTTAAAGATGAATTCCCATGTTTATATTGTGTAGAACTTACTAACTATCACTAGATTGTGACTACCTTAGGTAGAGGGCACACATCATGCAACTATAAGTATATGTACTACTTTAAGGGGAACTGATTATTTGTTTTTAGTCAATAAGTCAGGGTATGGGCAACATAATGGACACCACATCAGAACGAGCGGCAATTCCTCTGAAATATGTGGTGTTAGCTTTGTTAGGTAATATCGGCAAGTTAAACATTCCAGTAGATTGTAACTACCTTTTGGTAGAGAGTAGCGATCAATAGAATACTATGTCATTGTTTAGTAACACACGTTAAACAATTTACTCACTTGTAGCACTATTTTGTGGGTAACAATAAGAGTATATGATTTGGTTCTAATAGGGATGATCCAACATCTTTGTTTCTACAATCGTAGGGTTTCAGTTATAAACAGGTCTCGTACATTTGAGTATGTATTGATTCGTACGTCCCCCCCAACATTTACCATATATTTTTCGCCATCAGGCAATGACATTTTACATCCGAGCACGGGTCCTGGTTTAGACATCGTCATACGTTCGTGGACTGTTACAAGTATTTTCTGGTTCTACTAAAGTGGTTAGATAGTCACATTCATTTACTTTTCACCGAAGTTAGTCGCTTAGTTACAGTCTAGATACTGATTATGTACTACATATCCCACCAGGCCATACCTCCGGGTGGTCCCGAATAGTACTACTTAAGCGTTGTATGGTATCCGTCCGCGGTTTACTCGTACTCGCGAAGTCTGTCACGGCAGCACGCTGCAGCAGTTACTAGTCGGTAAGAATCCTCTAGTTGTGACATTTACATTTCCGTCCACATAACATTCAGTTTTCATTGTGGGTTCTTGTTCTGCTTTGTCGTTGTAGAGAACATTAAAGCTGATTACACCGTACCATCACTTCAGAACAGATTGAATGCACAACAAGGTACCACGGACACTATGTAGTTTCGCATTATGTACTAGCTTCGTTTCCAGTCAGTTCAACTAATACTTTGTATACGTAGTCACAGCTAGAAAGTTATCACCATAAGTATTCATTCAATGGAGAGAATGTCCAAGTTAGTTATTAGACTGGTATTGGAGTAATGAGAGGTTGATCATAATATGAATATCTTACTTCATGTTTTATAGATCGCGAACTAGATCGTATACATCACACGTTAAGGAGAAGGTTGCGGGTTGAAGTTACCACTAGGTATGCTCAATGCATTTCATTAATTATTGATAAATATCGGTCAAATTAGAGTATAATCGCTTATAGTTACACGTTTATTTCAGAGTTCCATTACTCCCCGCCAGTAGCTGTTATACTGTTGTTTACTGCTTTTTTCTACAAAAAAATTGTCACGCCAGGTAGGCCATGTTTTTTTGTATTAGATGCATTGTATGTGAGACGTGGTTTATGTACACAGCGCTTTGTTCACTACAAATGAGCATGATATCTCACACTGACTGCAGTGAGAAACCTTTATGTAGATATGCAACTATTCAAGCCATATTGTTTTTTATGGCTTTCGAGACATATATTTCAACTATTGTATACCACTACTTATGTTAGAATAAAGTTTTACGGTCCCCTGGGGTAGTATTAAGTTAACCATGCCTGCTAATGGTCACTAACTATAATCATGTCTAGACAGTTGTACATATGTGAATACTGTATTTTTGACATAGGAGTACATCATGTGAATGATTAGTGGTTCAATTATTTACCATAAGTTGTAACAATTGAAGTTCTTGACCCCTTAATTTTATCTACAACGAATAGTAGTATTTAGAATATAGTAGTTATTTTATGCATTTATGTCTTTTTAGGTATCCGCCCCTGAAGAAGGGAACAGGGTTTCCTGAAAGGCATTGGGCGACGCTTCGACGCAAGTGATGTTAGCATTGCAATATGTCATGTGGTAAACTGTAAAGACAGTAATTAGTTTTTATGTAGTTTTGTATTAGGTAACACACTACAGCAAGATACAGTGATATATGTATATACCGTATGCATTGAACTACCAAATGACACACAAACGTGTATATCAGTCATCATTGTGATAATCGGATTGCAAAGAAAATAAATCTTACACTATCATGATTAATTGATAGACTATCTAGTATACATTTTTTCAACAGTTTTGAATTGGTTTAAATGTGAGAAAGATTTCTCCAGGCACAGTGCAGTCTGCAGGTAGGCTTTGCTTACCTTTATAATTTATAGTGTTCACACATACTGTGTAGCCAACACAGTTAGCAGTTTGCACCCTTTGATTAGAGTTCTATACAATAGAAACATGTAGAGTGCTCCTCTTCCCTTTTGAATTCTAGTACTGTCCTAAAGACTCCATCTGGGATTCAAAGGGGATATTCTGCAGGATTTATCATCTTATATAAGGCAACCCTACCCATCAGTGACGATGACCATTTCTTTCATTGTTGTGCGTCCCCCTTGTAGGCTTTGAGGAACTTCCCCTGGTTCTCCCTTATAAATAGCTCCCAGTCTCTAGTTAGAAAGATCCCTCACCTGTATGCCCACCCCCAAGAGCCTGAAGTAAACCCGGAGTGCACCAGGAGGTGATATCTGCCATGATTCAGCACATTGCAATTGTTCCCCACCTGGTGTGTTCTTGCAGGAGAATGATGTGTGGGTTTTACTTCCCTAGATACTTCCACATTATTCCACTCTTCACCTTTCTTCCTAAACCATAAATATTTCAGGTGAGAACCTTAATAGTGGGGTTAGGGGGATACATGTACGGTGTGTTTGGCACTAGGAATGTTTACCTCCCTAATGCTGTGAATTTACCCACAACCATCATAAGACATCCCCACTGCCCCCACCACACCACTCACTTCCCAACCTCCTTGTGCATCGGATCAAAAACTATCTGCCTCCCTAACGCCTGAGGTGTCGGTTGCCGTAACTGCATTAACCCAACACTAGACACCTCTTGAGGTAGGGCTGTGGCACATGGGTGTGCCCCGCTGTGTTCCCTGTATGCCCATACGGCATCTATCTCCCTCAGGACCCCCTGGATTAGACTGTTTTGTCTTATACTTGTCCCGGTCGGCCCATCTGCTCTTCAAATGATCATGTCTTCTGTCACCTGGGTGACTACCAGGTGGCTGTTTCCTTCGACTCTGCCCCAAAGTACTTGAAGCTGCTGTCCCCTTCATCCAAGCCTTTCGCTAGGGCTTCCCATTTGTTCTTTAAATCCTAGAATTGGTTGTGTTGAATGTCCGCCACCACTTTCCCCTCCGTTTCCTCCTGGGCCCTGGTTGTGACTGCTGTGAAACTTTTGCCTGAGCCCCAGTTGGAGCTGGTGCCGGGCTTTTGCCGGGGCCCCTGTCCCTTCTACTCCTGATCCCTGGGCAACATGCGGGTGTCAAGCGGAGGGTACTTTGTGATTCCAGCAAGTCCCACATTGCTGCAGCTGTCTGAAATAACTGTGGGTCCCCCATGTCGCTGATCCACAGTTTCGCTGGGAAGACCAGAGTGTACTTCAAGTTCAGTGATCGCAGATGACATTTCAACTGCATGTTGTCTTTGCAGTGCTGTGGTGTAGCCGGGTATATTTTATTGTGGTCCTCTCTATACTCCAGGGACGGTGGGTGTAGGCAACCTGGAGAATGTGGTCACAGTTGCGGAAGTTGAGCAAGCGGGCCACTATGGGTTGCGGGGTCCCCCTGGTATCTGCAGCTTGCATGTCACCCTATGTGCATGTTTTACCATAAACATCTTCAAGGCTTTGCTGCAGAGTACAAAGGAGACAGTCCCCCATGAACAGTTCTGCTCATTAGCGCTCTGCATTCACTGTGACCCCCCCCCACCCGCACATTGTTGCATCGGGAGCAGTACTCTGCTTCCACCAACTTGTATTGCAGGCGCTCAATAGCATTTTGGAGGGCATTTTCTTGTTATCATGGACTGTGGGTTCCAGCATACCAGCATGCTTACGGTTGCCCCACTATGTCAACTTCTTGCGGTCGGCTTGAGGAGGTCATGGTCTAGGACAACTGTTATTTTTCTGCCCCATGGCTGTATGCGCTTCCAGGCCCTAAATCACATCCATTAAAAAAAAAAAACAGCAAAAAAAACCAATAGTTGTATATTCAAAAGGTAGAACCAATCCAATCATAGACATTACAGTAATATGCCACATATATGTTCGTCCTGTCCCAGTTGGGGTCAGTGGCTCATAACCCATAATCAAATGAAAACAAAGCTTCCTTTGGGATATTAAATTCAACATCTGAATTGCAGCAAGCACAAAGACACTTATTCTCACACCACTTATACAGAGGTGAGTTAAATTATATATCCAAGGCCCAAACACAAGAAATAGAAAATATATTTATTTTATTCTTTTTAAAAAAAACATATATAAAACCTATCCAGCTCAATTACTCATTAAAAACCGCATCGTAGAAAATTACATACATTTCAAGTTCATACATCAATATATTGCTAGATGTGGCTAAGAAACAACAACAAAATTATCAATAGACAGTTCATTACATCACCAAATTATATAACCAGAAAAAACATATATACAGGAAAAAACAGCACGATATGCCATGGAGAGTACACAAAAAAAAACCAGTACAATTTGTCATAACAACAACACATCCGTGTTGGAAACGCATTGGAACTGGAACTCAATAAGTTGTACCTAATTCAATATCTTTAGTTCCAGCCACTACACGGATTCTGTACTCAAGCATTGATGCCTTTCGATGGCCAAAATCCACTTAAACCATCTTCTTCAAGACCAAACCTATGACTCCCACAACATCTATGTGATGTCAGTGTTAGGTCGTATACCTGTATTATAAAACACATTTGTAAGTGTCCATTATTCCATATTGTGTTTACAGCACATGGCATATGAGCAGATGACAAAAAAAACACATTTATTTGCACCTAGTACTTAAAATTAACATTTGCCTGTATGGATTTTTCAAAGCCACATAAAACAACCTTTACAATTCTAACCAAATTATGTCAGAAATCAAATGACATAACTATTAGATTGTGTGGGCCCACTCATTGAGCATACAAGCTTAAACTCCCCCTACTCATCAAGGCACATTCAAACAGTCATACAGGCTATATGAAATGCTCTTACTCAAACATATCATTAGCCTACAAACATCTTTTTCCCCATCTAAAATGCTGTCCTCCATCTTATGAGAGCATCAGCATTAGGTCTGCTAAAATATTATACAGAGGAGTTTCTCACATTATACTCACTGTTCAGTTATTTAGCTACTACCTAACGTAAACACGATACAGTGTACTAAATGGTTCCTTCTGTTAACCTGATCCAACTCTCTATTGTAGGGGATCAATCTGGGGGGAAATAAAACCTGCCATCAGGTCATGTTTTTCCTAACCTCTCATAGCCTTTTTGCATAATGACATCTAGGGAGAACTCATAATAACCAACTCTCACTTTTTGCAAAGAACTACCCAAGGTAACCTTACACTTTCCTGTGGGTGCTTTTTTTATGTAAGATATTCCAACTGCACTAAGGAGTCTGCCACCCTCCTACGCGCAACACCTCACATGTAGAAATATTCAAGAAGAAAGCACACATACCGGTTATCGTTGATCTAATAGTGCATATGGTTAAAATATGGATAATGATATTGGTATTCCTCATGATGACTCTTTAAATCCCTTTTTTAAATAGAAAAACCACTTGGACTGCGCCCTTCGTCAATTGAGCATGAAGAGTGCAAAAAGTACTATTGTGAGTACCACTACAATTTATGGGTTTCAAAAGCACTACTAGGGAATAGTTAAATGTTTTGGAAGTATAATCCAATAATTTCCCTAATTACCTATCTGAGGATATTAATGGTAATAGACCATTACATCACTAGACTATACTGCTCACTCGGTTATAAAATACCACAGTATTCACATTTAATCAAATCGCACCCAGAAGTTTTAATTTCAGACTCAAAATATATATATGCGCACACACACACTCTCTCTCTTTCTCTTTCTCTCTCTCTCTCTCTCTCTCGTAGGGTGAATCTAAATATGAGTCTTTCTTAAAAAAAAGTATTACCTGTTTATATTAAAACCTGAATATATATATATATATATATATATATATATATATATATATATATATATATATACGCACACACACACACACACACACACACACACTCTCTCTCTCTCTCTCTCTCTCTCTCTCTCTCTCTCTCTCGTAGGGTGAATCTAAATATGAGTCTATCTTAAAAAAAGTATGTCCTGTTTATATTAAAACCACCTGTCTTGTTTCTGTGATTTTACCGATACAATCCCGGTGGTTAAAATCTAAGAACCTCCCCCCCGCTAGTACGCACAACACATACATGGGAGAATCACCAAAACCAGCAGTTAAGGCTAAGAACCTGTAAGTATGGTTTGACAACAAATTAACGCTCTCTCAGCAGACCAATGCAACTGTCTCCGCCTCCCGCTTTCTTATAAAGAAAATAAGGAAGATTCTTATCCAGTCCAAACTGGATTACTGCAACAGGCTTTGTTTGAACATACACGGGCAGTGTTTAAAACCGCTTCAGATCGTGCCAAATACAGCAGCCCGGCTATTGGTCAACATTCCCAGGTGCAAATCGGTAGCGAGATTTACAGTCTGCACTGACTTCCTGTATTACAACACATCAAATTTAAGGCTCTGTGTCTGGCCAACAAAGCACTGAATCACAAAGGTCCTTTCTTTCTTCAAAACCTTTTTGTCTGGTATGAACCAACCAGACACCTCCGTTCTACAGGGGTCAGACTCTTGACAGTGCCCAGAATTCGAACATCGCACTGGGGTGGCCGCAGCTTTCCCTTTGGCACCTCTAAACTCTAGAACACTCTACCGAGTGAGCTCAGAAGTGCGAGCTCCCTTCCACCTTTAGATAAGGACTAAAAACCTGCCTATTTCAGAACTAGACTCTTGTGCGGGCTTACTGTGTTCTCAGCGCCAAGAAGACACCTCCGGGCATTTGTGCGCTTTTTAAATCCCGTTAACATTAACATACCTTTTAATATGCGGTCTGACGCACAGATACGATACCTGTAGTGTTTAGGTAAAAAATTGAAACAATGCTACATCGGAACCTCTCTTTTTATTTCGGCCGCAATCTTGTTAAACAGCTGACTGGAGGTAGGTCCTACGCCACAAGCTGTCCCATTAAGTTGAGGCAACAGTCTACGTGGCCCTCAGGTGTGGGAAACCAGGTAATTCCACCCCTCCTCGCTGGATTGCCATACACAACTTGGACCCGGAAGTTCAGTTCAGCTCTATAGTAAAAAGTGCTGCCATCTTTAAATGGATAAAGTAGATTGAAAACTGCTTATGATTATGCACCTATGATCAATCGGGCTGTTTTATATTGGCAAAAAAAGGGGGGTGGGGGTTGCATATAGCGGGCTCCATAGCAATCTCGCAAAATCCAACTGAGACTGAAAGTAAAAAATGTAAACATATTTATAAAAAAGCTGATCTACAACTTCAATATATCCCACTACCCATCTATATATCGAGTTCCCAAATTAACAGAATTCTCTAAGTTTCAAGCTAAGGCCATAAGTTCCTACTGAGTCAGTCAGTCATCATACTGGACTGAAAAATACCTCCAGGCTCAAGCTAATCTGACAAATGAAAATTCCTACTCTCCCAATGAGGAAAACGTTTTTCGGCTACAAAGATGGAATCATTGGTGCCAAACTGATCACAGAACACTTAAAATTGATCAAAATGATATCCCTCCATGAAATCAAATTTATTTTACAGGTATGAACATCAATAGATGGTTATTGCAGTACTACCTGGAATTAGTTATAGCAAATATGGTTCACATATTAATGTCATCCAGTCTTCTCTGGAATTGAGGCCCTCATTGATAGTCCCTATTTTGCAAATATACCATTGTTCTCTGTTCTTTCTTTTTATCTCAAAGTCTCTCCCCGTCTGCTCATTTAAATTTGATCAAGGATGTACCATCTGAACTCATTGCAGTCGCGATTCAACTTAGAAAAATGATCAGCGAGTGGTGCATTTTCTATTTTGGTCCTCAATGCTGATTTATAACCCATAATACAGTTGTCCAGTACAGAGTCCTGCTATCAATATGATATGAGTTTCATGCGTTCCAGTTCAAAACATAAGGAGACATTGGTGATAACATAGCATGAAGACAGCAGTCTGACTGGCAGTGTATAATCAAACATAAAAATATCAAAACAAAAAATGTATAACAGTAAAAAATTATGAAGAAAAAAAGCAAACAAACAGTAGGTTCCAAATAGTTTGGGCTATAGGTTCTGAGCAGGAGGATGAGCAGCAGGGAGGCAATTGCGGTGCCTGGAGGCATAGGGTGAAACCACCCTAAGCTTATATCTCATTCACACTTTTCAATCATTCATTGCATTACATGACCTAGAAAGGGCACCTCCTGTGTACAGCACACTCACCGCTTGGCATCCCAGTCTATCAGAGTCCTCGCATCCAGCAGTCGCTTCTATGTCCCCACTATGGTTCTAAGGATACCCCTCTTCCTCCATACTGAGACCGCCGGGGTAGACCCTTCTAGGTCTCCTGGGTTATCGAACGCTTCTAGCACCTCTTCCCAAAATGTTGCAATAGTGCGTCTATGGTTGCCTTATGCTTTTTCCCTACGCAGAGCTTAGCCTTCTACTTTTGCCCTGTCTCTAACTGCTGATTCCCATCTCACCGCCAGTGGCCCAGCAGCTGCTTTCCACGTCCTACTAATAAGTTGTTTAGCTTCTATAAATGCCAAATTCCAAAAACCTGCTACCCACTTTCTTGGGCTCAGCATGGAAACAGACCCAGTAGACAGACCTCCAAGGTACAGGGTAAATGCTGGTGTAATGTCTCATTTATCCTCTGTATCATCTCATTCCAAAGCGCCTGCACATTGGGGCAGGACCATAGTGAAAATGTGTCTGCGTTCTCAAAAGTGCAGCATGGGCAGCACCAGGGAAGAGTGTGGGGGGTGTCCCCTGTAAATAGCAGTCACCCTCTTTGGGGTGAGGTAAGTCTGATATAAATAGTTACATTGGATCACCTTAAAAGGGGTATTGTGGGATACTTTCTGTGGGGAGGCCAGCATCTGAGTCCAATCCTTGTCTAATAAGGCTCTGC
Organism: Lissotriton helveticus; assembly: GCF_964261635.1. Lineage (NCBI taxonomy): Eukaryota > Metazoa > Chordata > Amphibia > Caudata > Salamandridae > Lissotriton > Lissotriton helveticus. The sequence continues at coordinate 381,493,564 of NC_136060.1, forward strand.
CCAGCGTGGTCTTCCTTTTGCCTCAGAGTGCATTCTGGTTCCCGAACCATCCTATTTAGAGCCCCATATAGCCATCTGCAAAACCGGATGTGGCTGCGACTGGTTTCCTCCACCTCCCCACAAAGCTCCAAAGGCACTAACCGGGGAGTCTGATATGAGAAATTGCCTTGGAGGTAAGTCTCTCATTTCAACCAGGACTTCCAAGGGTACCAGTGTGCCAGCTTAATAGCAGTCTCCAACCATAACCAGTCCTGCATCTGTCCAAGGTGCCAATTAAGCTTCGGTGAAAATATTGAGGGAGTAACCATGAGGGAGTCCCACCAGAGGTAACAAAGGAGCAAAGAGTGGGGGTCTCCCGTCCGAAACACAGTGTTTCCAAAACTGGAGCATCGTCTGCAAAAGTGTTCTGTTCGTCCTTGCTTTGGCATTCGCCTCAGGAATTGGGCAGGTAACCTTTTCAGGTGTACTTCCTTTGCAGCCCAATTCAGCTAGATTCTTACCAGATTGCTGGTAGGCTATCCACTGGAGTTGGGCTGCCAGGTAATAGAGCTCAAAGTCAGAGGTTTCCAGTCTCCTTTCCAAAATAGTGGAAGCATGACTAGAGATACCTAGTCTCTTTCCCCCATCACCGATATGCCTTCTTCAAGTCTACGGCCTGCAAGCCAGCTCTGGAACCCTCAAGTCGACAGGAGGCAAACAGTACCGGCGTAGATAAGGGAATGCTACACTGGGGAATGAATCTGCACTGGTCAGGGTGAATCAGAGCTTGAATGTGGCGGTCGTCACATAGCTAGTATTTTACCCAATATGTTTAAGTCCTTATTCAACTTGGATAATGGGCGGTATGCCGTAGTGGGCGCATCGTGGGCAGTTGTCTTGGGGAGAGCGATAGCCACTGCATTCCTTGTAGTTGCCGGGAGTTCAGCTTTACTCAGGGATGTATTGTACATGGCTGTCAAGCGTGGGGCCATTGATGCAGCAAAAGCGGAGTAAAACCCCGCTGGCACAAGGAAGGAAAACAACCTGCTTCCAATACAGTGCTCTATCAGCCTGATTCATCAAGCCGAAATCGGCTCGCAAAGGCCCAGATTCTGAGAATCCGGCCCTTTGCGAGCGCTATTTTTGCATTTGGGATTCATCATCCCAAATGCAAAAATCGGTAATAGCGATTTCGCTATTTTGCGAGGAATTACATTTAAGGAATCTCTATTTGAGATTCCTTAAATGCAATTCATCATCCATTTAAAAATTGCGAATTCGCAATTTCGGCCCGCTATTTACCGCGAGGTCAAACCTCGTGGTAAATAGCGAAAACTTAGAAAAATGCTTTTAAAAGCATTTTTCTAAGTTGCATGTTGCACACACACATGTCCTTTGGACATGTGTGTGCGCAACACCTGTTTCAATTTGCATTTAAGGGGTGCTACAGGGTGTCCGTTGGACACCCCTGGCACCCTTTAAATCGCTATCTAATTTGCGATTAGCAAATTGCTAATCGCAAATAAGGAATACTCCCCATTCATTCCTATGGGCCTTTTGGCGCATAGGAATGAATGGGGAGTTATTCCTTATTTGCGATTAGCAATTTGCTAATCGCAAATAAGGAATGTGTAGGAATCGCATTTCTTTATGCAATTTCTACATGAATCCCGTTTTGCAAGTCCTTAATAGCGATTCGTTATGAATCGCTATTAGGGGCTCGCAAAACGGGAGAATGATGAATCAGGCTGTAAATACCTCAGTGTATGTTTTATTTGAAACTCAGCTGGGAGGCCATTGGGGCCTGGGAATCTTTCCATGCACCATTTCTCAGAACACGCCCTTGAATTCCTGGAGTGAAATTGGGCCCTATCGAGTGGGGGAGGGGGGGGGGGCAAAATCCCCAGCTATAGAGGGGCAAGAAAGGTTTTGATGTCCCTTCTCGTGGCGTCTGGGCATTTCCCATAGAACTGCATATAATAGTCATGGAAGACCCCATTGTCTCCACTTGGGAATAGATTTGTCGCCTTTCAGGGTCCATCACTGATATTCTAGGGTTCCCGCGTGACTCGGGCGAACTAACCAGGCCAACAGCCTGGCGATATAGTCCATGTAATTGTGACACCAGAGTTTCTCCAGTAAGACACAGTATCGTTCTCTGGCTTCAGCCAACATCGCCCTCATGTCCGGGTTAGCATCAACTTGGTTACCTAGGTCGTGGAAGGTCCCAGCTAATAGCACTATCTCACGGTCCAGCTCCTTTCAAACCCCCAAGGAGGTCCATATACAGTGTCCCCGTATTACCACTTGAACAGCCTCCCACTAGGCAACGGCAGTCCTAGGACATGTCTGTGTTATGCGGAAATAGTCCAAGATGTCCTCCTGATGGCCATTCCAATAGGTGCTGTCCTCTAGGGCAATAGGGCAAAGCCACCATGTATGTACCAACGGCCGGGTGACTACCAACCGATGCCTGTCAGGAGTGGGTTATGGTCCGAAATGGTGTAACTGAGGTACTAAGAATGGTAGAAGAGTGGACAGAGGGGCAAGATCACAGGACTTTATCCAATCAGACCTCGAGAGCCTATAAACTCGAATAGAAGGAATATTCCCTGTCCCCAGCATGTTAAAACCTCCACACATCCTCTAGGCCCCAACCTGCAGCTCAGTCTCAAAACCCCTTCACCACACTATGTACAAAAGCCCCTGGAAATGGAGTGGAGCGATCCAAAAAGGTGTCAGCGACACCATTATAATCCCCTCCAAGAATCATCTGGACAGAGAGCCCAGCCGATATGATAGTTGAGTAAAAAACACCAGTTGGTCTTGGTTGAGGCATATGTGCTATCCAGGGTTAATGGCTTACCATCAAGTCACCCCTCTACTTGAACATATCTACCATCCCTATCAACATGTAAGTGCAGAACTTCAAAGGGTTCACCAGCCTGGTTCCAGATCAGTGCACCACTGGAATAAGCAGAATATCCTGTGGTGTATACCTGTCCACTCCAGCACCGCCGAAATCAGTGCGCCTCTTTAGCAGTGAGATGTGTCTCTTGTAGGAGAGCTATGTGTACTGCCCGAAGTTTAAGAAACCTATATTTGGTGCAGCTGTACCCATGCTCTTTTATACCAAGGGAGTAGTTTCAGCTATGTATGTTTCATGGTTCTGGTCATGTAACGTATGTTGATCTAGGACATGGGTACTCACAAACTTTCTCTCGGGGGACAAATTTACAGTGTGGTTTGCGGCCGAGGGCCGCACTGGTGGGGGCGGGGTCAGAGGGGGAGGGGGCGGGGCGAAAGCAAAAACAAATTTTGACCATGAGGTTAAACACAGGTCCTTGCAGCAGACACCTTCGTCCACTGAGCCACCAGACCCAGCATACACACATCTTTCTCTCTCTCTCCCTCCTTCTCTCTCCCTCTCTCTCCCTCCCTCTCTCTCCCTCTCTCTCCCTGTGTCTCCCTCTCTCTCTCCCTCTGTGTCTCCTTCCCTCTCTCTCCCTCCCTCTCCCTCCATCTCCCTCCCTCCCTCTGCGTCTCCCTCCCTCTGCGTCTCCCTCCCTCCCTCTGTCTCCGTCCCTTCCTCTGTCTCCGTCCCTCCCTCTGTGTCTCCCTCCCTGTCTCCCACTCTCCCTCTGTGTCTCACTCCCTTTCTCCCTCCCTGTCTCCTACTCTCTGTTTCCCTCCCTCCCTCTGTGTCTCCCTCCCTGTCTCCCACTTTCTGTTTCCCTCCCTCCCTCTGTGTCTCCCTCCCTCTGTCTCCCTCCCTCTGTCTCCCTCCCTCCCTCCCTCTGTGTCTCCCTCCCTCCTTCCGTGTCTCCCTCCCTCCCTCTGTGTCTCCCTCCCTCCCTCTGTGTCTCCCTCCCTCCCTCTCTGTTTCCCTCCCTCCCTCTCTGTTTCCCTCCATCCCTCTGTCTCTCCCTCCCTCTGTCTCTCCACTCTGTTTCCGTCCCTCCCTCTGTGTCTCCCTCCCTCTGTGTCTTCCTCCCACTCTCTGTTTCCCTCCCTTCCCCTGTGTCTCCCTCCCTTCCCCTGTGTCTCCCTCCCTGTCTCCCACTCTCTGTTTCCCTCCCTTCTCCTGTGTCTCCCTCCCTCCCTCTGTGTCTCCCTCCCACTCACTGTTTCCATCCCTCCCTCTGTGTCTCCCACTCTGTTTCCATCCCTCCCTCTGTGTCTCCCTCCTGTGGTAAATAAATAAATAATACCTCTCTTTTTGACTAGATATAACAATAACAGATAGCTCAATAAATAAGAGTCAAGATTCGAGGTAGTAGGAGTTTGCAGGTTTAATACAGCATAAAGGACAGGAACAGGACAACCTGCACGGACAAGATCTGGGATGAGCGCTCCTCTTTAATAACAGTGCACAAGTATATATACTAAAACAATTGCATTACAGTACATACGATAGGCGGAGCAGTGGGTGGGGTGCGTAGCAGTCGCGAAAGATAAGGGTGAAAATGGGTGTAACAGGAGGCGTGGACAGGGCGTATACATAGATATGTGATGTAAACGTAACAGAATATGTCATAAATGGGGCGGAAACATGGAGGGGGCTACCTAAGGAGCCGGGACCTCTAACCTAGGACCTCTAACCTAGTGGTGCGCGCAAACTGGCAATGACGTGTTACTGGGAGAAGCTGGGGGCTATGACTTCTGCGCTAGAGGGAGAGACTGAAGTCTGGAAAGTCAGAGCGACATGTACCTAAACACTATCTAGTATCTGATGTTTAGAGAACATGTTGATAGAATCCAAAAGTTATCGGGGTAAAGGCTAACAGATTCTAAGACTGGTGCATGAATTATTCTACATGTAGTGCGTGTTGAGGAATATTAAATGACCATTAATACAGTATTTCTCTTACATGGAGACGTAAAGGCTAGACCATGACGGAAACTATTGATGCGATTCAGTAGCTTAGGAATGCAGAGAAGGAGGGCTGGACTGATAACTAGAATCATAACATACTCTTGGCAGACTGGCAGGCAGAGCCAGGCCGAGCCGGGCACTGTGAGGCAGGAAGTAAGTGAAGGGTCAGGAATACAGGTGGGGGCTGTATCGCTCCTCAGCGAGGGCTCAGGAGACAGGAGCTGAATCTGGTGTCCGGGCCCTTTTGAGGCCTAGAAACGGGGACTTTTCAATGAAATAACGTGCACACTGAGAAACGTGGCAACGTAACCTTACATAGGCCTAATACTCGTTGTATTCACGAGAACTGGAACTGGCATACTAGAGATGGACACAACTGTAATTGCGTCTTTAATCGATCATGGGGAATACATATGCATATTAATCATGCACACATAACATGAGATGGGGAACACGTAGGGACACAGAACATGGCAAAATTTACTTTTCCACATTCCCTCCTTGTCACTACGTTTCCATCAGGAAACATCAATATTCATGATACCATCTATCATTTCATAGAGTATCATTTGCTCGTCTCGAATTGTCTTGGAACGGGATTTAGGACGGGACTTGGGACTAGGAATACAAGAGGTAGCACAAATGCCGCAAATCGCAGGGCCACATTGTATACAGAGGCAGCAACTGAATATGATCGCTACTGCAATACCTAGAAAGGACAATACTTTCCATCCCCAGGCGGAAATTATACTCCAGAACCAACCGGACCATGCCCAGGTGCCTGGATTTTGGTGTAACAGATGGGCAATTTTATGAAGTCTGGTTATAGCTGAATAAACAGACGGCGCGTTATTAGGAATGAAAATGCAGCAACTAGATCCGATGACTCTACATGCTCCTCCTCTATCGGCCAGTATGACGTCAAGAACGAGACGATTTTGGAGCACGACAACTCTCATAGCAGATTGCTCTTCGGTTAGGTTACCTAGAGCAGAAGTAGTTTCAGTCACTACCGCTTCAAGGGTTCTGGTTAATCTACGTATCAGTTTACTATTCGAGACAGTACCTAAGTAGGGAAAGAAACCTTTATTGAGATCTATATATTGTTCTAGAGCAGTTTCAGTATAATCAACAATCGGGAGTCCTCTCTTGTGTCTAGTATGTACTAGGTGGGAGTTCCTATGATAGTCAGGTGGGGCTAGAAAAACTGGTGGCAGTAGGAAGGCAATGTAACAAGTTCCCTCCCAATCGAGGGGCAAACGAACATATGCGGTCTGACCACAAATAAAATAAGAATGACGTGAAGCTTTGAAAATAGATTTCCCACTGTCACTATACTTGACAATAGTAGTACAATCACTATGTCCTACATGTGCGGAACCATTATTTCTGACACATAATTCACCTTTGACTGGTAATACTGACATAGCAGGTAAGTCTGGAGTAGAATCAGACTGAACATTCAGGACCATGAAATTCGAAGAATAATTACCCAAATTGTAAACTTCATTTTCTAGATCTAACCCTGTTCTGTGGGGAAGACCTTGCTTGTCTGGAAAACATGTACTGTTCAGAAAGGACATATCAGTTGAGGATGACGTTAACGTGGACCATGCTCCACATGAACCGTTATGTGAAAATGGATAAGGAAACAGTGGCAGAACTCCCTTCGGTGTCTGGAAAGGGGGGAGTCGACCACACACCCAACAATTGGTGGCATTGCTGGTCTGGTGTGAATAATGTAACATGCGGATAAATTAATTGTTTCGCATAGCAAGACGATAAGATAGTTCATGAGGAGGCAGATCACTAAACGTGTGTTCTACTGTAGCATTAGAAGACTTATTTACATGAGAAATTGGAAAACATAAATGAAATGCATAACTCGTGCAGCTAACCATCAGGCTGAGAAACAATAGAAAACTGAGAAAAACGATACATCGGATTGAGTTTTGACTAACTCTCTCACTATGGGGGTCTATTTCATACATGTCAGATACCTATTTAACCGTTTCACCTAGGGGAGGACTTAGACAATTAAACTGGCTGACTTAATTTACTAGACCGTAGTTTCAACTTATACTCCTGTTGCGGAGTTTTCTCTAACAGGGGAGACTTGGTATCAATGTCATTTGCGGGACAGTCCTTAAGAATAGTATTTTGGCAGTCTTTAGGTAAAATGCAGTCCTTGGCAAAAGTTTTAGGTTTTAGTCCGTGAAACTTCTTGACGTGAGACAGATGGACCCACCCCTTACGGCCCTCCAACTTCACGGCCGTACGGGTGGTCAGAAGGACTTGCTTCGGCTCCTTCCAACGAGGCTCCAGCGGACTTGAACGATCAAAATTCCTGACGAGAACCAAAGAGCCAGGAAGGATCTCGTGTGGCTTGACTTCAGTATTGTCGGGAAATGCAGCGGCAACCTGTGAACGACAAGAGTGTAGGGCAGACATCAAGGAAGCTAGGTAATCTGTCAGCATATTACTGGAAACATCTGTAATACTTCGGGGTCTAGGTGTACCCCACATATTTGGGGGGCGGCCGAAAACGACCTCGTACGGGGACAGACCTGATCTGGAATGTGCGACCATGCGCATATAAAATAAAGCGACTGGTAGAGCAACTAACCAGTCTACACCTTTTTCTTGACAGACTTTGGCAATGCGGATTTTCAAGGTTTGATTATGTCTCTCTACGAGACCGGCTGCTTCTGGATGGCGTACACAATGGAACTTCCACTGGTACCCTAACAACAGGGAAACGTGTTTCATCAGTTCAGATGAGAATGGCTGGCCGTTATCAGAATATACGACCCTAGGGAGTCCATAACGGGGGAAATATTCACCAACCAACTGCTTGGCAGTGGTCGCGGCTGTGTAATCTGGGACTGGATATGCTTCTGTCCACCTGGACAAAGCGCATACAACTACAAGGACATACTTGAAACCTCGACATCGCTCCATCTGAATATAATCCATCTGGAGGACTTCAAAAGGGTGGTCAGGGGGCTGGAATCCACCTTGTTCCACCGGGACACTTTTACCTGGATTAAACTGGCAACATATCATACAGGTACGGACTTTCTGCTTGGCTGCAGCTCGTAAGTGCTTGTTAAACCAAATGTTCTGGATACTGTCTAACATGGCTTTTTCTCCTAGGTGTGCTGGACTATGTGCGGTATTGACAATGACTTGAACCATTGAGTCGGGGAGGAACCATGTGGCTCTACCCTTCGTCACCCATCCCTGATCTGTCTGGACCCCTCCTTGTTCGGACCATTTCTTAATTTCTTCGGGAGTAGCATGTAACTGGATATCTATGACATCTTGAGTAGGGTCCTTAACTGTCATACAGGTAGTCTGTTCTAGAGTGGATGTCGGTGTCTTGTTAACTGGTATATCTGGTGTCTGAGCTGTAAGCTTGGCTGTTCGATCTGCTAGATCATTACCTTGGGAAATAATGTCGGTAACTTTCGTATGTGCTTTGCACTTCATGATAGCAATAGATGTCGGTAAATGTATTGCATCTAACAGGGCTTGAATAAGGAGACCATGCTGAATCTTGGTTCCATGAGAAGTCATGAAACCTCTCTCCTGCCAGAGCACTCCAAAGTCGTGTACAACTCCAAATGCGTAACGTGAATCTGTGTAAATATTAACTTTCAGGTTCTTGGCGTGTATGCAGGCTTGTGTCAGAGCAACTAGCTCTGCTGCTTGGGCAGACAAGGTGTCAATACGGTGTGTTTCAATAACTTCAGTGTCAGTAGTCACTGCATACGCGGCTACTAGTTCTCCTGTACTTGTTCTCATACATGAACCATCCACATAAAGTGTCAGATCGGGATCTGGTAATGGGATATCTGTCAGATCTTGTCTTGGCTTAGTCATAGTGTTAACTACTTCCACACAGTCATGTGTGGCAGGATTTGAATTAACTGACGGTAACAGTGTAGCAGGATTTAGAACGTTGCAGCGTCTGATTTCTATGTGTGGCTGGAACAGTGTTAGTTCATAACCTGTCAAACGTGCAATTGTCAAGTGCTGAGTCTGTGTTCGGTTTAAAAGAACTTCCACGGAGTGTGGAACTTGTACTGTCAAGGAGTGTCCTAATACTATGGAATCACTTTGTCTGATAGCTAGTGCTGTGGCTGCAACTGACTTGAGGCACGCAGGCAAAGCCTGGGCTACTGGATCTAATGTGCTAGAAAAATAAGCACAGGGCTTGTATTGTCCTGCTTGATCTTGTGTGAGAACAGATAATGCTGTACCATCACGTTCTGTGACAAAAAGTGTAAAAGGCTTACTGTAGTTCGGTGTAGCTAGAACAGGAGCTTGGCATAGAGCTTTCTTTAACTCATTGAAACTAAGTGTATGTTCGGATGTCCAAGGGAGAACAGTCGATACGGCTGCCTCCTGTGTCGTTAACTGTATCAGTGGCTTGGCTAGAAATGCATACTGAGGAATCCATTGTCTACAATAAGAAGTGAGGCCGATAAAAGCACGCACCTCCTTCTGTGTCTTGGGCTGAGGAAGACTCGCTATTAACTGGATACGGTCGGGTGTCAACTGCCTACCCCACTTGGACAGTAAGTGGCCTAAGTAGATCACTTGCTGGACACAGAATTGAAGCTTTGAAGGGGACACCTTGTGCCCCATCTCGGCTAGGAAATACAGAACTGTAAGTGACGCTCGCTCGCAAGCACGTTCAGAACGGGCTGTGATCAGTAGATCATCGACATACTGGAGCAGGGCAGTGTCAGCTGGCATGTGAATGTTGTCTAGTTGTCTCTTAAGTGCTTGACTGTAAATACTAGGACTTTCTGTGAAACCTTGAGGAGCTCGTGTGAATTTATAGCTCCTTCCATTTAAACAAAAACCGAAAAGGTACTGGCTATCTGGATGAATTGGAACACTGAAAAATGCGTTCTTGAGGTCGATTACGTAAAAAATATTGCCTCAGAATCAATGGCTGTCAATAGGGATGAAATATCTGGAACTACTGGATACTGAGGAATAATACATTTATTGAGTTCTCGAAGGTCAATCACTAATCGATATACTGGGGGTGCATTTGGATCAGTACGCTTCATGACTGGAATGATCGGAGAATTACATACATTGGAGTCAGTTTCTACAACTACTCCTTGAGCCATGAGCTCGTCAATAATTTTGGATAAGGCTGCTACAGCCTCAGGTGGCAATCTGTACTGTCTGATTCGTGGCAGGACTATACCTTGCTTGAGAGTCACACGATGGGGTGTGATTTGCATGAAGCCAACATCAGTTGGACCTTGCGCCCATAGATGCTGCGGAACATTAGACAATCTCGGGTCAAAATCTCGTAATACATAGTGACCCTTGAAGTCACGTAAAAACAGACGTATTCCCTCCGGGGAACAGCAAATGACTGCACCTAATTCTTTCAGTGTCTTAATGCCTAACAAATTTTCTGGACATGACTTCGTAAGTAACAGATCAGTAGTTCGGGACAATGGACCTACTTCTAGAGTAACTGGTTTAGAAATCTCGTTTACAATAGGCTTTCCTGAAAATCCAAGGGAAACATTTCTTGAGCCTGAGAGCGGAGCCCCTGGAACTTCGGCGTCACTTATAGTAGTCCTACTTGCCCCTGTATCAATCAGAAACTTTCTGTCTTTCCCTAATACTTGACTATGAACATAGGGACCTTCTTGATCTACAGGAATCTCGATGAGAGGCAAGCCTACCTCCCTCTCTAGGCTGTTTCATGAATACTGTTGATACTCTGGATACTCAGACTGTGCATACTGGTACATTTGCTGTGTAACATGCTGTGTTGCAGCAATAGGCTGCGGTGCTGGAACTGTCTGTTGTGCATTCTGTGGCTGAGAAGTCTGTGAAACTTGTTCTTGTCTAGGCGGACGTGGTCTTTCTTTAGTTTTACCAGTAGCTATATTGTGTTTCAGAACTGCACACTCGTTTATAAAATGACCTGGCTGTTTACAATAATTGCATGTCCCTTTAACGGGAGCTGCAGGGTGACTGGCTTGATTCGGACCCATCTTCTGACTGTCTTGTGGAACAGATTGTGCAACTAGTACTTTCATTTTCGTGTCTTTCATACGTTTTCTCTCGTGTTCTTGCTCTTCTCTGATTCTATTCTGGTGATACTGGAGCATCTGTAACATCTGGGACGGGGTACTAGCTTGCCATGTACTTTCGACTTTCAAAACTCGATTAAAAATATCAAAACAAAAAATGTATAACAGTAAAAAATTATGAAGAAAAAAAGCAAACAAACAGTAGGTTCCAAATAGTTTGGGCTATAGGTTCTGAGCAGGAGGATGAGCAGCAGGGAGGCAATTGCGGTGCCTGGAGGCATAGGGTGAAACCACCCTAAGCTTATATCTCATTCACACTTTTCAATCATTCATTGCATTACATGACCTAGAAAGGGCACCTCCTGTGTACAGCACACTCACCGCTTGGCATCCCAGTCTATCAGAGTCCTCGCATCCAGCAGTCGCTTCTATGTCCCCACTATGGTTCTAAGGATACCCCTCTTCCTCCATACTGAGACCGCCGGGGTAGACCCTTCTAGGTCTCCTGGGTTATCGAACGCTTCTAGCACCTCTTCCCAAAATGTTGCAATAGTGCGTCTATGGTTGCCTTATGCTTTTTCCCTACGCAGAGCTTAGCCTTCTACTCTTGCCCTGTCTCTAACTGCTGATTCCCATCTCACCGCCAGTGGCCCAGCAGCTGCTTTCCACGTCCTACTAATAAGTTGTTTAGCTTCTATAAATGCCAAATTCCAAAAACCTGCTACCCCCTTTCTTGGGCTCAGCATGGAAACAGACCCAGTAGACAGACCTCCAAGGTACAGAGTAAATGCTGGTGTAATGTCTCATTTATCCTCTGTATCATCTCATTCCAAAGCGCCTGCACATTGGGGCAGGACCATAGTGAAAATGTGTCTGCGTTCTCAAAAGTGCAGCATGGGCAGCACCAGGGAAGAGTGTGGGGGGTGTCCCCTGTAAATAGCAGTCACCCTCTTTGGGGTGAGGTAAGTCTGATATAAATAGTTACATTGGATCACCTTAAAAGGGGTATTGTGGGATACTTTCTGTGGGGAGGCCAGCATCTGAGTCCAATCCTTGTCTAATAAGGCTCTGCCCAGCGTGGTCTTCCTTTTGCCTCAGAGTGCATTCTGGTTCCCGAACCATCCTATTTAGAGCCCCATATAGCCATCTGCAAAACCGGATGTGGCTGCGACTGGTTTCCTCCACCTCCCCACAAAGCTCCAAAGGCACTAACCGGGGAGTCTGATATGAGAAATTGCCTTGGAGGTAAGTCTCTCATTTCAACCAGGACTTCCAAGGGTACCAGTGTGCCAGCTTAATAGCAGTCTCCAACCATAACCAGTCCTGCATCTGTCCAAGGTGCCAATTAAGCTTCGGTGAAAATATTGAGGGAGTAACCATGAGGGAGTCCCACCAGAGGTAACAAAGGAGCAAAGAGTGGGGGTCTCCCGTCCGAAACACAGTGTTTCCAAAACTGGAGCATTGTCTGCAAAAGTGTTCTGTCCGTCCTTGCTTTGGCATTCGCCTCAGGAATTGGGCAGGTAACCTTTTCAGGTGTACTTCCTTTGCAGCCCAATTCAGCTAGATTCTTACCAGATTGCTGGTAGGCTATCCACTGGAGTTGGGCTGCCAGGTAATAGAGCTCAAAGTCAGAGGTTTCCAGTCTCCTTTCCAAAATAGTGGAAGCATGACTAGAGATACCTAGTCTCTTTCCCCCATCACCGATATGCTTTCTTCAAGTCTACGGCCTGCAAGCCAGCTCTGGAACCCTCAAGTCGACAGGAGGCAAACAGTACCGGCGTAGATAAGGGAATGCTACACTGGGGAATGAATCTGCACTGGTCAGGGTGAATCAGAGCTTGAATGTGGCGGTCGTCACATAGCTAGTATTTTACCCAATATGTTTAAGTCCTTATTCAACTTGGATAATGGGCGGTATGCCGTAGTGGGCGCATCGTGGGCAGTTGTCTTGGGGAGAGCGATAGCCACTGCATTCCTTGTAGTTGCCGGGAGTTCAGCTTTACTCAGGGATGTATTGTACATGGCTGTCAAGCGTGGGGCCATTGATGCAGCAAAAGCGGAGTAAAACCCCGCTGGCACAAGGAAGGAAAACAACCTGCTTCCAATACAGTGCTCTATCAGCCTGATTCATCAAGCCGAAATCGGCTCGCAAAGGCCCAGATTCTGAGAATCCGGCCCTTTGCGAGCGCTATTTTTGCATTTGGGATTCATCATCCCAAATGCAAAAATCGGTAATAGCGATTTCGCTATTTTGCGAGGAATTACATTTAAGGAATCTCTATTTGAGATTCCTTAAATGCAATTCATCATCCATTTAAAAATTGCGAATTCGCAATTTCGGCCCGCTATTTACCGCGAGGTCAAACCTCGTGGTAAATAGCGAAAACTTAGAAAAATGCTTTTAAAAGCATTTTTCTAAGTTGCATGTTGCACACACACATGTCCTTTGGACATGTGTGTGCGCAACACCTGTTTCAATTTGCATTTAAGGGGTGCTACAGGGTGTCCGTTGGACACCCCTGGCACCCTTTAAATCGCTATCTAATTTGCGATTAGCAAATTGCTAATCGCAAATAAGGAATACTCCCCATTCATTCCTATGGGCCTTTTGGCGCATAGGAATGAATGGGGAGTTATTCCTTATTTGCGATTAGCAATTTGCTAATCGCAAATAAGGAATGTGTAGGAATCGCATTTCTTTATGCAATTTCTACATGAATCCCGTTTTGCAAGTCCTTAATAGCGATTCGTTATGAATCGCTATTAGGGGCTCGCAAAACGGGAGAATGATGAATCAGGCTGTAAATACCTCAGTGCATGTTTTATTTGAAACTCAGCTGGGAGGCCATTGGGGCCTGGGAATCTTTCCATGCACCATTTCTCAGAACACGCCCTTGAATTCCTGGAGTGAAATTGGGCCCTATCGAGTGGGGGAGGGGGGGTGGGGGCAAAATCCCCAGCTATAGAGGGGCAAGAAAGGTTTTGATGTCCCTTCTCGTGGCGTCTGGGCATTTCCCATAGAACTGCATATAATAGCCATGGAAGACCCCATTGTCTCCACTTGGGAATAGATTTGTCGCCTTTCAGGGTCCATCACTGATATTCTAGGGTTCCCGCGTGACTCGGGCGAACTAACCAGGCCAACAGCCTGGCGATATAGTCCATGTAATTGTGACACCAGAGTTTCTCCAGTAAGACACAGTATCGTTCTCTGGCTTCAGCCAACATCGCCCTCATGTCCGGGTTAGCATCAACTTGGTTACCTAGGTCGTGGAAGGTCCCAGCTAATAGCACTAGCTCACGGTCCAGCTCCTTTCAAACCCCCAAGGAGGTCCATATACAGTGTCCCCGTATTACCACTTGAACAGCCTCCCACTAGGCAACGGCAGTCCTAGGACATGTCTGTGTTATGCGGAAATAGTCCAAGATGTCCTCCTGATGGCCATTCCAATAGGTGCTGTCCTCTAGGGCAATAGGGCAAAGCCACCATGTATGTACCAACGGCCGGGTGACTACCAACCGATGCCTGTCAGGAGTGGGTTATGGTCCGAAATGGTGTAACTGAGGTACTAAGAATGGTAGAAGAGTGGACAGAGGGGCAAGATCACAGGACTTTATCCAATCAGACCTCGAGAGCCTATAAACTCGAATAGAAGGAATATTCCCTGTCCCCAGCATGTTAAAACCTCCACACATCCTCTAGGCCCCAACCTGCAGTTCAGTCTCAAAACCCCTTCACCACACTATGTACAAAAGCCCCTGGAAATGGAGTGGAGCGATCCAAAAAGGTGTCAGCGACACCATTATAATCCCCTCCAAGAATCATCTGGACAGAGAGCCCAGCCGATATGATAGTTGAGTAAAAAAACACCAGTTGGTCTTGGTTGAGGCATATGTGCTATCCAGGGTTAATGGCTTACCATCAAGTCACCCCTCTACTTGAACATATCTACCATCCCTATCAACATGTAAGTGCAGAACTTCAAAGGGTTCACCAGCCTGGTTCCAGATCAGTGCACCACTGGAATAAGCAGAATATCCTGTGGTGTATACCTGTCCACTCCAGCACCGCCGAAATCAGTGCGCCTCTTTAGCAGTGAGATGTGTCTCTTGTAGGAGAGCTATGTGTACTGCTCGAAGTTTAAGAAACCTATATTTGGTGCAGCTGTACCCATGCTCTTTTATACCAAGGGAGTAGTTTCAGCTATGTATGTTTCATGGTTCTGGTCATGTAACGTATGTTGATCTAGGACATGGGTACTCACAAACTTTCTCTCGGGGGACAAATTTACAGTGTGGTTTGCGGCCGAGGGCCGCACTGGTGGGGGCGGGGTCAGAGGGGGAGGGGGCGGGGCGAAAGCAAAAACAAATTTTGACCATGAGGTTAAACACAGGTCCTTGCAGCAGACACCTTCGTCCACTGAGCCACCAGACCCAGCATACACACATCTTTCTCTCTCTCTCCCTCCTTCTCTCTCCCTCTCTCTCCCTCCCTCTCTCTCCCTCTCTCTCCCTGTGTCTCCCTCTCTCTCTCCCTCTGTGTCTCCTTCCCTCTCTCTCCCTCCCTCTCCCTCCATCTCCCTCCCTCCCTCTGCGTCTCCCTCCCTCTGCGTCTCCCTCCCTCCCTCTGTCTCCGTCCCTCCCTCTGTGTCTCCCTCCCTGTCTCCCACTCTCCCTCTGTGTCTCACTCCCTTTCTCCCTCCCTGTCTCCTACTCTCTGTTTCCCTCCCTCCCTCTGTGTCTCCCTCCCTGTCTCCCACTTTCTGTTTCCCTCCCTCCCTCTGTGTCTCCCTCCCTCTGTCTCCCTCCCTCTGTCTCCCTCCCTCCCTCCCTCTGTGTCTCCCTCCCTCCTTCCGTGTCTCCCTCCCTCCCTCTGTGTCTCCCTCCCTCCCTCTGTGTCTCCCTCCCTCCCTCTCTGTTTCCCTCCCTCCCTCTCTGTTTCCCTCCATCCCTCTGTCTCTCCCTCCCTCTGTCTCTCCACTCTGTTTCCGTCCCTCCCTCTGTCTCCCTCCCTCTGTGTCTTCCTCCCACTCTCTGTTTCCCTCCCTTCCCCTGTGTCTCCCTCCCTTCCCCTGTGTCTCCCTCCCTGTCTCCCACTCTCTGTTTCCCTCCCTTCTCCTGTGTCTCCCTCCCTCCCTCTGTGTCTCCCTCCCACTCACTGTTTCCATCCCTCCCTCTGTGTCTCCCACTCTGTTTCCATCCCTCCCTCTGTGTCTCCCTCCTGTGGTAAATAAATAAATAATACCTCTCTTTTTGACTAGATATAACAATAACAGATAGCTCAATAAATAAGAGTCAAGATTCGAGGTAGTAGGAGTTTGCAGGTTTAATACAGCATAAAGGACAGGAACAGGACAACCTGCACGGACAAGATCTGGGATGAGCGCTCCTCTTTAATAACAGTGCACAAGTATATATACTAAAACAATTGCATTACAGTACATACGATAGGCGGAGCAGTGGGTGGGGTGCGTAGCAGTCGCGAAAGATAAGGGTGAAAATGGGTGTAACAGGAGGCGTGGACAGGGCGTATACATAGATATGTGATGTAAACGTAACAGAATATGTCATAAATGGGGCGGAAACATGGAGGGGGCTACCTAAGGAGCCGGGACCTCTAACCTAGTGGTGCGCGCAAACTGGCAATGACGTGTTACTGGGAGAAGCTGGGGGCTATGACTTCTGCGCTAGAGGGAGAGACTGAAGTCTGGAAAGTCAGAGCGACATGTACCTAAACACTATCTAGTATCTGATGTTTAGAGAACATGTTGATAGAATCCAAAAGTTATCGGGGTAAAGGCTAACAGATTCTAAGACTGGTGCATGAATTATTCTACATGTAGTGCGTGTTGAGGAATATTAAATGACCATTAATACAGTATTTCTCTTACATGGAGACGTAAAGGCTAGACCATGACGGAAACTATTGATGCGATTCAGTAGCTTAGGAATGCAGAGAAGGAGGGCTGGACTGATAACTAGAATCATAACATACTCTTGGCAGACTGGCAGGCAGAGCCAGGCCGAGCCGGGCACTGTGAGGCAGGAAGTAAGTGAAGGGTCAGGAATACAGGTGGGGGCTGTATCGCTCCTCAGCGAGGGCTCAGGAGACAGGAGCTGAATCTGGTGTCCGGGCCCTTTTGAGGCCTAGAAACGGGGACTTTTCAATGAAATAACGTGCACACTGAGAAACGTGGCAACGTAACTTTACATAGGCCTAATACTCGTTGTATTCACGAGAACTGGAACTGGCATACTAGAGATGGACACAACTGTAATTGCGTCTTTAATCGATCATGGGGAATACATATGCATATTAATCATGCACACATAACATGAGATGGGGAACACGTAGGGACACAGAACATGGCAAAATTTACTTTTCCACATTCCCTCCTTGTCACTACGTTTCCATCAGGAAACATCAATATTCATGATACCATCTATCATTTCATAGAGTATCATTTGCTCGTCTCGAATTGTCTTGGAACGGGATTTAGGACGGGACTTGGGACTAGGAATACAAGAGGTAGCACAAATGCCGCAAATCGCAGGGCCACATTGTATACAGAGGCAGCAACTGAATATGATCGCTACTGCAATACCTAGAAAGGACAATACTTTCCATCCCCAGGCGGAAATTATACTCCAGAACCAACCGGACCATGCCCAGGTGCCTGGATTTTGGTGTAACAGATGGGCAATTTTATGAAGTCTGGTTATAGCTGAATAAACAGACGGCGCGTTATTAGGAATGAAAATGCAGCAACTAGATCCGATGACTCTACATGCTCCTCCTCTATCGGCCAGTATGACGTCAAGAACGAGACGATTTTGGAGCACGACAACTCTCATAGCAGATTGCTCTTCGGTTAGGTTACCTAGAGCAGAAGTAGTTTCAGTCACTACCGCTTCAAGGGTTCTGGTTAATCTACGTATCAGTTTACTATTCGAGACAGTACCTAAGTAGGGAAAGAAACCTTTATTGAGATCTATATATTGTTCTAGAGCAGTTTCAGTATAATCAACAATCGGGAGTCCTCTCTTGTGTCTAGTATGTACTAGGTGGGAGTTCCTATGATAGTCAGGTGGGGCTAGAAAAACTGGTGGCAGTAGGAAGGCAATGTAACAAGTTCCCTCCCAATCGAGGGGCAAACGAACATATGCGGTCTGACCACAAATAAAATAAGAATGACGTGAAGCTTTGAAAATAGATTTCCCACTGTCACTATACTTGACAATAGTAGTACAATCACTATGTCCTACATGTGCGGAACCATTATTTCTGACACATAATTCACCTTTGACTGGTAATACTGACATAGCAGGTAAGTCTGGAGTAGAATCAGACTGAACATTCAGGACCATGAAATTCGAAGAATAATTACCCAAATTGTAAACTTCATTTTCTAGATCTAACCCTGTTCTGTGGGGAAGACCTTGCTTGTCTGGAAAACATGTACTGTTCAGAAAGGACATATCAGTTGAGGATGACGTTAACGTGGACCATGCTCCACATGAACCGTTATGTGAAAATGGATAAGGAAACAGTGGCAGAACTCCCTTCGGTGTCTGGAAAGGGGGGAGTCGACCACACACCCAACAATTGGTGGCATTGCTGGTCTGGTGTGAATAATGTAACATGCGGATAAATGAATTGTTTCGCATAGCAAGACGATAAGATAGTTCATGAGGAGGCAGATCACTAAACGTGTGTTCTACTGTAGCATTAGAAGACTTATTTACATGAGAAATTGGAAAACATAAATGAAATGCATAACTCGTGCAGCTAACCATCAGGCTGAGAAACAATAGAAAACTGAGAAAAACGATACATCGGATTGAGTTTTGACTAACTCTCTCACTATGGGGGTCTATTTCATACATGTCAGATACCTATTTAACCGTTTCACCTAGGGGAGGACTTAGACAATTAAACTGGCTGACTTAATTTACTAGACCGTAGTTTCAACTTATACTCCTGTTGCGGAGTTTTCTCTAACAGGGGAGACTTGGTATCAATGTCATTTGCGGGACAGTCCTTAAGAATAGTATTTTGGCAGTCTTTAGGTAAAATGCAGTCCTTGGCAAAAGTTTTAGGTTTTAGTCCGTGAAACTTCTTGACGTGAGACAGATGGACCCACCCCTTACGGCCCTCCAACTTCACGGCCGTACGGGTGGTCAGAAGGACTTGCTTCGGCTCCTTCCAACGAGGCTCCAGCGGACTTGAACGATCAAAATTCCTGACGAGAACCAAAGAGCCAGGAAGGATCTCGTGTGGCTTGACTTCAGTATTGTCGGGAAATGCAGCGGCAACCTGTGAACGACAAGAGTGTAGGGCAGACATCAAGGAAGCTAGGTAATCTGTCAGCATATTACTGGAAACATCTGTAATACTTCGGGGTCTAGGTGTACCCCACATATTTGGGGGGCGGCCGAAAACGACCTCGTACGGGGACAGACCTGATCTGGAATGTGCGACCATGCGCATATAAAATAAAGCGACTGGTAGAGCAACTAACCAGTCTACACCTTTTTCTTGACAGACTTTGGCAATGCGGATTTTCAAGGTTTGATTATGTCTCTCTACGAGACCGGCTGCTTCTGGATGGCGTACACAATGGAACTTCCACTGGTACCCTAACAACAGGGAAACGTGTTTCATCAGTTCAGATGAGAATGGCTGGCCGTTATCAGAATATACGACCCTAGGGAGTCCATAACGGGGGAAATATTCACGAACCAACTGCTTGGCAGTGGTCGCGGCTGTGTAATCTGGGACTGGATATGCTTCTGTCCACCTGGACAAAGCGCATACAACTACAAGGACATACTTGAAACCTCGACATCGCTCCATCTGAATATAATCCATCTGGAGGACTTCAAAAGGGTGGTCAGGGGGCTGGAATCCACCTTGTTCCACCGGGACACTTTTACCTGGATTAAACTGGCAACATATCATACAGGTACGGACTTTCTGCTTGGCTGCAGCTCGTAAGTGCTTGTTAAACCAAATGTTCTGGATACTGTCTAACATGGCTTTTTCTCCTAGGTGTGCTGGACTATGTGCGGTATTGACAATGACTTGAACCATTGAGTCGGGGAGGAACCATGTGGCTCTACCCTTCGTCACCCATCCCTGATCTGTCTGGACCCCTCCTTGTTCGGACCATTTCTTAATTTCTTCGGGAGTAGCATGTAACTGGATATCTATGACATCTTGAGTAGGGTCCTTAACTGTCATACAGGTAGTCTGTTCTAGAGTGGATGTCGGTGTCTTGTTAACTGGTATATCTGGTGTCTGAGCTGTAAGCTTGGCTGTTCGATCTGCTAGATCATTACCTTGGGAAATAATGTCGGTAACTTTCGTATGTGCTTTGCACTTCATGATAGCAATAGATGTCGGTAAATGTATTGCATCTAACAGGGCTTGAATAAGGAGACCATGCTGAATCTTGGTTCCATGAGAAGTCATGAAACCTCTCTCCTGCCAGAGCACTCCAAAGTCGTGTACAACTCCAAATGCGTAACGTGAATCTGTGTAAATATTAACTTTCAGGTTCTTGGCGTGTATGCAGGCTTGTGTCAGAGCAACTAGCTCTGCTGCTTGGGCAGACAAGGTGTCAATACGGTGTGTTTCAATAACTTCAGTGTCAGTAGTCACTGCATACGCGGCTACTAGTTCTCCTGTACTTGTTCTCATACATGAACCATCCACATAAAGTGTCAGATCGGGATCTGGTAATGGGATATCTGTCAGATCTTGTCTTGGCTTAGTCATAGTGTTAACTACTTCCACACAGTCATGTGTGGCAGGATTTGAATTAACTGACGGTAACAGTGTAGCAGGATTTAGAACGTTGCAGCGTCTGATTTCTATGTGTGGCTGGAACAGTGTTAGTTCATAACCTGTCAAACGTGCAATTGTCAAGTGCTGAGTCTGTGTTCGGTTTAAAAGAACTTCCACGGAGTGTGGAACTTGTACTGTCAAGGAGTGTCCTAATACTATGGAATCACTTTGTCTGATAGCTAGTGCTGTGGCTGCAACTGACTTGAGGCACGCAGGCAAAGCCTGGGCTACTGGATCTAATGTGCTAGAAAAATAAGCACAGGGCTTGTATTGTCCTGCTTGATCTTGTGTGAGAACAGATAATGCTGTACCATCACGTTCTGTGACAAAAAGTGTAAAAGGCTTACTGTAGTTCGGTGTAGCTAGAACAGGAGCTTGGCATAGAGCTTTCTTTAACTCATTGAAACTAAGTGTATGTTCGGATGTCCAAGGGAGAACAGTCGATACGGCTGCCTCCTGTGTCGTTAACTGTATCAGTGGCTTGGCTAGAAATGCATACTGAGGAATCCATTGTCTACAATAAGAAGTGAGGCCGATAAAAGCACGCACCTCCTTCTGTGTCTTGGGCTGAGGAAGACTCGCTATTAACTGGATACGGTCGGGTGTCAACTGCCTACCCCACTTGGACAGTAAGTGGCCTAAGTAGATCACTTGCTGGACACAGAATTGAAGCTTTGAAGGGGACACCTTGTGCCCCATCTCGGCTAGGAAATACAGAACTGTAAGTGACGCTCGCTCGCAAGCACGTTCAGAACGGGCTGTGATCAGTAGATCATCGACATACTGGAGCAGGGCAGTGTCAGCTGGCATGTGAATGTTGTCTAGTTGTCTCTTAAGTGCTTGACTGTAAATACTAGGACTTTCTGTGAAACCTTGAGGAGCTCGTGTGAATTTATAGCTCCTTCCATTTAAACAAAAACCGAAAAGGTACTGGCTATCTGGATGAATTGGAACACTGAAAAATGCGTTCTTGAGGTCGATTACGTAAAAAATATTGCCTCAGAATCAATGGCTGTCAATAGGGATGAAATATCTGGAACTACTGGATACTGAGGAATAATACATTTATTGAGTTCTCGAAGGTCAATCACTAATCGATATACTGGGGGTGCATTTGGATCAGTACGCTTCATGACTGGAATGATCGGAGAATTACATACATTGGAGTCAGTTTCTACAACTACTCCTTGAGCCATGAGCTCGTCAATAATTTTGGATAAGGCTGCTACAGCCTCAGGTGGCAATCTGTACTGTCTGATTCGTGGCAGGACTATACCTTGCTTGAGAGTCACACGATGGGGTGTGATTTGCATGAAGCCAACATCAGTTGGACCTTGCGCCCATAGATGCTGCGGAACATTAGACAATCTCGGGTCAAAATCTCGTAATACATAGTGACCCTTGAAGTCACGTAAAAACAGACGTATTCCCTCCGGGGAACAGCAAATGACTGCACCTAATTCTTTCAGTGTCTTAATGCCTAACAAATTTTCTGGACATGACTTCGTAAGTAACAGATCAGTAGTTCGGGACAATGGACCTACTTCTAGAGTAACTGGTTTAGAAATCTCGTTTACAATAGGCTTTCCTGAAAATCCAAGGGAAACATTTCTTGAGCCTGAGAGCGGAGCCCCTGGAACTTCGGCGTCACTTATAGTAGTCCTACTTGCCCCTGTATCAATCAGAAACTTTCTGTCTTTCCCTAATACTTGACTATGAACATAGGGACCTTCTTGATCTACAGGAATCTCGATGAGAGGCAAGCCTACCTCCCTCTCTAGGCTGTTTCATGAATACTGTTGATACTCTGGATACTCAGACTGTGCATACTGGTACATTTGCTGTGTAACATGCTGTGTTGCAGCAATAGGCTGCGGTGCTGGAACTGTCTGTTGTGCATTCTGTGGCTGAGAAGTCTGTGAAACTTGTTCTTGTCTAGGCGGACGTGGTCTTTCTTTAGTTTTACCAGTAGCTATATTGTGTTTCAGAACTGCACACTCGTTTATAAAATGACCTGGCTGTTTACAATAATTGCATGTCCCTTTAACGGGAGCTGCAGGGTGACTGGCTTGATTCGGACCCATCTTCTGACTGTCTTGTGGAACAGATTGTGCAACTAGTACTTTCATTTTCGTGTCTTTCATACGTTTTCTCTCGTGTTCTTGCTCTTCTCTGATTCTATTCTGGTGATACTGGAGCATCTGTAACATCTGGGACGGGGTACTAGCTTGCCATGTACTTTCGACTTTCAAAACTCGATTAAAAATATCAAAACAAAAAATGTATAACAGTAAAAAATTATGAAGAAAAAAAGCAAACAAACAGTAGGTTCCAAATAGTTTGGGCTATAGGTTCTGAGCAGGAGGATGAGCAGCAGGGAGGCAATTGCGGTGCCTGGAGGCATAGGGTGAAACCACCCTAAGCTTATATCTCATTCACACTTTTCAATCATTCATTGCATTACATGACCTAGAAAGGGCACCTCCTGTGTACAGCACACTCACCGCTTGGCATCCCAGTCTATCAGAGTCCTCGCATCCAGCAGTCGCTTCTATGTCCCCACTATGGTTCTAAGGATACCCCTCTTCCTCCATACTGAGACCGCCGGGGTAGACCCTTCTAGGTCTCCTGGGTTATCGAACGCTTCTAGCACCTCTTCCCAAAATGTTGCAATAGTGCGTCTATGGTTGCCTTATGCTTTTTCCCTACGCAGAGCTTAGCCTTCTACTCTTGCCCTGTCTCTAACTGCTGATTCCCATCTCACCGCCAGTGGCCCAGCAGCTGCTTTCCACGTCCTACTAATAAGTTGTTTAGCTTCTATAAATGCCAAATTCCAAAAACCTGCTACCCACTTTCTTGGGCTCAGCATGGAAACAGACCCAGTAGACAGACCTCCAAGGTACAGAGTAAATGCTGGTGTAATGTCTCATTTATCCTCTGTATCATCTCATTCCAAAGCGCCTGCACATTGGGGCAGGACCATAGTGAAAATGTGTCTGCGTTCTCAAAAGTGCAGCATGGGCAGCACCAGGGAAGAGTGTGGGGGGTGTCCCCTGTAAATAGCAGTCACCCTCTTTGGGGTGAGGTAAGTCTGATATAAATAGTTACATTGGATCACCTTAAAAGGGGTATTGTGGGATACTTTCTGTGGGGAGGCCAGCATCTGAGTCCAATCCTTGTCTAATAAGGCTCTGCCCAGCGTGGTCTTCCTTTTGCCTCAGAGTGCATTCTGGTTCCCGAACCATCCTATTTAGAGCCCCATATAGCCATCTGCAAAACCGGATGTGGCTGCGACTGGTTTCCTCCACCTCCCCACAAAGCTCCAAAGGCACTAACCGGGGAGTCTGATATGAGAAATTGCCTTGGAGGTAAGTCTCTCATTTCAACCAGGACTTCCAAGGGTACCAGTGTGCCAGCTTAATAGCAGTCTCCAACCATAACCAGTCCTGCATCTGTCCAAGGTGCCAATTAAGCTTCGGTGAAAATATTGAGGGAGTAACCATGAGGGAGTCCCACCAGAGGTAACAAAGGAGCAAAGAGTGGGGGTCTCCCGTCCGAAACACAGTGTTTCCAAAACTGGAGCATTGTCTGCAAAAGTGTTCTGTCCGTCCTTGCTTTGGCATTCGCCTCAGGAATTGGGCAGGTAACCTTTTCAGGTGTACTTCCTTTGCAGCCCAATTCAGCTAGATTCTTACCAGATTGCTGGTAGGCTATCCACTGGAGTTGGGCTGCCAGGTAATAGAGCTCAAAGTCAGAGGTTTCCAGTCTCCTTTCCAAAATAGTGGAAGCATGACTAGAGATACCTAGTCTCTTTCCCCCATCACCGATATGCTTTCTTCAAGTCTACGGCCTGCAAGCCAGCTCTGGAACCCTCAAGTCGACAGGAGGCAAACAGTACCGGCGTAGATAAGGGAATGCTACACTGGGGAATGAATCTGCACTGGTCAGGGTGAATCAGAGCTTGAATGTGGCGGTCGTCACATAGCTAGTATTTTACCCAATATGTTTAAGTCCTTATTCAACTTGGATAATGGGCGGTATGCCGTAGTGGGCGCATCGTGGGCAGTTGTCTTGGGGAGAGCGATAGCCACTGCATTCCTTGTAGTTGCCGGGAGTTCAGCTTTACTCAGGGATGTATTGTACATGGCTGTCAAGCGTGGGGCCATTGATGCAGCAAAAGCGGAGTAAAACCCCGCTGGCACAAGGAAGGAAAACAACCTGCTTCCAATACAGTGCTCTATCAGCCTGATTCATCAAGCCGAAATCGGCTCGCAAAGGCCCAGATTCTGAGAATCCGGCCCTTTGCGAGCGCTATTTTTGCATTTGGGATTCATCATCCCAAATGCAAAAATCGGTAATAGCGATTTCGCTATTTTGCGAGGAATTACATTTAAGGAATCTCTATTTGAGATTCCTTAAATGCAATTCATCATCCATTTAAAAATTGCGAATTCGCAATTTCGGCCCGCTATTTACAGCGAGGTCAAACCTCGTGGTAAATAGCGAAAACTTAGAAAAATGCTTTGGACATGTGTGTGCGCAACACCTGTTTCAATTTGCATTTAAGGGGTGCTACAGGGTGTCCGTTGGACACCCCTGGCACCCTTTAAATCGCTATCTAATTTGCGATTAGCAAATTGCTAATCGCAAATAAGGAATACTCCCCATTCATTCCTATGGGCCTTTTGGCGCATAGGAATGAATGGGGAGTTATTCCTTATTTGCGATTAGCAATTTGCTAATCGCAAATAAGGAATGTGTAGGAATCGCATTTCTTTATGCAATTTCTACATGAATCCCGTTTTGCAAGTCCTTAATAGCGATTCGTTATGAATCGCTATTAGGGGCTCGCAAAACGGGAGAATGATGAATCAGGCTGTAAATACCTCAGTGTATGTTTTATTTGAAACTCAGCTGGGAGGCCATTGGGGCCTGGGAATCTTTCCATGCACCATTTCTCAGAACACGCCCTTGAATTCCTGGAGTGAAATTGGGCCCTATCGAGTGGGGGATGGGGGGGGGGCAAAATCCCCAGCTATAGAGGGGCAAGAAAGGTTTTGATGTCCCTTCTCGTGGCGTCTGGGCATTTCCCATAGAACTGCATATAATAGCCATGGAAGACCCCATTGTCTCCACTTGGGAATAGATTTGTCGCCTTTCAGGGTCCATCACTGATATTCTAGGGTTCCCGCGTGACTCGGGCGAACTAACCAGGCCAACAGCCTGGCGATATAGTCCATGTAATTGTGACACCAGAGTTTCTCCAGTAAGACACAGTATCGTTCTCTGGCTTCAGCCAACATCGCCCTCATGTCCGGGTTAGCATCAACTTGGTTACCTAGGTCGTGGAAGGTCCCAGCTAATAGCACTAGCTCACGGTCCAGCTCCTTTCAAACCCCCAAGGAGGTCCATATACAGTGTCCCCGTATTACCACTTGAACAGCCTCCCACTAGGCAACGGCAGTCCTAGGACATGTCTGTGTTATGCGGAAATAGTCCAAGATGTCCTCCTGATGGCCATTCCAATAGGTGCTGTCCTCTAGGGCAATAGGGCAAAGCCACCATGTATGTACCAACGGCCGGGTGACTACCAACCGATGCCTGTCAGGAGTGGGTTATGGTCCGAAATGGTGTAACTGAGGTACTAAGAATGGTAGAAGAGTGGACAGAGGGGCAAGATCACAGGACTTTATCCAATCAGACCTCGAGAGCCTATAAACTCGAATAGAAGGAATATTCCCTGTCCCCAGCATGTTAAAACCTCCACACATCCTCTAGGCCCCAACCTGCAGTTCAGTCTCAAAACCCCTTCACCACACTATGTACAAAAGCCCCTGGAAATGGAGTGGAGCGATCCAAAAAGGTGTCAGCGACACCATTATAATCCCCTCCAAGAATCATCTGGACAGAGAGCCCAGCCGATATGATAGTTGAGTAAAAAAACACCAGTTGGTCTTGGTTGAGGCATATGTGCTATCCAGGGTTAATGGCTTACCATCAAGTCACCCCTCTACTTGAACATATCTACCATCCCTATCAACATGTAAGTGCAGAACTTCAAAGGGTTCACCAGCCTGGTTCCAGATCAGTGCACCACTGGAATAAGCAGAATATCCTGTGGTGTATACCTGTCCACTCCAGCACCGCCGAAATCAGTGCGCCTCTTTAGCAGTGAGATGTGTCTCTTGTAGGAGAGCTATGTGTACTGCTCGAAGTTTAAGAAACCTATATTTGGTGCAGCTGTACCCATGCTCTTTTATACCAAGGGAGTAGTTTCAGCTATGTATGTTTCATGGTTCTGGTCATGTAACGTATGTTGATCTAGGACATGGGTACTCACAAACTTTCTCTCGGGGGACAAATTTACAGTGTGGTTTGCGGCCGAGGGCCGCACTGGTGGGGGCGGGGTCAGAGGGGGAGGGGGCGGGGCGAAAGCAAAAACAAATTTTGACCATGAGGTTAAACACAGGTCCTTGCAGCAGACACCTTCGTCCACTGAGCCACCAGACCCAGCATACACACATCTTTCTCTCTCTCTCCCTCCTTCTCTCTCCCTCTCTCTCCCTCCCTCTCTCTCCCTCTCTCTCCCTGTGTCTCCCTCTCTCTCTCCCTCTGTGTCTCCTTCCCTCTCTCTCCCTCCCTCTCCCTCCATCTGCCTCCCTCCCTCTGCGTCTCCCTCCCTCTGCGTCTCCCTCCCTCCCTCTGTCTCCGTCCCTTCCTCTGTCTCCGTCCCTCCCTCTGTGTCTCCCTCCCTGTCTCC
Organism: Lissotriton helveticus; assembly: GCF_964261635.1. Classification (NCBI taxonomy): domain Eukaryota; kingdom Metazoa; phylum Chordata; class Amphibia; order Caudata; family Salamandridae; genus Lissotriton; species Lissotriton helveticus. The sequence continues at coordinate 381,521,106 of NC_136060.1, forward strand.
CACTCTCCCTCTGTGTCTCACTCCCTTTCTCCCTCCCTGTCTCCTACTCTCTGTTTCCCTCCCTCCCTCTGTGTCTCCCTCCCTGTCTCCCACTTTCTGTTTCCCTCCCTCCCTCTGTGTCTCCCTCCCTCTGTCTCCCTCCCTCTGTCTCCCTCCCTCCCTCCCTCTGTGTCTCCCTCCCTCCTTCCGTGTCTCCCTCCCTCCCTCTGTGTCTCCCTCCCTCCCTCTGTGTCTCCCTCCCTCCCTCTCTGTTTCCCTCCCTCCCTCTCTGTTTCCCTCCATCCCTCTGTCTCTCCCTCCCTCTGTCTCTCCACTCTGTTTCCGTCCCTCCCTCTGTCTCCCTCCCTCTGTGTCTTCCTCCCACTCTGTTTCCCTCCCTTCCCCTGTGTCTCCCTCCCTTCCCCTGTGTCTCCCTCCCTGTCTCCCACTCTCTGTTTCCCTCCCTTCTCCTGTGTCTCCCTCCCTCCCTCTGTGTCTCCCTCCCACTCACTGTTTCCATCCCTCCCTCTGTGTCTCCCACTCTGTTTCCATCCCTCCCTCTGTGTCTCCCTCCTGTGGTAAATAAATAAATAATACCTCTCTTTTTGACTAGATATAACAATAACAGATAGCTCAATAAATAAGAGTCAAGATTCGAGGTAGTAGGAGTTTGCAGGTTTAATACAGCATAAAGGACAGGAACAGGACAACCTGCACGGACAAGATCTGGGATGAGCGCTCCTCTTTAATAACAGTGCACAAGTATATATACTAAAACAATTGCATTACAGTACATACGATAGGCGGAGCAGTGGGTGGGGTGCGTAGCAGTCGCGAAAGATAAGGGTGAAAATGGGTGTAACAGGAGGCGTGGACAGGGCGTATACATAGATATGTGATGTAAACGTAACAGAATATGTCATAAATGGGGCGGAAACATGGAGGGGGCTACCTAAGGAGCCGGGACCTCTAACCTAGTGGTGCGCGCAAACTGGCAATGACGTGTTACTGGGAGAAGCTGGGGGCTATGACTTCTGCGCTAGAGGGAGAGACTGAAGTCTGGAAAGTCAGAGCGACATGTACCTAAACACTATCTAGTATCTGATGTTTAGAGAACATGTTGATAGAATCCAAAAGTTATCGGGGTAAAGGCTAACAGATTCTAAGACTGGTGCATGAATTATTCTACATGTAGTGCGTGTTGAGGAATATTAAATGACCATTAATACAGTATTTCTCTTACATGGAGACGTAAAGGCTAGACCATGACGGAAACTATTGATGCGATTCAGTAGCTTAGGAATGCAGAGAAGGAGGGCTGGACTGATAACTAGAATCATAACATACTCTTGGCAGACTGGCAGGCAGAGCCAGGCCGAGCCGGGCACTGTGAGGCAGGAAGTAAGTTAAGGGTCAGGAATACAGGTGGGGGCTGTATCGCTCCTCAGCGAGGGCTCAGGAGACAGGAGCTGAATCTGGTGTCCGGGCCCTTTTGAGGCCTAGAAACGGGGACTTTTCAATGAAATAACGTGCACACTGAGAAACGTGGCAACGTAACTTTACATAGGCCTAATACTCGTTGTATTCACGAGAACTGGAACTGGCATACTAGAGATGGACACAACTGTAATTGCGTCTTTAATCGATCATGGGGAATACATATGCATATTAATCATGCACACATAACATGAGATGGGGAACACGTAGGGACACAGAACATGGCAAAATTTACTTTTCCACATTCCCTCCTTGTCACTACGTTTCCATCAGGAAACATCAATATTCATGATACCATCTATCATTTCATAGAGTATCATTTGCTCGTCTCGAATTGTCTTGGAACGGGATTTAGGACGGGACTTGGGACTAGGAATACAAGAGGTAGCACAAATGCCGCAAATCGCAGGGCCACATTGTATACAGAGGCAGCAACTGAATATGATCGCTACTGCAATACCTAGAAAGGACAATACTTTCCATCCCCAGGCGGAAATTATACTCCAGAACCAACCGGACCATGCCCAGGTGCCTGGATTTTGGTGTAACAGATGGGCAATTTTATGAAGTCTGGTTATAGCTGAATAAACAGACGGCGCGTTATTAGGAATGAAAATGCAGCAACTAGATCCGATGACTCTACATGCTCCTCCTCTATCGGCCAGTATGACGTCAAGAACGAGACGATTTTGGAGCACGACAACTCTCATAGCAGATTGCTCTTCGGTTAGGTTACCTAGAGCAGAAGTAGTTTCAGTCACTACCGCTTCAAGGGTTCTGGTTAATCTACGTATCAGTTTACTATTCGAGACAGTACCTAAGTAGGGAAAGAAACCTTTATTGAGATCTATATATTGTTCTAGAGCAGTTTCAGTATAATCAACAATCGGGAGTCCTCTCTTGTGTCTAGTATGTACTAGGTGGGAGTTCCTATGATAGTCAGGTGGGGCTAGAAAAACTGGTGGCAGTAGGAAGGCAATGTAACAAGTTCCCTCCCAATCGAGGGGCAAACGAACATATGCGGTCTGACCACAAATAAAATAAGAATGACGTGAAGCTTTGAAAATAGATTTCCCACTGTCACTATACTTGACAATAGTAGTACAATCACTATGTCCTACATGTGCGGAACCATTATTTCTGACACATAATTCACCTTTGACTGGTAATACTGACATAGCAGGTAAGTCTGGAGTAGAATCAGACTGAACATTCAGGACCATGAAATTCGAAGAATAATTACCCAAATTGTAAACTTCATTTTCTAGATCTAACCCTGTTCTGTGGGGAAGACCTTGCTTGTCTGGAAAACATGTACTGTTCAGAAAGGACATATCAGTTGAGGATGACGTTAACGTGGACCATGCTCCACATGAACCGTTATGTGAAAATGGATAAGGAAACAGTGGCAGAACTCCCTTCGGTGTTTGGAAAGGGGGGAGTCGACCACACACCCAACAATTGGTGGCATTGCTGGTCTGGTGTGAATAATGTAACATGCGGATAAATGAATTGTTTCGCATAGCAAGACGATAAGATAGTTCATGAGGAGGCAGATCACTAAACGTGTGTTCTACTGTAGCATTAGAAGACTTATTTACATGAGAAATTGGAAAACATAAATGAAATGCATAACTCGTGCAGCTAACCATCAGGCTGAGAAACAATAGAAAACTGAGAAAAACGATACATCGGATTGAGTTTTGACTAACTCTCTCACTATGGGGGTCTATTTCATACATGTCAGATACCTATTTAACCGTTTCACCTAGGGGAGGACTTAGACAATTAAACTGGCTGACTTAATTTACTAGACCGTAGTTTCAACTTATACTCCTGTTGCGGAGTTTTCTCTAACAGGGGAGACTTGGTATCAATGTCATTTGCGGGACAGTCCTTAAGAATAGTATTTTGGCAGTCTTTAGGTAAAATGCAGTCCTTGGCAAAAGTTTTAGGTTTTAGTCCGTGAAACTTCTTGACGTGAGACAGATGGACCCACCCCTTACGGCCCTCCAACTTCACGGCCGTACGGGTGGTCAGAAGGACTTGCTTCGGCTCCTTCCAACGAGGCTCCAGCGGACTTGAACGATCAAAATTCCTGACGAGAACCAAAGAGCCAGGAAGGATCTCGTGTGGCTTGACTTCAGTATTGTCGGGAAATGCAGCGGCAACCTGTGAACGACAAGAGTGTAGGGCAGACATCAAGGAAGCTAGGTAATCTGTCAGCATATTACTGGAAACATCTGTAATACTTCGGGGTCTAGGTGTACCCCACATATTTGGGGGGCGGCCGAAAACGACCTCGTACGGGGACAGACCTGATCTGGAATGTGCGACCATGCGCATATAAAATAAAGCGACTGGTAGAGCAACTAACCAGTCTACACCTTTTTCTTGACAGACTTTGGCAATGCGGATTTTCAAGGTTTGATTATGTCTCTCTACGAGACCGGCTGCTTCTGGATGGCGTACACAATGGAACTTCCACTGGTACCCTAACAACAGGGAAACGTGTTTCATCAGTTCAGATGAGAATGGCTGGCCGTTATCAGAATATACGACCCTAGGGAGTCCATAACGGGGGAAATATTCACGAACCAACTGCTTGGCAGTGGTCGCGGCTGTGTAATCTGGGACTGGATATGCTTCTGTCCACCTGGACAAAGCGCATACAACTACAAGGACATACTTGAAACCTCGACATCGCTCCATCTGAATATAATCCATCTGGAGGATTTCAAAAGGGTGGTCAGGGGGCTGGAATCCACCTTGTTCCACCGGGACACTTTTACCTGGATTAAACTGGCAACATATCATACAGGTACGGACTTTCTGCTTGGCTGCAGCTCGTAAGTGCTTGTTAAACCAAATGTTCTGGATACTGTCTAACATGGCTTTTTCTCCTAGGTGTGCTGGACTATGTGCGGTATTGACAATGACTTGAACCATTGAGTCGGGGAGGAACCATGTGGCTCTACCCTTCGTCACCCATCCCTGATCTGTCTGGACCCCTCCTTGTTCGGACCATTTCTTAATTTCTTCGGGAGTAGCATGTAACTGGATATCTATGACATCTTGAGTAGGGTCCTTAACTGTCATACAGGTAGTCTGTTCTAGAGTGGATGTCGGTGTCTTGTTAACTGGTATATCTGGTGTCTGAGCTGTAAGCTTGGCTGTTCGATCTGCTAGATCATTACCTTGGGAAATAATGTCGGTAACTTTCGTATGTGCTTTGCACTTCATGATAGCAATAGATGTCGGTAAATGTATTGCATCTAACAGGGCTTGAATAAGGAGACCATGCTGAATCTTGGTTCCATGAGAAGTCATGAAACCTCTCTCCTGCCAGAGCACTCCAAAGTCGTGTACAACTCCAAATGCGTAACGTGAATCTGTGTAAATATTAACTTTCAGGTTCTTGGCGTGTATGCAGGCTTGTGTCAGAGCAACTAGCTCTGCTGCTTGGGCAGACAAGGTGTCAATACGGTGTGTTTCAATAACTTCAGTGTCAGTAGTCACTGCATACGCGGCTACTAGTTCTCCTGTACTTGTTCTCATACATGAACCATCCACATAAAGTGTCAGATCGGGATCTGGTAATGGGATATCTGTCAGATCTTGTCTTGGCTTAGTCATAGTGTTAACTACTTCCACACAGTCATGTGTGGCAGGATTTGAATTAACTGACGGTAACAGTGTAGCAGGATTTAGAACGTTGCAGCGTCTGATTTCTATGTGTGGCTGGAACAGTGTTAGTTCATAACCTGTCAAACGTGCAATTGTCAAGTGCTGAGTCTGTGTTCGGTTTAAAAGAACTTCCACGGAGTGTGGAACTTGTACTGTCAAGGAGTGTCCTAATACTATGGAATCACTTTGTCTGATAGCTAGTGCTGTGGCTGCAACTGACTTGAGGCACGCAGGCAAAGCCTGGGCTACTGGATCTAATGTGCTAGAAAAATAAGCACAGGGCTTGTATTGTCCTGCTTGATCTTGTGTGAGAACAGATAATGCTGTACCATCACGTTCTGTGACAAAAAGTGTAAAAGGCTTACTGTAGTTCGGTGTAGCTAGAACAGGAGCTTGGCATAGAGCTTTCTTTAACTCATTGAAACTAAGTGTATGTTCGGATGTCCAAGGGAGAACAGTCGATACGGCTGCCTCCTGTGTCGTTAACTGTATCAGTGGCTTGGCTAGAAATGCATACTGAGAAATCCATTGTCTACAATAAGAAGTGAGGCCGATAAAAGCACGCACCTCCTTCTGTGTCTTGGGCTGAGGAAGACTCGCTATTAACTGGATACGGTCGGGTGTCAACTGCCTACCCCACTTGGACAGTAAGTGGCCTAAGTAGATCACTTGCTGGACACAGAATTGAAGCTTTGAAGGGGACACCTTGTGCCCCATCTCGGCTAGGAAATACAGAACTGTAAGTGACGCTCGCTCGCAAGCACGTTCAGAACGGGCTGTGATCAGTAGATCATCGACATACTGGAGCAGGGCAGTGTCAGCTGGCATGTGAATGTTGTCTAGTTGTCTCTTAAGTGCTTGACTGTAAATACTAGGACTTTCTGTGAAACCTTGAGGAGCTCGTGTGAATTTATAGCTCCTTCCATTTAAACAAAAACCGAAAAGGTACTGGCTATCTGGATGAATTGGAACACTGAAAAATGCGTTCTTGAGGTCGATTACGTAAAAAATATTGCCTCAGAATCAATGGCTGTCAATAGGGATGAAATATCTGGAACTACTGGATACTGAGGAATAATACATTTATTGAGTTCTCGAAGGTCAATCACTAATCGATATACTGGGGGTGCATTTGGATCAGTACGCTTCATGACTGGAATGATCGGAGAATTACATACATTGGAGTCAGTTTCTACAACTACTCCTTGAGCCATGAGCTCGTCAATAATTTTGGATAAGGCTGCTACAGCCTCAGGTGGCAATCTGTACTGTCTGATTCGTGGCAGGACTATACCTTGCTTGAGAGTCACACGATGGGGTGTGATTTGCATGAAGCCAACATCAGTTGGACCTTGCGCCCATAGATGCTGCGGAACATTAGACAATCTCGGGTCAAAATCTCGTAATACATAGTGACCCTTGAAGTCACGTAAAAACAGACGTATTCCCTCCGGGGAACAGCAAATGACTGCACCTAATTCTTTCAGTGTCTTAATGCCTAACAAATTTTCTGGACATGACTTCGTAAGTAACAGATCAGTAGTTCGGGACAATGGACCTACTTCTAGAGTAACTGGTTTAGAAATCTCGTTTACAATAGGCTTTCCTGAAAATCCAAGGGAAACATTTCTTGAGCCTGAGAGCGGAGCCCCTGGAACTTCGGCGTCACTTATAGTAGTCCTACTTGCCCCTGTATCAATCAGAAACTTTCTGTCTTTCCCTAATACTTGACTATGAACATAGGGACCTTCTTGATCTACAGGAATCTCGATGAGAGGCAAGCCTACCTCCCTCTCTAGGCTGTTTCATGAATACTGTTGATACTCTGGATACTCAGACTGTGCATACTGGTACATTTGCTGTGTAACATGCTGTGTTGCAGCAATAGGCTGCGGTGCTGGAACTGTCTGTTGTGCATTCTGTGGCTGAGAAGTCTGTGAAACTTGTTCTTGTCTAGGCGGACGTGGTCTTTCTTTAGTTTTACCAGTAGCTATATTGTGTTTCAGAACTGCACACTCGTTTATAAAATGACCTGGCTGTTTACAATAATTGCATGTCCCTTTAACGGGAGCTGCAGGGTGACTGGCTTGATTCGGACCCCTCTTCTGACTGTCTTGTGGAACAGATTGTGCAACTAGTACTTTCATTTTCGTGTCTTTCATACGTTTTCTCTCGTGTTCTTGCTCTTCTCTGATTCTATTCTGGTGATACTGGAGCATCTGTAACATCTGGGACGGGGTACTAGCTTGCCATGTACTTTCGACTTTCAAAACTCGATTCTTAACTTGTGGACTTGAATTCTCGACTCATTTAGTAACAAAAAGATGAGGGTATGACTCACTACTCGTCTTCAAGCCACTGTTTATTATGAAACATTTTTCAAATCTAGAATAAAAATCACTAGTGTCTTCGTCTTGTTTCTGTTTACAGGCTGAGATTGCATCCCAGTCTTCCTTTTTAGTGGCCAATAATCTAGGTAAAACTTGTATTAACAGTTCTGGTAATTCTTTACATTTCTCTCCAAGACCGGTACCTGGTACTCGTATCTTATCTTCAGCTTCTAGAGCTGCCCAATCGATCTTTTTCTCTCCAACCTCCCAATCTTTTTCCTTGAGTTTTTCGTATACCCCTGCGGGCAACAGGACTTTTAACATTTTAATAATATCTGGATACGTGTATTCTCCCATACGGAGCATGTCTTTTAATTCTCGTGGAACCCTGCTGGATCTTTGTCGTGACAGGGAATTAATTTCTTCATTTCTAAGAGTTCCATCTTGGTAACTGGGGTGTAAACAAATACTCGTTGCATCTCACCAGCCGCTGTCCTAACTGGGTGTACTTCTCGTAGCGGATGCTGTCTGTCTATGTAAAACGGTTTACTTTCTGGAGGTGAGACATGAACAAAATGCGGGTTCAAAAACGTACTATATTTGTGGCGCTGTTCTAGAATGACACTAATTAAATCGGTACCTAAACCTTTCCATCTATAATGGAGTAACTCGTTCAGGACATCATGTAACGGACCTGGATCAGAATGTTGACCCTCATACAATGTAATGAGGTGCTGGATCATATACATACCCACCAGTCGCTGTTCGGCTGGGGGCAGTTTCAGAAACATTTGTGCCACTATTTCGTCTGGAAAAGTGGTAGAATCAGTAACCCATCGGACTGCTGATCGGACTAGTTCTTGTTCATGCATGGTACTTAATTCACTATAACCGATTCGTGATTTCAGAATGTGATCGGTAGCTTGAAATACTTGTTATAGAGAGCCTTGTTCTGGTGCTGGATGATGAAAGACTTTCTTGTGTTCTAGACGCAAATATCGGTCTGGAAATCTAGATTTACCTACATACGCTATTCTGGCGGGATTCTCGTCCTCTACCTCTTCAGTAAAAGAGTCATTTTCTTTCTCGCTTCCTAGAGCTTCATTGCGTTGTTCGTGTAACCTTATTATTTCTTTACGAATTTTCTTGTACATATGCTCTATACTATTGAGTGTCTTGTGCTTACCCTCGGCTATATTATCACTCCACTTTGTCAGGATTCTCATTTCGGTCGGATCTTTAGTCGGGGAATCTTGTTCCCGTATTAAACAATTGATCAGAAACTTTAATAGCATAAACTGGGTCTCGGATTTCCTGTGAGACATGACGTCAGCAATACTTTCTGGATCTTGTCCTGTACTTATGAAACGATACATTCTGTCTAGATCTTCTTTCATGTCCGGTAGGGTGACCAAATACTCGGACACCTGTCTTATACGTATGGAATATATAACCATGCTATCCTCGCCTGGGACTGGATCATAACAGCATTCAGTAAGAGCTCGCCTGATTTCTGCAACAGACTTAAATTTGGGCGTACGCTGTAACGCACGTTCATGTAACTCTACTGCTCCTAAACGCCTACTTGGCGGCGGGGTACCAGGAGGACCTCCTCCTGCGGCCCCTATACTGGAATCATCGACCGATACTCTTCGTGCTGGCAGAGTGACTGATGTGGCGGGAAGTTGTACTACGGGCTGAACCGGGGTACTGCAAAAGGTGCCCCGGTGTCTGGAGGAGCAGGAATTACATGATTTACAGGAACTGGCGGAACAGGATTTGCATATTCTGGGACTGTGTCGTCCAAATAGGACGAAATAAAAATATCAGCTGCGGTCGGTTTGTGACGTAGCTTGGTCGGAACTAAAGGTGGCGGAAAATTACTGGATGCTTCCTGGGTCGCTTTTGGCAAGCCCTTGGCAAGAAGAGGATACATACCCTTAATGAGGGCATTCCTCTGTCTGTCTGACTGTTCGGTTTTAACTCGTTCACCTATCTCGATTAGTTCCCTTTCTTGGGCTCTTTCTAAGGATTCTCTACTTAATTCTGACTTTCTGATTTCTTTTTCGGTTCTTTTATGAGATTCTTTGCGCCATAACTCGATGGCATCTTTCTGTGACTGTCTGGCTTTCCTTTTCCATAATGCTTCTCATACTACAATGATGCACTCGGCATCCCACGTACCTGATACGGGCCATCTATACTTTTCTTCTAACTCTTTGGTGTACTCCACCCATAAATCTAGATATAATATGGCACTTATGCCATGCTTTTGATACATAAAATGACCTGGACTGTCCCTAGGCGGGACAGGAACTGCTTCTTCTAACAGACCTTTTCTAGTTTTTAAATGACGTAGTTTGGAAAACAGAGGCATGACTGAACTGTAATCTAGACACAATACAATACACAATAAAACACGATAATTACACCACTTTCATACCACGGCATTGAAATACATGAATGACATTTAAAATAACAGTTCTGACAAAATACTACCTGGAATACTGAAAACAGAATACATGAATCTCTCGAGAACAGAACGGACTAGAACAGAAACTAGATGCACTGCTAAAACAGTACGAACTTACCGGTCTCATAAAGAGACACGTCAGGACCCGCATCCACCTAAGTGGACACTTCGTGTTGGATCTGTGTACCCCAAACCCACGGACCAGAGACAATTAAATTGACCCTGTCTAGATACTACCCCAGCGGCGGTACTCACCGGGCAGCAAGAACGGAAGGCCTCGGACTGGACTGGACTGCTACGACGCCGGACGGACACGAACTTCGGACTTCTGTTACGGGTGGGCCTCCGGATACCTCGGACCTTGGACTCTCGGCTTGGGCTCTGGTCGGGACTCGCCGCGTTCCTCCACCGCCTCGTCTGGATGCTGGACCGCAACCTCCGTCTCCTCCGTGGGCCTGAGGGATACTTGAAGCAGAAATATCTGCACGTGGCCGGTATGGTTCCGTCACGGCTGCAGAGGGTCAGGGGGCTTGCGTGGCTTCACCGGCGCGTGGGGAAAGGGCAAGTCCCTATTCGGGCGCCATTATGTGGTAAATAAATAAATAATACCTCTCTTTTTGACTAGATATAACAATAACAGATAGCTCAATAAATAAGAGTCAAGATTCGAGGTAGTAGGAGTTTGCAGGTTTAATACAGCATAAAGGACAGGAACAGGACAACCTGCACGGACAAGATCTGGGATGAGCGCTCCTCTTTAATAACAGTGCACAAGTATATATACTAAAACAATTGCATTACAGTACATACGATAGGCGGAGCAGTGGGTGGGGTGCGTAGCAGTCGCGAAAGATAAGGGTGAAAATGGGTGTAACAGGAGGCGTGGACAGGGCGTATACATAGACATGTGATGTAAACGTAACAGAATATGTCATAAATGGGGCGGAAACATGGAGGGGGCTACCTAAGGAGCCGGGACCTCTAACCTAGTGGTGCGCGCAAACTGGCAATGACGTGTTACTGGGAGAAGCTGGGGGCTATGACTTCTGCGCTAGAGGGAGAGACTGAAGTCTGGAAAGTCAGAGCGACATGTACCTAAACACTATCTAGTATCTGATGTTTAGAGAACATGTTGATAGAATCCAAAAGTTATCGGGGTAAAGGCTAACAGATTCTAAGACTGGTGCATGAATTATTCTACATGTAGTGCGTGTTGAGGAATATTAAATGACCATTAATACAGTATTTCTCTTACATGGAGACGTAAAGGCTAGACCATGACGGAAACTATTGATGCGATTCAGTAGCTTAGGAATGCAGAGAAGGAGGGCTGGACTGATAACTAGAATCATAACATACTCTTGGCAGACTGGCAGGCAGAGCCAGGCCGAGCCGGGCACTGTGAGGCAGGAAGTAAGTGAAGGGTCAGGAATACAGGTGGGGGCTGTATCGCTCCTCAGCGAGGGCTCAGGAGACAGGAGCTGAATCTGGTGTCCGGGCCCTTTTGAGGCCTAGAAACGGGGACTTTTCAATGAAATAACGTGCACACTGAGAAACGTGGCAACGTAACTTTACATAGGCCTAATACTCGTTGTATTCACGAGAACTGGAACTGGCATACTAGAGATGGACACAACTGTAATTGCGTCTTTAATCGATCATGGGGAATACATATGCATATTAATCATGCACACATAACATGAGATGGGGAACACGTAGGGACACAGAACATGGCAAAATTTACTTTTCCACACTCCCTCCCTCTGTGCCTCCCACTCTGTTTCCCTCCCTCCCTCTGTGTCTCCCTCCCTGTCTCCCACTCTCTGTTTCCATCCCTCCCTCTGTGTCTCCCACTCTCTGTTTCCCTCCCTCCCTCTGTGTCTCCCTCCCTGTCTCCCACTCCATCCCTCCCTCTGCGTCTCCCACTCTCTGTTTCCCTCCCTCCCTCTGTGTCTCCCACTCTCTGTTTCCGTCCCTCCCTCTGTGTCTCCCTCCCTCCCTCTGTGTCTCCCACTCTCTGTTTCCCGCCCTCCCTCTGTGTCTCCCTCCCACTCTGTCCGTTTCCCTCCCTCCCTCTCACCTGTGTGTGTGTCAGCCCTCAGCCCGGGCAGGGACAGGTTCCTCAGATCGCGCACACACAGCCACACCAAGTACTTCACGGTCTTTAAAAGACCATTTACATGTTAATGAGGCTTTGTTGAATTTCACCTCTCAGGCCACTGCAGCTCCCCTCTGACAACACTGGAATCCCCCGGGCCCTCACAGAGCAGAGTCTGAGTCCGCGCTGCTGCGGCTGTATTTGCGAACACTATAGAGTTTTGTTTTGTTTTTAAACACAGGTGTCTGCAAGGTCCGCGGGCCGCCCAGGAAGGCTTGCCGGGCCGCCACCGGCCCGCGGGACGTACTATGAGTACCCCTGATCTAGGAGAACCTACCCAGGAACCAACTCCTCCACCTTCTAAGGAGACATCAACTCCAATCCGGAAACCCACATAATAATAATACACACCCATAACTTCTTGACCCCAGGGGGGACTGGCAATAGTCGTCCAAACTTAGACGGAACAAAATGCAAAAACAAGAACTAAGAGCACAATATCCACCAAACAGTAGTCATGGGCCCGTGTGGGGCAGATGAGCAATTTAAACCAACATCAAGTGCTAGCTATCTCTCCTATCGGGCACCACCACAATTGTGCCACTGAATCTTGTGCTCCAGCATCAATGTGTTGGGGCTGGCAGAGCGGGATCCGTGTCGAGACCCCCCTCTTTTATCACAGCAATCTTCAGTACCTAATCTTAAAGCACACCCTTGGGGACATCAGTATTCCAGGCGGAGCGAGGCACCCCCACCCGGCAAATCCCAGAGAGCCCCCCAGAGGGCCCATGGCACCAGCAAAGTCGCCACAACCCAAAGCGGGCAAACCACAGCCAGAAGAGCCATATTAAAAGAATATAGTAAACATCCAATGCTCTGATAGACCAATATCATACATGTCAATGGCCATCACAACCCCCCAATCATGACCCCCTTACCACTAGCCACACAAAGTCAAATCAAGTTGTGAGTGTGACTAAGGGCAAATTCAATGTGTACACTGAGGTGGTATAGGAAGGCAGAGTCGATAGAATGTTTGTCTGAGTTGGATCCCACATCATAGTCCGACTAAGGACCCCAGGTGATGTCCGTCCTCCCCATCCTCCCCATCAAGGCTGTCATCTTGTTTCTATCCGCTTAAGCTCTCGTTGAGCTGCATACCATACTTTCAGTCGCCTGACACGCCTTCTGCCCTGTATCCATCTAGCCATTCCCAGACCACTGTTGTGGTCAGAAATCTGTGCGTCTTCCCATCCAACATGATCCGCAGGTTGGCAGGGAAAAGCAGAGAGTATGTGTGTTGGCTTGTCACAGTTCGCATTTAATATCAAGAAAGAAGGCTCGTTTGACCTGGATAACTGTGGTGAAGTCTGGAAACAAAGTCACTGCTGCATTGTCTATTTGAAAGGAGCCAGGTGTGCGGGCTCTCTGCCGGGACCTAGTGTGCATGATTCAGCACAAGGAAGGGAGAACAATCAGTTGGAGCCACCTATGTTTTCATCCATTCCTCCAGGTATGCGATCACGTCAGCACCTTCAGTGCCCTCATGCAGACCCATGATGCGCACGTAGTCTCTTCTGTTGCGGCCTTCGGCGTCTTCTGCCCTGTGTTCCAGTAAGGTCAGTTAGCTGAGTCTATAAGAGTCGTTGGCCGGTTCAGGTTCTCCTACTGCTACTTCTATCTCTTTGACTATCTTTGAGTTTGCAGTAGTCGGCCCTCAAGAGGCGTACTTCTATGCAACAGAGCGGATCTGTATTGCAGTGAGGCCTTCAAATCCATGATCGCCACTGGGATTTTATCCAGTGTCTGCTAGAGTGTAGCATCAGTACCTGATGGTACAATTTCCAACATGAATGTCCCCTGTGCGTTCAAGGTTGCGCCCGTGTACTTGCCCTTGGGCTTGCCCATCTTAGCAGTGCTAGTGGGGGGTGTGGCTTCTCTTTTCTGCTGCGTATAAATCTCCTTTCGTAGCTGGTACTGTCGGGGAGCACTGGCAGTAACTGTCTCCTCCTGAGCTGTGGAAGGATCCCATAGGCAGGAGAGCAACAGCTATCTCCTCTCTTCTGTAGCATGCAGTCATCCTGCCTTCCGCAGGGGCTCTAAGAGTACTCTGCAGGCCTGAGTCTAGTCACATACAGCCAATGTTCATGGATGAAGCAGCATTATTATGTGGGACGAGGAATTGCATATATGTCTCGAGGGGGCGCATCTGGGCTGGGAGGGTTGACCCCCGCAGGGTGATGTCCAATGGTGGTAACAACCAGGGCTCCCCCAACGTTGTCAGTGCCCAAATCAGGCCACAGGCAGTCCCCTCCATGAGCTCCTGCCACTCAGAAGTCACTTGTGAGTTGGCAGCTGTTCATTTATGCAGCACGGGGAGGAGGGGACCAAAGTTCTCTCCAGTGACTACCAATCTTGGGGCTCGAGCACCAGTCCTCAGATCCACCCGATTTCCCTGGGTGGCCCGGTGGGTGTTCAGGAACCCAGCATCCTAGCCTTCTCCTCCTTACTTTTAAGGGGCTGCAGTTACAGGTCCCTGATAATCGTCTCATCCTCTCTGCCTCAGGCCCTTCAACTCACAGCCCCAATCCGTAGTGCCCATCTGCCTCAGTCCTCTAGGCAGTCAGCTTCCTCTGCTGAGCTCTTATCAGGGCCAACCACCAGCTCCCCTCCCGGGAAGGCTCAGCATCACAGGTCAGTCTCCGCCCTCTTGTTGCGTAGACCGAAAACAAGGAACCACGCACTCCCTAGGGTCTCCAGTGCTCCGTACAAGGATTGCGGCTCTCACGCCCTCCATTCTGTCGTGCAGCATCCCGCTCCCTCAAAGGAAAGCACCCCCCTCGGCAGCTCTGCTGTACCTTCCAGCTCTTCACTGCCGCTAATGAGAAGGAGCTGTGCACAGCACGTAATCAGGCAGCAACTCTCTTGACAGTGGTTCAGCCCCAGCCACTAGGCGGAAAGTCAGTAGGTGCCATCCAAAACTCCTTTATGACCCCCAGAGGGTTCTTAGCATGTACCTCCCTTGTCGCTTCCCAATCGCTGGTGCAAATATGGTCAGAGGCTGAACAGGAAACCAAATGGGGCATGATAGCGTGGTGGAAGGGAGTGTCCCTCCAGCACATCTGCGCCGTCATCTTGCTTAGCCACACCCCCATCCTGGATCACATCCATGAGGCCTTTTCCCTGAGTGCCATCAGCCAGCTAGGGCTTGTGGACGCTCTCATCTACTGCGCCTTGGAGCGCACCATCACTGTTGAGGTGTAGCGTCTCTGCGGTGTGTTTTCCGTTTGGTTATGTGGGGGTTTCCGCCCAAGACATCTTACTCCTCACTGGTTGCAGCTTACTGTTCACTGAAGCGGGGCCACCATGCATGGGGCAACAGGCACTCACGCCAAGGTCTGCCCCCCTCCAATGGGCTGCGGCTAGTCTGCTTCCCAGCCACCATCAACTCTGGTCAGAGGCAAGACCCACCTCAACCAGGCACCCCACCACCCTGCACGAATGAGCTCCCTTTGCCTACTTTCTGGGGGTCAGGGGCCAAGTCTGTTGCTTCATAGCAGTCTCTCTCCCGTATTCTTTATTTTGGGGCTGCAAGCACTCCTGTTCCAAGGGACCTTGTGGGCCACCACCTCAGGCCCCACAACGCCAATGTCCTAGGGCTCCCCGGCTTGGCAGAGCTCACTCAGATCCTGTGCCCAGACTTTAAGGATCTCCAGGGGCCTCGGCAGGCTGTCTGTATCTCAGGGACCCCACGGCTTCAGTTTTTGGCCACACGTGCCCGTCTGTTGCCCACCTCAGAGACCGCTGGAGCTGCCAAGCATCAAATGCTACGAGGCCACAGGCACCACCATCTTGTCTGGCCTGTGCCGGGAGCCGGCCAGCAACACCGCACCTCTTGCAAGACTCCCACAGCCCAGCCGGCTTGTTTCGCCACTCACCCCAGCACGTTCCGGCTTCACCACCAGCCCATCATTCACCTAGGGAGGTTGCAGGATCTCTGCCTCCACAGGGCCGTGCACCAGGCCATGCCCTAGGTAATTAGTGATCTTAGGCCTTCGCATGATTATATCTGTATTGTGACTCTTGAGGTAGTGCGTTACTATCTCGCTCTTTATCTGACTTCCCAATCAATTGACAATCCATGTCATACATTTTAGCTTGGATTGCCCTTGTTGACCTGTAGTTATACATGTGCCCCGGGGGTGCAGCAATCCAGGTGTCACACTGCCTGTCTTCCGCAACTTGCAGGATTCCTGCTTCCCTATGTACCACATAAACCACTTGTGGAACATATCTAATCAATATATAACTGCTACTCTCTTACTCTGTATCCCCTTTAGTACGTATGCATACCCAATGCGTAATTTCCTTCATTGCAGGCTATTCCCAGTCAATTGTTCAATGGAAAGAAACAAAGGGGCATATGTATCAAGCCATTGGAGGTTGCAAAACTGCAAATATAAAAACAGTGTTTGCGATCTCCAAATATCTCCCCCTATGTATGACAGAGTTTTGCAGTGCAAAATAGGAATTCGCAAAAATTGCAAATACCTATGTTGCGACTCAGACATTCTGCATTTGCTACTTGCTACTTTGCAAATTCAGACACGTTATTTGCGATAATCGCACATAGTGTTGCAATTTACAAAATCGGAAATCTATGTATCAAATTTGCAAATTGCAAATTCACGAAAATCGCAATTTTGCACGTTTATTACCACCAACTCTGAGCAGGTGGTAACCAGGTGCAACCTATTTAAACAGGCCTACAATGCTACAGGGCTTTCCACAATGGCAGAGCTGTATGTGACCGCCAGGAGGATCTGGATTAAAGCAGCAGCACAGAGAAGGAGGCGACAGGAACAGGTCTTCAGAGTACGCATCACTCTCCCAGCAGACAGAGTAAGAGATACATGAGAAGTATAGGCTGGACTCAGCTACCATACTGGACTTGATTGCAGAGCTAAAACCTATGCTTGAACACCCCACCTAGAAGACCCAAACCATACCAGCACATGTGCAGGTCCTCTGCTCACTGCACTTACTGGCATCAGGGAGCTTCCAGGGGGGTGATAGCGACAGGGGAGCGGTCTCCCAGAGTTGCCTGTCGAGCGTCTTCCATGCATTCCTGGATGCAATGGTACAGAGGGTACATCATCACATCACATTCCCCTCCACACAACAGGCATTACCACCAACTATGCGCAGGTGGTAACCAGGTGGAACCTATTTAAACAGGCCCACAATGCTACAGGGCTTTCCACAATGGCAGCGCTGTATGTGATAGCCAGGAGGATGCGGATTTAAGCAGCAGCACAGAGGAGGAGGCGACAGGAACAGGCCTTCAGAGTGCGCATCGCTCTGTTCCAGCAGACACAGTAAGAGATGCATGAGAAGTATAGGCTGGACTCAGCTACCATCCTGGACTTGATTGCAGAGCTAAAACCTATGCTTGAACACCCCACCAGGAGGACCCAAACCATACCAGCACTTGTGCAGGTCCTCTGCTCACTGCACTTACTGGCATCAGGGAGCTTCCAGGGTGTGATGGCGACAGCGGAAGGGTCTCCCAGAGTTGCCTGTCGCGCATGCATTCCAGGATGCAATGGTACAGAGGCTACATCATCACATCACATTCCCCTCCACACAACAGGCATTGCAGCAAAACAAACTGGACTTCTATCAGATTGCCCGATGTCCCCATGTCATTGATTGCATCGATGGTACTCATGTTTCCCTTTCACCCCCCCTCCTACAATGAGTACGTATTCACAAACCGCAAATTGTTATTGTTATTGTTAATTTAGATTTATAGCGCGCCCAATCACCTGCAGGTCTCTAAGCGCTTGGAAATCGATGTTATTACAATAACTTGGCTCACTCCTCAAAGAGACGCAGCTGCAGGACTATATTGCGATCAGGGCTCTTCCAAACAGCAGTGTTTTCAATCATACCATTCCCTCAACATACAGGTCATCTGCAAGGCCAAATATATCATAACGGATATAGTGGCAAAATACCATGGCAGTACTCACGATTCCTTCATTTTCAGACACAGTGGGATATACGGACGTCTCACTGGGGGCAAATTTGGCGAGGGCTACCTGCCAGTTAAATGCATGTCAAGCACTCACATACACATACAGTCAAGGGCTGAAGTGAGAGTACAGTGAATAACCATATGTCTTTCATCCTGCAGGTGACAGTGCATATGCAGTCCGCGACTACATCCTTACACCGTACCTAAATCCAGCTAATCCGAGAGAGCGAAGATACAATCGCGCGCACAAGTCAACGCGCTGTGTAATTGAGCACACATTTGGTATTCTGAAGTGCAGGTTGCAATGCCTGCATAAAAGTGGAGGAGCACTACAATACAGCCCTGAGACCTGCTGCAAGATTGTGGCTACTTGTGCCATACTGCACAACATTGCTACTAGAAAGGGCATACCAGTGGAACTGACAGATACTGAATCAGATGAGGATGAGGTACCAGGCCCAGTGTACAGACCAGCAGGTGGTGTAGGGGCAGCTGCGGGACGATAGATGTGATGAGATAACACACAACTATTTCTAGGTGAGGAGGGGCCGCTAGGTGGCGCACGAGCAGAATGGCTGCCAATGAGTGAGGCCCTCGCAGCCTGGCGCAGACATCCTTTAATTATCCTTGTACCAAATATGAAACTCGCCCAGAAATACAGCGGTGAGCAGAGCCCAGAGTCTGGGGAACAAGCGCTCCAAGTTTGAAGGCGATCCAACGTGGATCGGAGCTGCTGCTGCCAAGTATGCAAAAGACCATGACGCGTCCCTGAACAGCCTGAAGCTGACGCACGGGGACAACTGGCACACAAGCATCTCACATGTGGCTTCAAGGCCGCAGTGCTACATTGGCGGTGAACGTGGAGCGGTGAGTGCCTTTATGCTAGCGCATGCACGCATACATTCCCACTGAGGCTAAGGACTTGACTTGCAACGTTATCGTCGCTGCATGCAGTATCACAGACGTGATGAATTCCAGGTCTAAATTATCACACGGGTGGCAAATCGGCCATAGGTGACGGCAGCGCCGTGCGCACACATTGCGGACGAAGCTGGACTGAGTGTGCTGAGAGGAGCGAGAAATACCAAGGAAGGACCTGTCCTGGGCAGCATCGATATCAATGCATAGGCAACGCAACCTCACAGCACTACAATAACACCCCGTTCATTGACTGAGGGCCTGCAGAGGATCTATTGTGTGGCCAGGTGAAGGTGGATTGCTGGATCAGGGAAAGTGTGCTGTTTGAGGTCTAACTGTCACACGCCCTTGGGGCCTGCGTGAGCGGGCGGTGGTGCGGGGTGCACTTTCCTAGTGAAGAAATCAAATCTTCCTTCTCAGGGGTCTCACTAATACAAAGAACTTGACACAGAAGCTGGAATATAAAATAACATCTTTATTAAACTCAAATGAGTGAGACTACGTCACACAGCAACTGAATGAGGCAGTCTAAAAAGTACAGAACACTGGGGTCTTATATATATGTGAGGGTTACAAACTCAGCATAAAAGTAAGGGGCAGTCCTAGCTTTTGCAAGCATGCAAAATGCCTAATATGGACATGCAAGATCTGCCAAATATTAGCCAATAGGAAAACATTCAAAACAAGGCATCATGTAACCAGAACGTCCCCCTTGAGTCGTGTTTTTGCCCAATCCCATAAGTCAATCAATTACAGCACCTATAGGTCAATCAGTAATGGCAGAACATGTCTGTATGCTTCAAAAGAAAGGTTGTGTAATAGGAAAACACAGGGAGTGAATAGCAAAGGCCAAATGATGAGATACGACAAGAGAAGAATACAAAAGGCTAACAGATAGTTGATACAGGGATTAGGTAGTCCAGACAAAGAATTAGTTAGGCCGGCTGGTGTCTGAGATTGGTTTTAAAACAAGGACGGAGGGGTTTTTCGACACGTTGCAGTCCAAAGGGCAGAGACACTTCGTTCATCAAGCAGCCTGTGTAAAGGCAACACAAAATAACGGCGAATGTAAGATGGAGTCAAAATTAAAGAACCTCAGACACTCCTTTTGCCATTACACAGGCAAAAACAGTTCATTGTATTTAACAAGGGGACTGCAAGCAGGTGGCCTGCAATCTGCGAGGGAGTGGCCATACGCCATGGGACAATTCTGGTCTAGAATACACTGTCATTCTCAAAGGCAATACTTCTAATCTCTTCAATTGGGTACCCTTCATTATCCTCTGCCATCTAAGGGCAGATAGTTACATGGGAATTCTATCTGAATGGATGTCCTCACACATGGTGGCATTGTCTAATGGGGTAAAAATTTCTTTTTTCTCAATGATTACGTCTAGGTGTTCCTAAATTCCTTATCTAGAACACCTCAAAAGAGAAATCACATGATACAGATTATCAGGGACATGTAGATACCTCCCTTTAATAATTGTGCATCAGGTGCACTATGCAATACACAGGCTAATGATCAAAATGTGGGAACAAAAGACAAGAACTAGAGTCCTGGTATTTCCATGATTTAGAACACATCTGATCCCACCAAAAATTAAAGAAGCAGGAACAAAAGGGTAAAGAAACAAATTAAAATAGTCATTGAAAATTTGTCATGTTCAAAAAAATAAATGTAAGGTATCTCCTATTGAGGTGGAAAACTTGTCTTACTATAGTATTGAGTCAGGTAACCAGTCCATCACTACCCTGACAATCAGACTGGAAAACATCGAAGTAGGGGTAAAGAAAATTCTTGAAAACCAGTCTGGTCATACAAAAGGGAATTATACATAATATGGGGTCCCTGGTACATTACTGCAATCTGGAAGTGTGAACCTGAACAATACACCAACAATAATAAAAGGGCTGACTGGTGAAAGGAATACGGAAAAGAGAAATGGGACTAGGACACAGCTAGAATCCCCAATAACTAGGCACAATGCGACATCGGTCAGGGGAGAAGCGACAAAAGAAAAATCTATAGGAAGAACAAGAAATTACTTGGGTGATAGTCAGGCATGTGACACAACACCAAGAGTACGGGTGATCCACAAAAATCAAAATGGTTCACAAACGTTAGCTCTACCGCTGGCCGCTACACCATATACGGTAATCTCAGCTAATGTTCCAGTTCCTTTTTCAGGGAAAAATGAAACCTGGTTTCCTTTATGGTACAAAGCCATACACTACTTAGGAAGCAGAACAAAACTGACTAATGTAATATAGAAATTAGGTCACCATGTACAAGAGTCACAGATCTATAATTTATCCTTACGTCCAATCAGGATACATAAATCTAGGGCTGCCTGTTCCTTAAGGGAAGGGGCAGTAACATGACTAACTGCAGGTGACACACTTTGATCCTGTATATCTCTTTTTATTTTCCTTCAATACCATTATAGCCAAAATAGACATACCCTGGTGACGTGTTCTCTCATGTTCACAGCATGAAAATATCATATCTGTGAAATTTAGTATCAGAGCAAATCCACCCAACTGTTGTGCAGCGATATGCATCGTCATGAAGATCCCTTCACAACACAGGAGAACTTGTAATAGTATCAGAAGCAACAACATAAAACAAAAACATGCATAAAATAAAAAAACGCACACGTCAAGCCATCAGATATACTTGCTGTATATCAAGCACAAAAAGCATAGACAAAACAATAGCATATGTAAATGAGCGGTGACGCACGCACTTCATGCAGCCCAAAACCCAATATTCAGGCCTGCTTAATTTGTCAGGCTTAAAATCAAAATGACACTTTCTTTTACTTTCCTCACCCTCCTTTTGACAGCTGGTCACCAGTTAGTGGTGATCGGTTGTCAAATACAACTTACTGTGTCGCTTCTGACACACAGGAGGGAGAGGTGTGGCACCGCGGCCAGGGCGACTGACGCTGGAATCTGGGGACCACGGTTCGATCCCCTGCTCCGGCGGCAGGTTAGCCCAGCACCATGCGACTCTGGGCAATAGCTCGCTTAATCTTCCCGACGGCCCCCCAGCGCCTAGAGACCCTTACGGGTGATTGTGCGCTTTACAAATGTGGACTTTACAGGACCAGCAGGAGCAACTCATAGAAGGACAAAATGCAAAAAACATGAAAAACACACGAACATGGTTTTTCCCCTCAAAAGGAGTCATACAAAAAAAAACTCATCTTGTTTCAACATACTGCTGATACTTCACATAATACACAAAATATCAACTGTAACTAACCATCTTAAATTAAGGCAACTACATGGACACTATTTTGCAAAAGCAGAAATATGAATGTATCACCCCCTTTTAGGCCTTGCTTTTCCAAGCAATTATTTCTCCATCTGTTTATACTCACTCCTAACTCCCACATTACTGACCTCAAGGTCAAAATCTGCCTCGCGCTCTGCGCTCCTCAACCCTCTCTCTCTCATCACCCTGAAGCTGTTAAAGACAAAAAGCCTTTCCAACTCTTTCTAACCTGCAATAACCAACCCTATCCAAAACCACATACCATATATATTACTCCCTTTAAGGGCCACAATCCACTCCTATTCCCAGACTCAAAAACATCTACTGTGAATAATTTTCAGAACTCAACAACACAACATACCAGCTTTAGAACAAATGCTTGTTACTATCCTACGTAATGGTACTCATTTCATGAACCATAAATGGATGAACGTCTCAGTAGGTCCAGCTAGAGTTAAAACCTTCCACCCTGATATTAAACTCAACCCTCTGCACCGGGCACATTGGCTCACTGAGCCATTTAAAAGCAAACCCAAATGGGAACAACCTGTAAATTTGTATTATACCTAAATGTATGCATTTACTGAAACATAAGGCACTTTAAAGATATTGTAAATGGCAAGAATGCTGTTTGAATAGTCTATTTTACCCAAATTCGACTTTGATATTTGGGGCACTTAAAAATAAATATCCTATAATTGAGTTACATATTAATCATCCTCAGAATGTCCTTTACAGATTGCAGAGATTGGACATTAGACATATCTCATGCAAATCCTTAGAAAAATTAGTTTTTTACGCCTGCGCCAAGTAAAATTTCATATGCTAATGTCCTCATTATGCAGTACAACATAACTTAAATTAAATTATAATGCTAGGAGGTCACAGTATGAGTATTAAGCTTTATAAATAGTTAAAAAACAAATTTTTAAGCACTTATTTTTCATAATTATTTTTCATAATTAATAATTATTTTTAATAAACCCAATCATGTTTCATAATTCCACATATAAAAGCAA
Source organism: Lissotriton helveticus (assembly GCF_964261635.1). Taxonomy (NCBI): domain Eukaryota; kingdom Metazoa; phylum Chordata; class Amphibia; order Caudata; family Salamandridae; genus Lissotriton; species Lissotriton helveticus. The sequence goes on from NC_136060.1 coordinate 381,544,430, forward strand.
GCTGCATCCCTTGCCTATCATTTTAGACGCATTCATTTATAAGCCTAAGCTCAGAAGCCTAACTTGAAACATAACAAATTTTTGCGCCACTTTTTTTTTTTTTAAAAAGGACAATTATTATTTAGCAACAGAACCAAGAATATGCTTACAGAAATGCTTAAAGAGAGGAAAACCCTTAATTGAAATGTCTTCCTGTAATACAAAATAATGAACCTTATTATTGGAACCTTTTTAAAACAACATTCTAAAATGCAAATATTCACCCGTGTCTAACTGAGGTCGAAGTCCTGGCTTGAGTAAATATTCCTGTCTAGTCTGTGACCTACAAAGACAACAGCTATTTGCTCAGTGGCAATAACAGCTCTCCTCTCAGTATTGTAACATGAGCACGGTGGCAGTCTTTTTCAAACTAAGACATATCAATGGGTGTTCTATAATATGCGTTTGAGTTCAGCAAAAATGTACTTCAGCTGAAGTGTTTGCCTGTTAATATCTAATACAATGTATGTAAGTAAAAAATACTATAAGTTTATTTTTCTACAAAACACACAATATCGTTTTTGAGGCCTTTCTTATTCCTAGTGAATGTGAATTATTTTTTTTTAAGCATTTAGACATTCTGCTTAATAGACTGAAAACATTAAAAAAAAACACAAACACACATTGAGCTCATTTCAGACAAAAACAGAAAGGGGTCATACACTCAGGACACACAATACAGCGCGCTTTAGCCATTTATTTCATAAATAGCGCCATCGCTAGTTACTTACAGAAGTTGCACTAATGGGAAAACCACATAGACATTTGAACACCCATTTAACCCACAAATCAATACTCAGGACAGAAACAAAGGACAGCCCACAGACTGTACTTGAACCAAACCATTTGTAAATACTAGTTGTAAGTTATATTTACAAGAAACGCTTCTCAATAGTGTTCCAAAAGACTGCAAAAACAGCCCAACAGACTGATGTATATCCAAGAAGCCAAAATACACTCAATTCACTAGCTTTGGCTAGCAGAACACCAAAAATCGCTCTGCATATCTCCATTCATAAAATTGCACAGAACAAAGGATCCTTATTTGTATTTTGTCATATTTTAATTCCCTGGGGATACAAAATCACCAAGGAAGAAATATGTTTGTATACCTCAACCTATTTAGATATTCCCTCTAGGGGAGCCGGCTAATTTACTTCACATCACACTATGGTACCTTTCCAAAAAAAAAAACCACATTCTTCGATGTGAGCTTGAAAACAGGCATGCGAAAAATATTTCAGCAAAGTAGTGCGTACGTGCACCGTTCAACAAAATCAGATAGAGAAAAAAAATCTCCTCATTACCTGCCTACACAAATTGCAATTTGCATATCAAATCCATACATATCCAAAGTTGGAAAAACACAAATTCCAAAATTCTAAAGCTACAGTAAGCGTTACTAAACTACCTTACTCTTACCAATCAAAAGGTTGTCCAAATTCTAACTGCCAAGTTCTAAATGACCTAACGGTCTTTTTTAGAATAATCACGCCAAAAAGGTTCTCAGTCAGGAGTGACATCATTTGGAGGATCAAAATCAGGAAGATCAGGAATATACTGGGCTGCAGAGACAAAGAATCCCCAGAATCTCCGTGCACAGAGTACCTCCTTAGTAGAGTCCTGTCCTGTCCTCCTCAGTAGATATCAGTCTCCTGACAAGATCACTCCCTCAGATAGTCACTTCTCTGATGAAGCCCATGTTGGCCCTGCCAATTGAAGAAATCAAATCTTCCTTCTCAGGGGTCTCACTAGTACAAAGAACTTGACACAGAAGCTGGAATATAAAATAACATCTTTATTAAACTCAAATGAGTGAGTCTACGTCACACAGAAGCCTTAGCAACTGAATGAGGCCGTCTAAAAAGTACAGAACCCTGGGGTCTTATATATATATGTGAGGGTTACAAACGCAGCATAAAATAAGGGGCAGTCCTAGCTTTTGCAAGCATGCAAAATGCCTAATATGGACATGCAAGATCTGCCAAATATTAGCCAATAGGAAAACATTCAAAACAAGGCATCATGTAACCAGAACGTCCCCCTTGAGTCGTGTTTTTGTCCCAATCCCATATGTCAATCAATTACAGCACCTATAGGTCAATCAGTAATGGCAGAACATGTCTGTATGCTTCAAAAGAAAGGTTGTGTAATAGGAAAACACAGGGAGAGAATAGCGAAGGCCAAAAGATGAGATACGACAAGAGAAGAATACTAAAGGCTAACAGATAGTTGATACAGGGATTAGGTAGTCCAGACAAGAATTAGTTAGGCCGGCTGGTGTCTGAGATTGGTTTCAAAACAAGGACGGAGGGTTTTTTTGACACGTTGCAGTCCAAAGGGCAGAGACAACTTCGTTCATCAAGCAGCCTGTGTAAAGGCAACACAAAATGATGGCAATGTAAGATGGAGTCAAAATTAAAGAACCTCACTAGCTACCATCCTGCAGGCGATCTTTATCTGAAGCACCAGCTACATACGCCATATCTGTACACGCTCCACTAGGACAGACACATATCCCGTGTCCTGGGAAGACCCCCCTGCTGATAGCGCCGTACTTGCGGACCTTAGTGTGCACTATATATTACTTCGAGGACCGACATGGGGGAACCGGACACGCGCCAACCACGTCTTACATTTGACGCCCCCCAAAAAAACACATGACTGCAGACAACAGAGGTGGATACGGGCGCAGAGTGTTAATCACAAGACCCGCAGCTCACACAGGGCGACGACATGAAGATGATCCTCCAGGAAGTGCGACAGGGCTTCGCGAGCATGGCCGACAAAATAGCTACCCTGTCCACGCGAATGGACGCAATAGTCCACAAGGTAGAAGGCCTCAAGACGCGTATAAAGGATACTGAACACCGAATATCAGAGGCCAAAGACACTACAGCCCACATTCAGAATACAGTAACACAGATGGTCAAGCTGCTAAAGATAATAGCTGCCAAAAATGAGGACATTGAAGCGTCGGAGAAACAACATTCGCGTGCTGGGAATACCAGAAAGTACCAACATGGGCAAAATTGAGGAATACATTGAGAAAATGCTGCTGGAAGTGGTGAGAGTGGAATCTTTATCACCTCATTTCATTGTCGAAAGGGCCCATCGCTCTCTTGGATGGAACTCCTCCTGGAAGCACTCCCAGACCTATCATCGCACGTCTATTGAACTATAGAGATAGGGATGTGGCCCTTAAAGTGGCGAGAGAGAAGAAGCAGCTACACTTCGAGGGAGTGCCCTTTACCTTATATCCGGATTTTACCACATATGTCCAGGAGGAGCGGCGTAAGATCATCCCTGTGAAACAAAAGCTGCGGCAAGCCCAAATTGACTATGCCCTCCTTTATCCAGCACGTCTCCGAGTCACGCATCAGTGCAAACAAATGTTCTACACCAAACCTCAACAGGCCGAAGAGTTCCTAAGGCAGCTTAAGAAACAAAAGGCCACATCCTCCACACTGGAAGATTCGCAGAGATCGCACTCAACCAAACTCAGACTGAAGACTACAAGGATAGATATCTGTTCACTAAGTTTCTTGAAAATAAGAATAGACAGAACATTGCTGCGGCATGGTGCTTACTTACACACCACGGTTTTGCAACATTAGGACGCTTGATGGAGAGGACGAGACTACTTCTCCGAGGGGACATGTGGTTTAAAGACAGCCAGGCACCCTCGAGGCCTAGTAAGGGGCGTGGTTGACGACAGGCATCCCCCCGAGCGGCGAGAGGTTCCCGTGGACCACCTACCAGAACTTCCCCCTACGGGTGATCCCCCTCTGTTTAGCCTCTCTCTGGTCATTGACTAGAGAAGTTTACAGTAATGGTTTGTTTAATGGGTGCTAGGGTGGGGGAGGGTTGGTTGTAACTGGCATGATTGGGATGCTCCAGTGGGAGGGGGAGATAAGGGATTGGGTTAATGAATATGAAGACGGGCGTATTTTTAGGAATTCTTTTTTAAACTGTAGTTCTTTTATTACTCGAATATGGTTCTACATGGCTTTGCACTCTATCAGATGTTATATAGCACAGGAATATGGCGGACTCGGTGGATAACAACCAATTGAATATAATGTCCTAGAATGTCAGCGGTTTGGGGGATCCGAGGAAACGCAGACAGATCTTAGCATATTTGGATCGTCAGCAAATAAGTATAGCGCTACTTCAGGAAACCCGTATTAACCACACTCCCCGGTTATGTTCACTAGCAAGGGGGCCAACAATAAGGTGTTTTCTTCATACTCCTCATATGCTCGCGACACAGCTATTTTAATAAAAAAGCAAACACCCTTTGCGCTGGCAGGTGCCATAAAAAACCCCCAGGGACGATATGATATAGTATGGGGCCGCCTGGGCAGGGACTAATGTAGACACACCTGAATTCTTTAATAACATTTGGGTCAAAATTGCAAACATAGGGTCCACACATATAATATTGGGTGGGGATTTTAATGTGGCTCTTTATCCATTCCTGGATAGGTCCAACGCCGCGGCTCACCATTACAACAACTCCCAAGCGACATTGCAGGGAATACTGGATGAGGGAGTTTTGAGAGACAGATGGCGATATATCCACACACTGGTTAAGGAAGGCACACATTTCGCGTCACACACTGGGACATGGGCTCGTTTAGATTATTGCTTACTCTCCGGAGGCCTGGGACAGGCTATCCGGAATGTTGTTCATCCTGCTAGAACCTATTCGGATCATTGCCCTATGAAGCTCATGCTCATGCTCACACTTCCAGGTTACGACAAACCCAGACCTAGCTGGCGACTGCAGCCTACTGGCTTGCGGTACACGGTATTTCATAGTAAACTAAGGGAAGAGATTCAAGATTTTTTTCTGAGAAACAAAGGGTCAGTGGACAGTTGGAGGTGATATGGGAGGCCTTCAAGGTCACAATCAGGGGGTTTTGTATGTCCAAATGTTTTGGGGTACTTAGGGATATTCGGAACACGCTCAGGAAACTGGAACAAGAACTGAAAGGGTTGGAGGTGCGGGTGGGAATCGGGGAAATGGGCCAAGTACAGAACGATTTTCGGGAAAAGCTGTCAGAATATGAGAAAGCTGCATCGAGAGAGGCAAAATTTAAGGGGCGTATTGGGTAGCCCGTAGATACGGAGAGGGTGAATGGTCGGGAAAGCCTTAGCCGAAATGATCAGACGCCCTCGCTTCTCCACTCACATCCTAGAAATTAAAGTACCTGGGGAAGTAATGTAACGAGACACAACTGAAATGCTTGAAACATTTACCTTGCACTACAACACACTATATACCACGCAACGTAATGGACTATTGGACATGGACGACTTCCTGGGAGATGTGGCACTGGGGTGGTTAAGCGACACGCAGAGGAAGTTCCTATGTCTTCCTTTTGAGCTAGATGAAATTAGGGAGGCGATAATGCAGCTGAAAGATGGGAAGGCGCCTGGCTTAGATGGCATTCCCGCCAAATTCTATAAGCATTATATAGATATTATGGCTCCAGTTCTTAAGGAAATATACGAAGAATCCTTGGTCGCTGGTCGACCTCACGACCGCGCCGGCCCCGCGGGTATCACCCCCGGCGCCCCTTGTGGACGCCGTCCCCAATGTTCCCTTCGGTCCGACTCTGGCGCCAGAACGGCGCCGCTGGGCGCCGCTTCCGACGGCCTTTGGAGATTTTTATCTCCATGAGGAGGCCCCGTCTGTTGAAGCTGTTCTTCAGGAGATGGGTGACAAAGGTGATTGGGAGGGGTCTGCTGACCCCCTGGCAGAGGAATGCCAGTCTCAGGAGGACTGGACATATGAGCTTGGGGAGGCCAGTGGTATTGACACTTCACCAGACACTTGATTTGTCTCCCCTACCACCGTGGCTACGGAGGAGGGGGCTGCTTACAGTGTAGTGTTGACGAGGGCGGCCAAGGCCTTAAACCTTGAGCTCCCGTCGCGGCCGTGAGGACTAACCTCCTCACTGAGGTCCTTAAACTGCAGGCAAGCTCCAGTGAGCCACTGCTGCCGTTTAATGAGGCCTTGTGTGACGTTCTTGTGGGCACTTGGTCCAAGCCCGCCTCAGGTCCGCCTGTGGATAGGAACGTGGCCAGACTCTACCGCCCGGCTCCGGGCGACCCTTGCTTTTTGTCCACCCATCCCACCCCCGAGAACTTGGTCATCCAGGCCTCTACTTCCCAGACCGCATTCCCGACGGCCCCGCCCGATCAGGAATCCAAGAGGTACGAGCAGTTCGGGAAGAAGGTGTTCTCGTCCCTCAGTTTGGGACTGCGGTCTGTCAATACCGCATGCCTCTTGGGAAGCTACACCCACACCCTGTGGGATACGGTCGCGGACGTGCTGCCACAATGCCCGGAGGAGGTCCGGGCTAAACTCGCCCAAGCCCTTGCGGAGGGTCGAGATGCAGCGCGATATTCCATCCGATGTGGGCTGGATACCACGGACTCACTGGGCAGGGCGATGGCAACGACGGTGGCGGTTCGACGCCACGCCTGGTTGAGGACCGCCAACTTTTCAGCCGATGTCCAGTCCATTCTTCTGGACATGCGGTTCGATGGCCGTCGCCTCTTTGGCGACAAGGCACACCATGCGCTTGAGCGTTTTAAGGACTCCAGGGCTACGGCCAAGTCCTTGAGCCTCTCGGCCACACGCCAGCAATCGGGTACCTTTCGCTCCTTTCGTGGCCACGGAAGGGGCGCCACGACACGAGCTGCCAGCTACGCACCGCAGAATGTTCAACAGCGCGGTGGCGGCCATGGAAACCGCCGTAACGGCGGTCGGGGACAGCGGCGAGCCCAGTCCACACCTCCCTCCGCAGCACCTGCCTCAAAACCTTCCTAGTCCGTGTCTTCGGGCCCATGTGACGCCAGTGGGTGGCAGGGTTCGCCATCACCTCTTCCACTGGCGCAATGTCACGTCGGACGGGTGGGTGCTGCAAATCGTCCGAAGGGGCTACTCCCACCCCTTGGAGGCGACCCCTCCAGCCATGCCACCGCAATGCCACCGAGTATCGGGGGATCATTTGCGACTTCTGCAGGAGGAAGTTACGGCCCTCTTGGCCAAGGGGGCCATCGAGCGCGTTCCTGGGCCAGAAGTAGGGTGTGGTTGCTACTCCCACTACTTTCTGGTACCCAAGAAGGGCAAAGTGGGCCTACGCCCTATCTTGGACTTACGGAACGTAAACGGCTTCCTTCGGAAGGAGAAGTTGAAGATGCTGACACTGGCTCAGGTCTTAGCTGCCCTGGATCCTGGAGACTGGATGGTAGCGTTGGACTCGCAGGATGCGTATTTCCACATCCCCGTCCTGCCGGCCCACCGGTGCTACCTGCGGTTCACGGTAGGCCACGAGCACTTTCAGTTCACCGGGCTCCCCTTCGGCCTTACCAGCGCCCCACAGGTGTTCACAAAGGTGATGGCGGTGGTCGCAGCTGATCTGCGCAAGTTAGGGGTTTCAGTCTTCCCCTACCTCGACGACTGGTTGTTGAAGGCGGGCTCGCCCCAGACAATAACAATAACAAGATTCATGTGTATAAAAAGAATTCTTACAGTTTATTGGTAATACAAACATTTAAAATAGTGGACAGTTAAGAGACCACTTAACACTGATTAAAACAAGATAATGACGATAAAAAATACACTTCATATTCAATATTGACCAGCAAAATTGAACCAAAAAGACAGAAAAAAGTAAGACATTGGACTCGTGCAATACTGGGTGTATATTCGTACTCTATTTTTGACACCTAAATTATGTATTCTATAAAATAGTATATCAACAAAGATGTCCGAGTTGTGAATTATACTAAATGGTGCGTCGACGCGTTTCGGTGGTTTTCCACAATATTCTCCACCTTTGTCAAGACTACATATAATATCTGTCGTCCTATAGGGGTCAATAAAATCACCCTGGTGCTAGGACATTAAGCGTTGAATATGGGCATTCCGAAATACTTAGGCCCCATCAAACGTTCAGTCGTCTTTTCTTGATCTATTAAAACCCAGAGGCGCCTATGTCATGTCCTTGCGATGTGAGTTTATGGTTCTCAATTCAAGCGCAGAGGACGGCCTACTTCTCTGGTTGTGTAAGGCTCGTTTGGTTAAATTGCCAGGGATGCTTGCATCATGTTTGTGCGGTGAAAAGGGGATATTTCCCTGATAAGAAGCGTGATACTGCCTTCTTCTCTGGTAGGCGGTTCACGGTTGGCCACGAGCACTTTCAATTTACTGTGCTCCCCTTCGGCCTTACCAGCGCCCCACGGGTGTTCACAAAGGTGATGGCGGTGGTCGCAGCTGATCTGCGCAAGTTAGGGGTTTCAGTCTTCCCCTACCTCGACGACTGGTTGTTGAAGGCGGGCTCGCCCCAGACAGTCGTCAGCCACCTCCAGACGACGGCAGACCTCCTGCATCAGCTGGGGTTCTCCATCAATGTGCCAAAGTCACACCTGTGCCCCTCTCAGAAGCTCCTCTTCATCGGAGCGGTTCTCGACTCGGCGCAGTTTCGGGTTTATCCTCCCGAACAGCGGGTCCGGGATATTCAGGCTCTGATTCCACTCTTTCAGCCTTTATCCCGGGTCTCGGTCAGGTTGACGCTGCGGCTTCTGGGGCTGATGGCCTCCTGCATCCTTCTGGTGCATCACGCTCGGTGGCGGATGCGGGCTCTGCAGTGGGACCTGAAGTTTCAGTGGGCCCAGCATCAAGGCAACCTTTCCGACCATGTCATGATCTCGGAGGGCACTGCGAGACAGCTGCAGTGGTGGCTCACGGACCGCGATTGGGTCAGTGGCAGATCCCGCTCCCTTCCCCAGCCGGAGCACGTAGTTGTGACGGACGCGTCCCTCCAGGGCTGGGGAGGCCACATGGGAGAGGCGGAGAACAGAGGCCTCTGGTCTCCGGCGGAGTCCCAGCTCCATATCAACCTTTTGGAGCTGCGAGCGATTCGTCTAGCACTGAAGGCATTCCTCCCCTCTGTCCGGGGGAGTGTAGTGCAGGTGTTCACGGACAACACCACCGCCATGTGGTACTGCAACAAACAGGGCGGGGTGGGGTCGTGGACCCTTTGCCAGGAGGCTTTGCGCCTCTGGCAGTGGCTGGAACAGCGGAGAGTGACCCTGGTGGTTCAACACCTGGCAGGTTCTCTGAACGCCAGAGCGGACGAACTCAGCCGTCGGTGCATGATGGATCACGAATGGCGTCTGAACTCGGACGTGGCGCAAGGCCTCTTTCAGCAGTGGGGAGAGCCTTGGTTAGATCTATTCGCCACCGAAGAGAACGCGCAATGTCATCAGTTCTGCGCGTTGGAATTTCCAAGGCGGCACTCGCTCGGTGACGCTTTTCGTCTCGTGTGGAGTTGCGGTCTGTTATTCGCCTTTCCGCCTATACCACTTCTGCCCAGAGTGCTGAAGAAGATCAAGCGCGACCGGGCACAAGTCATCCTTGTGGCTCCGGACTGGGCACGAAGGTACTGGTATCCAGAGCTACTCAGTATGTCAGTCGATCCCCCGGTTCGTCTGCCTCTTCAGGAGGACCTTCTGTCGCAGCAGCAGGGGACGGTCCTCCACCCGAACCTGTCCAGTCTCCACCTCCATGCTTGGATATTGAGCGACGACAGTTGAGGCCATTTGACTTGCCTCCTGAAGTCTGTAATGTCATTCTGGCAGCCAGGCGTCCCTCCACTAAGTCGTTATACGCCTGCAGGTGGAACAGATTTGTGGCATGGTGCAGAGCAACGGCTGTGGATCCTCTTGCTGCCCCTCTTTCTGAAGTTCTTCTCTTCCTTCTTTCTCTTGCCCTGCAGGGCTCTGCTCTGGGCACTATCAAGGGCTACCTTTCTGCCCTTTCAGCCTTTCTAAGGCTGCCTGATCAACCTTCTTTGTTCAAGTCCCCTATTGTAAATCGATTTCTGAAGGGCATCACACACACATTCCCTCCTGTTCGGTTTGTGATGCCTCAGTGGGACTTGAACCTTGTTCTTACGTTTCTGATGTGCGCTCCCTTTGAGCCACTTCACAACTGTCCTCTTCGTCTTCTTACCTTGAAGACTGCCTTCCTGGTTGCCATCACCTCTGCCAGGAGAGTGAGTGAGCTCCAGGCTCTTTCTTGGACTCCTCCTTTCCTTTCTGTCCATCCGGACAAGGTTGTGTTACGTACTAAGCCATCTTTCCTGCCTAAGGTTGTCACAGCCTTCCATATCGGGCAGTCTATCACCTTGCCCACTTTCTTTCCGCCACCGCATCCCTCTAAAGAGGAAGAGCGGCTCCACCGTCTGGACCCAAAACGTGCGCTTTCATTCTATTTGGATCGCACACGCCAGTTCCGGGTGGATGACCAACTCTTTGTTGGTTACGTGGGCGCTAAGAAGGAAAAAGCGGTGCACAAGCGGACCATCTCGCGGTGGATCATCTTGTGTATCCAGGCATGTTACTCCTTGGCTAAAAAGGAGCACCCTGTTGGATTGCGGGCTCATTCCACCCGGGCCACGGCTACTACAACTGCCTTGGGCCGGGGTGTGCCCTTGCAGGACATTTGCCAGGCAGCTACGTGGGCCTCGCTGAACACGTTTGCAAGACACTACTGTCTGGACAGTCAAGTCCGGAGGGATGGCTTCTTTGACCGTTCCGTCCTCCAGGACTTTCTGGTGTGATTATTGGTTTGCAGACCCAGCACCGGGGTTGGTATTGCTGGGTTATCTATTCTAAGGTAAAGAATCTATCACTGACGTGTCTCTTTCAGATGCACAAGTTACTACTTGTGTAACGATATATCTGTAAGAGACATTAGTTAGTGATAGATTCCTTACCGACCCACCCATCCTCCCCGTTCTGCGAACCGATATCTAGGGTTAAGGTCATCCCCTTTCAGGGCCCTAGTTTCATGGCACCAGTGTTGGTTCTATCATGGCTCTGCGTATCTGGCGCGGAAAAGCTGTGTATCAGAACTGACGTCAGCGCGCATGGGCGGCGTCTAAGTACTCCGACGACGTCATTCCGGCGCTAACGACCCCGACGACGGACGCGGAGCCGTGGACGATGCCTGCCGGCGCGCATGGGTATTGCTACGCAAAATTTTCCGGATCCAGTCTGACGCCTGGGGATATTCTAAGGTAAGGAATCTATCACTAACTAATGTCTCTTACAGATATATCGTTACACAAGTAGTAACTTGTGCGACACGAAGATACTGGCTAAAATCTTGGCTAATAGATTAACCTTTTTAATGGATAAACTCATTCTTCCCGGCCAGTCGTGATTTGTCCCCGGTAGAGCCACAACTCACAATCTTCGCACCCTGTTCTCCATACTCCAGAATGTGGCCCCCGACTTCCCACCAGCGACAGTATTTTTGGATGCCACTAAGGCGTTTGATTCTGTGGAGTGGGATTATTTATTCATTGTGTTACAACGCATGGGCTTTCCTCCTTTATTCCTGTCCTGGATTCGGTTTCTATATCAGCAACCCACTGCCAAAGTGTTGATTAATGGACATCTCTCTCCCGCCATGTCCATCACGAGAGGCACGCGGCAGGGATGCCCGTTATCTCCACTCCTCTTCGCTATAGCGGTTGAACCGCTGGCATCTAAGCTTCGACAACATCATCGTGATAGGGCGTTTCGCTGCCGTTTACGTCAAATCTTGATTTCTCTTTACGCTGACAACATCACCCTGTACATTAGAGATCCCCAACAAAACGTAAACCCTATTTTACGGGAATTCATAGTCTTTTGCAGACTTTCTGGGATTAGAATCAATTCGGGGAAATCTCAGATTTTTCCTTTAACGCCTGCGGTTGCCAGATTCGCACTAGATTTCCCACTGGAATGGTGTGACACAGGCTTGCGCTACTTAGGTACACAGCTGACGGGAGACAGGGAAACCACCATACGACTTAACTATGGAACAGCCGTCACATCACTTACCGACAATGTCACTCGCTGGATATCACTGCCCCTCTCGTTAGCGGGCCGTGCTTCACTAATTAAAATGGTTGTTCTGTCACAATTTTTATATTGTTTCATGAACATACTGGTTCCTATTTCTTTAATACTCTCCGCACTGAGTTACTAAGACTTCTCTGGTGAGGTAAGCAGCCGAGGCTCAAGTGGTCTATACTCACAAAACCCTACGCTCAAGGTGGCTTTGATATACCAGACCTTGAGGTTTATTTTCTTAGCGCACAGGCACACTATGCCTATTATTAAGTTCACCCCCCCCGGATACATGCCCCAGAGGATTGGCTTGCAGACCCTATTCCATTAACCGGCCTTATACATGCCTCTGGTCGGGCTCGCGCGACACCACCAACTACGGGCACAGTGGATGCATGGCATCGCAAACCTCCTCGACTCCTCGAAGCTTCCACTTTTATACCACCCCTATGTCCCTCTGCTGCAGGAAAAAGGCTTCCATGAACTATGCGAAAAGATCAATGTCACTAAATGGGGCGATCATTTTCATGAAGGCGAGTTCCGCTCATCGGACCACTTTTTCCAAGGGATTCAACCTTCGCCATTAGACTTTTTCTTAAACGTTCGACTCAGACAGGGAATACGTTCGGTCAACCCTGACTTTCCACGGGAGCCCGCAAACCTCGTCCCCTTGCATCTCATGTTAAGGTCTATGGATGGTAAACATCATGGGCTAGATGTAGGTAATTCTAATTTACCGACTCATAAATACCGAATTTTACCGATTCGGTATTAATGAATCGGTAAATTCGAAGGAGGGAGATGTAGGTGAATTTATTTTTTGAAATACCGAATCTGTAAAAATCGGTATTTACCGAATCGGTAAATACCGATTCAGTATTGCCCATTGATTCCTATGGGCCTTGAAGCCCATAGGAATCAATGGGCAATACCGAATCAGTATTTACCGATTCGGTAAATACCGAATCCTGCAAGGGTGCAGGGGGTGTCACTTTGACACCATCTAGCACCCCGAATACAGGCACGTGGAACATGTGGCGCACATACATGCCCTAAGGGCATGTCTGTGTGTCACATTGCACAGGTGTGCATGCACAGATGTGCATGCACACCTGTATTCGGTATTTTACCACCCAACAGGATTGGGTGGTAAAATACCGACTCTTAAGGGCCTGTGGCACTCTTTGAAGTGCCACCTACATCTCATTTACAGAATCGGTAAACTTACCGAATCGTTATTTTACAGATTCTGTATATTTACCGAATCGAAAAATTTACCGATTCTGTAAATGACATGCCCCCTACATGCCAAATCCTAAATACCGGTCGGTAACGGCCAAAATTGGCCGTTACCGTCCGGTATTTGGGCACCTACATCTGGCCCCAAGTGTCTGGGCTATACAACAACATATGCACACAACAAATAGTAGATCCCAGTCCAGCCCAAATGCATTGGGCCGCAGAATTAAGAAAAGAGGTGACTGACGAACAATGGGCATACTGTTGTCTCCAAACCTCACAGATCTCTGCCAGCTGTAGACTGCGGGTAATTCATTATAAATTTCTACACCGTCTGTACTACAACCCGGCCAAAAAGTTTAGATACCAACTGTCTGATAATGATCGATGCAAAACGTGCAGGCGGCCAGGAGCTGGGTTTCTGCATCTGGCATGGGAATGCCCGCAGGTGCAGGAGTACTGGGAACAGATATATGTGGCACTTGAGGAAATGACGAATAGTAAACTAGCGAGGGACCCACTGTTGGCACTCCTAGGCTATACTGCACAAATACCCTAATCACACCGCAAATATGTAGCTGTATCATTCCTACTTGCAAAGCGCAGAGTGGCCTGCCGGTGGGGCAGGGGGAGAGCCCTGAAGTTCAAAGATTGGCTAAGAGACCTGCTCTATTGTCAGGATCAACTGACCATATATGCTGAAACACTCCCACAAGCCTCTAGACCCAGGGATATATGGGGTCCCCTCCAGAGTTTCCTCCTCATGCAAGACTCAGATAGGTCAGCTACTCCCCCACAGGATACCTAGTTGTGTTGCGATGCCACCTCTCCCCTTAACTGCCATCTCATATTGGGTGGATATTTATAACCCCAAGCAATGGTGTGGTTATCTGCTCTGGACTCTCATGCTCCGCCAACACTACTAGAGGGTTTGAGACATGGGGACTGAATGTGATATGTGCCAAAACGTGCTGTCTAACTGCGCAACGTTACAACTGACACTCTAGAATATGCCTCCTTCACACTATTCCCGATGTATGGACATTTGCTGTAATTCTAGGATACCGACGACAATGCAAAGCATACGAAGAGTGCGCAATGTATGACGCAGCCTGTAGTATTTATGTTTTCTTTTAAACAATGTGATGTTTATTACACTTGATGGACAATAATAAAAAATAAACATTTAAAAAACAAAACTATTTCTAGGTGAGTAATGATGACACAATGCAAATGATTTGACAATGATTGTGTTTTATTTTTTCTTTAGCTTCAGGTAAATATCAGTCACACAGCCTACATACACACTTTGTGTGGCACAATCTGTTGCACATGTCATGCCCACAGTGCATGTATGAAGGTTAAACAAAAGTCCATATGCTGTGGGCTACTTCACCCAATGGCTTTCTGCTGTGGTGATAGTTTATTTTTTGCATGCACGTCCTGCTGTTGCACGCTCAGGGTGCTGACTGCCTCTCCCTTGAGGCATCCAATGGTGTTCCCGGCCTCTCACTATGCCGTCTGGGTTCGGCAATTGGTGGAGGGATGATGCTTCTGCTTGAGAGCTCCTCACTGTCCCCTGAGCCCAGGAGACCTGTGCCACCTATGGTAGCTGTCTGCAGCTAGTCTATTGCATTCGTCACCTGCACCAGCCCTTTGGCCACATCCTGGCTGCAGTGTGCCATTTCTACCTGTATGGTCACAGTGCGGCGTGACAGCACATAAGTGGCATTGGACAAGCAGTGGACCGCCTTGCTATAAGTGTCCAGACAGGTGTAGAGAAGTTGTTACCCCCTGCCTCTGGGTGCCTGGTCTCTTTTCATGGTGGCACAGAGTTCTTTTATTGGACCCATCATTTCCCTGATGCTGTTCGCACAGGCCTTATGTCCCTCATCTATTTTAACATTCAGCTCTCTGATGCCCTCCTTCATGTCAGTCAGGTTATGGTTAACAGACACCAGCTGCCTGTGAATTGAATGAATGCTTCTTGTTTGCAAGCACTATACCTTCACCATGGTGCCTTCCAGGCCGGAAAACACTGTAGGATCCTCTACAACGTCTTCTCTGGTGTGTGCCCTTGGCCTGCGTCTCCTGCAAGTTTCTTCTGTAGGGTGCACAGGGGGCTGATCGTGGACCTGTTGGGCATGCTGTTCCTGTTCTGGCTGGGCCTCATTCCCTATGGACTCTGTGCCTCCACTCCCACTGTTGGAGGGAGAACCAATCTGACTGTGTCTCCGTGGGACATGTGTTGGCAGTGTAGTCTGCTCTGTTCCTCTTGCCCTGCCTGGTCCCCTGTGTGTGCTGCCTCCTCTGCTTCAGTATTGTCAGCCTGTGCTTCAGGCTCAACTGTAAATGAAAAAGCACTTTTTATTTTGTGTTCAGCTTCACATTGTTCACTGAATAAAGTTTTCTGAATTTAGGTGAGCTATGTACTCTGTACTAATTTGCTTCACCTGCTTATACATTGCTGTGTCTCATTGCTCCACTGAATTATTTGTATTTGTATTTATACTTATATAGCGCCTATCACCCAAGGTCTCTAAGCGCTATTATGTGTGTGACTACATCTCCCATGATGCATTGCTGGGTCTGCTGGAAAATGCGGAATGGAGTTGCATTGTTACTTTGTAGTTTGGGCATTCCTGAGTGTGTGATTAAGTTGGTAAAGTGGCAGGGCTGATTTGGCATGCATCTTACCTTGTCTGGTGTTGGTAGTCTCGGAGCTGTCTGTCAGCCACACCACTGATACTTTCAGGGTGTAGGGTGGACTCCACCAACTCAAGGTGCGTGTATTCTGTGTCAACTGGATGAACCCCCGCCAGTCTTCTTTGCCTCCGCAAGCCTGGTTGTCGCCTTGTCATTGGACTTGGAACACATGTCATACCAGCGCTTGCGTAGGTGAGGAAGGGAGCACTGGGTTTCCAGCCACATTTTTCTTTACTGGGACATAAAGGGATTTGTTTCCCAAACAGCAACTCATGGCTATGGACCATCTTTTCAATCAGTACCTCCTGCTCCCTCTCACTGCATTTGTGCTTTCTTTTCCTCCCAGCAAAACACACAAGAATGTTTTGCCATTGTGCAACATTCCGTCCATCATCTTGTGTGTTTTTCTGTTCACCCTATGTGGGAAGGGTATGCCCAGACGTGGGTCCCGTGCTCACTAAGCCACTGGAGTCAAGCTATCCTGGCTGAAGACGCTGATAGCCAGAAACCGGTCCTAGGATGCTTGCTTCCGGTCCAGGGAAGACGTGGCTTGGCAGTTCGGGCTGGACTGTTCCCATGAGGCACAGAGTCAAGACTGATTTGCATATGGCCATGTCTGAACTGAGGTGGCTTGGTGAGCAAAATAACGATGGATTAAACCCAAATCTGTGACTGGGGGTGAATGTTTTGCCATTGTGCAACATTCCGTCCATCATCTTGTGTGTTTTTTTCTTTTCCCCCCAGCCTCCTCCTTCTCCTTCTCCTGTGGATCCATTTGGTTTTGGTGGTGTTGCAGTCCAAAGTGGTTTGCTTCTCCTCCCAGCCTCTCACACAGCCTCAAGCAATCAGGAACAGCATGGAAAGTCACACTTCCTGGATGTGATGTCATCAAGCTGCATCTGAATTGCAGATTCGCTAAAACTCCGATTTCTTATTTGCAAATTCGCAAATAAGGAATCGTTAATATGGAGTTCACAAAAATATTCTGCCATTTTTAAGGAATCGGTAAATTATTGCGAATATTTATTTACATTGCGGTTGCGAATCTCAGATTGCGATTTGCTAAAAATCGCAATTTCAGAATCGCATATAGCATTTTTGATACACATGCCTCTATGTTCTTTTGTTAACACAGGGCCAGATATGTGCATGGGTAGTCCCATCATTCTGGGCTAATTGACAGTTTCCATACCCTACTCTACAGTTAGATCTCCTGACGGGTCTCATTCGCACCTTCTCCTCTCTGTGGATTCAGTATTGCTGCTTTCAATACCTATTACGAAATCACCCTTGTTGGCAGCATGATGTCTCTTTTCTGCTGCCTGGACATGAGATCTTCCATCGTCCATCTGCTTTCATGATCCTCCATTTCCTTGCAAAATCAATTTATGTTCTCTTCTGGCTATGGCTCTTCGCTTTTCAATTGGTCGTCCACCCTCTATCCACTCCCATCCTTTCTCTGGGGTACAAAGGTCCATGCCTTATTTTCGGCAACTACTCATAATTTTAGTTATGACTCCCTTAGCATACTATATATCTCTATACTATACAATAAAGTTTTTTCAATCACAAATTCAAAAGAAGTTAAATAACTTTCAATATCACTCCGTAGTTTTTTAAATGTATTTCTTATTTCTGTGATTTTTCATAAGGATTTGTTCAACATTCCTTCCACTTCCAGATAATTCAATCAGTGCAGTCTTCCAGATAGTGAGAATAATACATCCAACACGCGTGTTTCGTCAATGGAAAAATAGTCCAAAAGACTTAATCAGGGCTGCAATACATACAAACGATCACCATTCACCCACTCTCCAATTTGGGGGCTAAGCCTAACCTCCACCGAATGTAATAAATGAAATGGAAAATAAACCGAGATTTTAGAGACAAAGGGAAAATCCACTTATGTAAAATATAGTTTACCAATCACCTGTGAGTGCCAAAACAGCACAATGAAATATATCTTTTAGGGTTCACAACATTGGTGAGCCACCTTCATGCAGCAGCGTGCCTTTATCAAAATGTAAAAATACCTAAGTTCCACATATAGACACCACCTACTCACCTAAAACATCTAATTTCCCTTATCCTTCTCACAGCTATTCACCAAATATTTTTTTTAGATCACTGTAAAAGATACAGAAATATATATATATATATATATATATATATATATATATATATATATATATATATGTATGTATATATGTATGTATATATATATAAACTACCATCCATTTTAATCAGAAACCTCTAGATCGTGATGTTTGTTCTTGTTGCGTCCACTTACCCAAAGTAATTCAATTAAGTTCCCATTTTATCCATAACATCCAAGTCTTGATTATTACCACATTGGACAGATAATCCTTGTCCTATTTGAGTAGTCCAAAACTGTTAATCCCTATTATGAATAAAGTATAAAATTAAAACGGTCAAGGCAATATATTACTGCCATCATATCTGCTACTAGCATTCTCTATTTATTTTCAGCAACTGACCCACCTCGGGTCATAATATCGAGACCATATCATCATATACATTATATGTGTCGAAAGTTGTTAATCTACTAATGTTTCTCACACTGTTTATCACTACTTAAGTAGCGTACTTCCTTTCCGACACATTTACGTTTACCGGACACAGTCGAGTAAATAAAACTGCCCAAACATCAATTAAACCTCTAAAACCTAAGTAAGCCTGACAATGTATCGTAACAGGCACCCTCTCACTTGTTCAGTTAAAACGACTTTACGTGGTTCCTACCTGTAATTTCTTCAGAAAGCTCGCGGTGGGTATAAGCCGGAGCAGTTGTGGCGTGCTAGATAGCCACCCTCCCAGGCGTCTCTTTAGCTAACAACAAGAACATAAAGAACGGACTTCTATGTCCGAAAAAGAAAAACGGGCGCCATATTGGAACGGTAATATTTACGAATTCTACGTTTGAATTATCGTGTTCGATATTAAATACCTTATTTCAAATAATATAATATATAATTACTAAAATCCGGCTTGTCCTTTCGCCAGAGCTTCTTACACGCTGCTGACCAATGCGGCAACCCAGTCAGCATGCTGCATGTCATGCGTCTGGAACAATTACTCCATATAAAAGAACAGCTCACAACTATCTTCACAAGAAAATCTTCACAAAAGAGGGAGAGACTTAAGTAAAGATATAATTAGGATTAGGGTTGGCAAGGAGATACGTGTACAGAGAGGATGGTAACACCCAAGGAGTGATATAGGACAAGTTTCTTCATTCAGGGAGAAACACCGCAAACAAGTGAACCAAAAGTTTAATTCCTTAAAATCAATCAATAACTATACAGTACATTTGTCTAAATCATATAAATGCACAAAATTTGAAGCAATCTTTCATTTACTGCAGTACAGATTCGGGCTAGATCCTACTACAGAAAGCCATTCATTGTCTTCCCAATACAGATAATGCAAGTGATCTTATCATATTGCCAATAAGAATTACAACAATTACAGCAATGATAATATCAAACTTGTTTCAAACGATATATACATTCATTTGATGCAAATTACAATTATAACATTAGAGGTATTTATCCACCAGAACTTGCTCAGTATAGACCTTACTGCCCATTTGTAGAAATCCGCAACTACTCATAGCTTGGCTGGGTAGAACATGTATTTAACTCCATGTGCTCTCATTAGGTGCTTTACGTACCCACACACGCCCCAACAATAATTATGCATACAGGTTAAGTCTACCTGTAACCACCTTGTTAATAATGTAACAAACCATGTAAATGTATAAATACTAGTCTAAATGAAGAAAGTGCCATACCAAACTAATGTTAATAACAATCCCTCATTAAGGCAAAACGGAGTTCCTTCCAATATAAAAAAAAGCAAATGCCCTAAATCGTGTATTGTGTATTGTCTTTACCTTATTCCCAGGGACAATAACCCTAATGAACACTTTACAAAAAGTAGTGCAATAAAGATTCATTGCATCTATAGAAGTACAGATCATTAGCATATGGCATAGTTGTAAGCCAACACACATTTACATGCAAGCCCAACGAAGGGAAACCAATCAGTTTCAAAGACCGCTATACATTAACACCAGACAGTCATTTTGTTTCACCTGTCTCCCAAGAAATAGTGGAGCTCTTGATCTGTGTTCGGTCCAGATTCTACTGAGTTCAGACGTAATATCCATTTAGCTTCATATCTCCTGAGGCTTAGTTCCCTATTTCCTCCCCTAGGAACCTGTGGTATATGGTCTATGGCAAAGAATTGTAAATTGTTATGTATACCTTGGTGTCCACACACATTCATATGTATTGCTAATGGGTATCTCAAGTCCCGCAATTTTTTGGAGCCCTCAGGTGCTGCTGTATCCACTCTTTGAGAAACCTAATGGTGCTCCCAATGTACATGCATCCACACATGCACACTATGGCATAATTACATATTTTGTGTGACGTGATGTTATAGGTCTGTATTTTCTCTCTTTTGAGTCAGAAAAGCTAAAAGTCTTGTCTTGAGTCCATCTGCAAACAGTGCAGTGTCCACGCTTATAAAATCCTAGGGTATGTGGTGTCAAACAGTGCTCATTTGGATGAGACAGCGGATAACTGGGACAAAATAAGGTTCTCAGTGTATGCCCTCTCCAATAGGTCACTGAGGGTTAACCACTCAAAACCCCATCTAATGCTGTGTCACTCTTTAGGAGATGCCAATGTCTACTAAGGCATTTACGATATCTGGTATAGATGTTATTAAAATTAGCAATATGATGCATCACCTTTGACTACTTACTTTTATCTGTACATTGTTGTAAAGTCCGTTGTCTCAATTCTTTTGACTATTTACAGTAGTCCTTACTACATGTGCATTATATCCCCTAGCTAGAAATATTTCCTCCATATCCTGCAAGCATGAGTAAAAAACATTATCATCGCTACAGTTACGCCTGGCCCTTACCATTCCTCCAAAGGGAATTGCATCACCCTGTACCTTTATCTCCTGTATTTTAGGCCTACCTACCCAGACCGATAGTGACATCAGAGGGGCACAACACTGGCGACGAGGGAGGGGCGAGACGCTCGTCTCACACCACTGCCTCTGCCTTCACCCCCAGACCGGCGGGTTCTGTGGCCACTGTGCTACTCGCCAGAAGGCACGCACATCTGTGTTAGAGGAGCGGCGTTTGTGACGGCCGTCTAGGGTGAGTGCTGCCCCAACGAAGCACCCCATGCACCCGGCTGCCAAACAGAGCCGCCCGGTGACACCCCTGCGCTCTCTCCTGTCTACGAGATTCTGGCCTTGTGAGCGGGTGTGACCGTGCCACCCGCTGGCCAATTCCTGCCACCACGAGTGTTTAGCAGTCCAGCGTTTTGGCGGCCCCCGTCTGCGGCGAAAAGAACACACGCTAAGGCCCAGCTGCGAGCACATGTGAAGAGAGGGGTAAATTGGAGGGGCGCCCACTGAGCACGGGGCTCTGAAGGAGGAGGAGTGGTGCCTGCAGTGCACTGGCTACGGAGGAAAAGTAGCAGAAAGAGAAAAAAACACAGACAAAGGACAGACAGCTGCACAGGATGGAGGAGCAGAAGGAGACACACAGTAAATAATTAAGAAAGGAATAAAGGACACCCCATCAGACGGATAAAGGAGCATCTAGAGAGGAAAAAAAAACAAAAGAAGAGAGGAACAAACACAAGTTAAAGAGGGGAGGAGAAAGATACAGACAAGGAGAAAGATAAAGAAAGCAAAAGGAAGGACACCATCCATCAGAAGCATGGCTGAGGAAGACCAGGCACAGGCCCAACAAAGAGCCCCAATACAACACGTGCTCACTGGAGTGCTGCCACCTTTCAGTGAGCTGGCATACCCGGCGACAGCGTCGCTGAGGTGGAAGATCTGGATAGAATGACTAAACAACTACTTTGTAGCCACAAGGGAGACCTACTGGGCGGTAAAAATGTAGCTACTTCTCCACTATGCTGAAGATGGCATATTCAAGTTGTTCAAACACCTGCCAAACACAGGCGTTGCCACAGACTACGACGCTGCAGTTGCGGCTTTAAATGAGCATTTTGACCCCCAAATCAACCCTGATTTTGAACGATTCAAGCCGCGCCAGGCACGCCAATGGGAACGGGAGTCGATCGGCGCGTTCTATGCTCGCCTGCGCGAGCTGGCCAGTACGTGCACGGCAGATGATCAGCCAAAAGAAATAAGGGCCCAAATCATCCAAGGGTGCTGGGACAAGACGCTGAGAGGCCTCATCTTGTCCCAACCACAAATCGCCCGAGAGGATATCCTCATATTGGCGAGGACCCACAACCTGTCCGCTGCAAGAGCAAGCAAGATAGATCAGGCCCTTACAATGAATCAGAAAAGACCAGGGTCCATCAAGACAGAGCATGCTGCCACTCTCCGATCGAAGACGAGGAGTGACACCCAAGAAATCAAGGCCCGAAACATCCAAACCACGTTGTGGATACTGTGGGCATGAGCCACATGCAGCGAATAACTGCCCCGCACAGGGCTAAACCTGCGCGAATTGCTGGATTCCCAACCACTTCTCAGCAGTGTGCAGGAGACGAAATCGAGGCCGAGACTCCCGAGGACAAAGGCCGTCCTCACGAGCGGTGCAACAGCTGTCCATCACAGACTCCGCACAACGGAAAGAATCTTCAAGAAACAGTAGACAAGGGCCGGAAGACTAGTCTATGGAAGAAGATGAGATGGAGACATACCTAATCTCATTCACACGAGAACTCAAGCGCCGCCGAAGGCCGCAACTCACATGCGCAGTCAGAATTGCAGGTTTGGATGTGAAAGCGATCGTCACGTTGGTGTCCGTGAACGAGATGGGTCTCCAGCAGTACCGGTGCCTTCAACCTCGACCACCGATCAACCCATCCAGGACCAAGATATTTGCCTATGGGAGCCAAACCCCACTGCCACTAAGAGGAAAGATATCCGTCCCGGTCAGGTCGGAAGACCAGGCAGTCATGACCGTCATCCATGTCTTAGATCATGAAGTGGAAACTCTAATCAGTGAAGTGGACACTCTAATCAGCAGTCACAATGTGGAAGACCTTGGGTTGGTATCATTCGCCAGGAGTGTTCACGTGCATCAAGTCGACAAGATTCTAGACCAGTTCCCGGAGCTCTTCCAAGGACTCGGACACATTAAGTGTCACCCCATCAAACTGCACATTAACAAGACCATCACCCCTGTGGCTCTACGACATCGGCGAGTCCCCTTCCACCTGAGACCCTTGATGGAAAAAGAACTTGAAAAGCTTGAGAGGCAAGGGGTGATCGAGAAGATCTCGGGACCTACACCATGGGTGTCCCCGATGGTCATTGCAGAGAAACAAAAACCACCAGGAGCCAATTGCCTCTGCATCAATATGAGGCTCCCCGACCGGGCAATCAAAAGAGAACGCCACATAACACTAGCCATGGTAGACATAATTGAAGACTTTAACTGACCGAGGTGGTTTCCTAAAATAGACCTCAACGCCGGGTATCACCAACTACCCTTGGCGGAAAAAAGCCGTTACGTTACAACTTTCAGTACCCACCTGGGGTTGCATCATTACAAATGGCTGAACTTTGGAATATCCTCAGTCGCAGAGGTGTTCCAGAACACTATCCATGAGCTGCTATCAGGTTTCCCCGAAGTGATATTTGTCAGCGATGACATCCTGATCCACTCTGCCACTGATGTTGACCATCACAGACCTCTGAGAAGCACTCTGCGTTGCCTTAGCAAACATGGCGCAACTCTCCACCAGGAAAAGTGTCTGTTCTCTCAACCATCTCTGGAGTTCTTCAGATACGTGTTCAACAAGGAAGGCAACCAGGTGGAACCGAAGAAGTCGCAGGCCATCAGAAACAACCCAGCTCCAACCACGCCCACTGACGTGAGGAGTTTTGTTGGCATGGCCACTTATTGCGGGGAGTTCATCCCTGATCTCGCAACCTGCCCGGAGCCGCTGAGGGCTCTCACAAAAGAAGTGGAAGCCAAATGGAACTGCAGATCGTAGGAAGAGGAGGCGTTCCGAAGCATCAAGGATGCACTGCTGGGAGAAGCCCCACCCGCCTATTTTGACCCCGCAAAGCACACAAAATAACTGGTAGACACCAGTGGGGCTGGGAGTGGTGCTCGCCCAGGAACAGGAGCCAGGCCGGTGGGCTGCTCTGTTGTTCGCCAGCAAATCTCTGACCCCCACTGAAGCAAGGTACGCTCAAATCGAGCTGGAGGTGCTTGCAATAAAATGGGCCTTCAACCACTTCCACCTGTAAATGACGGGCCAGCCATTCACCCTAGTGACCGACTACCAGCCTTTGGTTCCCCTTTTCAAAGGATGATCCCCTCACCCACCTCCCTGAATCGAGCGATGGGCTGTGCAACTCCAGCCCTACCAGATGATGGTAATATAACAACCCAGGGCGAAGAACCCAGCTGACTTCCTGTCCGGACACCCATTCCCCAGAGAAGAGACCGATCACCTCGAGGGGTCGGAACAGTACATAAGAATGATCTCTGTCGCAGCATGCCCCCAGGCGAAGACGCTCGTAGACATCAAGAAAGCCGCTGAGCAAGACCCCACATACACCCGGACTCTTCAAGCGGTCCAAGAAGGATCATGTAAGGTCAGGTCAACACGTGGGCACCAGAGCACCGCGGAGAGCTGACGGAAATATGGGGGGTGCGGAATGAACTGAGAAAACCGTGAAGCTACAGCTGCAGTACTAAGCAGCAGACTTTATTGTCCCAGCACTATGACACTTCGGAAGTCTAAAATAAGTCTGGTGATTAATACTCCCACTGGAGAGAGAACTGGAGAGAGAGTTTTGTCAATGGGCAGCTTTGACTATCCGCATAAAGTAGCGCAGAGGGTTAACATGCCTGCTGCAAAGAAAGTCTCCCAGAATAATATAAAAAAGAAATCCAGTACTTGTATAGCGCATGAATCATCCCCGAAGGGGTCTCTCGGCGCTGGGGGCTGTTGGGAAGATTAAGCGAGTTATTGCCCAGAGTCGCATGGTGCTGGGCAGACCCCTGCTGGCAGAGCCAGGGATCAAACCGTGATCCCCAGCGTCAGTCGACCTGGCAGCGGCTGTGGATAGCTCAGTGGGTTGCTGCTTTTAACACAGATATCCCTTTATTTGTGATTCAGCCTCACCTGGTGCTGAGGTTTGGGTGGAGGGTGTTGATTATGTAGAAATTATAGGTTTAAAAGCACCTGCTGCAGAGTTAGAGGTTGCCCCAGTATTGGACTTTCATAGATTCCCATGCTTTGTATCATTCCCCCGTCGTCTGAATGGGAGCCTCGTCAAATAGAAAATACCATAGCAGTAGGTACAAAAGAGAAAAATAGGCCTAGGCCTCATCTCATTTTGTAGCCTATCCCTCTCTTTTTGTAAAAGAGACCAAATAATTGCAACAACCAATCAGAGTAGCCTCACCCCATAGAACCCTCCTGAGAGTGCCTGAGAGCCTCAGATTTTCTAGCGCACGTTGTGCTAAGGGAGTCTCCACTGAGCTCTGCTCAGTTTTTCTCTTCAGATTGGATGTTTCTCTTTATTCTTCAACTCTACTATGTCTGATAAGGAAAAGAAGGCTTTATTTAAAGCCTGTGCAACCTGTTCAAAGAAAAGGCTGTACAAAGAGGACAAGCATAAAGACTGTATATACTGCTTGTACCCTGATCATAAGGCCATGGATTGTAAGATCTGCAGGACTTTCTCCACTAAGACCTTGAGACACAGGGAAGGACGTCTGTTAACCTGGCTACAGAAAATGAAGTCTCATAAGGAGGTTCTGTCATCTGACAGTGAAGATTCTTCCTCAGCTGCGTCTTCCAGAAGATCTAGGAAGAGGGGTAAGTCTTGCCCTTCAACTTCAGCTAAACCTCCTGTTAAGGCCTCCCAAAAGACCTCTGATAGGTCTGAAAGGCCAAGCCCCTAAAACTCTCCTCACAGAGGTGTAAAGGAGAGGCCGGGACAAGTTGCTCAGGCGCAAACATCAAAGAAGGTACTTCAGAATCCATCTGTTGCTTCTCCATCAGCTGAAAATAAGAAGGTTTTTAAGAAACCAGCGTCTGTCTCTCAGGAAAGGAAATCAGATAGAAAAAAACTTCAGTCGACGACAAAGTCTTCAGGTACGTTGACGACGACGACATCTAAGGTACATCTGGTTTCAGTCACAGCTCCGTCGACGGGACCGTCAACAGTAGCTTCGTCGACGGCGGCTGCAGTGTTATCTCCGTCGACGCTTCAAGTTCCTTCGTCGTCGACGATGTTGATGACATCTTCGACGTCGACGCCGCTGACGACAGTGTCGACGGCCACGACGTCGACGACGACGACAGCTGCTATGATACTAACGACGAGCTCGTCGACGGTATCGTCGACTTCGACGACGATTCACAAAGTCCGGATTTCGATAAGAAGGCAGCAGATCACTCCTGAGATGACTTCTCCACGTAGAGTGACACCCTTGCCACCAACTTTGCTCTTGGATGAAGAGCTTTCAGAGGAGGAAGATGGTTCTTCAGGTGAAGTCCCAGGACTCCGATTCTGACGATTACTATACTGAGGAAAGGGATTATGAACGACAAGATAGACCTCAACATCAGTCTCATCAGGATATGGTGGCTATGCCTTCCTCTCCTATTACGGATTTGCAAATGATGTTACAGGACTACAAGCAAAGGTTCCCATCTCCAGCTACTGAGCAACAAACGCAGTCACCTCCTCCATCTATTCCTGCCACTTCTTCAACTACAGTGGTTCCTCAGGTGTCTCAACCTCCGGTTTCGGAGCCTAGAGAAAGCCGCCAGGTGATTATTGCTGTCCAGGATGATGATTCATCTGACGAGGATCAAAATATTCATTAAGTCCTGGATCCTGATAAAGAGTGGGACGACCATATCATTCCAGATCCGGCCACACCATCACCGTATCCTGTTGACTCTCCTCCAGCTGACATCGGAGGTTTCCATAACCTTATGGAGAGAGCGTCCAAGAGGTTTGGCCTTCCAGTTACGACCGTACAGTCAGACTGTTTCCTTTATGATTTCAAGGAACCTTACAGGAAGTCCATCCGTTCAATCCCAATCGTGGAACATGTATGGTCTGAGGGTACAAAGGTGATGCAGAATCCGGCTACAGTCATCCCTGTTCTTCCGCGGGTGAAGAAATATAAAGCACCAGAGAACAGTCCTGCTTGCGTGACAGGTCAACCGAAGCCGGACTCGGTTATTTCCCAGGCAGCTCAAAGAAAATCTAAAAATCCATTGGCGCTCCTTACAACTCCACCAGATAAGCAAGGTAGACGCCTGGACAATATGGGCAAGCGATTCTCATCAATGTCTAGCCTTCTAGTTCAAGCTGCGAATGCTCTTGCAATCTTGGGTAGATATGATTGCCAGATGTGGTGCGATTTATCCCCGTTTGTGGATCAACTTCCAGATGGAGCCAAGGTAGAGGCTAAAATGATCCTTGAGGAAGGAGAACGTTCTTCTTCGGAAGTGATAGCTTGTGCTATGGATATAGCTACCACCGCCTTTCGAGCCTTGGCAGGGTCAGCAGTTTTAAGATGTGAGAGTTGGCTTTGGGCTACCTGGCCAAAAAGTTCAAAATAAAATCCTGGACTTACCTTATGATGGAGATATGCTTTTTGGAAAGCATACAGACGATGCCCTTCAGGACATCATAAAGGACACGGACACGGCAAGGTCCTTGGGGATATTTCAATACCGCAAGGTTCCTTTCAGGGGTGCTAAAGGGAGAGGTTTTTCATCGTACAGAGGTGGTAATCAACAACGCTACTCCTCTTATTCTCAATCCTCCCAGTCTTACAAGCCGCAATACTCGCAACGCCAAGGTCAATCGGCGTCTTTCTCTCGTCAACCATCAAGAGGACGACAGGGTCGTCAGGGAAGACATACTTCTAAGCAGCAATAGCGGCTTCCAGGCTCTGCCTTCTGTTCCTCCCCCTCCAATATCATCAGTGGGGGGCAGGATATCAAATTTCCTCCACAATTGGCAGATCATTACATCAGATCGGTGGGTCCTCAACATCATACAATTTGGCCACACACTAGATTTTCAAAATTTTCCACCATCCAGAGCCCCTAGCGCCACAGAATCAAAACATCTGAATCTTCTACGTCTCGAAGCTCAGCAACTACTTATCAAAAGAGAGATAGAAAAGGTTCCTCAGTCCCAACAAGGAAAAGGTTTATATTCCAGGTTTTTCCTGGTCCGCAAGACAGAAGAAAAGTGGCGCCCAATTCTAGAACTGTGGGAGCTCAACACCTGTCTCATAAAACTCTAATTTTGGATGTTTTCTCTCCAGGATATATTGCCTCTCCTGAATCCTGGCGATTATATGTCAACTCTAGATCGCATACTTTCATGTTCTCATTCATCCAACCCACAGTAGGTATCTTCGCTTCACAGTAGCCAAGAGCCACTATCAATTCAAGGTCCTGCCTTTCGGACTTCGATCCGCTTCTCGGATATTTACAAAATTACTGGCCCCAGTAGCAGCATTCCTCAGAAGGCAATCTCTGCAGGTGTTTTTCCAACCTGGATGATTGGCTGATAAAGGCCCCATCTTCTCAAGCAGCCACAAGGGCAGTCGAAGATTGTATTCAACTCTTCAATCTCTTGGGTTTAGGTCTCAACAAATGCAAGTCTGTCTTTCTTCCATCCAAATCGCCAAAGTTTCTGGGTGCCATCCTGGATACGACTCTATGCAAAGCTTTCCCTTCAGGAGAGAGACAGAACAGACTGATTCTTTCTGCCAACCGATTGCAAAACAAACGACCACAGACGCCTCTCTAGACGGCTGGGGGGGCGGTATTGCAGGACCTGCAAGTAAGCGACCACTGGTCTCAAGAGTTACGCACCTCCCATATCAACCTTCTGGAACTACTGGCTTTGCAGGTATTTCTTCCAAAAGTTCAGAATTCCACAGTCCTGGTCCGTACGGACAATACTACGTCCATGCTTTACGTGAACAAGCAAGGCGGAAGGAGATCCAAACTCCTTTCAAAAGAAGCTCAGGAGATCTGAGAATGGGCTATTCGTCGTCAGAACATCTTTTGGGTTCTCTCAATACGGAAGCGGATTCTTTGAGCCGCCTAAGGTCGGTCTCTCACGAATGGGAAATGGATCAGAGAACTCTCGAAGGAATATTCTCTTGTTGGGGCACTCCTCTTATAGACCTGTTCGCGACCCCAGAAAACAAGAAATGCCAATTCTACGCAAGCAGGTTTCACCATCAAGGATCGTTGGGGAATGCTCTTTCGATAGCCTGGTCAGGCGCATTTGTTTACGCCTTTCCTCCAATTCCCCTGATTCCAAGAATACTGAGGAAACTCAAGACTGAGCCCTGCACCATGATTTTAATAGCTCCAGCTTGGCCCCGCCATTTTGGATCACAGAGCTCCTCCTTCTGTCTCAGGAGCAACAAATTCACCTGTGTCCCATTCAAACCCTGTTGACGATGTCCCAGGGCCAAGTAATGCATCCGGACCCGAGTTCCCTGCAATTGACAGCTTGGCTCCTGAGCACCGAGAGTTCAGATCTTTAGATATCCCTCGAGATTGCAATTACATTTTAGCTCAGGCTCGAGCCCCAAGTACGAACAGAACCAATCGAGCAAAATGGAAGCATTTTTGTTCATGGTGCCACAAAGAAAACCTTCACCCATTCACTTCAGCTCCTCATAAGATCTTACCGTACATTTTGTCTTTGGCCAGGTCAGGTCTCCAACACTCTTCCATCAAAGTGCATCTGGCAGCCATCTCTAGGTTCAGACGAACAGCCTCTGGCCCTTCTCTCCGGTCCGCGAGAGTGATCAAACAGTTCCTGAAAGGTCTATTCAGGGCTTTCCCTCCGGTTAAGCCTCCTCCTCCATTATGGCAACTCAACCTGGTCCTCGCCCATCTCATGAGGGCTCCTTTTGAACCTATTCATAAAGCGGAGATGAAATTTTTGTCATGGAAGGTGGCTTTTCTTCTAGCGATAACATCAGCCAGGAGGGTTGGAGAACTTCAAGCTTTCACGATTGTTGAATCTTTCTTACAGTTCAAGAATGACTCTTTGATTTTGAGAACAAATCCGAAATGTATTCCAAAAGTCCCTTCGGATTTTCATTTGAAAGAACCTGTTGTTCTAAAGTCTTTTTTTCCTCGACCTTCGACTCTGGCGGAAAGATCTCTACACACTTTGGATGTCTAAAGATGCCTGAAATTTTATCTCCAACGCACAAGGGATTTCAGGAAGACTTCTCAGCTTTTTGTTGCTTTTAGCGCTCCAAGAAAAGGAGTGCCCATGTCAAAGCACGGGATATCACGTTGGATTGCCAGCACGCTTCTTTTCTGTCATCAAGCAGCAGGGAAGCCACTGAGGGGACGGATTAAAGCTCATTCTACGAGATCAGTGTCATCATCTACGGCTCTGTTCTCTGGTGTCCCTATCAAGGACATTTGTAGGGCAGCTACATGGAGCAGTGCCCATTCTTTCACGAAACACTACTGTTTGGACTCTTCCACAAGGAGGTAGACAGCAGTCGGACAAGCAGTCCTGAGGAATCTATTCCAGTGAGCGGTGAGCTTTCCCTTCTATCCCGCCTTCCTTTATTGCACATTTTGTATCTGATAATATTGCTTATCTATTGTTACAAAGTATTTTGACTATCTATGATAATGCTTTTACTGTAATGTGCTGTTATGCATGTAACAAAATTTGCATTTGTTGCTTACTGCTAGCTACTCTGATACAAAGCATGGTAATCTATGAAAGTCCAATACTGGGGCAAGAAAACAAGTTACTTACCTGTAACTTTGGTTCCCCAGTATTGGTACTTTCATAGATTCACATGCGCCCACCCGCCTCTCCTGGGAAAGCTCAGCCTTCAGCAGATGTGATTACTATTACATAACGGCTACGAAAATCTGAGGCTCTGAGGCTCTCTCAGGAGGGTTCTATGGGGTGAGGCTACTCTGATTGGTTGTTGCAATTATTTGGTCTCTTTTACAAAATACAAAAAGAGGGGGATAGGCTACAAAATGAGTTGAGGCCTAGGCCTATTTTTCTCTGTTGTACCTACTGCTATGGTATTTTCTATTTACCGAGGCTCCCATTCCGACGACGGGGGAATGATACAAAGCATGGGAATCTATGAAAGTACCAATACTGTGGAACCAACGTTACAGGTAAGTAACTTGTTTTCTTCTCATTGTTCAAAACGGTGTAATTTCGGATAGTTGTCTGTTTCCATGGACTGCATTGCATGATTTTAGTTGCAAGAAAGTGTCACATATTAGTTGTTGAATGTCACTCATAAGTACATGGAAGCTATGAAAATGTCACATATAAGCAATCTGAAACTTTGGCAGGTATATGTTCACTACCACTCTCCTTCCTCTTTTTCAGGCAGAGGCTGGGGTGAGCAGGCCAGAGGGTCGGAGCTTCTCTATCTCCTCCTCGATGCTTTCCCTTCAGGCCGTCGGTTGCAGGTGTGTCTCTGTGCTGCATCTCATTGTCCTCAGTGCCTTGTCTTTACTTTTATTTTTAATTCACCCCGTCCTCATTTCTCCCTTTTTCAGGCAGTAGGTGCAGGGTCGGGGGTGGAAGGTGCTGGTGAGTCCAGAGCGTCAGAGGTCCCCGGTCTCGTCCTCGATATCGTTCCCTCCGACTTGGTACATAAGGTTTCAGATTGCTACCTGTGACATTTTCATAATTTGAAGCTAATTCTGAGTGACATTCAGCGACTGTGAGTGACACACTTTCGGAAGCAAAATCAAGCAATGAAGACGTGGGAAACATAAATATCAGAAATTACACCCATTTGAGCAACAAGATCTCTAAGCAGATCTTAAAACTGCTGCAGAGAACCCGAAATGGAAGAGCACTAACCGGAGACAGACTGCGCGACTGGAGTTCTCAGTAACAGGGAAAAACGCCACAGTTAATGATTACAGGAAGGGGATCCCAGTGGAGCCATTTCATATTTCATGCTTGCAAAAGGCTGGTATTTCAAAACTGCATGGAGATAGGATTTGCCACACAGATGATCAATCCTAATTAAGAAATATTATATAGAGCCCTTAAATGTGGACTGTAAGGTCAAAGTTTTTTTAAATTATTATTATTAATATTATTATTATTATAGGGCCATTTCTCCTTTTCTGTTTTCATACTGCTTTTCAAAAAATGGCATTTATGAAAAACAAGCGTTATATGTAAAACAAAAAACAAAACGTGATCAGCAGAGGGAGGGGAGGCTGGCTTAGCCTGACAAGATCATGGTGGAACCATACTATTACAATATTTGCGCCGGGATTTAGAGAAGAAATGGTGCTTTCCCAGGTGTCAACAAGCAGATTCTCCCTGCTACATTGATAAAATCCACTGTGGCAAAACTGTGCTGGTGTGTGCGTGCAAAGCAGCCACGAGGAAAGCAGGAGACCTGTGGAGGTGCACAATTCATGGGATGTACAATTCGGTGCAACTAAAGAACTTCAACACAGTTGGGCCAATGTAGCGGTGCACCTCTCGAGCTCGCAGATGCAGCCATGTCACTGGACCGCACCTCGTTTTCGTCAGAGCCGTGCCAGCACATTCACTTTTCTTTCGCCCCACTTTGCAATTTCAGGCTCACTGAGTGTAGCACTGTTTTCCGCCTTGCGTAACTGCTCTTGAGGGTTTTATTGATATTATTATTATTATTATTATGAGTTCTTAGATTGCCATCAGATTCTATGTCAGAACTGGAGGCTCCGATTATGCTATATCTCTCTCTGCTTTATTAACATCAAATTTCACAGCAGCCAGAAAGATGAAACAAACAAGACTTTAAATGTGGACAAAGAAAACATCACCTCCCAGAACTTCAGGGAGGCATCCGAGAGCATAATCCTTCCATTATGTTCATCACCATATCCAATACATAGTTCCTTCTCTGTCACTTCGCTGCTTTGTAGCCAGTTAAGTCCCATTTTACCTTCCTTGATCTTTTTTCATATTACTGACTAGGATTCCTTCCACACTAGGCTGCATATCGGGAAAGGACGGATTGCTGTTGCCTGTTAGCGGGAGCCCTCTGAGCCAGCTGTCACCTTCACGCCTCGCCGGACCCGCTTCGCGGGTCCCGCTTCGAGGTTAGCAGCGGCAGGATTTACTGCACAAGGGGCAAATCTCGTTCCTGGCTTCAGGGTCGACCGGCAGGGCTGCGAGCGAGTGGCGTGGGGACTCCAAGGTCCAGGAGCCCACGCGCGCCCGCCTCCATCTGGGCTGCTCTCCCTGCCGGCCCCACCCCCACCTGAGCACTTTAAAGCTCCAACGCGTTCTTCAACTCGTTGGATTCCTTCCACACTAGGCTGCATATCGGGAAAGGACGGATTGCTGTTGCCTGTTAGCGGGAGCCCTCTGAGCCAGCTGTCACCTTCACGCCTCGCCGGACCCGCTTCGCGGGTCCCGCTTCGAGGTTAGCAGCGGCAGGATTTACTGCACAAGGGGCAAATCTCGTTCCTGGCTTCAGGGTCGACCGGCAGGGCTGCGAGCGAGTGGCGTGGGGACTCCAAGGTCCAGGAGCCCACGCGCGCCCGCCTCCATCTGGGCTGCTCTCCCTGCCGGCCCCACCCCCACCTGAGCACTTTAAAGCTCCAACGCGTTCTTCAACTCGTTGGATTCCTTCCACACTAGGCTGCATATCGGGAAAGGACGGATTGCTGTTGCCTGTTAGCGGGAGCCCTCTGAGCCAGCTGTCACCTTCACGCCTCGCCGGACCCGCTTCGCGGGTCCCGCTTCGAGGTTAGCAGCGGCAGGATTTACTGCACAAGGGGCAAATCTCGTTCCTGGCTTCAGGGTCGACCGGCAGGGCTGCGAGCGAGTGGCGTGGGGACTCCAAGGTCCAGGAGCCCACGCGCGCCCGCCTCCATCTGGGCTGCTCTCCCTGCCGGCCCCACCCCCACCTGAGCACTTTAAAGCTCCAACGCGTTCTTCAACTCGTTGGATTCCTTCCACACTAGGCTGCATATCGGGAAAGGACGGATTGCTGTTGCCTGTTAGCGGGAGCCCTCTGAGCCAGCTGTCACCTTCACGCCTCGCCGGACCCGCTTCGCGGGTCCCGCTTCGAGGTTAGCAGCGGCAGGATTTACTGCACAAGGGGCAAATCTCGTTCCTGGCTTCAGGGTCGACCGGCAGGGCTGCGAGCGAGTGGCGTGGGGACTCCAAGGTCCAGGAGCCCACGCGCGCCCGCCTCCATCTGGGCTGCTCTCCCTGCCGGCCCCACCCCCACCTGAGCACTTTAAAGCTCCAACGCGTTCTTCAACTCGTTGGATTCCTTCCACACTAGGCTGCATATCGGGAAAGGACGGATTGCTGTTGCCTGTTAGCGGGAGCCCTCTGAGCCAGCTGTCACCTTCACGCCTCGCCGGACCCGCTTCGCGGGTCCCGCTTCGAGGTTAGCAGCGGCAGGATTTACTGCACAAGGGGCAAATCTCGTTCCTGGCTTCAGGGTCGACCGGCAGGGCTGCGAGCGAGTGGCGTGGGGACTCCAAGGTCCAGGAGCCCACGCGCGCCCGCCTCCATCTGGGCTGCTCTCCCTGCCGGCCCCACCCCCACCTGAGCACTTTAAAGCTCCAACGCGTTCTTCAACTCGTTGGATTCCTTCCACACTAGGCTGCATATCGGGAAAGGACGGATTGCTGTTGCCTGTTAGCGGGAGCCCTCTGAGCCAGCTGTCACCTTCACGCCTCGCCGGACCCGCTTCGCGGGTCCCGCTTCGAGGTTAGCAGCGGCAGGATTTACTGCACAAGGGGCAAATCTCGTTCCTGGCTTCAGGGTCGACCGGCAGGGCTGCGAGCGAGTGGCGTGGGGACTCCAAGGTCCAGGAGCCCACGCGCGCCCGCCTCCATCTGGGCTGCTCTCCCTGCCGGCCCCACCCCCACCTGAGCACTTTAAAGCTCCAACGCGTTCTTCAACTCGTTGGATTCCTTCCACACTAGGCTGCATATCGGGAAAGGACGGATTGCTGTTGCCTGTTAGCGGGAGCCCTCTGAGCCAGCTGTCACCTTCACGCCTCGCCGGACCCGCTTCGCGGGTCCCGCTTCGAGGTTAGCAGCGGCAGGATTTACTGCACAAGGGGCAAATCTCGTTCCTGGCTTCAGGGTCGACCGGCAGGGCTGCGAGCGAGTGGCGTGGGGACTCCAAGGTCCAGGAGCCCACGCGCGCCCACCTCCATCTGGGCTGCTCTCCCTGCCGGCCCCACCCCCACCTGAGCACTTTAAAGCTCCAACGCGTTCTTCAACTCGTTGGATTCCTTCCACACTAGGCTGCATATCGGGAAAGGACGGATTGCTGTTGCCTGTTAGCGGGAGCCCTCTGAGCCAGCTGTCACCTTCACGCCTCGCCGGACCCGCTTCGCGGGTCCCGCTTCGAGGTTAGCAGCGGCAGGATTTACTGCACAAGGGGCAAATCTCGTTCCTGGCTTCAGGGTCGACCGGCAGGGCTGCGAGCGAGTGGCGTGGGGACTCCAAGGTCCAGGAGCCCACGCGCGCCCGCCTCCATCTGGGCTGCTCTCCCTGCCGGCCCCACCCCCTTGGCCTCCTCCAATCTAAGTAACTATAAAAGTCGGACAGCCTCCCCGCTGCGCGGGAGCGCGCGGGAGGGCGCCGGGAGAAGCCCGGGACAAGGGCGGGACCGTCTGTGGCCGTCCGTGGTCGGACAAGGTTGGGTTGGGCCAGGGGTCCTGGTTTGTTTTATATCCTGTATATCCCTTCCCCACCTAGTTTCACCTAGAGGTCTATTCATTAGTATTAACTTCATCCCTTTTTTAAACATGCCTTTAAGATCGGGGAAACAGCGCCTTGTGCACATACAAACTTCTAAGGGTGTTGTCTCAGGTCCCCTCGATGCATTTATTTCTAGAGCGACGGGAATTTTAGAAAAGGAAATTGAACAGGTAGAACACAGACTGTCCTTGGACTTAGTTACAGGGAAACGCTCCTCTATAGGCGCCCTGGCCCATGTAAAAAGTCCCATAACGAACGCAGCGTTCAACTGTATTACAACTTTAGAAACAGAAGCAATTGTACACGCAGACGGGGATGGTGTCAGAACACATACGGCCAAAGTAACTATGGACTCGAACACTGATTCTATCCTGTCTAGCTTTGAAGTTGATAGTAATGATTCTGAGGATGACGTGAGTAGCACGGGCGGTTCTCCTCCATCAAAGGCCCCTATTTCATTCAGTGTGCCAGCCCCGCAACCAGTCACTATTAAACAGACCTCTCGGAAAAGAAAACACGCCTCAAGCCCACAGAGTGACAAGGAACAAAAACATCTTAAAATAGATCATGCGAACAGCGCTAGTCACTCCCCCTTACAGATCACCCCCGAACCACCCGTAGTATACTGCCCCTCACTGGTTCACCCTGGGTCCTCTAATCCATGTCCTACATGTCTTAGCAGTGACGAGGTCCTGCTAGCCAAATTGGAAACAATGTTTCAATCTTTATTGCTCCCGGTCCTAGATTTAACAAGGATATTGTCCGCTAAAATTGATGTCCTGGAAGCGGCTGCTAACATTAATATGGACCTTTTGAATAAACTCACATCTTCTAGTTCTAGGATGGGGGGTCCCAATTCCGGAGGGAGGGCAATCCAAAAAGGTGGGACAGACACTATACCAACCGTAGGGTCATCAAATAATCATAACAACAAGAAGTCAAACTCGGGGGTAAAGCCTGCAGCTTCGACATCGCTTACTACAAGTAGAGCTAGCGGTCAAGCAATGTCGAAAGCCAACCACCCTCTGGTACCCAATAACGCGCCAGTTAAACAACATATAGCGAATGGTCAGTTACAACACACCAATAACATCACAGCGCCAACCCCTTTATTGGGTAAAGAGAAGAAAACCCCCTACCCTGACAGACATTATAGGCCAGTTAACAAGAAAACATTACTTCCTCCGAGAGCTAATTTACCCCCAGAAGCGGCACAATACACCATCGTCCTAACCGGGGTAACGCCGCTAAGAGAGGGCACTAAAGAGTCACATGAGGAACTACGGAACAAGGTCACCTTTTGGCTAAATAAACATCGCCCACTCCCCCCATCCTCTCCCACCGAAATCCTCTACGTAAGGAGAGTTGATTGGGTAGGAAAGGGGGATAAAGATCTAGAAGGGGACTGTATTCTGATCTCTTTTAGAGACCCATGGGTGGTGGAAAAAATCCAGAGGAAGGCTAGATTCGCCCGTGTAGGTGACATTCAGACCCTGCATTTAGATTATTTCTACCCTCACTCACGTCATAATTATCCAATGGATTCCAATCATTGGAACCTTCGTGGGGGGAGGCCACGAGAGCACCTAATCCCTCACCGCCCGTATTACCCCCCACTCTCTAACCATTTCGAGGCACTGTCAGACTTGGAATGGGTTGACTGACTACATATACCGCCATTGTCGCCAACCATAGCTAGAAGGAACGGGGAAGTAATGCCCATTACATCTAGCCCCACCCTGGACATCTTAAGGGAGCAGGAGTCTTCGCCCCATAACAGATTTAGAACACAGGGGGAACAAACGGGGGAGAAGATCCCCGCTTCTATCGAAGAAGAAACTAGGCTAGTAAGGGATATTCCATCGAGTCCCCTTCCCATCCCGACAGTTAGTGATATCCCAGAGGTCTGGGACATGCTAACTTCTCGCATGGTGTCCTGGAATGTAGCTGGAGTCAAGACACGTCTGGTATCCGAGGACTGGTTGGAGTTCATAGGCAACTATCAGGTCGTCCTCCTGCAAGAAACATGGGCTACTGCCCCGTTTTTTAAGGTTGGTTACGTAAACTTTTTTAAACCTGCTATCAAAGGTCCTAAAGGACGGGCGTCAGGGGGGTTATCAATATGGGTTAAACAGGCCTGGTCCTATTCCGTCTCTGAAATTTCAGTGGACAACCCAGATATACTGGCCATACGGTTGAGTAAAGCAGGGGGGCAGGACATGCTCATTATCAATATGTATTCTAGAGGCCTTCCAGGTGGCCGTCGTCCCAAGCTGATAGGGGCTTTAGACACTCTACTTTCGGGTTGGAACAAAGGGTCTTTTATAATGTTAGCAGGAGACATTAATTGTACCTTTGAGCCATTGTATCTGCCTGAGGATAACTGGGGGTCCGCAGAAGATGCGACCTGGAAAATTCCGGATCTTTCAAATAAAAATCTAGCCAAAGCAACGGAGGCCGCCCTGAATTGGTCTGCTTTTTGCCTCTCTTGGGGTTTAAGGGCGGTAAATGGTCGCACCAAATCGGATCAAGGAGCCAATTTCACCTTTGATAATGGCGTTAGAAAGAGTCGTATCGACTATATTTTCCTAAATATGGAACACTGGTGTTTAATCCTTGATTTGGAAATTGTTACGCGTCCTGAAAGTGACCACAACCCACTGTCCCTAACAATTAAAATGCAGGACTTATTAAGCCCAGCGGAACTTGTTCCAAGGGGCCAGGGGGTCGTAACCGTATCAAATGACCGGAGGAGACTGAAATGGACATCTATATCCAACGATGTATTATTACAGGCTAAATTAGAAAAGGTGATGATGAACGCACTAAACAACCTGAGGTCCCTTGATGGTGACAGGGGTAATACTCATTTAGATATGACTATGGACATACACGATAAATGCTTCGTAGAGCTCAACAATCTCCTCTCCAAACCTTGTAAGCCAAACGCTGGGATTCAACCTGCTCCTAGAGCCAAGTGGTATAACAGAGAGTGTAGAGAGGCCCATGGCCATTTAATTAAGACAGTCAAATCTAGAGATCTGAGTGAAGTAAAGGCGGCCAGGCAAAGGTACAAAAGAGTCCAATGGGAAGCGAAGAGAGAATGGGAGGATGATTTCTGGGCGGACCTCTTGGCCGCCAGTAAATCAAACAACCAGACCAAATTCTGGGACATTATTAGATGTGGAAAGGATGGTGACTTCCGCATACCATCTAATCATGTACCCCCTGAAGATTGGATAAATCACTACTCCACTCAATTTTGCCAAGATGTGGCTGATCCAACGGATTCATTTAACCTGCAACAAACCATTTTCTCTAGCAATCTGATTATGACCTTTTCCGAAAGGGAAACTGAGATTGCACTAGGGTTAACGAAGCGGGGGAAGGCCCCAGGACTGGATGAAATTCCAGCAGACCTTTTTAAAGCAAATACAGGCCTTTGGGTACCTTATTTAACCCGCATTGCAAATGCTATAGCCAGAGGTGCACGCATCCCACAGACTTGGAAGGGGGCGGAGATTCTCCCAATACATAAAAAGGGTGATAAATCTAACCCAGGGAACTACCGCCCGATCAGCTTAATTGATTGTTTCCAGAAGGTATTTGCTCGCATTCTCTTGGCAAGGGTACATGGGTGGATGGAATCGGAGGGAATACTGTCTCCACTACAGGCGGGATTCAGATATGGTACAAGCACTATTGACCAGGTTTTACGGCTTTGCATGATTTTCTGGAAAGTCGTCTTACTTGGTGGGGGCACCATCTATGCCGCTTTCATAGATTTGAAATCGGCTTTTGATCTAGTGCCGAGGGGAAAACTATGGCAGGTATTGAGGGACCTTGGTATGCCGGGGGACTTGGTCGAAATGATCATCAGACTACACCAAGATAATTTTGCGAGGGTGAGATGGGGGGCCAAGGGGCAAACCACAGACGCATTTCCGGTTTCACGAGGAGTGCGCCAGGGGTGTGTTCTCGCCCCTACCCTTTTCCTACTCTATATAGACCAGGTAGTCAAATTTTTTAAGTTGATCAACACCGATGCACCATCCCTGGCGGGAACGAAATTCCCAATGTTGATTTTCGCCGATGATACCCTCCTCTTGTCTAAGACCAGGGGAGGGTTACAGCAGGCTTTAAATCATTTTGAGGAATTCTGTAATAAAAATGGTCTCCAAATCAATGTGGGGAAAACCAAGTTCATGGTTTTTTCCAGGAAAAAACCTATACGTAGTAGTGTTCAACTAAACGGGGCCAACCTGGAACAAGTCGACAAAATGACGTACTTGGGGGTCACCTTGGATTCTCGCCTGTCTTGGAATCCACAAATAGAGACCCAACAATTAAAACTCGCCCAAATGACTGGCTGCCTTTTGCGCGAGCAAAAGAAAACCATCACAAAAAGGGTAGCCCCTGCCCTTCAAATTTATGATGTCAAAATCAACTCAGCTACACTCTACGGGGCAGAGCTCTGGGGCTACAAGGACCTCACTAGTCTATATAGAATACAGTGTAGGTTCTTACGTAATCTGGTGGGGCTGCCCCAATCAACCCCACTGATCCCACTCTGTCACGACATGGGCTGTCCACCAATAACAGACACGGCCAGATTCAGAGTAGTGTCACTGTGGAGGCGCCTATGGACATCCGAGGATTTGGTGTTTTTCGCAAAGGAGCTAGCCGAGGTGAAAGCTATGGGGGGCTCGGAACGCATCCCTTGGCTTCGCTCAGTGAAAACTAGCCTGTGTGAAATGGGGCTTAGTCATCTATGGGTTTCCCCAGGCATCAGCAACTTTCCATCAAAAAAGGAATTTAAGTGTTTATTTTGGGCCTCAATCCGCCTGTCCCTGGTCCAAGCTTCCAGTTTGGTGAACCTGACGGGCCGCTTTCTAAGTTTTAAACAGGACTCTGCCCGTGAAACATACTGGGACCTTATCACCAGACCAATGGACAAAAAGCTTTATCATCAATTTCGGGTGGGGTCCCTACCCCTGAATTCCTTTACCTCATCCTGGGATAAATCCTTTTCCAACCTATGTACATTTTGTCCAGGTTGTAGGGAAACTGAGGGTCATTTTCTGTTTGCTTGTCCCCAATATCGTGTACCCCGTTCAAAATGGTTAAAACCCATCTTTAAACATCTGTCCTGTAGGAAAGCCCCGGAAGCTATATGGGCCCTAAAAACAAACACTTCCAATTTGATTGTGATATGTTTTGCCAAGTTTTTAGGGTGGGCTTGGGCAATAAGAGCTAGAAGGATCGCAACTGTCCCCCGTCTATAACATATTATGTGTAAATTGTTTTCCCAATGTATTAGTTGTTTCTACTTTGCTGATGAATTTTTAATGAATGTCTGGTTTTTCGAACACATAGTTTAATAATGTCTTAACCGAGGGATATCTTGCTCCATTTTAACATATTCTTTTTAATATATAGATACACCTCGTTCTTAATGATTTTGTAAAACTGTGGAGATTTTCTTGAACTGTTTTTGTTGTCGTGTTTAACCTGTCTTTTATGATTTTACTATCGAAATAAAGACATTAAAATCTGAATCTGACTAGGATTGTTTTATAATATTGTATTTTCCCCACTGCTTTGCATGTTAGCGTTAGCTTGGGGATTGTTTCATAGTAATATTGTCTTTGGGACTTGCTTTTTTATTGCAGATTCCTCATGCGGGAGCGTCTTCCGCTCCTTACGCAGCTGGCGCCCTGCTAATTGCTGTGCTTTGCAGGCCCGCTAGGGGGACTCTCTTGGCTCGTTGGTCTCGCATCGTGGCTCCTCAGAGGAGGAGTTGCGCTGCGAGTGACGAGTCCAATCGAGCCTTGTCCCCGCTACCTTCACCCGAGGCCCGACTGTGGGTGGTATTTTCCCTGCATATTCAAAGTGAACGCCCTGGCAGGGGTCTGTACATCGGGCCTCCCGCGTTGACGCACACAGGCAATTTTTTTCCTCATTGCACTTCATTCTCAGCACAGCGCGCGGTAAGGCAGCTGCCCGGTCGGTGAGCTGAGGGCTTTTGGCGCGCTAAGGTGGTGCAAGCCTTACTGCGGTTCTTTGGGCTGCCTAAAAACCTTGCAGTCCTCCGGTCTGCCTCAATTTGGTTTGAGTTCACCAGCCTAATAAATTGAAGTGCACAGCACTTAACATCAGCAAAGCTGACACAGAGGTCCCTTGCAGCACTTCTTTTCTTTAGTCACCTATAGTGTAATAATGGAACCTCAAAATTATTATTATGAGGAGGAGGAGGAGGTCCAGGGGTACTTACCTTATGATGATAAGTTCTACGAGGCCGTGGACTCCTTCATTTATAGGGTGGTTAATGAGGTGGTCGGCCCCATGGAGCAGCGCCTCTCAGATAGAATTGTCCAGGAATGTGCTAAGTTGGCAAAAGCGCACGCAGAGCTCCCAGCCCCCCCGGCTGTTCCCGTAACTTGGAGGGTCCCCCGCCATCCAAAAAGAAGTGTACTGACAGGGTTGACAGAGATGCGTTTGCGTGCCAAAAAATCGCCTTCCTAGCTACGGTAGTGTCACCCACCCCTGCCCCCACCTCGGAAGTCGAACCCCCGGGCACCCCAGATCCAGCTTCCTTGGAACCTGGGAATGAGGACTCTCAGGGGGACACGGACGATGGGTCAGGCCCCTCACGGCCTTGGCGCCCGGCAATCATTCCTCCCTCAACACAGGGAGAAGATTCCGGTATGTTGGACCCGGATGAGATCATTCATCCACGGTCCGCTTCTTTGGCCTCCGGCGACAAGGAGGCCAAGATTGTCGCGTGTCACTTCCGTAAGCCCTTAGAAAAGGAAGCCTGAGGTTGCCTAAAGGCGGAGTGCCCAAGGCCCACCCTGGATGGCAAGGTTGCCTTCACTCAGGAATTGGACTCTAAGATGGCCACCTTCCTGGCAAAGTACACGAAGGATCCCCGGAAGGGTATAGATAGATCCTGGCGGTCATGCCAGGATAAGCTCCTCGACGCCATTGGTCCCATGAAAAAAATCTTGGACATGGCAGAGGAAGCCAAGGTTTCAGGATTTCCAATTTCTTCAGAGGTCCTTTCTAACTGGGCGCAACAGGCTATTATGTTTATGGACAATGTCAACTGTGTCCTATCAACAGAGAGTCGCTGCTCGTTGTTGATCAAACTTAATCCCAAGCTAGGGGACTTGGCCTCCTTGGA
The DNA here is from genome assembly GCF_964261635.1 of Lissotriton helveticus. NCBI lineage: Eukaryota > Metazoa > Chordata > Amphibia > Caudata > Salamandridae > Lissotriton > Lissotriton helveticus. The sequence continues at coordinate 381,587,336 of NC_136060.1, forward strand.
GGCAGGGGCAGTTGCCCAAGGGGGGTCTCTTCGTAAAGGAGTTGGGCAAATTTGTTGCAACCTTTACTTCTCTAGATAAGGCCCAATCTAATATCAAAAGGGTCTTTAACGAATTGGTTTTTCGGCCCGGCCGAGGCAGGGGCCTCTCGTCCGGCCTGGTTTCCAACAAAATATCCCAAGGGGACAAGGCTCTGGTCACAGACAATATAACTCCAGCGCAAACGACAACAGTTTTTACCCAACGAGAAGCCAATGCTTCAGAGGTCGCGGAGGATTCAAAAGCAACGCCGGTGGTGGAAATCCCAGCGGTAAGTGTTCTACCTGCGACCCACGTCCGCATCAGGGGTCAATTAGCGGCCTTTCGAGACGCTTGGGCGACCATTACCTCAGACGCATGGGTCTTACAGACCATTCAGGGTTTTCATATAGAGTTTTACGAAAACCCTTGTCAGGGAAGTTTTCCTCGGCCAATATCCTTCACTTCCCAAGAGGCACAGCTGATCGACAAAGAGGTATCCTAGTTGCTTTGCAAAGGGGCCATTTGCTGATCAGCTCCGCACCCTCATGGTTTCCTAAACAACATATTTTTGGTGGACAAAGCCGATGGGGGACGTCAACCTAAAAGAGTTTGACGGGTGGTTGGTATACCGCCATTTCAAAATGGAAGGAATCCATCTACTCCGAGATGTCCTTCTTCCTTCCGACTGGATGGTTCAGTTAGACCTAAAGAATGCTTGTCTGGTGATTCCAATCCACCCCCCCTCATCGGCGGTTCCTGCAGTATTACGAGTTCACCGCCTTTCCAATTCGTCTTTCCTCAGCACCATGGTGTTTCACCAAAGTGCTTAATCCGGCAGTGGAGTTCCTCCGGGCTCAGGGCATACGTATGGTTGTGTACTTAAACAACATTCTTCTTATGGCATAGTGTCCCAAGACCTTGTCCAGACAGCTCCAGCAAGCTGTGTCCCTTTTAAAGGGCCTAGGGATTATCGTCAATGAGAAAAGAATCGGTTCTCAAGCCTTCTCAGAAGGTGACTTTTCTCGGAATTGTGGTGGATTCCATTCACGCGTGTTGAGTCTGCCGTCGTGGAAGATGGAAAAAGATTTGTCATGAATTGCGACAAACAGTCTCCAGGCCTTACACCTCCCTTCCCTTGCCCGGTTGGTGGGCCTTCTTTCCTCATCTATTCAGGAAATCTTCCCGGGTCCCTGCAATACTGGGCCCTCTAGCGCCTCAAGGCATATCACCTGCAGAGAGGACTGTCATACGACCACTCACTCCTTCTTTTGGCAGAGGCCAAGGAGGAGATTGTGTGGTGGCTGTCCCACATGGAGGCTTGGAATGGTCAGGCGATTTTCGGTTCAGTTCCAGACCTTATCATAGAATCCGACACCAGCAGATCAGGCTGGGGCACCCAGTGTGGGGATTTTTCCACCGAAGGCGTTTGGTCATTGGACGAGCAAAACCTCTAGATCTACTGCCTGGAGCTCCTAGTAGGTTTTTTTGCGGTTCGCTGTTGGACCAAGGACAAAGTGCGGTCTTGTGTCCTCCTAAAGATGGACAACATCTCCGCGGTTCGATACGTCAACCGTTTGGGAGGTCCTCGCCAACGCGCCATAGCAAACTTTTCTGCTCGGCTCACCACATCTCTGTCACAGCGGAGTACTTTCTGGGCAAAAACAACCAGATTGCAAATTGACACTCGAGAAATCTTCACAATTCCAGTCTCTGGAAACTGGATCCGCAGGTCTTTCAGTAGCTGGAAACTCTGTGAGGACTGTTCTCAGTGGACCTCTTTACGTCATGCCTGGACCATCAAGTCCCACAGTTTTTCAGTTGGAGGCCAGATCCAATGGCTGTGGCCAAGGACACCTTCCTTCAGAAGTGGAGCTAGGAGAGGGGCTACTCTTTTCCTCCTTTTTCAATCATGAGGGCGGCGGCCCAGATTCGCTGGCAGGAGGCAGAGGTGACAATGATAGCGCCATGTTGGATATTGCAAGTTTGGTTTCTAGTTCTTCTGGAACTTTCTTGGGATTTTCCAATCCTACTCCCATTTTTTCCTCACCTGCTTCTGAACCCAGATGGGGCTCCGCATCACCTGGTCACCCAGGGGTTTCTCCTTCTCATGGCGTGGTGGCTTTCAGGCAGCAGTGGTCGTTGCCTGGACTTTCGAGACCGGCTGAAGTCCTCTTGTCAAAGGCTTGGGCAGATAGCACCACAAAAAGTTATCAGTCTGCCTGGACGCGATGGGTTCGTTGGTATCTTCAAAGGAGTTTGGATCCCATGGTCGTAGGTGTTGTTCCAATCTTGAATTTCTTGGCAGACTTGGCTTCAGAGGGGCTGACTTATCGTTCAATAAACGCAATACGGTCAGCAATTTCGGCAGGTCATAATCCAATAGACGGGGCTCCTGTAGGAGAGCATCCGTTCGTCTGCAGACTTTTGCGTGGCATCCGGCTCTCTTTGCCTCTGAAAGGAAATTGACTCTTGAGGCGGAAGCCGAGAGTCCTGCTAGATTTTTAAAATACTAATGTGTGTTTTGATTTTAAACCTGCACTTGTAACCCACCTCTACCTGGAATTCACTCACTGCTTCGTGCAGCCGAATAAACGCTGCTACGAGATTGCCGCCATTACGAGGGAAGCCCTCGACCCAGGCCACGCCCACCGCCGCTCGGCCACGCCCCCTTCCACTACAAAAAGCGCGCCAGACCCCCAGCGCGTCTTAGATGGAAATTGACTCTTGAGACGGAAGCTGAGAGTCCTGCTAGATTTTTAAAATACTAATGTGTGTTTTGATTTTAAACCTGCACTTGTAACCCACCTCTGCCTGGAATTCACTCACTGCTTCGTGCAGCTGATTAAACGCTGCTACGAGATTGCCGCCATTACGAGGGAAGCCCTCGACCTAGGCCACGCCCCCTTCCACTACAAAAAGCGCGCCAGACCCCCAGCGCGTCTAAGAGGGAAATTGACTCTTGAGGCGGAAGCCGAGAGCCCTGCTAGATTTTTAAAATACTAATGTGTGTTTTGATTTTAAACCCGCACTTGTAACCCACCTCTGCCTGGAATTCACTCACTGCTTCGTGCAGCCGATTAAACGCTGCTACGAGATTGCCGCCATTACGAGGGAAGCCCTTGACCCAGGCCACGCCCACCGCTGCTCGGCCACGCCCCCGCCTGCTCCCCCTTAAACGATGTGCTTGTCCCGGGCGCGCCGCATGCGCGCCGAAGGCCGCGCCCGACCGGGGCAAGGGGCCACAACCTCGGGCCCTTCATCAAGGACATCAAGGAAGGCATACAGCCTAGGCTCCCTTTACAACCTAAGGCCCCCTCTAGAAAAAAGCTGCTGCCACTCATATCACCCCCTTGATTTACCCACCCGCTGCTCACACTGCAAGACGAGGCTCAACACTGTCCAGGAAAGAACTGATCTGCAGGATTTTGTAATGTATCTTTTAAACTGTAGATCTCTGCCAAAGCACAGCACGGAAATCGCACTATTATTAGAGGAACTCGCGCCAGACGCACTCTTTTTAACCGAAACTTGGTTAACGCCCGACTCCGATCCTGACTTGATACAAGCACTCCCCCAGGGCTATCAGATTATACGCAGAGACCGGGCACAGGGGAAAGGCGGGGGACTTGCAATTATCTATAAAGATCTATACCAGTGCTATTGCACCCCGGCTTCCGTCCCCGACTGCGAAAGCCTGTCCTTCTCTCTAAAAGTCACCCCTAATGAGAGCTTTACAGGAACCCTCCTGTATCGCCCCCTGGTCCCCTGAACCAATTCCATACCACACTACCATCTATAGCAGCAGAACTTGTTACCGCCCCCTCCTACTTTACGCTGCTGGGTGACTTTAACATCCACTTCGATGACAGCTCAGATAGTACAGCAAATGAGCTAACCGCGAGCCTGGCTGCAGCTCAGCTAGAGCAACTTGTCCAAACCCCCACGCACATCAAAGGGCACTTGCTCGACCCTGTGTTCAGCAACTCCGCTGAGCTCAAGGTAGCCCCCACTACTCGTCTTGCGTGGACCGACCACTTTTTAATTCCTCTCACCTGGTCCACCTACAAACCCGTTCAGTGTACCCCGTCTCTGCGAAAAATGAGGAATTGGTCCAAGCTCTCACTAGAACAATGGGCCACCTCCATGGCAGACCCTAGACCCTCTTTCACTCAGGACCCCCCCTCAGATAACATGAATTTCGACAATTGGATTCAGAAATCTCTTGACTCCATACTCCCCATTCGGCAAGTCAGCTTAAAAAGGCCACGGGTTACTGCCCCATGGTATTCAGAGGAGCTCAGAATAAAAAAGCGCTATTGCAAGAGGCTTGAAAGGAAGTGGCGTCTGGAATATGCCATCACAGACAAAGCTATCTATAGGGAGCCCTTCAAAGCCTATAAACTTGAAATAAAAAAGTCACAATCCATTTATTATAATGAACAAATAATGAGGGCTAGGTCAAAACCGAGCGAGATCTACCAAATAGTCAAGTGCCTAACTAAGTTGCCCCCACCCATAGTCTCTAACGACAACCCCACCGTGCGCTGCAACGACCTAGCTGAATTCTTTTATCAGAAAATAAATAAAATCTGTCACATTCGTAAACCCAATTCCAGACTCCCCCACTGTTGCTCCCCAACCCCTAAGGCAGGTAGAGGTCTCTCCTCGAAAAACCTTGATTCACTTCCCTCTGCTAGACCTAGAGGCTCTGGAAATCCTGTCACTACAAGTAAAGTCAGGATCCCCCAGTGACCCAGCCCCACCCCGCACTATGGTTGCTGCCAACCAAATCATTCCCCCTACTCTCATGGAGTTACTCAATAACTACCTAATAAAGAGTAACGTTCCACTCAGCTGGAAGAAAGCAATGGTGAGAGCATTACTGAAAAAGCCCAACTTGGACCCTATAACCTGAACAACTACCACCCCATCTCCCTGCTGCCTTGGGCGAGTAAGATCTTGGAGAAGCATGTTAACCTCCACCTAACCAGATTTCTCGAGTCTAAACACCTACTCGATGTCTCGCAGACAGGGTTCCGTCCCAAACATGGGACGGAAACGGCCTTGCTAGCAGTAACAGAAGAAAACAGATGGATTCTGGATCAAGGGGGATCAGTGGCAGTGATCCTCCTTGATCTGAGTGCCGCTTTCGACACGGTATGTCATAAAACTCTGCTGTGTCGACTTTCCAACTTGGGAGTGTCCGGGGACGCTCTGGCCTGGCTGAGATCCTTTCTGAGTGGAAGGACCTTCCAAGTTTTTGAGGGAGACTCCTCCTCCACTAGCAGGCCTCTGGACTGTGGGGTACCACAGGGCTCGTCACTGAGCCCCACCCTGTTCAATGTGTACATGGAACCGCTGGCTGAGATCGTCGCCCAGATGATATTAAGATCATCACGTACGCGGACGATACTCAGTTAGTGGTATCCCTTGCACAGAAGAACAGCGAGCTAACACAGACCAATCTGACGGCATGCATGGAGGAGGTAAGGAAATGGATGACGACATCTTCCCTTAAGCTCAACGGGGACAAAACGGAGCTAATGTTACTCGGCCCCCCAACGCTGCTGACCATCGCCCACCTATGGCCCGCCAGCTTGGGCATTCCTCCTACCCCGAAAGACAATATCAAAAGTCTAGGGGTTTGGCTGGACAAATCTCTAACTCTCAACACCCAAGCAACCAAAACATCTGCAACCTGCTTTGGGCTTATCAGGATGCTCAAAAAAATCCTCCCAGTCCTTCCTTTTGAAGCCAAGCAGATCGTGATACAGGGCCTAATACAATCCCGACTCGACTTCAGCAACGCTTTGTATGTGGGGGCACCAGAATATGTGTTGCAAAAACTCCAGCGAGTCCAGAACTGTGCTGCACGCACGCTGCTTCAGATTCCTCGCAGAGCATCAATAGAATCTGGACTGAAAACCCTACACTGGCTCCCTGTTAGGGAAAGAATAACATTTAAAGCCCTGTGCGTGTCCCATCAAGCATTTTGGAGAACCGGTCCCAAGATTAACCATCCTCTCCTGTCTCCTCACCGCCCCAGCAGGCAACTCTGCTCTACTCATGCTTTTTTGGCGGTAGTCCCCCGGATCAAAAGGTCAAGAGCAGGAGGAAGATCTTTCACGTTTAAAGCTGCTAAGTTGTGGAACTCACTCCCCATACACCTAAGATCAAACTCCAACCTGTCATCCTTCCGCAAACAGCTTAAAAGCTTCCTCTTAACTAACTGAACCCTTCTCCAAGCTGTTGCTTCATGAGGCAGTATCCTTCTACTTAGCGCTTGGACGCCTTAGGGCAGCAGCCGCGCTCAACAAAACCCCTTTTCATTTCATTTCAAACCATGTTATTCTGCCCTATGGAACATCATCCTAGTGTTGAACCTATTTTTGTCCTGGGAGCCGAATAGGTACCTTTCCTTGAAAGAAATGTCTTCCAAGCTGGCTTTTATGACTAGCCTCTGCAGGAGAGTTTCCGATGTCAGGGCACTAGACATCTCAGCAAGAGTTTTTTCCCCCAGATGGACCAGTGTTCACGGTAGGACGACGTACTAAATCTCATACCCAGACAGTTTCATACCTGGCTTTTCAGTACACCCTAAAATTGTGTGTGGTGAATTGCCTTAAGGCATATGAAGAAATAACTCAAGAACTCCGCCCTCCGGGTGAACGACAACTTCTTATTGCTCTGAAAAAAACGCACAAGGCTGTCTCTTGTATTGACACAAAACACACTCAGCCAGGGGTGCAATGGCCTCTGAGGCTTTTTCGCTGGGGTCTCATCTAGAAGACTTGGGGCCCGATGTAGGTAATCTTGATTTACCTACTCTTAACCCCTTCGACGCTCATGACGAGCTGGGCTCGTCATGCAGTAGCCTCCTCGCACGCTCATGACGAGCCCAGCTCGTCATGAAACATGGGAAATGAGGATATCCAGCACAGGGGAAAAATCCCCATAGCATTCAAAAGGTTAAATACCGAATCATACCGATTCGGTATTTAAGAGTAGGTAAATTGGAAGTAGGCAGATGTAGGTAATTTTTCTTTTTCAATTACCGAATCTGTAAGATTCGGTATTTACCTATTCGGTAAATACCAAATCAGTATTTGCCATTGATTCCTATGGGCCTTGAAGCCCATAGGAATCAATGGCAAATACCGATTCGGTAATTACCGAATCGGTAAATACCGAATTCTGCCAGGGGGAACGGGGTGTCACTTTGACACCCTGTAGCACCCCAAAGTCAGGCTTGTGTGCCATGTGACACACAGACATGCCCATAGGTGTACATGCACAGATGTGCATGTACACCTGAAATCGTTATTTACCATGCAATAGTATTACATGGTAAATAAGGAATTCTTAGGGGCCTGTGGCACTGTTTAAAGCGCCACCTACATCTGAATTTACAGATTCTGTATTTTTACCGAGTCTGTATTTACCAATTCGGTAATTTTACCGATTCGGTAAATACAGATTCGGTAAAAAACAGAATCTGTAAATACATGCCCCCTACATTGGAAAAGGCATTTACCGGTCGGTAACGGCCGAATTCGGCCGTTACCGACTGGTAAATGCCTACCTACATCGGGCCCTTAATGAGTGCAGCGGATTGGTCCTCAGACTCAACCATCAAAAGGTTTTACTTCAAACCGGTCTTGGAGGTGGCTCAGTTGGAGGTAAGTAAGCTTTAAGCTAGCTTAATCGGAGCCTCGGTCCTGACATAGAACAGAAATTTGCATAGCACCCTAAAGGTAAGTTTCAATTTTATTAAGGACACGGAGGCAAGGATTATCCCACCCGGGGCACAGCTGGTGCAAACCCACCCTTATGATAGTAAGTAACCGATTCATACTTTTGATGAGATTTTCAATCTTGGTTGAAGAGTTTTTCTTGGTTTCAATGTTTCTCGTATTGCAATTGTCGAACATTGTACATTGCATAGAGATTTAGTTTCTTGAAACCCTTACGCTGCCTCTGTGTTTCTAGGAAACAACGGTTCAAAGCAGGACCAGTGATGAATTGGCATGACTCGCACGAAGAAAGAGGAGGGACAGACATAGAGAAGGGACTATGTATTGAATTTGGTGATGGACATAATGGAATGACTATGTTCTCAGATGCCTCCCTGGAGTTATGGGAGTTGATGTTTTCTTTGTCCACATTCCAAAACTTGTTTGTTTCATCTTCCTGGCTGCTGTGCAATTTGATGTTAATAAAGCGAAGAGAGATATAGCATAATCCTTGCCTCCGTGTCCTTAATATAAATCAATCAATCAGAGGGTTGTAAAGTGCGCTACTCACTCGTGAGGGTCTCAAGCCGTTGGGAGGGCGGAGCTCCGGATCAATCGAAAAGCCAGGTCTTGAGGCTTTTCCTGGAGGTGTGCTGCGTGGGGGAAGAGTCTGATGTTGACTGGGAGCTTGTTCCAGGTCTTGCCTGCGACGTAGGAGAAAGCTCTCCTGCCTGCTCTGGTTCTGCGGTTGTGTGGGGTCTCTGCCAGGGCAAGGTCGGCGGAGCGGAGGTTTCTTTTCGGTACTTGGAAGGAAACTCTTTCGTTGAGATATATGGATCCGATGTTGTGGAGGGATTTGTAGGCGTGGGTGAGTAGCTTGAAGGTTACTCTCTGCTCGATGGGGAGCCAGTGGCGGTCTTGCAGGTGCTGGGTCATGTGCTTGTGTCAAGGGGTTCCGAGGACGAGTCTGGCTGCGGTGCTCTGGATGGTCTGGAGCTTGCGTAGACGGGATTTGTTGATTCTGGCATAGAGGGCATTGCCGTAGTCCAATCTGCTAGTTATGAGTGCGTGGGTGACGGTCTTCCTGTGTTCTGGGGGGATCCATTTGAATGTATTGCGGAGGATGCGGACGAAGTTAAAACAGGTGGAGGCGACAGTTGATCTGCAGGTCAGGGTGAGGGTTGGAATTGAAACTTACCTTTACAGTGCTAGGCAAATTTCTATTCCACCTCAGATGTGGGCAAAAAGGTACAACACGGGGCCCTCCAGCAGGATTTCATGCTTAACACGCACATTAGGGGAAAGCACATGGATGACCCAAAAATGTAAAAAGGTAGAACTCCTTGGCGTCATAAAGCCATACAGAGGACCTTTGTTGCACTAATCTACTGTAAATATTTTTTCACTTTACCATACTAAAAATGATTCAAAATTTCTTGTATGTGCTTTAATATTGTTATTGTTTGATATAGTTACTGCCAGTGTCTTTAGTTGCACATATTTAAGCGCTGGCAATGTGTTGATCAGTATTTATAATGTTTAATTATTCTATATGATGCCATACAGCACAGAAATAATATAAATATGTTAATGCATAGGTGTAATATGGAAAATGTTGACCAGTATCTGGGGCATGATATCCACCGAAAGCCCCTATCAAATATTGCTCAGAGGATCATGGCAGCTATGCAGTTCAGCACTTCCGACAGAACTACAAATTATTTCCAGAGTGAAAAAAGTAAGTAACTTTCATCAAGTCTATTACAACGATTCATTAGTGTTTTCTAATTCATTAGAGATGTGGTGAAAAATGTGTGTCTTAAGTTAGTGAACAGGAGGAACAGCAAGAGTATTTAGAAATGGAGTGACTAAGGACCACTGCTGGGCCAGAAATTGATATTAGTGGTAAAGTAAATACTTTTTCAATGACATCTGAAGATGTGATTCCCTGAAGTACACCACCTTTATTACTTTGTATGTTGTTTTTTTTAAAAGTAAATAAGGCACTGTGCGTCGTATAGACCGATCTTTCTCTTCAAAGCTGAGCCCAAGATTCTGGCTAAACTCCTGGCCAATCGGTACTGGGCAGAGTATCCACTATCCAAGAACCAGCCATAATAGTCTCCCTGGATGCTACCATGGCCTTCAACACCATCAAATAGCCCTACCTCTGGGCAGTACTGGAAAAAATGGGGTTTGGCCCGAAATATATCCAATGGGTACAGATCCTATACGCCAAACCTTTGGCGCAAGTGGTGGTCAACAATAAAAAGTTGGCCTCTTTTGGACTTAGCCATGGGACACGTCAGTGGTGTCCGCTGTCCCCCCTCTTGTTTGCCTTAGCGTTGGACCCACTGGTGGCGTGGGTACGTAGGGACCCAGTTGTACTGGGACTGCATTGGTCCCCGCAGTGGGAAGACCGCATTTCACTTTATGCGGATGATATCCTACTTTATATGGCCTCCTCGAGAAAGTTCCTGATAGCGGTCATAGCCATCCTGGTGATTTTTGGCATATATTCCAGATATTCCGTTAACTAGAGTAAGTGCCTGCTGTTCGTTCTGGTGGGAGAGCCACCTATTACACTGAAGGGTTGCCCTATACAAATTAACACACAGGGCACATCATTTGGGAGTGTGACCTTATTGCGGCCAAGTGGGAACATTTATGCACATCATTTGGGAGTGTGACCTTATTTGTCCCTACTGGTGGAAGATACATGACACCATCAACACAGTGCTATCCACACATCTCCATCCTGAAGCCCGTAGATGCCTCTTGAATGTATGGGGGCCGACGGATTTGAATGTTTCCCTGACACAATGAGTCACCCTGGGGCTAATGCTCGCCAAAAGAAATATCGCACAGCTATGGGGAGCATCTCATCCTCCCACGGTAGAGGCCTGGGAGAAAGACCTTGACTGGTCCATCCATAAAGAGAAGACAGTGTATGTGGCTCGGGGCTGTCCTAGAAAGTGGACCCGCATATGGTGATATATTGCTATTTTTGATTTCACCTATTGTCTCCATGATGCCAGATCTTACTGGTTCCTATGTTCTGAAATTAATACGCTGATGTATGTTAATAAAAAGATGTACAAAAAAAAGTAAATAGGGTGCCCCAGAATTCCCACAGTAAATGTTATTGGTCTGGCACACTTTCTTTTGTCTCCATATTTAGGGTTAAGATTTTCAAGGAACTTGAAGAGTGAATAGCTCATGACCCAAAGGTGATAGTGACGCAGGGTGAATAGTTTAACACCCATGGGTGCCAGATGTTGGTATTGAAGGTGGCAGTGATGGTAACTGACCTATAAAAGTAGAGTAGTAGTCCATGTATAGAAACGGCATGCAAAAAGACCATGCAGGACTTCTTCAAACCTCAGGTGCTGGCTAGAGCACCAGACGTGGGTCCCATGCTCCCTTTGCCACAAGAATCAAGCTAGCCTGGCAGATGAGGGCTGCTACAACGAAAGCGGTCTCAGGATGCTTGTTTCCGGTCCAGGTAAGACCGGGCTTGGCAGTTCGGGCTGGACTGTTCCCATAAGGAACAGGGTCAAGACTGAATTGCATGTGACTGGTTCTGATCTGGGGTGGCCAAACTAAAGAACGATGATGGATTCAACCCAGATCTGTGACTGGGGGTGAGTGTCTGAAAAGTTTCAGTGCTCTGTCCATTATCTCCTTGTGTTTGCACTAGGGGTGGGTGGAATTTGCGTAATTGCATTACGCTAATCTACGCACAACTGTAAAACGTCTCCGCAAACACGCAAAAATTCCGCGAACACGCGGAATTGCTTGTTCGCAATGCCTTTTTCCTGTTAGCAATCGCTGTTTGCGTGCTCAGGGGAAATATCTCGTGAACACGCATTTTGAGAATGCGAACAAGCAAAACATTTCTCGAAGTTGCGGAACGCAGAATTGTGGGCAATTTCGCATTCTCCGCGAAAAGAGAAATTACCCAAATTCTGCAAATTCCGCAGGCAGAACGGAATTTACCGCCCAGGCCTAGTTTGAACTGGCTAGAGCACTAGCCTTCGAGGTGCGGTGCCTATGCTCAGCAAGCCAGGATTAGGGGCCCCCCAAATGCGGCTTAGTGAGACTCTTTGCGACCTAGGCCACTGGGGGTGATGATTTTCTGTCTTGAACTGTAGAGAGATCAGCATGACGTTTAAGGCACAAATGTGCTACAAAATTGTCCTAGTAGTTTCGGTGATTGCTATAGTAATCTATGTAGTTGGCTTGCTGACAGATCTGTATCTTCTGGATGGAGATGCTCCACTTGATGAAAGAATACATCAAATGCTAGCAAATAATAGAGAAAAGATAGAAGTAAGATTTTCACAAAAAATTAATTCTAAAGTATCTTAAATTACAATGTTTATTATCAAATATTAGCACAATATGCAAGGCCCATGCATGTAGAAGAGTGCTTCATCTGCTCATATGTGCCTACTTCTGCAGCTGAAGGTTCAACATACTTTTGTCTTCCTTTGTTGTTTTCAGTCTGATGCAGTGTGTTTGTGAATCTCTTCTATCCCCAAGATACGATTAAGATGTCTTATTCGGAGTACGACTCACCTTTAGAAAGTACCTCTTTCAAACCTGTACACATGGATGACAGGCCCTACGTCTTTATTTTGAAAAACGTACATACGGAGGAGTAAACAGAAATACATAATGAAATATTTTCAACCTTTTGCATGTTCTAATATATGTCTAACCGAGTTGCAAGTGAGCTTTCATTCAAAAGTAATCTTGCAGAAAGGCTTTATACAGCTGAACTTAATGAGAGAATAATGAAGGAGAAGGAAGTTTCAAAGGAAGGAGCAAACAAAGAACCCAATCAAGGGGAAGAGAAGGTTGAAAAAAATCCAAAGTGAAGTTTGGATCTGGCAAAGAGAGGGAAACTATGCATCATTTGTGAAAGGAAAGGGAATGGGATGGCAAACACTGTGGATTGGAGCGCTTGTGACCAGAATTTTTTTGGTGAAGGGCTCCATACTAACAGGGCAAAAAAATAGCATAAGGTGAATACATTGTGTGTGGCAAATCTGCTTCTTTCCAGTTGCCACATAATTCGGTGGGAAGTTGCTATTTAGCGTATATATCCTACGGATAATTTGAGTCGTGGAAATGCAACCAATCTTAGAAGAAATAAGCGTAGCTTCAGAGAAACACTTTGTGATCTTTGGTGTTTTAATGCTTTCTGTATAAGTAGCTTGTGAAGATGTGAAGATTAGTAAACTGTGAAGATTAGTAAACTGTCCACCTTTGTGGCTAGGCTTGCTTCTAACACTGCAGGTGCACAAATGTTATTAATAAAGAACTGCTCAATATGAAAGCTTTGATTTAATGTTTTTTTTATTTAACAAAAACTTCATTGCATTTTGTTATAACAAATCATCCAAAATACTGGACTATGGGTGTCCATTTCATAAGTAATGGTATTAAAATGTAAATTTCAACACTACGGTACTATTCAGTTATGAGCTTCCAGTTTGTTCTATGTCACAGTTTATGCAGTGAAGATACATGGATTATAATCAAGTACTTCAGAAAACTGTATCCCACCACCCAGTTCCCAACCTCCGCAAAATTCTCATGTCATAAAAGAACCATCATCGCGGCAATAAACAGAGCAGTAGGGAGAGAGAGGGATACGTGTCTGTTCGGGTGCAATACTACACATTTATGATCCCAAACAACTATGATGACTCTAGACCCCAGGTACCTGTATTGCCCAGTGCATTCTCTCTTCTAGGCCGATGAATACTTGTTCACTGGGACCCTGTACCCTCTCCAAGTTCTCTTTTTTTTTTTTTAAGTGCACAATCACCCGTAAGGGTCTCTAGGCGCTGGGGGCCGTCGGGAAGATTAAGCAAGCTATTGCCCAGAGTCACATGGTGCTGGGCTAACCTGCCGCCGGAGCCGGGGATCGAACCGTGGTCCCCAGATTCCGGAGTCAGTCGCCCTGGCCGCGGAGCCACACCTCTTCCCTAAGTTCTGAATCGTATACCTTAAAGCTCTCCAGCATTGTGTCCATTCCATTGAAATTCTTGTTTTGCCGAACCCCCTATATTCCTCCAGCCCAAGGGCTACGCTTTCTGCAAGGTCCCGTTGTTGCAGTTCCTCATGCCAGTCCATCAAATTTGGAGTTCTGAGGGATTTCCAGCGCCGTTTGAGGAGGCGCTTTGCCAGTAACATTGCTAAGTTGAACAATTTCCTCTCAACTTTAGAGCCCTTGGGGCCAACGGGTAATTCCAAACACAACCTTTGATGGTATGCCATTGGGCCTAGCCAGTAACTGCACTCAGTGCTGTGGCTTGTCCTGCCCAGTATTCCGATAGTTGACTGAGAGATTTGATAATGCAAAAGAGATTTGCATTAGATATGCCACTTGCAAACGAAGGCAGGCTAACATTCCCAAAGTAGATAACCAGATTGACAATTGCGTGACTAATATCACTAACATCACTCATGAACTATAGGAGCTAAAAGAGATTGGTGCACAGGAAGATATAGCTTCTTTAGTTAGTTCAACCAGAAGAGAATTTCAAAGAAAGGTGAATGGTTTGGAAATAAAAGCGGAGGAATCCTTCATATTATTCTAATGTCCATTTTAATATTATTCGGTGCAGTATGTACTGTTGTCTCTTGCAGGGGATCTACACTGATAATCATAAGCACTGATTAGTCACCCCCACATGCAAGGTACTTCTTTACAATATATATTCTTAAGTGTAGGTGTTCGCCTTTCTTCAGAAAGGCCAGGATAATCATTTATGTTATAACATGATTTACACCCTTTAAATGAGGCTATATTGGTCAAATCCTTGCATTTGTATTTAAAAAAATTGTGATATATAATTAAACAAATCTTGCAGGAACTGCATTATTTGTCCTTATAAATCACCTTAACAATGCTTTTTATTTTTTTTTAAAACAAGCTTTATTACATATACTGGATCGTACACAGCCCTTATTTTTGCCACATCCCTCTCCTACATTTCCGGCAGCCCGCAAGGATTTACAGACGACCCCGGCTCCCTCTCCTTGCTTTGAAGCCAAATTTTGCCCGGCACCCCCAAACGTCGCGGAAATTGATAATTAAGCCCCTTGTGACTATTTTTACAGCCCTGATGCGATACAGAGTTTGATTCTCTACACCTTCGTTAACCTCAGATGCTGTACTTGCCTCATTGATTAGCTCTTGGAGTGATTTCCTCCAAAGACTCAGCCATGGATTCCAGACGTGGATCCCACCTGCCTACTTAACAGAGCACAGACTATATTCATGTAACCATCGTCCTGATGATGGCCTCAAATCATAGAGGTTGAAACGCCGTCGACCCTGCAAACGCCAATTGCGGCTTGATATTGGTCATTTTGCAAATATTGAAATTTTGTACATAATTGTAAATATTCTATATTGACCGTCACTGATTATGCCTTCACTTTGCGCCGCCTCACATTGTCTCATAATCACTTGTGTCACTGCGCTGGTTTCTCACTCACCTTTGCCAGTAGACTTTTTGTTGTTATGTTTACTGCAATTCATTTGTGCCACTGTGCTTCTATATGCAAATAACAACTTTTTGAACTATACCTTGGTCTCCCTTACTCCTTTCTCTTGTGCTATGTGATTTATTCACGTCTTTATTTGTCTGCTCATGTGATATTCCTGTTGAGACACTGTATTTTGGCTATAACATCCCGGAGGCCGGCGGCGTATGTGGTTTTATGCACTTTACACAGCTCTAATTGCCAACCACCACGGGATCTACTTGGCATCAATTCCCAAAAGGTGGAAAATTGATCTCTACAGTAAGTGACTGCTTTTATCCACCCAGCAATCGTGGGAGGCGCTGTTTTTTTCCAGTGTATGGCTATCTGCTGTTTTGCCATTAACAGCAACATGGCTGCAAGCTTACGATTCCCCTTCGGGATGTCCTTTACATATCCTAGTAGTGCCACCAATGGTGTTTCTGGTACAGCTACTTGTGTTATATGCCCTACGTGCTTAACTATGTCAGTCCAGTAGACTGCTGTTGGCCCACAGGCCCATGCAAGGTGAACAAATGTGGCGTCCTGCGCTCCACATCCCCAGCAATTTGCATCTAGCTGTAGCCCCATGCGGTGTAGTTGTGCCGGTGTGTGGTACAATCTATGTAGAAAATTAAAATTAATCAAACGTAGATTATAGTTCGGCGAAAGTTGGTCCATCTGAGAACAGCAAAATTTCCATTGTTCCTCCGTTATAGTTAGGTCAGCTTCCCTTTCCCAGTCCTCTCTAGACGTTGTTCTCACTACGGGGTGATCCCTCTGTGTCGTGCTATATATGCATGTAATTAATTTGCGGGGTGACTGGTTATCTGAGACGTTTTCCAATGCTGACAAAGCGGGGGGTTCAGAAGGACACCCAGCAAACCTGGCTTTACATGCCGCTCTGATCTGATAGTATAGAAGCATATCCGAAGCAGTGGGCGCCTGCTCTCCACACATATGTGACATAGATAGGAATTCTCCATTTGGGTAAAGATCGCTCCCTTTTTCTAGTTTGTGTGCTTGTGCTCTCAACCTGATGGCTGTGTCCATTAAGGGGCCTATCAACAGGTTATCTCCTATGGGCATAGACGGTGCGTATAGGACGTCTTGATGCGCTCTATTAGCTATACCTCTCCACGCCTACCTCATTGTCTCCACTGTGTCTATTTCTTCATGGGGTCGTTTGTATGGGGCGTATACGGCCGTTCTCAGTGGCAGGGGTGCAATCCTGTCTATTTATATCGCCACATGGGGGTGAAATGGCGTGGGGTGATGCCAATAATGCAGTAATTGTGCCTGGGCACTGTAAGCGTATAATTCAAAGTCTGGAGTGCCCAGCCGCCTTGTGTGAGTGTCAGTACATTCCAAGATACCCTGGGTTGTCTTCCTGCCCATATTAATTCTAGCACAGCAGATCTCAGTCGTTTAAAAAAATGCATGTTGAGTGGCATGGGTATATTCACAAATAAATAAAGTAATTTGGCCAGTATGACCATTTTTGTGATGGCTATTCGCCCCCCCAGAGAGAGCGGCAGGTTTTTCCACCTTTGTACCTTGCCTTCCAGCCAGTCTATTAGTCGGCCATCATTCGCCAGCCATATCTCCTGCACCGATCTGCTCATCCAAATACCTAAATATCTCATCGCCTCCTTCGCCCATTGAATCAGGAATTCCGTGCCAAAGGGGATAGTCTCATCAGTTAGTGGCATGAGCACAGATTTAGACCAATTTATCTGGATCCCAGCGAGACCCCCCATATCTTATCAATTCCCTCATTACCACATCAAAGTTTTCATTAGGATTAATCACGTACATCGTCATATCGTCTGCATACATAGAAATTAAAAGGCCTCTGTTCGTAAACCCTATGCTCCGCTGCGCATGATGCTGCCTGAGCCTAGACAGCCAACGTGGCTATGGCTAACAGCAACGGCGACAGTGGGCAGCCCTGACTTGTCCCTCTCGTGATAGTAAAGGGATCACAAATGTGACAGTTCACTCTGACTCGTGCTACCGGGTTTGTATACAGTATTTTGATCTGTCTAATGAATATAGGGCTTAAGCCATGTGGTTTAGGATAATGAAGAGGAATTTCCATTCTAACGAATCAAATGCGTTTGTAGCGTCTAATATGTCACTACAGCTTGCACGTGAGGGGCCAGGTATTGCAGTGTGCCAAAGAGCGTTCTCAAGTTATGTGCAGTGGATCGCCCCGGTATGAAGCCTGATTGGTCCGGAAGCGCTATCTGAGGCAACATGGGTTGAAGTCTGTTTGCTATAAATTTGGCATAGATTGTGGCGTCCGAATTTATCAGTGACAATGGACGATACGAATCGGGATTGGTCGGGTCCTTGCCTGGCTTCAATATGGTGATGATCGTGGCCTTGCGTAGTTTCTGGGGGAGGCAACCAGTTTCCATCGCCTCGTGAAATACCTGCAATAGCCTGGGAGCCACGATCTCAGCATACTCTTTGTAAAAGGCCGCCGTAAGGCCGTCTGCCCCTGGGGCCTTGTCCTCTGGCATACTATTTATTACTTGCCGTGTATCTTCTGTTGGTATTGGCAGCTCCATGTATTTCCTGGCGCAGTCATTAAACCACGCCTGAGCCACATCATCTAAATATGCCTCTATGTCAGCTTGAGCCGGGTTGGAATGTGAGGTATACAAATTACCAAAGAAGCACGCCATTTCACGTAGAATGTCTGGTGGTGCTCTCACCCTGTTCCCATCTTCTAAGCGCAATTCAGTTATGTACTCTGATCCCCTGGGCATGCGTAGTAGTCCCGCTAGCGTTTCCCCTGGTCGGTCACTTTCCCCATACTGTCTAGCTAAGGTGTACTTAGAAAGATACTTCGTTTCCCTTTCTGCCTCCTCCTGGAACTCCGTCAACTTGGTCCGTATCTGTGCCATTGTATCCAGGTTCGGAACTAGACGCTGCAGGTTCTCTAGATCCCTATCTCTCGTTCTAGTCTCTGCAACGTGTTACGTATGTCTTTTAACACTCCAGATTTTAGCGCCATGCAATGGCCACAAATTACTAACTTGAACGCCTCCCATAGGATTCCTGGTGAATCTACCGAGCCCTCATTTAGCTCAAAGTATTCCTCAACCTTTACCCTTAGCTCCTCGCGGAAGACCAAGTCCAGCAACGCGGTCGATGGGAATCTCCACGTGTAAGGCTGGATATACGCAGGAGGGATATTAAATCTCACCTGCGCAGGTGCATGGTCGGAAAATGTACGAGGCAGGTGTGTGGCATCTAATAGCCAGGCATGTATGTCTTTAGAAACCAACCAAATATCTAGTCGCGACCACGCATTACGGTGGTGCGTCACAAATGTCCCCACTCTCGCCAAAGGGTGCAGTGAGCTGCAGGAGTCGACCAGCTGGAGGTCGTGTATTATAGAGTGTAACATTGCCGCTGCCTGTGGATGATGCACCCGGGACGTCCCTTGCCTGTCTGCATGTGGCGAGAGTACAACATTAAAGTCTCCCCCCACATCATTTCCACGTGTCCTAATGTCTGTAACTGCTGCCCTATGTGGTGAAAGAATTCTGGGCTGTCTGTGTTCGGACCATACGTGTTCACAAAGGCCACAGGGGTGTGACATAGCATCCCCTGCAGGATGATATATCTACCTTCTTTGTCCTTTATCGTGTGGTGTGTTTGCCAGTGCAGTCCCCTGCGGATCAGAATCGCCACTCCCCTTGAGTAACTAGAATAGCCAGCCTCTATTACCTCTCCCCACCTTCTATGCCAGAGCGCTCCGACCAGAGCCGCAGTCAAGTGCGTCTCCTATAAATAACAAATATCCACCTCGTGTCTGGTGAGGTAAGAGTGGATTAGTCTCATTTTTCTACGGTCATTTAGGCTCCTGACATTCCACGTAAGGCATTTTATGTTAGTCAAACCAGGTGCAGAAGACCTCAGCACTCAGCAGCAGAACTGGTATATGAGAACGCGTTTTCGGATAACCCACCGCTGTACTGTACCAGGCCCACATAATGCCTTACAGTATAGTCCCCAGGACACCCCTGTAGCGCGTCTCGCCTTGCCTTGGTGCCTGCCTTGCCTTGGTGCCCCTCGCAGCTGCCCGCTGTGCCCTCGTGATTTCCTGGTTTTCTCTTGTCTTGTTGCCCTCATTTTGTGTTCTTGTTCTCTCCTTCTGTTTTCAGATTCTGGATTCTGCCAGCTAGCTCGCACCTCTGGTTGCCCCCTCCCGCTTCCCGCTGCCGCTTCCCGCCACCGATCCCTCGCAGCCCCGCCCCCTTCGCTCCTCTGCATCCCCATTGGCCGCCCTGCTCCCGCCTCCCAGCTGCTCCTCCCTCCCACTTTGCCTCATATGGAGCCCGCGCGTACGCGCAGCGTTCACGCGCAGCGGGCGTGCCGATTGTGCGACGAAGGCTGCCAAAGGCAAGCCCGTCTGCGCCCATCCGCGCCTGGCCCGCGCCCAGCACCAGGACCCCTGGC
This sequence comes from Lissotriton helveticus, assembly GCF_964261635.1. NCBI lineage: Eukaryota > Metazoa > Chordata > Amphibia > Caudata > Salamandridae > Lissotriton > Lissotriton helveticus. The sequence continues at coordinate 381,607,109 of NC_136060.1, forward strand.
CCCCGAGGATGCCAGCCCACACGACGGACTTACGACGCCTCCACCCTCAACGCACTCAAACCCGACCAGAACCCCGCCTGCTACCGAGCCACCCCGAAAAGCACCCACGGACCCTTCACCTGCAAAGCCTGCAAGTTCACCTGCCTCCGGACCTGCACCGCACCCAAAAGGCCAGGCACCAGCAACAACCACCTCAAGTGCATCCTGCTCAACACCCGCTCCGTCCACAGGCACCCTCACCTACAGGCCCCCGGGACCACGCACACAATTCAGCGAAGACATCACAGACTTCATCAGCCCGCACGCCCTCCCCTCCGCTGACTACATCCTCCTAGGGGACCTCAACTTCCACCTGGAGAAAAACAAGGACTGCAACACCACCGCCCTGCTGGATAACCTCGCCAACCTCTGACTCAAGCAACTGGTGGACACCCCCACCCACTACGCCGGCCACACGCTTGACCCCGTCTTATCCTCCAGCAAGCACATCTCTTTCAGCCACTCCACCGGACTTCACTGGACGGATCACAGCTGCGTCCACTTCAGCTTCAGAAGAACCACGACCCACCCCCACCCGCAACAGGTTGCTCGCAGGAGCTGGAGCAAGATCACCGCTGACCAGCTCACCACCTCCCTCCGCCAGAACCCTCCCGCCAGCGCAACGGACCCCAACGAAGCAGCCCGCACCTTCACACAGTGGCTCACCAACTGCACCGACGACCTCGCACCACTGAAGAACCCTCCCAGCAGACCCGGCAGCAAGAATGCCTCCTGGTTCACCGACGAACTCAAAACGTCCAAGAAAAACTGCCGCACCCTTGAAAAAGCCTGGCGCCACGACCAGACCACAGAAAACATGACTGCCCTCAAGAACGCCACCCGCAACCACCACCAGCTGATCCGCACCACCAAAAGGACAACATTCAAAGAACGACTGGACAACAACACCCACAACAGCAAGGAACTCTTCAGCATCGTCAAAGAGTTCTCCAACCCCAACCCCAACGCCGGAAACGACATCACACCCTCGCAAGACCTCTGCGACTCACTCGCCACCTTCTTCCACCGCAAGATCGCCGACATACACAACAAATTTGGCGCACAGACCACGCACCCAACCACCGAACCAACGCCCCCCACCAACACCCTCTGCAACTGGACCCCGGTCAGCACCGAAGACACCACCCGCACGATGAACACCATCCACTCCGGATCACCAACCGGCCTCTGCCCCCACCACGTCTTCAACAAGGCCGACTCCGTCATCGCACCCCGACTCCGGGACATCATCAACATCTCCTTCAACACCGCCACCTTCCCGGAGAGCTGGAAGCACGCCGAGCTCAGCACCCTCCTGAAGAAACCAACAGCGGACCCCCCCGACCTCAAGAACTTCCGCCCCATCTCGCTCCTCCCTTTTCCTGCCAAAGTCATCGAGAAGACCGTCAACAAACAGCTCGCCGCCTTCCTCGAAACAAACGGACCCCTCGACCCTTCGCAGTCCGGCTTCCGAGCCAACCACAGCACCAAGACCGCCCTCATCGCAGCCACAGATGACATCAGATCCCTGCTCGACAACGGGGAAACAGCGGCCTTCATCCTCCTGGACCTCTCTGCAGCATTCAACACTGTCTGCCACCGCACCCTAGTACAGCGCCTCAGCAACATCGGAATCCAAGAGAAGGCACTGGAGTGGATCATCTCGTTCCTCACCGGAAGAACCCAGAGAGTCCGCCTCCCCCCGTTTAGATCCGAGGCCACCGTAGTCATCTGCGGCGTACCACAAGGATCCTCACTCAGCCCCACCCTCTTCAACGTCTACATGAGCCCCATCACAGCCATCGCACGCCAACACAACCTCAACATCATCTCCTACGCCGACCACACCTAGCTGATCCTCTCCCTCACCAACGACACCGCCAGAGCCAGCCTACACGAAGGGATGAAAGACGTCGCCGAGTGGATGAAGAACAGCCGCCTGAAACTGAACTCAGACAAGACGGAAGTCCTCATCCTGGGATCATCGCCCTCCGCCTGGGACGACTCCTGGTGGCCCCCTGCCCTCGGCACCACCCCCAAGCCAACGGACCACGCACGAAACCTGGGCTTCATCCTGGACTCCTCCCTCTCGATGACCAGACAAGACAACGCCGTATCGTCATCGTGCTTCAACACACTGCGCATGCTCCGTAAGATCTTCCGATGGATCCCCACCGAAACCAGGAAGACAGTCACCCAGGCACTGGACTACGGGAACACCTTCTACGCGGGAACCACTGCCAAACTACAGAACGCCTCCGCACGACTCATCCTGGACATCCCTCGCCGCAGCCACATCTCTACCCACCTGAGAGACCTGCACTGGCTCCCCGTCAACAAGAGGATCACGTTCAGACTCCTCACCCACGCACACAAGGCTCTCAACGACATGGGCTCGAAGTACCTCAACAGCCGCCTCACTTTCTACACACCCACCCGCCAGCTACGATCGGCCAGCCTCGCCCTCGCTGCCGTACCACGCATTCGCAGAGCCACCGCTGGAGGAAGATCCTTCTCCTACCTGGCGGCCAAGACATGGAACTCCCTCCCCATCCACCTACGGCTGACCCAGGACCACCTCTCCTTCAGAAAACAACTCAAGACCTGGCTTTCGAGCAGTAACGAACGCCTCCCCCCAGCGCCTTGAGACCCTACTGGGTGAGTAGCGCGCTATACAAATTTTTGATTGATTGAGCTACCCCGATCTCGTACAAACTTGCCCATGTCTCTCAGTGTAGTAATCAATGCTTCAGTCTGGATGGCACAACAAATAACATCCCCCCCCTCCACCCACACCAACCCCCCAATCAGGTTGTGAATCGCCCCCCCCCCCCCCCCCCTCCCAGAACAACAAACTAACTACACAGTGCAGCTGTAGGAAGGGAATCATCCCATGGGGTGCGCGGGGCTGCCAGCAAACTGCCCTGCACTTATGGAAGGGTGGCTGGGACCACGATATCGCGCCCACCTTACAGGGCCTAACTACGCATACCTTACATCCGTTTAACAGGGAAAGCCAATAACAGTTGTAAGTACATATAGAGTACCCCGCTTGATGAAAACTGCAATCTTACCAGCGACCATCGATATTAGAAGCATCAAATCACCAATCAGTGCACTCCCCTCAGCATACCCACCACCAACAGTGTGTTTCTGTCCGTTCTTCGCCTGCCGCCTTCTGCTTCCTCTGCTCCTTCGCCAGTTGTTTTGCGTAAATTAGTGCGGCCTTGGCATTGGTGAAAAAAGTGGGCTTTCCATTGCCTTTTATTCACAATTTAGCCGCGTATATCTGTGCATATTTTGTTCCAATTTGTTGGAAGATTCTTTTTGCAGGGATGAATTCCCTGCGAGCCACCTGCACCTGCAACGTAAAATCAGGATATAGCGCAATGTCATTTCCATCGTATTGTATAGCTCCTTTTTCTCTTGCCATTCGGAGTATGGTATCACGGTCACTGTAGTTAAGTATCCTCGCTATGACTGGCCTCGCCAGTGCTCGTGGCCGCGGTCGTAGAGCCAGCGATCTATGTGCCCTCTCAATAAGGAACATCGCGGATGTCTGTTCCAAAAAGGTCCCTCATCATGGTCTCAATGTATTTCTCCATATTTTGGATGTTTGTTGTTTCCGCAATTCCCGTGATCCGCACGTTGTTCCTCCGCGACCTGGCTTCCAAATCCTCATTTTTTTGTTGGATCACCTCCAGCACTTTGTCCATACCCCGCAACTTCTTCTCCACCTCGGTCTGTCCCTCTTCAGTTTCCGTCACTCTTGTTTTGAGCACGCTTAGGCGCCCCTCCTGCTTTTTGACCCGTTAGGTGATTCTGTCCATGGGCTCCGCTAGGGTATCCATTTTGGAGTCTATGCCCTGAAGGCTTGTTTTCAAGTCCTTAAACATGGATCGTATATCCTCCGGCAGCTGGGCTGAGTCGGCGTTGTCCGCAGGATCTTAAAACCCAGCATGCGTCTCCACCTGTTTGGTAGACTTTTTATCAAAATTAATCCTGGATTGTCTTGTATCCGGCGTCCCCATGTTTCCGCACAGAACAGAGCCGAGGTCCACTCCCGGCACTAACGACTCCTTCCTGCGATGTTAGGAGAGCTTGTACAATATAGAACAGAGCGCCGCCTTTCCACCAATATTCGTGCCGTGCTACTGCCAGCAATCCTTTTCTCCACCACGTGCAATCTATATAGGCCTCTCCGAAATTCAGCCCGTAAGGCACACCCTACACGCCTCACACATCCACTTTTCAGGCGACCCGTAGTGGTCATGTAGCTGGAGCGCAGCTGCGCATCTCTGTGTCCCGGGCGCTGTTATTGTGCTGCCACCTACACTGCTATAGGGTCAGCCCACCGCCTCTCGACATCTCCTCGGGGTCCACGTCCAGCTGCTCACTCAGGGGGCACCAAGCGTCCAGTCTCAGGGCCAGGGTACATTTGTTGCTCCTACCGCAGCAAAATGGCACTCCTAAATCAGTCCCTCACACACTCACCTCCAGGCGCCACAGTGTGTCTTCATAGGCGAGCCAGGAGATTCCTCAGGTCTCCTCCACTACATAAATAATTGTCTGAAGCAGCACGCCGCTAGGCTGGATCGAGTCGTATTCGCTCCCCCAGTGCGGCGTAATGTGTAGAGCTGCTCCGCGCCACCCGTTCACGCGTTGACCCTCTCTTTGCCATCTTCTCACGCTTGCAGGGCAGCGCGCCCGATCTAAGGTGCGGTCATCCGCTCCCCCAGCACTCAAAATGGCGGCGTGTCTGCGGGTCTCTATATTGCTACCACACCCCAGCGCCAGGCATGGCCAATCTGTTCCCCCACAGTTGCCTTTTACTGCTGGGGTTAGTGCTGGTGGCTCCAGTCTTCGTTAGCCGCTGCAGTTCCTCTTTGCGGGCGGCTCTCGCCCGCCGTCCGATATGCAAATGGCTCAGCACTGCGTCTCCCGATCTTGCCTCGGAAGCTGTTCTCCGTCCAAGGGAGGCTCTCCGCCGCCTCGCTAGTCGCCTTCTCGTAATGAGGGGTCCGCAGCTCCCAGCGACAGGCCCCCACGGTCCCCGCCGGCAGTGCTCAGGAGTCTTTGCCACCCTGCAGCGGCCACTCGAGGTCCTGGCTTCAGTCGCCGCGCAGGCCTCTACGCGGCGCCGCACGTCTGCCTGCGTGTCCCACAGCTTCCACAGGACTCGCCAGCTACCAATTGTCACCGATCGACCCAGGGAGAGTATCCACACTTTCCCAAACGGTTTTGCCCCTATTGTGGACTAATGCGATGGATTAATGCCGGATTTTGGTAGCCCAGCCGGCGGAGCCGCACTAATATGCGGCCATCACGCTGCCTAGCGAAGCCACGGCCCCCTAACAAAGCTTTTTTAAAGGAAAAAGGTGAAGCAGGAAGAGGACAATGTAGACTTGTATTCTGCAGATCTGAAAAGAGTTTATTGCTTTAAGGGCTCACAGCCCACTAGTATCCCATCATGCCCAGTAGGTGGCAGTCACCTTGTTTCTTTTTTCTGGCTGCTGGTGACAAAACCGTGGAGCACTGAGCTCGTCAACACCTTTATTTGACAATTTCAACATTTACAGTGTTTTTCTGTCATTTTCTGACAGGAAAATTATTTTCCAGTCTCATAAAATGCCATCTTTATTTGATAAATGCCCTTCCTGTGGCAGAAAGAAGGCCAAATCAGACCCTGCCTTCTTGACAGCCACATCCCTGACAGATGTCAACACTGCAGGACTTTTTTCAGGCGTACCCTGAGGGACAGGAAGATTTTCCTTCATGGAACAGAAGAATGACTCAGACTGCAGGCGGCACAGTCTGAAAGTGGGACATCACAATATTGAGGAGAGGGTCAGTCCTCTACCAGGGCTCTTCCACCTTCCTCTGAGGACTCCAGCAGAGGGAGATCCAAAAAGGGGGTAAAGTTTCAAAAACAAAATTGTTGCCGGTCGACATTGAGGACATCGATGAGAAAAGGTACGGTGCCTACATGCTTGCCATCCAGAGCATTGTCGACTTTGAGAAGGAGACATTCGATGTCAAGACATAAGAGGTCAACATCAAAGAATTTCAAAACGTTGAGACACATGAGATGCTCAACATCAAAGTCTTTCGACATTGATAAGAATCGAATTCGAGAAACCTAATGACGTGGAGTCATTCTCGACCTGCGGAAAGAGTCAGAGTCGAGACCAAGAAGATCACCATCAACCTCTGGCTCAGAATATTCCAGGGCATACTTCCTTCTTCCAGACTCTCCTCCACCTGCGCCAGCTTCTTCAGTGCCTATTCCACGTATTTCGCCTCCTCCTTTTTTACAGACAGAGACACTTTTGGAAGCTCCTTCTTCGTCGAGGCCTCTTGCTTCCCTTTGGAGATCAAGATCTTCTCAGTTCAGATCTCACCATAGAGCGAGAGCATGTGCGCCTTCAAAACATCGACAATGTTCTTGGCACTCCTAAAGGCGCTCTTCTCGGTGCAATCATCATTATCGTTCTTGCTCCAGATCCAGTGTTAGGTCACGATCAAGACTGAGATCATTTTATTCCACCTCTTCCTCCAGTACTGGATGATACTCACTGATACAGACGGATTCTCCCCATCCAAGGGTCTCACCAATGGATGAAATCAACATCTTCCAAGAGGTGTTTCTGCTAGGGGCTTCAAAACTGCACATTCCATAACATGTTCCCTTCATGACAACATCAGTGATTTTTTTAGACTCTTCACCAACGCGTAGCATCAAGACGCCTCCTAATCCTGCTTCGGGTTTATTAGAACTTCCATGGAACTATTCCTTACACTAGCTGCATCCAAAGCAGCTCTGTCTAGGCTTCAGAAGAAATATAAGCCTCCGGAGCTGGACCCGTTATTCTGCAATCCGATCCACCCCCTGATTCCATTATCTTGGCTTCAAAGAAGGTACGTTCTACTACTCCTTCATTCACAGTTACACCAGACAAGGAAAGTAGGAAACTGGATTCCGTGGGACGCAAGGTATGTGGCACAGCTGCCACAACCATGAAAGCGGCAAGTACGTCTGCCCTGCTTGGCAGGTATTACAGATCCTTATGAGACTCCTTGTAGCAGTTTGTTGAAGACTTACCAAGTGACTGCAGAGTGGAGGGCGTGATGGTCTTGACCCATGTGCTTAGCATTGTTGCAGATGAATCTTTACTGGCAGCCCACAGCTTCAGTCACGGTTGGCCCTCTGACGACAGCCCTCAAACAAAGATCTCAATAGAGAATACTTAATCTTCTTTTGTCTGGCAACAATGTTTGGTAGTCATACGGATGACGTCCGAGATGGAGGCCTAGACAGCAAATGGTCTGGAGAAATGCAAGGAGCAACTAAAACATCCTTACAAAACTTATAAAATGTGTTTCTATCCACAGATGGTTCAAACCCCTAATCTGTTGCAAGGACACCAACAACAGCAGCTACAAAGATCTTTCCAGAATCACCAAAGGCAGCAGCCTAAGGAAAGAGCTGGGCACCAACCTGCCCAAGCAATGAAAGCCTCGAACAAGCTCCAAACAATGAGCCTCTGCTTCCCCTTCTTCTGTTACACGCTACGGTAAGAGGAAGAATTTCACAATATCTAACAGAGTGGACATCCATCGCAAAAGATGCTTGAGTTCTGAATATTGCATAGAATGGTTACTGTCTCATATTTACCAGCCCTCCACCAAATATTCAACCAAAATCATCCAATCAGCATCTGCAAATGCTGACATCAGAAGTGAACACCCTTCTGCAGAAGCATGTGGCGGAGCATGTTCCTCCCAACCAACATGGAACGGGGATTCATTCCTGTTATGTTTTGGTGATTAAGAAAAGTCCCAGAAACTAATTCAGACCCATAATAGATCCGAAAGTCACAATCAAATGGATATGGAGAGAAAAGTTCAGAATGCTACCATTACATCAAATATTTGCTCAAATTCATCACGGAAACTGGCTCTGTTCAATAGATCTTCAGAATGCATACTTTCACATTCCAATGTCCAGAAGACATCGTAAATTCCTGAGATTGTGTCAGGAATGGCCCTAGCCATTCCTGTTTAGAGGGAAAGTCCCAGCTGACAGCTCTGGTGGGCCCCCGATCCCAGCTCTCTCACTTTCAGGGGACACAAACTACCTGCAGTCCCACTCACTGTCTCACCCAGTTCCGCTTCCGATAAGACTTGTTCATTGCCTTGACTCACCCTCCTTGTCACTCACTGCCGGCCATGACTGCCTCCCGCTGGCCTGGTTCTTTTCTGTGGCCTCATGTCTCTCCTCCGTTGTTTTCTGACACTAGCATTTTGTGTTTGGGAGCAGCTCTTCAGGCATTCCCTAGCTTTCATGCAACATTAACAAAGTTGTGTACCCTCAGGTTGGTCACCAGTTGGATTTCAGTGGGTTCTCTACAGTTTTCACGTTACTTGCGTCTTACTGAGCGACTCTGTTGCTCCTGGCTGCCATCTTGGATGAACACAGGCTCTGCTTGCAGGCCAGGTCACCCCCTGCCGCCGCACAGCTCCACCTGTTCACCGCCCGCTGCGGCCTCGAGCACGAGTTTGCGCCTGCTTTGCCCTGTTATCACCGCTGTGTCTTGTGGTTTGTTTTATTTATTCTGTTAATCCCCCTTGTAACTCTGTATTTCTGCCCTACTGTACTGTTTTTGCTGCGCTCTTTTGCTCGCATCCCTTCCCCTCCACCCCCCTTCCTGTCTCTGTTCCCCGCTTTTCCCGCCGATGCCCCTGCTTCCACGCCCCCTCGCCGCCTCGCTCCCGCCTCCCAGCTGCTCCTCCCCTCCTCCTTGCCTTGAAATGGCGGCCGCTGGCGCGCCAAAGGTAAGCTAGTCTGCGCCTGTCCGCGCCTGGCCCGTGCCCAGCGCCAGAACCCCTGGACCCCGCGCACACCACAACTCCAGACTCCGTTACAACACTAACACCCTCCACCCTCTCAACACCGGCCGAGTCCACCGCTGCTTCCAGGCCGCCCCAAAACGCACCCACGGACCCTTCTCCTGCCACGCCTGCAACTTCACCTGCGACAGGACCACCAAACCACCAAGTACCAGTCCCAACCACCTTCGCTGCATTCTCAACACCTGATCCGCACGCAAACACGCCGTCGAGCTCTGGGTCCTGCTCGACAACTCCACCCCAGACGTTGCCTTCCTCACCGATACCTGGTGGAACGACACCTCGGCACCCGACATCGCCACAGCCATCCCGGACGGCTACAAGATCACCCGCAGGGATCACACCAACGGAATTGGAGAAGGCTTAGCCATCGTCCACAAGTCCACCCTCCAGGTTTACACCCAAGCAGACGACTCCCTCAACTCCGCCGAACAGTTGCACTTCCGGATCCACACTGACCCCAACACCACCCTCAGAGGAACACTCATCTACAGACCCCCCGGGCCCCGAGCCCTCTTCCGCAACTCCATCGCCAATCTAGCCAGCACCCAAGCACTCGCCTCCACGGACTACATTTTCCTGGGGGACCTGAACTTCCACCTCGAGAACAACAACGCCAACTCAACCAGCCTGATCGCCAACCTCGGCCTTAAACAACTCGTCACCGAACCCACCCACGCCGCCGGCCACACGCTCGACCCCATTTTCTCCTCTAGCACCCACGTCGCCTTTAACCACACCACCGAACTCCACTGGACCGACCACCGCCAAACGTACATGCCGGAAACTGGAGAAGAAATGGCTCCACGACCGCACACCGGACGCCACCCGCCGACATCACCAACTCATCAGAACAGCCAAGAGATCTTCCTTCAAAACCCGCATGGACAACAACGCACACGACAGCAAAGAGCTTTTCAACATTGTGAAGGAACTCGCCAACACCAATGACATCCCGCCCTCACAAGATCTGTGCGACTCACTGGCCACCTTCTTCCATCACAAGATTACTGACATCCACAACAGCTTCAACACCTCGACCGCCCAACCACGGCAAAACCCACCCCGAACGCCACCTGCACCAACCAGCTGACCGCCTGGCCCTACGTCAGAGACGACTAAACACGCAAGGTCATGAACTCCATCCACTCAGGATCTCCGACCGACCCCTGCCCACACCACGTATTCAACAAAGCAGACGCAACCATCGACCCCAACTACAGAAGGTCATCAAAATCTCCTTCGACACAGCAACATTCCCGGAAAGCTGGAAGCACACCGAAATCAACACCCTCCTCAAGAAGCCCAAGGCGGACCCCAAGGACCTCAAGAACTTCCGGCCCATCTCCCGGCTCCCCTTCCCAGCAAAGGTCATCGAGAAATTCGCCAACATGCAGCTGACCCGCCACCTCGAAGACAAACACATCCTAGACCCATCCCAGTCCGGATTCAGACAAAACCACAGCACAGAGACTGCCCTCATCGCTGCCACAGACGACATCAGATGCCAACTAGACTACGGCGAAACTTCAGCCCTCATCCTCCTGGACCTGTCAGCCGCCTTCGACACAGTCTGCCACCGCACACTAAGGACATGCCTTCAAGTAGCCGGAATCCAGGAGAAGGCCCTAGATTGGACCACGTCCTTCTTCTCCGGCAGAACCCAGAGAGTCCACCTCCCACCCTTCCGATCCGAAGCCACCGGCATCATCTGCAGAGTGCCCCAGGGCTCATCCCTCAGCCCGACCCTGTTCAACGTCTACATGGCCCCCCTCACACAAGTGGCCCGCCAGCACGACCTGAACATCATATCCTACGTCGATGACACCCAGCTCATCCTCTCCCTCACCAACGACCCGCACACCGCCAAAACCAACCTCCACGAAGGCATGAGGCTGTCGCCGAGTGGATGAGGAGCAGCCGCCTGAAACTGAACTTAGACAAGACGGAGGTCCTCATCCTCGGCCACACCCCCTCTGCCTGGGACGACTCCTGGTGGCCGACCACACTGGGAACAGCACCAACACCCACGGACCTCGCACGCAATCTAGGATTCGTCCTCAACTCTTCCCTCTCCATGTCTAAGCAGGTCAGCGCCATCTCCTCCTCCTGCTACAACACCCTCCGCATGCTCCGCAGGATCTACAAGTGGATCCCGACCGAAACCAGAAGAACGGTGACCCAAGCCCTCGTCAGCAGCAGACTGGACTACGGCAACGCACTCTACGCAGGAATCCCGACCAGACACCTACAACGGCTGCAACGCATCCAAAACACATCCGCCCGCCTGATCCTCAACATCCCTTGGCGCAGCCACATCACCCCCCACCTAAGAGACTTGCACTTTCTCCCCGTCAACAAGAGGATCACCTTCAAGCTCCTCACCCACGCACACAAAGCACTTCACAACACCGGACCGGTCTACCTAAACAACAGACTCAACTTCTACACTCCCTCCCGCCAGCCCCGCTCCGCCAGCCTCGCCCTCGCCGCTGTCTCACGCATCCAACGAACGACCACCGGTGGCAGATCCTTCTCCTTCCTCGCCACTAAGACCTGGAACACCCTCCCCACCCATCTGCGGCAGATCCAAGACCTGCTCACCTTCAGAAGGCTCCTCAAGACCTGGCTCTTCGAGCAGTAGCAGCCACCCCTCCCTCAGCGCCTTGACACCCACACTGGTAGGTAGTGCTCTTTACAAGTTCACTGATTGATTGATTGAGTGATTGCTATGCAAGGCGGGCGAGCCTGAGCCGCGGTGCTGGCTATTCCAACTCTTGAGCTGAGATGTAAGCCTTCCTTGTGACTATGCGGTACAAAAGGGTTGGTGATGGACGGAGCATCTGAACCAATCAAACACTCACACCCAGTCAACAGATCTGGGTTTAATCCATCACCGTTCTTTAGCCCACTCTGCCACCCCAGTTCAGACATGGCCATATGCAAATCAGCCCGAACTGCCAAGCCATGCCTTCCCTGGACCGGAAACAAGCTTCCTAGGACCAGTTTCTGGCATTCCAGCTGTCTTCAGCCAGGCTTGCTTGAATCCAGTAGCAAAGTGAGCAAGGGACTCACGTCTGAGCATACCCTGCCAACGTATGGCGAACAAAGCGGTACAAAAGGGGTGGTGATGGACGGAGCATCTGAACCAATCAAACATTCACACCCAGTCAACAGATCTGAGTTTAATCCATCACCGTTCTTTAGCCCACTCTGCCACCCCAGTTCAGACATGGCCATATGCAAATCAGTCTGACCCTGTTCCTCATGGGAACAGTCCAGCCCGCACTGCCAAGCCATGCCTTCCTTGAACCGGAAACAAGCTTCCTAGGACCGGTTTCTGGCATTCCAGCCGTCTTCAGCCAGGCTTGCTTGAATCCAGTGGCAAAGTGAGCAAGGGACTCACGTCTGAGCATACCCTGCCAACGTATGGCGAACAAAGCGGTACAAAAGGGGTGGTGATGGACGGAGCATCTGAACCAATCAAACATTCACACCCAGTCACATTCACACCCAGTCAACAGATCTGAGTTTAATCCATCACCGTTCTTTAGCCCACTCTGCCACCCCAGTTCAGACATGGCCATATGCAAATCAGTCTGACCCTGTTCCTCATGGGAACAGTCCAGCCCGCACTGCCAAGCCATGCCTTCCTTGGACCGGAAACAAGCTTCCTAGGACCGGTTTCTGGCATTCCAGCCGTCTTCAGCCAGGCTTGCTTGAATCCAGTGGCAAAGTGAGCAAGGGACTCACGCCTGAGCATACCCTGCCAACTTTTGGCGAACAAAGCGGTACAAAAGGGGTGGCAGCTAGCCGATACCCGAAACAATGGGGCATCCGGGTTCTTATAGGGTTTTGGCAGGGTGGAAAAATATGGAATAATTCCATCACTAGTTGTCAAAAAATCAGCCTCATGCTTTGTAATGTGACCGTTAGCTTCAGCAAAGTTGACCAAATCAAAGATTTTGCCTTTAATTCAGGGGATGGATCTATGGTCAAAGGTGTATAGCTATTACGGTCATCTCAGAGGAGTCTGCACTCTGTCGTAATCCACTGTATCCTGGATTACCCCTCCTCCACCTTTGTCTGCTGGCTTTATCACTATAGAAGTGTTAGACTGCATGGATTGTAGTGCTTGGAACTCAGCGGCACTCATGTTTTTAAATACTCCTGTCTCTTCGAAAGTCTCAACATCATTAAAAACCGCCTGCTCAAAAGCAATTATTTCAGCAGGAATGGAATGTGGAGGAGGGTTAAATGCTGATTTTAAATGTAAGCCAGTGTCACTGGCAGAGTCTGATGTCTCTGTTGGTCCCATCTTCTCAAAGAAAGCTTTGTGCTTCAATTTTCTAAAGAATTCTGCCAGCTCACAGTGCAAGCGGAATCTATCCAAGCGTGCCGTGGGCACAAAGCCAAGTCCTTTCTCTAAGACCAAAAATTCTGTCGAAGTTAGATTGACCTGGGAGAGGTTAGTAACTAAACTCTGATTGCTGGTTCCCGGTTGTTGGTTCTGCGATTTGCTGCGGGTGTTGTTCCCCACCGCCTCCTCTGGTCTCCAATGAACTTGACCTGTCCCTCTTCTTTTCCCTCGTCCCCTCCAGCCTCTCTCTCTAAAAAAGGCGGTTGGTACGTGTTCAGTGGGAATGGTGGGAGTGGCATGAAAGCCGGATTCCAGCCTATCATTGGAACTGTGGTTGTTGGAATTGATTGTGGTAATTACCACCCCTCTGAGCTTGTCGGGAACGATCGCCATATGTTGGTATTGCCAATTCCACCCCCTGCCTCGCTGTCCTGGTCTATAACTACCCCTACTTGATCCACTCGTGGTCGAAGCATCATCCTCTGATGTATCGGAATTATTAATCGTTTTTTTGGGGGGGGGGCAGTGTAGTCAGGGTTGGCATAGGGATAGGCTTTTGTAAATGCAAAACGTTTCAGATCTTTCTGGAATTTTTTAGCTTTAGCATGGGTAAAATTGTCTTTATATTCATTAACCTCTTTATTCAGTTCCTCCAATTTCTTTTTGTACCCTGTTAGTGTAGTTCTGAAGTGAGTTTCAGCGAGTTGAATCTCCACCATAGGAGCCTCAGATAATCTTAATGCTGTCCTAATGATAAAAACGAGCAAGTCGCGGGTGCAGTGCCACGCGATCTGAGCCCATTCTTTCCTAAATAATGCGTCATCCAGAAAAATTTGCAGAGCATTCGTAACCAGCAGGCCTTTAGGGGCCATATTATTCCGTAGGTACTTTGTTAATATTGTACCATGTAGTATGGTTCGAATCCGGTTATGTTTTTGCTCTGATAATTTATCCCATTCTGTGGTTCGGGATATAGTCTGTGCAATTGAGGGGTCAGAAAAAAGGGAGGGGTCTGCCGAAATGGTATCCACCTTTTCATTGGTGTATGATAGCCCTAAGTTCTACATAAGTTTTCCAAATATAGGAAAAAGGTTCGAAAATGAGAGATACAACTCTCGCAGCTGTGCACTGCCTAGATATAATCAGGAGAGAGAGCGTAAGTTTTACGCCACTCTCAGTCCCCCAAAGAAATATTATATAAACAACAGACGAGTGCGATTAGTAAACAAAAAGCCAGCAGGAACAGAAAAATCACTCCGAGTTTCAAAAAGAACCCTCACTCACCAACCTAGTTTGTGACATGCTTCATCATTGGGTTCCCACCAGAGAGGCAGAGTGCCTCCCTGGTGTGCTACAATGCCTGTTTACAACGGAGCAGGTTTTTTTCAGTGATGTGAATGTGAAAAAAGTGTGTGCAGAGAAGTGATTTTAAAAATGCCTTGGTTTTATCCAAAGAACTTTATTGGCGGAAAACCTTGCATCAATAAAAGCAATTGTGGAGGATAATTAACTGGCTAATTTTACCAGATGTATCCTAAAGTGAAAGTAAAGTGAAAAATAAAAATGGTCAACATGTGTCTGCCTCTGAGTGCTTCTAGCAGGGCATTCGTCAGGACCAACCCACCACGGCAGTGTGTGCACGTTAAGGCGCACCCTAACCTGTAGGGATATAGTTCATATGTGTTCAACAGAGGGCAACCAACCTGGATGTCCCAAGGGCATCATAATCCCCTGACAGTGTCCTTTCTTCCTCTTTCTTCACTGCTCCTCGCAGCCATAAGTTATGTGCATGCTTGATAACCTTTATTTATGTTTTTGGTGATTGAATGTGATTTCTGATAATTTAATTGGACTCCCTTCACAGGGCCCTTTACTCCATCGGTGGAAGCGCACTCGCTTCTATGTGGTGCTAATTTGCGCACCGGGGAAGTGCTTTCCTCCGAAAGCTGGTTGCCCCCTGCACACAGATTCGGGAACTCAGTGCAACCGCCAACAGCACTGCATTCCTGTCAAGGATCACAATTGCATGGATGTATGACATTACAACGCATGCTTTTACATCGCATGCTTTTACAACGCGGTTTTTACAACGCATACCATTACAACGCATAATGCTTTTAGGCGCTGGATAGTGAATTGTTTAATTTACTATTCCAACTCCAGTCCCCGTGGATAGTAGGGAAGGTGTTGGATAGTACATTAAACACATTCCCTATCCTAGAGCGCCCCCCAGCGCAATGCGTTGTAATGGTTTGCGTTGTAAAAGTTGCGTCGTAAAGGCACTGCGTGGTAAAAGTTGCGTTGTAAAGGATGTTTCCCCAATCGCTTTGGTCTGCTGTGTCTCCCCTGGCCTGGAATGTTGACATCCTGCTGGGGTCAGACCATCCGCCTAAAACTGCATTTTCTTTGAAACCACAGTGCTCCCCAGGCAACGCCTGCTGGGCAAGTATTCCAGTCATTGTCGTTCCCTTCTGCTATCTCACTCGAAGGCCTGTCTTTGGCTTAACGAAGCTGGATTCAGAGTCTCCTCTGCTGCACGATCTATAATTAATTACCCTCTGACTCCAAATCTTGGGCCTACTGTAAATTAAATAAAACACTATTAATATAAAGAGTGCTAGCAAGTAGTATAAAGTAAAACAGACTACCATGGTATTAGATACCCTTGTAAAGAGAAGTCATAAATTCCGCCCTGAGATATAAAGGGCTGCTGGTGTCCCCATCAGATTAGTGCCTCTGGCCCTCCTCATTGTGCTGGTGATAACCAGACATATATAAGCCACCAGAATGCAGGAGACCCATGACTCCTACACTGAAGAGGAAGCTGTTACTTACCTCCCCATAGATGGTGACTTTTGCAACATCAAAGACAAATCCATCAAACATGTGCCTTTGGAAAATAAACTCATGATTCTGGCAGTGCAGTGCCTAAGACCCCTCGAGCTGAGGGCAGAACTCAGGAAGCCCCTGAATCCCCAGCCCCGAGAAACACCAATACTCCGGTACAAAATGTGCTGGTGTAAATTTGGATGCCTTTGCCTGACTGAAGTGTGCCTTCCTGGACCCCAGCTCCTTGAAGCTGGCAGTCCTATCTGCACCCGTGCCCTGTCCCATATCCAGGTCCCTCATCCCTGGCCCCTCTTTCACAGGACAATGATGTCTACCCAGGCTCAACCAACAATTTGGAGCTGGATAGGCCCTGGTACCCGTACTCAGCCCCCCCTACTGCCTGACAACAAAGGACAGCCCTCCGCCCCTGACTTTCTCGACCCAGACGATCTCCTCCACCTCTCTGAGTACCGACTAATAAGGTGGCCAATTTTGTGGCCGAGAGACTCAGGAAGGCCATGGATAAGGAGGTCCGTAACCACCTGAAGGGGGAGTGTCCCTGCCCTTCCTTGGTGAAAAAAGTAAAACCCCACTTTGCGACCTTCCTCATAAAGTAGATTTGTGACCCAAAAAAGGGCATAGATCGATCCTGGAGATCCTGGCAGGGCAAACTTCTTGATGTAGCTAGTCATTCAGACAAACATTCTCAATATGGAGGAGGATGCCAAGACTTCCAGCTCCCTTATTTCACCCGAGGTCCTCTCTCGATGGGCTCAGAGGGTTATTATATTTCTTGACAACGCCAACTGTGCCCTCTCATCTTGTCCGTTCTATTAAAGATGACCCTAAACTGAGAGCTTGCCACATGCGTTGTGGGCCCAGTGGCACAGTGTGGCTTGTTTGGGGAACCCTTCATCAAAAAGCTCACTAAATTTGTTCAGACATTTAAATCATTGGACACCACTCAATCCTCTATTAAAAATATCTTTTAACCCCGGGTTTTCACCGGGGCCGGCCGTGGAAGGAGGCTCTCTGTCAGCCGTGGGCAGCAACAGGCCTCTTTCCAGGGCACAGCCTCAAGACGGGTTAGTATCAAGACCAAACCAGATTCAGCTGCTTCTACCTTACCAGGCACCACAGCTCTAGAGGCAGATCTAAAAGAGGACATCAGCAAAACGGCTCTCAAGGTGAGCCTCATCCCTTTCGCTCAGGTACATTTGGTGGGCAGAATGGCATAATTCACACACAAATAGAGGCCTCTAAACTCAGACGCCTGGGTTCTTCAATCCATCCAGGGTTTTTACATAACGTTTTACTACTGCTGCCTCCAATCCAGACCTCCAAAGTCCCTTCATTTTTCCATGGAGCAATCCTCCTGGGTAGATGTGGAAATTTTAGACCTTTTAAGCAGAGACGGCATTGTTCAGATGGATCCGCACCCTTGCGGATTCCTTAGCAAAATCTTCTTAGCAGACAAACGCAATGGTGGGAAACCCCCAGTGCTAAATCTCAAACAATTCAAAGCAAGGCTGGTTTACCGCCACTTCAAGATGAGGGAATTCACCTTGTGCGAGATCTCCTCCTCAACCAATGACTGGTTGGTCGGCATAGATCTAAAAGACGTTTACCTAACAATTCCAATATCCACCCCTTCACTGCCGCTTCCTCCAGTTTCAGTGGTTTCAGGGTTCTATGGGGTGAGGCTACTCTGATTGGTTGTTGCAATTATTGGGTCTCTTTTACAAAAAGAGGAGGATAGGCTACAAAATGAGATGAGGCCTAGGCCTATTTTTCTCTTTTGTACCTACTGCTATGGTATTTTCTATTTACTGAGGCTCCCATTCCGACGACGGGGGAATGATACAAAGCATGGGAATCTATGAAAGTACCAATACTGGGGAACCAAAGTTACAGGTAAATAACTTGTTTTCTACTTTGGCATCAAAGGGTTTGGAATACTGGACGATAAATACCCTCCGTTCTGCAATTTCAGTAGGTCCTTCCCCTATTGATGGACTTTCTGTAGGCAAACACCCACTAACGCGTGAACTTCAGGGGAGATAGCCTGTTTATCCTTCCGGATCCTCTGGGGACGTCAATGTCTTGCTCAACCTGTTCCTCTCATGGCCTAGAGACCACTATCTGTCTCGTAAGCAATTATCAATTTAGGAGACGGGCTAAGTAGATGGTGCACAACTATTTAAGTGATGCACCTTTCACTAATCCAGACAACCCTTATGGTGATTTAAGTGGTCTTTAAAAACCATAGAAAGCTCTCAAAGTGGTAGCTGTGGAGAGCAACCTTCGGGCCTATCTTGAAGGAGTGTAAAGCAGCTTGTTTTAGCACATTTAATAGACAGCATAGATTGGATGAAAAAGAACCAAACAGTTTTATAAAAATAAGTCTGTTTTGTACTCCACACAATCACTCATACATTGGTATATCTCCTACCCAAAGATATCACAATACACTAGAATGCTTCAAAACAATCAGGTAAGTAGCAGAAATAAACAGGCTGATCTCTGGGGGGGGGGCGGGAGGGGAGACAAAATCATATACTAAAAGTGGAATGCCAACTGACTTAGACAAGAAGTCTCAGAGAAGCTGGGGACACAAGGAACCAGGACATATACCTTATGTGAATAGTGTCCATCAGTTACTTTTTCTGTACCGCCCAACTCATCATCTGGGCTACTTTACATGGTAAGTAGTCAGTATTTCAACCATCTCACAGGGTGTTGAATAGAGATGGATAGCTCTCCAGGTATTTATTTCAAAGATGATTGGTGGATATTCTTTGTTGGTAACTGAACGCAGTGCATATGTGGTTAATGAAAAGAAAAATTGTGCTTATAATAAAATTGGAGAGTGGCACGCAATATTAATTTTATTCTGGCGTCGTGCACTTCCAACACTAAAAACAAACAGTGCAAAAAAGTCAGGTGTTTCAAACAAAATACTTCTGACTGGGTTTACTGGTCGACATGTTTCTGCGGACTTTTAAAGGCCCAAAATGGTGCCCGCCGCTTCCTCAGGACCCATTAACTTTATTGCTACTGCTCAAAAGGTGATAAAAATAATAGAATTAATGAACAACAATGGTAGATATCACCTGTTCACTTCTGGTAGTCCTCCTGGGTAAATGGAAGAGATCCAGACGATGAAGTCATCATAACACACAAAACATAGACAAACAAAAGAACAAAGCAGAATAGCAGACCATCAATTAGTATAGATAACTACTTGCTCTACCAAATTTGATGTTCTAGTTCATTTATGGTCCATTGACCCCTTTGATCATCAACTCTCTACAGTAGATCATAGGCTCACCTTAAATTAGGGAGAACGTGCTGCACCTCACCTGGCAAGCAGCTCAGGACAATGGGGCACCGCTCTAAGTATAGAAAAAAACATTTAGCTGTGACAGACCTTGTTGACCGCTAAGCAGGTAACAGAACTCTTAAGAAGATTACAATCTTTGAGCTAACTAATAAAATTTATAGTATGCTCTCCTGTGCACGTACCGTTCAGTCTAAATTATCCACTCGATAAATGCAGAAGATGATCGTCTCTGTCAGCTGTCTAGAGTAAATAATAGACAAAGCTACAAATTACAGGTTTTTTTATGTTCAAAATTGCTTCACGTAACCATGTCATCTGCCATTATTTTATACAGTAAATGGTACGATATTAATCTCATCCATTTATGTTGTTGACAGAATTAGGTAGCAGGAAACATATCTTACAGTCGCTATAGGTAGTTGTTTATAACACGCGTTTATCTCGAATGTTTATAGAGAAAAGGGTGAGAAAACGCCATAATGTAGGTAACTGAAAAAGCCTTAGTCTAAGTAGCAGAAAAACCTCTCTTGCAATCGCTATCGCTAAATCAAGTCGCGTGTGCAGTTCCTCTCTTTCCAAACAAAGTGCTATGTTGATGGAAGCACATACCCGCGCGTTTTTCACTCACCTGTCCGTCGGTACTCCTTGCAGCCAACCGGGCTGTTTGGGGAGGTACCGCGGCAGGTTAGGGCTGCTTACTTGTTTGTTTGTGTACGTATCCTATTGGGTGTGGGTTGCGTCATTATCCTGCGACCTGGAATTATGGGAAATGGAGTCTTTACCGGGCAAGTTCACCTTAAGAAACCGGTTAGTTGAACATGGCACAGAACGCACGTCTCCCCTTGTGTGTAAGTAGCATCATAACACAGCGACCAAGGATTATGGGAAGTGGAGTCTTTACAGGACAAATCAACTTAAAGAAACGTGATGATTAAACATGGCTCAATTCGAGAATATAAAACGATTACTGGTTTCATATCCTGATGTATAATTGTACATGACTCTATTTAGTGGGTTGGTAATTAGGCATATATCATAAGCAGAGAATGTAGTATCATGTTTGGTGTCATGCTGTAAGGGCCATTATTTGTGTAATTACGCATATATACATGGCAGAAGACAGTGTTTAAATCTTTTATAGTTGGTGAAAAAGTTGAAGATTTTAACGTGAACATCCAGATTTATGTTTTAGAGCGACATCCAAGGGATGTCCTCATTCAAACCTGCCTTATCACAATTAAGTCTATATACCCATTTCTGCTCTATTTTAAATAGATGCTTAGACACATCAGTTATGTGTGTTGGAATAGTGGGTTGTTCCAACACAGTCCATTCGAAATCAGTTGGCTTGTGACCCACTTCCAAGAAGTGATTTGTTAATCGTGTTGCCTGTTTTCTGCACCTTATCGTGCTCTTATGTTCTGAGATTCTGGATCTTATCTTGCGGTTAGTCATACCGACATATCTCAACATGCAGGGGCACGTAATGAGATAAATCAATTGGCTACTGTTGCAGTTTGTGAATCTCTTTTGTTCCCATGGGCGGCCAGTCCCGATATCAATTGTAGTTGAGCGTCTGGTTTGAGGACAGGCCGCACAGTTCCCACACGGATGATGTCCGGTCACTGGTGGCATGTCCCATAAGGTACCTTTTTGATGTACTTCCCTAGGTGGTGGTCTCGTATGTACCAGTCGATCTCGTAGACTGGTACTGCGTTTGTAGGCAAAAAGAGGTTGATCAAGAGAGTCAGTTCCTGTATTCAAGATCTTCCAATGTTTGCAGATTATGCGTTGTATTGTGTTGGATCTTGTACTGAAGGCATTCACACAGGTCATCCTTTGGTTCTTCTCTTTAGGGACTGCGGCTCCAATAAAGCCTCCCGATTGTTGTTTGCTGCCCTCTTCTTCGAACGTTTAATGAGTTTTTTCGGATAGTTTCTATCCAGCAGCTGTTTTTCCAGATCTTTGGAGTGTTTGTCGAAGTCCTCTTTTGTAGAGCAGTTGCGCTGTATGCGTAAAAACTGCCCGAAGGGCAGATTGTCACGTAGTGACTTGGGATGGCAGCTGTTGTATTGTAAAAGAGAATTACGAGACATTGGCTTCCTCTACAGTTCGGATTTGAGACCTCCAGATGTTACTGTAATTAGTAGGTCTAGGAATGCCAATGAGTGTCGGTTGTGTTCCACTGTGAAATGTAAAAAATCGTTGCGGGTGTTGAGCCATTCGTGAAACAACACAAGAGAGGACACCGTGCCTCGCCACAGCACCAAAATATCATCGATGTATCTCTTCCAAAACCGCACTGATGTTAGATGCGGGTTTTCGGTTTGTAATACATGGTCCTGTTCAAATTTGTGCATGTACAAATTTGCCAGACTCGGCGCGAAAACGCTGCCCATGCTGGTCCCTGATGTTTGCAAATAGTATTGGCCCTCGAATTCAAAGAAATTCTCTTTCATGGCTATCGTAGCCAGATTCATGATCACAGGAATAGGTGTTATAGAGTCCAGATCTTGTTCTCCTAGTAGTGTTTCAACTACCTCTAGGGTTTCGTCCTGAGGTATGGAGGTATATAATGACTCCACGTCAAACGACACTAAAAGGTCTGTTGTAGGATCAAACTCTATCTCGGGTAATAACCTGAGAAGATCTTTAGTGTCCTTTAGATAGGTCGGCATCAGTTTGACCATTGGTCTTAGAAAAGTATCAACAAAGGTTGATAACGGTTCCAACAACGATCCAATGCCAGAAATTATTGGCCTGCCTGGGGGAGGTCTCTGTGTTTTATGGATTTTGGGCAGTATATAAAAATATGGTCTTACTGGGTGTGGAGTCTGTAAATATGCAGCCTCATTAGTTGTAATCCACCCTTCTGCCAAGGCCTCCTCTACAATGTGTCCAATCGTCATTGTTAGTCGTGCTGTGGGATCTTGAGTCAGTGGTTGATAAGATCGTATGTCTCCCAACTGGCGTAGACATTCTTCTCCATATACAGTTGTGTCCAGGAGCACAGTCGCGCCCCCCTTGTCAGCGGGCTTTATTGTGACTGATTGATCTTTCATCAATTGTTTCAACGCCTCTTGTTCAGCTTTAGGGATGTTCATGTAAGGTCTGTGTGTTTGTTGGAACAATTGTTGAACGTCATGTTGCACTGCTTCCTCAAACGTTATCACTTTTGCTGGGACAGTGGCTGCATGGGGGTTAAATGTTGACGGTCTTTTGAGTCCGGTGTTCTGATCATTTCTTTCTTCATTATCGTTTTTTGAGAAGAAGAAATGAAGTCTCACCTTCCTGAAAAACTTGGAGATTTACACCTGGGTCTGGAAAGAATCACCAGTATTTGTCTCAACAAAACCCAGGCCACGGTTAAGTACCTTTTCTTCCATTGCCGTCGGAGTCCGTGAACTTAAATTAATCACGATGCTGCCCCTGTGCTGGTCGTTGATTGGTCCTGTGGTATTTGTTTGCCGCTCCGGAGTCCCATTGCCTGGTGGGGGACATTCCATTGTACTTGGCCCTGTGGGGCCCGCCGTCTCCCTCGTGATCTCCCTCGGCCAGACCCTAAAAAAGGAGGCATATTTTGACCCGGTTGGAAAGGTCCCCGTCCATATGGGTCCACACAAGAAACACACATAGTCTTCTGTACACACACATAGTCCGTTTTTCAATTTAGACCCACAATTACTATTTGTCTTTCTGTCAGTTTACTTGGGGGAGTGTAATTGTTGAGGTCTTTAAATATTCCCTCGGACCCTTCACCCATCCTTTTGGTTGATATAGACACAAGGAACCACCCAAGGTAAGTACCCAGGAACCCCACGAAGGCTGGGTGCAGAGTGGAAACACAGCTACGTGCCCAATGGAAGTCAATGGAGAAGACACAGTTGCAATTTTAAGGAAGAATGACCCTTCCCAGAGGACCGCTAACCCTTTGGAAGATAGAAGGTTAGAGAACGACCCCACCTGAGGATGCCCCAGGAACCAGGTTACCCCACCAGGGTAGCGGGGTGCATAGCGGCGAAGTGATGTCGGAAGCTGCTGTGTGCGAAAATGGGAGACTTTGAAGAAGATGCCTCTGGAGAAGACTGTGGAAGAGACTGGTGGAATTCAAGGGTCAAGCAGAGGGGACAGAGACTATGCCACTCGGAGTTGACCTAGAGGCACGGTTGCACAATGCCCACCAATGTTGGGATGCTTAGAAGAGACAACAGTGTGCTTTTTGCTGCAGCTGTGAGGACCAGGCGACGCTGAGGAAGACCAGGAGCTGCGCGTGAGCTGTCTCATGTCGGATAATGGTGTCTAGTTAGTCGGTGTCCAACGAGAGCACCAACAAGCTTTGGTAGCTGCAACTGGTATGGAAAGTGAAGCAATGCTGTTGTTGGGACCAGCAAGGTCCAAGGGACTCACCAAGTGCAAGAGAGTCAGAGGAGGTGCAGAGCAAGAAGGGGAGCCCACGGAAGCAAGAAAAGACCCTCCGGAGGACCCACAGGCCTAAAGCACAGGAGTCACAACAGGACCTCAGGTCGCTCATCAAAGATGGAGCCCCACAGTGTAGAGGATGCAGTGAGAACACGGATCTTCGGAAGATGAGGTGCTGGAGCTTCTTGTAGCCCGAAGATCACTGGGGTGCAGAGCCTACAAGCCTTAGCACCGACATGTTGACGTGGTGCTCAGGGGTTTGGTACCAGCAGCTTCAAGGGATGCTGCCTTACAAATTGCTGAGAAGACGGACCAGGCCTCCAGGGAGCTGCAGAACAACCACCTGTGTTGCTGGGCCTCGGAAAGTCCGTGGGACGTCGAGAGCAGCAGACCAGTCAGCTTCGTTGCAGTGCCTGCAGATGTAGGGGATTGACTCCTTCATTCCAAGGGAGATTGCTTTGGATGTCCTTGATGCCCACAGGACTGCTGGAGAATCTGGATGAAGCACAGACACAAATGACTCAGAAGACTTGCAGAGGAGCGAGACCAGGAGCAGCAGGAGTCTTCCTTGATGCAGTCTCGGTTCCATTCAAAGTCCAACGAAGTCCAAGTGTCCAAATGGTCGTAGAGTGTCTTGTTTTCAGAGGTGAGTCTTGTTCCATGACAAATCTAAGGACTTAACTACAGGAGAGCCCTTTAGTACCCTAGGGGAAGGGTTGGAATGACTCAGAGGGGGTCCCTACTAGAGGATGGGCTGAACAGAGGGGATACTCGCCTGTCCTATGTCCAGTTTCGCGCCAGAACGGGAACCAAGGGTTCTTGAACTAGCTCAAACCGGAGTATGCAAGGATAGCACCAAATGTGCCCTTTAAAGAAGTCTGGTGGCACTGCAAAGCGTCCCAACCCCAGCACAAAGTCCTGTCTGGGAGGTGGTTACTTCTCCCTGTGAAAGAAAACCTATTGTTCTACCTTCCCCTGCTCGTGCTCAGCTCAGCAGCAGGAGGGCAGAATCGTGTCTGTGGTCGGCAGTAGCACTAGCTTACTGGCAGATCCTGAAGGGCTGTTACCAGGAGAATAGGAGGGTCCCCTTGGGAGCCCCGTAGTACATGGAATCATATTCCCAACACCTGAATTGGGTTGGAGTATGATTCCAACATGTTTGGTGCCAAACATGACCAGGTTCGGTGCAGCCACTATATAGTTAGACATCTTGTAATGACCGATGTCCACTAAATACCTTAAGTTGGCTGACCACACTTAAAAGCCTGGAAAATCGACTCCAAGGTTTGTAGGGGTGTCCTGCTCATTAAGGGGCAATCTCACACTGGTAAGCAAGCACCCTGCCCTCAGGACTGAAGAGTCCGCCATAGGGGTGACATAGGTTTGAAGTGCAGTGACCTCAGATATACGGAAACATGTATCTTTGTATCTTTTGTGAGAGGTGCACACACCAGTTTACTCAGGCTTCAATGGCAGGCCTCTAGTACGAGTTTAAGGGGCCTCCCATAGGTGGCACAATACATGCTGTAGCCCATGGGAGACCCCTGGTGTACCTATGCCCTAGGTACCTAGGTACCATATACTAGGGTCTTCTAAGGGTACACCAGTAGCCAATGTGGAGGTACCAAGGTACTAACCAGAGCCAATTTAAGGGAGAGAGTGCAGATGCTGGGGTCCTGATTAGTAGGAACACAGCAGACTAAGTCCAAAATTTACTGACATCTGGCAAAAAGTGGGGGGTAACCATGAAAGCAGACCCTACTTTCCTACACAACCCCCCCCCGCAAACATAAGAACATGTGACTAACCATGCCCAGTTGAGTCTTCATTTTCTACGTTGAAATATCTGGAAAGTCCATCTGCTTTGGCATGGCCTATATTCCACTGAAAAGTCCATCCCCTGTAGTGAAATAGACTACTTCAAAAGTTTGGGGTTTTCACCCTTCATCTGTTTAAGGGCTTATGGTCTATCTGGTCAATGAAGTGAGTGCCAAATAGGTATGGCCTCAACTTCTTCAAGGCGCAGACACCAGCAAATGCCTCCCTCTCAATAGCTAACGAACGCATCTCCCCGGGGTCAGCTTTCTGCGTATAAAAGCTACTGGTTGATCCTGGCCGTCTGCATTAAGTTGTGACAAAATTGCACCTATTACTATCTCAGAGGCATCTATCTGGACAGTGTATGGTTTGGAGTAGTCAGGACTTTAGAGAATTGGAGCAGAGCACATAGCTTGCTTCAGGTCATCAAATGCCTTCTGTCAACTAACTGTCCACGGAACTTCCTTAAGCATTCATTTGGAGGTGAGATCATTAAGGGGAGTCACTATGGATCCATAACCCTTAAGAAATCTTCTATAGTACCCAGCCAGGCCCAAAAAAGCTCTCACCTGAGTCTGGGTAGTGGGAGCAATCTAGTCTATGATGATCTGGATTTTGGTCTCCAATGGTTAAACTTGGCCTCCACCCACAAGGTGGCCCAAGTACCATAACCTTGCTCTGCCCTATCTGGCACTTTGGGGCCTTGATAGTGAAGCCTGCCTTTTGCAGGGCCTCGAGTACATTTCTGAGGTGGAATGGTTGATCTTCCCAGGTGGAGTTAAAGTCCGCTATATCATCTAGATAGGCAGCACTATAGTCTTCCAGACCTGTAAAGACTTTGTTCACCAGCCTCTGAAATGTGGCAGGTGCATTTTTTAAACCAAAAGGCATCACAATAAATTGATAGTGCCCAATGGGGGTTGAAAATGCTGTTTTTGGTTTGGCTTCCTCAGAGAGTCTGACTGGCCAATATCCAGCAGTCAGGTCAAATGTACTGAGATACTTAGCAGAGGCCAACGTATCAATCAGCTCATCTGCCCTGGGAATTGTAAGGGCATCAGTCTTAGATACTCCATTGAGGCCTCTAAAGTCAACACAAAACCTCATCTCTCTTACCATCCTGGGTATGAGGTTTGGCTACATGGACTACAGGACTAGCCCAAGGGCTATTTGAAGGCTCACTGACCCCCAACTCCAGCATCTTTTGGACCTCTGTCCTAATGCAGTCTCTGACATGGTCTGGCTGTCTGAAAATGTTGTTCTTTACAGGCAGGCTGTCATCTGTGTCCACTTCATAGGGTGCACCAGGAGGTTTGACTGGGTGTCAGAAAAAGGAGACTAGGAAACTGATTTAGAACCTGTCTACAGTCAGCTTGCTGTTGATCAGTGAGGCTGTCTGCCAAGACTACTCTTTCTACTGATCCATCAACAGGGTCTTATGAGAGGAGATCAGGGAGAAGGTCACTCTGTTCCTCCTGTCCCTCATCAGTAGCTATGAGCAAGCTCATGTCAGCGCTGTCCACAAAAAGTTTTTGGCGGTTCACACGAAGTACCTTGTGGGGACTTCTTATACTACCTAGGTCAACCAAGTAGGTGACCTCACATTTCTTTTCCAGTATAGTGTGGGGGCCACTCCACTTCTCTTGGACAGTTGCTGGTGCCACAGGCTCCAACAACCACATACTCTGTCCTGGCTGCTAAACACTCAGTACAGCCTTTTGGTCCTGACAAGCTTTCTGAAGCTTATGGCTGGCCTCAAGTTTTTTGCTGGCCGTCTTCAGGTACTCTGCCATGCAAGAGTGCAGGCCAAGTACATTGTCAACTATGTCGTGTTTAGGAGGCTTGAGAGGTTGCTCCCATCCTTCTCAGACTAGACATAACAGACCCCTAACTGGATGTCCTGAGGAACCTCTCTGTAGGCAAATAGAAGGCAAGGTAGTAAGACATCCCATTTTCGCCTCAGCTTTTCTGGGACTCCCATGATCATCCACCCCTAGGAAGTAACTGTGTCCAGATGCTGTTAGAGGGTTTAAGGGGCCTATAATGTCTATCCCTTCTGTCTCAGAGGGAACCTCAACCACAGGTAGTCGTATTAAGGGGCTATTGTAGTGCCACCAGACTCACCACTTTTTTTTGGCAGTTGACACAGGAGCGAAAAAACTCCTTAGTATCTTCAGACATGTGGGGGCAGTAAAAATGAGGGACAAGCATGTCCCACGTTAAGACTTGCCCAAGATGTCATGCAAGGGGAGTGTTGTGTGCTGCGATCAATAGGAAACTCCTGAATTTCTGAGGTATGAACAACATCCTGGTGGCACCAGGCTTGGGGTCTCTACTTTCAGAAAACAGAAGCCCATCTTCTTAATAAATCCCATTGGACCCACTAACAATAACTGCATCCTCAGCAGCAGCTTGCTGTCTGAGATATTCCAGAGAGGGGCAGCCTTGTGCTTCAGACTCAAATCTTCCTTGGAATATCTCCCTGCTCCTAGTAGCTCTGCCTTGTCAGGCACAAGCTCCTCTGGGACAGTTCCTTCACAAGTACTGAGATCTTCTTACTCAGGAGGCTGATTCTCACTAGGAATCTGAGAGGAGGGCAAATCTTTACCCTTCCTGCTCCTTCTCTTGGGAGATGGCTGGTCCATTCTTTCAGGATCCAGGGCTCCTTCACTGCCTAATCTCTTTGTCTGAGCCCTAATGGCTGTAAAGGCACTGGCTGAAATTCCAATCATTTCTGCATGCACTCCAATTCAGACCAGGATGAAGTTTCCAAATCATTACCCAGTAGACAGACCACAGGTAGGTCTGGGGATAACACAACTCTTTTTGGGCCAGTTACCCCTCCCCAGTTGAGATAAACAACTGCCATGGATTGATCAATCCGCCATTGCTAGCATTGGTCACTTGGTAAATCTGACCAAGTAGGATTTGCTCAGGAGACACAAGTTTATCTGTCACCATAGTGACATTGACCCTGGTGTCCCTGTAAGCTACAGCTTCCTGACCATTGATGAGAGGCTATTGTCTGAATTCGCCCAAGTTAGTGGGACTTACAAACAGGGTGGCAAGTTCCATGTCGCTATCACAGACCAAAACAGCCTTCGTGGGTGTCCTGACTAGGCCAGAACCCACTTCACTACCCAAAGTTAACCCACCTAACCGCTTGTGGGCAGTACTACTACCAGTGCTATTGTTGGGGGCACTAGGAGTCTTAGTGGTAGCAGTAGGATTGGTGCTAGACATAGAGCAATTGGTATCCTTTGCCCATTGGCTTTTTTCCTTACACAAATAGCACTGAGGTTTCTTGTTAGAAGAGGAAGAGGTGTGGGACCCAGCCCCAGATGAAGGTTTTTGGGGACCTTCAGAACACTCATTCTTATGTTTAGCTTTCTCCTCACCTTTCTTTTGGGCCTTAGAAGAATCTTGCTATTTCTGGTCACCACCATGAGACTTGTGTTTCACCAGGAAAGCCAACGTTTAGCTGCCCAGTCCCCCTGAGGAACCTTCTGAGCTTTACAGGCCCTCTATAAAGTAGTAATCCACTTGTGGATGTCATCACCCTTCTGGTAAGGAGGGACTATCCTGCTCAAGTTCCTAGTGTCAAAGGAGTGTTACCTAACACTAGGTTCACTATTTTAAAAGATGTTACTCTCAGTAAAGGTCATGTCAATCTCAGTTACGTTATCTGTGTAGTCCATTTCAAGGGTGATAGTGCTTGTGCTTCAGTGTACAGGACACAATTTTAACGAGGCATGATTCTAGACAGGCTGTCTCTGTACATTAAAGTACTGTAACTACTTCTGTTCTTCCTTGTGCCTGTTACTAGCTCTTAAGTCTTCTAGCCACTATGTCGAAGAACTTTGTCAGTCGGCAGTTTAGTTGGGTCTCCTCTGGTTTAAAGCACAGCTTCACAGCCTGACTACAGCTTCTTATGCCCTTTTGGTTCCATATTACTCGGAGTAAGGCGCGCCTTATGTCCATCAAGCTTGGGCAGATACAGATTATATGTATTAAGTCCTCATTTCCTGTTCCACAAAAACGGCAGAGGTGTTCTTCTGCTCTCCTTTTACAGGTTGCCAAGTGAGGAAGGATTGGTAGAATGCTGAAGCGCAGTTTTAGAAAATTTTCTTTTGTCCTCTGTGTAAGTCCCGTTTTCAGATATACTTGTGGCTTAAGAGCTTTGTAATCATTCAGCACTGTCCATTCATGAGCCCTCTTGGCTAGAATTTCCTTATCTTCTATTGTTGATATCATTTTTGTTACCACCTTTTTGAAGCTTCTATTATCTGTGAATGACACCCAGAGGTTTGTCAATTCGAGATATTCTAGCAGGTACCTCTTGGCTGGTGATTTTTCTCAGGTAGACAGCTCGGTCCATTGATGGGCATTTAAGGTTCTCTTCCAGGGGATACTCATCAATAGTCATAAGCACTGAATAGTCCCGCCCACGTGCGGGACCCCGGAGCAATAGCCAATAGTATGCATATATCTACATATATATATATATAAATACATATAAATACGCATAAAATAACCATATCTATATAGATAATATGCATATAAATATACATATGCAGCCCAATATACACCATACTAGGCTAAAAAAACTGCCATTGTTGCCTGTAAAATCTTTACATTTGCTAAATAAACACATATAAATAACATTATATGACAATGCAAAGAAGAAAACACTGCCTTGGTTTTCTTTAAAACACACAACCTTTATTTTCAAAGGTAAAAACAGGCAGGATCATAGAGGCAGCTTTAGCCTAGATAGGCTTCATTGTAACAGAAAAATCTGGCGCCGTGCCTTTAAGACCTCTGTGAGCCTCCAGGCTCCCATCATGCACCACAGGTGACAGTTAGGTCAGTTCTTTTTTCCGGCTCCTGTGAGGATCCTGGAGCATTGAGCTCGCCAGTTGGTGATATATTTTCACTTTCTTCTGGTTTTTCTCTAATTTTTTCGTCTTTACTCGACGTCTTTAGTCATTATCTGACTAATCCAACAATTTTTTGCTGTTTTTTGGCTATTTTTCCAGTCACAATGCCGGCCTTATTTGTTAAGTGTCCGGCCTGTGGTAAAAAAATGGCCAAGACAGACCCTCATTCGGTCTGTGTAGCTTGTCTACCATCTTCTCACAAGCCAGAACTCTGCTACCACTGCAGCAAGCTTTCAAATAGGACTTTGAGAGAGAGAGAGAAGAGCAGGCTTCAGTCCCTGCATGATAGAGGAACTGTGAGTGGAGAGAAGAATTTCATTCCAGGAAGCCGCCTTCTCAGCACAAAGAGCGCAAGGACAGAGGGGAGAAGAGGAAACATCGGTCTCCTTCAACATCGAGGAACAGATCTTCTTCCAAGGTACCTGTGTGCTCTAAATCAGCATCGAAATCACCGTCGCGGCATACGTCGACGTCGAAGCATCCCCCGCCGTCGAAGAAGAGTTCGCCGTCGAAGCAAGGTGAGAAGCGACATGAGCGTAGGCGGTCCCGGTCTGGCTCGCCTGCGACTGCAAGAGGGCGGGACTCGATGTCGTCTCATCGACGTCGACGGTCGCCGTCGAGAGGCTCGAAACATCAGTCAAGGTCGCCGTCGAGAGGTGCCATGACGTCGACGTCGAACCGGGCAGTAGAGGTTTCGACGACGAAGAGCCCCAGTCATGCGACGTCCAGGCACACGACGCCGAGAAAATCATCGCCGTCGAGGCGCCTGACGTCGACGCCTAAGAGGCAATCGTCGTCGAAGAGGTCGCCGCCGAGGAGGTCGCTGCCGAGGAGGTCGCCGTTGAGGAAGTCGCCGTCGAGGAAGTCGCCGTTGGAAAAAATCGACGTCGAGGAGGCTGTCGTCGACGTCTCCAGCAGCAAAGAGGCCTAGAACGGTGTCCAAAGACCGGTCTAAGGTTTCTATTGTGTCTTCCGGAAGTTCCTCTTCCTCCCCTGGGCTGCAGATTGTACAAATCTCTCCAGAGCCCTCCAGAGCACCTTCAGCTACAGGGGCTAATATCTCGCCACGATGGCTGGGGAGATCAGAGACTGGAAGATAAGAAAAATTAACCTTCCAAGGTCTCGTTCCAGGTCTCCGGTGTCTGTAAGACTTGCTTCAAGATCAAGGTCACCTCTTGTACAGGTGGTACACTCTCCAAGAAGACGTGAGCGTACTCCTCCGAGAAAGTCACCATCGGAGAGGAGGCGAACTTCACCCTCTCCTAGGTCTTCACGTCATCACTCTTCTAGAAGACGCAATGCTAGATCTTCGACAAGGTCTACAAATTCAAAGAGGAACTACTCGCCAACGCTGTCATCAACTCCTCCGAGTAGGATTTCACCGATTGATGACGTGATTACTTTTAATGAAGTTCTCTGTCGTGGTGCAGCGAAACTTAATATCGAGATGCCTGTCTCTACTGCCAAGACAACGGTCATTTTTCAGACCTTACATCAGAAGTTATCATCAAGGCCTTTACTTCCTCTGGTTCCAGGTCTGTTGGAACCTGCGGAGCACAAGTTCTTAACTCCTGCATCTTTGGGAGCGGTTCCTTCGCGGATCGCAAAGAAATATAAGGCTCCGGACAATGATCCTTTATTTCTGAGGTCTGAGCCACAACCTGATTCAGTCATCGTCTCAGCGGCTCGTAAGAATCAGACAGGAGCGGCATCATCCTCTGTGCCTCCTGATAAAGACAGCAAAGCTATGGACTCAGTAGGAAAGAAAATGTGTGCCACTTCTGCTTCCTACATGAAGGTTGCCAGCGCCTCTGCTTTACTGGGTCGCTATGACCGCGCACTATGGGATTCCTTGTCTCGGTTTGCAGAGAAACTTCCAAAAGAAGACCAGCATGATTTTCTTGAAATCCTTCATGAAGGTTGGCTAGTGGCTAACCAGGTAATTAGCGCAGCTGCAGATGCTTTCGACCTGTCTATACATGGCTATGCTCATGGACTCTGTGCAAGACGCTCAGCTTGGCTAAGGCTTACGGGTCTTAAACCTGAAGCGCAACACCGAATTCTTAATCTACCGTTTAATGGTAAATCGCTCTTTGGGTCTCATGCTGACGATGAGATGTCACGAATGAAGACGGAGCTCGATACTGTGAGAGCTGTTGGTCTCGAAAAGAGAAAGGACAACTTTAAGAAAAAATACCGTCCTTATGATCGGAGACAGAACCAGCAGAGGGTTCAAACCCCTCAGTGGTCATCATAGCAGAATCAGGGAAGATCTCAGTTCTCCCAGCGTCGTCCTGGTAGAGGTAGAGGAAGAGGGGGAATTTCCAGACAGTCTGCACCTGGAAACAAGCAGCAGTAACCAAAACAGTGAGTGCTTGCTTCCCCTGAGCCCGTTACCCACTCCGGTGGGGGGAA
This sequence comes from Lissotriton helveticus, assembly GCF_964261635.1. Taxonomy (NCBI): domain Eukaryota; kingdom Metazoa; phylum Chordata; class Amphibia; order Caudata; family Salamandridae; genus Lissotriton; species Lissotriton helveticus. The sequence continues at coordinate 381,640,182 of NC_136060.1, forward strand.
GTGTTCGTTTTTGTGGAAAAACATCACAAACGACAAATGGGTGCTGAATATTGTGCAAAATGGATATGCAATCCGATTCAAGTCTCCTCCACCTTCCATTCCTCCTCAAAAGTCTGTGTTCCATCGACTTCATCTTTTGAAGCAGGAGGTGTCTACGTTAATCTTAAAGAAAGCCATCGAGGAGGTCCCGAGGGCACAGCGTCGACAAGGCATTTACTCCCGATACTTTCTAGTTCCAAAGAAAGGTCCAAACAAGGAGTTCAGGCCCATACTAGATCTCAGGCGCCTCAATCAGTTCATTCGGCGAGAAAAGTTCAGAATGCTGGCGTTACATCAAATAATTCCCCTTATGCATCAAAAGGACTGGATGTGCTCCATAGATCTTCAAGATGCTTACTTTCACATCAAAGCATCGGAAATTTCTAAGGTTCTGCATACAAACCAGCCATTACCAGTTTGCAGTCTTGCCCTTCGGGCTAAAGTCAGCTCCTCGCACCTTTTCAAAGTGCATGGCATCGTAGCGGCTTTCCTAAGGAAGAGACATATTTTCGTCTATCCCTATCTAGACGATTGGCTGCTAAAGAGTGCGTCTCCGAGTCTGCTTCAGCAACATCTCACGTTCTGCATACATCAGCTGCGGAGGCTGGGCCTGCACGTGAACTTCAAAAAGTCTATCCTCAACCCCACACAGAGGATACACTATCTGTGCGCACTTCTGGATTCAAAGGACGCAAAAGCGTATCCTTCGAAGGAGAGACTATCCTCCATTCTCCTCAAGTGTCAAACCTTACTAAAGACTCCTCGACCAACGGCCAGACAGATCTCGTCTCTGCTAGGGTCCATGGCGTCTTGCATTTTCCTCGTCCCGAACGCCAGGCTGCACATGAGACCTCTGCAGCAGTCGCTGGAGGATCAGTAGTCCCAGTTTTCAAACCGTTGGGAAGACAAACTGTCACTTCCTCTGTCAGTGCGAATCTCCATTCGATGGTGAATGCAGAGGAGTCATCTGGTAGTGGGAGTGCCCTTTCAAGAGGACATGCCCAGACGATCGCTGGTGACAGATGCGTCCCTGCAGGGATGGGGCGCCCATCTGGGGTCCCTTCAAGTTCAAGGAGTGTGGTCAGAGAAAGAAAAGCTGTATCACATAAACATGTTGGAACTCAGAGCTGTCCATCTAGCTCTCAAGGCTTTCTTTCCAGCGCTCAAGTCATCCTCTCTGCTTGTTCAGACGGACAATACAACAACGATGTACTATCTGAACAAGCAGGGCGGAACAAGATCCAGACCCCTGTCGCTGGAAGCACAGGCAATCTGGAAGTGGCTTCTGGCTCGGGGTATGACAATTTCAGCTGTCCATCTGCCCGGCGTCCTCAACGTCCAAGCAGACGACCTAAGCAGACACTTCACAGAAGCACACGACTGGGTCTTAAAAGACGAAGTGATAAGAGATGTTTTCCAGGCCTGGGGGACACCAGAAATCGATCTCTTCGCGGACGCCGACAACGCAAAATGCCACGTCTTCGCGTGCAGGTACCCACAACGAGGGTCCAAGGGGAATGCTCTATGGATGGACTGGTCAGAGATATTACTCTACGCTTTTCCACCGATTCCACTCATTCCCTTGGTGATCAAGAAACTGTACAAGTCGATGACAGGCATGATTCTAGTGGCTCCGGATTGGCCTCGCCAATAGTGGTACCCGGATCTCCTGCATCTATCCAAAGTACCGTACAGGAGGCTTCCTTGCTGTCCGGATCTGCTGACGAGAGAGAACGGCAGGGTGTTCCTTCCCAACCTGCCGTCCCTGAAGCTAGCAGTAGGGTTCCTGAGTTCGTCCAGTATGGACATCTAGGACTCTCGCAGGACTGTATGCACATTTTAAGAGAGGCAAGGAGAGCTTCTACAAGAAAGACGTATGCTTTCAAGTGGAAGCGGTTTTTCATGTGGTGTGCTGCTGAAGGTCATGACCCGATTCGAGGTCAGGAACAGGTACTGTTACCATACTTACTTACTTTGGCCAAAGCAGGTTTACAGTATTCCTCTATTAAGGTATATCTAGCAGCAATAACAGCATATCGAAAGCCCCCTACCCAGGTGTCTTTCTTTCAAATGCCAGTTGTGAAGGATTTTCTGGAGGGTCTCAGGAAAGTGTATCCTCCCGTGAGGGCTCCCTCGCCTCCTTGGGAGCTTAATGTGGTTTGTCTAAATTGATGGGTCCTCCATTTGAACCTATACATAAGGCCTCCCTTCAACATCTGTCGTGGAAGGTGTCCTTCCTTGTAGCTATCACTTCTGCGCGCAGGGTGAGCGAGATTCAGGCCTTTTGTGCTACAGAACCCTATCTCGTTTTCCATGCGAATAGAGTGGTGCTTCGGACTCATCCCAGATTCCTTCCTAAGGTAGTCTCGGATTTTCACATTAATCAGTCAGTGACGCTACCTACGTTCTTTGCTAATCCGAGCTCTTCAGCTGAAAAAGCTCTACACTCTTTGGATTTGAAAAGAGTTTTGAAGTTTTACCTTGATAAAACTAAGAGTGCTAGAATGGTGGAGTGGTGTGGCTCACTGGTTAGAGGCGGCAGACCCGTAAGCAGAGAAGGGCCTGAGACCAGGGTTCAATTCCTGACGAGGCAGGGTCGTGGACCAGGGTCAAAACGGACTCGATAATTCTCGCCTCGGTGCCTACTCTAACCAGGGAACACACTCGGCAACTCTGGGCATTAAGCTTGCCTCATCTCTACAACGGCCCCCCACAGACGCCAGGGATGCCTGGTTTCACCTTGGAGATACCCAGAAAGGGACCATCTCACAGGGAAAACCAGGACGGGTTCCCCAGCGGTCTTTCAGCGCCAGGATACTCCTTGGAGTCGCAGTGCGCTTTACAAGTACACCCACATTTACATTTACATTTACAGAATGACTGATCATCTGTTTATGAACTACGGTCCTCTGAATACGGGCTTGCCTGCTTCTAAGAGGTCCATTTCTAGATGGATTGTGGCATGCATTTTGTTATGTTATCAGTTGGCACGGAAACAGCTCCCGGGTAGACTGAGAGCGCACTCCACTAGAGGAAAGGCTGGTACTATAGCAATGCTTAAAATTTTTCCTGTTCATGAAATTTGTAAGGCAGCTACATGGCGTTCGGTTCACACCTTTGCCCGCCATTACTGCCTTGATTCTGATACTCAGGCGGATGCCCAAGTTGGTCAGGCATCCCTGAGGAATTTGTTTGGGTAATATATATATTAGTATACTGTTTAGAGAGTCTGGTATTCGTCCGCAGGGTATGGGATGGGCTTGCTACTCTATTCAGTGCTTATGACTACTGATGAGTATCCCCTGGAAGAGAAGGATTAGTTGCCTACCTGTAATCCTAGTTCTCTTCCAGGGGTATACTCATCAAAGTCATAAGCACACCCACCCGCCTCCCTGGGCGAATACCAGAGCTGTCTATTTTACATGTTACCCATGCAGTTATCACACTGTTATAAGAACTGACCTAACTGTCACCTGTGGTGCATGATGGGAGCCTGGAGGCTCACAGAGGTCTTAAAGGCACGGCGCCAGATTTTTCTGTTACAATGCAGACTATCTAGGCTAAAGCTGCCTCTATGATCCTGAAAATAAAGGTTGTGTGTTTCAAAGAAAACCAAGGCAGTGTTTTCTTCTTTGCATTGTCATATAATGTTATTTATATGTGTTTATTTAGCAAATGTAAAGATTTTACAGGCAACAATGGCAGTTTTTTAGCCTAGTATGGTGTATATTGGGCTGCATATGTATATTTATTTACATGCATATTATCTATATATATATATATATGGTTATTTTATGCGTATTTATATGTATTTATATATATATATATATATATATATATATATATATATATGTAGATATATGCATATTATTGGCTATTGCTCCGGGGTCCCGCACGTGGGCGGGTCTATTCAGTGCTTATGACTTTGATGAGTATACCCCTTGAAGAGAACTAGGATTACAGGTAAGTAACTAATCCATCCTTGCTCTGCACCTCTGATTTCACGCCAACTTTTTATGTAAGCGCCTCTTCTCTCCACTGTTTGTCTCTGAAGAACAAATTCAAGATGTATTTGGGCAGGGGACACGTAATTCGGCAGCTGGAAAATTGCTCTGTATGTTCTACTGATTATTTTATCTAAATCTTATTGCACTGATAGAGTCATACGGCATATTGGTTACATCATATGCCGATGACACTCAACTCGTGGTCTCTTTGGATAAAGATTCCACCAATGCGGAGCAAAATTTTAGGAACTGCCTGACTGCTGTCTTCCGCTGGATGACAAACAACCATCTAAGATGCAATACTAACAAAACAGAAATCTTACCTCTGGGTAAAGAGGTCCTTTTCTGCCCAAAGGACTGGTGGCCTGAAGAGTCACCTGCTCTGCCCCATTCAGTGGAAATGGCTAGAAATCTAGGGATCCTATTTGACTCCTCTCTTTCCTTCGACCAACATGTAAGGAGTACGGCAAGAAGTTGTTTTAGTATCATCAAGTCCCTTAAAAAGTTTTTTTACTTCCTCCCTATGGAATCCAGAAAGTCGGTTGCAGTGGCTTTAATACTATCGCGATTGGACTATTGCAACGGTCTTATGGCCGGAGTCAAAAAATCTACACTGAAAAAATTACAGAGCGTTCAACATGCGGCAGCAAGATTAGTCCTCAAATCATCAAGAGGATCCTCTGCTTCTGCTGCACTTTTGACCCTTCACTGGTTACCCCTTCATAAAAGGATTCTGTTCAAGATCCTGCTAACCGCCTTTAGGTCCCTCAATAAGATAGGCCCGAGATATCTTATGAGACGTTTTACCCGCTATGACCCCTCAAGATCCCAAGGTTCAAGCTTAAAACTAAAGGAGGTAAGACTCTCACAGTATTGGCTTCTAAAGCCTGGAATACCATGCCCATTAACCTCAGATCCCTTGTACAGGAAAATGCCTTCAGGAAGCATTTAAAAATGTGGATTTTTGGTCTGACAGATAAGGTGGTAATGGCTGCCATTTAGACTCTAATATTTGGTTTGTACACGCGTGCAGCGCCAGGATGCTCCTTTCGGAGCGACAGTTAGCGCTTTATAAATATCCCATACAAAATATAAAATACAAATACAAAATAAAACAGTTGCATCTTTCCCTTGCATTGGTTCACTTTCATATGTGAGCATTGGCTGCAGTCGTGCTCTGATCACATGTAAAAGAGGATCCAGTGTTTGATCAGGGAGGACTTTCTTCAGGGGCTTCCTTGAAAAGTAGAATATGGAGCCCTTCTGACACAGAGCCTCTAATTGAGGTTTAAACAAACCTGTACAATTTGTAGTTGGTTACCCGGTCTAACCTCTGCCCTTCCAGGGACCATGAAAGTTTCTCTGTCTTGTTATAGTACACTGTCATTACTTTTGATTTGTTTAAGTTGATCTTTAATGCATTGTTTTGTTAAAATTTGTTGGTGGTGCCCAGAAGGTGTTGGAGTCCAACTGGAGACTGGCTTATTAAGACCAAGTCGTCTGCGTATAAAAGATTTGATAACGAGATGTCTTCCAACCGTGGGGCATGCGATTTGGTTTTATCCAGTTCCCGTGGAAGGTCTGATAGGAAAAGGTTAAACAGCATGGGAGCTAGAACGCACCCTTGTTTTAGGCCTTTGGTGGTGTCGATTTGCCCTGAAAGGTGCGTCCCAGATCCCATCTTGTTTGTGACCCAAGTATTGGTATGCAATAGGATGAGCTGTTTCAGGAGAGGCCGGGGTATCCCCAACTTTTCCAGTTTCTGCTAGAGTTTGGCGCGGTCTACATGATCAAACGCTGCGCTATAATCTATGAAACATAGGAATCGCGAGCTCTTTGCTGATTTAATCGCATCTATCAATAGAGTTAGCGCCACGATGTTCGTTGTTGTACCCTGTCCTCTGCAGAACCCTGTTTGGTTTGCAGGAATGATACGTTTTAAGGTTGCCCAAGATGTTAATTCCTCCAGGAGGAGCCCCGCGTAGTACTTTGCCTCTGTGTCAATTAGGGCGATAAGTCGATGATTACTATGATTACTCCTTTCGCCCTGCTAAAAGATTGGGCTTATTATTGATCCTCTCCGGGACAATGGACATGTCGCTGATTCCTTAATTTCCTGGAAGACTGGTACCAATGTGCCACTCCAAAAATCAGCATCATGCTTGTACATTATTAGAGGAATTCCGTTTGGGCCAGGAGCTCCTTCCGATTTCCCTTTTGATATTTGTTACTTAATCCTAGCTGCTGTTACTTCATAGTTTTTTACCTTCCTGCCAGATGGTAATTTTGAGGTCGTTATTCCTTAATCCTCCTGGTTAGCATGTTTGCCCTGGGTCTTAACCTGATTGATGTCTTCACATTGTACGGGTTTATATTTTCCTATGTTATTATCGCACGTATTTCCTCTAGCTGAGTCCCCCTCTGGGTTTTTATCATTGAAATGATTCGATAAGTAAAGTGCCCAATCAGATTCTGATATATGTGAGGTTACTCCATTATGGTCTAGCCATTGAAGGCTATGGATTGTCTTCCAGAACTTGGCGCTGTTCTTCAGTTTCGAGACATGCATTATTTTCGCCCAGAGTTCCTCATTCATTTACCTTTTCCTTTCACGGGTCTTCTTTTTCTGCAATGCCTTTAAGTTCTGTAACTCCTTTTGCAGGGCTTCATTGTGTGATCATTTACAGAGTTGTCTTAAGGTTTGGTTTACTTTCTGTTTTAGATTTTTTATCTCAGGTGTGGTTGCCTTTCCTAATAGGTTGCCCAATATATTCCCTTTGCGGATTTTTGGCTCTGTAGCATATGTTGTTCCGAGCTCCTTTACAAATCCTTCACAAGCCTCTAGTGGGTAAATTATCAAGCAGGTTTTTCGATGGATAATTATCTTTGCGTTAGTCGATAGTTCTTCTTTAACCCTTATAGTGATTTAAGTGGTCTGTAATAACCATAGAAAACTCTCAAAGTGGTAGATGTGGTGAGCAGCCTTCAGGATTATCTTGAAGGAGTGTAAAACAGCTTGTTTAACTACCTTTAGTCGACAGTGTAGATGAGATGAAAAGAACCACACAGTTTTTTATTAAAAAAAATCAATTTACTATCCAACACAATCACTAACACATTGGTATAGCTCCTACCCAGAGATATCAACACAATACACAAGAATACTTCAAAATATTCAGGTAAGTAGCACAAATATACACTGGTCTCCAGGAGGGAGACCAAACAATATACTAAGAAAGTGGAATACAAACTGCAAAGGAGAACAGGACTTGGTGCAGAAGACTCAGAGAAGCTGGAGACACAAGGAACCTCCCATGGTAAGTATCCAGGAACCAGACGAGGCTGGAGTGGAATCACCGCCACAAATCCAAAGGAAGTCAATGGAGAAGTTGCTGTTGTAGTTTTAAGGAAGAAGAACGCTTCCTGCAAGACACCAAAGAAACCATTTAGAAGACAGAAGGTTGGAGAGCCACCCCACCCATGGATGCACCAAGAACCAGGTTACCTGCACCAGTGTAGCCGGTTGCATAGGGGTGAAGTGACGCTGGAAGGTGTTATAGATGACAGTCTGAGACTTCGAAGACAATGCCTCTGGAGATGACTGTGGAGGGATCCGGTGGAATCCAAGGGTGGATTCTTGAAGTGAAGAACATGCAAGCATAGGGGTCAGAGACTATGCCTCTCAAAGGTGACCAGGAGGCATGGAAGCACCAATGTCGGGAGGTTCAGAAGAGATGACGGTGATCTTGTCGCTGCAGCTGTGAGGACCAGGCTATGCTGAGGAAGACCAGGAGCGATGCTCGAGCTGTCCCACGTCGGCTGTTGGTGTCTAGGTGGTTGGTGTCCAGCGGGAGCACCAGCAAGCCTTGGGAGCCGGAACTGGCCTTGAAAGCGAAGAGATGCTGTTGTTGGGACAAGCAAGTTACAAGGGACTTAGCAAATGCAGGAGAGTCAGAGCAGGCCCAGAGCAAGCAGAGGAGCCCACTGAAGCAAGAGAAGACCCTGAGGAGGGCCCACAGGCAGAAGGTGCAAGAGTTGCAAGGGGACCTCAGGCAGATCACTAAAGACGGAGGCCAATGGTACAGAGGATGCTGATCTTCAGAAGATGAGGTGCTGGAGGCTGGAGCTTCTTGTAGCCCGAAGTTCTCTGGAGTGGAGAGCCAGCAAGCCTTGGCAATGGTAAGTCGATGCAGTGCACAGTGGTTTATTCACAGCAGCTCTGATGAGGGATACTGCCCTCAAAATTTCTGAGAAGACAGGTCAGGCCTCTAGGGAGCTGAAGAACCACCGCCTGTGCAGGTGGGCCTCGGTAAGTCCATGGGACTTCAGGAGCAGCAGACTGGTCAACTTCTTTGCTGTAGATGAAGTGGAGTGACTCCTTCATTCCAAGGGAGATTACTCCGTATGTCTTTGTTGCCCACAGGTCTTCTGGAAAATCTGCATGAAGTGCAGACAGACGACACAAAAGACTTAAAGAGCAGCAAGACCAATTGAAGCAGGAGTCTTACTTGATGCAATCTCTGTTCCAGTTAAAGTCCGAGTGTCCAGACAGTCAAAGATTGTCTTGGTTTCAGAAGTGAGTCTTGTTCCATACTGAATCTAAGGACCCTCACACAGGGGAGCCCTTAAGTACCCTAGAGAAAGGGTTGGAATGACATCAACACAGTTGGTTGCTCCATGGTTCGAGGGCACTGTTCATAAATTACACAACCTACTGCCCTCATCCCGCACCACAGCCATGGCCTACCGATGCCAGCACCATCGACTCCAGTTCGTCATCCGACAGCAGCACCCCAGCAACAACGCCATCCCTGCTTGCACCGTGACTTGCCAGCACTGTGACAAGTACAGCGTCCCTTTGCAGCGCAGCCCTAATCTCACCGTCGCCACTGGACGACCGTCACTGAGCCGCTTCCTGCACATGACCTGAGGGCACCATACGCCACACCGCTGCACTTCACACTGCAGCCATGATGTCTGCCGACGCTGGTGCTCCCGCGTCGGCAGACCCTCAGATACTGTTACCAGGAGTACAGGGTGGTTTTCTACGGAGGCCCTCAGTACATGGAATCATACTTCCAGCACAGGAATCGGGGTTGGGGTATGATTCCAACATGTTTAATACCAGACAGGACCAGGTTCGGTGCAACCACTATATAGTTAGATATCTCGTAATGACTTATGTTCACTATATATATTAAGATGGCTGACCGCACTTACAATGCCTGGAGAATCAACTAATGCAGGGGCACCCTCACACTTGTAACCAAGCACCCTGCCCTCAAGACTGAAGAGCCTACCATTTGGGTGACTTATAGGTTTTAAGTGCAGGGACCTCGTACATAACTAACTCACACAGGCTGCAGTGGCAGGTCTGTAGTCAGAGGTTAAGTAGCCTCCCACGGGTTGCACAGTACATGCTGCAGCCCATGGGAAGCCCTTGGGAGACCCATGGTGTACCTATGCCCTGAGTACCTCAGTCCCATATACTAGGGACTTACTCCAGTATTGGAGCTTTCATAGATTCACATACCTGAATCATTGCCCCGTCGTCGAGACGGGAGTCTCCGGTATATAAAAAAGTAATGGTTAGCAGTATAGCTAACTGTAAAAAAGGCCTAGGCCCATCTTTCTTTTGCAACCCATAACTTTCGTTATGTAAAAAAGGACCAAACTTTTCTCTTAGCCAATCAGAGGCACTCACCCTCTAGAACCCTCCTGAGAGAACCTCTTGCCCCTCAGATTTTCTACCGGCACGTTGTGCTAGGGAGTCTCCTTTGAGTTCTTCTCAAAATCTGGATTTCCAACTTTGTTCAACTGCGAGGAGTTCGATCTGCAACACGTGTGACTTCAAGGGCCCGACGACTCCGGAACCGAATCCGGCTCTTTGTAGCTCAACAAGAGGTCACCGATGCCCTGCATTTCTAAAGGTATTGTTTTGCGGGTCTCCCCGACACCATAGCTGGCCTGCGACGCCGTGCACAGACAGAACTGTTTGTATTTGTTTTTCACAATGCTGTGATAGCCCTGGGTGGAGCTATTGACTTCTAGAAACTGTATTCTAAGTCTATTTTTGATTATTGAGATTTCTGAGATCTGTATGGTGTTTTTTTTTAATCGTTTTTGGTCTTGTTTGCATAAATAAAATATTGGATATTTTTCAGAAATTGGTGTGGTGTCCTTTTGTAGTGTTCTGTTGATTATGTGCAAATGCTTAACACACTGCCTCTGTGATAAGCTTGCCTACTCCTGCCAAGCTACCAAGGCGGTGAGCAGGGGTTATTTCAGTAGTGTATCCCCCTTATCCTGACTAGGAAGAAGGGTCCCTACTTGGACAGAGCAACAACCTGCCAACTAGAGACCCCCATTTCTAACAGGAGGGTACTCCCCTGTTCTTTGTTCAGTTTTGCGCCAGAGCTCAAACCAAGGGTTCCTGAACTGGCTCAAACCGGAGTATGCAAGGAAGGCACCAAATGTGCCCTTCAAAGCAGTCTGGTGGCGATGCAAAGTGTCCCCATCCCAGTCCAATATACTAAGTCATGTCTGGGAGTTGTGACAGGAAACCTATAGTTCTACCTTCCCCTACTCAAGCTCAGCTCAGCAGCAGGAGTGCAGAATCCTGCCTCTGGTCCGCAGCAGCACTAGCTTTCTGGCAGACCCTCAGATACTGTTACCAGGAGTACAGGGTGGTTTTCTACGGAGGCCCTCAGTACATGGAATCATACTTCCAGCACAGGAATCGGGGTTGGGGTATGATTCCAACATGTTTAATACCAGACATGACCAGGTTCGGTGCAACCACTATATAGTTAGATATCTCGTAATGACTTATGTTCACTATATATATTAAGATGGCTGACCGCACTTACAATGCCTGGAGAATCAACTAATGCAGGGGCACCCTCACACTTGTAACCAAGCACCCTGCCCTCAAGACTGAAGAGCCTACCATTTGGGTGACTTATAGGTTTTAAGTGCAGGGACCTCGTACATAACTAACTCACACAGGCTGCAGTGGCAGGTCTGTAGTCAGAGGTTAAGTAGCCTCCCACGGGTTGCACAGTACATGCTGCAGCCCATGGGAAGCCCTTGGGAGACCCATGGTGTACCTATGCCCTGAGTACCTCAGTCCCATATACTAGGGACTTACTCCAGTATTGGAGCTTTCATAGATTCACATACCTGAATCATTGCCCCGTCGTCGAGACGGGAGTCTCCGGTACATAAAAAAGTAATGGTTAGCAGTATAGCTAACTGTAAAAAAGGCCTAGGCCCATCTTTCTTTTGCAACCCATAACTTTCGTTATGTAAAAAAGGACCAAACTTTTCTCTTAGCCAATCAGAGGCACTCACCCTCTAGAACCCTCCTGAGAGAACCTCTTGCCCCTCAGATTTTCTACCGGCACGTTGTGCTAGGGAGTCTCCTTTGAGCTCTGCTCAAAATCTGGATTTCCAACTTTGTAGAAGCTTCATATTCAGGCTATTTCTTCTGGATTAGAGAAATTAGAATCTATTTCTTATCTACATTCCTGAAAATGGCTGGAAAGGATAAAAAGGGTCTGTTTAGAGCCTGTGCCACCTGCCCTAAAAAGAGACTCTACACAGATGACCCACATGAAGACTGTATATATTGTCTTTACCCGGACCACCAAGCAAAGGATTGCAAGGTATGTCGCACTTTCTCTAGTAAAACCCTTAGAGATCGTGAAGGACGTCTGCTAATTTGGCTTCCGAAGATCAAGGCCAGAAAGGAGGTGGTTTCTAGCGATAGCGACCAGGAATCCTCTACTCCTCAGGCTCATTCCTCAGGGGACCATCCTGAGAAGTCCCTAAAAAACACCAACCAAGGGTCTTCCTGGCGTAGTCCTTCAAAATCTCCTCAGAAAAAATCAAAGGAGAGTAAAGGACTCACTTTAAAAGAGAGAGAATCCAAAAGAGCCTTTTCTGAGCCTTCAAATACACCACAATCGGCTCCGGCGTCATTCAAGAAGCCATCTAGTATTCCTGAGGAGAAGGTTAAAAAATCCACATCGCCGAAGGGAGCGTCGACGAGACCGTCGACGAAGAAATCATCGACTACGGCGACGACTAAGGTACAGGAGTTACCAGTAGTAGTATTGGAGCCAGCGTCGACGACGAGATCGTCGACGGCGGAGGCGTCGACAGCGAAGGTATCGACGACGGGAGCGTCGACGACGACAGTGTCGACGCCAGTGACATCGTCGACGACGGTGAGGACGGCGACGGCAGTGTCGACTACGAGATCGTCTTCGACGGTGATGTCAATGAGATCGTCGACGGGAACGTCAACGACGATTACTATGTCGTCGGCGAGGAGTGGATCTATGGCGCTGACAACAGCTTCGTCGACGGTGGTATCGACGAAAAACCCCGGAAAATAGCAGGAAGAAGATCACGCCAGCAGTAACTTCGCCTAGTAAAATTACTCCATTGGTCCCGTTGCAACTTTTGGAGGAAGAAGAGTCAGAAGATGACTCGTTCAATTCCGGCCACTCCAGTCCGAAGTACGGAAAACCTGCTGGACACTGCTCCGCTGAACCGTCAGCAGCAGGATCCTGTGACAACAGATGATGATGATGACCGTGAAGAAGGGGAACTACCAGAACCCCACAGAGAATGGAATGATTATCTGATTTCTTCTCCGCCTTCGCCCACCCAAGTACCGGCAGATTCTCCACCGGTGGATATTGGTGGATTCCACAAATTAATGGAGAGGGCAGCGAAAAGATTCCAACTGCCAATGAAAACAACTCAAACAGAATATTTTCTTTATGACTTTAAAGAGCCATATCAAAGATCAGTCAGGTCTATACCAATTATTGACCACATACGGAAGGAAGGATTGCAGGTCATGACAACTCCAGCAACGGTTACACCGGTACTAGGGAGGCTGGATAAAAAATATAAGGCACCTGCGGAGGCTCCAGCGTGTTTACTGGGCCATCCTAAACCGGACTCCATCATCTCGCAAGCAGCGCAGCAGAAGTAAAAAAATCCAGCAGCACCTATTTCTGCACCTCCGGACAGGGAGGGACGGCGTTTAGATAACGCAGGAAAAAGATTCTCCTCCATGTCAGCGCTCCTGGTCAGAGCTGCTAATGCCCTTGCCATCCTGGGCAGATATGACAGACAGCTGCGGTGTGATGTAGCACCCTATATCGACCTCCTCCCGGAAGACTCTAAGCAGGAGGCGAAGAAGGTTCTACAAGAAGGAGAGAGAACTTCGGCTGAAGTTATTGATTGCGCTATGGACATAGCTACCACAGCGTTTCGTTCCCTCGGAGGAGCAGCAGTTTTGAGGCGCCACGGTTGGCTGAGGGCCACTTCCTTTAGACCAGAGGTCCAAAATAAGATTCTGGACCTACCCTTTGATGGGGAGGATCTCTTTGGGCGCATGGTGGATGACACCCTTCAAAATATTAAAAAAGACACGGATACAGCGAAATCCTTAGGTGCATTACAGTACTGGAAGGGGCCTTTTCGAGACACCCGTGGAAGAGGACAACCCTCGTATAGAGGTGGATACCAGCAAGGAAGATATACATCCTATCCTTCCTCTTTGCAGCCCTATAGGCAGCAATATGGGCAGAAACAATCTGGAGGCTACTCTAAGTCAACTCCCAGAGGACGGGGAGGTAATTCAGGAAGAGGTAATAATAAAACACAATGACAACCTACAGATTGCGGATCCTTCTCCTCCTATCCTTACAAATGTTACCCTGGGTGGAAGAGTGACTCATTATTTACCACAGTGGCGGAAGATAACATCGGACAAATGGGTTCTCCACGTGATACAATTCGGACATACATTAGAAATCCTCCACTTCCCTCCTCGAACACCACCGACATATCAAGAAGCAAAACACCTATCCCAGATGCGTCGGGATTTTCGGGTAATGCTCCGAAAGGGAGGAATAGAACCGGTGCCGAACTCCCAGAGAGGAAGAGGAGTTTATTCCCGTTTCTTCTTGATCAGAAAAGATGCTCTGAGGTGGCGTCCGATTTTGGACTTAAGGTCCCTAAATGCCTACCTCAAAAAACAGTCATTCAGAATGGTAGCCCTGTAGGATATTCTGCTGCTCTAAAACCCAGGGGATCAGATGACCTCCCTCAATTTACAAGATGCATATTTCCATATCCTCATCCATCAGTCCCACAGAAAGTTACTTCTTTTTTCAGTGGCGAAAGACCATTACCAATTCAAGGTGCTACCATTCGGCCTAAAGTCTGCACCGAGAATATTTACAAAATGTCTGGCGCCGGTGGCGGCCTATCTAAGAAGACAAAAACACCAGATATTTCCATACCTGGACAACTGGTTGATAAAGGCACCGTCGCAGGAAGCAGCTCACGCTTCCACCGTAGCATGCATGGAGCTGTTTGCGGATCTGGGCCTGACCTTGAATGTAGAAAAATCATCTCTACAGCTATCCAGGACGATCAAGTTTCTAGGTGCAATCCTGGATACAACACAAAACAAAGCATTCCCTTCAGTGGAAAGACAGTTGGGACTCGTAAATCTAGCCATGGGATTCGGCAAAAGAAAGTCTCTTTCAGTCAGAAGATACAAGTCGCTTCTGGGAACAATGTCCTCATGCATACCACTCATTCCCCTATGTCGCTTACGAATGCGACCGTTACAAGAAGAACTGGATCTTCAGTGGTGCCAAGCAAAGGGATCCTTTGAGGACAAGATAAGAATCACGCGTGCAATGTTGCAGGCAGCAAAGTGGTGGACTCGCAGGAACAATATCTCTGTGGGTCTCTCTTACCTGACCGAACCAGCTCCGTTGGTGGTCACCACGGATGCCTCTCTCGAGGGATGGGGAGCTGTCCTACAGGAGTTACAGGTCAGCGGTCGATGGCGCAAACCAGAACAACACCTTCACATAAACCTATTGGAGTTAAGGACAATAGGATTAGCATTGTTGGCCTTCCTGACAAGAATAGAAGGAAGATCAGTGTTAGTGCGGACAGACAACACAACTGCAATGCACTATATAAAAAAGCAGGGAGGATCAAGATCTCTGGGTAAGAGTGGTCTGCTTAATTCAGACACTCTGTTCATCACCACCCCCTTTTCTGAATTGTTTTTGGCCACTATAGGTGTGGCAGGGTATACTCAGACATGAGTCCCTTGCTCACTGCTCCATCAGGATTCAAGCAAGCCGGGCCGACGACGGCTGAAATGCCAGAAACTGGTCTCCGGAAGCTTGTATCCTTTCTGGTGAAGAATTGGCTTGGTAGTTTGGTCTGCCCTGTTCCCATGATGCACTGGGCCAGGGACAGACTAATTTGCATATAGCCAGGTTCTGAGCTGGGATGGGGCAGTGAGCTAAATAACGGTGATGGATCAAGCCCTGATCTTTGGACTGGGTAAGAGTGGTCTGCTTAATTCAGACACTCTGTTCATCACCACCCCCTTTTCTGAATTGTCTCTGTCAAAAGAGGCACAGAAAATATGGAAATGGGCGATAGATCACGGAGTGACTCTGAAAGCCATACATCTTCCAGGAGATCAAAACACGACAGCGGACACCCTCAGCAGGCAGAAAACGACCTGTCACGAGTGGGAGCTGAATCAGGACACACTGATGTCCATCTTTGCCAAGTGGGGAATACCAACGGTGGATCTATTTGCCACAGCCCAGAACAAGAAATGCCGATTCTTTGCAAGTTGGCGTCACCAAAGGGGATCATAGGGAAATGCGTTTTCGATGGCATGGTCAGGCGTCTTTGCCTACGCATTTCCGCCGATTCCCCTCCTGCCACGAGTGCTCACAAAGATGAAAAAAGAACCGTGCAGGATGATACTGATAGCTCCTTGGTGGCCCAGGCAGCATTGGTTCACAGAGCTGCTCCTTTTATAGGAGACTGAGCCAATACGTCTTCGACCAATTCCAACACTACTGACTATGGAGAAGGGACAAGTACGACATCCGGACCCGACATCATTGCAATTAGCGGTCTGGCTCCTGACTACGGGGAATTTCAGCACTTGAACATTCCAGCAGAATGCAGAGAAATTCTGGCAAAAGCAAGAGCCGGAAAGCACTGATAGAACGTACAGGATGAAGTGGAAGAGATTCTGCTTATGGTGTCAGGAGAATGCCTTACATCCCCTGCGGGGAGAGGCGCATCAGATTATCCCATATTTGCTACAACTAGCGAAATCGGGATTAGCCCATGCATCTATTAAGGTGCATTTGGCAGCAATTTCACGATACAGGAGAAACTCAGCACGTCCTTCTCTGTGGTCGGAGAGAATTGTGAAGCAATTTATGAAGGGGTTATTTCGAGTTTACCCACCCATCAGACCTCCACCACCTGTATGGCAACTGAACGTTGTCTTGTCACAACGTATGAAACCGCCATTTGAGCCAATACATAAAGCTGATCTAAAATTCCTCTCCTGGAAGGTGGCTCTTTTAATAGCTCTAACATCAGCCAGAAGGGTAGGAGAAATACAAGCCCTTACAACGCAAGAACCATTTCTCCAATTCAGGGAGGACAGATTAGTCCTCAGAACGAATCCAAGATTCATTCCGAAAGTACCAACAGCTTTCTATTTAAATGAGCCCTTAATCTTGAAAAGATTTTTTCCTCAACCATCAACGGCGGCGGAAAGGACTCTCCCCACTCTGGATGTCCAACGTTGCCTGCAGTTCTATTTGCAAAGGACAAAACCGTTTAGAAAGTCTACACAATTGTTTGTGGCATTTAGTGCCCCCAGAAAAGGTTTCCCGTTGTCAAAACGAGGAATCTCAAGATGGATCTCAAGTGCTATCCAGTTCTGTCACCAAGCAGCGGGAAAACCATTGACTGCACGTGTTCGTGCGCATTCCACAAGAGCGGTATCAACCTCAACTGCTCTATTTTCAGGCGTCTCCATACAAGACATCTGCAGAGCAGCCACCTGGAGGAGTACGCATAACTTCACCAGGCATTACTGCCTAGATGCTCATGCAAGGAGCGATGTAGCAGTGGGACAAGCAGTGCTGCGGAACCTTTTCCAATAACGGTGAGCCTCTTTCTCATCCCTCCTTCCTTTCTTGGGTAAGAAAAGCACATTATATTGTTGATTGATATTGGATATGTCATTGAGAGCCAATATGTCTATATGTATATATTGATATGGTTACTACTGTGTGTGACAAAGACAAAATGTGCTATAAATTACTGCTCGCTATTCTGATTCAGGTATGTGAGTCTATGAAAGCTCCAATACTGGAGTAAGAAAACAAGTTACTTACCTGTAACTGTAGTTCTCCAGTATTGGAAGCTTTCATAGATTCACATACGTCTACCCTCCTCCCCTGAGAGGCTCACCTCGGATTGGGTACGGAAAGTATTATAGCACAAGTGCCCGAAAATCTGAGGGGCAAGAGGTTCTCTCAGGAGGGTTCTAGAGGGGGAGTGCCTCTGATTGGCTAAGAGAAAAGTTTGGTCCTTTTTTACATAACGAAAGGTATGTGTTGCAAAAGAAAGATGGGCTTAGGCCTGTTTTACAGTTAGCTATACTGCTAACCATGACTTTTTTATGTACCGGAGACTCCCGTCTCGACGACGGGGAAATGATTCAGGTATGTGAATCTATAAAAGCTTCCAATACTAGAGAACTACAGTTACAGGTAAGTAACTTGTTTTCTTATAAGGGCACACCATTTGCCAATTGTGGAAGTACCAAAGTACATTCCAGAGCTAATGAAGGGGGGGGAGCATAGTTGCTGATTTACTGATTAGCAGGAACCCAGCAGATTAAGTAAAAAACACACTGACACCAGGTAAAAAGTGCGAGTAACCATGAAAGCAGATCCCACTTTCATACAATCAGCTAAACTGGCGTCCCTCCTGTGCCTGATAACTTGCAAGCGAGTTTCTGATGTCAGGGCATTGGACATCACAGGTAGACTGCTAAAGGGGTGACATTTTAAGTAGAACGAAGACCAACTCCAGAGTGATCTCGTACCCGGCTTTCTTGCACTCTCCCAAGTTAGGCATAGTCAAATGCATTAAATGTATGAAGCTATGACAGAAGACCTCCGTCCTCAGGGAGAAAGACAGCTTCTTATTGCCCTAGCAAAACTGTATAAGGCAGTCACGTCCCCTACCATCGTTACACGGGTCAGCCATGTAAGAAGAAGGCATTGACACCCATAAGTTTGGGGCTCACTCCACCCGAGGAGGCATGGCGTCTAAAGTGTCCTCCTTTGGGGTTTACTTAGAGGATATCATGGATGCGGTAGACTGGTCCTCAGACTCTGTCTTTGAAAGTTTTTATTTTAAGCCACTCCCTAACACCCCCTTGTTGTGAATAAGCTTTAAATTAGCATAATACACGCCTCCGGTCCTGACATAGATTATAACATTTCCTCGCTTCCGTAAAGGAATTTTTCAATTCTATTGAGGACTCAGAGGCAAGGATTATCCCACGGGGGCCATGGATTGACGCCACCCATCCACCCCCTGAGATTTATATGAAACGTAGTAAAAGAAATCAAGTTAGTAATTTCAATGTTTATAGTGTTGCAGTGCTTGATAAAATCGTGGTTAAGTGCCTTTTCCTGTTTGCAATGGAAGTCCGTACATTTGGAAGTAACGTTTGAGTCTTATCAGACGGAGTGCGGAATATTGTCTTCTATTGCAGGTAAGGATTTGGGCAAGCAGGAATAATGGTTGATCCTGGCTGTTCGTCGCTCGATGAAAGAAGATGAAAGGACACTGTTGGAGGACTATGACGGCCCTTGGATGTTTTGATTGTTTGATCTCTGATGAACTCATATGAACTTTATCCTTAATGTTCATGGGATCTGTGGTTTTTGATGTTTTTCATGGCTGATGTTTTAATAAAGTGAAGAAAAGATAGCATAATCCTCGCCTCTGAGTCCTTAATAGAATTAAAAGTTTCCTTTACGGAAGCTAGGAAATGTTATATTCCAGCAAATTTTTCGCAGATTTTTAATTTATAGATTAACCCTTTTTTAAATTCAAGTTAAAGAAATTTGCCAATATAGCCTCAATTATAGACTGAAAAACATTTTATAACGTCAGTGCTTATCCTGGCCTTACTTAAGAAAGGCAAACATCTACACTTAAGAATGTAAATTGTAAAGAAGTGTTCTGAAATCCCCGTACATGGGCAGGACTATTCAGTGCTTAGGATTTCAATGGAGATTTCCCTAAGAGGTAACTAGGATTGCAAGTAATAAACCATTACTTCTCTTTATCTGATGCTTAGGATATATTTAGCCTAAGGGGGGGACAAATTGCTGTCAGCAATAAGTGGAAGAAAAACTAAGAGAGTTGATGTTGGTTTGGAGGGGTTATAAAATCGTGCATAGTGAAATTATGAAGTTAGAGTAGTCCAGGCGAAAGAGTCTGAGGCTGATAACTATTGTTTTAAGAAGTCTTTTTAGAGGGCAAATGTGGGATGATTCTAGTGACTTATCAGAGTAGGGTTCGATAGAGCTGTTTTTATGAAATGTATTGAATTGCACTAATGAAAACATGAACTCTGGCTCACTTATATATTTTAGGCCTCAGACGTCAGTTTGTTTGGGTCGAAGTGAGAACGCGGGACTCTATACGTTAGGAAGCAGAGGCGCCGCTCGAGAGAGACACTTGCCAGATAGTCAGCAGCACGCTACAGGAGTAGCTCACCAGTTCTGTCTTGCCTGGACCTTGGACCCTTGGGTGGAGTGATTGTTTCCTTGGAGGTTGGCCGCAGAGGAGGTGAGAGGCGCGGCGAGCGGGACTGCGAGGACCAGCATTCCTGCAGAACACCGCCAGCTGGTTCCTCTTCCCGCCCGCGCCGCACCCCCTCCCAGTGTCACGCCCCCCTGCCATTTATAAGATCTCCAGGTCACGCGCCTCGCGGGACGCGTGCGGGGCGGAGAACGGGGCGAAGACCGGGCAAAGAGCGGGCCGTTTTAGGCCGGTAGAGACTGGACTGGGCCACCCCACTTGATTTTACCACCCAACTTTTTACGTTCTCCTTCCGGGCATTTTAACTTGTGCTTACCATGGCAACCCGCGAATTTAGAGACAGAGCGGCCAAATCCAAATTGAAAAATGGTAGCATGGATGATTTCATTACTAGGACCCACACTGCAATTGATCATGAAATAACTAAGATGCAACACAGGGTCTCTTTAGAACTTGAAGCTGCTAGAAGATTGTCAGTTGAGCTAACCGCTGCTAAAAAATCCTCCCTCGGGACTATTGCATGGGCCAAAACACCAGAGCGTTCGCGTGGCACTGCTCCCACTCTGATCGTCACAAATGCCGATATTCATCAACCGCAAGTGGACAGTATACCTATGCTACAAGGGGGATCTCCCCCAAAACCCACTCTTTCCCCACAAATCCACCCGGGTGTAATTGCCGAGCAAAAGAAGGAAACCGAGGTGGGCTCATCCCCTAAAGCTACGATCAACTACTCTACGCTACTAAAAGGTGGCAACCCTCCAATACCACAAAATGGCCCATATAACAAAAGGAAGCGTAACCACACGACATATGCAAGGAAAAAGGCCAAAATAGCTAAGGCCCAGCTACCAACTAAGGCACCTCCCCCTGCTCCGTTGCCGAAAACCAAGACCTTTCCCCTGGAAATGTGCCTAGTAACCATTCCCCCACATACAGTAGTCACCCAAGAAAATAATGATCTCACCATAGAAAGCGACACTGCCGGAACTCCGCTCTGTACTATTAAAGGAAAGGACGTTGAGTTTCTGTCTGTTGTCTGGGAAACACTTAAAAAACTTCTTTCCCCTCTAGAAGTGAGATTTACACACATAGAAACACAGCTTCTGGAAATAGAAAAAAGCATTTTAAATTTGGCCACTATCACCATGCAGAATGCTAAACCAACATGTTCACACGGAACACCGCCTTCCATAATACCACCTATCCCTGTGACCCAAGTTGCTGTGAACCCGCAGGCACCTACGAAGGCCACGTCCCTGGGAACAACTAATGATACTCTCCCTCCCACCCCTGCTGTTACTTCTTCTGCCAGTCCTATTGTTATCCCCAAGGTCAAACCAATTCCTAAACCACGAACCAAGGCAAATACTTACAATCCTCCGAATAGGGCAATGCCGACCACTATCCAACCGGTGGCTGAAACTCTTCCGCCACCCCTATCAGTCATATCCGGCCAAAGGGTACCACCCTCGATAGATCAGCCCAATTCGAGGCAAAATGGCCAGAATGCTAACTATTCAACATCACAGAGAGCTAGTAGTACTAGCTACATACGCTCAAGGGGATATGTAGATCTCCCCCCCCGAGGTCAGTTCCTTTGTTGTAGTGCTGACTGGGGTAACTGAATTGACACATAACCAGCAGGAAAACTTTGACTCCTTAAAGAACAAGGTGATCCACTGGTTCGATTTCAACAAACCAATACCCAACCACCTAAGGAGTAAAATCCTTATGGTCCGGAGGGTACCCTGGGTAGGCACCACACAAAAGTCCACTAGTGGCGACTGTGTGATTGTATCCTTCGAGGATCCAAACACTGCACACGCCATTTATTCCTGGACCAACCATAGCATAACTTCAACAATAACAGCCAGACCCCTCACTTTTTTCTATCCACCCCGTCTCCATTCATCCCAGGGGGGGAATTGGAGAAGGGTCCTGGAGAGGAATCACACATGGGGAGGGCAAAGTAACTTTTGGCCAGATGTACTTGGTGGCTGGAACGGGGCACCGATCTCTAACAGATACGGGTGTCTAGAGGAAGTGGATTGACTTCCACACCTGCCAACCATCGCACCTTCACCACCCGCCCCAAAGAGCTCTCATTCTAATTCAATGGGTGATCTATCAACCCACATTGTATCAAATGTACACACGGGTGGTAAAACTCTTCCATCAACATCAAATCATCCAAAGGCTCACAAATTTAGAGTAGGGCCAGGTTGGCACGACACCCGCACACCAAAGCCACTAAACACTGATCCCCATATGAGGATTAAGGATAGCCCCCCAATATCACACAACCCCAAACTAAATAGTGCCTCATTGGATGTCCTTCCACCTAACCAATCTGGCAAAGTCTTAGCACTTGTCAGTTCGCAGATATCAGACACTAATAATACACTAGAGGCTCCGGGTCTAATCTCCATTCTCTCCTGGAATGTGGCGGGGCTATCCAATAAAGTAGATACGCCTGATTGGGGGGATCTCATTGAGGGCTACGATGTATGTCTCCTACAAGAGACATGGGCAAGAGAAAAATACTCTCGGCAGGGTTTCGCTATCTTTGATACTGAAGCAAAATGGGGAGGAAAGGGCCGACCTTCAGGAGGGCTCTCGATCTGGGTCGGGTCCCACTTGGGATGTAGGGCTACACATCAGGAAACCAATTCTTGTGATTTCCAGTGTGTCTCCCTTGAATGGCCATGTGGAGGGAAGGTCACTTTGATTAACATATATTCAAGACCAGTGGGGGTTGCAGCTACCTCGGGACCAGTGGAGGATCTAGCTCAGTTCCTTGACACACATAATTTTTCCTCCCCTCTAATTGTAGGTGGAGACTTTAGTCACCAATATGAACCACTTCCTGACTACCTGGTGGGTATATCTAGTGAAGAGTTGTGGAACATCCCCACCCTGACAGATTCAGTGACCAGGGCATGTTCCCCACTCGCAACTCAAATAATGTCGCTCACGCTTAGTCACTCGCTGAGGGCCTGCAATGGCCGGGTTAAGGGTGACATCCCGCCTAAAAATACCTTTAATAGGCTGGGCTATGAGTCACGGATTGACTACATAATGGTTCCAACTAGGGACTGGAGGAAAGTCAAAGACTTTCGAGTTATCCCCAGACTTGATAGCGACCACAACTTGCTCTCACTAAAATTTGAAATCGATGGCCGGCAAATAGACAAGGTCGACAACAATTCTGCATCACAGTCTGATCTTGTGTTATCCAGCAATAGGCGCAAAATTAAATGGGCCAAATTGCTGGAGAACCATAGTAACATTGAGAGACTCTATGCACTAGTCGTCCCCGCCTTGGAAAAAGTAGAGCGTTGTATGTACCACTCAGTTAGTGAATCTGAAATCAATCTTACAGGTAGTTTAGGGGTACCCACTCCCCCTTCATGTAAGCCGGCACAATTGTCTGAACTCGGTAATATTCACTCTGAACTATGCACTAATGTTGCAGAGGTGCTGAACCCAGTGGCCAGGCCTCACAAGCCCAAGCAGAGAAGAGCCACCTGGTTCAATGCCTCCTGTAGGGAAGCAAAATCTATATTATTGAAATCACTCAAAGCACGAGACAATTTAAACGTAATCAGGGAGAGACGTCTAGCTTACAAATCAGCCCGCCATGCTGCAAAAATAGACTGGGACGAGGGGAACTGGTCTAAAATAACAGCTGCCCTTGCATGTCAAGACTCACGAACTTTCTGGCAGATCGTTAGGCACGGCTCGGCCGAACCATTAGTAGCAGTTGAGGGCAATATAGCACCATCTGTATGGGAGGATCATTTTAAAAATGTATACGAACCACATAGCAGTGACCAGGTGACGAATGAACCTGCAGAAGTGCACCACTCCACTATTTCTAGTGTAATTGGCATGGATGGTTTTAGTATAGAGGAAATCACCATGGCAATCACTTCCCTGCCTGTAGGCAAGGCGCCGGGCCTGGACAGGCTTCCAGGTGACCTCTATAAACACGAACCCAAAATCTGGGCTCCCTATCTCGGGGTGCTATTCAATTCCATTCTGAAAGGCATGCCAATTCCTCCGACCTGGCCGGGGGCTGAAATAGTTCCAATCTTTAAAAAGGGGTCCCCCCTCCTCCCGGCCAATTATAGGCCTATAAGCCTGATCGATGTATCCCAAAAACTTTTTTCCAAGTTACTGCTAAACCGCTTACACGAGTGGATCAGGGATTTTAACATCCTCAGCCCCTTTCAAGCAGGCTTTAGGGAGAAGGTCTCCACCATTGACCAGGTCTTTCGTCTTGTCCTCATACATTGGAAAACGGTGCAGTTGGAGGGTGGCAGCCTCTATACTGTATTCGTGGACCTGAGGGCAGCGTTCGACCTGGTCCCCAGGAACAAGCTGTGGGAGGTCCTTGCTAAATTGGGGGTTCCGGAAGGCTTGCTGAAAATGATAATTCGCCTCCATAGCACCAACTTTGCCCAGGTCAGATGTGGTAGGATGGGTGCAATGTCCGAGAGGTTCCCCGTTGGCAGGGCGGTAAGGCAGGGTTGTGTGCTTGCACCAACCCTGTTCTGCCTCTATGTCAACGGGGTAATCTCCCATTTAGCGGGGGTACCCAACTCTGATGCCCCAAAACTAGCCGCCGAAAGGGTGCCAGCCATTATGTTTGCCGACGACACACTGTTACTATCTAAGTCGGCAACGGGCATCAAGCGCATCCTCAACGGCTTTGTGGACTTCTGTGAGGCCCATGGATTAGAAATCAACGCCATCAAAACGAAATTCATGGTCCTCAACCCCCCACAGAAATTCCATTTTAGTCCAAGCATTGCACACATCAGGCTCGAAAGAGTGAAAACCTTTGAATATCTGGGCATTGTGCTAAATGATAAACTTACCTGGAACACACACTTGGAGAAGGCAGCACTCAAATTGACCCAACACTCGGGGGGCATTATGAAACTCCTGGCAAACAACAAATCCTCAATAAGGCCCATTGGCCCTCCAGTACAGATATACAAATCTCAGGCTAAGGGGGCCGTTATCTATGGATCTGAACTTTGGGGTCACACTAATACATCAATGCTCTTGAAGGTGGAAAATAAATTCATCCGTAATCTTGTTGGGCTACCATCGAGCACTCCCCTTGTCCCCCTCAGGATGGACCTAGGCCTATGCCCGCTTGATGAGGATTTGGCCCTACGCCCACTGGCATTCTGGCGTAGACTATGGATAACTCTGGAACTGGCCAGCTACAGAGAAGGACTTCAGGAGTTCCTTGCAATCCCAGGCGCTGGAAAAATTAAATGGCTTAATTCCATCAAACTTGAATTGGAGGCCTTGGGCCTTTCAACAATGTGGTCTGATCCTTCGAATATGTGCCATCTCCTCTCCAAAAAGGAACTAGCCAAGTCTTACCGTGACAGTAAACTGTCCTTGCTACTTAATCAGCAAAATCTCGGGACTCTGACAGTTTCCTTTTTGTCCTACAAGGCTAACTATAATATGGAACCAACCTTGGATAAAATTTACCCCTCTATATTGAGGAAACTATACCTGCAGTGGAGACATGGGTCTCTCCCCATTAGAACTCTTACATCTAAATGGAGTGATGATGCAAGCAGCACTTGTCCAGCATGCAGAACTATGGATGAAACTGAACTCCACATCCTTTTCGTCTGTCCTGCTTACCGAGAGATCTGAAGGTACTGGATCGCTCCCCTATGCAGGAATCTGGGACTCGCGAAGTGTCTGGTCGCCTTCAGAGTCTTAAAAACTGATCTCTCGGACCATATTGTGTTTGCCATGGCCAAGTACTTGGGCGCTCTCTGGTCCACTAGAAGGAAATGTCTCAAGGCTCTGACTTGACTTTCAGTACATTGGGATTTTCCTAAGAAATCCTTTTATAAATTTTATATTTTGCTGTATAAATCATTTTAAATGAACTAGTTTTTAATGTGTATGACAAACGTCTTTTATGGTAAAGTTTTACCGAAATAAAGATATTTTGAATTGAATTGTTTGTTACATTTACAGTCAGTGACTCTTTTCACATGAATAAACTTGCATTCTACAGTATTTTATCTTTTATAGATTCATATGCTTGAATCTTCCCCGTCATCATGGTGGGAGTGCCACGGTAACGGTAAATAATAGCAGTGCTAAAGCATTAGCCTTAATCTCCATTGAAAACAAGAGTATTTTGCAACATATTTATATTGTTTTAAAACATCCAAACTGCAGCCAATCAGAGTAAAGACCCTGGAATATACATCCTCTGCAGAGCCATCATACCTCAGATTTATTACTATATGTTGTGTGTTAGACAGTCTCCCTTAGCTCTCCTCAGTCACAGTGTTTCTCTATTCCCCTTTAGACCTTCAGCTTCCAGCTATCCTTTCATCACCTATCAACATCTAAGGTACTGTTGGAGTGTGTGTTTGATTATATTTACTCAGAATGCCAGAGATTAAAAAAGAGTTGTTTAAGCCCTTCAAGACCTGTGGAAAGAGCAGACTTTTCTCTGAGGATTTTCATCAAGAATGTCTATAGTGCCTCTATCATGACCACATACCCAGAGAATGTAAGTACTGCTGTATGTTTTCTGCCAAAACCCTCAAGGACAGTGAGGGTAGATTGCTTCTATGGCTCCAGTGACAAAAAGTCAACCTCTAACGTAGGTCTGAGCGGGAGGAGAAGGCTCGTTCCTCATCCAGGAAAAGAAGGAAATCCTCTTCTACTCACAAGGACTCTGAAAGATCAAGGTCTCATGAAAACAAAGTTTCTGAGGTGAAAATAATCTAAAAAAGACCAGGTTGGCCCTTCCACTTCACTTCAGGGGTCTGGCCCACGTCTCCATCTGCACCTCATACTCCTTTCAAAGAGCCTTCCTCACTATCTGGCAGACAGTCAACGCTTCCGTCTTTGAAGATTCTGCAGTCTACAGTGAAAGCCGTTGTTTCCACACCTTCGCCAGACTCGTCGCAGACGATCAATACGTTGACGCAACAGCTTTGTCGAGAAAAAAGAAGACCGTTACTCCATCTTCAACGATGACGAGACCATCCCAGTCGGCGAGGCCTTCCTCGTCAGCCCCCTCACTGTCCCACCGACGAAGACTCCTCACTCTCACCCTGCACGTCAGCTATGACGTAGTCGATGGGCACACAAACGGAGGGAAAAACCATTCTTATGCCACCACCGAAGCTGGCGCTTCAGGACTATTCCAAAATCTTGCCATTGCCTCAAGTTCACTTACTGGATGTCCAGGAATCTGAAGCAGACAGATTTGGCCCTGCCTACGCTCCTTTCCAGTTGAAAGTTAAATGCCAGGAACCTGATGAAGAGGATAAAACGGACAACAATCTTCAGGGTGACTATTCCTTCACTGGTAGGTATTGTAGGAGACTGGCTTAGTATATAGTGCACATTTATTAAAGTGAAGCACCTTGCTCTAATCCCGACAACCCTTATGGTGATATTAGTGGTCTTAGACAACCATAGAAAGCTCTCTAATTGGTAGCTGTAGAGACCAGCCTTTAGGCTTATCTTGAAGGAGTGTTAAGCGGCTTGTTTTACCAAATCTAATCATATAGTGTAGGTTAAACGAAAAAGAACCGCACAGCGTAGATTTAAAAATATGTCTATTTATTACACAACACTCTCTAACATATTGGTATATCTTCTACCTGGAGATATAAACGCAAATGCACAATAATACTTCAATTTTAAACTAGTAAGTATGCAAAAAATACAGTGGTCTTCAAGGAAAGACCAAACCATGTACTAAAATAAATTGAATGCGAACTGCGACCAAAGTCTGTACTTGGACCAAGAGATCAGGGGAGCTGGAGACACAAAGAACCACCCGCTGCAAGTACCTAGGAACCCCGCAGAGGCAGTTTACAGAGTGAAAACACAGCTGCATGTCCAATAGAAGTCAACTCGAAAGTCGCGGTTGCAGTTTTAGAGAAAAAGGACTCTTCCCATTGGACCCTAAACAAACCCAATGGAAGACAGAAGGGTGGAAAGTCACCCCACTCATGGATACCCCAGGAACCAGGATACCTACACCAGGGAAGCTGGGTGCATAGGTGCAAAGTATTGTCAGAAACCACCATAGACCCCAATGGAGGACGTCAGGAAAGATTGCACTGGAGAAGACTGTGAAAGAGTCCAGTGGAATCCAAGGGTGGATACTGGAAGTGAAGAACCTGTAAGCAGAGGGAACAGTGTCTATGCTACTCGGAGGTGACCAGGCGGCATGGAAGAGCAATGTCTACCGATGATGGATGGTTCAGAAGACTTAACGGTGACCTGTGGCTGCAGTTGTGAGGACCAGGCCATGGTGAGGAAGACCAGGAGCCGTGCACAAGCTGTCCCAGCGCAACAGACCCCAACGAAGCAGCCCACACCTTCACACAGTGGCTCACCAACTGCGCCAACGACCTCGCACCACTGAAGAACCCTCCCAGCAGACCCGGCAGCAAGAAAGCCTCCTGGTTCCCCGACGAACTCAAAACATCCAAGAAAAACTGCCGCACCCTCGAAAAAGCCTGGCGCCACGACCAGACCACAGAAAACATGACTGCCCTCATGAACGCCACCCGCAAACACCACTAGCTGATCCGCACCACCAAAAGGACAACATTCAAAGAACGACTGGACAACAACACCCACAACAGCAAGGAACTCTTCAGCATCGTCAAAGAGCTCTCCAACCCCAGCGCCGGAAACAACTATATCACACCCTCGCAAGACCTCTGCGACTCACTCGCCACCTTCTTCCACCGGAAGATCGCCGACATACACAACAGCTTCGGCGCACAGACCACGCACCCAACCACCGATCCAACACCCCGACCATCACCCTCTGCAACTGGACCCCGGTCAGCACCGAAGACACCACCCGCACGATGAACACCATCCATTCCGGATCACCAACCGACCCCTGCCCCCACCACGTCTTCAACAAGGCCGACTCCATCATCGCAGCCCAACTCCGGGACATCATCAACATCTCCTTCAACACCGCCACCTTCCTGGAGAGCTGGAAGCACGCCGAGCTCAGCGCCCTCCTGAAGAAACCAACAGCAGACCCCACCGACCTCAGGAACTTCCGCCCCATCTTGCTCCTCCCTTTTCCTGCCAAAGTCATCGAGAAGACCGTCAACAGACAGCTCGCCGCCTCCCTCGAGACAAACGGATCGCTCGACCCTTCGCAGTCCGGCTTCCGAGCCAACCACAGCACTGAGACCGCCCTCATCGCAGCCACCGACGACATCAGATCCCTGCTCGACAACGGGGAAACAGCGGCCCTCATCCTCCTGGACCTATCGGTGGCGTTGGACACTGTCTGCCACCGCACCCTAGTACAGGGCCTCAACAACATCGGAATCCAAGGGAAGGCTCTAGAGTGGATCATCTTGTTCCTCGCAGGAAGAACCCAGAGAGTCCGCCTCCCCCCGTTCAGATCCGAGGCCACCGAAGTCATCTGCGGCGTACCAAAAGCATCCTCACTCAGCCCCACCCTCTTCAACGTCTACATGAGCCCCCTCGCAGCCATCGCACACCAACACAACCTCAACATCATCTCCTACGCCGACGACACCCAGCTGATCCTCTCCCTCACCAACGACCCCACCACCGCCAGAGCCAACCTACACGAAGGGATGAGGGACGTCGCCGAGTGGATGAAGAACAGCCGCCTAAAACTGAACTCAGACAAGACGGAAGTCCTCATCCTGGGATCATCACCCCCCGCCTGGGATGACTCCTGGTGGCCCCCTGCCCTGGGCACCACCCCCAAGCCAACGGACCACGCACGAAACCTGGGCTTCATCCTGGACTCCTCCCTCTGGATGACCAGACAAGTCAACGCCGTATCGTCATCGTGCTTCAACACTCTGCGCATGCTCCGTAAGATCTTCCGATGGATCCCCACTGAAACCAGGAAGACAGTCACCCAAGCACTCGTCACCAGCCGACTGGACTACGGGAACACCCTCTACGCGGGAACCACGGCCAAACTACAGAAAAGACTCCAGCGCATACAGAACGCCTCCGCACGACTCATCCTGGACATCCCTCGCCACAGCCACATCTCGACCCACCTGAGAGACCTGCACTGGCTCCCCGTCAACAAGAGGATCACGTTCAGACTCCTCACCCACGCACACAAGGCTCTCCACGACATGGGACCGAAGTACCTCAACAGCCGCCTCACCTTCTACACCCCCACCCGCCAGCTACGATCGGCCAGCCTCGCCCTCGCCGCCGTACCACGCATTCGCAGAGCCACCGCCGGAGGAAGATCCTTCTCCTACCTGGCGGCCAAGACATGGAACTCCCTCCCCATCCACCTACGGCTGACCCAGGACCACCTCTCCTTCAGGAAACATCTCAAGACCTGGCTTTTCGAGCAGTAGCATACCCCTCCCCCCAGCGCCTTGAGACCCACTGGGTGAGTAGCGCGCTATACAAATTGCTGATTGATTGATTGATGGTCCACGTCAGAAGTCGAGAACCAGGGGGTCGGTGACCGGCGGGAGAACCAAAAAACTTTGGCAGCTACAACAGGCGTGGAAAGCAAAGAAGGAGCAATGTTGGGACCAGCAAGGTCCAAAGGACTCACCACAAGCCGGAGAGTCAGAGAAGGCCCCAAGCAAGCAGGGGATACAACTGAAGCAAGAGAAGACCCTCAAGAGGACCCACAGGCTGAAGGCACAGGTGTCGCAAGAGGACCTCAAACAGCTCACCAAGCAGGAAGGTTCATGGTGCAGAGGATGCAGTGAAGATGCTGTACTTGGCAGGGATGGAGGCTAGAGCTTCTTGTAGCCTGAAAATCTCTAGAGTTCAGAGCCAACAAGCCTTGGCAAAAGCAGGTTGACGCGGTGCACAGGGGTTTGGTCTTAGCAGAGAGGACAGTTCAGGCCTCGTGGGAGTTGCAGAACCACCACCTGGTTTGCTGAAACTTTTGAAGTCGGTGGGACATCAGGAGCACCAGACCGGTCAGCTTTGTTGTGGTGCCTGCAGATGCAGGTGAGATTACTTTGGGTGTCCTTGATGCCCACAGGTCTGGTGAAGATCATGGACGAAGCATGGACACAGAAAACAAAGAAGACTTGCAGAACAGCAAGACCAGGAGCAGCAGGAGTTTTTCTTGATACAGTCTCTGTTCGAGGCGAAGTCCAGAAAAGTCCAAGTGTCCAGATGGTCAAAGAGTGAAGTGGTTTCAGGCTTGAGTCTTGTCCCACGACAAATCCGAAGTGCCACCCACAGGTAAGCCCTTAAGTACCTTACGGAAAGGGTTGGAATGATTAAGGGGTCCCTCCCAGAGGAGGAGCTGGACAAAGGAGAGGATACTCCCATGCCCTTTGTCCAGTTTCATGCCACAACAGGAGCCAAGGGCTCCCAGAACTGGTTCCAACTGGAGTATGCAAGGAGGGCACGCTTGGCTCAGCAGCAGGAGGTCAGAATTGTGTCTGTGGTCAGCAGC
Source organism: Lissotriton helveticus (assembly GCF_964261635.1). Classification (NCBI taxonomy): domain Eukaryota; kingdom Metazoa; phylum Chordata; class Amphibia; order Caudata; family Salamandridae; genus Lissotriton; species Lissotriton helveticus. The sequence goes on from NC_136060.1 coordinate 381,671,439, forward strand.
AGAACTAGCTTGCTGTCAGACCCTGAAAGGGTGTAACTGGGAGTACGGGAGGTATACCCTATGGGAGCCCCCGAAATGGAATCATACTTGCAACACTGGACTCTGTGTTGGGGTATGATTTCCAACATGTTTGATACCAAACATGACTGGGTTCAGTGCAGCCACTATATAGTTGGGCATCTCGTAATGACTGATGCCCACTTTATGTATTAAAATGGCTGGCCACCCTTAGACAGCGTGGAGAATCTACTCCAAGGTGTGTAGGGGTGTCCTGCTCATGCAGGAATACCCTCACACTTATAACCAAGCACCCTGCCTTCAGGAGTGAAAGGTCTGCCAGAAGGGTGACTTATAGTTTTTAAGTGTAGTGACCTCCGATATTAGGAAATACAAAACTGTGGTAAGAGATGCTAGCACCTATCACACAGACTGAAATGGCAGGCCTGTAGTCACAGTTTAAGTGCACTCATGGGTGGCACAATTCATGCTACAGCCCATGGGAGACCCCTCGCCCAGGGCACCTTACTACCATATACTAGGGACGTACAAGGGTACCCCAGTAGCCAATTGTGGAGGTACAGAATTACTTACCTTGGCCAATTTAGGGAGGAAGCACAGTGACTGGGATCCTGATATTGGAGTTGGATAGGGAGCGGCCTGGTGCCGAGGAAGAGCTAAAGGACTGTCTTACAGCAATCTTTAAGTGGATGACCATCAACCATTTAAAATGCAACACCGGAAAAACTGAAATCCTTCCTGTAGGCAAGAACAATCTTTTTTCTCCAACAGCCTGCTGGCCAGCAGAGGCTGAAGTGCCCCCTAACACTATCACATCTGCCTGCAATTTAGGCATTAAATTTGACCACCAGTTGTCTTTTAAACCCCAGGCCGTGGCAGTAGCAGGTATGTGCTTTCAGATCATCAAAGCACTAAGGAAATTTTTCGATCTCCTTCCATTACCAGCGAGGAAAACTGTCGCAGTGGCCTTAATCAGCTCAAGGCTTGACTATTGCAATGGACTTTATGCTGGAGCAAATAAATCTGTTCTCCACAAATTGCAAATGGTCCAAAATGCGACAGCCCGTCTGGTACTGCGCCTGCCTCGTAGGTCATCGGCCTCTGCAGCCTTAAACACCCTTCATTGGCTGCCAATAGGAAAAAGAATTCTGTTCAAAATTCTCTTAATTACATTTAGGGCATTCCATCAACGTGGCCCAACCTATTTATATAATGGGTTTAAAAGACATCAACCAACTCGCTGTCTGAGGTCTGCCCATCTGAATTTACTCACCCCCCCTCACTTTAAACTGACCACAAAGGGTGGCAAATCCCTTTTTACTCTAGGAACAAAGGCCTGGAATAAACTCCCTCCGCAACTGCGACTAATCTCCCAAGAAGCCCCATTCAGAAAAGCACTGAAAACCTGGATTTTTTCCCTGCCTGATTCCATCGTTAGAACCCTAGTGTAATGTGTGTGCAGAAACTTAGTGACATCCTTCTCCCTTCTCACAACTCCTCCATCTGAGTTGTCTGGGCGCCAAGATACTCCTTGGAGTGAAAGTTGCGCGGTAGAAATGTCCCTTACATTACATTACATTACATTACATTAGTAGGATCCCGGTCAGACTAGAAAAAAACCATACTGTCAGCAGCAGAAAGTGGGGGTAACCATAAAAGCAGATCCTACTTTCCTACAGAGCTCAGCTCAGCACCTATACTTCTTCCAGGAGCGTTATCCTTATAGGGAGCAAGAGGAGGAGTACCAACACCTCCAGGAACCCTGTGTCAATGTTCCTATTTCCTTGGTCACGCTTGCGTTCCATGATCACTGACTATTATAGAGCTTTCCTGATGCAAACTCTGCGGCCTCTGCCTTCACAGGAGGCCCCAATTACCAGCCCTGCTCCTCAAACTACTCCAAAGTGCCTTGGGAGAATGTAATTCCTCTGTTATTTTTCCATCCCGGATGATCTACAGGAGGTGATGACCAGCAAATGGAGGAGGGTGAGCTCCACACAGATCTGGATGCTCCCAATGAAAGGGATGAGATGGGGCAGGAGAGGGGAGGCAGGGAAGAGGGGAGAGGAACACAGAAATTAGAAAAGAGGTGGGTGGAGTGAATAGGGGGAGGAACAGGCACATATTTGTAATTTGTGGCATAATTATGAATCAAGGTAGGGCCTCCTACCCCACCACTACCTCATTCGCTGCCTGCAGATATTGGCAGTTTCCATGATCTTCTGGGGCTGGCCTCCAAGTGCTTTGATCTCCTTATGCCAGTCAAACAAATGGAGGGCTTTATCTACTTCTTTAAACCTGGCATACATTTAATCATTCGAGCTATCCCAATTGTAGATTACTTGTCGCAAGAGGGCCTCAAATTGATAAACACCAGCATCCATTCCAGCTGTTGTGCCAAAGCTTGAGAACATATATAAGGCCCCTGAAAACTCCTGCGTGTCTCATTGGGCATCCTCATCTGGATTCGGTCATTATGCAGGCTGCACAGAATCCATCTTCTCCGTGCATGCCTCCACCGTACAAAGAAGGGCACCGTTTAGATAACATAGGCAAAATATTTTCTGCCCTGGTAGCCACTTCCATTAGAGCCTTCAATGCCATGGCCATCCTGGGAAGATCCAACCAACAAATGTCGTCCGACATCGTGTCTCGGCTGGAGTATCTCCCGGAAGACAAGAAAAGACGGGAGGGACATTCTATCTGAAGGAGAAAAGGCCTCTTCTGAGCTAATTGATATTGCCATGGACATCCCGTCCACCGCCTTCAGGCAGATGGCTGGAGCAGCGGTGTTGTGCCAACAGGGATGGCTTAAAGTGCAGGCCCATGTGCTACACATGCTGTATGATGGGGAATGTCTTTTTGTGATGCACATCGACGATGCGCTCCAAACCATCAAGTCAAACTCTGACATGGCCAAATCCCTTAGCAGTTTTCAGCAGCCGAGATTTCAGCCCTTTTGAGGCAGAGGAAAGGGCCAGTGCCTGTGTAGGCCACAATTTCAATAGCGATTCCAACCTTATTCCCATCAGGCCTTTCGCTCAGCTTATTCCAGCCAAAAATACCGATCAAATTCCATGCCATCGTATTTGAGGGCTTCAGGGTGCAGAAACCGGCCATCAACCGGGAAGTCTCAAGATTCCAACAGGAGACCATGAGCTGCAGCAGGCCCCTGTCTTCGATTCAATCCCACCTTGCCCAAATTCTTAAATCTATGGATGTCGAACTCATCAGACAAATAGGTGTTAAGACGTTTTCCAGCACGGTTACACCTTGGAATTAGTTCAGCAACCTCCAAATTTTCCTCAATGGAAACTATCTTATCGTCATCGACCACTGCTCAGAAAAGAAATACAATCCCTTCTTTACACACATGTAATAGAAGAGGTACCACACGACCAGCAAAAATCAACCTTTCAGGATACTCTTTCTCCAAGAGCTACTGCTGCTCATGGAGGCAGGAGATTACCTTACCTCTCTTGATCTTCTTGATGCTTATTTTCACATCCCCGTACATCCCAAACATCACAGATTTCTCAGGTTCACCTACCTGAGCGATTAGTTAATCAAATCTCCATCCTTCAGAGTAGCCAAGAAATCCAAGCAAGCCTGCTGGCTGCTCTTTCAATCTCTGGGTCTCTGCCTCAACGAGGAAAAATCATTTCTCATCCCCTCCCAGCCACTGGTTTTCCTAGGGGTGATCTTCGTCACGGAGCTCTCAAAAGCTTTTCCTATAAAAGAAAGGATTTCACATTTGCAAAAAATAACACAAAATAGCAAGAAAGTCAGTTTCTGTAAGGGCATACAAATCCATGATGGGGCTGATGTCATCCTAAATCCCGTTGATCCCCAATTGCCGTCTCCTCATGAGACTGCTGCAGGAGCAGCATGATGCTCAGTGGGCTCAATCTCAGGGATCATTCGACATAATTTCCATAACCTCAGCAATGTCCTGGTGGGTCAAGAACAACATCTCTTGAGGTCACTCCTTCAGGCAACACAGCAAATGGTGATGACTTCAGATACCTTTATGGAAGGATGAGTAGCCCACTTCCAGGATCTAGAGGTTCACAACAAATGTTCCAACCAGGAAGGATTGTGCCACATACATTTTCTGGAACTAAAGGCAGTGTTTCTTGTCGTTCAAGCCTTACTCCCAAGAATCCAAGGCTCTTCAGTCCTCTCCATGTTTTATCTCCTCAAACAGGGTGGGACAAGGTCCCAATTTCTCTTAGCCCAAGCACAACAGATATGGGAGTGGCTGATAACCAATGGCATGTCATTAAAGGTGAAGCATGTGCCAGGAGTGCAAAACGAGTGTGCTGACTCCCTCAGCAGGGACACCAAGCAGTGTCACGAATGGGAGCTCAGTGATGAACAACTGCAAAGTATCTTCCAGTCTTAGGGTTATCCAACCTTAGATCTGTTCGCTATCTCCCTCAACAAAAAATGCACTCCCCTTCTCATGGGCAGGGATGTACGCTTGTGCATTTCCTCCATTCCCTCTCACCCCAAGAGTTCTGCTGAAAATAAAACAGGAACCATGCTGGCTCATTCTCATCGTCCAGGTGTGGGTGAATAAATACTGGCACACCGAGCTGCATCACCTATCATAGTGCTCTCCCATTTACTTTCTACCTACGTAAGATCTCTGTTTCCATGAACCAAGGCCAAGTGCTTCATCCACAGATTTTGCACTCTTCACTTATTGATTTGGCTCCTCACCACTCTGAATTCAGAGATCTAAAGCTATCTGACGAATGCAGATTGATACTTCACAAGTCTCGAGCTTCTTGTACCCTCAAGTGCTACATGGCAAAATAGAAGAGGTTCTGTACATGATGTGCTACACAGGTGTGTCATCCTTTTTCTTTCACACCTGAACAGGTATTACCTTGTTCCCTGCATCTTGCCAAATCAGGCCCCTCCAATGCACCCATAAAGGTACACTTTGTGGCCATTTCCAGATACAAACGGCATTCTGACTAATCATACTTGTGGTCTAACAGGCTTGTCAAGGAGTGTATGAAGGGTCTCTTCAGGGCTTACCCACCTATTAAGCCCCCTCCGGCGCTTTGGTATCTGAACACTGTCTTGTCACAACTAATGAGGCCCCCATTTGAGCCTTTCCACAAGTGTGATCTTAAATTCCTTTGTGCAAGGTGGTCTTCCTCTTAGCCATCATGTCTGCACAACGTATTAGCGAAATCCACGCTTTCACCATAAAAGAACCTTAAACCTTCAATTCCTACTGGACAGAGTAGTACTATGAACTAATACTTCATTTATTCCAAAGGTGTCTTCAACATATCACCTCAACTAACCGGTTGTTCTGCCTACATTCTTGCCCAACCTTTTTTCAGTGGCGGAAAGAGCATTACACTCGCTGACACTTAAGTGTTGTTTGAAATTCTACTTGCAAAGAACTAAGTCTTTCCGCATATCAACTTAGTTGCTCATCTCTTTCTCTGCTCCCAGAAAAGGTCAATCCTTAACGCGTGCTGGTATTGCTTGCTGGGTCTCCTCAGCCATAGTCTTCTGTCATGAACAGGCCTGGCATCTACTGCCGGCAAATGTGAAGAATCTTGAAAGATTGCAGCCTGTCAGCCCTGTTTGCAGGTGTTTCTCCGCGAGACATCTGCAGGGCAGAGACATGGTTGAACACCCACACCTTCACAAAGCATTACTGTCTCGATGGTTGGAGGAAAACAGATGTGGAAGTTGGTAAAGCTACCTTGCGACATCTCTTCGCCTAGGGTATGCAACTAATAGGATCAATCTTGTCTTTGCTTTGATGTTTTGTAGCTGCTTTTCTTGGGTTTGGTAAAAGATATTTCTATGTATCTTCTAATCGTACAATTTTTAAAGTCATATCCTTGGCTAGTTGTATTTTGGTGTCATGGTGCAATAGTTCGCCTTCCCAACACCATTACTCTTTGGATACTGCCAACTAGTCTGATTCAAGCATGTGACTCAATAAAAGATACAATGCTGAAGAAAAAACAAGTTACTTACCTGTACACTGTTTTTCAGTATTGATATATTTTATAGATTCACATGCGACCTACCCTCCTCTCTGTTTAGACTCACCATTGCATACCTCTATTGGTTTTATTTACATTTGTGCTCGAAATCTGAGGTATGGTGACTCTGCAGGGGATGAACACTTCAGGGTCTTTACTCTGATTGGCTGAAGTTTGGATGTTTTACAACAAGTAAATAGGTTGCTAAATACTATTGTTTTAAATGGAGATTAAGGCTAATGCTTTAGCACTGCTATTTTGTACTGCTCCCATGGGACCACCACCATGACATCGGGAAAGTTTCAAGCATGTGAATCTATAAAAGATATCCATACTGGAGAACCACAGTGTACAGGAAAGTAACTTGTTTTTTTCAATGTTCAGCACCGTATAGTCTGCCCCTCTTTGTGCCAAAGAGATTTGTTTATCAGTAAGGTTAAAGATAGAAAATAATGACGTTGTGTTGATTAGACGCCATGGCATGTTGCCTGAACGCAAATTTTGTAACGTCCAGCCTAACTGTACAATAGAACGTAATTGGGACTGGCCATGTTGTAACATTAGCATATCCTGTTCTATTATATCAATAGCAGATGATACAATGCTGTCCAGTGAATACATTCTGGAGGACAGAGTCGTTAACCCATTGTCCACTACAGAAAGTGATTTTTCCAAATTAATAAGATCAATTTCTCGTATTTTGTCTGCAGTTTCAATTTGTGTTATTTTCCAAGCTTCATTGTAAGCTGCGTATATACCGGCGTATATGAAACGTTTTTGACGCTGTTTGCGAGGTCCCAGTAAGAAATCTCACAAGTCAGCAACTTCTTTAAGTGAAGTTAAGTGTTGCTTAATTTCGGGTAGTGTGGATTTCTGTAGCCATTCGAGGCATAGTTTCCCTACACTGTATGTTGTTATTATCCCTGGATGTTGTCTCTGGGAATATCTTGGGTCTGGCCTGTTCTGTTTGAACCCCTGTATTTTGTTCAGGAATCTATCTTGAAAGTTATTAGTGTCTGTGGGCCAGATCAACCATTTGTTCCAATCAGGATTTGTTCTGTTTTGTTTTAAAATATAGGACACGTCTAACCCCTCATCTGTAGTGTTATTTCTATCAGGCATAGGCTTTGGTATAGACGGGTTGTTTAAATCTTTTATCTTGGCTAGACCAAGACAGGTTGTTTGTTGAATGGTGTCATTCAGGAACATTATTTGTTCTGGGATCATGCAGGCTCTGAATAATGATTCTAGTCCTTGTACCTGCCATTCTTTTGTACCCCAGACAGTTTTTGTCTCAATGTTGTTTTTCCAAAATTCAAAACTAAATGTAGACTTTTTTTCATAAAAATTTTCAGAATAATGTTTGTCAACATGTTTTTCATTCCTGTCTTATTCATAATTTTAAAATAAAACGTTTCTGGATCAGTGATATTAAACCCTCAGAAGTAAGGGAATTTCTCATAAAATGTTTTCGAACTGCCTTTTGGCGGAGTTGGACAATGTTCCCATTGATTATAACTGAAAACATTTCTAGGATTAGCAGATGTATGCAAATAATGATGCCCAAAATGATTAAAGCAATACATGTCTTCATAATTTGATGAACCTTGTAAATAATCATGTTCTGTAAATGTTGCTGACATTTCTAAATCTGACATCATATTGTTAATATTTTCAATGTCCCAATCATCAGAGAAAGTACTAGGTGCTACAAAGTCACTTAAAGAAATCTTGAACTGATGTGGATATTTCAAGAGTTCAACCGGGCCATAGATGTCGTAATCAGTAGAGTCCCACGCTACACCACCAGGTATAGGAATGGCTCTGATGTTCACTGATGATAGTTCTCTTTTTTCAATGTGAGAGGATCTGTGAGGTTTTAGAACCAAGTTTTTGGGAAATTGTAATTTTTTACTTTGATGAGCAGGTTCTTTGCCTTTGGACTTGACGCGCTCTTCTTTATGTTCTGACCGTCCTCTTCTTTCCAATTTCTGTGAGGAAGTCTGAAAAGATCGAGAGGGACGTGTATCAATAATTTGATATCTGTCAGGTTTTCTCAAATTATCCCTATTTCTAAGGTTATATCTTTTTTCATAGAGCTCCGGTTGTGGAGACTTGCCCCCCCCCCGCCTCCTTTCTGGAGATCTATCTCTTCATTGGGGAGACCTTCCTCTGGTCTGAAAATGTTTTTCTCTGGGAGTGGTTTGCTTATTACCCTCCCACTCCTTCTTTTGGGAATTGAGATTATTTTTAATGAAAGTCTTTTCAGGATTTTCAGTTAGTTGTGGTTTTAGTGGTTTCCCACCCAAACTATCTCTACCTAATTCTTCATAGGATTTTTCAATTATTCTGGCAAGTTCAAAAGGTTGTTCTGCTATATCTGTTTCTTTTAATTTCTGGCGGATTGCCACGGATGCTGCTTCTCCTTTTATGTTGGCTAGTAGTATAGCCGAGACTTGCTTAAAGTCTTTCAGTAATTTCATACCTAGATTTAAAGCAGGCTCTGGACCGTATTCATTTTGAATCTGTCTTAGTACATCTGGTATAACCGCCATAGATGGAACACCATGTGTTTTTGTGTAGATTGAAGCAAAGACTGTTCCCCAAGTGTCACAGTCCTCCACATGTGGTGCAATCCCCATTGGTAGGCAGATGGTCAGAATTCTGTGTTTTTCGTGAGGGGTAGTATCAGGAAATACTGCCTCTATTTGAGTAATTTTTTGAGCTAACCAGGACGGAATTTGTTCCCATTTTGCGGGTAATTTACCAATGACTGATTGTATGGTCTGTGGTGTAATTTTATTAATGTTCCCCTGGTGAGGGGTGTGCTGTGGAATTTTTATTGCTGGTTGGACTGTTAAAGTCTGCATGACATATTGTACCAATTGTCTATGTATTTTAATTAATTGTTTTAGCTGAACTAAAAGTTCTCCGCTTGACATTTTTTCAATGTCAGGATGTGGTGTATAGCTGGCTAGAACCGGCCATGGAGCTCCTGGTCTACCTAGTGGACCGAGCCTGGTTACGTGATTTTAATGTTTTAGGGCGCCATTGAACCAGAGCTCATGCTCTTGGTAAGTTAGTGGAATTTCAACTTCCTCGAAAGGAGTGTATTCCTCTGGAGGTTCCCCTGCTTTGTAGTAGTGGAACTCGTGTGTTACAGCATTTGCTGCTGGAAAAGTTATCCATGAACACAATACCTCTGTCTGCCGATATTCATGTGCCTCGACAACAAATATGACTGTACCACCTCTTGATGATACTCCATTTCCTATAAGTTTTATAGTTAAGTTTTTCCTTACATTTACCGGGATGTTTTTTGCATCCAGGTCATTTTCATTAAACCCTGTAACGTCAAAACCCGGTTGATTTGCATTTACTGCAGCTCCACCGGTTTCGTTGTTGTCGCCGTTGGTTGACATTGTTTAATGAAAGTTTGCAGAGCAAGTTTCAAGGAAACAAAGATTAGGTGCACAATATTTTGGAACACTGTATCCTTCAACGTTTACTAAACCAAAAACTAATACATAGGAATCTCTTCCTTCTAAGTTTTGGCGGATATTAACCTTTTTACCCACTCCAGACATCTATTCGAGTTTTTACGGGAAAAGGGGTCTGTGTGAAAAGCACGACTGAGTTACTCTAGTATCTAGCATTAAATTATCGCCTTACCAAACGTTGGGCGCCATGTAGTGTAGTTCCTATATTCCCAATAGGCTCTGCGCATTGGAATAACATAAACGATAGTTTAGACGTAGGACTGAGGTCGACTAGGTCTCTATTGAATATGTTAGACTTAATTGTGTGTGCCAGCTAGCTCAGAGGTCACTAGAAACTTTCTCGAGTAAACAAGAAGGTGTTTAGCTTTCCTGAATAGACAAGAAGGGATTAGCTTCTGACAACCGCATAAACATGACGACTTTGCTCCCTCCAGAATAAGGAGTATATCTCCAGAGTCGCGGAAACAATAGATAGCTATTTTACTCAGTCAATCGTGCATGCTTCGTTTCACCAGAAATGCAGAGAAATAGAGAGACGGGCGTTTTCAATAAAAGGGTTATTTATTGAGCAGTCTTCTTTCTCAATCAAGAGAAATGAATTGCCACAATTGCAATACTTGTCATAAAGTAAAGTGCGTACAGTAAAAGGAGTATTATGAAATAATACTGTAAAAGCATTTATATGGTTTCTAAGCCATAAGATACTTAAAATGGACAAAATACATACAATGAAAAAATAATGACTAAACGTACTCAACTGGTGCTTCTAAGATACGCCTACCCCAGTGTACCTAACCTAAGCCTAGTACAGGGAAGGAGTAGATGAGTTACAGTTTTTGCCAAGAATCTGAATCAAGAATTCTCTATGGGTCTAATCAGCTCCGTACCTTGGGTATAGAATGAAGGAGGTCTTGTATCTTTCTCAGGACTCGATCTCCCAGCAACCCCCGAGGGTGTCAGGGAAACACGAGCTGGATTTCTCGGCAGGAGAAAAGACAGCGTCTCTCTCAGTGCGTCAGCAGGGAGGGTCGGCTTCCTTCGGCACTCGCATCAGCTGGGCGTCGGGTAAGTAGATAGCCGATCTGCTCCAAACCACCGTGTGTTGCTTAAGGCAGATGTTGGTATATTTATACCTGGAAGGTGCCGAGTTTGACGTAAGGTTGGACTTAAGACGTCACTAAGAACTGGCAGTTCTTTCAGGACTCCAGGAGTTCCAGGACAAATCAAAACAGAAGCAGGGGGAATTCCCGGGCTGCTGGAGGCTTGGTTTTTTTAAGAACGCGTTGTGCTTTCTAGGAGTCTATGGGAGTAGCCTTGCCGTATTTGGACTGCATTGGCTATGACTTAATATGGATATGATTCTTATGCCTTTATAAGGATATGATTTGTTATAACCACATAAGGGCATACATCGGGAATGTCTTAATTAGGGTCCTATATACATTCACAACAGTGCCTGTCTCAGGCAGATGTCTGTGACAGACCCACACTTTGTTTGTGTGTGGTGCTTCGAGACGAACCCGACTCCAAGACCAGTAAGGACTGCCGCGCCATGAAAAGAAACGTGCTCAAGGAGTATTCCCTTAAGCTCCTCACTGCCAGACGTTGGACGGCCACAACATTCCCGGTCCTGGAGAAGGTCTTGCGACCACTGACTGCTGTCGTCTCGATCCAAGTCATCTGATAAGTCCCACAGAAATACGAAGTCAAAAAAGTTGAAGCAATCTTCAACTTTGCCGGGCATCCATTTCATCAGAAGAGGCACGGGTGCGTTGGCTCCTCCTATTTTGGTAGCCTCACCCCTCAGGAGTGCCATAGGGCCCAATTGGTTCAGGAGGGGCTCTCACTGGATTTCTGCTGGCGGGTTCACCTTCAGCGCCCGTCGGGCCCCTTGGATCTGGAGCGGCACAGCCCATGAGACTGCCTCCTTCCTTGGCGCCCGCTCCAGTGCCCAAATTTGGGCCTATTCATGGTTCCTCGCTAACCCCAGTCCCCCTTTCACCCCTTTTGTGGCTACGGAAAGGGGATCACTGCCGCATTCATTCCCACCTAGTCACCATGGCCTACATGCTTCCCAGCCTTTTTGCGTCCGAGGACTCAGTTCTCCCAGATTACGTGGGATCACTAGCTAGAGAACGGCCCAGTCTACCACCCCTTTTGCAGCCGTACCCTTTGAACCACTTGTGTGTACTCATACCAACATGGGCATCCATGTGGGGCAGGATACGCCATCACCTGCCCCCTGACAGATAACATTCGACAAGTAGGTTTTACAAATAGCCCAAAGGGGCTACTCCATCCCCTTTCTGGACACCCCTCCACCCATTCCATCCACTCCATCCACATACAACAAGCTGATAGAGGACCATTTCTCCCAGCTCCATCAGGAAGCGTTGGCTCTCTTGGCCAAGGGAACCCTTGAACGGACGCTGGCTTCAGAAGTAGGACATGGTTTCTGTTCCTGCCACTCTCTGCTGCCTAAGAAAAATAAAGGAATATGTTCTATCTTAGACCTGCACCTTTTCAACTTCTTCCTGAGAAAGGAAAAGTTCAAAATGCTCACATTAGCGCAAGTCCTCTGTGCCTTGGACCTTGGAAATTGCATGGTAGCACTGGACTTACAGTATGCATACTTCTACATCCTCATCCTGTCTGCCCACATGTGCTATCTGCTTTTCACGGTGGGCCAAGAGCACTTCCAGTTTGCTGTGCTCCCTTTTATGCTCACCAGCGCCCGCATGTGCTCATGAAAGTGATAATGGTGGTTGCAGCGCATCTGCAGAGGTTAGGGGTTCCAGTCTTCCAGTACCTCGATGACTGGCTGTTGAAGGCAGGCTCTCCCCAGGCAGTCGTCTCCCACCTCCAGTCTACAGCAGACCTCCTGCATTTGATGGTGTTCAATATAAACATTCCAAAGTCATACCTGACTCCCTCTCAGGTCCTCCTTTTCATCGGGCTGTTCTGGACACAGTACATTTTCGGTTGTATGTCCCTGAACAGAGAGTCCAGGATATTCGGGCTATGATACCGATGTTTCAGGCTCTATTCTAGATTTCCTGGAGACTGACTCGGACGCTGTTGGGCCTTCTGGCCTCTTGCATCCTATCAGTTACACATGCTCATTGGCTTATGCGGGCTCTGCAGTGGGACCTGAAGTCCCAGTGAGCAGAGCATCAGGGAAATCTCTCCGACAGGTCCACATATTGAAGGGAAATGCAAAAGACTTGCAGTTTTGCTCACCACCTGAGATTGGGTCAGCGGCAGACCCCTCTCCATTCCCCAGCCACACTTGACTGTAAAGACAGTTGTGTTGGAGCTCTGGGTGATCTGATTGGAATTGAAGGCCTTTCTTCTTTCGATCAGGGGAAGACTGGTGCAGATGTTCACGGACAACACCACTGCCATGTGGTACTGCACAAACAGAGCAGGCTGGGGTCACCCTTTGTCAAGATGCCTGCATCTCTGGATATGGCGGAACGTAAGGGCATTTTCCTGGTTGTTCAACTCCTGGCAGGCTCTCTGAATACCAGGGCAGACTAACTCAGCTGTCGATGCCTAGTGGATCATGAATGGCTTCTCCATCCGGAGGTGATGACAGGTCTCTTTCAAGAGTGGGGAGAACCTCCCATATATTTTCATGCTTTTTAGGGCAGCCACGAGCCTTAAAGATTGGCTTCTCCTGATGTGCGCACTATTCTACCCCTGCTTGCCAGCTACTAACATCGGCGGCTTATGCTGTTTCCATGCATGGGCCACATCCCATTTGGCAACCAAACAGGCCATCCCCAGGAAATGACGCTCAGCTCTAGGGCCCCCTACCTCCTCTGTTAAACCTAATATCACAGTGCGGGTGTTAGCTTCAGGGTGCGGCTTAGGAGAGAAGAATGTATTTGACCCAGCCCCTCTCAAAAAGGCCTCAACACCAGACACTCACAGGTCACGTAGAAAAAAGCACCCATCTTGCACACACCACTTGCGCATCGGGGAGCAGGTACTGTAAGCGCCTCAGGGTGAAATACATCACCTGCAAGTAGTTAAATTGAATCATACGCAGCCGCGGTGAAATCGCCAACTCCATAGGTGCCATACAAGTTAACCTCCATTCATCATCACCCAAGTCTCCAACCCAGGACACCCATCTCTGCCGGGCCTTCTGAATGCCATCAGGGACATGGATCACTAGTGAACGATAAATCACAAAAGTTGCCCCTTTACCCAGCCGCCCAAGGAAAACCTTCACCTCCAACGGACTGAATTCGGGCAACGAGTCATTCATGAGCTTGTGAGCTTGCAAGGCGTGTCGCAGTTTTAGGTACTGAAAGAACTCTGAGTTAGACAAGGAATATTTAACCTTTAATTCCTAAAAAGACCTAATGCTCCCTCCCTTGTAAACATTCCCAGGTACGAGATCCCAATACGATCCCCGGGAATAAAACCCATCCCTGTGAGGCGGTGATCCAACCAGTGAGTCAAAAGGCCGCCCCCCCAACATATGAGGGACAACCGCGTGCAAGAATGCATTGTATCAGGTAGACACGTTCTGCAAAAAAGATCAAGCAGGCTATCTATACCCAACAAATGAATTTCCAGCTGGTACGCCAGATCATCCCCCACCCCAGTGAACAAGTCATTACCGAGCTGCAAGGTAGTATAAGTAGATATCCGATATACCCATGCCACCATCAAAGGGAGACCTGCGCTGTGAATGAAATGCCAACATGTGCCCACAGCCGGCCCACACAAAGTCAGTGATCTTAGCAGTCAAGGAGTGAAACCATTTGCAGTGGATGGGATAGGGATAGTTACCCAGAATGTACAAATAGCGCCGTAGCATACCATTTTAAATAGGGCACTGCACCCGTGGGGCGCAATGCAGGTTGGGCCAAGGTCATGATCAAGCTGCAGGTCCAGCCCCGGAGGTTAAGGGCCCAGGCCAAGTCCAGGAGAGGGTACACATGAACCCCCAAATACTTGAAAGAATTATGCCAAGTAGGAAAATTGGGACACCTCAACCTGCCCCAGATGGTCCCCCTTTACCTTCACTAGGCAGGACTTGCCTGAATTAACCCATTGCCAGAAGCCTCAACGTATAGCCGAAGAATTGTGTGATAGCAGGTCCTACAATGCTGTGGATCCTCAAGGAACAAAAGCATATCATTGGCAAATAGTGCTATGTGATCTTTAAGTCCATTCCCCCACCGCTAGCCCCAAACCTGGGAATCGTAGCGTATAAGCCACGCCAGAGACTCTATCACCAAAGTGAATAGCAATGGGGACAGTGGACACCCCAGGCGTGTACCACATTCGATAGGAAATGCAGGAGACAAAATCCCATTCACAGAAGCCTGAGCAGTCGGGGCATGGTAGAGTGGACAGACCATTAGACGGAACCCCTCTCCCAGACCGATCCAACGAAGAACACCATCCATCCCAGGACACTGTATAGAACGCTTTGTTGAAGTCAACTAGCAAGAGAGCCAGAGTGCCATCGAGGTCTGGTGCCTGGGACAGCACCACATGGAACCTCCTTATACAATGGCGCGTGCAGCGGCCCAGCAAAAATCCGCACTGATCTGAATGAACCAGGTGTGGTAGTGTCATGTCCTTTAGGCTAGTTCTGTCATGTATACCCCTTTTTACATACATTTGTCCCATCCCCACGACAATAACGATTCTAAACAGGTGACTTTTTACCTAGTAGCTTGCTCCTATTGTTTCAACACCAGGCTCTCAGTATTCTATCATATGTCCTGTACCTGACGTACATAAACATGTCTTCCGGCACAGTGTAAATATTCTGTATACGGGTCACCACGTTTTTCATCCTTGGCCAAGAGCCAGCTGTGCATGATCGCATTTGTTTGGAAAAACATTTGATTGTTTTCAAAACATATTGATTCTAGAAGAAGCCCTGGAGTGACCACTCTACTATATAAGACCCTTATTCCCCCCTACAAATTAGAGGAGAATTCCTTTCAAGCTGACACAGGGTCCGGCATGCTGCTTCTTCGACACAGAGCGGTCTGACGTCCCTTGCGGGGTGTCATCCTTGAAGCAGAGACAGGGTTCTCAATCATCAGATGAGGGGGGTGGTTCTTCCCTGGGGGTTTCTTGGCTACATACATCTAGCTACACGCATATACATGCTAAACTTACAGATCTAGCCTAGGTACATTTAGGCAAATTACTTAAGGTGCACATTTTAAGAATATTCAAGTGATACTGTTTTTATCTGAACTGTTCATGTTCATCTTATTAGCACTATGGTAGAAATGTATCTACTATTTTCTTTATTGGTACTAGCATTCTCTTTCGTATGCTTCTGTCTCCTGATTGTCGCAGCAAATATGTTTTACAAAAGACTGACGCTGGACCTATAAATACTTATTGATACTGTAGTGGGGCTGATCCTTGCATTTCTACAGTGTTAAGTTAGCATGTGCTCATTAGAAGTTTAAACGTCATTTTACCTTTTTGCTTTTTTTCCACACGGCACACACGTTAGTTATTGTTTCACGTTAGGCTGAGAGTTTTGCTTCACATGAAAATAACTTGTTTTTCCACATTGCTAGACTTACTTTGTAAGCGCAGTCTGAACAGTGAGTGCCGAGGCCTTCAAGGTTATCAACACTGTTGCTGTTGTTCGAACTGATCAGCACACGTTCTAGACATAACATATATGCAGCTGTGGACAGCTCAGATACTGGCGCCTTTAATAATACACTGTGTAGGCATGATTGAACACACTTGGAGAACTTTTGTATGCTGAGAGCTTGTGCAGAACTCGATGTGATTCACTTCTGCTAAACTCTGAAGTATGGGGTAGCCTATGCAAGCCTAAGAGACCTTCTGTAGTTATAAAATAACCTACTAGCAAGGGAGGGTGAAATATAGGTATATATTTAACCTGTTTCCATTTAGCATTATAAAATGCTTTCTCCCTTTGTATTTTATGGAATAGTAACTATGCTGACAATCTTATTTCTTATCATATGTCTGCTTGTATTAGCTAAGAGGCTGGATTTGAGATCACAGCTGTACAAAAGGGGGGTGGTGATGGACGGAGCATCTGAACCAATCAAACACTCACACCCAGTCAACAGATCTGGGTTTAATCCATCACCGTTCTTTAGCTCACTCTGCCACCCCAGTTCAGACATGGCCATATGCAAATCAGTCTGACCCTGTGCCTCATGGGAACAGTCCAGCCCGAACTGCCAAGCCATTCCTTCCCTGGACCGGATTCAAGCTTCCTAGGACCGGTTTCTGGCATTACAGCCGTCTTCAGCCAGGCTTGCTTAAATCCAGTGGCAAAGTGAGCAAGGGACTCACGTCTGGGCATACCCTGCCAACTTATGGCGAACAAAGCGGTACAAAAGGGGGGTGGTGATGGACGGAGCATCTGAACCAATCAAACACACACCCAGTCAACAGATCTGGGCTTAATCCATCACCTTTGTTTAGCCCACTCTGCCACCCCAGTTCAGACATGGCCATATGCAAATCAGTCTGACCCTGTGCCTCATGGAAACAGTCCAGCCCGAACTGCCAAGCCATGCCTTCCCTGGACCGGATTCAAGCTTCCTAGGACCGGTTTCTGGCATTACAGCCGTCTTCAGCCAGGCTTGCTTGAATTCAGTGGCAAAGTGAGCAAGGGACTCGTCTAAGCATACCCTGCCAACTTATGGCGAACAAAGCGGTACAAAAGGGGGGTGGTGATGGATGGAGCATCTGAACCAATCAAACACTCACACCCAGTCAACAGATCTGGGTTTAATCCATCACCGTTCTTTAGCCCACTCTGCCACCCCAGTTCAGACATGGCCATATGCAAATCAGTCTGACCCTGTGCCTCATGGGAACAGTCCAGCCCGAACTGCCAAGCCATGCCTTCCCTGGACCGGATTAAACTTCCTAGGACTGGTTTCTGGCATTACAGCCGTCTTCAGCCAGGTTTGCTTGAATCCAGTGGCAAAGTGAGCAAGGGACTCACGTCTGAGCATACCCTGCCAACTTATGGCGAACAAAGCGGTACAAAAGGGGGGTGGATCACGGCGTTGAAATAAATATTTTAAACTTGCTCGTGTCTCCCTTTACTCCCTGTTCTGGACTGGTATGAGAGTAGAACGAAAGAGTGCTCATGTTTTCCACCTTACCTGAGGTATCCTAAGTCGCATGTTCTGGGTTGTCTAATCATTGGGGACTTTGCTATAGGACGAATAGCTAATGTGACACTGATGCTAGTCTGGTAGGGGATTTTAGGTACTAAGGTGAGTTTTGGTACACCCTAATTCACTGAGGTCCTGAGTCTCTGTGCACAATTCTGTGATTGAGCAGAATCCCTGCAACATGGCGCTCATACGTTGGTGGCCAAATTTCATGACGCTTGAGTAGTGCTTAACCCCCTCACTATGGTTTCCGGTTAGCAGTGGTGACGGATAAACCTACCTATAGTTACATAGGTCTTTTCGAGCTTGAATCTTTCAAAACGGGTTCCTTTTGATTTACTTCCCAGATGTGCTACATTGTTTTGCATTGTATCTTTCTTAACTGTGTTATGGCTGACGTTGACATACCACAGCATAGTCGCATTGCGGTCCGCAATCATTTGCAAGCTTATAACGTTGGCTTGGAGGGCATGGCGGTTATTTTAGTGGTGAGTGCTGAGGTAGCTTACCCATTTGAGATCTTCTACTCATGGGTGACATTTCCACCAGTGGATGCAGCTACTCAGGTGTTTCACACAGTTGTGCACGTGGAATATGTTCCTTATAGGACACAGGAAATTCAGATTTCTGCATGGCAGCGCCGTGTTTGGTTTAAAGGCACCCTTCCCCACAGTTTAACGGCGATTAGATTAGGTCCTTTGTCCATTCCAGGCGCTTCTTGGCCTGTTTTGGCTGGATTTACCCCACATCCTTGTGTGGGGGCAGTCCCCGTTGCTGAGTTGCGGCCCCTGTACACCTCTGCTATTGGAGTTATTAGGGCCTTGGTTCAATATATTACCCGCAATTTCCAGGGCGGGGCCCCTGGCGTTGAGGCGCTCCCAGCTGGACTGAGCGGGATGAAGCTAAGTCCTGTCATGGTTAATGCGGTTATGGGCAAGCGTCCCCAGGATAAGGATGATATGCCTTTCTGGCTTGCTGACAAATTTGACCAGCTGGAAGCAGTTTTTCCTAATTCGAGTCCTGTAGAAAAACACAGAATTCTTACAATTAGTTTACCCAAGGACTTGGTGCCTGAAGCCGGTGACTGCAAATCTTGGGGTAGAATCTTTGCGGCAGTGTACACGAGGTGCTTCGGCACTCCGTCAATGGCTGTCCTGCCGACGGTCATCAAACGCGTTCAGGATGAACACGGACCTAAGGCTGCAGTTGAATTGGGAATGAGACTCATTGGCTCATTTGATGTGGTTTCCGATCTCGTCCTGTCTAATATAAAGGGGGATGCGGTGAACTTCCAAGTGTCTAATGCCTTGCGCGAGGTCTCCTATGCCGATAAACCCGTCAGTTACCGATAATTATTACCGCAGCCTATAAGACCATAGGCCGTAATAGTTTAGGTGTCAAGCCCTTTTCTGCTAAAGATAAAAAACAGACTCAGGGGTCGAAGTCTGAAAAAGACGATCAACCCAAAGCTCCAAAGCAAAATTGGAACAAAAACGAGAAACAGGGTAAACAACAACAGAAACAGGAGTCCCGTCCTGCGTCACCAGTGCCTGCGTCTACTGAGCGCTCTTATGACTTGCGCGACCGCGCTACAATTAAGTCACCTGATCGATTTCAGGTTCCTGATCAACGTTCTCCTCGTACTTTACAGGACACATCGGCCTCATCGTCCGGTGGTGGAGGCAGCGGCAGAGGAAGGAGGGGCCAGCAGAGTCGCGACCAGCCCCGCCCGAAAGAAGGAAAAGGCAAGCAGGACGATTCTTCACAGAAAAGACCCCAGTTTCAGAAAATGAAAGTTGCCGCTTTAACAGCGAGATATGCCACAGATAGTGAGAACGCAGCTTCGGAATCAGACGTGGGCGCTGATGCTGTTGGACAGCACAGCAGAGATTACCATAGCGCGAGAGGCCCTGCGTCCACTACTGAAGGTGACAGCGACTGACAAATTAGTTGTTGTTGAGACAGCTGATACTAGAGTAGCTCCCCCTGATAGTTTATTTGAAATCGGCCTTTTAATTGAAGGTGACATACATCGTACCATAAAAGGGGTATTTTGGGAAAATCTTACAACTACACATGTTATGTTATGTTATTTTTTTTGTTTGAATATATTTTATTGCATTTCTTTCATTAGAATACAGGAAAGCAGAATAGTACAGCAGTAATAATGATTAGATACGTCATCATACATCCGTTATCTACATATGAGTACACAAATGAAAAATATAAATCAGGTTAAAGCATAGAATGACAAGGATGGTAAATACAGCTGTACAAAAATACTTCTCCATGACAACAGTTTGCTGGTGTCATAGCTCTGCCCAGTTTCATCTAGTAGAAAACAAACGCCTGTATGGCGGGATATCTTTTGATACTCCTCTCTGCCCACAGCATACGCCCCTGACCTGCCCTGATTGTTCGCTGTTCCTCTCTGCTCTTCCATCAACATTAGACATCTCGGCATCTAATTTTTTATGTAAATCAATTCTGAAACTCCCCTCACAGACTTTTAACTTTATCAGTCTCAATTGCATGTCCCTCCCTAAGCACAGCAGAGACGTTTTCAATCTTCTCTGTTCCTTCCAACCCGATGCCTTATTCCCCACGGAGACCTGGCTGACGGACCACTCTGGCCCTGATATTGCTGCCGCCCTTCCCGATAATTACACCTACATGGGCAGTAACAGAAAGGGTAAGGAGGGGGGGGGGGGGGGGGGAATAGCCATTGTTTTTAAACGAACACTTTCTTGTAAATGGGAGGATATTGTGATTCCTAACTGTGAGGCTGGGCTGTTTAAGATACTTCTATCCCCCAATCTTACACTTACAGGCGCTTTGATTTACCGCCCCCCTGGCCCTTCCACTTTCTGGGCCTCATCTCTTTCTGAATGTTTAGCTCCTCTACTATTGACGGCGACCAACTTTCTTATTGTTGGTGATCTTAACATTCATTTTAATGATGCAACCTGCCCCATCAGTACTAATCTACTGTCTGATTTAGCGGCCATGAATATTACCCTACACAACTCAGGCCCTACTCATAGGGCGGGTAATTTGCTTGACCCTATTTTATCTAATTTGGATGCAGTATCATGCAAGCTCCCCTTACCTATCCCGTGGTCTGACCACTTTGTGGTAGAATTCTCTATTTCGTTCAATCAATCTCTTAACCAATCAACAATTGCTCCTAAACCCAGAATGACCTGCAATTGGAAGAAATTGGATTCTAATAAATTCAATTCTGTTTTATCAGATTCTATGCCCCTTACTAAGGTCAGGAGCACTGATCAAGTGGACGTTATTCATCGCTGGTTTACGTCTGCAGCAGACATCTGTCTTCCACTTCGAAAGCAGACATTTAATATACATCACCCACCTGCGCCATGGTTCAATGACCTTCTAAAAAAAGAAAAAAACAGCTGTAAACATCTTGAGCGGAAGTGGCGTTCTGAGTACGATCCACAAGCTAACCTACAGTATAAAACTGCTTTAACAAAATACCATACCCTCTGCAAGACAGCCAGAACTGAATATGTTAACTCTTCCATCTTAAATGCTCAAACCGTCCTAAAGCCTTGTTTAAGGTAGTGCAGGAAATCTCTGGTGCCACTAGTCAACCCAAGGCCCCATGCCTAGATAAAGCACAATGTGACTCTTTAGCTGACTTTTTTGTCTCTAAAATTGAGAGTATATATGCTGATTTTGGCCCCTCTAACGTTCCCTTTGTCTCTGAATCCACTACATCTACTACCTCAGATGTCCTTCAGTCGGCAGTTGCAGAGATTACTGCCTGGGACCCCTTGACCCCTTCCACATTACATGACATAGTGAAAAGTATCAAATCTGGTTCCCCTCTGGATCCCTTCCCTCCTTCAATTTTGCTTACCCTAGACCCTCCTTTTCTAAAGCTCATCATGGATTTACTGAATACATCTTTAAGGGAGGCCAAGGTCCCTAACTCATGGAAACATGCAATGGTCGTACCGTTGCTGTAAAAGGCCAATGCGGATCCAAATAATCCCGCCAACTTCCGGCCAATCTCGCTTCTTCCAGTCTGCTCTAAGATTCTGGAAAAGCATATAAATAAACAACTTACTAGCTTCATTGAATCTCACGATATCTTACACCCTTCACAATCTGGTTTTCGTTCTGGTTTTTCTACGGAATCCACTCTTCTGGGAGTCTCTGAAACCATTCGTCATCTGGTGGACAGAGGGGAGACCGTGGCACTTATTCTATTAGATTTAAGTACCGCATTTGATACGGTCTCCCACCCCATTCTGATTAACATTCTAAAGCTGTCTGGCATTACTCATTCTGCCCTTGAATGTCTCATCAGCTTCCTGTCCGATCGGACGTTTCAAGTCTTTTCATCTACCTCTGCGTCCAAAATTCATACATCTGCATATGGTGTGCCACAAGGTTCCATCCTGAGCCCCCTCCTTTTTAATTTATATGTCAGACCCTTGGCTGCCATTGCGGAGCAAGCTGGGCTCTCCATATTTTCATATGCAGATGACACACAGATCATCTTCTCTCTCTCCACCAGTCATCACTCCACTACATCTTCCCTCTGTCATGGTCTCAACAATATTGCCTCCTGGATGCATAACAATAAGCTAAAATTGAACGGAGGGAAAACTGAACTCCTCCTGTTTGGCAACAATCCTGCCTTATGGGGACCCTCTCACTGGCCTTCTCAAATGGGCACCCTCCCTAACCCTTCGAAAACAGCCCGTAACTTGGGAATATTTGATGACCAGCTGTCCATGAGACAACATGCCGTGAGAGCCTCCTCCGTTTGTATAACCATCCTCAAATGGTTGAGGAAAATCACCTGGATGCTTCCTCTGGAAACCCAGAAAACCGTAGTCCAGGCGTTAATAACATCTCGCCTTGACTATGGTAATGTTCTCTTTCTAGGAGCGGGCAAGGAGGTAATCCGGAAATTACAAACGGTCCAGAATATGGCAGTCCGTCTATTGTGCAAATTACCTTAAAAATCTTCCACATCCCTGTACCGTCGTAGCCTTCATTGGCTATGCATTGGCAGTCGCTGCAAATTTAAGGCTCTCTGTCTTATACATAAAATTAACACTGGCAAGGCCCCTCAGTATTTGATATCTTTAATTCATCCATACCTTCCCTCCCGCACTCTTCGTTCATCCAGTCAACATAAACTTCAGATCCCTAGGACGAAGAGAGCCAGAATGGGCGGTCGATCTTTTGCTTTTCTGGCACCATCCCTGTGGAACTCTCTCCCTTTGTCTATTCGGATTGAACCCAACTATCTAAAGTTCCGAAGAGACGTAAAAACTTGGCTTTTTGATCAATAAATTATGCGACTGTACACCCTATTTGTTGGTTTAGCGCCGGGAAACCTCCGGGTAGCTGTGCGCTCTATAAAATTAAATATAAATAAAAACTAAAAACAGAAGGGGAGAAAATAAAAGTAGGGAGGAAGGGGAGAACATATACAAAATAAGAAGCTTGCATTTAAACAAATGAGACGGGGATACGGGTACATGTTATGTTATGTGATATTTATTAAGCGCATATATCACCAGACGGTCTCATAGCGCTGCATCAGTAGTTACCATAGGTCACAGGGAAGGTGAGCTGAGGGAGAGGTGATTAGAATAGAAAGGTTTTAAGGGCCCTGCGGAATTTCTTGTGGTCGCCTTCTGTTCTAAGAGGTAAGGGCAATGTGTTCCAGATAGTAGGGGCAATTTTGGAGAATGACCTGCCGCTATATTTGACGGTGCGCGTTTTGGGTATGGTTAGAAGATGTTTGCTGGATGAGCGGAGTGTTCTTGGGGGATGATATGCTATTAGTTTCTGCGCTAGGTAGCGGGTCCCTTACTGTTAAGGGTGTTGTGTACGAGGCAGCATATTTTGTAAGTGATCCATTTTTTAATGGGTAGCCAGTGCAGGGACTTTAGGTTGGGGGCGGAGGGTGAACGGGGTGGGGAGATTAAAGACCAGTCTTGCTGCTGTATTCTGTAGAACCTGGAGCTTGGTTAGGTGGGTTTCTTTAATGGATGCCAACAAGGCGTTGCCATAGTCAAGGCGGCTGACAATTAATCCTTGCACTAATGGCAAACCAGAGGAAAGTGGTATCCATTTGAAGATTTTTCTCAGGCTACGCATTAGCCCGTAGCATGTGCGCACTACCTGATTGACATGGTTTGACATGGAGAGATTGGTGTCTATGAGTACGCCACGGTTGCGAGCTATTGTTTTTGGGGGAGGGCAGGGACCTAGAGCAGAGGGCCACCAGTCGTCAGCCCATAGCTGTTGGGCCTTTCCAAAGAGAAGAATCTCTTGTTTTCCAGGCATTTTGTTAGCGGAGGCTGACTGGCCCCCACCTTTTGTTCTCGCAGCTCCGAGAGGGGAGGAGGTAATACTCCCTAGTTTCGCACACACAGTGTCAAAGGAGCATGCACAGAATTTTGCAGAAGAGTTGCTAAGGCCCTTGCGCCTGCATTGTACGCACTCACTGTGGTTGGGATAAATTCTCCCCCCAACATGAGATTCCCTTGCGGTCTATGCCACAGCCTCAACCTCAATATCCCATACGGCGTGAAGCGAAAGCTTCAGTCGCAAAAATCCTTGAACAATTGGAATATCAAGGTGTAATTGAAATTTGTGTGTCTCCGATGAATAACCCTCTTTTTACTGTGACCAAACCTGATGGTTCTTACCGTTTGGTATTGGATTACCGGCATCTGAACTTGCATTGCAGTACCTGTGCAGTACAGAATACCCACGGCTCTGCCCTTGTGGATGATCTTGTGCGTAAAAGGTTTAAGACCACACTTGACATATCCAATGTTTTTTTTGCCCACAATCTTTCGAATTTAAGTAGTCAATGGACTACTTTTACCAGTGGTGGCACACAGAAAAAATTCAAACGTTTGGCAATGGGCTATAAGAATAGTACAGGTGTATTTGCTGCCCGTATAGTTTCTCTTTGAGAGAGAATCGACCCAGATGCGTGTTCGTATGTGGATGACATTTATCTCACAGACGACGAGATATGGGCGCATCTGTGCCACGTTGACCTCATAATTTGCAATTTTGCGGACTTCGGTTACAAATTAAACTTTGCAAAGTTTCACATTGCAGAGTACACAGTGTTGTTCCTGGGCTATGAGCCCAACAATGAAGGACGAGGATTGGCTCCTCACTTCTTGGAGAAATGCGCACAACTGCGCGCTCCTACAACACTGAAAAAATTGTAATCCTTGCTGGGATTATTGAATTTCGGGCGTACTTACATTCCCAAATATGCCCAGCGTATCAAGCCTTTATATGCTTTGATACAACCTACTTTTACCAAATTGTGCTGGCTGCCTAAACATTCTGCCATTTTGCAATCTTTGCAGGCTGATCTGCTTGAATCTAAATTCTTGCTGACTCGTGATAACCACACCAACCTGGTGATAAGAATCGTCCCTGGGGCGGTGGGTTTCACGTACCTTACTTTTAACGAAGGTGACACAGTACCTATCGCTTACAAGTCACACTTGTACACTTTGGCTGAAATGCGGTTTGCCACTGTGGAAAAAGTTTTGAAAGCAGTGCAAATGGCGATTCTAAAAGAACGCGCACTGTCGCAGGGAAAACTCATGTTGGTGGTTACCCCGTATCCTGCCTTGGAGGCAGTGATGAAAGCCAATGTACCGAATTCTAAAGCTTTGCACCCACAGTGTATTCAATGGGCAACATCATTGACGTCTCCGGATGTCACGTTCATTTTTGATGCCTCCTTACGGTCGCAGGAGTATTTGCAGTATGAATTTGTTCATCCTGCCCCTTTGACTATGCGCCCTTTGGAGGATTTCCATTGTATCATTTACACTGATGGGTCTGCGCAAGTTGCGCATGGGTCTAAGCACGCATACGTCTCAGCTTGCGCTATTGTGGTTGGTACCATGGTGGATGGAGAATTGAAGTCTGATGTCTTGCATACCCAGTGCTAAATTTGTGCCAGTGCTTTCCGGTGCTTAGCACCGGCACTTAATTTTCAGGGCCGGGTCTACGTGTCTGCTCGCTGCACGCAGTATTTGTCACAAATGGATTATTTATAATAAGTTAATAATTCACATATATATTTTGAAGCTAAACTAACTCCAGTACTGACTCGGCGCAGTGTTGTTATTGATTGATCCCGAGTCCGCCCCGAGATTCAGAGTCGCGTCCCGACTCTGCTCCCCAGTCCCGGTGATTGAAACGTGTTGCGGTGGCTGTGAGAGTCAGAGACCTGAGCCATTTATTCAGCCAAGTGACAGAACATGACATAAAAAAAAAAAAATATGATTGCATTGACAGCCGTCGGGCCGCGTCCCTTTGTTCAGTGTACTGTTGTGCCGGTGGGTCATGGGACATTCACATTAATATTGGTGCATTGGGTGGATTTGGTTGTTCCGGGGTAGGGGGTGTGCGGCAGCGTGCGCAGATTCTATACAGATTGCCACACCCCTGCACACCCGCACCAAGTCATCATTCAAGGCACGGCCGCAGCACGATGACATTGAGGGCAGGCAGGCAGGCAGCCATGCCCAGGCAAGCTTAAAGTTAATAAAGGCTCTAAGGCAGTATGCCCCGGCCCAGCCCACCACCGTAACTGTAAGTAGTACGTACTATTTAGCATTATTATTATAGAGTACATTAAGTAACAGTAGTAGCCACGCGTCGTCGTTACGCCTCTTGGTGTGGCACTGCCCCAGCGTCTTTGTACGGGGCTCAGGGGCCGGGATGTTGAGCTAATTAACACTTAATTTACGATTGTCTTGTGCCGGTGCACAAACCACAAACATTATTTGCTGGAGCTAGTTTCAGGATCATCAGTAAATCGTAGCAAAGAAAGAACAATCTACCTCACTGCTGCTCCAAAATAAATAACAGAAAACGGAGTCCACTGTCCACCCTACCCCACAAGAACGTGTTAGTAATCGCCCTAGCGCACAAAACGAACCTATAATATTGAAGTAATTCTTGTGTGTGCAACAGCAGTTCCATTTTTAGTGATGTGCTGCGATGACCTAGTCGGAAAGGCCAATACGATCGGATGCAGCATAAATACTGTAAATACCTCATTGCAATGCGCAGGCAGTTTGAGCAGTCAGATTTCTGCCGTCCGCAGCCCGCTCCCAGCACGGAACTTGAGAGACAAGGAGCTTCTGAGCTGGAAGCGCCCAACCCTTGAAAGCCATGATTCAAGGCTTTTTTTGGTGGGGGTGGGGAGGCAGCAATAGTCAGTCGTTTAATGGCAGCTGGTAAATAGATCTCCAACTCTGAGTATGGAAGACTTTCAACACTGCTGACTGACCAACCATAATGGAAGTGTGACTCAAATTGGTTCTCTCTGTCCCTAGTCCTCTTCATGAGCCCACCCGGATGCCTAATAACATAACCTATATTCAGTTTTTAATTTGAGCCGGTGCCGGTGGCTTCCGGTGCTCGGCACCTGCGTCTTAATCTACAACACCGGAATGTATTCTCTAGGTATTGGAGTGCTTTTCATGAGCACCAGTTAATGTATGCATACATTTTTTGTAGGCACGGGGAGATAAAGTATTTTGTCCAGAATCACAGGATGAGGCTGGTGAGCCTACGCTGACACTTGAACCTCATTCCCAGCTCCAAAGTTGGCAGCTCTTGCTGTTAAGCCACACTCACCACTTGTAGGGTTTTGGGATTCATAGTTGGTTCTGTTTTAGGTGGTGCTAATAGGAGTAATGGGCTGGTGCAAGCTGCCTCCTGAGAAGAGCTCCTGCTCCGGACTTATTTTTCCATAAATTAACTACTGCCAACCTGTATCCTTCCACTAGCATCTCTCCAGCCCAAGAATCTTGAGAGCAAGGGAGGATGTGGGCCCCTACCCACAGGAGACCCGTTGGGTCCCAATGCCAGGTACCCTGAAGGGGTGTGCTTTCTCCATACTTGCAGACCGGATAGGACTCCAAACTCACTGCAATGAGACCTCAGGCTCTACTTAACTAAATATCTGCAATCCCAAGATTGGAGCCAGTGGAAGAAGTGGGTGGAGCCGTAGAAAAGTAGGTGGGGCCTTTGACAAACATTTGAGCACCTGCATTTCATATTTTACAAATTAAGCACTGACGCAGAGCCTGGTGTGACTACACTTTTTGTTAGTGACTCTTACTACTGTGTCCAGTCTTGTCAATGACAATGTGTTCTTTTGGACTCAAAACGACTATCATGACTCCAAAGGTAGCACAATAAAACACAAAATGATCTGGGTTCGAGTGGCTGAACCTAAAGAGCAGCTGCCACTCGTGTATGTAATTCATACTCTTGGTCATCAGCGTGTGGGAGTTCACGCTGTTGTCAATAGTTTGGCCGATGAGGCCGCGAAGACAGCAGTTTCGATATATTTGGTTGCAGCAGTTACACGTTCCAAAAGTAAGATTGATGATGACATCTTGGCAGCAATTGCCGCTACTGAGAAGGGAAGTAAATATCCTACTAGATTTCCTTCAAAGTATTCTTATCATTTACGGCCTGATAAAGTTCCTTATGTGAAAATACCAGACGTTGGTGACAGACTGATTCCCAACGCAGACCGCAGGTCAGCGCTGATTACAGCTGCCCATGAAGGTGTTGCGTCCGCACATGTGGGCGTTTTGGCTTCTGTATCTCAGCTACAACTTTGCTTTTGGTGGCGTGGACTGTACAAACAGAAGCGTGATTATGTCCTTCAATGTGACATTTGTCAGCAGATCAAGCCTTCCTCTGCTGCGTGTCCACCACAAACACAGTTGTACATTTCCAATAAACCACTTGGTTGTGTTTATTTGGATCACAGCTGTCCCTTTTCTTCTGATCCTGCGTATAAGTACATCTTAGTTGCAGTTGATTCTTGCACTTGCTTTGTATGAGTGTGACCCCACCGGAGTGCTGATTCACGAACTGTCATAAGAGATTTGCGTGTCTTTGTGGGAATTTTTGCGTGTGGCACCTCCATTCGGACTGGAGTCCAGCATTCGCCTCTAAGGCGTATAAAGATGCCATGAGTTCATTGGGGGTCCAAGTGAAATTTTCGTCTCCATACCGACCTGAGGGTAATAGTGTTGTGGAGCGGATGAACCGTGATTTAAAGTAGTCATAGACTGCTAGGGTTATAGGTACCGGCAGGAACTGGCTGGCCCATCTCAATAGCGTTCAGCGTGCACTTAATAATCTCCCTAGAAGTTCTCTGGGTGGGCGGACCCCATACGAGATGCTCTTTGGTATCAAAATGTTTGTCCCGGACCTTGAAGGTCTAGACCAGGCGGCGGCTGCTGCCCCCTTTGACGTAGATGAACATTGTGATGTTTTACAGAATCTACAAGAGACGAGAGACAGTCTTTCAAAGGAACACTTGCCCTCCTCATCTGATGCTGCGTTCCAGATTTCGGTAGTTGGCTGGCTACCCCGGGTTGGAGAACTGGTCCGAGAGAAGATCGAGAACAAGAAAGAATTTGTTCCCTCATATCGAGCTCCAGTTCCTGTACTTGGCGTGCAGGGCACAAGAACAGTCATTTTATCTCCACCTCCACTTCCAGGTCGAAAGGAAAAAAGGTACATCTCCATTGACAATGTCAAATTACACAGAGTGGCCGATTCTTCTCAGTATGACTCCTGCGGTCTCCTGTCCATCGATACTGAGAAATTCTGTTTTGGCTCCTGCCCCTAACAACAGGCCTGACGTTACCTTTGAGATGCCTGCAATTTCAAGTCCTTTATTGAATACCCCATCTGATGCTCAACTTGATGAGACTGAGTATACTTACCCCACAGACTTATTGATGTCCGATTTACAGACCTGTTTGGCCACTGAGTCCAGATTTTCATTTGACACTAACTCTACCACATCGAAGTCCCCTTCAAAACTTTCTGTTTTTGCAACATGGTTTAAAAAACATTTTTTGATTCCTCCTTGGACTTACATTTGGTTGGTTCTTTTTTCAATTTTTTTGTTTGTCAATTGGATTTGTGGTGTATTTTTTCCGTCATGTGAATGGACACTACGTTGAAGAGAGGACTGCTATTTGACATATTAATCGAACATTGGCACCCCATTCCTCATCACACAGATTGAAGAGGGACCTGAGTTTTGTAAACATTACTGCTTGGCCCATTTTAGATGGGATTGTGTGGGATGCTGTTAAATTTCAAATACATGGTCCCACAGAGGTAATAAATGTCCCAAATGTACTAAGAGTTTCTATGGGGGATGTGATAAAACAAAATATACGCTCTGATGATTGGGATGTTCAAGCCGTAGAGGCTTTGTTTTCAGATTTGAAATATTATGCTGCCTTTGATGCTGAGGATTTATACTTAGATTCGGCTAATTATGGTGATCTGTTCTGTTATCCACACTATGGCAATCACTACCTGCATAAGGCAAACACAAGGAGGAATATGATTAATTATACGCAATGGGAACATTGCCCCGCTCATATGGAAGGCAGCTCAAATTCTCTTTTAAAG
The DNA here is from genome assembly GCF_964261635.1 of Lissotriton helveticus. Classification (NCBI taxonomy): domain Eukaryota; kingdom Metazoa; phylum Chordata; class Amphibia; order Caudata; family Salamandridae; genus Lissotriton; species Lissotriton helveticus. The sequence goes on from NC_136060.1 coordinate 381,701,652, forward strand.
AGATTTACTTATTTTACTGATTTCAATCAGCCAAATCCTAATGCATTTTATTTTAAGATGACCGAAAAGTCCTCTCCCAAAGTTAGACTGACCCACACTAAATTATTATATTACAAGTCCTTTCTTGACCAATTGGCTATTGGGGGCTCTGAACTGTGGAAAGATACAATTGATCTTAAATTTGTTTGGGGTTCTAAAAGTGTGCAAGTGCAAGGCACAGAGGCTTTGCATCGTGCATGTCTCATCCCGAACCACATGCTGTTTTTGAATTTGACTATTTCACAAACCACCTACCTTGGATTGGCTACAACAAAAAAATTAAATGCTCCTTCTTTTCCAGAATTGGAAGAGTACCCAGGTTGGGATAATAATACTGGTATTTCTATTACAGAATTACAGTCCCTGTTATTGAATTCTACTTTTAACATATCCAGTTTGGTTGGCTGTTGGTGCACAGAAGTGCAGATTCTTGCCAACATCGTTTTCTGGGTTTAGCCCCTGGCTACACACAGGTTAGGGTGGATCTCCGTTTTGAGAGTGACCATCCTGTGACTACCTATTCCAGAGGCAAACTGTGTCAGAATTGGCTGAAACACTCCACTTTAGCGTCAGTTAAGCTTCATCTGACTAAATTGACTGACGATGTTGATCTGAATGACTTTGTCAAGGGCCCTGCTTCTGGCAGATCCAAAAGTTGGATATATCCTATTTACAACGAAGTTTGGAAATGTCACAAATTGAAGCTGCTTCCCGCTTAAGAGCTATAGATCAAGCTAATTTAGAAAAAGTGCTAGCAGTTGTAGATAACAGCATTAACACACTCTCTTCCCGCATTTACACTTTGGATAATATTGTTTCGTCTGTTGTTGATATTGTGCAAGAAGATGTCTCTGTTTTGTACCATGGGCAAAATCAATTGCGTTCCATTATGCAGTTCGCATGGACTTTACAAACGTTAAAGGCTGGGAGAGTGCCTTGGGACTACATGAATACGTCCTCATTGTTGGCCCCTTTTAATTTGACTGACAAACAGCAGTTTATGTCTATGAAAGATGCAACTTTTTCTATGTTACATATTGAAAAGTTAGAACCTTTGCCGTTTTCTGTGGCAGAGACAAATTCTGCTGTGTGGCTCGTACATGGGCTAATAACATTGCCTTTCCCTATGATCAAGTTCGAGGCTTCCATGAAGTACTATGCTATTGGCAGGTATGAACCTCTGTGTACCGCTTATCTCCATGAAGTTTGGTCACTACCATTTACCTCTAGGTGCCTGAGGGAGGGAAAAGATGTTTATTTGAATGGTGAAGATTGCGCAACAACACCTGATCACTCGTTGGTGTGTAGGAATATCCAATTGCATGGCTCGTGTAATCCGAATGCGCCTAATTTGGCTTGTGTCTTGAAAGGTACACCGACACCTGCTATCACACCCACATTCACATTACTAGCAAACAGTAGGTATTTACTTTTAAATAATGAAGAATGTTGTGGGATGCTGGCAGGAAGTTCTTACATCGTTACGGTCCCCCAACGTGTAGTTTGTTGTAAAAACTTAATGTTTCCTCCTCCATATGGGTAGCTGGATGTTTCCATCTGGCCGTCGATTCCGACCTTGAAGGCAGAGTTCAACAAGATGAGTCAAATAAGAGCTCTTGTGTCCCAGAAAGAAGTCGCCCTTACTTCTGCCCGTGAAACATTTGTCCTTCATGTGGCAAACACCCGCACAGAAGTGCATGCCTTATTAAATACCGATCTGCCCCTGCATTTCCGGGAGTTAATTCACACTATCTTTAATGCCTCCTCGACAACAGGGCTGGCTCACTTTTTTAAAGTTGTGAGTAGTGGCCTTGTGACTTCTTTCCAAACTATATTCGGTGTGTTCCCAGCATTTTTTCATTCGATTTTCTCCAGCCTCTTTGGTGGATTTCCCTTGATCCTTGCTCTGGTTGGCGGAGTGCTTCTACTGCTTTGCTTATTTCAGAATGGATGCACATCCTGTGCCACGAGACGATTTGCCCCGGCTGTTGGTGCTTCGCAACCGAATGCTTAATTTCTATAGATCGCTGCTTCTTGCTACGTTGAGTGCAGTTTATGGATTATCGTTTCGATTTTCCTTTTTCACATGCGTCCAGCCTGTCTTTCATTGCCTGAGCTGCGATTTCGAATGGGCTCTGGATTTGTGTCTCTGCAGTACGATGTCTCCCAGCGCAGATTATGATCAACGATGAGCCCCTTAGTTGCTCATGAATTGCTTTGTTCTGGCGGCGGGATTATGACCTTTGCAGCGATGCATGGAGTCCTGGGACGTTGGAATATTTTTGCAGCGGCACATGAATTCTTGGCAGGCAGTTATATTGAAATAAATCCAAGTTGTCCTCTGATGGTGCTAGGGGCTCCGGTTATTCAGGAACATGTATGTTTATTCCCATTAATAAATTGGATGGCTGAGATATTTTCGGATGAGAACAATACTTCCTGTTAGAGGCTGTTGCAAAGTACTGTGCATATACACTATTGGAGTGAGGTGCATTTCCTGCGCTCTCTTTCGCGACTGGAGTCACATGTTGGACATCAGATTTTTTAACTATTTTTTTAAGTCCTATTGACTTTACTATGCCCGAAAGTGATTGCTAATTTGTTTTTTTTCTCTAAATTCGGAGTTTTGCTCCCGGTTTTTCCATTATGGCAAATTTGAACATGATTCTATCTCTCGAACTTGAACTCTACGTTCCTGCTTTGCCCACATTTCCTATCCGTGCTCCGATCAAGGGAGGGTGTAGTGAGGCGGAGCCTTGCATTTCTACAGTGTTAAGTTAGCATGTGCTTATTAGAAGTTTAAACGCCATTTTACCTTTTTGCTTTCTTTTGCACACGGCACACACGTTAGTTATTGTTTCACGTTAGGCTGAGAGTTTTGCTTCACATGAGAATAACTTGTTTTTCCACATTGCTAGACTTGCTTTGTAAGCGCAGTCTGAACAGTGAGTGCCGAGGCCTTCAAGGTTATCAACACTGTTGCATTTGTTGGAACTGATCAGAGCACGTTCTAGACATAACATATATGCAGCTGTGGACAGCTCAGATACTGGCGCCTTTAATAATACACTGTGTAGGCATGATTGAACACACTTGGAGAACTTTCATATGCGGAGAGCTTGTGCAGAACTCGATGTGATTCACTCCTGCTAAACTCTGAGGTATGGGGTCACCTATGCAAGCCTGAGAGACCTTCTGTAGTTATAAAATAACCTACTAGCAAGGGAGGGTGAAATATAGGTATATATTTAACCTGTTTCCATTCAGCATTATAACATGCTTTCTCCCTTTGTATTTTATGGAATAGTAACTATGTTGTCAATCTTATTTCTTATCATATGTCTGCTTGTATTAGCTAAGATGCTGCACTTGAGATCATAGCGTTGAAATAAATCTTTTAAACTTGCTCGTGTCTCCCTTTACTCCCTCCTCTGGACTGGTATGAGAGTATAACGAAAGAGTGCTCATGTTTTCCACCTTACCTGAGGTATCCTAAGTTGCATGTTCTGGGTTGTCTAATCATTGGTGACTTTGCTGTAGGATGAAGAGCTAATGTGACACTGATGCTAGTCTGGTAGGGGATTTTGGGTACTAAGATGAGTTTTGGTACACCCTAATTTACTGAGGTCCTGAGTCTCTGTGCACAGTTCTGTGACTGAGCAGAATCCCTGCAACAAAACGTCCTAATCGCCATCCTATATATTTTCTGAGAATAACTGAGCATGAGTGTCTGAGCAAAAAGTACTGTACTGTTTTCCACGATCCCTGAGGAATCAGGGTTGTCCTTTTCAGTGGTTGCCAGAGATTACCTACACCCCTGTAAGATACAGGGGGTGGTAGTGGCACTGTAGATCTTGCTGGTCTAACGGCTGACATATCCTGAGGGGGTGTCTAGAAGCGGTTGGGACAACAAGCCCTCAGTTTAGGTGAACCAAAACGCGCAGGTCGTGGGGATTCCTAGGAACTACACGACAGTTGGACAGCCGCAAAGCTAACACTTGTGCATAGTTTTTAATGTCAGTGTTAAGTAGCAAAATCAAATTATAGGAGGAACACTGGTTCCTAGGGAGACCCTCCTTGGGCACAATCTAGTTCGGGTGGAAAGGACCCCTTCTTCAGAGCGGCTGTATAAAAGTTCAGAAGATAGGCCTGCAACCCTGACACTGCAGAACTCACCTCCTCCAGCGTCCGGGCTTGGTCCAACTCTCAGGTCAAGTCATTTTTGTTCAGTTGACAACAGTATACTGTCTAGGATGGGATTTGCAATTTACACTGGCGGCTGGAGATATCGTGAATATAGCCCCCTAAAGAATTCAGCAAAGATTTGAGTAATTACGGTAAGAGCCTCCCGGGGACATCTCAATGAGTCTGAAACACCGGAACCACTGGGTCTGAGATGCCATGTGTCGTTAGCCAGTACAATAGTTTACCCGATTTGTCGCTATAAGCATATACCCTCTACATAGAGGTCCTCCAGCATTGCCTGGCCTCCTCTATGGAAACCTGTCGCAGTTCTGTGCGGACTAGGAGACTGCGTCAATGCTCAGTGTCATGGTGGCGGAGGGCAGCCTCCACATGTAGTATCTGAGCTTCCAGGTCTTGACGAACGTAGCCTTTAATGCAGCCTCTCAAGGATAGCTTACTAGCCGCCTACAGTGTCGCTGCCGAGGCCACTGAGCATACGATGAGTTCATAGAACTGATGTAATTTCTCCTAGACAAAGGCTTCCCATTCAGAGCTTTGCCAGTACCATGCATTAAACCTCCAGGCAGGGTGCAGGATGGTGGGCTGATTTCCCCATGACAACAACAGAGGGGCATGGTCAGAAATACCAAGCGGGAGAATGCACACAGATTGAACTAAGAGAAGATCCTCCGTTGGCAACCACAGCAATTCTGTGGGATTCCGCTGCATGTGCCTCAGACTGAGGAGTGTAGGCCCATTGTGTGGGATGCCAAGAGCGTCATGCATCGCAGAGGCACAGTGAATCTGCCCACAAGGACAAGCAGACCGACCGGTAATGCCGGGCAGGATACGGAGCGGAAGAGGCATCCAGGACTGGATCAGGGAGTGCATTAAAATCTCCTCCAATCACCGCAACGCGCTGGGGGATATTCAAGATGAAGGATCTGTCCGAATGCAAGGTTAGATGCAGCAGGGGCGGTGGTATAATGCCTCGCTCCCAAACGGCCCTCAGTAAACACATAGCACCCTGAGCGTCAGTGTGCTGAGCTGTAACTGCTAGGGGAAGAGATTTATGCAACTATACAGCAAATCCTCGGTAGCCACGTGTAACCTTGTCTTAGCCGAAGCAGCCCAGAAAGGGGCAGTTTGTACCTAATAGGTGGGTCTCCTGTAAGAAGAAGATGCTGGCCTGTGTCGCTTTATATATACATAACACTGCAGAGCGTTTAATGCTGTCCTGGAGTCCGTTCACATTCCAGGAGAGCAGCGTTATCCTAGAGGGGTTCATGACGCAGAGGGGAGAACAGGGCCCCAACCCAAAGTAGCGGAAACAAGATAACCTGAGGGCCTGCAATGCCATGTCATACATAACTAGCAATGGTGATCTGCGTGTTCGCCGTATCCAACCAAAAGAGAAAAAACACTGTTAAGACGCAACAGTCAAAGAAATACACCAGGCTCAATGGCCCCAGTGAACTACCCACCGCCCTCCGGCCCAGACTTCACCCAAGGAAGCATTTGTTTCCCTAACGGAATGACCCAAAACGTCTAACTGGGGGGAAGAAACCTCTGTGATCCGTAGGTGCCAATACAATAGTATCTTGCACCTGACAACTGAATTACACCACATGGTAATTACTTTGCCCCTCGATACTCAACAGGAGTAATGTCAAAAATGGGAAGAGAGTCACATTGGCCACAGGGAGAGGGAGGCAAGCCCAGCCATCCTCTCTGTCAGTTCCTCCCTGCCCGCCTACCACAACAGAACCATCAATTTGAGTTGGGAGTGAACATCCGAAACATGGTGTTCCAGAAAGTTGGGATGAGGAACCCAGAGCCAAAAATCATTGTTGTATTCGAGAGGTTCTCAACCTCCCTCGGTGTGGCTGGATTTTAGGTAAGTTCTTCTTGGGCCGAGCTATAGCCCTCCTCATCTGCCCCAGGTTCGACCTGGGATTTCCGAGATTAGGAGCGACCCCTTCTCTGTCGACGGAGGGGGGAAGGATCCAGTATGCTCCTTTGTGCTCCCAAATCGGTGCAGCTCGGTGGGGTGTGGGGGGTCGGTCAGCAACCGCTGCTCAGTTGCTCATTCCTGATCCGGTGTGTCGAAGAAGAGAGTGCGAGTTTGGAAGAAGACCTGAAGGCGAGCAGGAACCAGAAGCATGTAGCGCAGGTCTAATGCACAGAGTTTCTGCTTCACTTCTGCTAAGGAGCGCCACCACTGTTGCACTGCCTTTGTATAATCAGGGAACAGGAGAACCTTCAAGTAATCGAACCGTAAATTAGGATGGGCGCGGGCCTCTTCTAATATCATGTCTTAGTCCTTGAAGTTGAGCAGCGTCAGAATCACAGGGCACGGAAGGCCCCCGGCAGAGGCCTTGGCCCTTTTGATGACAAAAAAATAGGTACGTTTTTTTTCGGGCTCCCTTGCTTTGAGCCAATTGTCCAGCCCCCCGGCTTGTCCCCGCCGTGATTCAGGTAGGACGATAAGTTTAAGCTTGTTATGCTGTGACCTGATTTTGGCATCCTCCACCCTCTCTTTTAGCGAGGACACCGAGGCGGAGAGTCTGGACATCTGGCTCTTGGCCGATGAATTTTCTTTCTCGGCAGAGGAGATACATGTCTCAACCTCTGTAGTTCTGTCCATCACATTACGATGCAGCAGGGAGAGATCCTCCCGGAGACCACCCTTCTTGGACTCCACAGTGTCCATAGAATCCTGTATGGCCTTGTGAACCACATCTAGGTCCGCAGCCCCCCACTTTGCTGAGTCAGACATCCGATCCATTGGACCCTCTCCATGCTTGTGTGGAGCAGTCGGTGGGACTGTGTACTGATTTTCGTCTGAGCCAGAGTTTGCGGTGGAACCTTCCCTGTCCCATCCTCCGCGACCAGAAATCCAATGGTCAAGTAGGAAGAGAGCAAGAATACCCCTAGGCCTGGGCCCTGGGCAGCCAAAGGGGGGAGCCACCAACCACCCGGGCCACCAGACAGCAACTCCCTGATAAGCAGACACCGGGGGGCAGGAAACATCCAAGAACAACCTACAGGCGGGGATGCTAGACAGGAGGACTCCCGCCTATGCCACTATCTCTGGCCCTCACCTTCAGGAGCACCTCGCCGTCCCATGACACCCCAGAAGCAGTGGCCTGACGTCAGTCCACCTTCCGCGTCTCAGGTCTGGGTCACCATCCACATATCTGTTCAGTGCTCCCCAGCACGGCTGCAGAGGGAGCACTACATTGAGTGGCTCTGGGCATCCTTAGGGCCTCTCAACTGCAGGCAGATAAAGGGGAGGCCCTGCACATCATACCGGGCCGCCAGCTCCAAGGCTATCTCCTCACTGCAGAGCCAGGTCAACACAACAGATTGCTTCCCGAAATGCCACTGGGTCCCACCAGGGCTGGCCAAGGCGGGTGTTGCTCCCAGACCTAAACTCCTCCCTCCGGTCCAGCTCCACTCCGTCAGGACACAGACCGCTCCACGCCGGAGGATGGCAAAGCTGTGACTCCACTGAGCCCAGCAGCTCTGTGGCAATGTGCTGCACCTACAGAGGCACTGCAGCCCAGCAGGCTTCCACCTCGGCCCACCACATACTCACGGGGGCTTGTTCGGCACCAAAGGACCCCGCAAGGAGGCCTGGTACCCCGAGGGTCAGGAAATGCAACTTTGTCAGGTAGGGTGATGACAGATCTTCCTCGGCAATGGTAGCAACCCTAAGGCTCGGCTGACATCTTGGTCACCTAGGCCACGGCCCTCCAATCACAGATTTATTAAACATTGCAGCCAGAGGACCCCCATAGAGGGGTCCCCCGAGATCTACCAACCCTTAGTGTGGTCACAGACTGTCCTAAGCCACCCTGTTACCACCAGACAGTGTTTTGACCTCATGGGGTTAGTTCCTGCGTGCTCAGTGGTCGAGAACAATGCCTTTCCAGTGTAGAGGTGTTCACATTCCCCCTGGTGGTCAGGAAGCGATATCTGTGACGGGAAGTTTCAAAGGCCTTACCACCTTTGTAATATGACCCCAGCAGGCCCCCTTTCTATCATCTGCCCCTGCGGGAAAATGTAGAAAGAATAGGAGGTGTGCTCCCCTCTGCCTACTCCACCCCTCAGGTGCTGGAGACGAGGTGAAGTACACTTTACAGTGCCCACCATCTTGAAGATGGTGGGACTTATCCAATCAGGGCTAGGGCTATGCCCCACTCCCAAAGGAGGTGGGCATAATAGAGGGTGTAGACACCCCAGGTCCATTCCCCACTGCCTGTCCCTCCTTTGTAAAGCCCCTAAATCTAGCATTTAGGTGGTACCCTCAGACCCTGAACTTCAGTTCCTGATGACCTAAGAAGAGCTGGACACCACAGAGTAGCACCAGCAAAGAAGACTTCAGAGAACTACTGACTCAGCCCCAGACCTACTCGCTGTTTGCAGCCCTCGACGATCCAATGCCAAAAGACGACTCATTCTTCAGCCCAGCAACCTCCAAAACATTAGGAGGACTGCCTGCCTTCAAAAAAGATCAAGATATCCCGAGAACAGTGGACCTGTTCAAAAGTAACCATCTTCAAGCAAAAACTCTGTTACCTGAAGAACAGCGAAACTCTGCTCCCGGTTCCACCTCTGCACCCGAGTCCATGTGTCTCACCGGTGCCACTGAGGTTCCCTAGAGCTCAAGAGCCCGAGTCCATCATGTAATGACCCATCCCGGGATCCTCGACGTGGTCTGCAGTAAGCCTGGGTGGTAAATTCAGTTCCGCTCGGGGACTTTGGGTAATTTTGCGTTCCGCGGAGAACGCGAAATTGGCCAAAATTCTGCATTCCGAACATCGCAAATTTTTTTGCTTGTTTGCGTTCTCAAAATGCATGTTCGTGAGATATGTCCCCCGGGCATGCAAACGGCAATTGCGAACAGGAAAAAAGCATCGCGAACAAGCAATTCCGCGTGTTCGCGGAATTTCTGCGTGTTCGCGGAGAATTTTGTACTGTTTCGCTGAGATTTGCGGAATGTAATTACGCAAATTCCGCCCACCCCTAGTCTTCAGCCTCTGCTCGGAGACCCCCTAAACCGCGATCTGCTCCGGTAAGGTGTTTCTGATGTCAAAAGACACCCCTGCACACATCCGCCCTGGACCTTGGTGAAGTGGGCAAAAGGTGTACCTACGTCCCCGAGCATCATAAGTTACCTCCCCAGCTGTTGGTTCCCCTTGACTGGCCTCCTGGCCTGAGCCTGCAGCCCTTTTCTGAATGTGCCTTTTTCCTTTGCCTTACATTGGGCACCCAACGCTGGATTGACACCCTGCACCAGGCCGCCCCTGTGCTGCTGGAGATGTGCTGTTGGTGCTGAACTGAACCTTCCCCAATACTGACCTTATCTCCTGAAGATTGATCTTTTAAGTCAATCTTACCTATATGCATGCTGAATGTTTTCTTCCTTCCATAGGTTAACATTGCTAAGTCTGAAAATTGCACTGTGGCCACTTTTGAGATTGAAAAGTATTTCTATTGCAAAATGTATTTGCCTAAGATGAAGTTCTGTGGTTCTACAAAATAAATATTACCAAGTATTATTCTTAGACGTTGGTCTCATATTCATTTATTGAGTATGTCTTTTTTATTGCCACTGTGTGTACAACAAATGCTTAACCCTGTCCTCTGATAAACCTACTTCTCGCCCACACTACCACAAAAGAGAGCATTAGTATTATTTATTTTAGCCTCTGTAAAGCTTCTGGGGATGCACTGGACTCTTTGCACACTATACCTCTTTTTGGTATAGTATATAGAGAGACCGCTTCCTAAACTTGGTTAGATCTGTTCACCACTGCCGAGAACATGCAATGTAAGCCCTTCTGCACGCTGGAGTTTCTAAGGCTGCTCTCACTCGAAGACGCTTTTTGTCTTGAGTGGAGTTCTGGCCTCCTGTACAACATCCCACCAATATCACTCCTGCCAAGAGTTCTCAAGATCGGGAATAACTGGACAGAAGTCATTCTTGTGGCTCTGGATTCGATAGAAAGTCCATATCCCATGCTATTTAGTATGAGCATCAGTCCTGCGGTCAGGCTACTTCTTTGGGAGGATCAAATGTCGCAGCAACAGAGGGTGGGGTCCTGCACCCGATCCTGCACACCCTCCACCTTCGTGAATGGAGATAGATTCTCCTCCTAGGTCTCAACAGCAGGTGTAGTCTTTCTTCTGACTTCCACAGGTCAAATAACATTCTGAAGAGGGAGCCCAGGGGTGCCACATTTATGCCTGACACTAGTCTGTGGCAGTGGGTGACTCCTGGCCTCTCCCTTACCAATAGGAAAAAAGTTCCAAAGGGTAACTCAACTCACTTCATCATCAGTTCCTGTATGCTTTACTGCAAACAAGCCCACATTGCTCCGCTCTACCTAAATCCAACATGGTAGTACCTGACCTCTGGTGCAATGCTCCGGTGCCCACTGTGGTCAGGGAAACAAGCAAACACTCCTTTGTGGTCACTCAAAACTGGGTCTGGGGTTGCTCCTCCCTTAGAAGGATTGATGCCTGGCTAGTTAGAAGGACAAAAGAGGGGACAGACCCAGGTGTTAACTACATCTGTTTGTGACAGGTGAGAGCTCTTTTTAATTAAATTCCTAGGCACTGGCTAGATGGCCATCCTGTCAGAGGAACAGAACGCCTCACCAGACCAAAGGCCTTTGTCTCAAATCTTGGAGAAAGTTCATACCACATCAAGGAGCTATTCAGCTTCTTGGTGACAGTTGGAAACTCAGGCAAATGGACTTAAAAAAGCTTCAAGCAGGTAAAAGTTCACTTTTTAAACGGCCCTTTAGGATAATCGTACAAATCTGAGTTTACGAATGAATTGAGTTTGTGATAAATATTTTTAAAAGTCCATGAATTAACTTTTTATCTGGTCCCTAGAGGGAGGTTGCATTATTTAATGTTAACACTGCCTTCTAATGCTTTCCTATGGAACAGCTAACCCAGTTACAGTGAAAATAGCTTTTAGAATCTTTTGCTGTAAGGACATGTATTACACTAAACGTTTACATGTTCTAATTTTAAATACTATGCATAGTGCCTTACTGGGCATTAAGGCCTACTTAGGGGTGATTTACTAATATTCAGTCAGTCAGTCAAAAACTTTATTTCGATTTTTAAAAAAAATCATAAAAGTTGTATCAACATACAAAAGGATAAAAACCGAGGGTATCCACGTGCAGGTTTGTCCAAATTGGCAGCAATTGCCCTGAAGTTTCACGATATAGCAATAAATATCTAAAAACTTTAAATCGCGCCATATTACAATACAGTCTGAAATATCATTTCATCATTAAATATCATATGGGACGAATGTATACAATAAAATGCAAAGTGCTAGATTGTTAATGGGAAAGTACAAGACATAAGCAGAAATCTTTTACCCAGTTGTTTTAACTTTCCAACGTATCACCCATGCCCAACCCCAAAACTTTGCAACAGCGATGACAATAGGACCCTCCAGAGATGATTTTAGGATCCTAAAAGCCTCACTGCTGGATCTAGTCCCCATATTTGAACATATAGGTTTCAACCATCTAGGCCTGGGTTTGTGATACAATGGGCATGCGAAAAAAATATGTGACACAGATTCCCTCATATCATCACAAGAGGGACAATTGCTACTGTTGGATATGCACCATTTGTTCGTAAAAACATTTGTTGGTAGCAATCCCACCCTAAACTGATGGTACAGTTTCCTGTCCCTTGTGGAAGTAATTAGATCCCAGTAGCTCTCATAAGAAGCCTCATACTTTGCGTCAAGAAATTATTTAGACAGTGAGGGATTGATATTAGCTGAGAACCGCCTCATGAGTATCATGTTCCAGTACACTGCCTTAAGCTCTGTTTTAGATGGAAAAGTACTTTCAGCAGGTGCTGTCCAGAGGCGGCTCACCCCATCTCGCTAAGTGTATTTTTAACACTGGTTAGCCATGGGATTTTCCTGGAAACATCCAGATCTCTAACTTCAAGTAAGGCCGATGCATAGTGTGATAATTCGGGAGTGACACAAAGCCTCCTCCAATATGCTATAGGCCTATAGTGGGCAACATCACTAATCGATTGACAGTCAAGATCCAAATATAGGGGCAGTAGCGGGGAAGACTGCGGAAGGCCAATTGTAGACCTCAAAAATGTATTCTGGGCCACGACCAAAGATTTACTAATATTTAAAAGGAGGGTTTAGGCCTGATAATACGGGATTATTTTTACAGGTTGAATTTGCAGTTTAAACCTGCACTGCCAGCTTACCTGTGGCAGGCCTGCAGTCATGTTTTACGCTCTCTCCTTAGTGGTGGCACGTGTGCTTCAGTCTACTGAATTTCAGATTTGCCACAACATTACTCAGCCAGGTATTTCCTGAGCGTTTTTTTCAGCACCCTCACCCACCTTTGGTAGTAGATCTTGAGCACCAGATTTCTTTGCACTGGGTTTTCAGTTATTTACATTGTGAAAGGGTCTCGGTTTGAACCATGATTTTCAGTCCTTGTGAATATTCTTTTTGCGATTTTAGTTCATATTTACCACTACACTTCTGGGTGTACTTGTTTATTTACTATTTATCATCTTACATTGTCAGGACCTACCCTGGCAACTTAGAATGAGCCATCTGCATGCATCTCACTTTTTTATATCTCAACCTCCACCCCCATGGATGTCGTCTTTATGATTCTTGCTAATGTACTGCATCATTAGTTAGTTCTACTTTGTTTCTCTTATAGATTGCCCCTGAGGAAGGGACACCTATGTCCCGAAATGCATCGGGCTATTCACAAGCATTGGCAAAATGTATCAAATGAATAGACTTGGCATTGTATTAGTCATGAAGCAATGACTGTAAATGTGCATTTATTCAATTGTTAACTAGTCATCTACAATTATTGTATATACTATGTGTTTACCTTGATGATTTATGCACTCTCGATGAATATAATCGTGTTTTGCTATATCAGAAGAATACTGTTATTTATTGTGATTTAATATTGATTACTCATTGTTTACATTGTTGAATCCCTACGGGAAATTAGTGCACAGTGTTTGCTGCCACGTTTGACAGCATCCCCTTTTCTCAGTCTACTGATGACATTTAATTTTTGTTTGAAATCTGTGTTATTTTGTAGAGTAATAACCAGTGGGAGGCCCGCCTATACACAGCTCAACGCCTATAACCCGTTACAGGGCCGGCCTCGTAGTGTGGGGGAGGCAAGTAGAGTACAGATGTTAAGTAGCATTGCAGATGTTACACAGTAAGTCTCCTACAACCCATGACGGGCCGGCCGCGTCTGACGGAATAGATTGCATGATGATATAAATGTAAGGAAGGTTCTAGGCAGTGAGTGCGATAAGACCCAAACCCCATGTGAAGAGAGAAGAAGAAAGCAGGTCCTGAGGAACAAAAGAGAGTAGAAGTTGGGAGCGGGGATGAGAGTAAGGGAGACAAACAAAGAGAGCGAGAAGGAGCTACTTTGAGGGGGAACTAGAGCATGTGAGAAGGGGTAGGAGGTGGATACTATAATAATCATGAGGTCCAAGAGTTGCGACCCAAGACAGCATTTAAAAGAGGCAGACTGGCAGGGTGGGGATGAGGGGAGGCGCTGTACATTTAGCTTGTCCATCTGGGAGTGTTGACGGTCGAGGAAGTGGAACATGATAGCTTTGTGGGAGATCTGTCATAGTCAGGAGGGTAAACGGCGTCTTCAAAGATGTGTAGAGCTCGGAGTTTGGGGGCATAAGACGTGCGTGCTCCATTCTACCAAGGTAGGTGACCAATGGCTGCCATATTTTGGTGAAGCATGTGTCGCAAGATTGCGAGTACGCTGTAAGTAACTCCATAGTTACTACATGCCACAAACGCATGAACCAGATGTTAATAGAAGGTGGTTCAGATTTTTCCTAGTACAAAGCTATGAGCTGCTTCGCAGCACCGAGCATGTGGACGGCAATATGCCAATCACTACGGGTGAGTGTGCGCAGATTTGTCAGGTTTGATGCCTAGGAGAATTGTGACTGGAGTGTCAGGCATAGGGAAGCCAAGCACCACCGTATATGACTAAGAACTTCTTCCCAGAATAGGGTAAAGAGCGGGCAGATCCACCATATATGAATAATATCTCCCGGGGTGCTCGAGCACCTCCAGCATAGGGGGGAGGAGGTTGGAAAGATCTGGTGCAGCCGAAGGGGAGTGTAATACCACTGCGTCATAAGCTTGTATACCGCTTCTTGTTGCGAGACGCTGCGGTACAAATCAGGATATCTCGCCTCAGGCGGTTCCATTGGGCTGATGTGATGTCAGAGGAAGCTGTCGATTGCCAGTGACGTTGGAATGCATGGGGATTCACAAGTGGGGGACGCTGTAGGATCTGGTAAGTCCGGGAGATGAGACCCTTAGAATCATCAAAGGAGCGCACTAAGCGTTCAAAAGGAGTGAACGCAAGGGTGGCGGCCTGCGCGAGAGAGGATGTGAATATCTAGTGACGAAGTTGCGCGTACTGGAGTCTTGCTCCTTCCGAGAGTCGGAACTCTTCCTTGCATTGCGCACATTTTTTGAAGACGTCGCCTAAAAACAGATCCCGAATCATTCTGCACCCACCCTCCAGCCAAACAGCAAACACCTGGGGATTAACAGCAGGTGGGAAAGACAAATTTCCAGCGACAGGGGTGTGGGGGGAAGGGAAGGTAGTGAGTCTTTTAGAAGCAGCCACTTTGTCCCATATGTCCAGTACCGTCCTGGTGGCAAGGGCAACATAGGCACTGCGGGAGGCCCGGGGAAGCCAGGAGAGGTCCCAGATGGTTGACCCAGTTACCGCCCTATCCATATGGAATTACACCTTTTCATTCTCCCACGCCATCCACTCGGAAATGAAGCGTAGATGGGAGGCCCAATAGGCTTCCAATAGGTTGGGGCACACAAGCCCACCCCTGTCCCTTGGGAGCATGAAGATTTTGTTGGAAAAACACAGCCTGCGTCTACCCCATACAAATTTGTGATTTCTTGCTGAAGCGTTTGAATCTGGAGTTGCGGGAAGGGGGTGGGAAGACATTGGAAGAGATATATTAGTTTCGGGAGTACTGACATTTTAATAGCATTCAGGGGGCCCAGCCAAGAGAGGGTGAGAGGTTTACAAGTGCGTATGTCCTCTAAAACCCCCCTAATGCATTCCCGCCAGTTGACTTGGGACCACATGGCAAGCGAAGGGGTCAGTTGGTGTCCCAAGAAGTGAATGGAGCTGGTGGCCCACTTGTAAGGAATGAGGGATTGGAGCGCAGGAATCTCCTCCCTCGGAATCGTAAGGTTCAAGGCCCAAGACTTCTCATGGTTGATTTTGAGGCCAGACGCCAGTTCGAAGGATCGCAACAGAGAGATTAATGCCGGGAGAGATGAATGAATGAAATGAAATGAAATGAAAAAGGATTTGTAAAGCGCATGGCTGCCCGGGAGCGTCCCAGCGCTGGGGTACAGAGGAAGGCTGAGGGGAGCTGGGGGGGCAAAGGGTGTTATTATGGATCCTGTGGGAACAGGAGCATTTTCAGGAGTTTACGGAATTTTAGGTAGCTCGGTTCGGATTGAAGACTAATCGGAAGGGAGTTCCACAGGGTCGCGGCGTTGACCGAAAAGCGGCGCCCTCCAGATCGAGCCTTCCTAGCTCTAGGAACAGTGGCCAGGTTTCCATGGGAGGAGCGCAGAGTCCTGGTGACTTTGTAGGGATAGAGCATATTTGCCAGGATAGGAGGCCCTTTGCCCTGAAGAGATTCATAGGTGATACACAGGGACTTAAATGTGATCCTTTCCCGGACTGGTAGCCAGTGGAGGGCCTTGAGTGCCGGTTTAGCCGATGATCTCCGGGGGGTGCCTGTCAGCAGCCTAGCCGCTGAATTCTGAATGCGCTGAAGGATGTTGATGGTTGATTCTGGGGCGGCTAGAAAAAGGGCGTTGCTATAGTCTAATCTGGATAGGATTAGACCCTGAATGAGCATCTTTCTAGATTGTGCCGGAAGTAGGGGGAGAATCTTACTGGCTGAACGGAGTAAGCCCACACAGGTGCCAGCAGTCTTTTTGGCCTGTGTCTTAAGGGAGAGGTCCTGCTCAAGCCATACCCCTAAGCTTTTAAGTTCCTTCTTCGGTGTAGGGAGGTCCCCTAGGCACAAGGGCCAGATGGAGGTGGGAAGAGAGGTCATGTGCTGGCCCAGAAGCATGAGTTCTGTCTTTGTGCCGTTTAATTTAAGTGAGGACAGGACAGCGTAAGAATCAGATTGTCGGCATAAAGAGCCACCTTGTGTTGTTGGCCCCCGAGTGGGATGCCATGAAC
This sequence comes from Lissotriton helveticus, assembly GCF_964261635.1. Classification (NCBI taxonomy): domain Eukaryota; kingdom Metazoa; phylum Chordata; class Amphibia; order Caudata; family Salamandridae; genus Lissotriton; species Lissotriton helveticus. Next base: position 381,718,211 of record NC_136060.1, read on the forward strand.
GTCGGAGGGCCTGTCGGATCATTATGGCCAGCGGTTCCACCACGAGGGCTAACAGGGGGGATAGAGGACACCCCTGCCGTGTGCCTCTACGAATAGACATGGGATTTGTGAGTTGACTGTTTACCCTTACTCGTGCCTTCCGGGAAATATAGGGAGTCATAATCCGAGTTATCATGAGTGGACACAACCTGATTTTGCACAGCACCACTCGGAAGAAGGCCCAGTCCACTCGATCACACGCTTTTTCCGCGTCAAGCGACAAACATGCCGGTATGTTCCAGTGATGGGCCTTCCTCACAAGATGGGCAACACAGCACACATTATCTGCTCCCTGGCGATTGCGGATTAAGCCAACCTGATCCGGTTCGATAAGGCCAGGTAAGAGAGGGTCAAGCCGTTTAGCCAAGATTTTCGTGTATATTTAAAGGTCTGAGTTCAGGAGGGTGATGGAATGAAACGAAGAACAGAGTTTGGGGTCCTTGCCTGTTTTGGGGATTAGGGCAATCTCCGCCATCCCATAGAGAGGTACCGCCCCTCAGTGTCAGTGAATTAATTAAAAAGACGCAATAGATGCTTTTGGAGCTGCTGCAAAAAGAGCTGATAAAAAGACAGGGGAAGACCGTCAAGACCCAGCGTTTTCCCAAGAGGAAGGTCCTTCAGAGGCCTGGCAAGTTCCATTTGGGAAAGAGGCTCCTCCAGCAGCTGAGCATGATAGCGACTGATTGGCGACCAGGGGCAGTTGTCCAAAAGGGCTTGCACCCTGGCTGGGGGTGGGGTATCCTTGGCATATAGTGCCGAATAGTACTTATAGAAGGCGTCACGTTTAGCTGCTTCAGTGGTGACCCGCGCGCGTTTGCTTGTCTGAACATTGGCAATGTGCGCTTTGGCAGCACGCGCCCGCAAGCGTCGATCGAAGACCGTACCCACTTTGTCTCCCCCCCTCGAAATACCATTGTTTCAGCGCCAGGAGAACCAGTTCTGCTTTGTTAGTACGAAGACAGCGCAGCTGGCCTAGAAGATTTGCCAATCGTTTGTTCGCAAGGGAGGGCGCCCCTGGTCCTGTCGTTCGAGGGCCTTAATGTCCCTAGATAGGTTGTTTTCCAGAAGACGTGCTGCTCGTGCCAGTGCAATGGCCAGGGATGTGATGTGGACTCGGATCGTGGCCTTGACTGCATCCCACACTACAGGGAACTAGGTTTTGAAAATGTCATTGGTTACAAAATAGGACTCAATGGCATCTCACAGGCTCTCCACATCCACTAGATACCGGAGGATATGCAGAGGTAGACACCAACGTGGAGCCTGGGGGGTGCAAGCCGCCAGATCTCGTAGAAGAAGTTCAAGGTGGGCATGACTTGAGACGGATATGTCGGACATAGAAGCCGAGAGCGATTCACCGATCAAGGCGTGAGAGATGAAATTGTGGTTGATACGCGAGTAGAAGCGGTGTACATGGGGGTGGTAAGAATAATCGCGCAAGTCAGGAGTGTGGTAGCGCCAAAAATCTAGTAGGCCGAGATCCGAGATTTGTCTTTTGAGGGCTGAGGACATAGCACCTGTCCCCTGGAATGAACCCTCCCTGCTGTCCATTGCAACGTCCCACACCATGTTAAAATCACCCCCCCAAGATTAATGTTGGGTCCGCCTGAGGTATGTGTTCCTGCAAGAGTGCCTGGACATTTGGGTCCTGCGCCTGGTTGGGCGCATATAGATTACACAGCGTGAAGGAGCGATGCCCGATCTTGACCCCAACCTTAATAAAGCAACCATCAGGTTCCCGAAATACCTTGGATTCCCCCTGTCTAATGCCAGCTCTGCAAAGTATAGCCACTCCAGCCATTTCAGTGGGGGCAGTAGCCCAAAATGGGAGAGGAAAGCGCGGGTGAGCCATGCAAGGGACATCAGCCTTCAACAGGTGAGTTTCCTGCAGGAGGATGATGTCCGGGTTTTGCTGCCGTAGGTAGTGCCAGATCTGGTGTCCTTTGTTAGCGGAGTTAAGTCCCTTCATATTAAGGAACAGGATCTTCAGACAAGGAACAGTAGCCATGTCTATGTCGGAGACAGGCGCGTTCCAGCACGCCAATGTAGGGAGCTGTGTGGCGCATGGGATGAAGAGGGCAGAGGGATGTCTCTACCATTAAAAAGGGGGAGACCGTTGTGGGGGGAGCCCCCACCCACCGTACAGAGGAGTAGAGAGGAGTGAGGGGGAAAGAGAGCCTGAGAATAGGAGAAAGACCACCATGAGCATCCCCGCCCACCAAGAAGAATAGGAATAGGAAGAGGAAAGGAAGACACATACAGGAGAAAAAACAGAAGAGAGAGGCAAAGAAGGTGAAATATCAACGTATTGTAAAAAATACAAAATTGGCCAACAGGGCCACAGTGTCCTGTTCCAGTCTAGGGGTGATCGCGGCCCGAGGGCACAGATCATCCCGGAGAAGTCACTCTCCCAGGAGCGGGGGGGGGGGGGGGTCCTTCAATCTCAGAGCGTGAGGACGAGGAGGGTGAGCCCGTGTCACCGATCTTTGATGTGTGGAGCCAGGGAGGCACCAGACTTGGAGCGGGGTAACGTTTCATCAAATCCATGCTTTGGATATGTATGGTGCGTCACAGTATAGCAGGTGGGGATGTACACTCGTCCTCCGCAGACTCCCGCCCTTCCACGCCATGACTGAACATCATCTACTCCATGGAGCGGATGGGATGAATGATTTCCTGCTTGGCCTGGGAATCCGATTGCCCTCCTGTGTGTGAACCTCTCCTGTGGTATGCACTTGGGACCAGGAAGGTTTAGCAAGTTCCCGGACACGGGAGGACAAACGAGCCGGACTTGATGGCGGCAAGAGTGTTGCTTCTTGGAGGGAGCACACCATCTGATGCTTAGATTCCCACTGGAAAAAAAGAGCGAAGGGATGACCCCATTGGTACTGAATGTTGAGGCTCCGCAGCTTGTCTGTTAGTTGCGACATCTGCGCAGCGTGGTAGGAGCAAGGTCTTGGAATATTTTTATGGTGGCGCCTTTATAGGTGAATTCTGGTTTGGAGCATGCTGCCTTGAGGATCGCCTCCTTCTCAGTAAAAAAGTGGACCCAGGGCAGGATGTCGGGGATGAGGCCCGATCTGGCGGAGTGGCCTGAGACTCTGTGCGCCCGGTCGAGAGCCGGAGGGGAGGCGTCGTCATCGTCCCAGATGTCATGTAGGAGTTTTGCCACAAATGTCATGATGTCGGCCCCCTCCACCCTGACCTGAACCCCTCGAATGCGTAGGTTGTTGCGGCGGCTCTGGTTTTCCAAATCTTCTTGTTTTAATTGCAGGTCGGTGTGTTGCTCCTCCAGGGTGGCCAGATGTTGACAGAGATGCTCTTGGTCCTCTGTACAGGCGTCCACTGTCTTTTCAAGGCCTTCAACTCCCTCTCCAAGATCTGTGACCTCTTTTCTGAGTTCCCGGACACAGGAGTGGACTTCCGAGCGCAGGGAGACGATTTCAGATTTGAGCTCCGCCATGAAGTTCGCCATGAAGGATTATGTGATTGCCGCCGAATCGCTGCCAGCCAGAGACTCCATCGCTCCAGGGATGGTGGGGGACCGTTTTGTTCCAGAGCGCAGCAACCGAGTTGTCTTTCTGGGGTGCCACAGGCTGCTTTTCCGGTTTAGTGCGAGCCATCGCCTCTCTGGGCCAAGCACCGGCAAAGCCCCGTCAACGTAGCAGAGGTGTGCAGAGGGGGGTCAGCCAAGGGTGCCTGAGGCCTCCAGGAGGTGAGGTGCAATCCAATGCAGGAGGCACTGCGAGCAGCAATCTGCCGGTAATGGGGGAGGGAGGGGGACAGACAACGTTGCCGCAGGCGGTATTTCCGCAGAAGCCTTATCACCATGTGTGCCAGCCGCTACCGAACCCGAGCACAGGGGCCAGAACCCCTGGGACCCCCGCCACAGGAGGTCCGTAGCACAGGCAGCCGTGGGTCAGGAATCCGCTTCAAGCCACCGTAGGGGAGACTGCAGGAAAGCATCAGCATCCGGGCCACTAAGGGATTATGGGCGGCTGAGACATCCACCCCCTACACTTCTGACCTCTAAGAGAGAGAGGTTTGCAGGAGGGCGTTCGTGTGCAGGGTCCAGCCAGTCCAGGAGGGCCACAGTGCACGAGGGCACCCCCGCCCCCACATCTCACCCGCACAAAAGGTCTGCAGCGCCGGGGCTCATGATGAAGGTGGCGCAAGTGATGTAGGGTGTAGAGCCACTCCGTGCCCAGCCGCAGACCCACTAAGCCGGGGGGTCCAACGCCTGCAGGCAGTACTCAGCCCCTCCAAGGGCCAAAAGTTGCCAAACCTCTTTCCATGTCACAGCTAGCCCATGCGGCAATGGGCCTCTGTGCTGTGTGATCACCACCGCAGCTCAGCCCACTATGCTGGTTTCAGGTGGACAAGCAGGCCCAAAATGGCGGCCGGCGTGGTCCGAGGCGGTGGAGCGTTCACCAGAGCAGCCTGCAATCCGGTCAAGGGTGGCCACCCCCAGGATACGGGGTCCACTGCGGGAAAGCGGCACCTTCGTGAAGGCCAGGGAGGGTGGATGGCAGCAGGTAGAGGCGCAGTCAGCCCGGGGCCACAGGAGGCAAAATGGCAGCTGCCGAGTGCAGCCAGGGGAGGAGGAAGCGCTGCACCTCCATGTCATAGCAGCCCCAGTCTGTGCCGGTTTACTAGGGAGTGCCCTAGCCCCTCCGATGCCCCTGCGCCCCGATTTGTGGTGCCGATAATGCCCCGGCTCTGCTATTTAGGCAGCTAAGAGCGGCGACTTTCAGGAGCTCCCCCAAAGCACGTCTCACACCATTCGCGTTGAGACCACGCACCCCCGATGACATTTAATTTTGACATGCATTGGAGCCTGTTCCAGTGAACAGAACATTCCTTGAGAAATGTACTCGCCCACTCGCTATGGCGAGTTAGGCTCTAAAAACAGCTCACCCTGTTAACATCTACTTGCCTGTTCTGGTGAGCTGATAAAGAACGGATGTTCTGTTCTTTCAGAAATTGAATGTGCAATAAAGATGCTTTTAAATCTTGTTTTTATCTTGTCACGTTTGATCTGCCCACAGATACGGCAATCAAGTGTCCGCCTATGTCTTTCAATTTGCAGTCAGAGAAAGAAAATGTAATCACAAGCTCCAGGATAAAATAAGCAGCAATTGTGCTGTACAAAGAGTATGAAATGAAAGGCTGTAAGACGTCAGCTTTTTTTCTAACACACATTAAAGAAGCTTGAAAATGAACTGTTAAAACACATCAAAATATATTTTAGTAGTTCTGAGAGCACATTGTTTGTAATTCTGTGTGATGAAAAAAGATTTGAATTGGATGAAAACCTATCAGAGCACTGTACGTGGTCATGTGCAAATGATTAAAAAAAATCTGAAACCCAATTTCCAGATTGTTTTGTACATTATTTAGTTTTATCAATAAAACTGCATGTTAGTGGGCAAGTTTGTGACCTTTTAAATGGGAAATATGATGTTTGTAAATGACAGTACGCTACCAAATCATGTAGTAATACATTTATTAAAAGTTTTTAAACATGAACCGAGAAACATTCCTTTGACATTTTGACTGTTAAATCAAACAAAATAGTTTTTTGTACATCTGAAATGCTGAACTTGCATATCCGAAGGTGTTCTAACATGTCATGATGAAGAAAAAGGCGAATCTGTAAAAAAGATATTTGCTCGGATCAAACAATTTTAGGGCCAAGTACATTACTGTTAAGTCAAGCAGATTATTGCAGTCACTAGACTTGCTGGTCTAGTAAACATTTTTATGATTTTTTTAGGCCTGCAGATTTAAAAAACCAGCAGTGTTGGTAAAAAAGAAAAATGAGGATGATCGTGCAAAACAAGCAGTAATTGCTTCGCAACCCTACTTTCTGTCCCAGAGCTTAAGATTTTATCAGATACAACTTTAGATGCTCTGGAAGAGGCTACTCATAAAAAAATACTTCTATCATTTCATTATCAACTTATATATCGTACATCTTTCTGCTCATTAAGTTGTATCTTCTCTTGTTTTTGAGTTGGCAGAACTAGCAAAATATGCTCCCTTAGAACAAGAGTTTAAGATGCTATTTTGAGGACTTCAGGTTCCCATTATGGTGGTATCCCAGTTCTTGCGATATTTATAAAGTTTGTGTTGTTTTTTGTTTCACAGATTTGAATTGTCATATCGCACAACAACTTCAAAATGAATGTGAAGAGAACACTGTTGCTAATCTTAAATTAACAGTTAAACAAATCAAGGCTGAAGAGCACAGGTGAGGAATTAATATATCTATTGAGGTGTGGGTAACCATGCAATCACTATCCCAGACTTACGAATATATATATATATATATAGATAGATAGATAGATAGATAGATATAGATATGTATATATATATATATATATATATATATATATATATATATATAGAGAGAGAGAGAGAGAGAGAGAGAGAGAGAGAGAGAGAGAGAGAGAGAGAGAATCTGCAATAGCGACTTTAGTTTTCAATAACAATGCCAACTTATCCAAAATGATGAAACTAAAATCATCTGAATCTAACAATGGTAAATTCATCTTAAATTTGAAGGATAATCCAACATGACTTTATGCCACATATTCAAAACCATTTTGCAGTTTCAAAACCTCTGAATTAAAAAATTACATGGTTTGTGAGCAGAAAACGGTATGTAGCTCCGTTTTTAGCCACTTTTATGATTCGGAAAAGACTTTCCTTTAAGGATCGTTACCTGCTTTAAAAAACATACAAGGCTGTAACTCCTTGGAAACATAACTGGTAGTGATGCCTAAGAATTTCGTCACTTGAATAATTAAAAGCACACTTTTTTTATTTTTACAATGTAGGAACTGACAAAGCCTTAATTCATACTCTTTACCACATCTAGAAGTGGGTGTTTAATTGTCAGGTATATATGCTTCTGGGAAAGATTCTTTATGTAATGAGCCTCCTACCTGAGGAAAGGGTGGTCCAGATATCAGACAGCAATACAGACTCGGGTATAACCCTCACACATTTACAGTAGCATGCTCATTATCGGGTTCCTCCTCACCACAACTATGCCACTGATGTGTGATGGGCTCATGTGCTTTATTGTGATATGCAGAGTCAATAATTTGCTTAGTAGATGTGTGCGAGTTCCTCCTTCTTAGCAGACCTCCCACTTGGTGGAGATCCAGTGGGAAGAGACAAAAACAAAAAAATGTTTAGGGTATGGTTAGGTCTCATCTACGCAGCACGCATGCGCTGCATAGGAGGAGACCTCTTGAGATCAATTTGGTTTTGCTTTCAATGGCAACGCATGCACGTTTGGCGATTCCCTTGCGGGAGCGAGCTTTGAAACCATCTGTTTGTAATTAACTTGCAAACAGATGGTGCCTCTTGCTCGCTCTCGCAAGGGAAACAGGCGCAGGCCTCCTCCTCTCACCCCTCCCCCTGCCTCCTCCTCGTCAAACTTGTTTATTCTGTAATGCTCATTATTAATCATTTATTTTCTTTTCACTTTGGGAGCACACACGCTTTACCTTCAGACATGTTAAGGTAAAGCGCGGGTACCGCGACTGTTGAAAAAGTAAAGAAATAGATGTTCTTCTATTTGTTTACTTTTGCTGCAATAGCGGCGCCCACGCTTTACTTTAACATGGTTTTAAGCGTTGGTGCCGCGATTGTTGAGAAAGTAAAGAAATAGATATTTTGTGCTATTTGTTTACTTTAGCAGCAATCGCAGCACCCGCGCTTTAACTTTACCATGGTTAAAGTAAAGCACGGGTGCCGCGATTGTAGCAAAAGTAAGCAAATTGAAGAAAAAAGTGTCCCGCCATTTTTTTCTATTTGTTTACTCTTGTTTACAAGTGTTCATCGACCCACTTTTCTAATGAGAACAGCTAGTGCCGCCAATTCCTGTTTGTTCCGTATCAAAACAGAGTGAAGAGGATGCAGTTGTGTGCTGGACATTCCGTGAGCCATATTTGGTCTGGAGAGAGTCACTTTTAAGACTAGTATTCAGCGTTAAGAATGCACAGGGCAGCAGCGTGATGATGATTTTTGTGCTCTTTCCAACATTGATGAGTGCACCCCCCCCTCTAAATCCATTCAATTGAATTTGTGATTGACCTCTAGTGTTCCGCTTATTTATTGTATGCGCAATTTTGCTGAGTTCGGAAGAGAGCAGTGTTTACAAACATAGTCACTCCTCCTTAAGACGTGCCCCCTCTTCACATACTTTTAGTTTTAAGCAAAGCTGTATGATGTTTTATATGAACACCTGTATCGTAGAGCTATTACTGCTGCTAAATAAACTCTTTCATTTTAGGCTTTAAGTTTTTGGAGATTCACTAGCTGCGGACTATTATACTTTATTCATTTTCGTTCATTTGTTCCGGTTATGGGCAGTGCTAGAAAAATTATTTAAACAACAATTTACTCCGGTATTTGTCAAACCACCCTTTTTTGTGAGGTGGGGGTACAGGGAGCGGCACCACGGGCAAACTGGGGAGGGGGGAGGTCACGGGTTGCCAGTCAGGAAGGGCTGTGTATGATGAGTAGGAACACCGCAATGAAAACCAGTCTATTGCCTGCCGTTACCCATGGGTTCTTTTTTTTACAGACTGTACCCCTAAAAGAATTAATAGCAAGGAAAAAGTAAAGCTGTTCTGATTTTACTAAATAAGTTACTAGCTGAATTAATTTAATAATAGTTTATGGGTAAAGCATCGACTCCAGAGAATGTTTGGTCTACAGTACAAGTAGAATATTGGTTTAATGGGCTTGCTGAAAGGATCTCTGTAATCTCTGGGCAAAGGCTTGGTGCACTGTGAAGTCGTTTAGGGAATTAATATGCCTTCTACTTTGCTGAGCATCTTGTGTAATCTTCCCAAATAGGAAACAACCCAGTCAACAATAACTACAAATTGCCCAGGAAGTGAGGCAGTTGCAGCCCTGTTGTGCTGGAGAGTAACATCAATCCCCATACCCTGCGATATCAACTCCGAATGGAGACATACACTATTAGTATGTACTGGCACCACTGCATTTGCTCCAGTGTTGACGCACTAAACTGTGACGATTTTCTGTCGTCAGTCCGATATTATTTGAACTTTTTGGCTTAATGACGCGGGCAGCGCCTGTGCGGCTCTTGCAGCACTTCCTCTGAATGCCTGTGTCTAGTTGCTTTTTTGAGGCTATCACACAGAGGCAGCAAGGCTTTGTGCTCCACATTCCTAGGGCAGGCTTAATTCAAGGCTGAGAGTACTCGTTTACTTAAAGTGGTAATACTTGACACACAACTGACAAGCAAATCAGCACTTTCTGTTACCACCAATGTGAGATAACCACAGTGCCTAGGGCTGGTTTACATACAGAGCCCAGTGAGCTTAATAAAAGTGTGCACCCATTTTCTTCTCCCCCAGGGCACAGTAGTATTACAGAAGGTGCTTGTGTACCCTGTTCTGTAATTCAGACAGTACCGGCACACACATAGCGCCATTGCTAACTTATGTGGGCATTCCCTTGGCATGGACTGTTACGCTTTGCAGATGAGGACATACTTTGCTCTTCACCTGTACTGTAATATGGGCGCAGGCACAGAGAGAAGGAGGCTGGGAAGAGGCACACTGAGTGTGCACCACAAATATGAGGCAAACAGTCAGTCCACCCTCACCCCTCCTTCCCAAATGTGCCACCTGAATGGAGAAAATCATCCTGCAGGGGTCTCTCTGACACCCCCTTTTTCAAGTCAGGCCTGATCCCTTCCGCACTGGGAATGATGGAGTCGTTGTAAGGTGTTTTTTACAAGTACAGGTTGTGTTTGACGGTTGTTTCGGTGACATTGGTAACAAGTATGAGTATAGCCAATAGGTCTCGCCTTTGGGACCTTATAAGTGTTTAGTTATCCAGCACAATATCCTTGGTGCAACAACATCAACACTTACATGGCTAAATACCTATAAGGTCCCAAAGGCGAGACCTATTGGCTATGCCAATGCTTGTTTTTTGTTACTGTTTTAATCCTAACCTTCGTCACATCGCTAACATCAGAGTCCATTGGGGATTGTGTTATGCAGTCTCATAGATGTCTAGAGGTTTCTGCCCTAACTCAAACCCTACACAGAAGAGGGCCATTCATCAATCATTATTTTAAAGGAAGGGAAGTAAAAGAAAGGAATTATGCATCTCTTATGTGCTGTTTGTAGACTGATCTACGTGACCTCTATGAAAGCAAATCCATAGTATCTATCTGCTGTCCATATACACTTTACAGTGGACCAATCTTGTGGGTCAGTACCTGTAATACACGTTTCATTATTTCAGATTCAAACCAATGCACATCAGTACATTGATTGTGCCACCATAGGTTACACACTGTATAGAGCTTACTTATGAACATGCTAATATAGTGCATGACCACTCACATGTCTAGCACCATGTGTAACTGCATACCATGCAAGTGGTAGGTAACTAGTCTCGCCAGTGCAGTTTGTGTTTAATGCACAACACCACCAGAGCATCATTGTTGGTATCAAGATTAGGTAGTTAGGAATGACTGAATATTCAGAGCTAAAGAATTAAGTAAGTCTTTACCAACCGTATGTGTGTGCACATCCTTGCGCCTGCAGCCTTCCCCTTGCAAGTTGACAGCATGCCGGTGAAGTGTCTCTAAATGAGAACTGGTGACAATGTCTAATTGATGCCATTGTCCCATTACCAATGTAGACCTGCAAATTCATAGGGTGTCATGATGCCATTGGTCTGAGCTCAGAAGAGGCTGTTACATGAATTACTGTCCAAGGTCATATTCATAGTCTGTTGCTTCACATACCCTGCAGTCCCACTAAATTTTGGGCTAAAAAGCTGGAGACAAACACTCGTTCTCAACAAGTAATATCCTCAAATCAAATATCTGTGGATTGATACCCCACCTAATAGGAGTAGCAGCCCTTGTATCCATTCTAGAGTCATGAGAAATGAACACAGATTATAAGTGTCCAATTCAATTACATCATTCAATCCTTTTTTCATTTTTACTATTGTTAAAAATTGGGTTTCTGATTGACAAGGATGTGAGCCTTGTTAACAAAGTAACCATAATCCTATTCAGGGTAAGGCACCAGCAAACCCCATATTAAACACCGTACATAAAGATCCCACACCAGGTTTTGAAAAATAAAGTCAATTTTAACAAATAAAACAATACCAAAATGAAATAAGTCCAATCATGGAAACTGAAGATACTGAATTTCAAAGTTTTACGGTAAAATAGCACCAAAAAGTACAAAGTACCAAAAACTAGATATCTGGTTGTGCCGGACTAGGACAAAGCCACAAGTTCAGCCCACCTGCGAAGGAGTGCGTGCCGACTACAGGGATTAGTTAAGGCCCGCTGAACAAAGTACCTTAAATCCTGGTTGATAGGCATTGCGTGGACCTGAGGCAAGAAGTGTTGCGCAGTCGAAATGATGCTTCAGGTCTGAGATGCAACAAGACTGAGATGCGAGATTCTGTGCGTCGTTGAGGATCCTGACACACAGCTGGCGCAATGAGTCTGCTCCAAGGGGCTGAGATGCGGAGGCCGTCGTTGAACTGCCATTGACAAGAGATGCGAGGACTTGGGTTGAGGATGCGCCGGGCTGTCAGCGATGTGTGGGTTCTGACGATACAAGGTTGATGCAGGCCATCGGCGTCAGGCAAAATTCACGCTGCAGCTGTGATACGTTGGTTCTGCTAGAGGATGCGCTTTTCAGCCGAGGAGATGCATCAGTTCAGCTAGAGGATGAGCCGCTCAGCAGAGAAGATGCATTGGGTCTGCTGGTAAGCACCTTGGGCCCACTTCCAAGGGTCCAGGACTGGGGTGGCACCACTTAACAGGGTTACCTTACAGTTGGCAGAGTGCATGTACGGATGCAATGTTGTTGGAAGCCTGTTATGTCCCTGAGGCTTCAGATCAGGAAGCGAGCAAACTAGCCCTTAGAGTCACTCTGGGTTTTAGGTTTCAGAGGTGCAGGTCCAGTCCTTTTTGCCCAGGAAAAAGGGCAGCATGCCAGTAAAGCAGGAGCCCAGCAAAGTAGCAGTCCAGCAGAGTGGCATGCCTTTCACCAGCACAACAGTCATTCTTCCTGAGTATCTACAGGTCCAGAAGTGTTCTGAAGTGGTGGTGTCTGAGGTCCATCTTTTATACACGCCAGCCTCCGAATTGGGGAGAAGCTTCTACAGGCATGCCTTTGAAGTACACACATGCCCTGCCAGCCCAGGCTCCAGGCTAACTACAGGGGGTATGCAGCTCTTTGTGTCGGCACAAGACACAGCCTATTCAGTTGAAAATTAGGCTATGCCCAGAACCTCCCTCTCATCCTGCCAGGATGGCCCGTCAAGTCACATCTAAGCTCCTATTGTGTGTGGCTGTCTAGGAGGAATACACAAAGTCCAACTGCTTACTACACCCAGTCCTGTAACCAGAGAAAGACTGCAGGCAGTAAATGGCTAAAACCAGCGAATTCCAATGTCCTAAAATCTGCATTTTCTGAATTGTAATTTAAAATCCAACTTCATCATAAGTTAGGCTTTTTAATTAAGATTCCAGAGACACCAAACATGAATCAATTATATCTTCCTGTTTGAAAATTACGCTTATGAAATAATCCCAATGTTATCCTATGGGAGATATAGACCTCGCAGTAGTGAAAAACAAACTTTTTTTTGATAAAACATTTTTATTGATTTTTTAATGATTTAACAGAAGACACCAGCCAGTCATCACGACACCATGAAAGTCCAGGAGTACATACCAGGTTTTATGCGACCCAGTTTACAGACACTAGTAAATACAAAGCCACGTGGATTTGGACATTCCCCTTGAGACTAAACCATACCCCCCAACCATTTCCCCCAGACCGTACAATATTTCTTGGGACACCCGCGTGCCTCATACACAATTTTTTCTTGAGTGGCACACCAATCCACCCCAGTCTGCCAGCGTCCAACACTTGAGGGTACCGGGCTTTTCCAGGAGGCCGCTATGTCCCTTTTGGCTACCACCATTGCTGTAGTGAAAAACAACTTCTCGTTCCGAGACCCATCTAACCCGTCCGTAATACCCAGGATCGTGTGCTTTGGATTGTGGGGAATCTCCCACCCCAATATCTCGGAGAGTTCTTCCTCGGTATACCCCCGGAACCGTGTCAGTCGGGGGCATGCCAATACCATGTGGAGAAAGTCCGCTGGATCGTGACCGCACCTAGTACAAGCGAGGTCGGGCTAAATCCCACTCGGTGAAGGTGCACTGGGGTGGGGTAGGCTGCATGCAAATAATAGCCTGGCGGAGGCGGTGACTGTCCTAGGGGCCATAAGGGCATCGCGCCAATCCCCCTCCTCCAGGATGCCCACCCATTCTTCCCATTGAGCTCGCATTCGGTCCAGGAAGTAGGGGTATTATTGATCAGTGTGCAGCAGATGCCACCCTTCCCCAGGTCCCCCAACATAATCTGTGCCTCATGCGGGCTATGGTCAGTAAGCAGTGTACCCGTTGTGAGGTGCGTATGGAGAGCATGTCGCAATTGCAGGTACCTGTAGAACTGTGACTGATGCAGGGAGTATCTACTTTGAAGGTCTTTGAAGGAACTCATGTGATCTCCCACCCATACATCGCCTAGTTGTGAGATTCCTATAAGGTCCCATGCCCTGAAACCCCGCAGCCCATTAACCTCTTTGATCCAGGTCCTCTGCCACAAGGGTGTACATTAGGTCAGTGTGTGTGTCCACTTGGTGTGTCGCAGTGCGGCCCGCAGGCCAATAACGTGGAGTGTGTCACCTCTGGTAAGTGGGATGGGATAGGAGCCCCGTACAACATGGATTGAACCTTGGTTAGGCCCAATTCCCCCAATTTGTGCCTGTAAGACGGGTCAGACCATCCCCTGTTGAACCAGTCATGTATAGCGAGTAGGCACGTGGCAAGCTAGTACAGATATAGGTGAGTCATACCCAGACCCCCGTCAAACTAGGGGATCTTACGGACATTCAGCACCAGTTGGGCCCTACCTTTCCCCCAAAGGAACTTATTGGCCATGCTATCCAATTCGCGGAACCAGGTCCTGGGGAAGCACAGGGGGGTATTTTGAAGAACGTAGAGGAACCAGGAGAGTACCATCATTTTAAAGAGGGCGACCCTCCCATGGGTTCAGGGGCAATATTTGCCACTTCTGGAGGTCAGCTTTAGCCCGTCTCTCCAGGGGAGAGACGTTGAGGGCCCAGCTAAGCTCGGGGAGTAGAGTCATCCATATCCCCAGGTATTTGAAGGATTGACGGCGCAGTGGTATAGTGGACTGCTAGTCGAAGCATTCTCTGGACAGGTAGGGGTAACTAGAACCGATTTGTCTGGGTTCAACCGGAGGCCAGGGGCCCATTCGAAGGAGTGCAGGATGCGGAGACAGTGGGGGCCTGACCGGGCGGGATCTGCTAAATAGATGTGGACATCGTCCGCATAAAGGGCGATTTTATCAGTTACGGTGTTGGGCCAATCTCATCCCTGCATGTGCTTGCATGATCGTATCAAGGATGCCAAGGGCTCCATCACCAAAGCGAAGCGCAGGGTAAAAGGGGACAACCCTGCCTCGTTCCCCTGCAGACAAAGAAGGGCTCTGATAGAACCCCATTCACCAGGACACAAGCATGTTGATGAGCGTAAATAACCCTAACCATGGCACGAAAGCAGGGACCGAATCCCATTTCATCGAGGACATCCTCCAAAAAACCCCAGTCCACCGAATCAAAAGCCTTCTCAAAGTCTACAAGAAGAATCGCTAGGTATGGGGTGAGGAGGCGGCGGTGGGCCAAGGCCAATTGTAGTCTACGAAGGTAGTGCTGGGTACCACTTGAGGGTATGAACCCGCACTGGTCGGGATGACCCAGCACGGATAAATGAGGTTTGAGCCGCTGGGCGAGCACCGTGGCGCACAGTTTCACATTGGTATTGATGAGGGAGATAGGCTGGTAATCCAAGCATCGTGGCGAGGGCAGCTGAGACTTGGGAAGAACCACAATGGTGGCCATGTCAGTTTCCTTGGGGGAAGGAACCATTTCAACAGCCTCTCAAAACAGGTCTGCAAGATGAGGGGTAAGAGTTTCCTGGTAGTGAGCGTAATATTCTTGAGGGAGGCCGTCTGGGCCTGGCGTCTTGCCGGAGGAGATGAGGGTGATCACCTCCCCAATTTCTTCGTGGGTGATGGGGCGGTCTAGATGGTCCTGAGAGAAGGGGTCCAGGCGCGGAAGGTGGCAGATCCTGACCTCCAGCAGACCCGCGAGAGAGAGGCTTGGAGTTCTTGCCTCGTATAATTGGTGGTAATATGAAGCAAAAGCATGGGCTATCTCCTCTAGGGAGCGGCACTCCGAACCATCCTGTACCACTATTTCAGGGATTATGCGGTTTGCCCTTGGATATGTCGCTAAGCGGTGGAAGAGTGAGCCATTTTTGTCACCCCAACCATACACCCTCGCCACGGATGAGCACCAAAGGAGTTTGGCCACTTCCAGCGACAATTGCTTTATCTCCGAATGGAGAAGGGCAAGGAGCCTCGCGTCCGATGCATCTGGGGGATCGGGCAGTGGCATGCTCAAGGCGCAGGGCCTGCGCCTCCTGTGAGGTAATTTGCTCCAGTTGAGCCTGCTGCTGAAGCTTGAGCTGGCCCTTGGCGATCCTCCTAATCGTAGCCTTGCCAGCCTCCCACAGGGTGCCTGGGGAGGATACGGACCCGTCATTGGACAGGAAGAATTGTTTGAGTTCCCATCCCACCACCTTCCGGAACACCTTATCCTGAAGGAACCAGGCATTCAACCTCGACGTCAGACATATAGAAGCGGGAGGGGAGCCGTGTGAGTCATTACCGGGAGTGGTCCGAAATGCCACGGGGAAGGATAGAGACATCTCGAATCATGAGACAGCCCGTAGATGGGACGAAAACAGTGTTAATACGCGCCTGCGTATGATGCGCCTCTGAGGTGTGTGTGTGTGAACTGTCTACAATGTGGGTGCCAAATACGCCATGCATCGCATAGACCCAACGATTTGGACCAAGTCGTCAGCTGTTTCGCCTGTGCAAGTCTACTAGGGGAAGGGGGACCAGTCGTATCTAGGGCAGGTGAAGAGACCGCGTTAAAGTCGCCCCCGAGAAAAATGGGACCTAGAGGTAGAGACGCTCGGAGGTCGGCGGAATTGGCTAGGGTCATTGCTAACATTGTGGGAGGAGAATAGAGCGACACAAGATTGAGGGGGCTACCATTCAGTATGCCACAAAGGGCCACAAAGGTGCCCTGGGCGCCAGCGACGACCCGTGCAATCACGAGTGGAAGAGAACATTTCACCAGGATCTCCACCCCCGGGATCCCCGAGTGAACCCTATGGCCGAATCCTATCGTAACCGTAGCGTGCTAAAAAGGGGCAGTGGTTACCCAACAAGTGTGTCTCTTGTAGCAGTAGGATGTCTACCCAAGGCGTTGTGCATAACGTAATACAACCATGCGCTTAAAACGATCCAGGAGGCCATTAACGTTCCAGGACTTACTGCGTAGGGAGGCACCTAGCCAAGGTGTGTCGGGAATAGTGGCAGGATGTGTCGGTGTGGCGGTAAAATCCCAAAGGGAGGCCCAGCCCGAACTGGGTTGCCAGATAGCCTGGTTAGGTGTCCAGAGAGAAGTCATCGCATCCTAGCGGGTGCAGATTGGGGAGCCGATCGGGGTGCCATGTGAATGCTGGTGCGACAGAACTGAAAAACAACTGAAACAAACTAAAAAGAGAGCTCGGGACAACGGTTCCCATCCCATCCCTCACACCCCACCCTACACTTCAGGAACGGAAGCATCTGTCGTCCTAACAATAAATAAGTAAACTAAATACCAAACGAGAATGCTTGGGAATGGTAAAGCATGGAGGACCCATCCTCATGACAGGATGTACATAATCAAGTCCGTTGGGGAGAAAAACAATATGAGTCTAAGCACAGTCTCCGGCTTGGAGCCAAGCCCGGCAGGCAGAGACAAATTCAAGCAGGGTCTCTCAGGAGCGTCGGGATACGGGAAAGGTCCTAGTCTGGGAGGTCCTGCAATGAGGGCCGGCGCGAAGCACCCCCGCAGTCCAGGTGGCCAGACGAGCCGGATCGTCTCCCGGCCGTGGATTCTTCGGAAAGCAGCACTGGCTGTCAAGAAGGGCCCAACGGAGAGTCTGACCAGGCTTGTCTTTGACCACGGCGCCTGCGGGAGCGGTTGCGCTGAGGCCGGAGGGGGCGAAAGGCGCGGGGCGGGAGGGCCCGCCATCCACCTCCCCAGGCGGTGGATTCCGGTCACTAAGTCGCAGAGGGTGCTCCTCCGTTGCCCAAGCCCAGGCCTCAGTAGGAGTGTCAAAGAACAGGGTCTTATTAGCGAACACCACTTACAGGCGTGCAGGAAAGAGGAGCCTATATTGGATGTTAAGGGCTCTCAGTTTTTTTTTACTTCACCTAACAAGCGGCGCTGACCCTGGACCTCACGGGTGTAATCCGGGAAGATCATGATAGCGTGGTTTTCATAGTGGAGCCGTTGCTGTTTGCGGGCTTCAGCCAGGATAGCGTCACAGTCCTTAAATTTGAGAACCAGCATTATGGCCGGTCGGAGGGGCAGCACCCGGTGGCGGTTTAGGGGCGAGAAAACAGTGGACCCACTCAATAACGAACCATGGAGAGAGAGAGCCCTCAGGGACTCATGATTGCAACCACCTCTCCAAGAAGTCCACAGTGCGGCCCTGCTCCGCTCCCTCCGGAAAGCCTACCAGGCGGAAGTTGTTGCGCCGGGACCTGTTTTCTGCATCTTCCGTCCGGCTTGCAACTCTTGGGTGTGCGACTGGAGATTAGCCACTTGCCCCTTAAGTTGCTGGACGTTGTCTTCAACGGTGGAAATTCGGGTTTCAGTCTCTTTGATTTGGGCCGTGGTATTTCGGACATCCTGCGTGGTGAGGGTTATGTCCACTCGCACCTCCGCAATCTTACCATCCACCGAGGATTGTGAGGTGTGGATGGCCTGTAGGATAGTGGACAAATCCGCGGGCGGCGGAGATTCCTGGTCTGTGGTACTCCCGGTACCCACACATCCGTGGTGATGAAACAATCCATTTTGGTTTGGGTGGCAGGGGTCTTGGTCAGTCTGTCCATTCCGCCCATGGTGGCACTCTGCAGGGCAGGGGACTCTGAGAATCTCTGCAGATGGGCCTTGCAGCAGGGGGCCGGGGGTCTTCCCCGGACGGCCAAGATCTGTAGTGTAGCTCCTATCATCCCAATAGGCTCTGCGCATTGGAATAATACCTACAGCAGTAAAGGCCTAGACCAGACGTTAACTAGGTCTACTACTGTCGATACTAGACTTAAAGTTTTGGGTTTGCCAGCTTAGCTCAGAGTTCACTAGAAACTTTCTCGAATGTTCAGGAAAGAATTAACTCCCCTGATTAGACAAGAAGGGATTTAGTTTCTGACAACCATAGAACATGACAACTTTGCTCTCCCCTAATCAAGAGTAAATCTCGAGAGTCGTGTGAACAAAAGGCAATTTATTTTACTCAGTCAGTACGTGCATTCTTAGTCTCATCAGATTGTAGAGAAAAGGAAGAGACGGGCGTGTTCAATAAAAGATGTTATTTATTGATCAGTCTCTTTTCTCATACAAGAGAAATGGATCGATATTATTGCAATACTTATAGTTAAGTAAAGTGCATACATTAGAAGCAGAAGTATACAATAATACTGTAAAAACATTGATATGGTTTCTAAGCCATATGAAGGTTTAAAATGAATAAAATATATTACATACACATATACATTTGACTAAACGTACTCAACTGGTGTTTCTAAATACGCCTACCCCGTGTACCTGACCTAAGCCTAATACGTGGGCGGGAATAGAAAGTTACAGTTTAAGTTAAGTTTGTTTTTGCCAAGTGACTGACTAAAGAATTCTCTGTGAGGGGTTATTCAGTTCTGTACCTGGAAGTTAGGATGAATGAGTGATGGTATCTCTCGTCTCTGGTCTCGATATTCCAGGCTACCTGCGAGGGCTACCCGGAAACGCCGGTGCTGGATTTTCTCGGCAGGAGAAAGCAGCTTCTCTCAGCGCGTCAGGAAGGCGGTGCTGCGCCAGCGGGGTCTGCTCTGCTCTGGGCTTCGGCAAGTATGGCTGCTCCGTCTCGTCACCACGCGTGTGTTTGCATAGGGCAAGATCGGTAATATTTATACCTTTAGGGTGCCGAGATTGACGTAAGGATGGACATAGATACGTCAATAAGGATGTCATACGACTTGCTCGTTAGCACATTCTTTTGCTGAAGTTCTCTGTGAAATCAAAACAATGGCCGCACGGTTTTTCCAGGTTGTCATAGGTTTGATTTGTTATGAGAACTCCGTATGCCTTATCAGGGGCTGGAGGAATATCGCTTGTCTAATTAGATCTCAAGCGTTATGACCTAATCAGATAACACGTTCCTGTGCCGTAGTGTGACTGCGTCAGATAACGGTATCTGCATCATGGGGGTTTTCCTTGCCTCATGGGCTGACTGCTAGTTAACATGTTAGTTAGTTTAACCAGAATAGGGTCAGGAATAGGGGGATCGGTTCAGAACCTATAGGAATACATCACACCCACTCCACGCTAACTATGGTCATATTTACTAATCTATGCATAGTATAATATAGTACAACATACTATAGAGTATAGTGTATACCTTACCACCCCAAAACACATAAATGCATTTTGAAATTTTCAAATATACGGAAAAATTGCAGTCATATGTATTGTATGCACTTAAGCTGTGAATAAATGCTAAAGTAATCACGCATTTGTATACATTATTGCTATTTGGTATATGAGAAATTACACATGAAATGGCTTCTTAATATAGAAAAAAGTTTCGAGACCATTCCATCACAGAATAAAATATATGTGAACATACCAGCGGGCAGCTAAAGTCTATAAAGTATCTAAAAATAGAAATCTTAGTTCTTTAGGAATAGTTTCTTACTTTAAGCAGAAGATAGTGTCCCGAAAAATTGTAAAAATTAATTTGGGGCTGCTAAAAAATTGCTGTCCGTGAACTGGAGGGAAAATTTGTTCATGTGACTTTATTTTTAAAGTTGAAGGCCGAATTCAGGGAACGCCGTGTGCGAGCTTGCTCAAAAGTCTCTAATTTAGGCTTTCGAAAAAACTGTCAACAGCTTCCTGGGAAAGTTCCACTAACTCGGAAATAGGTGTAATCATGCATTCATGTGCATGATTGTCTCCATTGACATTCTGATTCGCATTGCTGACAGAAGGTCGTACCTGTTCGATACTGCTTTCATCTTGAACTTCACTACCCATCAATCGTAGTGGTGAAGCTTCCACGAATGCCGTCATCAGGATTGGTAGCCTTTGAGGGCAGCACAAAGCATGAACCTTGATCGGGCTCAACAATGTTTCTGCATCCATTGGCGCATCCGATTGTAGCGTCAGACAGGTGTCTAACACGCATTCTTCTCCGCATAGCAGACACCTCAATACAGGTAAAACACATCTTTGCCACATTGGTCGAAATGATAGAAACCAAGTCATGTTCAGGTCTCTAAGCCGGGAGAGTCCCAGGATTTTTGTTATCCGGTCCCGGTATCCAATGGCTAGGATTGTTTCTTCCCTTGTCGCAAGAGTTTTGTCTGTGACATAGGTTGCCATAACGAAAAATAAGGACTAAGAATAGGATTCCTGCAATTAGTCCCAGGATCAGGGGAAGTCCGCCAAAAATCGAATGGACGAAATCTGGAAAAATACCCAGTATGGCTTTGAATGGTGTTAATGCCATCGAAAATACAGTCTTAAATACCTTTGAGATCCCAGTGGTATCAGAAATATTTAAGATTTCATTAAGGATTTCCGCGAAATGTATGGGGGAATTAGTTGATAACAATGAATGTATCTCTGCAGTCGTCCTTGCGACTTGTAGATCATATGTTTCTTTTGATGACGAGAGCCTTGTAGGCGTCTGAAGAAGCACTGTTTTCATTCTGCTTAAAGTATCTATTCGAATAGAAGTAATTTTCAAATTGGGCCATGCCCTTGCCTCCCTGTCTGGAAAGGAGCTGGGGAACAATGAGCGTCCACAGCACTTGACCTTCGCAGTCGTAGTTACTAGATAAGGAGTCCCGGGCATAAGACTACAACATCTGCGGTCTACAATTAGAATGTAACTCACATTATAGAGTCTTTGAAAGAATGGTTCTATTTCTGTTGCAGGTGCGCCTTGCTGGTGACATGAAAGGTTGTATGAATTCCCTTCACAGGCTCCATGCAAACTAATTCCGTTACACAGAAGTGTGCCACTTAGTGACATCGCACAATTGTTGCCACTAAGAAACACTTTCTGTCCTTTATTACTGACACATGCATGTGAATAGGGCAGGTTCCATGTTGTTTTAATGTACCCCTTTCCCAATTTCTCGTACATGCCAGCCTGTATATATTTTTGGCAGTATTGAAACCTGAAGGTTGAGATTGGATTATTTATTATTCCATGTATTATCCATTCACTGACAGGTCGTTCTGACATTGTCACTGGTAATCTCTCAAGTTTCTCAATGCTCAGGATTGTATAATCAGCACCCTTTTGTGCCATACTGATTTGTCTATCAGTAAGGTTAAAGATTTGGAATAGTGACGTTGTGTTGATTAAACGCCAAGGCACATAGCCTGAACGCAGATTTTGTAACGTCCAGCCAAGCTGTACAATAGAGCGCAATTGTGACTGACCGTGTTGTAATAACAGTAAGTCCTGCGATAATATATCGATTGCTGAAGACCCAATGCTGTCCAAAGAAAAAATTCTGGAGGACAGAGTCATTAACCCATTGTCCACTACAGAAAGTGATTTTTCCAAATTAATACGGTCAATTTCCCGTATTCTCTCTGCTGTTTCAATTTGAGTAACCTTCCAGGCCTCATTGTATGCTGCATATACAGAGGCTGCTATGAAACGTTTTTGACGCTGTTTGCGTGGTCCCATTATGAAATCACGCAAGTCAGCACCATCAGTAAGTAAATTTAGGTGTTGCTTAATTTCTGCCAGTGTGGAAGTTTGTAGCCATTGAAGGCATAATTTGCCCACACTGTAGGTTGTTATTATCCCTGGGTGATGTCTTTGAGGATATCTAGGGTCTGGCCTGGTCATTTTGAACCCCTGTGTTTTGTTCAGGAATCTGTCTTGACAGTTATTTGTATCTGTGGGCCAGATCAACCACTGTTTCCAATCAGGATGTGTTCTGTTTTGGTTTAATACATAATTTACGTCTATCTCTTCATCTGTAGAGCTATTGCTGAACATTGTTGGCTTTGGAATAGACGGTTTGTTTAAGTCTTTGATTTTGGCTAATCCAAGACAGGTAGTTTGTTGAACAGTGTCATTTAGAAATATAATTTGTTCTGGGATCATGCAGGCTCTAAACATAGATTCTATACCCTGCACTTGCCATTCTTTTGTACCCCAAACACTTTTCAATTCAACATTTTTGTCCCAATAATCAAATCCAAAAGTATTCATTTGTTCAAAAAAGGAATCTGAATATATCAATTTTGTGTTTGTTATCATGGACTTAGTTCCTGTCTTGTTTGACAATTTGAAATAAAATGTTTCAGCATTACTTGTGTTAAAACCTGAAAAGTATGAATATTTGTCATAAACGGTTCTTGAGCTTCCTTTTGGAGGTGTTGCACAATGTTCCCATTGATTATAATTTAAAACATTTCTAGGTTGTGCAGATCTATGTAAAAAATGGTTACCATAGTGGTTATAGCAATACTTACTATCATAATTTGTAGAACCCTGCAAATAATCATGTTTGGTAAATTTAGCAGACATTACTAAGTCAGACATCATATTATTAATGCTTTCGAAGTCCCAATCATCAGCAAATGAGTTTGGTTTCACAAAGTCACTCAATGAGATCTTGATTTGGTGTGGATATTTCAGGATCTCGACCGGACCATAAATTTCATAGTCAGTGTTGTCCCATGCTACCCCACCCGGTATAGGATTGGCTGTGAAGTTGGCTGAAGAAAGTTCTCTTTTCTCGACGTGTGAAGAAGTGTGTGGTTTGAGGATCAAGTTGATTTTCTGACTTGCTGTGTCCATTTTAGCATATTTTCCCTCAATGAAGCGTCCCAAAGTAAGTACCATGATGAGCCAAAGTATGAGGATAGATGCACCAAAACCCACCCAAAATTCAATCCATGGGGAAATCAGATATGTTTCTTTCAGTTGTTTCAAAAGTTCCTTAGCTTTGTCTTTAAAGGTTTTTGATGATGGCTGTGTCTTTGATTCACTGAAGCCTTCAGAGGAATCATCGAAGTTGATGAAGTAGCCGGATGCAGTTCTGTCAATTGTTCCAATTGCTTCAGGATTTCTGTTTCTTGCATTTTCACTTGGTACTTCATTGTAGATTGGTGTGTCTCTGCTAAATGTTTTTATTTGGGTTTTCAGAGGTCTGAGTTCTATTGCATTGTTGCATAGTCCCTGTTGTTCTTCTGTAGGCGTTTCGAATGTGATGAGCCTCTTCGTTAGGACCTCTGTACTGGTAGCAAACCTTGGTGTTCTGCTACTTATTGGGAGTCCACTTGGCCTACTGTTTGTTATCGGCCACATGATTGTGGTTTTACCAGGTCGATGGATACAACTCGGTTCTCCTTTTTACCAGCAAGTGGCGGTAGTACAACTGATCTTGTCCCGTTGATAGACAAGACAGGAACTGCTTTTCTGTAGGAAGGCCCAAATTCCTTCTTTACCGCGATCTTCTCCCTGACTATATCCCCGACTTTTGGAATCCAGACAGGTCTTGCTGGGACAGGTGGTGGTTCTTCAGTGGTTGTTGGCTGTTGTTTCAACTTTATGTTGCTCAGGTCTTTTCTTGTTTTGTTTAAGTCCTGCAAAATAGCCAAACGGTCTTTGATATCAAAGCTTTTTTCTTTCACCACTGAAGTCTGACTATCAAGGTCAGAGATCAACATCCTAGTTCCAAATAATAATTCGTACGGACTGAATCCCTTCAGAGAATTTCTTGGCAAGTTATTTAGACTACGTTGGACACTTATTAGATGTTTGACCCACCCAGCTCCCGAACCTAATATCCTTTCCGCTATAGATTGCTTTATGCCTTGGTTTTTTCTTTACACCATCCCGTATCCCTCAGGAAGGAAGTGAGAAGATTCCCGCTGTGCTATGCTCATTTGGCCATGTTTCCCCTCAGGCTGGAGGGCTAGAGTGAAAACAATGGTCAAACGTAGCATGCTCTTAGCGTATATGCCATTTAGACTCGCAAATCTTTGTATAACAGTCCAGATGTCAGCCGAGTGCTGGTGATCTACATTATAAGTGGAAACTAGCCTGTATATGTTAATCGCAAGCCTTGCTTTTTACTCTTGATTTTTTCTGGAGTGAAACGACGAGGTATTACACTGTTTCTTTCCCCACTGCGATTTCTGTTGCAGTTTGGGCAGTTTTTCACAAACATGGTGTGATGCAGGCTCATGCCTGGCCACCAGTACCGTGATTGTAATTCTTCCAGAGAATCTTTTAGTTTGAGGTGTCTGAGACCCTCGCCCATATGTGCGTCTGCGATTAACAAGTTTCTCCTGTCCATGTTTGGAATCACTCTATCCCCCACTCCAGGGATTCGAGCAAAAGGGACGGAGTTTGCATCGATTATGTATGTATAATTGAGTGGATAGTTGATCGGTAGCGCTGAGCAGTCGCCTTTTAATGACGTTTTCACCGCCAGCACTGTTTCACCGTCAATGTATTTTAATGTACGCTTTTTTCGAACTACGGGAGCCGATTTAGTTGCTACCGCTGTGGTTGTGTCAGCCAATGAATTCCCTGCAACGTGAACGCCATCACGCTGATGACTCAGTGAGTGTGTCACGTGAGTCTTTGGTAGTTCTTTTTGTAAAAGAGCTATTTGTTCCCAGAGCAGTTTCTGCTTTATTGTTGCATCTGTGTCATCTTTGTAACCGTTTTGAATCCATGTCTGCAAATCGTTGTTATATGATTTGACGCAGTAATATGAATCTGACACTATAAGTGTCGGGAATTCGCGATCCGCATTATCTAGCGCCATTTTCAATGCTAATATTTCAGTTTGTTGTTCTGAATTAGTTTCTACTGAGTGTGTTTTTGTTAATAGAGGTCTTATTTTACCTCCGCGCCACACTTCTTTTGTAATCCCACATGTGGGGTTGTATGCTTGTTCTCCCCAAACGGGGGGTTGAGCATGTCCGTCTGTATAAATTACACAGGCGTAATGTCGTAAAGGCAGAATGTCGATTGGCAGAGGGAATGTTCTTTCATAGTCTAGATTTTTTAAATCCTCTAGTTCTGGATCAAAGTAGTAGTACACTTTGTCCGTTGTAATGGAATTCACCCATTGTATCCATTCTGGATTCAATGTTGTTGTTGGTAAATTACACGGTGTTGTTAATGCCTCAAAGGCTGATTCAGCTGTTCTGACTGTGATATGTCTACCGTCAGCTTGATCTTTTTCTCTAGCTATTGCGGTTTGAACTGCATGAACAATTTTTTCTTTAATGCTGAATTTCTGTTCAGCTTCTGTGTACAAGTGTGATTTGAATGCAATTGGTACCTTTTCTCCCTCATTAGAGGTCTGGTATGTGAATCCGCATCTCCCTGGGATGACTCGAATCACAAGATTGCGTGTGTTATCACGTGTATCTAATTTTGTTTTAATTAACATATCTGTTTGTAAGGATCTCAAAATTTCTGTATGTATTTGAGTCCAATTGGTTCTTTTAAAATCAGGTTTAATTAGATCATAAAGGGGTTTGACCCTTTCTGCGTAATTTGCAATGTAAGTTCTTCCGAAATTTAGGAAGCCTAGAATTGACTGTAGGTTTTTTAGTGTTCTAGGTGCTTGGAGTACGGCACATTTCTCTAGAAAATTGTCAGCCAGGCTACACTTGATAATTCATATCCTAAGTACAGGACTGTCAGATGGGCAATTCTGGATTTTTTAAAGTTGAATTTGTAACCCTCTGCTGCGAACCCAAGTATTATGGTGTTCACTCTCTTCAAGTGAGTCTCCAAGTCATCATCTGTTAAGTATATGTCGTCGACATACGATAATGCTTCGTCATCATATGTTTGTAGTAATTCTGTTACTCTCGCTGAGAATACTCCCGGGCTATTCTTGTACCCCTGGGCTAACCGACAGAATTGTTTTTGAGTGCCATTTATTGAGAACGCAGACAAATATCTGCTCTCTGGTGCTATGTTTTGACAAAAGAATCCATTAGAGATGTCTAAGGTTGTTTTGTATTTTTTTCGCACTATGTTATTCATTAGTGCAGCACTATGCGAATTTTGCACTGCAAAAGTTTTGCAACATGAGTTAAGGTGTCGGTAATCCAAAACTAGACGATATGAATTGTCTGGTTTGGAGACCGGAAACAAAGGGTTGGTCATTTGTGAGGTGCAAGTTTCAATCACCCCCTGGTATTCTAGCTGATCTAGTATTTCATTTACCTGTTTTTTAGCTTCTTGCTTAATTGGGTACTGCCTTTGTGCAGCAGGTTGTGATTTTAACTGGATTTTGTGAGGAGGGGAGTCCTCATCCCATCCCACGTGATTTTTATATAAAGCAGGAGCTAGAGCTACTGCCCACTTTCTAGCAAGTGTATATTTTTTATGAATCGGGATATGAGTCGAGAAGGCAGGCATAATTATTTCTTCGCCATGAGGGCACTCCCTAACAAACTCTGGTGGCCAGTCTTTTTCAGCTAGAAGGATGTCATAGCCCTCGGAGAGATTATCCCAAAATAGTCCCCTTATTTTCCTAGTCTTATCTCCCTCTATACGTAAAGTTATTTCATATATCTTGTGAGGTTTGCTAACCCTGGTGTCTGCACTTCCACTTGAAGATATTCATTCGTGTCCACTGTCTCCAGATGATTCATAAGGACTTTGCGAGCTATGCTCACTTCTGCTCCGCTGTCTAGCATTGTCTGAGCCCATTCTCCGTTTTTCAGTTGTGTACTCAGTATTCTCGGCATTGTTAACTACCTTGATACTGGCTACCTTCTTTTTTGGAAATTGTAATTTCTTTTTTAGCTGAGCAGGTTCCTTGTCTTTGGACTTGGCGTGCTCTTCTCTTTGTTCTGATCGTCCTCTTCTTTCCGATTTCTGCGAGGAAGTCTGAAAAGATTGAGAGGGACGTGTATCAATGTCTTGATATCTATCAGGTTTCTTTATATTATCCCTATTTCTAAGGTTATATCTTTTCCCAGAGGGGTCACTCTGGGGTGACCTTTGTCTCTGGTTTGGAGATTTTTCTCTTCGCCTACGAGACCTTCCTCTGGACTGGAATTTCTTTTCTTTAGGATTGGATTGTTTGTTTCCATCCCAGTTCTTTTTTGGTGAATTATTATTAAAAAATATTTTTTCTGGACTTTCAGTCAGTTGCGGTTTTACTGGTATTCCACCTAAACTATCTCTACCTAGTTCCTCATAGGATTTTTCTATGATTCTGGCAATTTCAGCTGGTTGGTCTGCTATATCTGTCTCTTTTAACCTCTGGCGGATCGCTACGTTTGCTGCTTCTCCCTTTATGTTGGCTAATAATATAGCCGAGACCTGCTTGAAGTCTTTCAGTAATTTCATACCAAGAGTTAAAGCGGGTTCAGGACCATATTCGTCTTGAATTTCTTTTAGCACATCTGGTATCACCGAAATGGATGGAACACCGTGCGTTTTTGTGTAGATAGAAGCAAAGACTGTACCCCAAGTGTCACAGTCCTCAATGTGTGGTGCGATTCCCATTGGAAGACATATAGTCAGAATCCTGTGTTTTTCTAGCGGGTTGGTGTCAGGAAACACCGCCTCTATTTGGGTTATTTTTTGTGCCAACCAGAATGGTATTTGTTCCCGTTTAGTCGGTACTTTACCTAGGCAGGACTGGATGTTCTGTGGTGTAATTTTGTTTGTGTTCCCCTGGTGAGGGGTCAGCTGTGGAATTTTAATCGCTGGCTGAATTGTTGAAGTCCGCATCACATACTGTACTAATTGTCTATGAATTTTTATTAATTGTTTTAGCTGTGTTAACAGCTCTGCTGTAGACATCCCATTGATGTCTGGATGTGGTGTGTATCCGGCTAGGACCGGCCACGTTGCTCCTGGTCTACCTAAAGGACCGAGCCTGGTGATGTGATTATTATGTTTTAGGGCGCCATCAAATAAGAGCAAATGCTCTTGGAATTTGAGTGGTACTTCCACCTCCTCGAAAGGAGTGTACTCATTAGGAGGTTCCTCTATTTTGTAATAGTGGAAGTACTTTGTTACAGCATTTGCTGCTGAAAAATGTATCCATGAATAGTATACCTCTGTCTGCCGATATTCGTGTGCCTCAATTACGAATATGACTGTGCCACCTCTAGGTGTCAGTCCATTTTCTATAAGTTTCAGGGTTATAGATCTCCTTTTGATGACCGGGATGAGTATTATATCCCCGTCCGCATCTAGTGCTGCAGCATCAGCTGCTGCGAGTTCAGCTGCTAATCTAACTGCCTCTCTTTCTTCTTCATTGTCTGACATTTTACTGTCCTGAAGGTTATTATGTTTGTTTGCAGATCAGGTTTCTTATGGAAACAAAGATTAGATGCACAATATTTTGGAACAGTGTATCCTTCAACGTTGACTATACCAAGAACCATACATAGGAGTTCCCTCCTGCGAGGTCTGGCGGATATAACCTTTCACCCACTCCAGACGTCTTTGGAGTATTGTGGGAAAAGGGGTCTGAGTGAGAAAGCACGACTGAGTTACTCTAAATGTCTTACGTTAGTTTTATCGCCCTTTCCAAACACGTTGGGCGCCATGTAGTGTAGCTCCTATCATCCCAATAGGCTCTGCGCATTGGAATAATACCTACAGCAGTAAAGGCCTAGACCAGACGTTAACTAGGTCTACTACTGTCGATACTAGACTTAAAGTTTTGGGTTTGCCAGCTTAGCTCAGAGTTCACTAGAAACTTTCTCGAATGTTCAGGAAAGAATTAACTCCCTTGATTAGACAAGAAGGGATTTAGTTTCTGACAACCATAGAACATGACAACTTTGCTCTCCCCTAATCAAGAGTAAATCTCGAGAGTCGTGTGAACAAAAGGCAATTTATTTTACTCAGTCAGTACGTGCATTCTTAGTCTCATCAGATTGTAGAGAAAAGGAAGAGACGGGCGTGTTCAATAAAAGATGTTATTTATTGATCAGTCTCTTTTCTCATACAAGAGAAATGGATCGATATTATTGCAATACTTATAGTTAAGTAAAGTGCATACATTAGAAGCAGAAGTATAAAATAATACTGTAAAAACATTGATATGGTTTCTAAGCCATATGAAGGTTTAAAATGAATAAAATATATTACATACACATATACATTTGACTAAACGTACTCAACTGGTGTTTCTAAATACGCCTACCCCGTGTACCTGACCTAAGCCTAATACGTGGGCGGGAAAAGAAAGTTACAGTTTAAGTTAAGTTTGTTTTTGCCAAGTGACTGACTAAAGAATTCTCTGTGAGGGGTTATTCAGTTCTGTACCTGGAAGTTAGGATGAATGAGTGATGGTATCTCTCGTCTCTGGTCTCGATATTCCAGGCTACCTGCGAGGGCTACCCGGAAACGCCGGTGCTGGATTTTCTCGGCAGGAGAAAGCAGCTTCTCTCAGCGCGTCAGGAAGGCGGGGCTGCGCCAGCGGGGTCTGCTCTGCTCTGGGCTTCGGCAAGTATGGCTGCTCCGTCTCGTCACCACGCGTGTGTTTGCATAGGGCAAGATCGGTAATATTTATACCTTTAAGGTGCCGAGATTGACGTAAGGATGGACATAGATACGTCAATAAGGATGTCATACGACTTGCTCGTTAGCACATTCTTTTGCTAAAGTTCTCTGTGAAATCAAAACAATGGCCGCACGGTTTTTCCAGGTTGTCATAGGTTTGATTTGGTATGAGAACTCCGTATGCCTTATCAGGGGCTGGAGGAATATCGCTTGTCTAATTAGATCTCAAGCGTTATGACCTAATCAGATAACACGTTCCTGTGCCGTAGTGTGACTGCGTCAGATAACGGTATCTGCATCATGGGGGTTTTCCTTGCCTCATGGGCTGACTGCTAGTTAACATGTTAGTTAGTTTAACCAGAATAGGGTCAGGAATAGGGGGATCGGTTCAGAACCTATAGGAATACATCACAGATCAGGTAGGGGGGCAGCCAGAGCAAATGAGGAGGCCCACCCAGACTCGCCGCCGCTTGATCTGCGTGATCGATTCCACCTCCTCAGGCAGGATGGCCCTCCATCAACCAAAAAGTGGGTGGAGAGAGAGTTCCGGACCAGGGCCGCAGGGAGACCCCCTCCCACAAGGCCTGTAGATAACTCCGGGCGTCACTCAGGTAGGGCGGCACCGGAGAAGCCGGAGGGGCCGGCGGAAGAAGTGCCTCCGCGGGCCCCACGCCGCTGGAGGCCTGTGGCCGTTACAACCCCCTAGACCGCAACCCCGTTGAGTAGCAATATGGGGAGGGTGCCACTCCGGAACCCCAGCCCCAGCAAGACAGGCCCATGGACCCACTAGGTGCAGGACGAGGGGCCATTGATGGAGATCTACACGTGCAGCTGGGACCCGCAGCCAGTATCACCGTCTTTGGAGATGGTGGGAAGGAACCAGGGCTTTAGGGCCCGGCCAGGGGGAATGACTCCGCAACAGCCCCAGAGCTCTCCTGAAGCCAGGCGGCGATAGGCCGGGGGGGCAAGATGGCTGCTGATGGGCCCAACCATGAGCTCCTCGCCACGATGTATGCGGCCTATATCCCCCTCAGGCCCCCCCCAGTCAGCAGTCCGTTATCCGCCTCAGGACACTGCCTCAGGATGTCAGCAAGGCCCGAGGGAGCAGGCCCAGAAATCGCAGAGTTCAGGAGGGGGCGGCGACCCAGCTGGGCCAAACGACAGGCGACAGCACCCAGGGCAGGTCCCCACCTGGCCTCTCGCGCGCGCACCTGGAGGCGGGGGGGATGGAGAGGGGCTAACAAATGTCCCCGGACCCCATCCGCTGACGGGACTCACCCGCCTGATCCTCCGCCGTACCTCAGCTCCTCGGTCGTCGGAATCGCATCACAGCAGGCAGGGAACGACCGCCGCTGTCTTCCAGTCCCGCTGCCCAATATGGCAGCCGGAGTCACAGCAGCGCCGCAGGGGGGGGCCGGGGCGCAATCACATACGCCACCGCAGATACAGGCAGCTGGGCAGCTGCACACTTGGCCCGCTCCCTCCAGTGCCAGCGGGTTAAAACCAGGAAGTCTTAGCCTCAGCCGCGCCCGCTCGAGCCTGGCCGGGCATGGCGGGGAGAAGGACACAGTTACCTCCTCGTGGCCAGCGATTTCCTCTGGGCGATCAGGCAGCAGGTGGGCCTCTCCTCCCCCTCAGGTGTACGGGCAAGAGGCCAGGCGAAGCACTCCAAGGGCGGCGGGTGCCGCGGTCAGGGCGAGGGGCCGCCATCTTGGACGCAAGGCACGGCCTGCCGATCGGCAGCAGCGGAGCGGTGAAGCGCGGGACTCCGCACAAGCCAGAGGTACAGCCTGAGGTGCTTCTCCGAGGAGGCGACCAAATTCAGGGCAGGATGGCCCGCAGGACGTGAGGATTTTGAGCGGATGGCAGAGGGGTCCGGAAGCACTCTCAAGGTGCATCCACCATCTTGGCTCGATAAGCCCCACCCACCCAGTGAAAAACGAACGTACGTTTTTTTCACTACCAGGACATGTAGAGAAAGTACATGTCCCACTTTTTAACCCCTTCGATGCTTGTGACGGAACCCTTCCGTCATCAGTCACGTTGAGCTGTGCTGATGACGGAACGGTTCCGTCACGACCGCACCCTGTTCTGGAATGTCCAGCACAGGGGGGGAATCGGCGCCGCACGGAAGCGGTTAAGTACATTGTACCCTGCCCTCTGGAATCTTCATCTCCTACCCTAGGGGTGACTTATTTGCATTAAAAAAATAAAGGTTTGGCCCTTGCAAGAGGTTTAACTTCCCAGGTTGACAATGCAGTTTAAAATTGCACACACAGGCTTTGCAATAGCAGGGCTCAGACAAGTTTATAGGGCTACTTAAATGGGTGGCAAAGTCAGTGCTGCAGTCCCACTAGTAGCAATTAGTTATAGGCCTTGGACACATGTAGTGAGATCTACTAGGACTTATAAGTAAGTAAATTAAATATGCCAATTGGGGATACGCCAGTTTTTCCACATTGTAGGGAAAGAGCTCACGCATTTTAGCAGTGCTCAGCATTGGTAAAGTGTGCAGAAAACTAGGACAAGCGAAAACAAAGTAATCAAAAACAGGAGGTCTGAAGGCAAATCGTTAGTGGAAATCACACCAAGGATACCAGGTCTATCAACTATCTGTACAGCATTTTGTACTCTGTAATATAGAATGCAGATTCTTCAATTGTGGGTCTAATGCTCACCAATTTTCCCAATCTTTGTCCAAGTCAGTTAATTGTCAGTGTGTCACTGGTGTTTGTAATGTGTTGCTAATTTCGTAATCAGTTTGCCACATCGAATGCTACTACAGTGTTCCGTGATTTGGCATTCACTGTTACAATTTGTGTGTGTCAGTCCTTTCTAACATATTGAATGGCCCAAATCAGTTCCATTCATAGATTTTCTGACCCTGCAGTTCCTGCGTGGATGGTGTCCTGGAGCTTTGTGCTATGTATTCTCTTTGTAAGGTGGGTCTGATGTGAATCAAATGGCCCCTTAAGATGCTACCTCGTTTGGAAGCAAAACCGAGTTTCAGATAATTTTCTCCACCCACATTCAGGATACCTCAGTGTTTAATAATATTTTTTCAACTTGCTGAAAATGGGTGAAATGTTTTATCTTTTTGCATGTTTTGCAGAAGTGCATCCTTTTTATTTCACCTTTCTAGCTATCGTTGTTAGTATTTTTTGCTCAGCACAGTTTCTCTTGGGTAAAGAAACCGGAGAAAGGGGGGGTTCTCTTTCAACGTTCCTTGAAGCTGGCTTTAAAAATAGGAGCAATTAGTTCAAATCTCTAGCTTCATGGGATACTCCACTAGGTTAGGGTACCCATTTTGTATCATCCTTCCTTTAGGGTATGACACTCATTATACAAACAATTGTTTTTGAGTAGTCCGAAGGGCATGCTGTAGTGGGTCGCATTAGAGAATGATCTATTATGTACTTAGTGTTGAGTAGCTTCTATTATGGAAAGTTAAATACCTGTTCTACCAAAAAGAAACATTGATAAACTAGATCTAGGAGAGTGAAGCACTCGATTCTGTACTTAACAATACATAAACCTTTTAATATTCAAGCTTGAAAAACCAACAGAAATAGGCGATCCCTAAATACTGTGGTGAAGGAATCCCAAGCACCACGGGTGTCCCAAGAAAACACTACAAGGGTATTGTGCACAAGCGCTATTTAGGAGTTTATTGGATCGGAAGACGGCTAATTGGCTCACGCAGTTACAATTGCAGAAGTAGATACCATAGTGTTTCTTATGGTGAGAATGGTAAACGTACTATTTTTTCCGGGTACACCAGGAGTGATGTTGAACATTAGTGATTTTTGCTTTTGCCCAGGATACTTAGGGATATTGCTTTGGCCACCGCAGTGCTTAATTTGAGAAGGAGGCTGAAGGTGCGGCCGACCTGCACTCATATTTGGGGACCAGCATTTATTTTTCCTAATCAGACTTTGACACAGACCAAGAGAGAGAAAAACATGAAAAGGGCAATGAAGGCAAGAAGGAGCAAGAGAAAGGCGTAAAAACAGTGACAAAGAAAGCAATGATGAAAAACAACCTGAAAGAGTGAGATAAATGGAAAGACAGTATCTCATGGTGGATGAAAGAGGCATGAGGTGAAAGTAAGACTATGCAGCTTTGGTGTTGATGCCTCTGACATTCATTTTTACACAGGACAGTGGTCCCTAGTCAGTAGGATATTTTGCAAAATA
The DNA here is from genome assembly GCF_964261635.1 of Lissotriton helveticus. Lineage (NCBI taxonomy): Eukaryota > Metazoa > Chordata > Amphibia > Caudata > Salamandridae > Lissotriton > Lissotriton helveticus. The sequence goes on from NC_136060.1 coordinate 381,752,309, forward strand.
AATATAGACTAAATAGCAACTATATTCATTGTCCAGCCGGACAGTATTTAATTTCTGATAAAAGAAGTACAAAAATAATATGGTGTGATACAAGCAGGACACCAGCCGATGCCCAACTAACACACTCAGGAGAAAGACAAACTAGAATTTACAGGCAATTCAGGTAGTCTGTGTATCAGAATTCACAATCAGACAATACAAATAGCACACTATTGCTTGCAAACATTAGCATAATTCATATGCATATAGTGTGACAAGGTCGACGACGTTTCGAACCCTATAATTATTCAGAGTTCATCTTTAGGACAAACAATACATGCCTTCTTAATGAAAAAGTTCATAAATAACTTTTTTTACAGCCCATACTATGGATACCAATTGCCAGAACATATATTAGTACAAAAGCAAGAGGAAAAAGGAAAACATTCAAACCCAGATTAGGGCATTTTTCAAAAGAGCACACACTTTAAGAACATATGTACATTAAATTAACCCCATAGGAGAGATGTGCCAACCTTTTAGAAACACAAAACCGCATTTCAATATGCCAAGATGAATTATGGTTTCAAATAACGCCGTTTAGAGGATGTTGAGCAAGAGGTTAATGAGTGAAGTGCCATAACAACAGACCATGTCCCCAAGTGCAAATGAGGTAACAACGATAATATAGTCAGGCAAATAATTACATGCCTACGGGGCTACGGTTCATGCATGAATTTTAGTCATCGCAAAATATATAACCCACCATGTGACGAGTGCAATTAAATAAAACGACGTGCGGCACTAGGTTGCTAGGTAAGAACATACCTGCAGGGCTAGTATGGAATGCCCGAAACCAGTAATAAATAACGTGGTAGTCCGCCTAAACCAGGCGAGATATAAAATTTATTTAGTGAGGACCTCAAGATATAGAGGGTATTACAAGGAGCGAGAGAAGACTACGCGCTTACCGGATGATTAGCCGGGCAGCAATAAACCGTAATAGGTGCAGTTCTGTAAAGGAAGAAACGAACAGTGACGAACCGTGAAGGGATTTCCAAGGTCAGGGCGATCGAGAATTCAGAGTCTCTCAGAACACTGTGTGCCAAATTAAAAGTCAGAGTCATTGTTTGGAGAAAACATCAAATCTTCTAAGTCTGTAAAGAATGTGTCTACCATTGTAGGTGAAAGTTGGATTACCTCGTTAAGAAGATTAATTGCACATAGATGTGAAGCATCGCCGTCAGCGTTGTTCACATTAGCATTGTTTGAATTGGAAGGTACCTGTGTGCTGCTTTCCTCTCGTACTTCACCGTCAACATTTTGCGTCTGTGGGATCTCAATGAATGCCGTCATCAGAATTGGTGGTTGCTGGGGACAACACAGTGCATGAGCCGTCTGTGGTCCAAGCAAAGTATCAACATCCGTTGGCATGACTGATAGGAGTGTCAGACAGATGTCTAGCATGCATTCTTCTCCGCATAGCAGGTATTGTAGAACAGGTAAGATGCAATGTTGCCAGATTGGTCTGAATGACATAAACCATATGGTATTCAATTCTCTGAAACTAGTTAATCCGAAAATTTGGACTATGCGGTCACGACACTTCATCGCCAGTAGAGTATTCTCCACGGTGAACTGGGTATCGCTGGTGACTTGGCTTGCCATATCGAAGCAGTAGGAGCAAAAATAATATCCCTGCAGCGAGTCCCAAAATGAGAGGCAGTACACCTACTACAGAGTGCACAAAGTTTGGAAATATGCCTAGGACTGCTTCAAAAGGTGCTAATGGTCCAGAAAAAACTGTCTTAAATACATGTACAATACCACTCGTATCAGACATGTTTAAGATACGACTTAACATTTCTGAGAAATGTACAGGGCCATTTGTAGTTAATAGGGTGTGTATCTCTGCAGAAGTCCTTGCGACTTGCAGATCATAGGTCTCTTTGGCCGAGGTCAATGGCACAGTTTTCTGTAAAACAATGGCTTTCTTTATGCTTAAAGTATCAATTCGTATAGAAGAGATGTTCAGTGAAGGCCATAAAGGCAACTTCCGGTCTGTCTTGATTTTTGAAAACAATACTTGCATACAGCAAGTGACCCTGGCTGACACAGTTGCGAGATAGGCTAAACCTGGCAACATGCCACAGCAGCTATGATCATTCAACATAATGTAACTTCCATTAGAAAGTTGCCTAAAAACTGGATCAATCACTGCAGCTGGTGAACCTTGCAGTGGGCAGGATAAATTGTTAGAGGAACCATCACAGGCCCGTGTAAATGAATACCCTGACAAAGGAGAGAACCGCTTAGTGCGTTTTCAAATTTTTTACCACTAAGAAACACTTCTTTCCCCCCACTCCAACATTTGTGTGTGTATGGTACCTGCTGGTATATATTTTAGGCAATACTCAAAATGGAAAATTGTAACATTCAGAGTGATTGTTCCGTGTATTATCCATTCAATGGCCGGTTTTTCAGCGACAGTAAACGTCAATCTTTCCAGTTTCTCAATGCTCAGCACGTTTGGTCTGCCTCTGTGCCAGTTTGAACTTTTTATCAGTGCAATTGAATTCTGAAAACAGTGACGTAGTGTTGATTAAAAGCCAAGGCACATACCCTGAACAAAGGTTTTGTAACGTCCAGCCTAATAGCATTATAGAACGTAATTGCGACTGATCATGTTGCAACATGACCAAGTCCTGTTCCATTATGTCTATGGCAGAGGATACTATGCTGTCCAAAGAATATATCCTGGACAACAGAGTTGTTAACCCATTGTCAACTACAGCGAGAGATTTCTCTAAATGAATACAATCAATTTCTCGTGTTCGTTCTGCAGTCTTTGCTTGTGTAATCTTCCATGCTTCATTACAAGCAGCATAGATACCGGCGTATATAAAATGTTTATGACGCGGTTTAGTAGGTCCTTGTAAGAATTCCCTCAGATCATCGCCATCTTTAAGTAAAGATAAGTGTTCTTTTACTTCCTTTAGTGTAGATTTGTGTAGCCATTCAAGGCACAGTTTCCCTACACTGTATGTTGTTACTATTCCTGGATGCTGTCTCTGAACACATCTTGGATCTGGCCTAGTGAGTGTGAACCCTTGTGTCTTATTCTGGAATCTATCTTGAAAGTTGTTTGTGTCTGTGGGCCAAATTAACAATTTTTTCCAATCTGGATCTGTTCTGTTGTGAAGCAAAATAGTATGTACGTCGACCTCCCCCTCTGAAGTGTTATTGATATCAGGTGTAGGTGTAAGTATGGAAGGTTTGTTTAACTCCTTGACCTTGGCTAACCCAAGACAATATGTCTGTTGGACAGTGTCATTCAAAAACATTATTTGCTCTGGGATGATGCAGGCTCTAAATAAGGCTTCCAATCCCTGCACCTGCCAGTCTTTTGTGCCCCAGACAGTTTTTGTCTCAATGTTGTCTTTCTAAAAGTCGAAACTTAATGAAGACAGCTGAGCATAAAAGGCCGCAGAATAAATTTGCTTGGTATTTGTCAACATACTTTTCATTCCTGTCCTATTAACATTTTTAAAGTAAAATGATTCTGGATTTGAAACATTAAAACCGGAAAAGTATGGACATTTGCCATAAAATGTTTTTGAGCTACCCTTTGGTGGCGTAGGACAATGTTCCCATTGTTTATATTTAAGTACATTTCTAGGATTTGCAGATCTGTGCAAGAAATGATGACCATAGTGATTATAACAATACATTTGTTCATAATCTGTTGAACCTTCTAAGTATTCATGATCTGTGAATTTTGCAGACATTTCTATGTCTGACAACATATTATTAATAGTCTTGAAGTCCCAATCATCAGAAAAGGTACTAGATGAAACAAAGTAATTTAAGAAAATCTTGAACTGGTGTGGAACCATCAACAGCAATGCCGGATCAAAAATGTCATAATCCGTTCTGTCCCAAGCTATCCCACCAGGTATAGGAAAGCTGTGATGTTCGCTGATGACAAGTCTCTGTTCACGATGAGATGATTTGTGTGGCTTGAGGAGTAAGCTGATGTTCTTACTTGCTGTGTTCTTTTTAACATATCTTCCATTTATCAGCATTCCCAAAGTTATTACAAGAGCCAACCAAAGTAGAAGAAAAAGTACACCCAACACAATCCAAAGTTCAATCCATGGTGAAACCAGATAAGTGTTTTCCAGGTGATGAAAAAGTTCTGTTGCTTGTTCTTTGAAAAGTTATTTTTACTGGTGTCGTCTCAGGTTCGCTGGGATCCTCGGAAAACGTATCAAAGTTAATGAAACAGCCAGAGGCAGTTCTGTCAATTGTAGGGATTGCTTCAGGATTCGTTGAAATCGCTGGAACCACTTGATCACTTTTTACATTTGCATAGTCAGATGCTATTTCATTGTAACGCTATAGAGTGGCCCCAGTAACTAAGGACAAACTGGAATTAAAAATGAAGAAACATATAAGTGAACCTACAAAGAGTCTAGCATGAGGGAATGTTATTTAATCACATTACTGTCATATAGCTACTTCTTTTCTATATACTGTGTTAAGTTAGCATGTGCTTAATAAATGTTTAAACGCCATTTTTCCTTTTTGCTTCACTTTGCACACGACACATAATTGTTATTTTAGCTTTCAACCTAGAAGAGCGTTGTGATTTACTTGAGAATAATATGTTATTACTCTGATATCAGTTTTGCTTGGTACACTGTCTGCACAGTGAGTGCTGAGGCCTCCAAGGATAACTCGACACAGTGTTATTGTGAGGTCTGATCTTCGCACCTTCATAGACATAACACAAATGCAGCTGCTTTAAGCGGGTTTTATATTGCTTTGCAAAAAGACACACGTAACACACACTTGATGGTGCTTCGCATGCAGATAGCTGGTGGAAGATGATGTGATCCTTTGCCACTGAGATTTTGAGGCATGGGCCCGCCCTGCTAAAACCCAAAAGAGACCTTCAGAGATATAATATCCTATGCTAGTTAGGGAGGGTGAGAAATAGGTGTTGTTAATTCCTATTCATTTCAGCATCTTAGTATGCTGTCACCGTTCGCTTTCTATGGACTAGTAACTATGCTGATAACTTTGTTTCTTATAATATGTTTGCTTGTATTATATAAGATACTGCGTTTGAGAACCCTGCATTAGTAAATAAATATTTCAAATATGCACGTGTCCTCATTTACTCCACGTTCTGGTTTGAAATGATTATATAGCGAAAGAGTGTTCATGTGTTCCACGATACCTGAGGTAATCTAAGTTCATGTTCTGGTTTGTCTAAGCATTGGGAGTTTGTTATGACCAATGAGACACTGTAGCTAGCTCGGTAAGGGGATTTTGGGTACTGAGGTGAGTTTTGGGCCATCCTAATTCACCGAGGTTCCAGATCTCTATGCACAGTTCTGTAGGAGAACGGAATTCCCGCTACATGGCGCCCATACGTTGTTGGCCTTATATCATGACACTCGAGTAGTATATCATTCAATCCTTAACCCCTTCACTGTCGTTTCCGGAAAACTGTGGTGTCGGAACAAACCTACCTATTTTTGAAATAGGTCTTTTCAAGCTTGAATCTTTCTTACCGGTTTCCTTGACTTACTACCCAGTTGTGCTACTAAGTTTCCTTTGTTTTTCTACGTTCCTGTGCTGTCATGGCTGCCGTGGACATTCCGCAGCATAGCCGCATTGCGGTGCGCGATCATTTGCGGATTTACAATGTACCTTTGGAAGGCTTGGCTGTGATAATGGTGGTGAGTCCGGATGCTGCTTACCCTTACAAACTGTTTTATTCGTGGGTGACATTTCCAGAGGTGGACGCTAATTCTGGTGTGTTCCACACATACACTCTGTTAGACCTGTCTGAATTTTTTTGCGTAGTCCCTCATCATTATTCTTTATTTTGTCCCCTTTTTGCTCCTCATACCCTTAATATTTTTGTGTCTACTACTTTTTTTAGGTGTTGGTCAAGGGGATAGGTGTTCTTTCTCCCCCCATAATCTTTTACCTCAGGCCCAGAGGCCTGTTCTGACAGGGAAAGTTGGAGCCACAAAATGGTGGCTACCAACTGCCCTAACTGCCAAGTCCAGAACTCACCCATAGACCAGCATAGGGCATTCCAGAACCTTCTGGTCCATTCTGGACCACTGAAGGGCAGCCTATAAAAGGCGGAATGCGGGGCAGCCATTTTGTCTACCTGAGAGTGACTGCTGGAGGACAGGCTGTAGCTAAGGGTGGGAAGAGGTTAGACATAGGGTGGACCTCCTAGACTGGGAAGCTGCCTTATTGATCCACCCCACTACTCCCCTTTTAGTTATTTGTCCTGACCCTGCTGTTGAGGGTTACAGGAGACCCTGGGCGCCTAGCTTGCCCCTTTTCTAAATCATGTAGGGGAAGAATTCACGAGAAGGAGACTGCAGCCCTGCGGAGCGCAGTCCTCTGCCCAGTTGGAGAGACTTGTGAAAAGTGTGCCCCTTATCCTCAGCCTCTGTCCAGAGACTGGTAATTGCTCCAGACTGTCCCCTAGTTCATAATCCCATGGAGCGTCATCTCTCACCTGCTGTGGTGGAGCGCCACTGAGGAGAGCAGGGGGCGCTGAAGGAGCAGAGGCCAGGAGAAAACGGGCTGTTCCGCCCCCCCCCCCCCGATCCAGCGTGGGAAGCGGCGCCGTTGTAGACCTGCAACTGCAAGCCCTGAGGTGAGGAGCGGAGAAGAAGGGCAGCGCAGTGCGATCAGCGCGGTCTCTGTGAGGGAGACACTCGCTTTCCGCGCATGCCCCGTTGAGCCGCCGGGCTCCGTGAGGCGGAGCCGGATCCGAGGAGGCGGGGGCTGGTAGCAGAAGGAGCGCCTCGCGCATGTCCCGGAGATCAGCGCGTCCCCTGCCAGAGCGAGGAGGAGCGCCTCGCGCATGTCCAGGAGATCAGCGCGTCCCCTGCCAGTGTGAGGAGGAGCGCCGGGAGTCCCACGGCGGCAGCGGCACACAAGAGCTTCTCTCCCCTGCTCGAGCGTCATACAGTGAGGCGGGCGCGAGCGGGAAGGGAGGTCTGAGAAGCGTAAAAGCAGCTGAAGAGATTTGGGGAAATCTGCCTCTGTAATCGCTGGTGTCACACTGAGGAGAGCTGAGGGGCCCCAGAGGCTGGTGAATCTCGCCAGCACGTGGCTCTCTTTTGTCCTGTTCACTGTCCTTCCCTCCCCCTCTGGTGCAGCAAGAATACCACCGCCTGGTATAAAACAAGTAAGGAGGTGTTCTGCAGGGGGAGAGTGACGCTAGCGCTTAACAAGAGAATAACTCAGTCACTGGTCAGTTCCACAGTTGTGCAGCATACAGTGGGGAGGAACTTGAGGAAACCCTCAGTGACTGTGTGCTGGAAGGAGGAGGTTACTGGTACTGTGGGAGACAAGTATAGTGTGCTGCATAATAACCCCATTCAACTACTTCTGGGGCTTAATTAAATGCTGATTTAAGTGGGTCTAACCCCATTGCATTCAAATAGGTAGTGGAAGATCTGTAATGTTTTCCATATAAATGAAAGTGTTGCTCTGATCTGATTTAGGAGCTGTTCTTGCCAAATTTTAAAGTAATGCTGTGTTTAGAGATGATATAAAGTAAGCAGAGCACAGTAAATGCTTAACTGAGTAAAAGGAAGAGTAAGAGCTACCTGCCAGTTTTGATTAAGTGAACTGTCTATATTATAAATGCTAGTAGTTAATATGATTTAGAGCTTAAAGTATTCTTGCCAAAATCCAAACAAACTGAAATGTAATTTAATATTGGACTCTAAAAGTAAAAATACAAAGATATTATTTTTATAAACCAGTACGTATTTTTTACAACAAATTGGTGTAGTGTCCTTTTTAAGTGCTATTGCGTGGTTTTATTCTTGGGTGGTCTGCAACCTTCACACTGTGCCTCTAGAAATTGCATGTCTTACCCCTAGGCCAGGCTACCCTAGGTGACCTGGCATCTCAGGTTCTAACATTTGGTGCCTAGCGGTGGGATACTGACTTGGTTGCAGCTACTCATTAGTAATTCAACGCAATACACTGACCTACACCAGGAGTTTTCTCCTTGCGGCCCTCCTAATTTGAATTTAGTTTTTTCTAAATTTATTTCTGGTGGTGGGTGGAGGTTAACCTCAGTTCACTTCTTGGTTTTCTCCTGTGAGTGATTTTATTCCATAGCAAAGATGGAATTGAATTTTAAAGAGCTGGAAGCCAATACTGTGGCCCAACTCAGAGATTGGTGTCAGCATCAAGGGGTATTTTTTAATAAAGGTGCCAAGAAAGGAGAGTTGCTGACAAGCATAAGGGCATGGGTGGAAGCTCATTTAAGGGAGGAACCAGAAACTGAAGAGGGTGACGGGGACACTGTCCCTGAGGCTGCATTGTTGAACCAAGTGGGAAGTGGGAATCTGCTGATAGGTCCCAGGATACCTTCAAGGGCAAGCAGCAGCGTCTCAGACAGGGGTTTAACTGAAGCCGAGCTAGAAGATAGGAGGGAGGAGAGGAGAATGAAGTTGGAATTAGCTAGGATGGATATGGAAAGGGAGGAAAGGAGGTTAGCTCATGAGCGAACCATCAAGGAGATGGACCTACAAGCCGTACTAAGAAGGTCTCCCAATCCTGATCATGGTGGCAGCGAAAATAAAGTGAACACCAGGGAATCCAGACCCTATTTACCCAAAGATGTCATCGCTAGTTACACCCCAGGTGATGACATTGCCAAATGGTTGGCCGCCTACGAAGTTTCTTTAAGGGCTCACGGGATCTTAGAAACTCACTGGGGAGGTGGGCTGTATAAATACATGCCACCTGCTGGCAGAGACACCTTGTTGGCTCTGGAGCAGGATGAGAAAACCCACTACCCTGCAATGAAGGTGGCACTGGTGAAAAAGTTTGGACTTACCCCTGAAAGGTACAGACAGAAATTCAGGGGAAGTCACAAACTGAGTACCCAGAATTGGGTAGACTTTTTAGACTACGCCAAGAAAGCTTTGGAGGGTTGGGTCAAGGGCAGCGAGGTGAAAGATTATGAGGGGCTGTACAATCTATTTTTGAAAGAACACCTCCTCGAGAAATGTTTTCCCGAGTTGCGCCAACACCTGGTGGACAGCAAGCTGACCGATCCCCGGAAGCTTGCAGAGGAGGCGGACACTTGGGCAAGTACCCGGGTGTCCTCAAAGGGGACTGGAGGGGATTCTCAAAAAGCCGGACAGGGCGCCCCCCAGAAGAAAGAGGGAGGAGATAAAAAGAAGGAGTTCTCCAAAGGTCCCCAAAATAATTTCCAAGGTAAGGGAGCAGGTTTCACCCCTAGGGCAAACCCGCCCAGAAACCCTAATCCTGGCCAAAGCCAGCAGCCAAGGGTTCTCCACTGTTTTGAATGTGGTGGTGTTGGACATTATAAGGGAGATGTCAGATGCCCAAAGAGACCACCCCCTCCCACCGGAGGAAAGTCACCGGGAGTAGCTAGTGTAGCGCTCGAGGAGGAGTTGCCCTTAGATAACGGGGGTGAGTGGGCGGGTGTCACCTTAGTGTCCCTGGGAGAGCGGGAGATGGTACCAAAGATCCAGGTGCCCCCAAATACTACAAAGTATGGTCAATGGGTTACCATCAATGGCCAAAGAGGGGAGGCTCTGAGAGATACAGGAGCCAGTATGACTATGGTGAGAAGTCAACTGGTGTCTCCAGAGCAGGTTGTTCCTAATGTACTCCACCCCGCCGCGATGGCTGACGGCAGAATGGGCCACTATCCAGTGGCTGAGGTTCCCTTTGAGTGGGAAGGGGTTGCAGGTTCACTTCGAGTTGCCGTAAGCCCTGCCGTGCCAGTTGATTGTCTGTTGGGGAATGACATGGAGCACAACACTTGGAGAGAGGTGGAATACCGGACGCATTCTGCGATGCTGGGTACACCTGACTGGGCCTGTGTAAGCACCCGGTCTGCGACTGCCCGGAGAGGGAGTTCGCCTGGGTTGGAGCCTGGAACAATGGCCCAACCCGCTGCCAAAAAGGGACAGAATCGGAGACAGGGACAGCCTGCTTCGCTTCCACGCCCCATGTGACAGATCGGCCACCTGCGGTGGTAGGCCAGGAGTCCATGGAGGGGGGAGTAGACTCTCTGGAGGATTTACCCATCCCTGCTGAATGGCATGTGGAGGGAGGTCCTACAGAGAGGAATTCTGTAAGGGGCAGAGGGAGTGCCCTACCCTTGAGGGACTGAGGCGTCAGGCTGAAGCCCAGGCAGCAGGTGATGCTACGGGACACCACCATATTTACTGGGAGGATGGCCTCCTCTACAGTGAACCTAAGGTACCTCTACCTGGCTCATCAAGGGCCTTGGTGGTCCCGCAGCAATACCGAGCCTTTCTGCTGGAATTGGCTCATGCGATACCACTGGCAGGACACTTAGGCCAGGACAAGACCTTTGCACGGCTTGTCCTCCACTTTTACTGGCCTTAGATGAAAGTGGCGTCCAACACATACTGTAGGACATGTGTATCCTGCCAGGCCAGTGGGAAAACAGGGGTGAAGCTAAAGGCTCCCCTGGAACCACTTCCAGTCGTTAGCACCCCCTTTGAAAGGGTGGGCATCGACATTGTAGGGCCATTGGATCCACCAACAACAGCTGGTCACAGGTTTATCCTGGTTCTGGTGGATCATGCCACACGGTACCCAGAGGCCATCCCTCTGAGGACTGTTACTGCACCTGTGGTGGCTAGGGCCCTGATGGGAATCTTTACCCGTGTAGGATTTCCCAAGGAGGTTGTGTCCGACAGGGGGACCAACTTCCTGTCAGCTTACATGCGGACGATGTGGAAGGAGTGTGGAGTGACCTACCGGTTCACCACTCCTTATCACCCCCAGTCCAATGGACTAGTTGAGAGGTTTAATAAGACCCTGAAGGGCATGATAAGAAGTCTGCCGGAGAGCTTACGGAGGAAGTGGGACGTCCTCCTGCCTTGCTTGCTGTTCTCTTACAGAGAGGTGCCGCAAAAGGGAGTGGGCTTCAGCCCTTTTGAATTGTTGTATGGGCACCCTGTGCGTGGGCCTCTCAGCCTGGTGAAGGATGGATGGGAGAAGTCTCCCAGAAAACCTCCCCAGGATGTGGTGAGCTACATGCTGGCCTTCAGAAGCCAGATGGCCAAGTTGTGGAAGCAGGCTGCTGACAACTTGGAGGCCAGTCAGGCAGTCATGAAGGAATGGTACGACCAAAATGCTCACCCGGTGGAGTTGGAGCCTGGCCAGAAAGTATGGGTGATGGAACCTGGAGAGCTAAGTGCCCTTCAAGATCGTTGGACAGGCCCATTTGAGGTGTTGGAGAAAAAGGGTAAGGCCACTTACTTGGTGGATCTTAAGACCCCGCGGCAGCCCCTACGGGTGCTGCATGCCAATCGCCTCAAACCCCACCATGAGAGCCCAGAGGTCATCCTGATGTTGGTGACTGATGGTGCTGAGGAAGCAGAAAGCGAGCCTCTCCCAGATCTCTTTTCATGCCAAGAGAAGGATGGGTCGGTGGAGGGAGTGATTCTCTCCCCATCCCTAACTCCTGAGCAACGAGAGGATTGCCGCCAGGTATTGGGGCAGTACTCTTCGCTGTTCTCCCTTGTCCCGGGAAGAACCCACCTGTGTACCGATGATGTGGACACAGGAGACAGCCCCCCAGTGAAGTCCAAGACCTACAGGCTGTCGGACAAGGTGAAGGCTAGCATCCATGGCGAAGTTGCCAAGATGTTGGAGCTAGGAGTGATAGAACCTTCCAGCAGCCCTTGGTCCAGTCCGGTGGTGCTAGTCCCAAAAGCCGCCCCACCGGGCACCACACCAGAACTGAGGTTCTGTGTGGATTACCGAGGACTGAACTCAGTTACAAAGACTGATGCTCATCCAATCCCTAGGGCGGATGAGTTAATTGACCGGCTAGGAGCTGCCCAATACCTAAGTACCTTTGACCTCACTTCAGGGTACTGGCAGATCTCCTTGACAGATGGAGCAAAGGAAAGGTCAGCCTTCTCCACGCCTGAGGGACACTTCCAGTTCTGTGTGATGCCCTTTGGGCTCAAGAACGCCCCTGCCACATTTCAGCGACTGGTGAACCAGGTCCTCTCTGGAATGGAGAGTTTCTCTGCTGCTTACCTGGATGACATTGCTGTCTTCAGTAGCAGTTGGGAGGACCATTTGCAACATTTGCAAGCCGTTCTCCAGGCCCTGAAAATGGCTGGATTGACCATCAAAGCCAGCAAATGCCAGATTGGGCAGGGGTCGGTTGTGTACCTTGGACACTTGGTGGGTAGGGGGTCAGTGCAGCCCCTGCAGGCGAAGATTGAGGCAATCATGGCCTGGGAACCCCCCAAAACACAGACTGAGGTCCGAGCTTTCCTGGGCCTCACAGGTTACTACCGTCGCTTTGTGAAGGGGTATGGCACTATTGTAGCGCCCCTCACAGAGCTCACCTCCAGGAAACAACCTCGACGGGTAGTTTGGACAAAGGCTTGTCAGCAAGCCTTTGAAAAGTTGAAGCAGGCAATGTGTGAAGCACCGGTCCTGAAGGCTCCCGATTTCTCCAAGGAGTTCATTGTCCAAACAGATGCATCCGAACATGGCATTGGGGCAGTGTTATCGCAACTAAATGAAGAGGGCCTGGATCAGCCTGTAGTCTTCTTATCCAGGAGACTGCTTCCCCGGGAACAGAAGTGGAGTGCAATTGAGAGGGAAGCTTTTGCGGTGGTGTGGGCTCTGAAGAAGCTGCGGCCATACCTCTTTGGCTCGCACTTCCTGGTTCAGACTGACCACCGCCCCCTTCGTTGGCTGATGCAAATGAAGGGGGAAAATCCCAAGCTGTTGAGGTGGTCCATCTCCCTACAGGGAATGAACTTCCGGGTGGAACACCGGCCTGGAGTGGACCACGCCAATGCAGACGGTCTCTCCAGGTATTTCCGCCTTAGTGAAGAGGACTCCCAAGGGGTTGGGTAGTTCTCCCCACTTTCAGCTGGGGGGGACGCGTGTTAGACCTGTCTGGATTTTTTTGCGTAGTCCCTCCTCATTATTCTTTATTTTGTCCCCTTTTTGCCCCTCATACCCTTAATATTTTTGTGTCTACTACTTTTTTTAGGTGTTGGTCAAGGGGATAGGTGTTCTTTCTCCCCCCATAATCTTTTACCTCAGGCCCAGAGGCCTGTTCTGACAGGGAAAGTTGGAGCCACAAAATGGTGGCTACCAACTGCCCTAACTGCCAAGTCCAGAACTCACCCATAGACCAGCATAGGGCATTCCAGAACCTTCTGGTCCATTCTGGACCACTGAAGGGCAGCCTATAAAAGGCGGAATGCGGGGCAGCCATTTTGTCTACCTGAGAGTGACTGCTGGAGGACAGGCTGTAGCTAAGGGTGGGAAGAGGTTAGACATAGGGTGGACCTCCTAGACTGGGAAGCTGCCTTATTGATCCACCCCACTACTCCCCTTTTAGTTATTTGTCCTGACCCTGCTGTTGAGGGTTACAGGAGACCCTGGGCGCCTAGCTTGCCCCTTTTCTAAATCATGTAGGGGAAGAATTCAGGAGAAGGAGACTGCAGCCCTGCGAAGCGCAGTCCTCTGCCCAGTTGGAGAGACTTGTGAAAAGTGTGCCCCTTATCCTCAGCCTCTGTCCAGAGACTGGTAATTGCTCCAGACTGTCCCCTAGTTCATAATCCCATGGAGCGTCATCTCTCACCTGCTGTGGTGGAGCGCCACTGAGGAGAGCAGGGGGTGCTGAAGGAGCAGAGGCCAGGAGAAAACGGGCTGTTCCGCCCCCCCCCCCGATCCAGCGTGGGGAGCGGCGCCGTTGTAGACCTGCAACTGCAAGCCCTGAGGTGAGGAGCGGAGAAGAAGGGCAGCGCAGTGCGATCAGCGCGGTCTCTGTGAGGGAGACACTCGCTTTCCGCGCATGCCCCGTTGAGCCGCCGGGCTCCGTGAGGCGGAGCCGGATCCGAGGAGGCGGGGGCTGGTAGCAGAAGGAGCGCCTCGCGCATGTCCCGGAGATCAGCGCGTCCCCTGCCAGAGCGAGGAGGAGCGCCTCGCGCATGTCCAGGAGATCAGCGCGTCCCCTGCCAGTGTGAGGAGGAGCGCCGGGAGTCCCACGGCGGCAGCGGCACACAAGAGCTTCTCTCCCCTGCTCGAGCGTCATACAGTGAGGCGGGCGCGAGCGGGAAGGGAGGTCTGAGAAGCCTAAAAGCGGCTGAAGAGATTTGGGGAAATCTGCCTCTGTAATCGCTGGTGTCACACTGAGGAGAGCTGAGGGGCCCCAGAGGCTGGTGAATCTCGCCAGCACGTGGCTCTCTTTTGTCCTGTTCACTGTCCTTCCCTCCCCCTCTGGTGCAGCAAGAATACCACCGCCTGGTATAAAACAAGTAAGGAGGTGTTCTGCAGGGGGAGAGTGACGCTAGCGCTTAACAAGAGAATAACTCAGTCACTGGTCAGTTCCACAGTTGTGCAGCATACAGTGGGGAGGAACTTGAGGAAACCCTCAGTGACTGTGTGCTGGAAGGAGGAGGTTACTGGTACTGTGGGAGACAAGTATAGTGTGCTGCATAATAACCCCATTCAACTACTTCTGGGGCTTAATTAAATGCTGATTTAAGTGGGTCTAACCCCATTGCATTCAAATAGGTAGTGGAAGATCTGTAATGTTTTCCATATAAATGAAAGTGTTGCTCTGATATGATTTAGGAGCTGTTCTTGCCAAATTTTAAAGTAATGCTGTGTTTAGAGATGATATAAAGTAAGCAGAGCACAGTAAATGCTTAACTGAGTAAAAGGAAGAGTAAGAGCTACCTGCCAGTTTTGATTAAGTGAACTGTCTATATTATAAATGCTAGTAGTTAATATGATTTAGAGCTTAAAGTATTCTTGCCAAAATCCAAACAAACTGAAATGTAATTTAATATTGGACTCTAAAAGTAAAAATACAAAGATATTATTTTTATAAACCAGTACGTATTTTTTACAACAAATTGGTGTAGTGTCCTTTTTAAGTGCTATTGCGTGGTTTTATTCTTGGGTGGTCTGCAACCTTCACACTGTGCCTCTAGAAATTGCATGTCTTACCCCTAGGCCAGGCTACCCTAGGTGACCTGGCATCTCAGGTTCTAACATTTGGTGCCTAGCGGTGGGATACTGACTTGGTTGCAGCTACTCATTAGTAATTCAACGCAATACACTGACCTACACCAGGAGTTTTCTCCTTGCGGCCCTCCTAATTTGAATTTAGTTTTTTCTAAATTTATTTCTGGTGGTGGGTGGAGGTTAACCTCAGTTCACTTCTTGGTTTTCTCCTGTGAGTGATTTTATTCCATAGCAAAGATGGAATTGAATTTTAAAGAGCTGGAAGCCAATACTGTGGCCCAACTCAGAGATTGGTGTCAGCATCAAGGGGTATTTTTTAATAAAGGTGCCAAGAAAGGAGAGTTGCTGACAAGCATAAGGGCATGGGTGGAAGCTCATTTAAGGGAGGAACCAGAAACTGAAGAGGGTGACGGGGACACTGTCCCTGAGGCTGCATTGTTGAACCAAGTGGGAAGTGGGAATCTGCTGATAGGTCCCAGGATACCTTCAAGGGCAAGCAGCAGCGTCTCAGACAGGGGTTTAACTGAAGCCGAGCTAGAAGATAGGAGGGAGGAGAGGAGAATGAAGTTGGAATTAGCTAGGATGGATATGGAAAGGGAGGAAAGGAGGTTAGCTCATGAGCGAACCATCAAGGAGATGGACCTACAAGCCGTACTAAGAAGGTCTCCCAATCCTGATCATGGTGGCAGCGAAAATAAAGTGAACACCAGGGAATCCAGACCCTATTTACCCAAAGATGTCATCGCTAGTTACACCCCAGGTGATGACATTGCCAAATGGTTGGCCGCCTACGAAGTTTCTTTAAGGGCTCACGGGATCTTAGAAACTCACTGGGGAGGTGGGCTGTATAAATACATGCCACCTGCTGGCAGAGACACCTTGTTGGCTCTGGAGCAGGATGAGAAAACCCACTACCCTGCAATGAAGGTGGCACTGGTGAAAAAGTTTGGACTTACCCCTGAAAGGTACAGACAGAAATTCAGGGGAAGTCACAAACTGAGTACCCAGAATTGGGTAGACTTTTTAGACTACGCCAAGAAAGCTTTGGAGGGTTGGGTCAAGGGCAGCGAGGTGAAAGATTATGAGGGGCTGTACTATCTATTTTTGAAAGAACACCTCCTCGAGAAATGTTTTCCCGAGTTGCGCCAACACCTGGTGGACAGCAAGCTGACCGATCCCCGGAAGCTTGCAGAGGAGGCGGACACTTGGGCAAGTACCCGGGTGTCCTCAAAGGGGACTGGAGGGGATTCTCAAAAAGCCGGACAGGGCGCCCCCCAGAAGAAAGAGGGAGGAGATAAAAAGAAGGAGTTCTCCAAAGGTCCCCAAATTAATTTCCAAGGTAAGGGAGCAGGTTTCACCCCTAGGGCAAACCCGCCCAGAAACCCTAATCCTGGCCAAAGCCAGCAGCCAAGGGTTCTCCACTGTTTTGAATGTGGTGGTGTTGGACATTATAAGGGAGATGTCAGATGCCCAAAGAGACCACCCCCTCCCACCGGAGGAAAGTCACCGGGAGTAGCTAGTGTAGCGCTCGAGGAGGAGTTGCCCTTAGATAACGGGGGTGAGTGGGCGGGTGTCACCTTAGTGTCCCTGGGAGAGCGGGAGATGGTACCAAAGATCCAGGTGCCCCCAAATACTACAAAGTATGGTCAATGGGTTACCATCAATGGCCAAAGAGGGGAGGCTCTGAGAGATACAGGAGCCAGTATGACTATGGTGAGAAGTCAACTGGTGTCTCCAGAGCAGGTTGTTCCTAATGTACTCCACCCCGCCGCGATGGCTGACGGCAGAATGGGCCACTATCCAGTGGCTGAGGTTCCCTTTGAGTGGGAAGGGGTTGCAGGTTCACTTCGAGTTGCCGTAAGCCCTGCCGTGCCAGTTGATTGTCTGTTGGGGAATGACATGGAGCACAACACTTGGAGAGAGGTGGAATACCGGACGCATTCTGCGATGCTGGGTACACCTGACTGGGCCTGTGTAAGCACCCGGTCTGCGACTGCCCGGAGAGGGAGTTCGCCTGGGTTGGAGCCTGGAACAATGGCCCAACCCGCTGCCAAAAAGGGACAGAATCGGAGACAGGGACAGCCTGCTTCGCTTCCACGCCCCATGTGACAGATCGGCCACCTGCGGTGGTAGGCCAGGAGTCCATGGAGGGGGGAGTAGACTCTCTGGAGGATTTACCCATCCCTGCTGAATGGCATGTGGAGGGAGGTCCTACAGAGAGGAATTCTGTAAGGGGCAGAGGGAGTGCCCTACCCTTGAGGGACTGAGGCGTCAGGCTGAAGCCCAGGCAGCAGGTGATGCTACGGGACACCACCATATTTACTGGGAGGATGGCCTCCTCTACAGTGAACCTAAGGTACCTCTACCTGGCTCATCAAGGGCCTTGGTGGTCCCGCAGCAATACCGAGCCTTTCTGCTGGAATTGGCTCATGCGATACCACTGGCAGGACACTTAGGCCAGGACAAGACCTTTGCACGGCTTGTCCTCCACTTTTACTGGCCTTAGATGAAAGTGGCGTCCAACACATACTGTAGGACATGTGTATCCTGCCAGGCCAGTGGGAAAACAGGGGTGAAGCTAAAGGCTCCCCTGGAACCACTTCCAGTCGTTAGCACCCCCTTTGAAAGGGTGGGCATCGACATTGTAGGGCCATTGGATCCACCAACAACAGCTGGTCACAGGTTTATCCTGGTTCTGGTGGATCATGCCACACGGTACCCAGAGGCCATCCCTCTGAGGACTGTTACTGCACCTGTGGTGGCTAGGGCCCTGATGGGAATCTTTACCCGTGTAGGATTTCCCAAGGAGGTTGTGTCCGACAGGGGGACCAACTTCCTATCAGCTTACATGCGGACGATGTGGAAGGAGTGTGGAGTGACCTACCGGTTCACCACTCCTTATCACCCCCAGTCCAATGGACTAGTTGAGAGGTTTAATAAGACCCTGAAGGGCATGATAAGAAGTCTGCCGGAGAGCTTACGGAGGAAGTGGGACGTCCTCCTGCCTTGCTTGCTGTTCTCTTACAGAGAGGTGCCGCAAAAGGGAGTGGGCTTCAGCCCTTTTGAATTGTTGTATGGGCACCCTGTGCGTGGGCCTCTCAGCCTGGTGAAGGATGGATGGGAGAAGTCTCCCAGAAAACCTCCCCAGGATGTGGTGAGCTACATGCTGGCCTTCAGAAGCCAGATGGCCAAGTTGTGGAAGCAGGCTGCTGACAACTTGGAGGCCAGTCAGGCAGTCATGAAGGAATGGTACGACCAAAATGCTCACCCGGTGGAGTTGGAGCCTGGCCAGAAAGTATGGGTGATGGAACCTGGAGAGCTAAGTGCCCTTCAAGATCGTTGGACAGGCCCATTTGAGGTGTTGGAGAAAAAGGGTAAGGCCACTTACTTGGTGGATCTTAAGACCCCGCGGCAGCCCCTACGGGTGCTGCATGCCAATCGCCTCAAACCCCACCATGAGAGCCCAGAGGTCATCCTGATGTTGGTGACTGATGGTGCTGAGGAAGCAGAAAGCGAGCCTCTCCCAGATCTCTTTTCATGCCAAGAGAAGGATGGGTCGGTGGAGGGAGTGATTCTCTCCCCATCCCTAACTCCTGAGCAACGAGAGGATTGCCGCCAGGTATTGGGGCAGTACTCTTCGCTGTTCTCCCTTGTCCCGGGAAGAACCCACCTGTGTACCGATGATGTGGACACAGGAGACAGCCCCCCAGTGAAGTCCAAGACCTACAGGCTGTCGGACAAGGTGAAGGCTAGCATCCATGGCGAAGTTGCCAAGATGTTGGAGCTAGGAGTGATAGAACCTTCCAGCAGCCCTTGGTCCAGTCCGGTGGTGCTAGTCCCAAAAGCCGCCCCACCGGGCACCACACCAGAACTGAGGTTCTGTGTGGATTACCGAGGACTGAACTCAGTTACAAAGACTGATGCTCATCCAATCCCTAGGGCGGATGAGTTAATTGACCGGCTAGGAGCTGCCCAATACCTAAGTACCTTTGACCTCACTTCAGGGTACTGGCAGATCTCCTTGACAGATGGAGCAAAGGAAAGGTCAGCCTTCTCCACGCCTGAGGGACACTTCCAGTTCTGTGTGATGCCCTTTGGGCTCAAGAACGCCCCTGCCACATTTCAGCGACTGGTGAACCAGGTCCTCTCTGGAATGGAGAGTTTCTCTGCTGCTTACCTGGATGACATTGCTGTCTTCAGTAGCAGTTGGGAGGACCATTTGCAACATTTGCAAGCCGTTCTCCAGGCCCTGAAAATGGCTGGATTGACCATCAAAGCCAGCAAATGCCAGATTGGGCAGGGGTCGGTTGTGTACCTTGGACACTTGGTGGGTAGGGGGTCAGTGCAGCCCCTGCAGGCGAAGATTGAGGCAATCATGGCCTGGGAACCCCCCAAAACACAGACTGAGGTCCGAGCTTTCCTGGGCCTCACAGGTTACTACCGTCGCTTTGTGAAGGGGTATGGCACTATTGTAGCGCCCCTCACAGAGCTCACCTCCAGGAAACAACCTCGACGGGTAGTTTGGACAAAGGCTTGTCAGCAAGCCTTTGAAAAGTTGAAGCAGGCAATGTGTGAAGCACCGGTCCTGAAGGCTCCCGATTTCTCCAAGGAGTTCATTGTCCAAACAGATGCATCCGAACATGGCATTGGGGCAGTGTTATCGCAACTAAATGAAGAGGGCCTGGATCAGCCTGTAGTCTTCTTATCCAGGAGACTGCTTCCCCGGGAACAGAAGTGGAGTGCAATTGAGAGGGAAGCTTTTGCGGTGGTGTGGGCTCTGAAGAAGCTGCGGCCATACCTCTTTGGCTCGCACTTCCTGGTTCAGACTGACCACCGCCCCCTTCGTTGGCTGATGCAAATGAAGGGGGAAAATCCCAAGCTGTTGAGGTGGTCCATCTCCCTACAGGGAATGGACTTCCGGGTGGAACACCGGCCTGGAGTGGACCACGCCAATGCAGACGGTCTCTCCAGGTATTTCCGCCTTAGTGAAGAGGACTCCCAAGGGGTTGGGTAGTTCTCCCCACTTTCAGCTGGGGGGGACGCGTGTTAGACCTGTCTGGATTTTTTTGCGTAGTCCCTCCTCATTATTCTTTATTTTGTCCCCTTTTTGCCCCTCATACCCTTAATATTTTTGTGTCTACTACTTTTTTTAGGTGTTGGTCAAGGGGATAGGTGTTCTTTCTCCCCCCATAATCTTTTACCTCAGGCCCAGAGGCCTGTTCTGACAGGGAAAGTTGGAGCCACAAAATGGTGGCTACCAACTGCCCTAACTGCCAAGTCCAGAACTCACCCATAGACCAGCATAGGGCATTCCAGAACCTTCTGGTCCATTCTGGACCACTGAAGGGCAGCCTATAAAAGGCGGAATGCGGGGCAGCCATTTTGTCTACCTGAGAGTGACTGCTGGAGGACAGGCTGTAGCTAAGGGTGGGAAGAGGTTAGACATAGGGTGGACCTCCTAGACTGGGAAGCTGCCTTATTGATCCACCCCACTACTCCCCTTTTAGTTATTTGTCCTGACCCTGCTGTTGAGGGTTACAGGAGACCCTGGGCGCCTAGCTTGCCCCTTTTCTAAATCATGTAGGGGAAGAATTCAGGAGAAGGAGACTGCAGCCCTGCGAAGCGCAGTCCTCTGCCCAGTTGGAGAGACTTGTGAAAAGTGTGCCCCTTATCCTCAGCCTCTGTCCAGAGACTGGTAATTGCTCCAGACTGTCCCCTAGTTCATAATCCCATGGAGCGTCATCTCTCACCTGCTGTGGTGGAGCGCCACTGAGGAGAGCAGGGGGTGCTGAAGGAGCAGAGGCCAGGAGAAAACGGGCTGTTCCGCCCCCCCCCCCCGATCCAGCGTGGGGAGCGGCGCCGTTGTAGACCTGCAACTGCAAGCCCTGAGGTGAGGAGCGGAGAAGAAGGGCAGCGCAGTGCGATCAGCGCGGTCTCTGTGAGGGAGACACTCGCTTTCCGCGCATGCCCCGTTGAGCCGCCGGGCTCCGTGAGGCGGAGCCGGATCCGAGGAGGCGGGGGCTGGTAGCAGAAGGAGCGCCTCGCGCATGTCCCGGAGATCAGCGCGTCCCCTGCCAGAGCGAGGAGGAGCGCCTCGCGCATGTCCAGGAGATCAGCGCGTCCCCTGCCAGTGTGAGGAGGAGCGCCGGGAGTCCCACGGCGGCAGCGGCACACAAGAGCTTCTCTCCCCTGCTCGAGCGTCATACAGTGAGGCGGGCGCGAGCGGGAAGGGAGGTCTGAGAAGCCTAAAAGCGGCTGAAGAGATTTGGGGAAATCTGCCTCTGTAATCGCTGGTGTCACACTGAGGAGAGCTGAGGGGCCCCAGAGGCTGGTGAATCTCGCCAGCACGTGGCTCTCTTTTGTCCTGTTCACTGTCCTTCCCTCCCCCTCTGGTGCAGCAAGAATACCACCGCCTGGTATAAAACAAGTAAGGAGGTGTTCTGCAGGGGGAGAGTGACGCTAGCGCTTAACAAGAGAATAACTCAGTCACTGGTCAGTTCCACAGTTGTGCAGCATACAGTGGGGAGGAACTTGAGGAAACCCTCAGTGACTGTGTGCTGGAAGGAGGAGGTTACTGGTACTGTGGGAGACAAGTATAGTGTGCTGCATAATAACCCCATTCAACTACTTCTGGGGCTTAATTAAATGCTGATTTAAGTGGGTCTAACCCCATTGCATTCAAATAGGTAGTGGAAGATCTGTAATGTTTTCCATATAAATGAAAGTGTTGCTCTGATATGATTTAGGAGCTGTTCTTGCCAAATTTTAAAGTAATGCTGTGTTTAGAGATGATATAAAGTAAGCAGAGCACAGTAAATGCTTAACTGAGTAAAAGGAAGAGTAAGAGCTACCTGCCAGTTTTGATTAAGTGAACTGTCTATATTATAAATGCTAGTAGTTAATATGATTTAGAGCTTAAAGTATTCTTGCCAAAATCCAAACAAACTGAAATGTAATTTAATATTGGACTCTAAAAGTAAAAATAAAAAGATATTATTTTTATAAACCAGTACGTATTTTTTACAACAAATTGGTGTAGTGTCCTTTTTAGGTGCTATTGCGTGGTTTTATTCTTGGGTGGTCTGCAACCTTCACACTGTGCCTCTAGAAATTGCATGTCTTACCCCTAGGCCAGGCTACCCTAGGTGACCTGGCATCTCAGGTTCTAACACACTCCCTCTGTTGTACCGAATGAATATACTCCGTACAGAGCACAGGAAGTTCCTATTGATGTTTGGCAGCATCGAGTTTGGTTTGGTGGCGCCCTACCCCATTCTTTGACCGCTCCGAGGTTAGGTCCTTTGTCCATTCCAGGCGCAAGTTGGCCTGTTTTGGCTGGATTTACTCCTCATCCTCTACGCGGCAATTGTAACCTAGCTGAACTGCGTAGACTACATGTAGTCTCCATTGCCATGATTAGAGCCTTAGTGCACTATATTGGCCGTAATCTTCTTTGTGGACCCCCGGGGGGTGCGGTGCTTCCGGCTGGACAGGGTAGTTTGAAACTCAGTCCCGTAATGGTCAATGCTGTGATGGGCAAGAAGCCCCAGGATAAGGATGATTTTCCTTTCTGGCTTGCCGAGAAGCTTGACTAGCTGGATGCAGTATTTCCTAATACGACACCTGGTGAAAAACACCGGATTCTCACACTTAGTTTGCCGAAAGATTTGGCCCCTGAGCTTGTTGATTGTGAGATCTGGGGTAAGACTTTTGCGGCGGTCTATGCGAGGTGCTACGGCACTCCGTCTATGGCTGTGCTGCCTACGGTCCTTAAAAGTGTTCACGATGATCACGGACCGGAGTCTGCGGTTGAGTTGGGTATGTGCCTGTGTGGCACCTTTGATGTGGTTTGCAATCTTATCCTTGCAAATGTCAAGGGGGATGCAGTGAACTTTCAGGTAGCTAATGCTTTGGCTGCGATTCCCGATGCCGAGAAACCCCGACAGTTAGCGAGAATTATTGTGGCGGCTTATAAAACCGTGGGTCGCAATAGTAAGGGACTTAAGCCTTTTTCTGTTAAGGAGAAAAAGCAACCCCAGGGACAAACTTCGGAGACAGAAGTTCAACCCAAGTCCAAAAAACAGAATTGGCCTAAAAAACAGAAACAGGGAAAGCAACAACAACAAACACAGGTTTCTCGCCCTGCGTCTCCTTTGCCTGCGCAAACAGAACGAGTTTATGACTTGCGCGATCGTGCGATGATTAAATCTCCTGATCGATTTCAGGCTTCTGATCAACGCTCTCCTCGTTCCTTACAGGAATCATTGGCCTCGGCGACCGGTGGTGGAGGGGGCGCCAGGGGTCGAGGTGGCCAGCAAGGACGTGACCAGCCCCGCCCGAAAGACGGTACAGGAAAGCAGGACGGCTCGACTCCGAGGAGCCACAGTTTGAGAAAAAGAAAGTCGCGGCTTTAACAGCGCATCGATATGCCACAGATTGTGAGAACGCGGCTTCGGAATCTGACGTGGGCTCTGACCTTGCTGGACAGCGCGGCGGAGATTACCATAGTCAGGGAGGCTCTCCGTCCACTACTGAAGGTGACAGCGACTGACATTTATGTTGTGATCGAAACAGCTGATACAAGAGTTGCTCCCCCTGATAGACTTTTTGAAATTGTCCTGTTAATCGAAGGTGACATACAGCGAACCATTAAAGGGGTATTTTGGAAAAATCTTTCGTCTACATATGACATTTTGCTTTCGGAGGCTGACTGGCCCCCGCCTTTTGTTCTCGCAGCTCTGCGAGGGGAGGAGGTAATCTTCCCCAGTTTCGCGAACACAGTCTCGAAAGAGGATGCGCTGCATTTTGCAGAAGAGTGGGCTCTGGCTCTAGCACCGGCTGTGTATCGCAATCAATGTGGTTGGGATAAATTGTCCCCAAGCCACGATATTCCTTTACGATCTCAGCCGCAGCCTCAACCACAATATCCCATACGACGAGAAGCCAAAGCCTCCGTCGCGGCAATCCTTGAACAATTGGAATATCAAGGTGTAATTGAAACATGTGTGTCACCGATGAATAACCCTCTTTTTACTGTAAGCAAGCCAGACGGTTCATATCGTTTGGTGTTGGATTACCGGCATTTAAAATCGCATTGCTGTAACTGTGCAGTACAGAATACTCACGGCTCTTCTCTAGTGAATAGTCTTGTGCGTAAGCGGTTTATTGATGTTTGGCAGCATCGAGTTTGGTTTGGTGGCGCCCTACCCCATTCTTTGACCGCTCCGAGGTTAGATCCTTTGTCCATTCCAGGCGCAAGTTGGCCTGTTTTGGCTGGATATACTCCTCATCCTCTACACGGCAATTGTAACCTAGCTGAACTGCGTAGACTACATGTAGTCTCCATTGCCGTGATTAGAGCCTTAGTGCACTATATTGGCCGTAATCTTCCTGGTGGACCCCCGGGGGGTGCGGCGCTTCCGGCTGGACAGGGTAGTTTGAAACTCAGTCCCGTAATGGTCAATGCTGTGATGGGAAACAAGCCCCAGGATAAGGATGATTTTCCTTTCTGGCTTGCCGAGAAGTTTGACCAGCTGGAAGCAGTATTTCCTAATACGACACCTGGTGAAAAACACCGGATTCTCACACTTAGTTTGCCGAAAGATTTGGCCCCTGAGCTCGTTGATTGTGAGACCTGGGGTAAGACTTTTGCGGCGGTCTATGCGAGGTGCTACGGCACTCCGTCTATGGCTGTGCTGCCTACGGTCCTTAAAAGTGTTCAAGATGATCACGGACCGGAGTCTGCGGTTGAGTTGGGTATGCGCCTGTGTGGCACCTCTGATGTGGTTTCGATCTTATCCTTGCAAATGTCAAGGGGGAAGCAGTGAACTTTCAGGTAGCTAATGCTTTGGCTGCGATTCCCGATGCCGAGAAACCCCGACAGTTAGCGAGAATTATTGTGGCGGCTTATAAAACCGTGGGTCGCAATAGTAAGGGTCTTAAGCCTTTTTCTGTTAAGGAGAAAAAGCAACCCCAGGGACAAACTTCGGAGACAGAAGTTCAACCCAAGTCCAAAAAACAGAATTGGCCTAAAAAACAGAAACAGGGAAAGCAACAGCAACAACAACAAACACAGGTTTCTCGCCCTGCGTCTCCGTTGCCTGCGCAAACAGAACGAGTTTATGACTTGCGCGATGATTATATCTCCTGATCGATTTCAGGCTTCTGATCAACGCTCTCCTCGTTCCTTACAGGAATCATCGGCCTCGGCGACCGGTGGTGGAGGGGGCAGCAGGGGTCGGGGTGGCCAGAAAGGACGTGACCAGCCCCACCCGAAAGACGGTACAGGAAAGCAGAACGGCTCGACTCCGAGGAGACCACAGTTTGCGAAAAAGAAAGTCGCGGCTTTAACAGCGCATCGATATGCCACAGATTGTGAGAACACGGCTTCGGAATCTGACATGGGCTCTGACCTTGCTGGACAGCTCGGCGGAGATTACCATAGTCAGGGAGGCCCTCCGTCCACTACTGAAGGTGACAGCGACTGACATTTATGTTGTGATCGAAACAGCTGATACAAGAGTTGCTCGGCCTGATAGACTTTTTTAAATTGTCCTGTTAATCGAAGGTGACATACAGCGAACCATTAAAGGGGTATTTTGGGAAAATCTTTCGTCTACATATGACATTTTGCTTTCGGAGGCTGACTGGCCCCGCCTTTTGTTCTTGCACCTCCGTGAGGGGAGGAGGTAATTCTCCCCAGTTTCGGAAACACAGTCTCGAAAGAGGATGCGCTGCATTTTGCAGAAGAGTGGGCTCTGGCTCTAGCACCGGCTGTGTATCGCAATCAATGTGGTTGGGATAAATTGTCCCCAAGCCACGAGATTCCTTTACGGTCTCAGCCGCAGCCTCAACCACAATATACCATACGACGTGAAGCCAAAGCTTCCGTCGCGGCAAACCTTGAACAATTGGAATATCAAGGTGTAATTGAAACGTGTGTCACCGATGAATAACCCTCTTTTTACTGTAAACAAGCCAGATGGTTCATATCGTTTGGTGTTGGATTACCGGCATTTAAACTCGCATTGCCGTAACTGTGCAGTACAGAATACTCGCGGCTCTGCTCTAGTGAATAGTCTTGTGCGTAAGCGGTTTAAAACCACGCTTGACATTTCCAATGGTTTTTATGCCCATAGATTGGATGGTCTAAGTTCCCAATGGACCTCCTTTACTTGCGGCGGTGTCTAAAAACAGTTTCGGCGTTTGCCTATGGGCTATAAGAATAGTCCTGGGATTTTTACTGCCCGCATAGTCTCTCTTTTGGAGAGGATCGACCCGGATGCTTGTTCGTATGTGGATGACATATATCTCACAGACGACGAGCTTTGGGAGCATCTGTGTCGAGTCTAAGGAATAATTTGTACCTTTACAAATATGGGTTACAAATTTAACTTTGCAAAATCGCACATTGCAGAGTACACAGTGTTGTTTCTGGGCTACGAGCTCAACAATGAAGGTAAAGGTTTGGCTCCTCACTTCCTGGAGAAATGCGCACAGCTGCGCGCTCCGACGACACTGAAAAAATTACAATCTTTACTGGGCTTCTTGAATTTCGAGAGGACTTACATTCCGGAATATGCCCAGCGTATCAAGCCTTTGTATGCTTTGATACAACATTCATTTTCCAAATCATGCTTGCTGCCTGAGCATTCAGCTATACTGCAGTCTTTGCAAGCTGATCTGCTCGCTTCTAAATTCTTACAGACTTGTGATAGCCAGACCAACCTGGTGATAAGAATTATCCCTGGGACGGTAGGTTTCACGTACCTAACTTTTAATGAGGGAGATACAGTACCTATTGCTTACAAGTCACACTTGTACACTTCGGCTGAAATGCGATTTTCCACTGTGGAGAAGGTTTTAACGGCTGTGCAGATGGCAATTCTTAAGGAACGTGCCCTGTCACAGGGAAAACGCTTGTTGGTTGTTACCCCGTGTCCTGCCTTGGAGGCAGTTACGAAAGCCAGTGTACCAAATTCTAAAGCTTTGCACCGTCGGTGGATACAATGGGCTGCATCCTTGACGTCCCAGGATGTCACGGTTATTTTTGACGCCTCGTTACGGTCGCAGGAGTACTTACAGTATGAATTCGTTCATCCAGCTCCTTTAGCAATGCGACCTTTGGAGGATTTCCATTGCATCATTTACACTGATAGTTCGGCGCAGGTTGCGCATGGCTCTAAACACGCCTACGTTTCCGCATGCGCAATTGTGGTCGGTGCAATGGTGAACGATGAGTTCAAGTCCAGTGTCGTGCATACGCAAGCACTAGGGGACTGCACCGCACAATTAGCAGAACTTCGTGCTCTGATGCTTGCATTGGAGTATGCTGATCTTAGTGTGACTACTCTGATTGTAAGTGATTCTTACTACTGTGTCCAGTCTTACAATGAGAACTTGTTCTTTTGGATTCAGAATGACTTTCGTGCTTCCAAGGGTAGCACAATAAAACATAAAATTATCTGGGTCCAAGTGGCGGAACTTAAGGAGAAGTTGCCACTTGTGTTTGTGATTCATACTCTTGGCCATCAGCGTGTTGGAGTTCACGCTGTCGGTAACTCGCTTGCTGATGAAGCGGCGAAATCAGCGGTATCAAAATATTTAGTTGCAGCAGTTACACAGTCCAAAAGTAAATTAGATGATGACATCTTGGCGGCTGTTGCTGCCACTGAGAAGGAGGGTAAATATCCTACGGGGTTCCCTTCGAAGTACACATACCACTTAAGTCCCGATAAGGTTCCTTATTTGAAAATTCCTGACATTGGGGAATGGCTGTCCCAACTTGGATCGCAGGGCTACGTTGATTACAGCGGCGCATGAAGGTGTGGCGTCTGCGCATGCGGGCGTCTCGGCCACTGTAACTCAGCTACAACAATGTTTCTGGTGGCGGGGACTGTACAAACAGACGCGCGAATATGTCCTTCAATGTGACATTTGCCAGCAGATTAAGCCTTCGACTGCTGCGCGTCCGCCTCAGACACAGTTGTACATATCTAATAAACCACTGGGTTGTGTTTATTTAGATCACTGCGGTCCTTTTTCTTCTGATACTGCGTATAAGTACATCTTAGTAGCAGTTGATTCATGCACATGCTTTGTGTGGGTATGGCCCCATCGCAGCGCTGATTCACGGGCTGTCATAAGAGATTTGCGTGTCTTTGTAGGGATTTTTGCCTGTGGTACCTTCCATTCGGATCAGGGTCCGGCTTTCGCCTCTAAGGCGTATAAGGATGCTATGATTTCGTTGGGGGTCCAAGTCAAGTTTTCGTCTCCATCCAGACCTGAGGGTAATAGTGTAGTGGAACGAATGAACCGTGACTTAAAGCAATCTTTAACAGCACGAGTTATAGGCACTGGCAGAAACTGGTTGGCCCATCTCAATGGCGTGCAGCGTGCTCTTAATAATCTCCCTAGAAGGTCTCTGGGTGGGCGGACCCCATACGAAATGCTCTTTGGTATCAAGATGTATGTCCCTGACCTCGACGGTCTAGACTGCGTGGCTCAAGCCACGGCCTTTGACGTAGATGAACATTGCATTGTTTTACAGGATCTACAAAAGACCAGAGACAGTCTTGCAAAGGAACATTTGCCCTCCACATCGGATGATGCGTTGCAGATCCCGGTAGTAGGCTGGCTACCCCAAGTTGGAGAACTGGTTCGGGAGAAGATCGATAACAAGAAAGAATTTGGTCCTTCCTACCGAGCTCCGGTTCCCGTTCTTGGAGTGAAGGGCACGAGAACAGTCATTTTACCACCACTTCTAGGTCGTAAGGAAAACAGGTTTATCTCAATTGACAATGTCAAGATACACAGAGTGGCCGATTCTTCATAGTATGACACCAGCGGTCTCCTGTCCTTCGATTGTGAGAAATTCTGTTTTGGCCACTACTTCTAATGCTGAGCCAGAAGTAGCCCTCGAGATGCCTGCTATTTCCCATCCTTTATTAAGTACTTTGCCTGTTAATAACATTGATGACCTAGATTACGCCTATCCTGCTGACTTATCGATGCCTGATTTGCAAACACGTTTGGCCACAGAATCCAGGTTCTCCTTTGACTCTGTTTCAGTGAATTTGAAAAAACCCTCACGTTTTGCAGTTTATGCCACTTTATTTAAAGAACATTTTTTGATCCCCCCTTGGACATACATTTGGCTGGTACTTTTTTCAGTTTACCTTTTCATGTCAATTGGCTTTGTGTTTTATTTTTTCCGTCTTATCGATGGACACTATGTCGAGGAGAGAACATGCATTCGGCATCTTAATGGAACTTTGGCCCCCCTTTCCTCGTCACATTCCGCACACAGACTGAAGAGAGACTTGAGTTTTGTTAACATCACTGCTTGGCCTGTTCTTGATGGGATTGTGTGGGATGCGGTTAAATTTCAAATCCATGGCCCTACTGAAGTGGTTAATGTCCCTAATGTACTCAGAGTGAACATGGGGGATGTGGTGAAACAAAACATACGTTCTGATGATTGGGATATTCAGGCCATAGAATCATTATTCACTGATTTGAAATATTATGCTGCCTTTGATGCTGAAGATTTATATTTAGAATCTGCTAATTATGGCGAGTTGTTTTGCTTCCAACATTTTGGTATCCATTATCTACATAAAACAAGTTCCAGAAGGAGTACTGTAAATTACACACAGTGGGAACATTGCCCAGCGCCATTACAAGGCAGCTCTAGTACATTTTTGAGAAAGTACACTTATTTTACCGACTTTAATCAATCAAATCCTGAGTCCTTTTATTTTAAAATGACACAAAAGTCCATGTCTAAAGTTAGACTTACCGATACTAAATTGTTGTATTCAAAGTCCTTCCTAGACAAATTAGCTGTAGAGGGCTACGGGCTATGGAAGGAGACCATTGACCTTAAATCGGTTTGGGGTTCTAAAAGTTGGCAGGTACAAGGCGTTGAGGCTTTGCACCGTGCATGTCTCATCCTGAATCATATGTTGTTTTTAAATTCTTCCATTTTCCAGACAACATGCTTTGGATTGGCTACTTCTAAAAAGTTGAATACACCTACTATCCCTATTTTGGAAGAATATTCCGGTTGGAATAATTTTACACAGTTTTCCATTGATGACTTGCAAACACAATTGCACAATTCATCCTTTAATGTGTCCAGTTTGAATCCAAAGGGTTGGTTAATGTGGCACAGAAGCTTTGATTCGTGCCAACGTCGCTTTCTGGGTTTAGCTGACGGTTTTACACAAGTCAGGACTGATCCCCGTTTTGCAACTGACCATTCTGTCACCACTTACTCTATAGGCAAATTGTGTCCGAATTGGCTACAACATTCTACATTGGCTGCAGTTAAGTTACATCTTTCCAAACTGACAGATGATGTAGATTTAAATGATTTCATAAAAGGCCCGGCTAGTGGTAGGTCTAAAAGATGGATTTATGCAATTTACAATGAAATCTGGAAAACTTCACAGATTGAGGCTGCTAAGCGCCTTAGAGCAATTGATCAAGCTAATTTGGAAAAGGTGCTTGCTGTTGTGGATAACAGTATTAACATGCTTTCATCACGCATTTACACATTGAATAATATTGTGTCTTCTGTTGTTGATATTGTACATGATGAAGTGTCTGTGTTATACCATGGTCAAAATCAATTGCGTTCCATTATGCAGTTTGCGTGGACCCTGCAGACGCTTAAGGCTGGTAGAGTGCCTTGGAATTACATGAACGTGTCCTCACTCTTTGCCCCTTTTAATTTGACTGACAAGCAGCGCATGCTTTCAATGCGTGATGCATCCTTTTCCATGTTACACATTGAGAGGTTGGAGTCTTTACCGTTCTCTGTAGCTGAAGCCACTGCTGCAACGTGGCTTATCCACGGGCTAATCACATTACCATTTGCTTTGTACAAATTTACAAATTGTATGCGATACATTGCGATAGGCAGATAGGAACCATTAGTTAGCTCATTTCTCCATGAGGCATGGTCGCTTCCATTCACTTATCGATGCCTGAAAGACGAGAAAGAAGTTTATCTTAAAGGGGAGGAATGCACAGAGACACCTGATCATTCATTGAAATGCAGACACATCGAGTTGCACGGTTCTTGTAACCAGGACCGGCCGAATTTAGCCTGTGTTTTGAAAGGTACTCCGGTTCCCGCAATAGTTCCCACGTTCACTTTACTGGCGAACGGTAGTTATTTACTGTTGAATAACGAAGAATGTTGTGGGTTAATTAAAGGTATCGCTTATGTGGTAACAGTATCAGAACGTGTGGTCTGTTGCAAAAACGTTCTGTATCCTCCTATACATGGGAATTCAGAGGTTTCCATCTGGCCACGCATCCCAACCTTGAAAGCAGAGTTCAATGGTATGAGTAGAATTAGAGCCCTTTTGCCTCAAAAAGAAGTGGCCCTGAGTTCGGCCCGAGAAACATTTGTCCGTCACATTGCTAACACGCGCACAGAGGTGCAGGCGCTTTTAAATACTGATTTGCCGTTACATTTCAGCGAGCTGGTTCATCAAATCTTTAATGCCTCCTCCACGTCTGGCCTCGCTAATTTTTTTTAAATAGTTAGCAGTGGTCTTGTGACTTCCTTCGAGAAAGTATTTGGAGTCATCCCTGCTTTCTTTCATTCTTTGTTTTCAAGCCTGTTTGGTGGCTTCCCAGTTTTGCTAGCATTAGCTGCAGGCGTTTTGGTGGTATTTTGTTTTATTAAACATGGATGCCCGCCCTGCGTTAGTGGCCGCACAGCCCCTCCTGTCAGTGTTTCGCAACCGGATGCTTGATTACTATGGCACACTGCTGCTTGCGACTTTAAGCACGGCGTTTGGATTATCGTTTCGGTTTTCCTATTTCACATGTGTCCAGCCTGTGTTTCATTGCCTGAGCTGCGATTTCGACTGGGCCCTTGATTTGTGTCTCTGCAAGACGGTGTCTCCTGACGTCGATTTTAATCATCTGATGAGCCCCGTAGTTGCTCACGAGTTGGTTTGTTCTGGCGAAAGGATTATGGCCTTGGCAGCGATGCATGGACTGATGGGTCATTGGGACATACTAGCAGCAGTGCATGAGTTCTTGGCGCAGAGCTTTCTTGAGAACCCACCGAGTTGTCCTCTGATGATGCTAGAGGATCCTGTGCTGGAGCAGCACGTATGTTCTTTCCCACTACTTGATTGGATGGCTGAACTGTTTTCGGATGATGACTGATTTCATGCTGGAGGCTGTTGCTGCATATTTTGCATATTCAGTCCTGCCCTGAGAAGCCTTCGGAACTTTTGCTACTTGCACGTTCCGGATTACATTTTTTTATATGGTACTTTTTGCGTACAAAGGATTTTGTCAAGCCCCAGGCCTATTGACTTGGTTGAATGTGGCCCTTGAACGTTTAGGACTTTTTAGTTTGGCCGCTGTAAGACCTTCGCATTTGCTTTCGAATATTAACTTAGCTCATTATTATTGAACTTTTGTTTCATGTTTATGCACCCATTCTGGTCTTACCTTACCTTATTTTTGACCGTGCTCGGATCATTGGGGGGGTGTCATATAGCTACTTCTTTTCAATATACTGTGTTAAGTTAGCATGTGCTTATTAAATGTTTAAACGCCATTTTTCCTTTTTGCTTCACTTTGCACACGACATATAATTGTTATTTGAGCTTTCAACCTAGAAGAGCGTTGTGATTTACTTGAGAATAATATGTTATTACTCTGATATCAGTTTTGATTGGTACACTGTCTGCACAGTGAGTGCTGAGGCCTCCAAGGATAACTCGACACAGTGTTATTGTGAGGTCTGATCTTCGCACCTTCATAGACATAACACAAATGCAGCTGCTGCCAAAATCTGGCTTTAAGCGGGTTTTATATTGCTTTGCAAAAAGACACACGTAACACACACTTGATGGTGCTTCGCATGCAGAGAGCTGGTGGAAGAGGATCTGATCCTCTGCCACTGAGATTTTGAGGTATGGGCCCGCCCTGCTAAAACCCAAAAGAGACCTTCATAGATATAATATCCTATGCTAGTTAGGAAGGGGGAGAAATAGGTGTTGTTAATTCCTATTCATTTCAGCATCTTAGTATGCTGTCACCGTTCGCTTTCTATGGACTAGTAACTATGCTGATAACTTTGTTTCTTATAATATGTTTGCTTGTATTATATAAGATACTGAGTTTGAGAACCCTGCATTAGTAAATAAATATTTCAAATATGCACGTGTCCTCATTTACTCCACGTTCTGGTTTGCAATGATTATATAGCGAAAGAGTGTTCATGTGTTCCACGATACCTGAAGTAATCTAAGTTCATGTTCTGGTTTGTCTAAACAGTGGGAGTTTGTTATGACCAATGAGACACTGTAGCTAGCTCTGTAAGGGGATTTTGGGTACTGAGGTGAGTTTTGGGCCATCCTAATTCACCGAGGTTCCAGATCTCTATGCACCGTTCTGTAGGAGAACGGAATTCCCGCTACATTACCACATCAAAAAACATTTGACAAATTTTTGCAACCTTCAATCTTTATAGGTTAAACAAGAGGTGTCCAAAGTACAGAGAAAAGAAGGGGGGGTGAATTTGATGTGAGGATCGTTGTCACATAGGAAAAAATGGAAAAGGAAGTGAAAGTCAATAAATCATTTCGCTATTAGAGTTCAGTCGATCATTACAAGCCAAAGCTACATGAATTTGTATATACATTTATACACCACTATGCCCTAATCATGGAACACAGTAAGAAATCTCTGTTGATACAAGGGCTAGTTGTCGGAAGAGAATGTCGACGTTTCGACCCGTGGAGAAAACGTAGGTTTGTAGACACCTTACAATGGGGTCTTCATCAGGACTGAGGGGTGTGTGGGTGGGCACCTAATGGGGGAAGTATAAAACACAAAATCGGCACTGTGTAATCACAAGAATTAAATTACAAAAATACCTGTGGCCTAAACAAATATTTACCAGAAGTCCTTCTACTAGGACACCGTATGGAAGCATGGCCAGATGGCTCCTAAGGCGTAGAGAGCGACATCAACCCCTATAGGGAGATACAGATATAGTAAGAGCACCATTGTTGCTCATAGTCAAGGATTTATTAATAAAATACCCAAATAATCACTTACTAAAATGTATGAGACAAACAGCTTGTCCCTTCTTAGTGTAAATCAAATACACCTTCAAATTTCTTAAATAGACTTTAGTTGCAGCTTAAACAAGGAATTCAATTCAAAAAGATCTAGGAGAACAAAGGAGAAAGGACAACACGGAGGAGGGAATTATTGAGATTGTATGCTAAAAAACTTAAACCTTAAAAACAATCACACGGTTTTCCAAATACCTTCTCTCAGTCACGTTGTGTAAATCCAGTCAATAGATAAGCTGAAAAAACACAGAAATATCGTCGTCAAAAGACGATCTCCAAAGCCCAAATTACAGTGTTATATCTAATCAGGAGATGGAAGGTGTGCGTGGGTGGGACAGGATAAAGAACTCATCAAAATTCAAGCATCCAAAACCTTAGCGATACGCCAATCTGGGGAGACAATAACATAAGTACCAGCGTCAGGCCAAAGAGTCTTAATAAAAGCCTCTTCTCGAGCAATTCTTATTATATAAAAGGGCCACATGGGGGAGCCGCGCAACCGCTTACCGCTACTCGCCAGCAAAGCCGTCGTCTAGAGAAGGGATACTCACTCAGAGAAAAGCCTACACTATGTGTTCTAACAAAGGCTTTTCTCCGAGTGAAAATGAAGGAATGCTGTCTTTCCTCACTTTCTATTGCGCTATGGCCATGACGCGATTCCACCAGCATATAGCGCCAGAGTCGTCGTTTCCCAAACATGATGACGCCTTGCGTTTTTTTCAATTTATAAAGTCCTTCAGTTTGCCGA
Organism: Lissotriton helveticus; assembly: GCF_964261635.1. Classification (NCBI taxonomy): domain Eukaryota; kingdom Metazoa; phylum Chordata; class Amphibia; order Caudata; family Salamandridae; genus Lissotriton; species Lissotriton helveticus. The sequence goes on from NC_136060.1 coordinate 381,787,244, forward strand.
CTCTCCCCTGGTATGCCTTCTCTAGACGACGGCTTTGCTGGTGAGTAGGCGACTCTCCAGCTGACGCACTGATCAGGAAGCTGACCTTCCCCTGCCGAGAATCCAGCTCCAGTGTTTCTGGCTCCTCTTGCGGGGTGTTGGGAAATAGAGTCCCGAGACAGAGATACCAGACCTCCTTCATTCTAACCAAGGTCTGGAGCTGATTAGAACCTAGAGAAACCTTTGGTACATTCTTGGCAAAAACTAAGCCTATGCTACACAATACTTACTTCTTCCCTCGTACTAGACTTCGGTTAGGTACATTGGGGTAGGCGTATTTTAGAAGCACCAGTTGAGTATTTTAGTCAATGTTATTTATGTATGTATTTTTATATGGCTTAGAAACCACACAATGCTCTTACAGTATTATTTCCTCTTACTGTTTACGCTGTACTCATTATACTTTGCAGTCTGCATAACGATTGTAGCAGTTCACTTCTCTTGCATGATAAAGAAGACAGTTCAATAAACCCTTTATATTGAAAACGCCCATCTCACTATTCCTCTGCAACTCTGTAGAAACGAAGCATGCACGATTGACTGAGTGAAATACTTATCTATTGTTTCCGCGACTCTGGGCGATATATTCTTATTCTTGGGAAACAAAGTTGTCATGTTTATGCGGTTGTCAGAAACTAATCCCTTATTGTGTATTTCAGAAAGTTTCTAGTGACCTCTGAGTTAGCTGGCACACACAATTAAGTTTAGTATATTCGATAGAGACCCAGTTGACCTCAGTCCTATGTCTAATCTATAGGATATATCATTCCAATTGGCAGAGCCCATTGGGAATATAGGAAATACACTACAGTGCAGTAGAGAATAGTGATTTGTATATTTAGAGTGCTAAGAGATCTCAGCATGTGACAGAAAGCACTGTTAATTTGAAAGTCAATTTCTCCCGTTACACACAGTATGTGATAGGCTGCCATGAAATGAGCATAAACGATTTAGATTCAAGATCAAAAAGTAATTTGAAAAATTTCATTTTTGTAATCTTCAATCAGACTGTACCTAGTAGAAACACATGTTTAAGTGTCCATTACAGGCCCAGAGAACTTAGATGGCAACACCCTTACATTACCTCTCTAAAATAATAAATCTTTGACATCATGAAGCTCCAAGTAACTTCATCAGTTAAAGTCAATGCTGGCTTCCAAGCAGCCTTTGCAGAATAACCATTTGCACACATTTACTTTTCTTTCAGGAAGCAGACATCCTGTTTATTAGGCTTGTTCTTCCTTAGCTCCAAGTGCTCCACAAGCTTTTCGGCATAAAATACCCCCCTTTCCTCCAAGGCACATCAAATGTCAGAATAAAGTGGTTCAGAATATTTGTTTTTTAACAAAAGGTAAGAGGAACTATATTGGTTAAATTCAAGAAGTATGGGCATGTCATTCCGCACAAACCCCAGCACCTTCGACCTCTGGCTTTAACTCAGAAATATTGGGTTTAATTAATGAACTTTAGGCACTGCTTGGGCTGTATTACAGTCCGTTTTTAGGTTTCGCCTGGAGTCCGCTGCGCAGCAGCGTTCGTGCAGGCGAAATCTTATGTTACAACAGTGTGGCCTTAGTTCCGCCTCTCTCTTCCATTGGCTAGCTCCATAAATGGAGGCTAGCCATTGGAAGAGAGAACTGTCCGTCATTTCCCGAGGCGATTGGTGGGCGTTCCGCCGATTTTTTTCCCTTTTCGCCCCTTTGAAAACGTCATGCGGCGGTGGGTAATTTTTTTTTTTTTTTCTCGGCAATGCGGCCGCCATTTTTTCGTGGAGCTCGGGCGGGTCGATCGCCATGGAAGTGGTCATTGTGTGTAAGTGAAAAGTCACATGTATTAGTTCGACATTGCTGCCCCCGATCTGTGCGCACTGCGGGCATGAGTAGCATGGGACGCTGGGGCCCATCCTCGTAGCATCCTCTAACCACATCCCTTGCTTTCCCGACAGTCCTCCTGGTCCAGTTCCGCCAGCCGGACGACGTCACGAAAACCACGCCGGTGGCGGCTGCTGTGGGTAATTCCTCTTGGAGCCTCTCCCAGGGAGGCCGGCTCGCTGTGCGATGTTTAGATTTTTTTAAAGGAAGCCGGCTCAAGTTTTCGTTTTCCTGTTCGGGGGATGGCGTGCGACTCGAGTGGCATGATCGCGGCGCAGGCAGTGCTGCGGCTGTGCCCTGGGGAATAGAGTGTCTATCAGTCTGGCCTGGGTCCGAGACAGACTGCATGCAGTATTTTTCTGTTTTTGATTCCTCACCATCTCGTTTTTACAACTCTACTTCCTTACCATGTACACTCCCCATACATTTATCACCAGTGCTCATTTCACAAAAATGTGCTGTCTCTGGGCTTGGCTTTGATGTTAATCCCTTATTATTGCCTTCGCCTCTTTCAATTGCTGTGTGCTCTTCTCCCATTTTGAGCCCTGGAGCGGAGGGCTATCGACCCTGATGAGCCAGTAAACTAAATTGAAGCCAAAGGCGTATTGCGACGGCAAGATGGCGGCTGCCGTACTTGTGCTGTGTGGCCGGAGCTGCTAGGAACCTGTGTTGCAAGTGCGGGCTGCGAAATTCCCCCTTCCCCCATCCTGTGCCGGGTGTGATTGATGCTGAAAGGGCAGGGATGCCTGGCGAGAACATTGTAGTGGCAGCAAGTACGAGTGAAGATTGCGGGAGTACAGTATGCGCGCTGGACCTGTTAGCTGAAGGCAAGAGGGAGTTGCGGTCGACCTGCCAGGCCTGGATCGGGGGTACGAGATTGCGTGAAGATACAAGCTGAGGTGAGCAGTAACTCCCTCCCATGCCCCCCTCCCCCCAACCCACCCCATCGGAGCTGGGATCGAGAGCCTGCGGGCGTGCGGTCTAAGTGTGGAGTGGGCTAAGGAACTGCTTCTGGAGGCCACACGAGCGTCTCGTTGTGCAGTGAATAAATAGCATATAAAGAGCCCGGGCCTACGTGAGGTGCACTGGTCCTGCCAGCAGGGGGAGTCTGGAGCTGGTGACTGCGGCGGCTGCAGTGAAGGCGGGCCCCTGTGTACCCAGCGCCGGAGGTGGTGAGTGAGGCACGGCCTAGCACAGGTTAATGGTGGCAGAGGCGGATGCAGGCCGGGTGCGGGCGGCGTCCCGTGAGCAGCAGAAAGGTGCTGGGGGGCGTGGGTGGCGCCGGAATTCACTGCGTGCGGCAGCACCTATATACGCATTGAAAACAGACACGCTTTGCGCCCTTAGTTTTAACCCCTTACTCCCTCCACACACTCACCTTTGCTGGCTCTTGGAATTATGCTCTGGGGCTCTGTGTGTGTGGGTGTCTGGCTCTGTGTGGGTGTCTGGCTCTGTGTGGGTGTCTGGCTCTGTGTGGGTGTCTGGCTCTGTGTGGGTGTCTGGCTCTGTGTGTGTGTCTGGCTCTGTGTGTGTGTCTGGCTCTGTGTGTGTCTGGCTCTGTGTGTGTGTGTGTGTATTTGTGTGTGGGGCTCTGTGTGTGTGTGGCTGTGTGTGTGTGTGGCTCTGTGTGTGTGTGTGTGTGTGCAAATGCAATAGGTCTCGCATTTGTGAGAGATTAAGCTATTGGCATTGTAAATGACAATGCCATTTATGTATCGGTTTTCAAAACCAACACATAAATACAAATTTTGTCATTTACAATGCCAATAGCTCAAACTTTTCAAAAGGCGAAACCATTGCTTTGTAAATGCTTGTTCTGCAATGTGCTAGCCCAAATGGAATCAGTGTATTTTTTATTTTTTTATTTTATCTCAAATTGTTTTTATTAGATTTTCAAGAAAAGAACAAATAAAAGATAAACACAATGGTAACATGATAATGAACACAAGAATACTGACAAATAATAAAAACCAAGAGCAATACAAAAGAAGTAGAAAACAGCATGTTACTCCAGTGCATTACTGTGGAAGTCGCAGTGAGGCTGGAAAGAAATACAGGTGTTCTATCGAATACAATTTTCACGTATCATAAGAGAAAATACAATACAATACAATACAGGTGTACAGAGAGGGCATAGCATTCTCTAAGCAATGCATTATAGGAGATTGAGAAAAACGAATCCTATATGAGCCAATCCTGAAATTGGAGGGGTGTGTAATTGACAAGCCTTTAATTAAGGACTAGGGGCCAGATGTAGGTCGCCAATTACCGGTCGGTAACGGCCGAATTCGGCCGTTACCGACCGGTAATTGGATTTTGAGATGTAGGGCCCTTTATTTTACAGATTCGGTAAATTTACCGAATCAGTAAATTTACCGATTCTGTAAAATACCGAATCGGTAATTTTACCGATTCGGTAAAACACAGATGTAGTTAGCACTGTTTACAGTGCTACAGGCCTTCAGGATTCGGTATTTTACCACCCAATCCAATTGGGTGGTAAAATACCGAATTCAGGTGTACATGCACATCTGTGCATGTACACCTGTGCCACGTGACACACAGACATGCCCTTAGGGCATGTCTGTGTGCCACATATCACACAAGCCTGTACTTGGGGTGCTAGAGGGTGTCAAAGTGACACCCCCTGCACCCTTGCAGGATTCGGTATCTACCAATTCGGTAAATACCAAATCGGTGTTGCCCATTGACCATTGATTCCTATGGGCTTCATGGCCCATAGGAATCAATGGGCAATACCGATTCGGTATTTACCGAATCGGTAAATACCGAATTATACCGATTCGGTAATTCTGAAATTAGAATTACCTACATCCGCCCCCTTCCTATTTACCGACTCTTAAATACCGAATCGGTAAAATTCGGTATTTAAGAGTCGGTAAATAGGAATTACCTACATCTGGCCCAAGGCCTAGATGTAGGTAATTTTATTTTACCACTTCTTAAATACCGAATTTTACCGTTTCGGTATTTAACAAGTGGTATAATAGAGGGCGGGGGTGTAGGTATGACAGAATCGGTAAATACCGAATCGTTAAGATTCGGTATTTACCGATTCTGTAAATACCGATTCGGTAATGCCCATTGATTCCTATGGGCATTGAAGCCCATAGGAATCAATGGGCATTACCGAATCGGTATTTACAGAATCGGTAAATACCGATTCCAGCAAGGGTGCAGTGGGTGTCACTTTGACACCCTCTAGCACCCCAAATACAGGCATGTGTGCCATGTGGCACACAGACATGCCCTAAGGGCATGTCTGTCTGTCACATGGCATAGGTGTGCATGCACACATGTGCATGCACACCTGGATTCGGTATTTTACCACCCAATCGGATTGGGTGGTAAAATACCGAATCTGAAAGGCCTTTGGGACTCAGAAGAGTCCCACCTACATCTAGAAGTTACCGAATCGGTAAAAATTGGCCCCCTACATACCAAAAACCCATTTACCGGTCGGTAACGGCCGAAATCGGCCGTTACCGGCCGGTAAATGGCCACCTATATCTGGCCCTTAATCTTTTTGAAAAGGGTGTTGTTTCGTGCAAGGATAGCACTTCTTTGTTCAAAACGGGATTTTAACTTTTTGCCATCTGGACGGGTGCGCAGTAGCACTGGATTGCCCTCTTTGAGAGACTTTGAGAGAGAAGTTCGCCTTGCTCACCGCTTCATTACCCCAGCACCTTCTCTTGAATGGATTCTGGGCTGTGTACTGGCACTGGGGGATCCCAGCTTGGAATAAGTGCTTTAGTTTGTCGCCCACCCAGCATCATTGTAGTGGTGAGTTACGATAATTTTGTAAGAATTGGTACGTAGCACACTCCACGTGTTTATTCTCCAATTCAGTAACTTGAATTACATGAGTGAGAGTCTGTATAAACTTTCCACTTCTCTGTTTGGCTGGGGTCACTGTATGTACATTTCCTGTGCTTCATGCCTGAGGAATGGAAGGACATGACTACATTTCGCCCCTAGAGCAGCGATCCGTTTTGACCTCTAAGGGAGCGACATGGATAGAAATGTGTTTTCGAATTTCGGTATGAACTCATCTCGGTGCAGAGCAGATCACTCATACGTTAGGGTATTAGCTAAAGTAGGCAAAGGCAACAAGGAGATGTTAGCCTCTAGGTAGGGAGGTAAAATCCACACTAAATTGTGTCCCCAGGGACACTGGACTATCTTCGGATATGACGGGTGCAGGCACGTCTGGTTGTCCTACTGCTTGACATAGTAAGCAGTCAGCTAGTGTCTTTTCGACCAGGGCATCCAAACCAGGGAACCAGACCTTTTGTTTGAGTCGCATCTCTGCCTTAAGCATTCCTTAGTGAGTTGGGTGGACATCTTGTGGGAGCCTGGGTATGAGATAGAGTGGACAAACAATGGGGCAGATTTACAAACCCCTTGCGCCACTTTTGCATCATTTTAACTTTGGAAAAGTGATGCAAAAGTGGCGCAAGGGGCTTGTAAATCTGCCCCAATGTGTTTCCCTTGTAGTAATATCCTGCTCTCTGCTAGGAAAAGTAAACTGCAAATGTTGTACATTGCTTGGATTTGTCCCAAGTTTCTGCCATGTTGTTGGTTCTTTCATGGTTGGCCACGACCTGTCAGTAGTGATGTCTAAAACAACTGTCTGTTTAAAAAGCTTGCCGATTTCTGAATCGTAGGTACAATCAGTTACCAGGTAGACATATTTTTTTGTTTCTCTGGCTATTACTTGTTCCATTGTGGCAATTGCTCTGCAGTGATGGGACAAGTTAATCAGCGGGGTTGTTGCAGCCGGGTCAGTAGACCGCTTCAGAAGAGTACTCCTGGAGCGGAAATATCCTTTTCCTTATCCTTTTCTCCTTTTTCTTTTTTTTGGATGTCGGCCCTAGGCACAAGGCTGCTATTGGCTTGTGTTCAATAAACACGGAACACTTTTTCATATAGATACACATGGAATTGTCGTCCTCCCCACAGCACTGGCTTCCCACTCAATTTGGGAATATTACTGTTCAGTGCTCATGAGTGTTTCCGACTGGCATGTGTCTGGGGCTCATATATCTTTCTACTGTCACTACGTCAGGAGAGCCTCTAGTTCTGTGAGACTGGCATCTACAGCTAGTGTGTTTGGTTTGGCAAGGTCATAGTATTTCATAGTTGTTTCAGTGGACAGAGTCTTAAGAAGATCATGCGGCAGTTTGGGTAACATGGTGAGATTTGGTATGAACCTATGGTAGCGGGTGACCATGCCTAGAAAACTTCTTACTTCCGACCTATAAGTCAGAGGGCAGGTGCCTTGGATGTCTTGCACTTTTTTTTGGATCGAGTAACACTCCTTTGTTGTAGGCCCACACCACAGCCAGACTCAACCAACTTCGGGTGGTCACCCCACTTTGTTTTATCCTTTCCAGCAATGCTCAAAGACGGTAATGGTATTCTTTATCGGGCATGGCAAAGTCTACAATGCTGTTGCTCACATTCAGGACTCTGTGTAGTTGTTAGCATTATCTGTAATTAATTTTGAAAAACTTCTGCAGCACTTGAGATGCCGAAATTCAGCCTGCAGTAATGGCACGTTATGCAGCTTGCATTCCAATTGTACTTGTATGTGAAATGGGATACTCGTGTGTCGGAGTGCAACAGGTTGAACGGTGGAGTCCATAAAAAGCTTGACAACTTACCATTTCCAAAGACACAGCTTTATGTTGTTGGCGGGCTTAGCTTTGGTGGTGGTTGCTGGTAGTCTGCTATTGGCCTTTCACACATAGTGGAACTGGTGCCATTCAGGCAGTTCATCAGATTCCCTTCGATTTTCAGGCGGCTCTACAGTTGTGTTCTCTTCAGGGTTTGTGCAGGCCCTTTGAGTGTCCGTGTTCTGGGTCTGACGAGATGATCTCATCAAATCTCTCAATTGTACCCTTCTTGTGTTGTTGGATTCTATGTGTGGCGCAATGGGCTTTTCTCTCTTTGCCGTTTGGTCTGCTCTCATTTTTGTTGAGTGTGTTGACCGGCAGACTTTTGAAAAGTGGTTTAGTTTGCCGCATGTAGAGCACGTCTTGCCTTTTACTGGATATACAGATCCTTACTGCTTACTACTCCCGCGAAGCAGTAGTGGGGTGGGAAAGGGGAGGAGCGTGGGGGGAGTGAAGCAAAAAGATCACTTACCTGCCGTCCGGCTGGCTGGCCGCCGCCTCTCTCCCCTCCTCTCCATCCTCATCCAGGCTCCCATAAACCAATCACAATGCTGCAATGCAGCGTTGTGATTGGTCTGTGCGCTGTGGTTCGGCTCTTAGATGGGGACTGGGAGCCTGGGCATGTTCCGGTGGAGAACCAAGTGCGCATAAATGTTTGGCCGGCCCCAGTGGGCTGGCCAAACATTCATGCACACTTAGAAGGGTGCCACCACTCCTCTCCCCTGCGTAGCCTAGCCCCACCCCACAAAACTGTCCCAGCCCAGAAAAATAAAATGATAATAACTTTGCGTTATTATCATTTTAATGTTCCCCTTTTTGCCGTACTGAGAGTGAGTGGGGCGACGCTCCTCCGCCTTGGCGTGTAGTTCTACTACTTCGCTCATCATGTGCAGGGGGGTGATTTGGAGGCGGGTCTGTCCCTTTTGTGGCCTTCAAGTAGTTCTCAAATTTCATCACCCATGGTTTCCAGAGTGTGGCCAATGAGGGTGCAGACAGCATATCAAATGGCTGATGCTAGATTGCACCTGCAGTATTGTTGAGCAGTGCAGGTGAATGATGGTGTGAGTGCTGAGGAGCAGCAGAGAAATCTTTCTGGCTTGGGCATGCAGAAGGGCACGCTTGGTCTCTCTGGTTTGCTGCTCTGTGAGGTGTTTGGCTAGGGGCACACGGGTGATGGGTTGCTGGAAAGCCTACCTCCCTTGGGAAGAAGTTCGATGATTGAGGATTCCTGATGGTAGCTGTTGTGGGAGCAGATAGGGCTTCTCAGAGGCGCTTCCTAGTTTCCACGTCAAACAGGCTTCAAATATGCGGTCTGGGCAAGCTGTAACACTAGCGATCACCACTGTGGGGCAGCAAAGGCGTATGATAGGCTCTCACCCTTTCAAAGTTGGTTATTACGTTCAGGCTTTGGGAACCCCGCTTGGTGCTCGGTGTACTGTACAGTAGGGATTGTAGTGCGGGTCTGCGGGCAACACCAGGCTTCTTGTCTGGATCCTGCCCTAATTGCCACGTTGTGCAGTTGCCCAGGACTACTGAGAGTTGCATGCGCGTGTACTCTTTATTTATAAACCGGATATCGCCACCTATGGGCAATGCCAAGTGTTGCTTAGTGGCAGTGAGTCGCGCTATATTCTTTAAACCAACATTACAAATTTACATCACAGAAGGAAAGATGACCTTGGGTGACAGTCAACAGCAGTCTGATTTGATAGCCAAGTCAACTCTAAAAACCACCCAAAAGTCAAATAGTGAAAACTAAATGTGAAGCAAACATGCTCTCACTGTAGGTTGAAGATTATGCCTTGGTTACCTTGCGCTCTATGGGAAAGACTGTGTGTATCATATTGATGTTTTATGCACTACGGGCCACATGCATCAACCATTTTTGTGAGGGCAACAAGGCCTTTTCTGATGCATTAAAGGCTTTCCATTCGCAAATTAGACAATCACAATTTTTTGGGATTACCTAAATTGCGAATGCATTGTGGGAATCGCAATTTGCGATTCCCTAAATGCGATGCATCAAGCCTTTCCTAAATGCAAACTGTGCTTTTAGGAAACGCTAATTACCATCAACTTCATGTTGATGGTAATTTGTGCATTCTTTGAAAAATACACGGAAGTGCATTTTTGCACAAAAGTGCATTTTTCAAAGTGACATGTGGCACACACACATGCCCTTAGGGCATTTGTAACTGCCACATGTGCACAATTACCTTTTTTTGGGGGGGGGGGTGCACCCTTGGAATTGCACTCACAATTTGCGATTACCAATTTGGTAATCACAATTTGCGAATGCATTCCCATTCATTCCGATGGGCCTGCAACCCCATCGGAATGAATTGAGTAACATTAGATAATAGCGATTCGCAATTACAGACTCACTATTAGCTAATGTTTAGGAATCGCAAAATTTTGTGCGATTCCTACATGCATAAATATTTGCGATTCCAAAATGTGGCCCGTAGTGCATAAAACATCAATATGATACACACAGTCTTCCCCATAGAGCGCAAGGTAGTCATGCCTGTAAAGCCTCAATAGCCAGTAGGCCCAGGGGTAGTGAGTGGTGCATGGACCAAGTCTTTCTGTGGGGTGTCTTGAATTTAAACATCATTGAGGGCATGGATGGCATTGGATTGTGGTGGTTTTTGTCTGTTTTTCGACTTTTTGGGGTGTTGTTGGGGCCTGGCCATGTGGGTAGGGGCCATTATGAGGCCTGGTCCAGGCAGGGCCTGGCCATGTGGCTGCCTGGCTGGGGGACAAGGGGCCATTTTGAAGCCAGGCAAGTGTGCTCAGGCCTGCACCCAGTTTGCCTTGCTTTCACCCATTATGCATTGGGGTAGTGGGTGGTGCATGGACCAATGCTTTGTGTGGGGCCTCTTGAATTTAAACATCATTGAGGGCATGGAGGGCATTGGATTGTGGTGATTTTTGTGTGTTTTTCGGCTTTTTGGGGTGTTGTTGGGGCCTGGCCATGTGGGTGGGGGCCATTTTGAGGCCTGGTCCAGATAGGGCCTGGCCATGTGGCTGGGGGACAAGGGTCCATTTTGAAGCCAGGCAGTGTGCTCAGGCCTGCACCCAGTTTGCCTTGCTTTCATCCATTATGCCCAGGGGTATTCAGTGGTCCATGGACCAAGTCTTTCTGTGGGGTGTCTTGAATTTAAACATCATTGAGGGCATGGATGGCATTGGATTGTGGTGATTTTTGTGGGTTTTTCGACTTTGTGGGTGCTGTTGGGGCCTGACCGTGTGGGTCATTTTGAGGCCTGGTCCAGGCAGGGCCTGGCCATGTGGCGGGGGGACAAGGGGCCATTTTGAAGCCAGGCAGTGTGCTTTGAGCCATAGGCCTGCACCCAGCCTGCCCTGCTTTCACCCATTATGCCCAGGGGTAGTGAGTGTTGCATGGACCAAGGCTTTCTGTGGGGCCTCTTGAATTTAAACATCATTGAGGGCATGGATGGCATTGGTTTGTGGTGATTTTTGTGTGTTTTTTGACTTTTTGGGGTGTTGTTGGGGCCTGGCCATGTGGGTGGAGGCCATTTTGAGGCCTGGTCCAGGCAGGGCCTGGCCTTGTGGTTGGGGGCAAAAAAATGCCATTTTGAAGCCAGGCAGTGTGCTTTGAGCCATAGGCCTACACCCAGCCTGCCCTTCTTTTACCCATTATGCCCAGGGGTAGTGAGTGGTGCATGTACCAAGGCTTTCTCTGGGGCCTCTTGAATTTAAACATCATTGAGGGCATGGATGGCATTGGATTGTGGTGAAATTTGTGTGTTTTTCGACTTTTTGGGGTGTTGTTGGGGCCTGGCCATGTGGATGGGGGCCATTTTGAGTCCTGGCCCAGGCAGGGCCTGGCCATGTGGCTGGGGGACAAGGGGCCATTTTGAAGCCAGTCCGTGTGCTTTGAGCCATAGGCCTGCACCCAGCCTTCCCTGCTTTCACCCATTATGCCCAGGGGTAGTGAGTGGTGCATGGACCAAGGCTTTGTGTGGAGCCTCTTGAATTTAAACATCATTGAGGGCATGGATGGCATTGGATTGTGGTGATTTTTGTGTGTTTTTCGACTTTTTGGGGTGTTTAACTGATGTTCCTCTGGCTTCCTTTGCTTTTAGGTGCACAAGAGAACCACCAGTGCCAGGAAGAAGTCCTGCAGCGGTGTGTGCAGCACAACGTCACGTGACGTCACGTGTGGCCACAGACAACACTGCAACTCGTGCAACTGCGGCCTGCTGTTCTGACATCTGTAGAAGATGGGCCCAAAGAAAGGTGGCCGTAGCTCCTCTACAAAGAAAGTTGCCAGTGCCACTGCCAGTAAGAAGGAGCAGAAGAAGCAAGTGGTGCCACTTACCAAGGAGAACTGGTGTGCCCACAGACACTTTTTTCGGGAAAAAAAAACAACGCCTGCAGCAGCGGGGTCCGCCGGGGACCAAGCTGGGAGCAGCACCTCCGCTTCATTAGGCACAGTGCCACCACGCAAGGTTAGGTCCAAGCCCATGAGTGCTGCAGAGGCAGCCACTGTCATTGCTCAATCAACATCTACCAGTGATGTTGGCTCATCGCAAGAAAGTAGCACCCAATCAACGCAGGGTGTAACTCAGCTGACGAGTGTTCAACAACCACAGCCGCAATGACAACCACAGGTGCAACTAGTACAAGCGCAAGCACATGGGCAAGGAGAGGCGCAAGTACATGCGCAAGTAGAGGAGCAAGTAGAGGGGCAAGTACATGCGCAATTAGAGGCGCAAGTAGAGGCGCAGGGAGAGGCGCATGGAGAGGCGCATGGAGACGCACAAGGAGAGGCGCAACTTGAGGCGCATAGAGCGGCACAACTGCCCACAATGCTTGTTCCTCCTGAAGTAGGGGCACATCAGGAAATCGAAATTCAAGCAGAGGTATCATCCGAGGAAGCCACTCCTCCTGATGATTCATTGTCTTCCAGATCCCCAGCAAGAAAAAGATCAAGGAGGGCTACTACAAGTTCTTCTTCAAGCCCCCTTCCTTCTGATGATCTTGATGTGGATTGGAACCCACCATCAACAACAATGCATTCTGAGTCTGAGAGTGAGGCACGCCATGAGCCGACAAAGGTAGCTAAGCCTAAAAGGAAGGTTCCCGCAAGGCATTCAATTATGGGTGATGACGACAAACAAGAAGTGGTGTATTCTGCTGCTGATGAACAGTCTGACGACGACCCAGTCATCACAGACGTCACCCCAGCCCCAGCGGGCATGCAGCAGACAGACATTTTTACTCTATCCCGAATTGCTGCTGACCGGGATGTGGGCGGCGTAGCACTGGTACCACCACCAACGCAGTTAACTAGTACACCAACGCCACCTAAAGCTTCCATATTTTCTCGTCAGAAGGGTCGGCAGGGACCTCCATCCAGCTCGACCTCCATTACCTCAAGTAGTGGTGCTGTAATAAGTGCACAACAGAGTACATTTCAGCAACGCCCATCCTCCACTTCATCTGGCATTGAAACTGAAAGAAGCACCTCCACCACCAGCAGACATCTCCAGTCCCCAGTTTGGGACATCTTTAGTGTTAGCACAAAGGCGGAAAACATGGTCATTTGTTCGATTTGTAAACAAGTAGTCGGGGTAAGCTTGGTACCAACTATGGCACCGCAGGCCCGAGAGGGCATCTCAAAAAACACCACACTATCGTTTGGGATGCGCACCTAAGGAAGATCCAGGGAGCCAAAAGCACAACAAATCCAAATGTATCCATTGATATTGCATCTGATGATGACGACGAGGGGCTTATCGGGCAGGGGGGGGAAGTGAAGAAGGGACAGACATTTTTTCTGGTACACCCAGTACCCCTGGCAGCAGCACACCCTCTAACCCTGCAACATGTATGAGGCACACTAAGAGTCTGGGAGAGACACCAATGAGAAAAAGTACATCATGTTTTTGGGGGGCTGCTTGGGGGGGTTCTACATTTTTGGGGGAGGGTTGAGGGGTCTGGGAGCACTGCTGGGAAGGTCTAATTTTGATTGCAAGTGGTTTGAAGAAAATCCATGGTGGAAAAGGGGGGTTTGGGCCTAGTTGCAGAGAGCGTTTTGGCATGATTGAAACTTAGGCCTAGCAGTTTTGCATGTTTTTGGGGGGCTGCTTGGGGGGGGGTTAGATCTTTGGGGGTGGGTTGAGGGGTCTGGGAGCACTGCTGGGAAGGTTTGATTTTGATTGCAAGTGGTTTGAAGAAAATCCATGGTGGAAAAGGGGGGTTTGGGCTTAGTTGCAGAGAGCGTTTTGGCACGATTGGGACTTAGGCCTAGCAGTATTGCATGTTTTTGAGGGGCTCCTTGGGGCGTTCTAGATCTTTGAGGGGGCGGTTGAGGGGTCTGGGAGCACTCCTGGGAAGGTCTTATTTTGATTGCAAGTGGTTTGAAGAAAATCCATGGTGGAAAAGGGGGTTTGGGCCTAGTTGCAGAGATAGTTTTGGCACAATTGAGACTTAGGCCTAGCAGTATTGCATGTTTTTGGGGGGCTGCTTGGGGGGTATAGATCTTTGGGGGTGGGTTGAGGGGTCTGGGGGCACTGCTGGGAAGATCTAATTTTGATTGCAAGTGGTTTGAAGAAAATCCATGGTGGAAAAGGGGGGTTTTGGCCTAGTTGCAGAGAGCGTTTTGGCACGATTGAAACTTAGGCCTAGCAGTATTGCATGTTTTTGGGGGGCTGCTTGGGGGGTTCTAGATCTTTGGGGGTGGGTTGAGGGGTCTGGGAGCACTGCTGGGAAGGTCTAATTTTGATTGCAAGTGGTTTAAAGAAAATCCATGGTGGAAAAGGTGGGTTTTGGGACGACTTTCAGAGTGCGTTTTGGCACGATTTTCAATTAGGCCTCTGCCAGATAGCAGTACCGCATGTTTTTGGGGGGCTACTTGGGGGTGTTCTTGAGTTTTGCAACTGGGTTTAGGGGTCTGGGAGCACTCATGGGAATGTCTAATTTTGATTGCAAGTGGTTTGAAGAAAATCCATGGTGGAAAAGGGGGGTTTTGGGCCTACTTTCAAAGTGCGTTTTGACACGATTTTCAATTAGGCGTCTGCCAGGTAGCAGTACCGCATGTTTTTGGAGGGCTACATGGGGGTGTTCTAGAGTTTTGCGACTGGGTTTAGGGGTCTGGAGCACTCATGGGAATGTCTCATTTTGATTGCAAGTGGTTTGAAGAAAATCCATGGTGGAAAAAGGGGGTTTGGGCCTAGTTGCAGAGAGCGTTTTAGCACGATTTAAACTTAGGCCTAGCAGTATTGCATGTTTTTGGGGGGCTGCTTGGGGGTCTAAAGATATTGGAGGGTGGGTTGAGGGGTCTGGGAGCACTGCTGGGAAGGTCTAATTTTGATTGCAAGTGGTTTGAAGAAAATCCATGGTGGAAAAGTTTTTTTTTTTTTAGCAGTATTGCATGTTTTTGGAGGGCTGTTCTAGATTTTTGGGGGTGGGTTGAGGGGTCTGGGAGCACTCATGGGAATGTCTAATTTTGATTGCAAGTGGTTTGAAGAAAATCCATGGTGGAAAAGGGGGGTTTTGGGCCTACTCTCAGAGTGCGTTTGGAACGATTTGAACTTAGGCCTCTGCGAGGTAGCAGTATTGCACGTTTTTGGAAGGGTAATGTGGGGTGTTCTAGATTTTTGGGAGTGTAATACTGTCACCTCTGAAACTGAAAGTGTTATTTTTGCACTACACAGCGTACCTTATATATTTGTTCTCCGTGGTGTTTTTATCACTTCCTGTTTTTCCATCAAGAATTACAGGCCGGCTTTTACCTTGTGCCATGGAACAAACGATGTACTCAGGCTTACCATGAGCGATCCTCAATTCCGCATCAGGCAGGCAGTGGACAGTGAGTCTTGTCACCAAGATTGATCGACGGAGCGTCAGATGGAATGGAGGAGTACCGCGAATAAGAGGAATGGCTGGATGCATGCAACTTCACAAATTCAACAGGACAACTACAACATACAGTTACAGTATCCTCTTCAATTCTCCTTATCTTTTAAATGTTATTGTTGTGAACTTGAACTTCTACGAGTGTGACTCTGTGCGTGTGTTTGCTCTCTGCTTCATATTCATCCCTCCAGCTATTTGATAAGTTTCTTTGCTATTTTTAAAACTAATTTAATGTTCTAATAATAAGTGTTTATTCTATTTGAGGGCAGAGAGGCAAGTGAAATTGCGTAATTACTGCAGCCCTGTACTGTCAACTTGTTTCTCCGTAGTTACTAGTAAGTTGTAGTAAGTAGTAGTACTACTTTTCAGTAACCTAACCATCCATTTAGCAAACAACTTCATGCATGCAGTAGTGCACTTCTATTATGTCCCTTAAAAGATTTATTAATATCTTTGAATCCAAAGATTTGTTTCTCTTCATTTGTTGTTTGTCCATGCTGTGTTTTATTTTCCTCTCTCCACAAAACTTTCCCAAAAAACCCCATTCCCATCCAATTTGCAAACCCTAACCCTCTTCCCCCGGACTGTGTGGTTTTTCATTGAGGTGTGACTGACAACAATAAATTCCACACAGTTGCTGGGGAGGATAAGGTCAAAGCAACCGAAAAATCATTCAAATCAGAATTTCATGTGCGCCATCGTGGAATGATCATCAACAACATCCTCCTCCTACACGTGAAGAATCAAATGCTTAATGCTTACGTTGCTGTGTACTTTGCCTTAATACTATTTCTTATAGTAGCCACTACTACTTATATTTACAATACTTTAGCACTGCTTAGGCTACAATTTATGGCACTGTTCTCTACCGTACTATCTATCGTACTGTTTCTAATGCTCCGCTCAGGCCACTCAATATTTCATTTCCTTTTTTTTCATATGCTGCTACTGCCAGTGTGTACCACTACTACTACCAGCACAATGATGATATTTCATCCGTCCAGGATTCAAGTCAACACCAAACCTTTCGCCATTTGCCATGCAGCCAGCCCTGTGCATACCTAGCCCTATTCTCAAACATGAATCACAGGTAAGATAAGCATTTTGGGGAGGTGGAATATTGGGCTAGGTCTCGGAGGAGAGACTGACAGTAGTACTAGTAAAGTACTAGTAGGGCAATTGAATTCACTAACATTGAACTGTTAGTGGCACTTTTGTACATTTCTGGACGTTTAGATAATTCATGCTGGTAAGTTTGAAGAAACCAAACGTACAGTAACACCCGCCCACCACCACACAAAATAATATGAATGCGTATACTATGTTTAAGTATGTAAAATAAGTTAATATATTTCCCCTAACAAAAATAAACTAACCCAACTCACCCCCTCCCTAAACCCAACCATTGTCCAAATGTCTTTCAAATCCCTTTCCCCAACGTCCAATTCCCACCCCCAACAGTCTTTAAAAAAGGGGCAAGGGACAGTCACTTCCTCCGGCGGTGTCCTGTGGCCAGGTGGTCCCACAGCTCTTTGCGGAGCTCCCGCAGCTGGCGCTGTTGTTTCTTTGCCAAGCGCTCCAGGTAGTCCACTCGCTTTCGCAGGTGGCGCAGGCGTCCCATCCAGGCTCTGGGGGGGGGGGGGGGGGGGGGGGGGGGGCAGCTGTTGTTTTGGCTGCTGTGCGGCGGCGGCGGGAGGCTGTCGGGCCAAGGCGCCGTTTGGATGGAGGCTGCTGGCTGGTGGCCCCGGGGGCACTGGAGGAGGATGCAGTAGTTGCCGCCTCCTCCTCCTGCTACCGAGCCCACAGCCGCCGATATTCAGCACAAATGGCCTCTATCTTACGGACCCTGCCCCGGACAGCCATCTCCTTCCGGGTGAGCTTTTGTTGTGGAGCATCTATATGAAGAAAGAAAGAAAAATACTGTAGCCAATAGTCTTTAACATTAAGTCAAAATAATTCAACAGAAAGTTGTCTCACAGTAACACTAGCAACTTGCAATCACAGTATAACATTTTGGCATGTATCTTTCCGCGCCTTTGTAGGCCTGTGACATTAGTGGGAGTTTCAGGAATTCTACTAGCAGCACTATGGACTCACTACTACATAGTCAGAGAGTCAGAGACTACACCAGTCTTTTTTTTTTCTTTTGTTTTGCAAAAGAAATTACTTGTACATGAACTTGTGGTAGCTGGCATAATGCCAGCTCACTCAGCTTGCACCCAAGAAAAACAGACACAAGCCATGATGACGCAGACTCGCATTACTTTAAGCAGTACATGCAGGTGGGGATAGGAAGCTCTTACTTTTCTATAGGGGTGGCACTGGCCATACTCGGTTACATCAAGGGCTACTGCTCAATGTAATTTTATATTTTGCACTGCCCCCCCCCCCCCCCGGGCATTGACTACTACAAAAGGAAAATGAAGATTATTCATTTCTGATCATATATCCTGCCGATCACATGATCTTTGCTTATATGATGGATGACTTTAGGTGCTTTGTTTTGATAGATTGAGTGAACAACAGTGATAGTCCACCCATGACACAGCTGAAAGAAAATTATTAACATAGGGAGTGAGTGTGATACCCATAATTGCTGGAGCAAGGGACTTGACTTGATATAATGTCAACTATACAATACGTACACAATATGTGCTGTGCTTGCAAAGTAAACTACTGTACTGTTAGTCAAGGGAGTATTTCTGAACAATCACAACTTCAAGTATTTGGATTTCCTCAGCTTTGCTACTCTGGCACGGACATGGCTTCAAAGTAACACTGTTCATCCACTGAGCGTCTGCTGTACTACATACACCTCTGCTATCTATGAGGAAGAAGAAGATACCATCCAGGCTTCCAAAGTAAACCTCTATCATTCTTAATGTCTCAACTGTACCAAGTTTACTTTTTCTCAACAACGAACTAACACCCTTTTCATTTTATTTGGTAAACCACCATCTTGACTTGCATTTGAGTTTGACCCAAATGATATATATTGCAATGCACACCACACATGCATTTTCTGATTCACCCACACAGGCAGTCATCTTTTCTTTCTCCTCCAACCATCCTTGCTTCAAGCAGCCATGCATCTGATTCCTTCCTATCAGCCACCTCTGCCTGCATTCAAAAACACGTATCATTCTTTACAGTCATAAATGTTACGACTCGCTCGCCCTTCCTTTTACCCTTCTTTCCCTTTTCGTTCTTCACATCCCTAAGTTCATCTGATATGACTTGGCTTCACGATAAAAGTTTCCCAGCTGAGTTGAAGTCAAATAGAGGGGGCCATTGCTTACCCGACAACTAATGCCGCTAATGCTATTACTAAGTCAAGCTTGACTGTCTTCTCCGCGATTGGCAAAAATGTAGTTCTAAATTAGTAACTGTTCTTAACAGTACAGTGTACTTGTACTAGTGTACTACTGTCTACTGTACAGGACATCATACACTCCTTTGCGAGCCTACTCAAAAATGTCAATAAGTAAGGAGTATAATAACTTACCACCGTCCGCCGCCGCTGAGCCACCCCCACAGCTCCTCCTGGTGGCACTTGTGGCGCCGCCGCATCACCCGCTAGAGTGGACCCCTCCGCACTGCTGGCCCCGGCACTGGTGGTGTTTGGGGTCGCATCCGATTTTGTGACGCCTAGAAAAAATATGTCATATTTTCAGACGCCATACACCACCCCTTATTTCGTCTCGTAATGGAAGAAAATGTTACATAACCAATTTTTAATTATTGGGAATGAAAAAAAGTGACGTTTTGGGGAGAGTGTTAACCTTTTATATGGTTACCCATTAAATGCTACACTTTTTAGGACAACTGATGAATGCTTGATTTTTAACGTGCACCATTTTTCTAATTACAGAAAGAAGATTCCATTGCGCTTCTGCCAACAGGACAATTCACCACCTACTACTCATCGCCAGCAGTACTTTAAGTACTTTAAAGAAGGTGGGGGTTCCCGCACAGTTATTGTAATAATTTGATGTGTTAACTTAGTTGAAGTATATTGATTCAAGGGAATGCTGTTTAAACTTTAACGTCATCTATCACCAGTGCTCGCTCGGAATACTGTGCTATTAAAAATAAATAAATAGTTTTTTTATTTCTTATTTGAAAATAAAACTTTAAAACTAACAACCACTGTGTGGTTTTTGTTCACAAGTGAGTGAGCGGAAGGGTTTGAACTACTGCACTTTGCAGGCATGTTTCCGTGACTCTAATAGGTCGGGACTCTGTAGTCTTCTTCTGTTCTTCTGGGTCGTATAATCATTGGTGAGACACACTAGATTGTCGGTCAGGGGATTGGGGGTTCAACTTCTGTTCGGACTGAGGTATGTGGAAAGTCCAACTGCACCTATCATCAACAATGCCCTATTTCTCTTGTCCATACTTCTGTATGTGCAGAATAGTCCCTGAAACACTAGCGGTATGGTATGTGCTCCTATCAAATCAAAAAAGCCAACTGCTAGCTTATTCTTGGTGGACACATTGACATTTTGTTATTGGAAATTGTCAAAGCACTTACATTAAGAAGACCAGAATAGACAGCAAGGGCAACCCAGAGGACTGCACTAGAGCTATTGCTGGATCAGAGTTTTGTTTAACACCGCTTGCCGACTGGGCAAGTTTAGCTACCTACACTGACCGACTCATAATAATAGTAAATAGTAGTAGCACAGAGAGTGATGGTAGAGGCAGGATAAGAATGTTGAAACAGTCTAGAAGAAGATCAAAGACTATTTAGTAAAAAATAGAATTAGGAAACAGTTTGTAATGAATAGGAGCTGTAAAAGTTAGGGAAGTATAATAATATAACAATAGAACAACTTACTGGGGCCAGCAGAAGAGCCTGCAGAGGACCGATCCTGCCCTTGTTCCGCTGGAGTCTCTGTTGTGGTGGTGGTAGTCTCCTTGCCCTGGGAGGTGCTGATGATCATGAAATAAACACAACATGGATGATTGTTATTTTGAAATATTGGATTTCTTTGACCACAATCTAAAATTATCTTGGGGAAACAAATTACCAACAATTGCACTACAAGTATTGTATTGACCTAAATGATCTGGTCAACTAGGAGGATAGTACAGTATTGCTGGATTCGCAGACCGTCTAATAGGAAAGTTATGTCAATCACTAAGTACACCAACAACAAAAAGGTTCTACTGCGACTGCCAGCACTCAGCAGCACGTGACGTGACAGACACAGTCCGTCATCAACTCATCATGATTGCAGACCACTAAAAAATGTCCTACTACTAAATAACAAGTCATAAATAATATACTCAACGTATCAATCCACCACTATCTCTTCTTAGTGGCAGCAGGAGTACAAAGGAAGGACTAGACTTGAGTCTCTAGTCTCTCTAGCATTACGCAGTTCTGCTCTCAAATGAGCACAAAGAACAAGTAAGCATAGTAGAAAAGCCACTGAGCAGGCAAGCACCTGCAATGGCAGAAGCTATTTAAACATTAATTTACCTGCAATGTAATCGAATAGGCAGCATTCTTGCTCTGCGGGAAAAACATATGTAGGAAGGTGGATACCTGACTATGGTTGCCCCCAACATTTTGCCTAGTGTTTAGCTGGTTTTCGACTTAGTTGGCCTGGGATCCTGCTATTCAGGACCCCAGGCTATCTGCTCTCTCTGTAAAATGGACTCCATGTACTCTAGGTACATCCACAATTGGGAGTTGGTTCACCTTGTCAGCCCCTGTAGAAGTGTACCATAGGTACTCAGGGCATAGGTGTAACCAAGGCCTACCAGGGGCTGTAGCATGTATTATGCCACCCCTGGCTGGCCACTCAAATAGACACAACTGGCTGATCAATCAGCTGGGGCAAGGTCGTGTAATCACCCCTTGCTTAGGTGTAGTATTCCTATACCTACTTACATATAGACACATAGTAACCTATAAGTCACTCCTATGGCAGGCCTTAACAATCCTGGAGGCTTGGTTATGTGTGAGATGGTGCTCTAGCATGAGCTGAGCCTGTCTGCAGCTTTCGGAACCATGTCCTTATAGCTGTTCTATGATACTGCCATACCATATACTCTTAAGTGCATAATAATCCTTGCCGTTAATGCTAACTTTGGTTTGGCTTTATCAAAACATGTCGTGTAAGGTGTCATACACTTTGGAATACTACCCCCTCGCCAATTCTGGCGACGGGGGTAGCATTCCACCCTTCTAGAGGGAGAAGACATGTTAGTTCTGACTATCCCGGTTAAAGTTAACCAGAGCCCCAGCATCACAAAATGGATGCTGCTGCCACAGACATAAGTCTGACCTCCTGCTGCTGGGAGTCCTTCCAGTCACGGAGGTTTGGACAATAGGTTTCCTGCTTGGGGAGGTGCGAGCACCACCCCAGACAGGAGGATGTGTATTGGGACAGGTAGGGCTGAATAGAATCCGACACTGCCTGGAGCACCCTAGGTGCTCCATGCATACCTCAGTTCAAACCGGTTGCTGGGGCACTCCAGCCCCAGCTCTGGCGCGAAACTACACAAAGGAAAGGGGGTGTAACCACCCCCCTTCCTGGTCCCACCCATAGGAGGGACCTAGTGAGCAAACCAGCCCCCTTTAGTTGTATAAAGGTAGGAGCTGACCCAGGAGACTTTAGATTAATCCTGGAATCGACTAAAGACGAAACTCTGGACCCTTCGACATTCACCTGGAATGAAGACTGAAGAAATCTCCCTTGTGGCCAAGGAGTGACCATCCAGCAACTCGACGGCTTGCTTTGTCTCCGTTCCCGCCGGAACCGGAGCACAGAGCCTGACAAGACCTCGACTCCCGGATCCCTCTGACCCCACTGCACGACTCCAGCACAGCTGAGCCACGTGGAAGGCGTCAGGACCCGTGGAAGCAGGTAACTTGGAAAGTCTGCAACTTGCAAACAGCGCAGCTCCTGAGGCCTCCTCGAAGCTGTGCACTGGGGACTGAGACATCCCGACACCGAGCTCCACCTGCACCGAAGACCAGTCCTCCACACTCCACGAGATCTGTATGGAGCCCTTCTGCTTGTGTTCTGCTCGACGCGTTGTCTGGTTGATGGCCCGTTGGCTAGTAGCCCTGTGGCGACGATCTTTTGACAAATCCATCGCTGGTCTGGTTGCTCCAGACTGGCCCTTGCTTCCCTGAAGAGGTGAAGTACCTCAGACCCTCCTGGTCTGCACCAGAAGCTCTTTGTGTATCCTGCGTGGGTTGCCTTTGCTTAGGCTTGTTGGCTCCGATCTTGAAGCCGACCCCTCCATCTGCGAGAACCTTCGTGGGACAGCTCCTCTCCAGCACCTGGTCGTCCTCGACGCCTCCTGGTCCACGTGGCTGCAACGACAAGCTTCACCCCAGCACCTGATTGCTCCTCGACGACCTCTGGTTCCTTCCTGGTTCCACCCGGTCTGCTTTCAGGTCTTCTTCAACTCCGATCCACCCTTGGATCCACCCGGACATCTTCCTCCTGGTCGCCTGCTACATCTTTCTTCACAGGCTCCATAGACTTCAATTTCGAAACCCGACACATTTTCACACCTATGCACCCGCTTCCTGTGGGTGAGGTAACGCGAGTACTTCGGTGCTCTCAAGGATAATGACTATCCAAGTGTCTAGGTTTTTAGTTGTAACTTTTTAGCTAGACCGGAAGTGTCCTAAATCTTCATTTACTTACCTTTTACGTTCCTATTGACTTTCTATTGACTCTCACGTGAGAGTACTGACTCTGCACGCGCCGCCTGTGGGCCTCCTACTCCTAACCTAAGGGTCAGATAGTGTAGCCCCAGCGATTCCCTAGGCCTTCTCCTTTCCGGAGTCGTGGTTCTTATACCACTTAGTATATGGTTTTACGCGCCTCTAGGGCCTAACTGTAAATTGTGCTATTCAAAGTATTTCTAAGTGTTACTTATTATGTGCTTTTGCCTCTGATCTCATAAAGAGTTCAGAGGAGTGTGTTAGTAAATAAATACATATATATTTTATATATATCCTGTGTGGTGTCCTTTCATTTGATATTCAAGGGGTTACATATGGTAAAACAGCTGGCTTTACGCGCCCTCAAGAGTCTTTTAGCCTAAGACTGTTCTGTCCACGCTACCTCTAGGATAGCTGGTCTATAAGGTTGACTTTACAACCATCACCATAAGGGTCGTTTGGACTGGTGCAAGATGTTCACTAGAATAGTGAACATCATATACCAGGCCAACTTCTCACAACATATATTAGCAATATAACACAGAGCAGAAGAAAACAAAGTAGTTATTAAATAGCTACTCACCAAGGCCAGGGATTTCCACACCTAGCAAGTGGAGCAGGTCATGCTCCCGGTCGAGGAGGTCCGACCACCGGTGCGTCGCTTGCTGGTAGGTGCGCCGGACCCCCGACTTCCTACGCATGGCCTGGCACACCTTATCCCACAGCTGGCAAAGCTCCCAGAGGCCATACCCGGAAACAAGCCTGCGACCTGCTGCCACGGTCTTCAGGAGGTGGCGCTGCACGTATAAAATGAACGTGGCCACCTCCACCGCAGTAAACACTTCCCTGGCCTGTGCATTCTCCGCCCTCAAGCGCCCACAAGGGAGCCGGCTATGGGGTGCGGGACCCTTCCCCTGTGACTTGCCGGCTCCCTTTGCCATGGTCCTTGGCAAAAAAAGAAAAGAATAGGGGGAAAAAAAATAATAATAAAAGAGAGAGCTAAACAAAGAAAGTAGTTATTAAAGTAACAAAAAGTTGAAAAAAACAACACATAGATGTAGATAAATAGAGAGACAGATAATGAGCAAAAAAGATAAAAAAAAAGTTCAAAGAAACAAAGGATTGCAAAGATTAGGGAAGGATTAAAAAAGCATGCCCAGAACCATAGCAATGAATGAAAAACAAGATGGCCATAGAGGACCGCGTGGGTAAGTTCACGCAATATTTCCCCCGCGAGCACGCAAAAACGGCTGCGACCACGCAATCGCGCCCCGCGCACAATGTGAGCATGCAAATAGCGCCCAGAAACGGAAATACGCAACAAGGACAAGATGGCCACACCCATGTACGACCGCATGGGTAACTTCGCGGTCAGTGCGCTGCAAGAGGCCCGCGAACACGCAAAGCGCCCCACGAACACAAAAAAAATCCGCAAATTTGCACGAATTCGCGGATTATGCACACCGCGAATTCGCTTTCGCACTAATTCACGTACCACGAATTTGCGCATTTCGCCCATACTTAGTCTATATGCATGCTCCAGGGCTGGGGAAGATGCTACAACTGGCCAAGAGGGTGGGATATGTGCCCGAGAAATACAAGACGGTTCGCCCTGTGAGTTTGCAATGGTGCATCAAATTGCTCAGGTGTGGCATTTGTGCTCAGAATCGATGCAATGCAGTCTGCGGGCACATGTGGAGTCAAAGCCCTGCTCCAGCCCATACACGGCCCCAGAAGATGGCCCTGCAGAGGAGCATATTCAAATGCCTGGCAAAAAACACCGCCAGTGAGGTTGTCGAAAGAGACGCTGCACCGCGATCGCCTGAACTGCTTGTGACAACATAATGGCAGCAGAAGGGAGCCCAAAATACAATGCAGCAGTGTTCCTAAAGCCACCATGGCCTTTCAACACTTCTTAGAAGCAGAACATTGGTGCCAGGTGGGCTGCGTAGATCGAAGCATTCGATGACTTCATAGATGTGCTACAGGAAAAAAATGGCCAGAAGATCATCAAATATTTGAAAAATCTTGCAGATGATGAAGTCAAAGAGGTGCTAAAGAAAGTTGCACAGAATGATGCAAAATCATATATACCTGGACCACCTCTAAGCAATTACAAAGCCAAGAGTTGTTCACAGTGACAATGCAACACAAAAAACATCAGTGCAGGCCACCATTCATGTTCTACAAGGGACCTCAATGAGTGCTTGTTTGCTCAGTTCTGTCATCGTTGCTGACATGGTGTTGATATCCCTCAACTACAACCTCTGTGCTCAGTCTGAAATCACAAGCTGATTCCCATTACCATACTGTGGCTTGGGAAAATTTAAGAAAATGAATGTGCAGCTTCATATCAATAAAGATATTTGTCTTGTTGCTCAGTGGCACCCTAGAGTTGCTTTTCATCTACAAGAAGCTGTAGAGAAAGAGTTAGAAATACTTTTAAAACATGACGTCATTGAAAGCTGCACAGGCCCCATGTCATAGGTTTTGCCCATAGTAGTTGTAATGAAAAAGGATAGTAGTGGAGTGGTACACATTTGTGTTGCTATACACCAAGAAAACAAAGCAATTGAGAGGGAGAGACACCCTGGCCCACACAAAGTGGACAAGATAAAGCAATTGATTAGAGCCAAAGTGTTTCCCCTCTTGACCTGAATAAAGGATACCATCAACTCGAGCTGGAAGAGAACTGCAGGTATATCACTACTTCTCCAGTATTGGGGTGTCTTTCATAGATTCACATGCCTGAATCATTCCCCGTCGTCGGAGTGGGATTCCCACGACATATCAAAAAGCAATAATATGCATATAATAGCAAAAAAAAATGGTAATAACCAACCAGGAGGTAAAGTAGCCCTAAGCTTCAAAGACAAACTTCCACACTCATGACTATCTTAGTTATTTTGTATAAATCAAACTGCAGCCAATTAGGCAACAGCACCCACCAGAATGTTCTCCCCAGAGGCTCAGGCTCTCAGATTTTCTACCGCACGTCGTGTGAAGAGAGTCTCCCTGAGCTCTGCTCAGTACTTCTCAACTTGGCTGTTTTTTACCTACTTTAAAGATGTCATCTTCTAAATCCCTCTTCAGGCCTTGTGTATCCAGACCATGAGGTAAAGGATTGTAAGATCTGCAGAACCTTTCCTCAGAAGACCCTAAGAGACAGGAAAGGTAGTCTTCTTCTGTGGCTGCAGAAGATCAAGGACCAGGACAACCCCCTATCTGAGGTAGGAAGTGTGGCTTTTTTGGCCGACTATGTCCTCTAGAAAGAGGAAGATTGAGGAAGAGGTATATTCTCCTGGGGCTAAGGTGTAGAGAAAAGCTCAATCCACCAAGGATTCTAGCTTGCCTTCCTCCTCTACCGCAAGAAAGGCTTCTCCACCTTCTAAATCTGAACTTAGTACGCCCCTGAGAAAGTCTGAAAAGTCTTTACCTTCAAAAAGACTGTCTCAGAAAGTGTTACCTCCGAAAACGAACTCGTCGACGACGGCGCGTAGACCGTCGACCAAAGTCACCCCGTCGACGGATTCCTCGTCGATGAAGATCACCTTGCCATCGGCGACCTCACCGTCGACGAGATTTCCATCGTCGTTGACGGCCACATCGTCAACGAAGACTGCCTCGTCGTCGAAGACATCGTCGACAAAGACTGCCTCGTCGACGAAACGATCATCAACGATGATTGCCCCGTCGACGAAGTTCACTGTTTCGTCGGTGGCCACAGTCCATACACCTTCTCCGTCGAAGGCACCGTCGACGGTTCATCCGTCGACGCCTCTTCTTTCACCATGCAGAGAACTCCAGGTTTGGTCTGCTGCTTTATCTGCGGCCTCCTTTCCCTCACCGTCTACGGCGGCTTCTTTATTGGAAAGACGGGACGGAAAGACGGGACTCTTCTTTAACGACTCTCTCCCCGCTGAAGTTGCCTGAACAACTTTTAGACTCAGAAGAGGATGAAGAACAGTCTGATGTGGATGAGAGGTTCCGTGCAGCCAGAAGTCCATCTGAGCTGCTAATAAAGTATCAAGAAGAAGATCATGAGGAAGAGCAGCTTCCTGAGCCAACAGGTCAGGTTCCTGCCACGGTGCCTACAGCACAGATGCCGTTAGCAATCCTCAACAACTTGCAGTATATGTTGGATGAATACTATCGCCGGTTTCCTCCATCTGAATTGGCAGAGTCGCTCCCTTCAACGCCCATGCCTCAAGTACCTGCATCAACGTTGAGAACCCCAAGGCAATCTTTTCCGACACCTGAAGTACGTTCCACAGTTCCACCTTCTCCGGCACAATCCCACCATACTCAGGAGGCTGTAACAACTGATGACGACAGAGAAGAAGGAGAAGTGGATGATAAATCTGTACTGTCGGAGTGGGATGACTACCAGACGCAAACCCCATCACCTACTACTCCTCATACCGCGGACTCTCCGCCTGTAGATATTGCAGGATTCCACCTAATAATGGAAAGAGCAACGAAGAGGTTCTTAATCTGTATAGAAACTAAACAGGACGACTGTTTCTTATGATTTTAAAGATCAGCCACAAAGACAGGTGAAGACTAGGGGTGGGCGTAGTTCGCGAAGTAGCGCTACGCGAAGTGCACTTCGCACTACGTGAACTTAACGTAGCACTACGCGAGCTGCGTAGTAGCATGTTCGCACTGTGCAAGATGCCTTTTCAATGATTGCACAGTGCGAACAAGCATCCGGCACTGTGCAATCATTGAAAACGGCATCTTGCACAGTGCGTGCTGGTAGTTTCTCATTGCAAGCGGTCGCGAGCATGCACGACCACTCGCAACGAGAAACCTGACCTCCCCGCGTTGAGAGTCCCGCCGGGATGTCATTTTGCTTGCTCGCGGTCGCGAACATGACGTTGAGGACCGCGAACAAGCAAAAAATGACCGCTGCACTACGCTACGCTGCGCTACGCGTGTTCGCACTGTGCTACGTGCAGCTCGCGTAGTGCGAAGTTGCGCAAACTTCACAAACTACGCGAGCGTAGCGCAGTGCTTTGCCCAGGGTTAGTGAAGACGATTCCAATAATAGACTTTATCTGGAAGGAGGGACTTAAAATCATGTCAACTCCTAATTCTTTACCTGCAGTTTTACCACGTGTAGACAGGAAATATAAGGAACCTCTCACCTCACCTGCATGCCTTATAGGGCAATCAAAGACAGAGTCAGTTGTCACCCAAGCTGCCCAGAGAAGGGCTAGAAATCCATCTTCTCAAGTAACCGCTCCGCCTGACAGGGATGGCAGACGTCTGGACTCCATTGGCAAAAAAGTTTCCACGATAGCTGCAACTACTGTCCGTGCTGCAAACTCCCTCGCAATATTGGGGAGATGTGATAGACAAATGTGGTCGGATATATCACCATATATTGAAAAGCTTCCAGAGCCTGAACGATCAGAGGCTAGGAAAATATTACATGAATGAGAGTGCATGTCTGCAGAGATGATTGACGCAGAAGTAGATGTGGCATCTACAGGCTTTCGGCAGTTGGCAGGAGCAGCAGTGCTGAGAAGGCAGGGTTGGCTAAAGTCAACATCCTTTCGCCAGGAGGTCCATGCGAAAATCATTGATATGCCTTATGATGGGGAGTTTCTCTTTGGCCAGCATATTGATGAGGCCCTGCAGGCCATAAAGAAGGATACAGAAATGGCAAGGTCGCTGGGAAACCTTCAATTTCGAAAATCGTCCTTTCGTGGTGCCAAAGGACGGGGATCTTTTTCCAATAGAGGGGGCTACTCTCAGCAGCGCTCATTCCAGTCCTCACAAGGTAACCAGCGGTATCAACAGTATAAACAACAAACATACAGACAGCGAGGTAACAATTACTCGCACGGAAAAAGGAAGCTGTGAGAAGTTGGCCTGATATATGATGCTCACTAGTTCTAGTGATCACCTTGTATCAGTCCAAACAACCCTTATGGTGATTGGTTGTAAGTCAACCTTATAGACCAGCTATCCTAATGGTAGCATGGACAAAGCAGTCTTAGGCTAAACTCTTTTGGCATGTGAAGCCAGCTGTTTTACCACAATATAACCCCTTGAATACCAAATGAAAGGACACCACACAGGTTGTTATGAACACCTCTGAACTGTTTATGAGGTCAGAAGGCTAAGCACATGACAATCTCTTAGGAAAAATACGACAAGTTGCACAAAATTACAATGGTGCCCTAGGGGCACGACAAACCATATACTAAGTAAATGGAATGTGAAAGTCGATAGAAGGAATGGAGCTGTCCAGAGGCTGTAGGATCGATGGGACAACGCTACACTAACTCTAGGTAAGTAATAGGAGGCCCACGGAACGCGTGTGCAGAGTGTGAACTCACACACGAGATGCGTAACAACGTCTATGGACAGTACAGTTCAAGTTAAAGGTGAGTACGGACAATCCTGACTAGGTAGGACTAAAACGACTGTGGAACTGGACACTAGGGCAGTTAAACTACCCTTGAGCACCGAAATGCTCTTGTTATCTCACCCACGGGCCGCGGGTGCATAGGTGCCAAAGTGTGTCGGGTTTTGGCGTTGAAGTCCATGGAGCCTGAAAGAAAAGATGCTGCAGGCGACCAGGAGGAAGATGTCCGGTGCGATCCAAGGGTGGATCGGTGAAGAAGGAGACCTGAAAGCAGAGGGGACAATGTTCAAAGTCACTAGCTGTCGTCGTCGCGATCAGGTGAAGAGTGGACGCTTGACTCTGCAGCCACGTAGACCAGGAGGTGTCTTCGACGACCAGGATGGAGGCACGGGCTGTCCCACGCAGGCTCTCGCTGTCGGCGGTGTTGGATCCGGAATCGGCGTCAACAGGCCTTGGCAAAGGCAACCCACGCGGTGAGTGGAGAAAGCGTCTGGTGCGGACTAGGAGAGTCCGGGGTGCCCCTCTTTTGGAAGGGAGCAAGGGCCAGTCTGGAGCAACCAGACCAGCAGCAAAGATTTCAAAGTTCGTCGTCTAGGAGGCCACTAGCCAGCCGGCAAGTGACCAGACAACGCGTCGAGCAGCAAACAAGCAGAAGGGCCCCACGCAGATCTCGTGGATGCTGGAGGGCTGTTCTTCGGTGCAGGGGCTGCTCGGGGCTGGGGCTTCTCAGTCCCCAAAGCACTTGGTCGAGTTTACCTCGGGAGTCGTGCTGGAAGCGAAGTGCAGTTGCTTTCAAGATGGCCGGTCCCACGTGTCTCCTCGCACCCACGGGTCTCAGCTTTGCTGCAGATGTGAGTTGAGGTCGGAGAGGTCTGGGAATCCGGGTCTCGTCGGGCTCTGAAGTCTGGATCCTCGAGGGAAGACGACAAAGTGAAGCCGCTAGACGCTTGATGGTGCCTGCTTGTGCAGGGTGGACACTCCTTGCCCACAAGGGAGATTTCTTCAGTCTTCTGTGGAGCAGAACGTCGAAGTCCAGAGTTTCTTCTTGTAGTAGTTCAGGATTAATCTAATTTGGAATGGGACCAGCTCCTACCTTTATCCTGCTAAAGGGGGCTGCACTACTGACTAGGTCCCTCCCCTGGGTGGGACCAGGAAGTGGGGTGGCTACACCCCCTATCCTTTGTCCGGTTTCCCGCCAGAGCTGGGGCAGGGATGCCCCAGCAACTGGTTTGAACCAGTGTATGCACAGGACACCTTGTGTACCCCGGGCATGTCTCATTCCTTTCAGGCCTATCCTACCCAATACACAAAATCCTGTCTGGGGTGGTGCTAGCACCTCCCAAGGCAGGAAACCCTTTGTCCAAGCCTCCCTCGCTGGAAGGACTCCCAGCAGCAGGAGGTCAGACTTGTGTCTGTGGTGGCAGCATCCATTTTGTGATGCCAAGGCTCGAGTTAACTTTAACCGGGGTTCTCACTTACATACATGTCGTGTCCCTCTAGAAGGGTGGAATGCTACCCCCGTCGCCAGAATTGGCGAGGGGGTAGTATTCCCATTCGTATGACACCTTACTCGACATGTTTTGATAATGTTATACCAGAGTTAGCATTTAACCGCGAGGATTATAATGCACTTAAGAGTATATGGTATAGCGTTATCATGGAACAGCTATAAGGACTTGGTTCCGCCAGCTGCAAACGGGCTCAGCTCATGCCAGAGCACCATCTCACATAATTCCAAGCACTCTGCCTTGAGGATTGATAAGGCCTTCCATAGGAGTGACTGATAGGAATATATGTGTCCATTTTAGGTTTAGATATAAGAATACTATATCTACAGCAAATGGTGTTTACACCACCTTGCCCCAGCTGTCGTGCAGCCAGTTGTGTCAGTTTTGGATGGCCAGCCAGGGGTGGCATAATACATGCTGCAGCCCCTGGTAGGCCCTGGGTACACCTATGCCCTGGGTACCTAAGATACACTGTACAGGGACTGATAAGGTGACTCAGTATCCAATTAGATATGTACCTAGGGTACATGGAGTCCATTTTAACAGAGAGAGCAGGAAGCCTGGGGTCCTGAATAGCAGGATCCCAGGTCAACTAAGTCGAAAACCAGCAAAACACTAGGCAAAAAGTTGGGGGTAACCATAGTCAGATATCCACCTTCCTACATAACCCCCCCCAAATGAAAGGAGATAAGGCTATCCTTGACCAGGTAAGCCTATATTGCCTGAGTGGCCATATGAGGAGGTGCATGCACTGGCATGGTTACCCCCTATCTCATGGTCCACTAAGCAATCCTTCACCCTAAGGGTGTCTGAGGGTCTCCACCATAGGGAATCTCTACCTGTGGTGTGTTTTGGAAAAGTAAAAGGCTGGTGCTGAGATGGAGTACTGAAGTGAGGCTCCACTAATGTTGGGCTCAGCTTCCTCCAATCATTATCCACCATACAGGCCTTTCTTTCCACAACTGAGTTGTGTTGAGCTCTCAGGGTCAACCTCTGGCTACCTAAAGCTGGAGGCTGGGTCCCTCTGTTTGGCTTACTGGAGGGACAGGTCAGGTCTGGGGCCCTTAGGTCCCAAGTTTGGCTGTGCCCAGCAGAGTCCATCTGGGGCAGTTCCCTAACTAAGTTTAAGGGTGATCCCTCAGGAGTTTCTAACTTTTTCACCTTGCTAGGGCTGCTAGCTTTGGTGTCCCTAATCTGCTGATGGGGTTGTTTTATTGGACAGGGGGCCTTTGGGGCTCACTGGCCTCCTTGACCTCTGTAGCCCTGGGCTGACTGAGGCAGGGTAGAGAGGGGCAGGTTACCTGCTCCAGACTGGGTCCCACCTTGGAAGGGTCCACTGACATCAGGGGCTCTGCCAGGCTAGGCCTGACTACCTCTGGGGCAGTTTCTTCACAAGGGGTAAGATCAGTTCTCTGAGGAGGCTGATCCTTTCCTAATGTCTGGTGGGAGGGAGATTTATCTTCCTCCTCAATGCTCTCTGTTTGTGTGGAGTGATCCATAGTTTCAGGCTTCACAACACAGGAATCAGTTTGAGTTTGGGCTGTGGCCATCACAGCCCCACCAACCTTTTCAGGAAGAGACTCAGTTTGGGTATGGGCTGTTACCATCACAGCCCTGCTAACTTTTTCAGGGAATCTGTTTGAGATTGGGCTGAGCCTGGCACAGCCCTCCTAACCTGTTCAGGAAGATTTACCATTTTAGAATGGGTTTCTTGTTCTACCTCAGCCCAGGCTGAGATCTCTAAATCATTCCCCAGTAGGCAATCTACAGGCAAGTTTGATGACAATGCCACTCTCTTGGGGCCAGTGACACCTCCCCAGCTGAGATTTACCACTGCCATGGGATGATTTTTCTGCACTCCATCAATGTTTGTCACCTGGTATGTGGCACCAGGTATAAGTTGCCTTGAGGGGACTAGGCTCTCAGTCACCATAGTGATGCTAGCCCCTGTGTCTCTATAGGCCTCAACTTTCAGACCATTGATGAGGGGCTCCTGTCTGTATTTGCCCAAAGTGTTGGGACAATCAGTGAAGTTGGCAAACCCCATGCCATTTTCACAGACAAGAGTATCTGAGTTAGGGGACTTGGTTAGGCCAGAGTCCCCAGGAACTCCCAAAGTAAAGCCACCCAAATTCTTGGGGGCACTCCCAGCACCTGGGGGATTACTACTAGTAGTAACAGGAGGCTTGGGAGTGTTATTTGGGGGGATGTTCTCCTTATTGTGGTTCTTTGGGCAACTGCTGTCAGTTTTCAATGACCTACCTGTTTGCAGGCATGGCAATAAGGTTTCTTCTGGGAAGAGGAAGTGTCTTGAGACCCACCCCCATTCTTGGAGTTTTGGGGCCCTAGGGATGTCTTCTCTGTAGATTTATCCCCACCTTTCTCTTGAGGCTTGGTACTCTCTTTCTTTTGGTCACCACCCTGATTCTTAGGCCTAATCCTGGTTCTGACCCATTTGTCTGCCCTCTTACTCAATTCTTGTGGAGAGGTCAGATCAGAGTCTACCAGGTGCTGGTGCAAAAGCTGGTTTTGACAGTTAAGTAAGATTTGCTCTCTCATAATGAGATTGTACAATCCTGTGTAATCAGTAACTTCACTACCCAATAACCAGCCCTCCAGAGCCTCAGTAGCACAATCTACAAAATCAGTCCAATCCTGAGCCTGAGTGTTCTGGGTGTCTCTGAACATTAACCTGTATTGTTCAGTGGTTAAGCCAACCCCATCGACCAGTGTATTTTTCAGGATTTGGTAGTTGTTAGCATCCTCATCTCTAACAGTGAGGAGCTTGTCTCTTCCTTTACCTTCAAAGGAGAGCCACAATATAGCTGCCCACTGACTCTGGGGTACCTGCTGTACTTTGCAGGCCCTCTCCAGAGCAGTTATCCACTTGTGGATATCATCTCCTGTCTTATAGGAGGGCCCTATCTTGCTCAGGTTTCTAGTATCAAAACCCCTTTCTCTATCCCTAGGGATATTGCTGCCACCAGTGGGGAGTACCCCATTCAACTGTTGCTCTCTAGCAAAGGCAAGCTTCTCTTTGGCAAGGGCAAGTTCTTCCCTCTGGATCCTCAGATTAGCTTCCCTCATCTTTGCTTCATGCTCCCTCCTCTGAGGGGAAGTTATTCTCCTCTGGGGAGAAGTCATTCTCCTCTGAGCAGAGGCATGAGAGTGCACAGATCTATTGGAGCCCCTAGAATGAGACCTATCTCTTCTGACCCCAAGGTTAGGCCTGCTTAAGGATAGCACTGGGGGTCCCCCAGTTCCCTCCCTATGCATGTCTAAGTTGGCCCTGGTAAGTCTGCTGACTATCACAGGACCTTTGTCTGCCTCATCCTCAGATGTTTCCTCCTCCTCCTCCTCCTCATCTACATTCTCTGTCTCAGGGAGGTCTGGATCACCAGGAGTACCTTCTAAGGGGGGCATTCTCCTATCTGGGTTAGAGGGGTCTGTGTTAGCTGCCCTTCTTGCATCATATGTCTCTAAGAGACCTAACAGAAAAGGAGTGGTAGGGTTAGAACCCTGTTTCAATTTCCTGGAGGTACACAATTGTCTCATCTCCTGGAAACTGAGAGCTGCATATCTGGAAAGGACCTGTGGAGGGTCACTAACCACTAGGGGAGTCTCTGAAGACTCTCCATGGGTAGACATGCTTCTAGTGAGGTCTAAGTGATGCACCTACCTACACTATGGGTTTTCCTACTGATCCCTTGCTAAGAGTTGTAGTCAGGGTGTGCTGGGCCCTTTCTACTACAACAGCTGGTTCAGTAGAACTCAGAGTATTTCTAAGCTTGTTACATGTACCTATAGTACCTTATGTGATCTTTCAAATGATATTCCAAGATTATACGTGGTAAAAACAACAGCAAGCTCAAATCCCACCGCTGCCACCAATGTGAGAAGTTGGCCTGATATATGATGCTCACTAGTTCTAGTGATCACCTTGTATCAGTCCAAACAACCCTTATGGTGATTGGTTGTAAGTCAACCTTATAGACCAGCTATCCTAATGGTAGCATGGACAAAGCAGTCTTAGGCTAAACTCTTTTGGCATGTGAAGCCAGCTGTTTTACCACAATATGACCCCTTGAATACCAGATGAAAGGACACCACACAGGTTGTTATGAAAATAAACAGTATATTTAATGATAACAACACCTCTGAACTCTTTATGAGGTCAGAGGGCTAAGCACATGACAATCTCTTAGGAAAAATACAAGTTGCACAAAATTACAATGGTGCCCTAGGGGCACGACAAACCATATACTAAGTAAGTGAAATGTGAAAGTCGATAGAAGTAATGGAGCTGTCCAGATGCTGTAGGATCGATGGGACCACGCTACACTAACTCTAGGTAAGTAATAGGAGGCCCACGGAACGCGTGTGCAGAGTGTGAACTCACACGCGAGATGCGTAACAACGTCTATGGACAGTACAGTTCAAGTTAAAGGTGAGTTTGGACAATCCTGACTAGGAAGGACTAAAACGACTGTGGAACTGGACACTAGGACAGTTAAACTACCCTTGAGCACCGAAATGCTCTCGTTACCTCACCCACGGGCCGCGGGTGCATAGGTGCCAAAGTGTGTCGGGTTTTCGCGTTGAAGTCAATGGAGCCTGAAAGAAAAGATGCTGCAGGCGACCAGGAGGAAGATGTCCGGTGCGATCCAAGGGTGGATCAGTGAAGAAGGAGACCTGAAAGCAGAGGGGACAATGTTCAAAGTCACTAGCCAATGACCGGTGTGGAACCAGGAAGGAACCAGATGTCGTCGCGATCAGGTGAAGAGTGGACGCTTGACTCTGCAGCCACGTGGACCAGGAGGTGTCTTCGACAACCAGGATGGAGGCACGAGCTGTCCCACGCAGGCTCTTGCTGTCGGCGGTGTTGGATCCGGAATCGGCGTCAACAGGCCTTGGCAAAGGCAACCCATGCGGTGAATGGAGAAAGCGTCTGATGCGGACTAGGAGAGTCCGAGGTGCCCCACTTTTGGAAGGGAGCAAGGGCCAGTCTGGAGCAACCAGACCAGCAGCAAAGATTTCAAAGTTTGTCGTCTAGGAGGCCACTAGCCAGCCGGCAAGTGACCAGACAACGCGTCGAGCAGCAAACAAGCAGAAGGGCCCCACGCAGATCTCGTGGATGCTGGAGGGCTGTTCTTCGGTGCAGGGGCTGCTCGGGGCTGGGGCTTCTCAGTCCCCAAAGCACTTGGTCGAGTTTACCTCGGGAGTCGTGCTGGAAGCGAAGTGCAGTTTCTTTCAAGATGGCCGGTCCCACGTATCTCGTCGCACCCACGGGTCTCAGCTTTGCTGCAGATGTGAGTTGAGGTCGGAGAGGTCTGGGAATCCGGGTCTCGTCGGGCTCTGAAGTCTGGATCCTCGAGGGAAGACGACAAAGTGAAGCCGCTGGACGCTTGATGGTGCCTGCTTGTGCAGGGTGGACACTCCTTGCCCACAAGGGAGATTTCTTCAGTCTTCTGTGGAGCAGAACGTCGAAGTCCAGAGTTTCTTCTTGTAGAGTAGTTCAGGATTAATCTAATTTGGAATGGGACCAGCTCCTACCTTTATCCTGTGGTTCTCGAAAATCCACATACTCCTACTCAGGGGTCTTACCAATAGGTAGTCCATTCAAAAAGCGATACAGAAAAGGGGGTGGTGATGAACAGAGTGTCTGAATTAAGCAGACAACTCTTACCCAGTCCAAAGATCAGGGCTTGATCCATCACCGTTATTTATCTCACTGCCCCATCCCAGCTCAGAACCTGGCTATATGCAAATTAGTCTGTCCCTGGCCCAGTGCATCATGGGAACAGGGCAGACCAAACTACCAAGCCAATTCTTCACCAGAAAGGAGACAAGCTACCGGGGACCGGTTTCTGGCATTTCAGCCTCTTCGGCCCGGCTTGCTTGAATCCTGATGGAGCAGTGAGAAAGGGACTCATGTCTGAGTATACCCTGCCACACCTATAGTGGCCAAAAACGATACAGAAAAGGGGGTGGTGATGAACAGAGTGTCTGAATTAAGCAGACAACTCTTACCCAGTCCAAAGATCAGGGCTTGATCCATCACCGTTATTTATCTCACTGCCCCATCCCAGCTCAGAACCTGGCTATATGCAAATTAGTCTGTCCCTGGCCCAGTGCATCATGGGAACAGGGCAGACCAAACTACCAAGCCAATTCTTCACCAGAAAGGAGACAAGCTACCGGGGACCGGTTTCTGGCATTTCAGCCTCTTCGGCCCGGCTTGCTTGAATCCTGATGGAGCAGTGAGAAAGGGACTCATGTCTGAGTTTACCCTGCCACACCTATAGTGGCCAAAAACGATACAGAAAAGGGGGTGGTGATGAACAGAGTGTCTGAATTAAGCAGACAACTCTTACCCAGTCCAAAGATCAGGGCTTGATCCATCACCGTTATTTATCTCACTGCCCCATCCCAGCTCAGAACCTGGCTATATGCAAATTAGTCTGTCCCTGGCCCAGTGCATCATGGGAACAGGGCAGACCAAACTACCAAGCCAATTCTTCACCAGAAAGGAGACAAGCTACCGGGGACCGGTTTCTGGCATGTCAGCCTCTTCGGCCCGGCTTGCTTGAATCCTGATGGAGCAGTGAGAAAGGGACTCATGTCTGAGTATACCCTGCCACACCTATAGTGGCCAAAAACGATACAGAAAAGGGGGTGGTGATGAACAGAGTGTCTGAATTAAGCAGACAACTCTTACCCAGTCCAAAGATCAGGGCTTGATCCATCACCGTTATTTATCTCACTGCCCCATCCCAGCTCAGAACCTGGCTATATGCAAATTAGTCTGTCCCTGGCCCAGTGCATCATGCGAACAGGGCAGACCAAACTACCAAGCCAATTCTTCACCAGAAAGGAGACAAGCTACCGGGGACCGGTTTCTGGCATTTCAGCCTCTTCGGCCCGGCTTGCTTGAATCCTGATGGAGCAGTGAGAAAGGGACTTGTAAGCAAAAACAATCCCACCCATTAATTCAGGCACTCTGTTCATCACCACCCCCTTTTCTGAATCATTTTGTCCACCATAAGCGTGGAAGGGTATACTCAGATGTGAGTCCCTTGCTCATTGCACCATCAGGATTCAAGCAAGCCGGGCCGACGACGCCTGAAATGGCAGAAACCGGTCCCCGGAAGCTTGTTTCCTTCCCAGTACAAGAATTGGCTTGGTAGTTTGGTTTGCCCTGTTCCCATCATGCACTGGGACAGGAACAGACTAATTTGCATATAGCCAAGTTCTGAGCTGGGATGGTGCAGTGAGCTAAAAAACGGTGATGGATCAAGCCCTGATCTTTGGACTGGGTAAGAGTGGTCTGCTTAATTCAGGCACTCTGTTCATCACCACCCCCTTTTCTGAATCATTTTGTCCACCATAAGCGTGGAAGGGTATACTCAGATGTGAGTCCCTTGCTCATTGCACCATCAGGTTTCAAGCAAGCCGGGCCGACGACGCCTGAAATGGCAGAAACCGGTCCCCGGAAGCTTGTTTCCTTCCCAGTACAAGAATTGGCTTGGTAGTTTGGTTTGCCCTGTTCCCATCATGCACTGGGACAGGAACAGACTAATTTTCATATAGCCAAGTTCTGAGCTGGGATGGTGCAGTGAGCTAAAAAACGGTGATGGATCAAGCCCTGATCTTTGGACTGGGTAAGAGTGGTCTGCTTAATTCAGGCACTCTGTTCATCACCACCCCCTTTTCTGAATCATTCAAAAAGCAGCAAAGGAATTGACAGAGAATCTGAAATATGAAAAGACATCTTTATTACATACAACAGTGAGGCTACGTCGCCCAGCCACGCCTAAAAGCGACTGAATGAGATAGCCTGCCTTCATGGACTCCGCACAGTCCTTTTATACAGTTTTTTATGCCTTAGGCACATATTTGAAATACATTCCCAGAACGTGCACACAGATGCAAAACCCACTTTCAAGATAAGTCCAGGCCATAAACAATGTCCACATAATTAATACATTCTTTAGCTGACAAGGCCGGATAACCCCAAAACAGTAAGATCACAGCCCATGGCATAAATAGCTCGTGGAGGCAGGAACAGGGACAGATGGAAGTAAGATAGGCAGGGTGTGTATGCGATGAAAAGGTTTATGGCATGTTGGGCCTTGATGCTATCTTGCTCGGCCACTGGGAGAGGAACTGACCAAACAGGCTCGGCCTGGGGCAATGGTTTCACCTGGTCCAGGTCAGGAAAAAGTCAATCAAGGTGTACGTGGCTTTTTGGGATCGAATTTAGCTGTGTGTTATAGCCTATGTAAAGGGCAACACACAACATGGCTGCTGTACACAAAATGGATGCCAAGGGTTCAAAACGAAAATGACAATTTCGAGGTGAAATTGTTACTGGAACATAACGAAAATGCTTGTACATAGTGTACTGGCCATTCTCGGTCTTTTGATATAAAAATCGTTATGTTACGACAAAGTTTATTACATGAGTCCAGAATTTAAAGTACCACAGACGCACCTTTTGCCCTTACATAGGCAATAACCTATACTCGCGCTAGTCTGGGTCCAGATCTATATTTTATAAAAATCCTCAAGATGTTACTGAAGCGTAATCCTATTACCTAGCGACTCTCTCGGGACAGGTCTCCCTACACACGCAGTAGCACAAAGGCCATATATGGCAGGACAAAAATAGGGAGTGCCTCTATCTGTAGTATGTGGTACAAGACCACACACCCAACAATAAGTGATGTTCAACTACTAACTGGTGTTGATGAAAACGGTACAAAAGGGATTTATCAGTAAACTCTGATCTCCTAACTATCCGTGTTCGGGTAACATCTGGAAAGATGAAAAGAAGTAGAAGTAGGAAAAGACATAGGTTTGGGAGGTGGGTGCAGATGTGATTTGGGCAGCAAAAACAATCCCACCCATAAAAGACAATGCCTGCTTAAAACACACTAGAAAACGCGTCATTAGGAACATAAGAACAAAGTAGTGACCGCTATTACAAATTAATCATAATTTTCCACAACCCTAAGCAAACGTACATCCTAAAATTATCTAGTACATTTTAGGTCTTCTTATGCATTTCTGTAATTCATTATATGTTCAAGTGAAACAGTGGTGACTCTCATTAATGCTCTGAGGTGAAAAGGGAATACTCTTTCACAGAAAATGGACGTTATTCTGCTTCTACTCAAGGGAATAGTACTTTAAAAAAGCTGCAAAAATTAGTTTCCAAACTCCAATTCTATACAAGCTCACAGAAAATACCCAGAGTCCGTCAAAGCCTCTGCTGGTAGGCTTCTACTGTCCATCAAATCCGCTTCCAGTGTCTTCTTCGCGTTGGGCCTCTTCATTCAGGCTCTTCATGTATCCGTTGGAGTGCCCTCCTGGCAAACACTCATAGCTCAATTACAAAGTCTCAATGTCTCAAGGCAGTGCACCAGTGTCTCTTCTTTGTGGCAGATACTACAGGTGATGCACCCTTCATTGATCAAGGGCACAAAGCATTTCATGCAGATCCAAGCACTACTGAGAAACAACCCAGCAAGATCAGCAGCACTTTCAGACTCCAACACTCATCAGAGTGTCAGAGGACGCTCAAGCTGCTCTCTCATGGGCACCGGAATGTAGTGTCTTTTTATCCTCGGGTGCACTGCCTTTCCGCTGGAGCAAAGGAAAAGAGGTGTGT
This sequence comes from Lissotriton helveticus, assembly GCF_964261635.1. Lineage (NCBI taxonomy): Eukaryota > Metazoa > Chordata > Amphibia > Caudata > Salamandridae > Lissotriton > Lissotriton helveticus. Next base: position 381,827,999 of record NC_136060.1, read on the forward strand.
GGAGGGCCAAAAACTTAGGCCAAGGGGATCAGGGGACCGCGCGCTGTCAGAGGTTCAAGCACATGACAGTTGAACAAACTGAACAAACTGGATGACAGCCCTGCCATCAACAACAGGGATCCTTCGCATCTTTGAAACCAGCTCCTCTTTTCATTTTCTGTTTACAACGCCTTCTGATGAAACAAATGGCTTGCTTGGGAGGTACCGTTGGGGGCACGCTGATGATCGCTGTCACGCTGATGATTGCTGTCACACTACTTGGTTGCAGGAATTGTAGAGCCAAGAAGTCTGTCTTTCATCTGTCACTGATGGAGAGTGTGCTTAGTCTCGATCACAGGTCTGCAGGGTATCACTCTTCCTTTGACTCTGGAAGATTCCCGCAGAACCTAGTGATATAGGAAATGTGACAACTGTTAGTTTCCTTCAAATCGAGCACAAAAACAGTTCATGGGTTTTGACAAGGGGACTGAAAGCAAGTGGCCTGCAATCTGCAAAGTAGTGGCCACACGCCATGGGACAATGTTGGTCTAGAATGCACTGTCATTTTCAAAAAGCAATTTCAAACATAAAGGCAGTAGGCAAACGGTGTCTCTGGGCTTTTCAATTGGGTTTCCGTGTCAGAGCATATCCTTCATCATCTAAGGGTAAATAACTACATGAAAATTCTATCTAAATGGATGTTTTTACATATCGTGGCATTGTCTAATGGTGCAAATACATATTTTCCTCAATGATTAAGTGCTCCTAAATTCCTTATCTAGAACATCTCAAATAGAGAAATGACAAAATACAGATTATCAAGGACATGAAGAAAAATCCCTTTAAAAATGTGCATTAAGTGCACTATGCAATACAAAGGCTAATGATCAAATGTGCAGACAACAAGACCAGAACTGGAGAGTCCCGCTATTTGCATGATTAAAACATATCTGATCCCACCACAAATTAAAGCAGCAGGAATAAAAGAGAACTGAGGAATTAAAATAGACATTGAAGATTCGTCATGTTAAAAAGGTAAACTTAAGATATTTTATCTCCTATTGAGATGGAAAACGTGTCTTACTATAACATTGGGTCAGTTAACCAGCCTGTCACTACCCCGACGATCAGTCTGAAGAAAAAACATTTTACATAACATGGGGGATCCCTGATACATCACTCTAGTCTAAAAGTGTGCGCATAAACAATACACCCATAATAATAAATGGGCTGACTGGTGAAAGGAATATGGAAAAGGGAAATGGAAATAGGACACAACTAAAATCCCCAATAACTAAGCATGATGCGGCATCGGTCAGGGGAGAAACAACAAAAGAAAAATCTATAGGAAGAACAAAAATTCTTGGGTGATAGTCAAGTTTGTGACATAATACCAAAAAGCATGGACACAAAAGTCACAAATAGTGCAGAAATTTGGACTCTACCACGCCCTTACACCATATACGGTAATGTCAGTTAATGGTCCAGTTCCTTCTGCAGGGAAAAAATGAAAAGTTTAGGTCACCTTTAACAAGAGCCACAAATCCATAATTTCATCCTTCGGTCCAATCAAGGATACATAAATTTAGAATTACCTGGTCCATAAGGGAGAGGGCAATATCATGACTCATGTATATCTCTTTTATTTTACTTCAATACTATTATGGCCAAATTTTGACATACACTGGTGAGGTGTTGTCTATTCGTGTCCACAGCATGCAAACATCATGTCTGTGAAATTTAGTATCAACACAAATTGTACCCAATTATTGTAAAAGTGACACATATCGTCATACATGCCTCCTTGCAATAAAGGCAAACTTGTAATAATTTCTTAAGTAGCAACATAAAACACAACCAACATATACCAAGCCATCAAATATACATGCAGTATAGCAAGCACAAAAAGGCATGGACAAATCACAATAACATAAGCAGTGACGCATGTATTCATGCAGCCCAAAACCCATCAATGCAGGCCTGCTTAATTTGTCAGGTTTAGAATCAAAAATCAAAATTGCACACTTTCATTTAATCTCAAAATGTACACTTTCACTTACTCCCACCCTTTTGACAGATCATCACCAGCACTGGAGATTGAACTGTCAAATAAAACTTACAGTATCGACCAGCAGGAACGATTCATAAAGGGGAAAATGCTAAATCATGAAAAAACACGAACATTTCCTTGCAAAGAAGTCATAATAAAAACCCATCTCTTTTCAACATACTGCTGACTTGCCATAACATACAAAATACCAACTGTAATTAACCATCTTCCAAAAACATACTAATTCCAACTTCTCAAGAAGCAGAGCTCATTCACAGACACTCTACATCCCCTGCGCCAAAATGCCCTGAGGTCCGAAAGGCCCTCAGCAGAACATCTCGTTTCACTTACTCCTAACCCCCACCTCACTGACCTTCAGGTCAAACTCTGCCTGACATACTCTGTGCGTCCCTTGACCACCCTCCTATTCGTCCCTGGAGCTGACAAATGCAAAAACTGTCCCACTCTTTTTAACCCTCCAATAATCAACCCTATTGAAAAACACATGTTATAAATGACTTCTTTTAGTGGCTAAAATTCGTTTATGCTTATATTATTAAAACATTCGCCCGGGGGCAAGATGGCGGTCTGTCCTTAGACCGTGCTTGCAGCAAAGTGTGTGAGCTCCGCTCCGCTTACTCGTTTTTGGAAACCGGCGCACGGAAGGCAATTACGAGGGTCAGATGGCTCACTCTAACAAACGCATGATTACCTAGCTAGCACTGACACTCTGCATTCGGGGGATTTGACAGTATTTGGCGCCTATGCTTACCTTCGAGCTTTACGGAGATTTCGAGCGGCTCTCATCTCCTTTGGGACCGGAAGCTTCACTCAGCTTCACTGCAACATCGCGATCACTCCTTCTGGCTCTCTCTCCCACAGCTGCCGTCTGTCCCTCGAGCGCGGAGCTGCAGGAGCTGCAGGTCGGGGTTTTTCCTCAGGGAGCAAGTTCGACTACAGAGCAGCGATATTGTCTCAGCTTGTGGAATAACATTGTATCAAGTCCTGTTACATACAGCGAATGCGAAACAGAGGAAGATAGATCTAGTGGGCTTTCTACAGTGCTTTTTACTAAAGAACAGAGGGGGAAGAAAATCGACCTGCACTCAGCTAAAGAAATGCCAGCAAAATCATCAGCGTCTGCTGCAGCAACGAGAGCAAGGGTAGCCAAAGCCGCTAGAATTTTGCGCAAAGAAGCTGAGCGACAACAACATGAGCAGCAGGAACAGCTAGAGGGACCTGACAGAAGAACATCCTCACTGTCTAACACGGGTAAAACTAAGACAAGAAGCCAGCAGGCATTATCCGATTCTACAGCAAGACAGGAGCTTCATGCTACTCGCAGGAAATTAAACTCAACTGGGGGCACAGTTCTTGACCTATTTCTCAAAAAGGTACCTCCTAGCGGTTCCAACAAGCCAGCTTTGATGAATGAGACCCTCCCTTTACCTCCTTCTACTACTCTCAATAACGTAGATGCTGAATCAGGACAGCCAATTACGGAGACATGTAATACACCTGAGTCGCAGCACCCTGCTGTTAACATCGAAACTGTAAGTAACATTAATGAACGTATTCAGACCTCTGCGCCATGTGTTTCTGAGGTGCCGGCCAGCATCAGCCACGTTTCAGCGCCTACACGACAAACTATGTCTTTTTCTGGAATAGGGGGGAACATTTTGGGGGTGCAACTAGATTCAACCTTACTTTTGCATGGCATGGCTCAATCTAGCCAGGAGACCCCTAGCGAAGTTCTAACTGAGCATTCAAGTACAGCTACTCCCCCTATACTACAACCAGCTGTCTCTAGGGACCTAGAAGTGGTAGAGGAGAGCCATATATTGACTCAAACACTGACTCAAAAGACGGTAGGGAAAGGTATATCGAAGAGTCAGGCTTCTGAGGAGAAGGAGAAGGAATCTACTGAATTTTTTTCATTCTCTGATGAAAATGGCCCAAATGTATTGGCGGAGTGGTCAGACGATACTGACTCGTTGGAAGGTCTTGAGGATTCTGATCTACAGTTTAGCTCATATGATGAAAGTTCAGAAGAGCAAGATACTAATGTCAATACGATTAGAGCCAAATCTAAAATTATTACCAGAATACAGGAAAAGGGCGCCAAGGATATACAGACAGCCCCTGACTCATCTCCGCAGCCAGCTACAACATCCAATCCCCCAGTAAGCTCAGAGATTTCTCAGTCAGCTGTAGAGACTATATTGCAAGCCATAGCGGCTCATAGAGAAGAGGCTGCACAAGACAGTAAAAAGTCAAGAGCTGCACTTCGGAAAATGCAAGGAGTGGTCAGAAAGCTATCTAAATCCTGTAATCTAATAGGTGAGAGAGTCACCGAGATGGAAGCCAGGGTCATGTCCAATGAAAAAGAAACTTCCTTGAATGCCGAACGTGTGAAGCTTCAAGATGCTGAACTAGTCGATATTAAATGGAAGCTGGAGGAATTTGAAAACCGGCAACGACGCAACAATCTTCGCATTTTAGGTGTCCCAGAGAAACTTGAAGGGGGTGATACTAGAGCATTCGTGGTTAAGCTATTAGAAGACTCTATCCCTTCACTCAAAGATTGGAATCTGAATGTAGAGGTTCAACGAGCTCACCGGATGCCTTTTAATATTCCAACAAAACCTAGCGTATACCCTAGAGCCATATTGGTCTATTTTGGTAACTTCTTAGTGAGGCAGATTATAGCTGAGAAGGCTAGGCCTGATCACAAGATTCAATACAATGATTTTGCATATTTTTCAAGACCAGATTTCTGTCATGTAACGGTGGAAAGACGTTGGCAATTAAGATCTCTGATCAAACCATTTCAGGACAAAGGTGCACAAGCATATCTTAATAACCCTGCAAAGTTAAAAATTGTATATGGTGGTGTTACTAAATTTTTTGTGTCAGAGATCAAAGCAAAAACTTACCTAGATCAGATGTAATAATATGCCTATTAGACTATGAATGAAATTGGAAAAACTTTTCTGCTTAATTAATGGCTTTACTCCCCCATATACATTTAAGTGATATGCCATATTTGGCATTATTTGTATTATTATTATTGTGGGAGTATCTCAAGTTCTTTATATTGTATTGATATAGACTAACGTTTTTTTTTCTATTCTTGACTTCTCCTTTTTCAATCCTTCTTTTTCACTCATTAGTTTCTCTCTTTATATCTTTTTCTATTCCTTCTTATCCTTCCTATATAATGTTTACTTTTTTAAAGTGGTCGCTCACGCACAATGCTGCACTCACATCACTCAGACTCTGGTTGAGTCTGGTTGCCCACTGAATTGGGGGGGGGACCTAAGAGGGAGGGGGGTTGGGTGGACAGGGGTGGGTAAGGGCAAAGGTGGGTCACCTTGGGGGGTGAAAACAACAAAAGAAAAAAAAGAACCAGTTTTTTTTGCAGAGGAAATTTGTAAAAAGAGATTAAACAGCATATTAGCCGAATTAGAATATTATTTGCTTGAGGCACTGCGACAATCTTTTTCTATTAATAATGGGTAGATTAAAAATCCAGACTTGGAATGTCGGAGGCTTATTAACCGGAGATAAACGAAGACGAATGACTGAATTGCTCAAATTGGCTCCAGTAGACATACTTTGTCTTCAGGAAACGCATTTGCCATGGGACAAAAAATCATGGTTGAATATTAATGGGTATAATTTATTAGCGGTCTCCACACAGACTTCAAATATAAGGGGGGTGGCAATACTTGGAAAAAAAAATTTGGGGTTAAGTGTGCGACATCTATCAGACTCCCATGGCAGATGGGTTATTGCTAAACTGGCCTGTGGTATAAACATCTGTACAGTCTATGGCTCAAATCTAGACGATTCCACAATTTTTGAAGAATTAGAGACTGAGCTGCCTACATGGCAGGGCCCATTAATTCTATGTGGAGATTTCAATATCTCATTAATACCACCATTGTCTAATCTCCCCTCAAAAACAAAATATCAAGGACGTAAACCCAAAGTTTACAAAACCCTCAGTAGACTTATTAGTAATCTTGGGCTGACAGATTTGTGGTTACATAACAATCCACGTGATCAAGGTTCCACCTATTTCTCTCATCCACATCAAAAGCAGGTCCGTATTGATTATATTTTTGTAACCGCTGACCTTATTCCACTATCAACTATAAAAAGAATGCCAAGAATAATCTCAGATCATAATGCTTTAATTTGTGCAATTACATTTAATCCTTTTATTACTCAATATAGGTCTTGGTCATTTGACCGGAAACTACTATCCAACACTGAATTCATCTTGCATATTAAAAAATGGTCTGAGGAATTTTTCAACATTAATCGTTTTAGTGCTTCCAGAAATATAGTCTGGGATTCATATAAATCTGCTTTAAGAGGTGAGATCTCTAGTTTCCAACATGCAGCACGAAACAAAGCTAGAAAACTCTACGAAATAAAGTTAAACGAGTTAACGAAAGCTGAAATAGAACATACGTGTTTAATAGAGCAGAATAAAGAATCCCATAAACAATGGCTTCGGGTGGCGGTTTTGAAAGCTGAAAGGGGGGTCCCCGTAAGAAGGAGTTGTGTATTGTATGTTACATACACTGAAATTATTCCAAAAATTAACTGAAGCAGAAATTAAGGCAATTATCAGATTGGCATATATTATTTAATGACCAATACTACGTGATTGTCAAATGCAGTACACAGAACAGATAACTTGCAGGCCCCAAGGGGGGAGAAAGGAAGGGAGGGAAGGTAGTGCTCAAGGAAGTGTAGAAGGGTAATAACACAGTATAAAGAGGTAACAATACAAATTGACGCTGATAATCAAAAATTGATCAAAATACAAAAAGTCCCAATTCAGGACGACAAACTGTGGAACACATGTTTAAAATACAATTCAACGGTCACATCTAATTATTAGAGCATAAAGGGGTGTGCCGGAAAGACAAAATGAAGAAGACAGTCGACGTTTCGACCCCTATCTATAGGCCAATTGAAGTCCTTTCACGGGGTCTTCATCAGGACGTCATGCAAGGGGAAGGAAGGTGGAGCCATTCTATATAAAAGAGTATAAGGCAGGATTTAACTATAATTCACAATGAGGATAGAGAACATCCTATCTACAAGTTAGACACAAATGATTGTTATTATATCTGATTTACCATGGTTGCAGACCCAGCAGGGTTCAATACATGAACAGAGGAACCACGCTGGACGTCATGGTCAGTCTGATGGAGTGGACGACTCAACTACAGAGGAGAACAAAGGTTCAGTAAGGAGATACTTGTTGTATTCTACAGTTAACTCCAAACAGGATGACAGCAGTTAAACTGAAAATACACATGTCAATGGTCCTATAGACCGGGACAACTTAAATATTAAAAACGTATTCCGAATGAGTACATCAAACCCAGGCTACATGGAAAGATAGTGATTGAAAACAGTACCTATAGGTCGCTGTGATTAAGAACATCAGGGGGTGGTTTGTGTGAAATCGGCTTCTACGCTTGATGTACCTTGGTTAATCAAAAAGATTGAATAATGATTACCAAGTACGTGGTTATAAATTAAATCAAATTCAATACATGACCATTTGATTGCGAACGGGTGGCAGGTAAGAATGTACTCACAATTTGAGGTACGTGATTCCACCGTCTATAATGGGGCAGAGACTGTGCGTGTGGCAGCACTTGGCTAGCATACACTATTGGACTAAGCTTTGATGAATGTTTCAAGTCAGACTCGTTACACCCTCATGCTTGAGATGTGCACGAGCTCTAGCTACTTTTGCAATGTTGACCGATTATGATTTGTTGATCAGGTTAAATTTGGTTAACGTTTACATAGATTACTTTCCATTACTGTAATTTATATCCCGCTATATTTGTCAATAATGTCATTATACAACAATGGTTTTTCCATTTACGACCTTTTGCGATAAGTGTCGCATGGAACCATGATAATTTGCCAGCACAACACCAAAAACAAATTTTACAGCATTGTTGTGGAAAATGGTTTTCAGCCTCTTGTACGAGAGCTGCACTATTTTTGCCGACATATATCCACCGACATTTTATAGTGGTTTTTGAATAGCTGTGTTATTCTGCCAATTCCAAGTACAGTCGCCAATACTCTGTATCCATATGGGATGAAGCTTAGAGGCTCCTGCAAGTAACTTTTCTATTTTGTTCTTACGGAGTTTTCAATTAGCTCCGCCCCAAACCCCGCGGCTCACACACTGCAGAGTTCGCGATCAGGACCCAAGTCGTTGCCGGTACGGTGCCTAAGTTGAAAGTACTTTGCAAGCTTACTGGGCCCTTTAACTCCTTAACATTCGAGTCCCGTTTTGAGGTAATCTACTTCCACTTCTAATTTTCCATAGATCTAAAATGTGAATTCTGACACGAAACCGACCCGAGTTTGCCGACGGTGTCATTTGCCTTCCTGATTCCACGGACAGGCGCCGCATCCACATAACCGCCGCTGTGAGCGTTCGAGCCTATTTGATCCGGTTTCTTTGTAAGTAAGCCTGTGATGCTACTGAGATTGATGGTAATGTGTATCCTTACCCTTGGGTGATTAAAACCTCCCTTGTTTACCAGGATGGAATACAATCTCTCATCCTGCCGTGATTGGTATTTTGGAACCACACGCACAGTCTCTGCCCCATTATAGACGGTGGAATCACGTACCTCAAATTGTGAGTACATTCTTACCTGCCACCCGTTCGCAATCAAATGGTCATGTATTGAATTTGATTTAATTTATAACCACGTACTTGGTAATCATTATTCAATCTTTTTGATTAACCAAGGTACATCAAGCGTAGAAGCCGATTTCACACAAACCACCCCCTGATGTTCTTAATCACAGCGACCTATAGGTACTGTTTTCAATCACTATCTTTCCATGTAGCCTGGGTTTGATGTACTCATTCGGAATACGTTTTTAATATTTAAGTTGTCCCGGTCTATAGGACCATTGACATGTGTATTTTCAGTTTAACTGCTGTCATCCTGTTTGGAGTTAACTGTAGAATACAACAAGTATCTCCTTACTGAATCTTTGTTCTCCTCTGTAGTTGAGTCGTCCACTCCATCAGACTGACCACGACGTCCAGCGTGGTTCCTCTGTTCATGTATTGAACCCTGCTGGGTCTGCAACCATGGTAAATCAGATATAATAACAATCATTTGTGTCTAACTTGTAGATAGGATGTTCTCTATCCTCATTGTGAATTATAGTTAAATCCTGCCTTATACTCTTTTATATAGAATGGCTCCACCTTCCTTCCCCTTGCATGACGTCCTGATGAAGACCCCGTGAAAGGACTTCAATTGGCCTATAGATAGGGGTCGAAACGTCGACTGTCTTCTTCATTTTGTCTTTCCGGCACACCCCTTTATGCTCTAATATTTAGATGTGACCGTTGAATTGTATTTTAAACATGTGTTCCACAGTTTGTCGTCCTGAATTGGGACTTTTTGTATTTTGATCAATTTTTGATTATCAGCGTCAATTTGTATTGTTACCTCTTTATACTGTGTTATTACCCTTCTACACTTCCTTGAGCACTACCTTCCCTCCCTTCCTTTCTCCCCCCTTGGGGCCTGCAAGTTATCTGTTCTGTGTACTGCATTTGACAATCACGTAGTATTGGTCATTAAATAATATATGCCAATCTGATAATTGCCTTAATTTCTGCTTCAGTTAATTTTTGGAATAATTTCAGTGTATGTAACATACAATACACAACTCCTTCTTACGGGGACCCCCCTTTTATATGTATCACATAGCGCCCAGGTCCCCGTGACTGCATGGGTTCAACCCCCCTCTTTGTAACGGGTTTTGAAAGCTGAGCTTAATACTGAACTAAGCCAAAAAGCCGCCCAAACTTATAGAGCGTATAGGAAGAAGGTTTACGAGACGGGTGAAAAAATAGGCAAACAACTGGCCCTTCGTACACGTCAAAAAAATGTGCATAATAATATTATTTCCATTGTAGAAGGTGGACGTACTTATGTTCAGTCTATAGATATTATTACCCAATTTCAACAGTATTATCAGAAATTATATTCTGAAGAAGGGAATAATTCCGAAAAAGATATAGATATGTTTTTGGCTGGCTTCCTTAACGATACGGCAACCACTAATTTGCTGGATGATGAGATGAGAGAGGTACTTGAAGCTGAGATTACTATTGATGAAGTTGTAGAAGCCTTATCACTTTTATCCTCGGGCAAAGCAGCAGGCCCCGATAAATTGCCAATCGAGATTTATAAGATTCTTAGCCCCATATTGAGCCCTTTATTACTAGACTTATTCCTAGGTGTACAGTATAATGGCATTCCCCCACCTTCTTGGGATGAGGCTAGTATTATAGTATTTCCCAAGAAGGGAAAATCGCCTGAACAGTTGACTTCGTATCGACCCATCTCATTGATAAATTCGGACTCCAAATTATACGCCAAAGTGATGGCTCTCAGACTCAGCAGGGTCATTGGGCATCTGGTTTCTCCGTGGCAGCATGGCTTCGTTCCGGGTAAGGGGACAACGGATCATATTCGTCGTGCTATCGCTCTATTCGATGCCATGTCGGTCACGGGGGATCAGATGTCTATGATCCTGCTTGACGCTGAGAAAGCCTTTGATCGTGTTTCATGGAGCTTTTTGTGGGTTGCCATGACACGTCTTAATTTCGGCCCTAAATTTCTAAAATCTATAAAATCTATGTACCACCAACCCAAAGCAAAAATCGTAATTTCAGGATTGGAATCAAATTCTATTAATATAACAAGAGGCACAAGACAAGGATGTCCGTGTTCTCCTTTACTTTTCGCCCTTTATATTAATCCCCTTATTTTAAAACTATTAGAAAATATTAACATAAAGCCGATTGTGTATAACCAGTATGAAACTAAAGTTCTAGCCTATGCTGATGACATCGCGGTATTAACATCTCACCCGATCGAAGCTCTACATGAAATCGAACTACTCTCTTTTCAATATGGCAAATATTCGGGCTATTCTCTGAATAGAGGAAAGACCATTGTGCTGTGCACAGACAACACTATATGCTTAGATTCAAGAAGAGCAAATACTGCGACATATCTGGGTGTGATTTTATCCGCCGATATAAAGATATTAGTCAGAAATAATTTTGATCCTCTAATAGATAAAATTAGGATTGACTTGGATAGGGTAAATGGTTTGCATCTCTCCATTATAGGTAGAGTGAATTATTTAAAGATGAATATACTACCAAAATGCTTGTATCTTTTTCGCTCCATTCCTTTACATATAGATTCTAACATAATTAAATTAATTAATAAACTTACCTCCAAATTTGTGTGGCAAAATGGGAAGATCAGACGATCTCTACTTTACCTATCCACTCCGCTCAACAGAGGTGGGCTTACCGCTCCGAATACTATTCTATACTATTGGGCAGCCTTTTTAAAACACCTAAAACCAATGATTCTAGGAACACCCTTAGCCTTGGACACTATTAACATCACTATTCCCACAATCTATGAACTAATGCTAGGGCAAGAAGCGAATGGTTTGTTATTAAGAAAAACTGAAAAAGCCCATTATAATCAATTTAAGGGTGAGATCATTAAAAGCGCCTGGCTGATTTGGAATCAGATACTTAAACATACAAAGATTGGCAAACTCAACCGATATTCGCCCATATTCCATTCGACCATTACTTCTGATCTTGATTTTGAATATACAGCTAAGAAATGGTACAATCTAGGCATAAAAACAATCAACGAAGTTTGGATAAATGGCCCACAAACTACATTTCAAGATGTTAAAATAAGATTTGGTCTCCCAGAAGGTGATTTTCTTAAATTTGCACAACTACAAGCAAAATTAAAAGCTAAAAAAGATGTTATTAATCTACAAAAGAACGATTTAATAGAAGCATGCTATCTTGCAAAAACTAGGATAGGAACGTTATATAATATTCTATTAACTAATATCAACGATGATGTCGAGAAAATAGAAAGTAAATGGACGGTAAAATTAAACAACCCAGATATCGATATAGATAAAACGCTTGAAATGAGCAATAAACTATTTATGGCTAGTAATCTAAGGGCACAACTGTACAAAACCATTTATGATTTATATTTTACCCCTGCTAAACTTTTTGCATGGGGGAAAGGGGAAAACGACCTATGCCCACGTTGCTCACAAGGTCCAGCGACGTTAATTCACCTCTTTAGTAGCTGCCCCGAGCTACGTATATTAAAAAATATGATTGCAACATTTTGGGAGAAAGTCTTCCATCACAAACTTCCAGAGTCTGATACTTTGTATGTGCTGGGATATGACAGCTCGCTAAAACTAAGTAAATCTGAACAAAAACTGTTATTTGTAGGTACAGCTGTATTGAGACTAATCTTGTCTGCGCGCTGGAAGGACACTCTCCCTCCTACTTTCCAAATGTGGCTAGCTCGATTTCTTGCTGTTTTTTCTTTTGAATCTGCTATATATGCAACTAGAGGAATCAAAACAAAATTACGTGGTAAAGAACTGTGGCACCCTATTTCAATATGGAAAGAAGGGCTCTGTCCTAGCGGAATTGGCTGATGGAAATGTACAGTTTCATATGTATTAGTTGGTATTTGTTCTTTTCCTTTGAATTTAATTGTAAATAATGGATGTATCATATTTATTTTGTACTTTGTACTATCCTCTGCTAAAATGCTGGTTCTCAATAAAAAAAAAAAAAAAAAAAAAAAAATATTATTAAAACATTCACTGTGAAGAATTTGCTGAGCACAACAACACAACATACCAGCTTAAAACAACTGCTTGTTACCACCCTATGCAATTATACTCATTTCATCAATCCTAAACATGAATGCCAAGTAGGCCCTGCCAAAGCTAGAACCTTCAATCCTGATAATAAACAAAACCCGTGCATCATTCACATTGGCTCACTGAGGCAGCATAGCACCCCAAATAAGAATAACTGGCAAACTTATATGATACCTAAATGTATGTATTTACTAAAGCCTAAGACACTGTGAAAGTTACTCTAATGGCAAGAATGCCTCTTTAAATAGTCTAATTTACCCATCTTCGACTTTGGAATTTAGGGAACTTAAAAGTTAATATCCTATGATTGCTTTACATATTAATCATCCTCAGAATGTCCTTTACACATGACAGAGGTTGAACATTGGGCATCTCTCATGTAAATCCTAGAAAAAAAAGATCTTTTACGCCTGCGCCAAGCGAAAACCAACATGCAATTTCCCTAATTATTCAGTAACACATAACTTAAATCAAATTTTAATGCTAGGGGGTCATAGCATGAGTACTAAGCTTTATGAATATCAAAAAACGATATTGAAAAGCACTTATTTTTTTCAGATAATTTTTTCCATAATTAATAATTTTTCTTTCAAAGAAACCAATTATCTTTTTATGAGGTACGTTGCATCCCTTGCCTATAATTTTAGACGAGTTCATTTATGCGCCGAAACACAAAAACCTAACTTTAAAGATGACATTTTCCTGCGTCACATTTCTGCGCCACTTTCATTTAAATGGACGGTTATGCAAAGTTCCACCCATCTTTAACTGGGAAAGTGCTGGCTGAATGAACCTTCCTATCAAATGTACTGCAGCTGAAAGACTTGCCTGTAAACATCTAATACAGTGCAATTTAAGAAAAAATGCTGTAAATGTATTTATTTTTGCAAAAATAGACAATTTCGTTTTTTCCTTTTGGGGCCTGATTTATATCCATTGGATGTTTTTCCTAATTTTATCCTTTTTAAGCGTGTAACGGCAGTTTTGTATGCGGGCATATACTAATGCATGTAGGTACAAAAAATGTTATAAATTCGTTTCTCTATAAAACACACAATTTATTTTTGAGGCCTTTCATATTCCTAGTAAATACGAATTTTAACTTTATCTAATTTCAATCCTTTAACATTTTGCACATATGCGTTTTGCTTAATTTATAAATTAAATAGCAACATATAGCGATTTTAGCATGTCGCATGGTAAACTGCTGCATTGTTTATGTAATTTTCGACCTAATATTAATTAATCCAACATTTCACTCAACAAACTGAAAAACATCAAAACTCTTAATACACACATGAGCTCATTTCAAACAGAAACAGAAAGTGTTCAAAACATTCAGGACACACAATACAGCGCTTTTAGGCATTATGTTTCATAAATTCGCGCCAACGCTATTCACAACAGAAGTTACAGTAACGACAAAAACCACATTTAAACACACATGGAACCCACAGGTCAATACATAGGACGGAAACAGGACAGCCCAGACTGTACTCAAAACCCAACCATTGTAGCTGTAACCATATTTACAAGAAACACTTCTCAATAGTGTTCAAAAAGACTGCATAAACAGCGCAACAGACCACTGTATGTGCAAGAAACCAAAAAATACACTCAATACACTAGCTTTAGGTGGCAGAACACCAAAAATCGTTTTGCATGTAAAATTGCCCAGAGCAAAGGATCCTTGTTTTGCATTATGTCATATTTTAATTCCCTGGGGATACAAAATCACCAAGGAAGAAATATGTTTGTATATCTAAACCTATTTAGATATTCCCTAATGGAAACCGGCAAATTCAAACGTATACCAAAGTTGGCCAACACAAATCTCCAAAAAATGCTAAGATCAGGCATCCTATATCCCACTAATCTAGCTTCTAAACTTCGAAGGGTTATCTCTATCGATACACTCGTAAATTTACAAGACCCTTGGTTATTGAAAATTGCAATGTTCAAATAATCTTAAGCGCAATACCAAAGTACTACGTAATGGGCGCGACCCACAAATACTTACCAAAATACCAAAGAACTAAGGAGTGGGCGCGACCCACAAAACTAAGGAATGGGCGCGACCCACAAATACTTCAACTGGAGCAGATGGAGAAAAGTCTCTTCATATCCGCCTACACAAATTGCAATTCGCATATCCAAACCTATACAAACCTATCAAAGCTATAGCAAACAAATAGTTGTCCAAATTCTAACTGCCAATTCCCAACCGTCCCAACAGTCTCTTTTAAAATACTTACGCTACAAAAAGAAAGGGTTTCTCAATCAAGAGTGGCATCTTTTGGAGATTCTGAGTCAGAAAAAATCAAAAACATACTGAGCCGCAAAGACAGAGAATCCCCCAGAACCTCTGTGCACAGAGTACCTTTTTTAGTAGATTTCTGTCTTGCCTTCCCCAGCAGTTTTCCATCCTTCTGACACAGTTACTCCTCAGATAGCCACTGGATGATCGAGCCGCGAGTTGGGCGCCATTTGTGGTTCTCGAAAATCCACATACTCCTACTCAGGGGTCTTACCAATAGGTAGTCCATTCAAAAAGCAGCAAAGGAATTGACAGAGAATCTGAAATATGAAAAGACATCTTTATTACATACAACAGTGAGGCTACGTCGCCCAGCCACGCCTAAAAGCGACTGAATGAGATAGCCTGCCTTCATGGACTCCGCACAGTCCTTTTATACAGTTTTTTATGCCTTAGGCACATATTTGAAATACATTCCCAGAACGTGCACACAGATGCAAAACCCACTTTCAAGATAAGTCCAGGCCATAAACAATGTCCACATAATGAATACATTCTTTAGCTGACAAGGCCGGATAACACCAAAACAGTAAGATCACAGCCCATGGCATAAATAGCTCGTGGAGGCAGGAACAGGGACAGATGGAAGTAAGATAGGCAGGGTGTGTATGCGATGAAAAGGTTTATGGCATGTTGGGCCTTGATGCTATCTTGCTCGGCCACTGGGAGAGGAACTGACCAAACAGGCTCGGCCTGGGGCAATGGTTTCACCTGGTCCAGGTCAGGAAAAAGTCAATCAAGGTGTACGTGGCTTTTTGGGATCAAATTTAGCTGTGTGTTATAGCCTATGTAAAGGGCAACACACAACATGGCTGCTGTACACAAAATGGATGCCAAGGGTTCAAAACGAAAATGACAATTTCGAGGTGAAATTGTTACTGGAACATAACGAAAATGCTTGTACATAGTGTACTGGCCATTCTCGGTCTTTTGATATAAAAATCGTTATGTTACGACAAAGTTTATTACATGAGTCCAGAATTTAAAGTACCACAATCCTGCTAAAGGGGGCTGCACTACTGACTAGGTCCCTCCCCTGGGTGGGACCAGGAAGGGGGGTGGCTACACCCCCTATCCTTTGTCCGGTTTCCCGCCAGAGCTGGGGCAGGGATGCCCCAGCAACTGGTTTGAACCGGTGTATGCACAGGACACCTTGTGTGCCCCGGGCATGTCTCATTCCTTTCAGGCCTATCCTACCCAATACACAAAATCCTGTCTGGGGTGGTGCTAGCACCTCCCAAGGCAGGAAACCCTTTGTCCAGGACTCCCAGCAGCAGGAGGTCAGACTTGTGTCTGTGGTGGCAGCATCCATTTTGTGATGCCAATGCTCGAGGTAACTTTAACCGGGTTCTCAGTTACAATTATGTCGTGTCCCTCTAGAAGGGTGGAATGCTACCCACGTCGCCAGAATTGGCGAGGGGGTAGTATTCCAATTCGTATGACACCTTACTCGACATGTTTTGATAATGTTATACCAGAGTTAGCATTTAACCGCGAGGATTATAATGCACTTAAGAGTATATGGTATAGCGTTATCATGGAACAGCTATAAGGACTTGGTTCCGCAAGCTGCAAACTGGCTCAGCTCATGCCAGAGCACCATCTCACATAATTCCAAGCACTCTGCCTTCAGGATTGATAAGGCCTTCCATAGGAGTGACTGATAGGAATATATGTGTCCATTTTAGGTTTAGATATAGGTATACTATATCTACAGCAAAGGGTGTTTACACCACCTTGCCCCAGCTGTCGTGCAGCCAGTTGTGTCAGTTTTGGATGGCCAGCCAGGGGTGGCATAATACATGCTGCAGCCCCTGGTAGGCCCTGGGTACACCTATGCCCTGGGTACCTAAGATACACTGTACAGGGACTGATAAGGTGACTCAGTATCCAATTAGATATGTACTTATGGTACATGGAGTCCATTTTAACAGAGAGAGCTGGAAGCCTGGGGTCCTGAATAGCAGGATCCCAGGTCAACTAAGTCGAAAACCAGCAAAACACTAGGCAAAAAGTTGGGGGTAACCATAGTCAGATATCCACCTTCCTACAGAAGCCTTCTTACCGAGGACGAGATTCCTCCAGAAAGCAATGAGACGCACCACCTGCCGCCGCCTCTGCCCATCCCAAGGTCAAAAGTTGGAGGGAGAATATCCCATTTCTTCTCAAATTGGTCCAAAATTACTACGGACAGGTGGGTCCTGGATGTAGTGGCCTGGGGCCACGCTCTAGAATTCGTCAAAACCCCTACAAATTCGCCTCCAAAGGGTCCACCACCAGCTCACCTCAAGGAGCTGTTCTCCCAGATAAATGTTATGATTCGGAAAGGAGCAATCGAAAAAGTTCCCCAATTGCAAAAACGAAGTGGGTTCTATTCGAGGTTCTTTCTCATACGCAAGAAGTCAGGAGAATGGCGCCCTATCCTCGACCTGCGTGCCCTCAACAAATACCTCAAAAATTAACCTTCCGAATGTTAACACTTCAAGAAATCCTCCAGCTTCTTTCCAAAGGGGATCACATGGCCACCCTCGACCTTCAGGATGCTTATTTTCATGTACCGATCCTTCCCAGGCACAGGAAGTTCTTAAGATTCAGGGTGGCTGGCAGGGATTTTCAATTCAGGGTTCTCCCATTTGGACTTCATTCAGTGCCCCATGTGTTCACAAAAATGTTAGCTCCAGTAGCGGCGCATCTTCGCCTGGTAGGCATTCCAATTTTTCCGTACTTGGACGATTGCCTTATCAAGGCCAATTCTTTAGGAGCAGCAAGAGTACATGTCCAAAGATGCCTGACTCTATTCCAATCTCTGTGTCTCTCAGTCAATCTAAAAAAATCCCATCTAACTCCGTCACAAAGAAAATAGTTTCTGGGAGCCACACTAGACACTCGGCTCACTCAGGCTTTCGTCTCAAAAGAAAGGCAGCTCAAGATTTGCAAGATGGCTCTCCTCTTACAACAAAGAGAGTACGTTTCAGTTTGAATGTTCAAATCCTTTCTAGGGATGATCTCATCCTGCATCCCTCTGATACCCAACTGTCGTTTCCGAATGAGACCTTTACAAGAGGAACTCAGCCTCCAATGGGTGCAGGTTTCGTGGTCGTTCGACGACAGGATCAGCATAACTTACCGTATGAGAGAAACCTTTCACTGGTGGATTCAAAAGGAAAACTTGCAAGAAGGATGTACATTCCTGACGGAAGTGCCAAGTTATACCATCACTACGGATGGTTCCCTCGAGGGATGGGGACCACACCTTCAGGGAATGACTGTCAACAGAAGGTGGAATACACAGCAAAAGAAATGGCACATAAATCTGCTAGAGCTGAGAGCTATTTTTCTGGCCTTGAAGTCCTTACGAACAGTAATAAAGGGGTCCACAGTTCTAGTTAGAACAGACAATACAACAAGTATGCATTACTTAAACAAGCAAGGGGGTTCAAAATCGTCCCTTCTTTCTCAGCAAGCCCAGGAGATTTGGGATTGGGCTCTGGATCACAAGATAAACCTTTTAGCTGTTCACGTCCCAGGAATATCCAATGTGCTAGCGGATTCTCTCAGCAGATCTGCAATATCCAATCACGAATGGGAGATCCATCAACCGACTCTGGAACGAGTCTTCCGGGAGTGGGGTCAACCCAACCTGGACTTGTTTGCAACGACCCAGAATCGGAAATGCTCACACTTTGCAAGGTGGATTCCCCACAGGGACTCATGCGGGGATGCGCTTTCGATGAACTGGTCTCAGATATATGCATACGCCTTTCCTCTGATTCCTTTGGTTCCCAGAGTCATCCGGAAAATGAAGAGGCAGCCGTGTCGCCTCATTCTCATTGCGCCCAGGTGGCTTCGCCAATATTGGTTCACCGAGCTTCTACTCCTCTCGGAGTGCGATACCATTCAGCTTCCATCAATACCGAATCTTCTGACAATGCAAGGAGGCCAAATTTGTCACCGGGACCCAGCTTCCTTGAAATTAGCAGCTTGGCTCCTCAACACGTTGAATTCGCCCATCTAGATATCTCTGAGGATTGCCAAGAGGTTTTGGCCAATGCTAGAGCGCCTGCCACTTTTAAGACATACAAACTTAAATGGAAAAGGTTCTGTACTTGGTGTCACTCTGCCAATCTACACCCAATTTATGCTAAACCAGAACAGATCTTGCCGTTCTTTCTTCATTTGACTAGATCAGGCTTATCTCATTCCACACTGAAGGTGTTTTTGGCAGCCATTTCCAGATTCCGTCAAGATGGCTCTACATCTCATTATACTGCTAGAATAATCCAACAATTCTTTAAAGGTCTATTCCAAATGTTTCCTCCTATTTGACGTCCACCTCCATCTTGGTACTTAAACGTGGTGCTTGCCCAGCTCATGCGGCACCCCTTTGAACCTATTCACAAAGTGGATCTCAAGTTCCTTTCCTGGAAAGTTTCGCTACTTCTGGCACTGACGTTGGCTTGCAGGGTCAGCGACATTCAGGCATTTACCATCAAGTCTCCTTTTTTACAATTCACTTCAAATTCAGTGGTGCTTCGTACCAATCCAAGTTACATGCCTAAAGTTCCCTCTGACTTTCATCTTAATAAGCCAGGGATTCTAAAGAAATTTTTTCCTAATCCGCAAACAGCGGCAGAAAAAGCTGTGCATTCCCTAGACATCAGGAGATGTCTTAAATTCTATCTTCAACGGACTGCAACATTACGAAAGACAGATCAGTTATTTGTAGCATACGGAAGGCTACGTCAGGGATATGCTGTATTCAAGCAGACCATATCCCGCTGGGTGTCCTCAGCAATCAGTCTGTGTCATCAACAAGCGGAAAGACCTCTACAATCTTTGCCAAGGGCACATTCTACAAGAGCAATCTCTTCTTCCACAGCTCTGTTCGCTGGTGTGCCTCTCCATCAGATCTGCAGAGTGGCAACTTGGTCCAGCAGGCATACGTTCACCAGGTATTACTGTTTGGATGCTGCAAGTGATGCAGATTCTTCAGTGGGACGAGTAGTTCTTCACAATCTTTTCAAATAAGGTGAGCCTCTGTTCTCCCTTCTCCTCTATGCTCTTTTAGACGCTTATTTTACATGTTATTCTCTTTGCAAAGTATGCGTATGTACTATAATACAAGGAGCATCTATGAGCATTATGATTTGTACTGCTATCTACTCTGATTCAGGCATGTGAAGCTATGAAAGACACCCCAATACTGGAGAAGAACAATAGTTACTCACCTGTAATCTGTGGTTCTCCAGTATTGGTGTCTTTCATATATTCACATGCACCCGCCCACCTCCCCTCAGAGGCTCACCGGGCGATTATGTTGGCTTCACTCCTGTGCGAGAAAATCTGAGAGCCCGAGTCTCTGGGGAGAACATTCTGGTGGGTGCTGTCGCCTGATTGGCTGCAGTTTGGTCTATACAAAATGACTAGGATAGTCATGAGTGTGGAAGTTTGTCTTTGTAGCTTAGGGCTACTTTACTGCCTGGTTGGTTATTACCAAGGTTTTTTGGTTATTATATGCATATTATTGCTTTTCTATGTACCGTGGGACTCCCACTCTGACAACGGGGAATGATTCAGGCATGTGAATCTATGAAAGACACCAATACTGGAGAACCACAGATTACAGGTAAGTAACTATTGTTCTTTTTTTACTCATACTGGTTTGTTCGGATATAAGTGACAGAGTTTTGGAGTATCTTCGGCTGCTGAGATATTTCAGGATGTTATTTGTTTAGTAATCCAACCTCTTACACATGCTTTCACTTACAATGACAACATGCTGTTTTGGGGGAAAATACAATAAGAACACAACAAAGCCCTTACCCAAGTGTGCCAGTTACGTGCTGATGCAGGTCTCACTCTGACTGCAGCAAAGTGTGAGTTTCACCAAACCAAACGTAGATGTTTTGGGTACATATTCTCTGATGGGGGAATGACTCCAGATCCCAACATTGTGCAAGCACTATCATCAATTTGCTGCCCCCAGAATGTTACCATGAACATTTGCTACAGTGAGTTCCCCTTTAAGAGACTTGACAAAGCAAAATGTCCAATTTCAGTGGTTACCTGAATGTCACCAGAGTTTCAAAGAAATAAAACATGCAATTGTGAATGCAAATTAAATGGACTACTTCAAACCCAAGTTACATACTAAAATAACATTTTCTATGAGCCTGGTGAGCTGGGGGCAATTCTTGTTCAACACAATGGCCACCCAATGCTCAGACACACATTGCGGCCTATGCCAGTCGAAGCCTATCAGAAACAGAATGTGCCTACTGTCAGCTGTAGAAGAGTCTGGCTGTGGTGTGGGCCTGCAAACATTTTCATGTATTCCTCTGTAAAAACCATTTATCACAGATCACCAGGCCTGCTCACCATCGTTGGCAAACAGAAAAGTTATGATGACCCCTCACATTGTGAGGTGGGGTTAAGACTGCAAGAGTATGACTATATGATTGCATCCAAACCTGGGAAAGATCAAATCCAGCTTATTACTTTTCAGACGTTCCCCCACATCGTCACAGTTCAACATCCAGGACGGCTGAGGAATATCTCAATTTCAATGTGAGTTTCATCACACCATCAGCTCTGTCTGTGGAACAAATAAGTGTTGCCACCAACACAGGCACAGACAGGACCATCATCAAAGAACTCATTACAGCGTAATCATGGAAGAAAAGTACCCTGCCAATGATGTTGAATTCCAAAAGTTCAAAAATGAACAGGAAGAGCAAGCAGTTACCCAAGATGTAATAATATCAAGAGGCTCAAGAATTGTCATACCCGAGAGCCTAAGGCAGCAGGTCATCAAGTTGGCCCATGAAGGACATCACGGTATTGTAGTCGCCAAGACAGCCTTAAGGTATTGAGGGTGGTTCCCTCAACTGGATGAGCAAGTCGAGAAAGAGTTGTAGGTGAGCCACATTTGCAATTGTTTGTCCACCAAGTTGAAGCAGCACTAAGTGACAATGTCTGACCTTTCTGCCCATGCCTGGGAGTGAGTTGAAATTGACTTCATTGGGCCTCTAGGAATAGGACACCATCTCATGGTAGTCATTGGCCAATATTCTTGTTTTCCTTTGATGGAAATCTTGCCTTCGACAACCTATGACAAAGTCATGGAAAGGATTGATGATTTCTTTGCAACCTGGTGTATCCCGGAGATCCTCAAATCTGATAATGGCCTCTACTTTAATAACAAAGAGTACAAAGAATTTCTTGTCCGACTCAACGTCAAACACCAAAAGACTACACACTTCTGGCCCCAAACCAATGGTGTAGTTGAGCAATTCATGGGCAGCCTCAAGAGGGTAATTCAACGAGTGTCCTTGGAGGGAATCGATCTGAACCAGGCCATGTGCCAGGCCCTCCGAGCCTATCGATCAACTCCTCACTCCACAACTGGGGAGAATCCAGCCACTTTGCTATTTAGGAGAGCCATCAGAACAAAACTATCCCAACTGATTGATCAGTGAATACTGGCAAAGGGCAAGACACCAGTGCGACTCAGAAAAGAAAGATGAAAGAGCATGCAGATCAGCGCCATCATGCCCCAGAGACAGTCTTTGACAAAGGAGACTGGGTAATTGTTAAACAGAGACGAAAGCAGAAAATGGACACTCCGCTGCAGGTTGTGGTGTGCAAGGGACACATTGTGACAACAACACATCGTCCTGGAAAATTCACCACTTGAGACACATCACAGTTAAACCACCTACCTCAACACTTGTTTACTCCTGAAACTATGATTGAGGTGACCCCACCCGCAGGTCCGGCTCAAACGCCTGAGCCTGTGTTGCCATTGCCTGATCAGGGTGGACCTCGATCACCTCGGATCACTCGAACCAGCAGGCAAACACGAGCGACTCGCCGACTAATTGAGGAGATGTGACTTTTAATGATGTCTACCACTTTTTATTTAACAAAGGGGGAGATGTAGCATATTGATGTTATATGCACTGGGGCCCTTGTGGTTCTGGGGCGGACACTGATCAAGAACTATGTGATATGTGGGGAGGTGTTATGGTGTGGTTATGGGTAGTATGATGTAATGCACAGAGTGCGAGTGACTGCTGGAGAAAAAAGCCATGCTTAACCGCAGCTCCCATGTGGTGTAATCTATTTGCATTCTCCATGGCTGAGAAAGATGGTACAATGTGCAATCAATTTGAGGAAACAGAGGCAGGAGCCTCAGACAAAATATACAAGTGTGAGGCGCTTGCTCAAGATAGCAGATGGTTGTTGCTACTGCTGGTTCCTTTCTTTATTATGTTATCTATACTGGATTCAAGACAGGAGGAAAGAAATGTTGTAAACTACACCGAGAATTTGGCAGTATCTCCATTATTAATTAGAAACTGAATTAGAAGAAGGGATCTTTAGTTACATAATAAATGCAATTCTAACGTAACGGGACGCTATTAATTGATACGGCTTGGAGTTGCCCTGGCTGCAAGCAATTCAACAGGGTTTAAAAAGGCTTTACCTTTCTTGTTGTGACACTCAGAGCCAAGGCCCATGCATCCAAATTCAAACGAACCTTACACACACACACACACACACAACAACATTTATGAATCATAGCTGCCAAGTTTTCAGATTGTCTATGTGCGATGTTTCCATGATTTGCGTGCGCTTCTGAGTGACATTCAACGGCAAATAGGTGACACTTTCTTGCGAGTAAAACCAAGCAATGAAGTGCATGGAACACATACAATGTTCAGAAATCACACCCTTTGAGCAATGAGAAGTTCTAAAAATATATTGAAACTGCGGCAGAACCCTGAAATGGAAGATGAGTCCTTGCTTTTTTATTGAACACTAAAATGTCTGCATGGTTTGCGGCAGCCTGTCTTCTATTATGTGTAATTCAATTTTAAACAATGTAAGTATTCACAGAGCTTTTAGTCGTAGGCTGTGACCTCGTAGCGGAAGTCACTATTTCCCAATGCCAAATGAACAAGACTCAATTTTGTTTTACTGATCGCATTAAACAATAGAGATAATGAAGATTATTACTGCCTTTCGGGGGCCTTTCGGCTGGACGAATTGAGAGGCCTGGCTGACGGTAAAAAACCGAGCGCCCTGATTTTATTAGACCTCTCAGCGGCGTTCGATACCGTCAGCCATGCGTTGTTACTGGAAAGACTGAGTGATTTTGGCATCAAAGGCCTGGCTTTTAGATGGTTGCAGTCTTTTCTGTCAGGAAGGACACAAAGAATACAACTGGGAGAAGAAATCTCCGCAGTGGGAGAGTTAGAATGTGGGGTGCCCCAGGGCTCGGCCTTATCCCCACTGCTGTTTAATTTATACCTACAGCCGCTGATTGCCTCCCTGGCGAGTATGGGCTGCACAGTATACAATTATGCAGACGACACGCAGTTGCTGCTGAGTGTTGATAATACAAACACCGCCCAACTCCACACTCAGAATATCTTGAGACACACGGTCCAGTGGATGACAGGAAACCTCTTAAAAATCAATCCAGATAAGACTGAGGTCCTGGTGATTTCATCTGCCACCTCACCATGGTGCGACCTCTACTGGCCCGCAGAGCTAGGTCCAGCCCCAAAACCCAGCCTGAATGTGAAGAGCCTGGGGATCAAATTGGACTGCGACCTCACTATGGTCAACCAAATTTCCTCAGTAG
This sequence comes from Lissotriton helveticus, assembly GCF_964261635.1. Classification (NCBI taxonomy): domain Eukaryota; kingdom Metazoa; phylum Chordata; class Amphibia; order Caudata; family Salamandridae; genus Lissotriton; species Lissotriton helveticus. The sequence goes on from NC_136060.1 coordinate 381,852,827, forward strand.
TGGGTAGTTGTACTAATATTATCCGACAGCTGCGGAAATTAGTGCCTATCATCTCCCAATCTATGCTACGTTCTATCGTCGCAGCTACGGTGATCTCACGTATAGATTATGGAAATGCCCTCTACCTTGGCCTACCAAAAACCCTGACAAATAGGCTACAGGTGGTGATGAATGATGCTGCTCGTCTTATCTTCAGGCTGCCAAGACGTACTAAAGCATCCCCCCTGCTACAGAGTCTCCACTGGATCCCTATCAAGGAGCGAGTGGAATTTAAAAACCTGTGCATAGCCCATAAAGCCATTTATGGCATGGCGCCCGCATACATTAACGATCGTCTGGCAGTGTATAGCCCAAAGAGAGCTCTTAGATCCTCAAACTCTCAGCTACTGGTGTGCCCTCGTTACAAACTTGCCACCAAGGGAGGAAGAGCTTTTTCGGTGCTGGTTCCTCATCTGTGGAACACATTACCTGAGCCACTACGTAAGGAAGGAAACCTCCTACGTTTCAGAAAGGGGTTGAAAACGTTGCTATTTAGGAGAGCCCTTTGAGCCACTTAGGCTAAGTGGAGGCTTCTGTATTGTCAAAGTTGTTGTTTACCATCGAGTCCCAAGCGCTTAGAGGCCTGTAGGTGATTGAGCGCGTTATAAATCAAAAATAACAATAACAATAACAACATTAGATGTGATCCTTGGCAGCCTTTTTGAATTGATGTACTTCCTTTATTACTCATAGACTTCTACATTTTAACCCAGTATGTCCCACTCTTCTAGTGGGAACCTCCTCACAGGACTGTTGTGCTATAGACCTCTGGGTGGGACTGTACATTATCAACACTTTCTTGAATGTATCACCAATCTGGCACTGACACACTCTAATATGATCATCTTAGGAGACTTTAATCTCTGGGAAGATGGGAATGTTAATAGCCATCTACTTGACTTAAGGCAAGCATTTGCAAACTTGAATCTTTCCCAATTGGAGGAAGGTTCTACACATCGGGGAGGTCATACCCTAGACTTGCTATTCTCCAATCAGTCAACTATTAAGATACTCAACATAATACCACAGACCTGGTCTGACCATTATCTTATCCACTTTAGCATTAGGCTGGAAATCAACGGGGATAGTGCTGGTCAGCAAAGGTCTTATTGGAAGGGCAGGGAATGGGCTAAACTTACTAAATAAGTAGCGCCGAGACGCCTACGGGCAATTGTTCGCGCTTTATCAAATTTCATAAATAAATAAATAAATCTGGAACTCCAATATCTGACCTGGATGTTACCCATTTTGAACCTACGTTGACCGTAGAAGAAAACTACAATGTATTCACAAAACACATAGATGATATCCTGGGGGAAACATCCTTTACAACAAAACTTTTACAACGCAGTGCTATTACAACGCAGGTTTTACAACGAAAACCATTACAACGCATTGCACTGGGGGGCGCTCTAGGATAGGGAATAGTTTTAATTTACTATCCAACACCTTCCCTACTATCCACGGGGACTGGAGTTGGAATAGTAAATTAAACTATTCACTATCCAGCACCCCAAAGCGCTATGCGTTGTAACAGCATGCGTTGTAAAAACTGCGTTGTAACAGCATGCGTGGTAAAAGCATGCGTTGTAACGTCATACATCCATATCCTGGACCAGGTAATCCCCATAAAGGTTATAAAAAATAGAAGCAAAATGTCGGCTCTGTGGTTTAATGAGGAGCTCAAACAACTTTGTGCGCGCCGCAAGATGGCAGAAAGAAAATGGAGGACAGGCTATATCTGAAAGAGACACGTTAGTGATAGATTCCTTACCTTAGAATATCCCCAGGCGTCAGACTGGATCCGGAAATTTTTGCGTAGCAGTACCCTTGCGCGTCGGTAGGTGTCGCCTGTGGCTCCGCGTCCGTCGTCGGCGTCGTGGGCGCCGGGATGACGTCGTCGGAGTACTTAGACGCCGCCTCCGCGTGCTGACGTCAGTTCTTCTTTTTTCCGCGCCAGCAAGTGCAGATCGGGAAAAAGCAGTACTTTAGTCACTTTTTGACTGGACATTTTTGATCCCTTTTGATCATTTTTCTTGTGTCTTGCGACTCCGGACGGTGCCGATAGGGATGCCTTGTTTCAAGCCCTGTGAGGATTGCGACCGACTGATGTCGGTCACCGACCCTCACCATCGGTGTCTCCACTGTCTCGGTGTCGACCACGACGACAAGGCCTGCCCGACTCCCTGACTTCGAAAGCTAGGCGGGAGCGGTCCCGCAAGCGACTCGAACTCCGGCAGTCGGCCCCGCGCCGCGAGAGGTCCCGGTCCCACAGGAGGTCGAGGGAAAGGTCGCGGGGTCGGAGCCATCACAGCTCCGAGAGTCTGCATCGGTCCTCCGGGTCAAAGTCATCGTCAGGTAAGCACAAGAAGTCGAAGAGACGTCATCGCTCTTCTGACTCGCCCCGACGCTCGCGCGACGCGGTCGGGGGTTCGGGTGACACTGCCCACGCGGCTCCGTCGGAGTCGCGGGCGTCGCGGCCTGCTCCACACCCTCTGGTCCCTGGGCAGGACGCGACGCCGGGGGAGATCGAGCGTTTCCTCATGGCCATGAGGTCCCTCTCTTCCCCGACGGGTTCCGCGGCGCCTTCGGGCCCAGTGGATCCGTCTGGGGCCCCTAGCGGGTCGGGGGCTTCGGCCCGACGCCGTCGGGTGCTTCGGCCCCGACGCCGCCAGCGCCTTCGGGCCCGGCGCCGCAGGGCCCCACTGGATCCGCTTCGGGATCCGAGTCGTCGCCGGTTGACCTATTGACCTCACCGGGGCCGGTCCCTCAGGTGTCACCTCCTGCGCCGTCCTCGGCCGGCGCCGTCCCCGATGCTTCCCTCGCTCTGGTTCCGGCGTCGGAACGGCGCCGCTGGGCCCCGCTTTCGACGCCGCTTGGGGAGTTTAGCTTCTATGAACCGGCCTCATCGTTTGACAACCCTGATTATCAGGGGATGGGTGAAGAGGAGTATTGGGAGGGGTCTGAGGACCCTCTGACCCGAGAGTGTCAGTCACAAGAGGACTGGACAGGTGGACTTGGGGATGCCAGTGGTCTGGACACATCACCAGACACTGGCTTTGTCTCGCCTCCTACCATGGCTACGGAGGAGGGGGCAACCTACAGTGTGGTGTTGATGAGGGCGGCCAAGGCCCTGGGCCTTGAGCTCCCCGTCGCGGCCGTGAGGACTAACCTCCTCACTAAGGTCCTTAAACCCCAGTCAAGCTCGGCCGAGCCTCTGCTGCAGTTTAATGAGGCCTTGACTGACGTTCTTTTGGGCACTTGGTCCAGGCCCGCTACGGGTTCGCCCGTAGATAGGAACGTGGCCAGACACCACCGCCGGCCCCGGGCGACCCATGTTTCCTGTCCACCCACCCCACCACCGAAAGTCTGGTCATCCAGGCGTCCAATTCCCAGACCGCGTTTCCGTCGGCTCCGCCGGACAGGGAATCCAAGAGGTATGAGCAGTACGGCAAGAAGGTATTCTCATCCCTTAGTCTGGGACTGCGGTCTTCCAACACCGCATGCCTCTTGGGCCGCTACACCCACTCTGTGGGACACGGTCGCGGAATTGCTGCCAGAGTGTCCGTTGGAGGTACGGGCCAAACTCGGCCAAGCCCTTGTGGAAGACCGGGATGCAGCAAAATATTCTATCCGGTGTGGGCTGGATACCACCGACTCACTAGGTAGAGCGATGGCAACGACGGTGGCGATTCGTCGCCACGCCTGGTTGAGGTCCGCCAACTTTTCGGCCGATGTCCAGAACACACTGATGGACATGCCGTTTGATGGCCGTCGCCTTATTGGCGACAAGGCAGACCATGCGCTTGAGCGCTTTAAGGACTCCAGGGCTACGGCCAAGTCCTTGGGCCTCTCGGCCCGCGCCAGCAAACGGGTACCTTTCGCTCCTTTCGTGGCCAAGGAAGGGGCGCCCCCACACGTGCTGCCGGCCACGCACCGCAGAATAACATCCAGCGCGGTGGCGGCCGTGGAAATCGCCGTGGAGGTGGTCGGGGACAACGGCGAGGCCAGTCCACACTTCCCCCGCAGCATGTAAATGTAAATGTAAATATATACTTGTATAGCGCACTACTCACCCGCAAGGGTCTCAAGGCGCTTGTACGAATACCGCTGTGGAACCCATCCTGGCTTTCCCTGTGAGGTGTCCACTCCTGGGCACCGCCAAGGTGGAGGCCAGGCATCCTTAGCGTTGTGGGGGCCGTTGTGGAGATTAAGCATGCTATTGCCCAGAGTTGCAGAGTGGGACTCCGTGATTGGAATAGGCACCGAGGCGAAAATTATCAGGTCCGTGGAATTTTTTGAGCTCAAGACCCGCCGAGGCGGGGAATTGAACCCTGGTCCCGGGCTAGACCTCTGCATCAGGGTCTGCCGCTCTAACCATTGAGCCACACTTCTCCACTCAAAACCCTCCTAGTCCGTGCTTTTCGGGCCATGTGACGCCAGGGTTCGCCATCACCACTCCCACTGGCGCACTGTCACATCGGACAGGTGGGTGCTGCAAATCGTCCGAAGGGGCTACTCCCTCCCCTTCGAGACGACCCCTCAAACCATGCCACCGCAACACCACCGCGAATCGGGGGATCATTTGCGGCTTCTGCAGCAGGAAGTTTCGGCCCTCTTGGCCAAGGGGGTCATCGAGCGCGTTCCTGGGCCAGAAGTAGGATGTGGTTGCTACTCTCACTACTTTCTGGTACCCAAGAAGGGCAAAGGGGGCCTACGCCCTATCTTGGACCTACGGAACGTCAACGGCTTCCTCCGGAAGGGGAAGTTCAAAATGCTGACTCTGGCTCAGGTCTTAGCTGCCCTTGACCCAGGAGACTGGATGGTAGCGTTGGACTTGCAGGACGCTTATTTCCACATCCCCGTCCTGCCGGCCCACCGGCGCTACCTGTGGTTCACGGTAGGCCACGAGCACTTTCAGTTTATCGTGCTCCCTTTCGGCCTTACCAGCGCCCCACAGGTGTTCACGAAAGTGATGGCGGTGGTCGCAGCTCATCTGCGCAGGTTAGGGGTTTCAGTCTTCCCCTACCTCGACGACTGGTTGTTGAAGGCGGGCTCGCCCCAGACAGTCCTCAGCCACCTCCAGACGACGGCAGACCTCTTGCACCAGCTGGGGTTCTCCATCAATGTGCCGAAGTCACACCGGTGTCCCTCTCAGAAGCTCCTTTTCATCGGAGCGGTTCTCGACTCGGCGCAGTTTCGGGTTTACCCACCCGAACAGCGGGTTTGGGATATACAGGCTCTGATTCCAATCTTTCAGCCTTTATCCCGAGTTTGGGTCAGGTTGACGCTGCGGCTTCTGGGGCTGATGGCTTCCTGCATCCTACTGGTGAATCACGCCCGTTGGCAGATGCGGGCTCTGCAGTGGGACCTGAAGTTTCAGTGGGCCCAGCATCAGGGCAACCTGTCCGACCATGTCCTGATCTCGGAGGGCACTGCGAGACAGCTGCAGTGGTGGCTCACGGACCGCGATTGGGTCAGCGGCAGATCCCTCTCCCTTCCCCACCCGGAGCACATAGTTGTGACGGACGCGTCCCTCCAGGGCTGGGGAGGCCACATGGGAGAGGCGGAGATCAGAGGCCTCTGGTCTCCGGCGGAGTCCCGGCTCCATATCAACCTTTTGGAGCTGCAGGCGATTCGTCTAGCACTGAAGGCATTCCTCCCCTCTGTCCGGGGGAGTGTAGTGCAGGTGTTCACGGACAACACCACCGCCATGTGGTACTGCGACAAAAAGGGCGGGGTGGGGTCGTGGACCCTCTGCCAGGAGGCTGTGCGCCTTTGGCAGTGGCTGGAACATCAGGGTGTGACCCTGGTGGTTCAACACCTGGCAGGTTCTCTGAACGCCAGGGCGGACGAACTCAGCCGCCAGTGCATGATGTATCACGAATGGCGTCTGAACTTGGACGTAGCGCAAGGCCTCTTTCAGCAGTGGGGAGAGCCTTGGTTAGATCTATTCGCCACCGAAGAGAACGCGCATTGTCATCAGTTCTGTGTGTTGGAATTTCCAAGGCCGCACTCGCTCGGAGACGCTTTTCGTCGCTAGTGGAGTTGCGGTCTGTTGTACGCCTTTCCGCCTATACCACTTCTGCCCAGAGTGCTGAAGAAGATCAAACGCAACCGGGCCCAAGTCATCCTTGTGGCTCCGGACTGGGCACAAAGGTACTGGTATCCCGAGCTACTCAGTATGTCAGTCGAACCCCCGGTTCGTCTGCCTCTTCAGGAGGACCTTCTGTCGCAGCAGCAGGGGACGGTCCTCCACCCGAACCTGTCCAGTCTCCACCTCCATGCTTGGAGATTGAGCGGCAACAGTTGAGGCCATTTGACTTGCCTCCTGAAGTCTGTAACATCATTCTGGCAGCCAGGCGTCCCTCCACAAAGTCGGTATACGCCTGCAGGTGGAACAGATTTGTGGCATGGTGCACAGCAAAGGCTGTGGATCCCCTCTCTGCCCCTCTTTCTGAGGTTCTTCTCTTCCTTCTTTCTCTTGCCCAGCAGGGCTCTCCTCTGGGCACTATCAAGGGCTACCTTTCTGCCCTTTTAGCCTTTTTAAGGCTGCCTGATCAAGCTTCTTTGTTCAAGTCCCCTGTTGTTAATCGATTCCTGAAGGGCATCACACACACGTTTCCACCGGTTCCCTTCGTGATGCCTCAGTGGGACTTGAACCTAGTTCTTACTTTTCTGATGTGCGCTCCCTTTGAGCCACTTCACAACTGTCCTATCCGCCTTCTTACCTTGAAGACTGCTTTCCTGGTTGCCATCACCTCTGCCAGGAGAGTGAGTGAGCTCCAGGCTCTATCCTCTAAACCTCCTTTCCTTTCTGTCCATCCGGACAAGGTTGTGTTGTGGACAAAGCCCTCTTTCCTGCCCAAGGTAGTCACAGCCTTCCACATCGGGCAGTCCATCACCTTGCCCACCTTCTTTCCGCCTCCGCATTACTCAAAGGAGGAAGAGCGGCTCCACCATCTGGACCCAAAACGTGCGCTTTCATTCTATTTGGATGGCACACGCCTGTTCCGGGTGGATGACCAACTCTTTGTTGGTTACGTGGGCGCTAAGAAGAGACGGGCGGTGCACAAATGGACCATCTCTCGGTGGATCGTGTTGTGCATCCAAGCGTGCTACTCCTTGGCTAAAAAGGAACCTCCGGCTGGGCTGAGGGCCCATTCCACTCGGGCCACGGCGACTACTACTGCCCTGGGCCGGGGAGTCCCCTTGCAGGACATTTGTTAGGCAGCTACGTGGGCCTCGCGGCACACGTTTGCAAGACACTACTGCCTGGACAGCCAAGTCCGGAGGGATGGCTTCTTTGGCCGTTTCGTCCTCCAGGACTTTCTGGTGTGATTATTGGTTCGCAGACCCACCACCGGGGTTGGTATTGCTGGGGTATCTATTCTAAGGTAAGGAATCTATCACTAACGTGTCTCTTTCAGATGCACAAGTTACTACTTGTGTAACGATCTATCTGTAAGAGACATTAGTTAGTGATAGATTCCTTACCGACCCACCCATCCTCCCCGTTCTGCGAACCGATATCTAGGGTTAAGGTCATCCCCTTTCAGGGCCCTAGTTTCAATGGCACCAGTGTTGGTTTTTAGCATAGCTCTGCGTTTCTTGCGCGGAAAAGCTGTGTCTAAGAACTGACGTCAGCACGCGGAGGCGGCGTCTAAGTACTCTGACGACGTCATCACGGCGCCCACAACGCCGATGACGGACGCGGAGCCGCAGACGACACCTACCGACGCGCAAGGGTACTGCTACGCAAAAACTTCCGGATCCAGTCTGACGCCTGGGGATATTCTAAGGTAAGGAATCTATCACTAACTAATGTCTCTTACAGATATATCGTTACACAAGTAGTAACTTGTGCGATGAGGATGATAAGAAAGATCTTAGACGGATACAGTTCTAATACAAAGAGAAAATCCTCTGGGTCAAGGCAGCTTTCTATGCCAGTTCTATTATACAGGCGCCGAATAGTACCAAAGTACTCTTCAAAATTATCAAGGATCTCTCCTCCCCTATATGTATGGAAAACAAAGTGGTAGCCTCCCAAAAACTATGTGATGAAATAGATATACATTTCCAAGATAAGATTACTAAAATTGTGAGCAACCTGCATGTCAACGACAAGGGTGAACAACCTCACCCTGAACTAGGGATTGAGGCAATCTCACAACAGCCTGTATATCTAGATAATTTCCAGGCTTTAACAGAAAAGGAGTTTGCCTGTTTGGGAGATAATGTATCCTCTGGCTCTTCCCTTGATCCTCTTCCCCACAAAATATAGAAATCTCTTGGGCGTAATACCTTTCCATGGCTGAGGCAGATATGCAATCAGTCTTTAAAAAAAGAAATAGTCCTGGAGCGCTGGAAACTGGCGGTGGTGTCTCCACTGATAAAAAAAACCTTCTCTGGACCCGTCAATACCGGCAAACTTTAGACTCATTTCACTTCTCCCCTATCCAGTGAAGGTACTTGAGAAGGTGGTCAGTAGGTCTCTGTCGCGTTTCCTGGAGGAGAACAATGTCGATTCTCCAATTAACATGAAGAGAGAATCTTGATTTCATTAAAGACATACGGAGGCTAACATTATGCAAATACTTTTATTTGCTGCCCAAACATGCAGCCCTTTAAAGAATACTATTACATCACAATAAATAGAACTTTAACACATAACAAATAGGATGAGCAGGCTCCTATCTTCCTCGTTGGCTGCGATGACACAGGAGTACAGTGAAGAAATTTCATCGAAACAACTATTCCTTAAGATTGTTATCTGAGAAGGAACAAAAAAATATCATATAGTGAAAAAGGCAAGAGACAATAATTATATTTTCAGATATAATAAGAAAACATTTGACATCAATCAACCCAAACCTCTCAGGGAGAGGAGGGTGGGATAATGTTAGCCTCCGTATGTCTTTAATGAAATCAAGATTCTCTCTTCATGTTAATTGGAGAATCGACATTTCATTACAAGACCGGAGGCTACCATTATGCATGTTTAAAGCCATGCAAAGCTGCACCGCTAACATGTTCTATCGGTCTCAAGTAGAACTTCGAGAAGGTACTTGCATTAGACCAATCTGCAGCTTTAAGTATTTCGGGTAGAGAACCTCCAGCCCAAAATACTTTGCTAGCCATTGCACCTCTAGAAGAGTGAGCACCAAACCTAGATAGATCTACACCTGCTTCATGCATAATCAGGCGTATCCATCTCGCTAAAGTTGCTGCTGACACTGGCCTAAAAGGTCTAACAAAAGATAAAAGTAGTTGATCACATCCAGGGGGTCTAAAAACTGAAATCTTATTTTCATAACACTTCATGCAATTAACAACACATAATTTTTCACATTCATGAAAGAAGGGATAGAAGATAGATTCTGACATTGTTTTCGTTCTTTTCAAAATATCGAAATGAACACCTTCAGAGGAATAAAATCTGTAGGAAAGATCAAGAGCTTTAATATCAGACACCCTCCTGAAGGATATTAAACACAATAGGGTAGCTAATTTCATTGAAATTCTTTTAAGGGAAAGTAACTGATTAACAGGCCAGGACATGAAAAGGTTAAAAATAAGATTAACATCCCAAAGAGATTCATAGCGAGCTCTAGGAGGTCTCCTAAGTCTAATACCCTTCATGACCCTTTTGATTAGTGGATTACTTCCGATAGCAAGGTTATTAATCAAACAATGACCTGAAGAGATGGCTGACCTGTAACAGTTGATGGTTCTAAAAGAAAGACCTGACTCAAAAAGATGAGCGAGGTAATTAGCTACATATTGTAAAGGACATTGAACAGGATCCAAATCCCTTTCAAGGCACCAACCAGACCATTTGTTCCAAATTCCTCTGTATCTCTTTCTGGTCCCATGGGCCCATGATTCTTCCAGTAAGCTTTTAGCTTCTCCCGAAAGTTCAGAATATCTCCCTGAATCCCTGATATCCTCCAAACAAGAAGGTTCATTTTCCCCTCCAAGACTAAAGGATGTTCTTCTCCGTCTGGGCCTATTAGAAGACCCGGACAAGAAGGGATATACCATGGGAAGTCTACCGCCAATTCCATTACACCGGGGAACCATACTTGGGATTTCCAAAAAGGAGTCACCAGAATTATGTTGCATGATTCGAGTCTCACTTTCCACAACAATCTATGAATCATTGAGAAAGGAGGGAAGGCGTAGCAGCCCTTCATCCCTTCCCAAGGTTGGAGAAAGGCATCTACTCCCGACGCGTTTGGGTCTGGTCTCCAGCTGAAGTATTTCTGAACTTGATTCGTCAATCGGCTGGCAAACAGATCTAACAGGATTGGGCCCCAAACTTCCTGAATTAGATGAAAAAATCTGGGATTCAGCATCCAATCGCTGGAATCGTGGAGAAAACGTGAATTCCAGTCTGCTCTCAGATTCAACGAACCGGGAATGTAATCTGCCCTGAGGGTGATTTTGTGTTCCCAACAGAAATACCATATTTTCTTTGCGATAACCGAGAGACTTTTGGATTTCGCGCCACCCAAACGATTTATGTAAGAAACGGCTGAAAAATTGTCCAAACGTATTAAAGTGTTGGAGTTCTTCAGAACTTCTTTGAAACTCATAAGGGCATTTAAGGCTGCCAACATTTCTAAAGAGTTTATGTGGAGGGATTGTTCTGAAAAAGACCATCTCCCACCGGTTTCTAGGTCGTTCAGACTAGCACCCCAACCACGGTTGCTCGTATCTGATTCTAGGATAAAATCTGGTACATTTCCAAATATAGCTTTTCCATTCCAAGCTTGGAGGTTGTTTAATCACCAATGCAGGTCCTCTCGAGCGTCTTCTGAAAGGGGAAGAGAATCTTCGTACCAAAGACCTTTTCTCAGGCCTTGAGCTTTCAATCTCTGCAAGCCCCTGTAATGAAGTGGGCCCGGAGAGATTGCTTGAATTGAAGATGAAAGGAGACCCAAAACCCTGGCTAGGTCTTTCAGACGGATAATATCTTTTGAAAGGACGTAGGAGACGTGTTTCCTGATCTTGACAACCTTTTGGTGGGGAAGAATCAGGTTGGATAGAATAGTATTGACTTTGAAACCCAAGAATTCTATTTCTTGAGTTGGGGTTAAAATAGATTTTTCCAAATTTATGATAAAACCCAAGTCTCAAAGGAGATTCATAGTGATATCTAAATGTTCCAGAATTTCTGTCTTGTCCTGAGACATGATGAGGATATCGTCTAAATAAATTATAAGACGAATCCCCCTTTCCCTTAGGTAACTGACCACCGGACGAAGAACCTTGGTGAAGCACCAAGGGGCTGAAGATAAACCGAAGGGAAGACATTGGAACTGGTAGAGAGTTCCTTTCCAAGTAAATCGGAGATATTTGCGAGAATCCTCGTGCATGGGAATAGTGAAATAGGCATTTTTCAGATCCAATTTCACTAGCCAGTCTTTGGTCTGAAGGATGTCCCTCAAAAGATGGATACCCTCCATCTTGAAGTGTCTGTAGATTAGAAAATTGTTCAGATTTTTTAGATTTATAACAGGTCGCCAACCCGTGTCTTTCTTTTTGACTAGAAAGATAGAACTCAGAAAGCTTTTCGTTAACTCTAAAAGTGGAATTTTTATAATAGCCCCTTTCTCTAACATTTGGGAGATCTCTGTCTCTATTAATTTCGAATTTTCCTCATCTAAAATGAGTTCTCTGGGAGCTCTTTCCTGAAAGGGTTCTTCCCAAAATTCTATTTTGAATCCCACAACAGTTTCCAAAACCCATGGATCTTGGGTAACTCGAAGCCAATTCTTTTCGAATTGTCTCAATCTTCCTGCCACCTTTAAGGGGATAGAAGGGGTTAACCTAACCGTAGTTTCCTTGATTGAATGATCGAGGTCTGCCACCACGGGATCTTGAGCCCCTTCCTCTTGGTGAATAGAAGTTTGAGCTTCCACGGAAACCTCTATAGGGACGATAGCCTCTATTGTCTTGGTAAAACTGGGACCGGGATGAGGTGCGGCTGACAGGTTGTCCCCTTCTGTCAGCCCTTCCAAAAAGTGGTCGAGTGCCAAAGACTCTACGCATATTTGATTGTGCCCTACTAAAGGCGTTGAAGGTGGAGACATACTTCCCGAGTGTTTTAACAAAGTTGTCTCCAAATAAGAGCCCTTTGGTGTTGGACATATCTTCACTAGCTGAGAGATCAGCTAGTTTCGGGTTCATCCTCAAGAGAACAGCTTTTCTACGTTCGGTAATTAGATTCGCGTTAGCATTGCCGATAAGGCAAACAGCGCGTTGTGACCATCATCGAAGTACTTCGATGTCTATAGGTGAGTCATTAGCTTTAGCTTCTTCCGTCATGTCCAGAATTTTGGAAAGTGGTCCCATTACATGAAGTACTTTATCCTGAGCTTGTTTAAGGCATCTTTTGATTTCTTTTCTAGGATCCCTTCCTGATTTGAACAGGAAGGTGATTAGGTCAGGATCAAGGTTAGGTGTATTACAAATCTTGTCCTCCGAAGAGGGACGAGGGCATTCATTCCTTAAAAGATTACGGGTATTGATATCAAGGGGTTTTCTAACCCATTGTGATAGGTATTTCCCAACATGATTCATAGGCCACCATTCAGTGCTACGAGGATGACGGATTGTAGTGGGGTTAAACATTTCCCCACCAAATGGGTCTTTGACTGAGGTAGAAGTAGAAGGTTGTTCTAAATCCTCGTCAATATCTTCAAAAGAGTCTTGAGGGTCAAAAATAAATTCGTCACAGTCATCATAGTCTGTTGATTGACTTTCCAAATAGTCGTTAAAATCATTTGTCCCGTAGAGGGTACCGCTTTCTATTGTGCCGCTAGGGGCACCTCTTCTCCTTGCCTCAAGTAATTGAGGTCTATCTATTGTGCTGCAAGGAGCACCAATGACTCTTGTGGCGCGAGGGCCACCAAACTCATATGTATTTTTGGATGCTTCAATAGAATTATTTTTCTTTTGGAGTACTTTTCCCTTTTTTTGCCCTGCAGATGTAGAAGGGGATTCCCCATCTGATAGGGAGAAATAGTTCTCCTCCGTAGGCGAAACTCTTTCTCTTTGCGAGAGCAGTCTCAACAGCCTCTTTAATAGAAGATCTAAATTCTTCTCTAAAAAGGTCTTTAATATTGTCGGGCAAAGGTTTTTTAGGGGACACATTAACATCACTGGTGTTGTCTTCCATGACGAAAATTGTAATAAAAAACACCAGATAGGTTATAAGTTTCTAAACAATCACCTTATAGGTCTAAATAATCCCTTTAAGGGTTAATTGTAAGGTAGTATGCTTGGTACACTTGGAATAATCAGGAAAAGACTCTTTATAAGCGTGAGTTAATCACTTATCTTTAAGAAACTCTTGCGTCGATTCTAATAAAGGCCAGTAGATGGCGATCCTTTGTCAGAAGTAAATCTTTTGTAGTATTAATATTGTAAATATTATTATCGTTTTCAAATTGTGCTTCGTAAAGGCTCTTCGTGATCCGTCTCCGCTACAGTCTCGTTAGAGGGATGTAGTCATGGAGACCAGGAAGAGAATTTCAACAGATCTCAGCCGCGCATGGAAGCGCGAGGCTGATCTTCGTAAAAGGATTTCCACAAATCTCAGTCGCGCATGGAAGCGCGAGGGGGATCTTTGTTAGTGCGTCTCCCAGCTAGTTGCTAGGAGACGCGTGAGGCATTCAAGGAGCATAATGGGCATGCGCAGGACGTTAATGTACCCGTACCCGTGTCTCTACGTTGCTAAGAGACACGGGGGTTAAAAAAATATATGCCGGCGTTTTGCGTTTTGCGTTTCTTCTCAATCTCTTTTTTTTTTAAACAGAAGGTTTACGCTTTAAAAGTCATTTAGGAGTCCTCATTTGTAGGGAATATTATAGATATTTCAACAATGATACAGAAATAGTCTAATACTTACCATGAACTAATCTCTAGAGATCCTAGTTAAATGTAGGGTGACCAGATTCTCAAAATAAAAAACGGGGACAGGTCATAGACATGGAAGTAGGACTACGGTTTGCAGTAACCATCGACATAAAAGTAGGATTATTTGACAGCTGTCATGGACATAGAAAAAGGACTACAATGACCGCTCCCTCCACAGACCGAGATGAAGCATTACAGAAAACAAATCCGAGGTCTTTTATTGGCACCAGTCTCCTTACCACAGCAGCATTAGTACTTCTTATTACATTTACACTTTTAAGGACTATAGGATATATTTGCCAAAAATCAATAAAACATCACAGGCTAGCAAACGCCAATGCAAAGAGAGCATGCGGGCGCATACTCAACCGGACAATGAAAAACAGGGACATTTCTGTGTTTAACTGGGACACTGATTGAAAACGGGGACATTTGAGTCACTTGGAGAAAAGTGTCGGGACACGGGGACATTTCTCCAAAAACGGGGACCGTCCTGGGAAAACGGGGACGTCTGGTCACCCTAAGTTAAATGGAATAAAGAAGGCTAATCCTAAAGAAGGCTAATCCCGACCATAAATTGGACTGGGAAATGTTAATGTTAACATCTAATATGGAAATAAACAATATTAAAGTAGGTTCTTGCGAGTAAATGTTAATAAGTAAGAGATATTTAGTAGTCACAAAGTCATAAAATACATATAAAATATATCAAAATATTCATAAATAAGTTAAAATGGTATGCTAGAAGGTAGTACTTATCTGTGTCAGAGCAGCGAACAAAAGAGGAAGATAGGAGCCTGCTCATCCTAGTTGTTATGTGTTAAAGTTCTATTTATTGTGATGTAATAGTATTCTTTAAAGGGCTGCATGTTTGGGCAGCAAATAAAAGTATTTGCATAATGGTAGCCTCCGGTCTTGTAATGAAATCTTTTAGACATAGACCAGTTTGGTTTTCGCCCCGGACACGGGACTGAGACGGCTCTGGTCACCATGAAGGACAATCTGCGGATGCGAGCCGACAACGGGAATACTACAGTTTTAGTACTTCTCGATATGTCGGCCGCGTTCTACGCGGTGAACCATCTCATACTAGTGGAAAGATTGAAGAGGATAGGATTGAAAGGCCGGGCGCTGCAGTGGCTTCAATCTTATTTAGAAGGTCGACAGCAGATGGTAACTTTAGCACCATTATCATCTGGTAAATCTCTAGTCGCCCATGGGGTGCCGCAGGGCTCTGCGATCAGCCCCATTCTATTCAATGTCTACCTGCAACCCCTGCTTTCCATCATAAAGTCCTCCGGGGTCTGTTTAGTCAATTATGCCAATGACACACAACTAGCCTTCTCTTTGGAAGGGGATCATGCACTATCTCTGTAGGCGTTCCAGCATTGCATGCGGCAGACGACTGAATGGCTCAGGAGGAACTCATTGCAATTTAATAGCGGAAAGACTGAGGTAGTATATTGCTCTGCAGGTAGGATGTCTAGACCTTTTCTATCTGACTTTAGACTCACACCAGAGGAGGAACCTTTAAAACCGGTCAGGAAGGTTTGTAATTTGGGGGTGATGTTTGATGACGACCTCCAGATGGAATCTCAGGCAAGAAAGACTGCCAGTGTTTGTTTTGCCTTAATTCGTTTGTTACGGAAAATACTCCCTTTACTTCCTAAAGAGGCTCATTCTCTGGTGGTAAGTAGCATTGTGGGAAGCAGGCTGGATTATTGCAACTCCCTCTTCTTGGGGACCCCTGCCTATATTCTCCAGGGACTGCAAAGAATCCATTCTGCAGCAGCTAAACTGGCTCTTGGCAGGTTACGGAGTTCCTCCTCTACCCTGGCTTTGAGAGAGCTACACTGGCTGCCGATCAGGGAGAGGGCCCATTTTAAGGCTCTCAGCTTGGTCTTTAGAGCGGTGCATGAACTAGGTCCCATTCCTCTTCAGGAAAGGTTCACATGGTATCGCCCAACAAGACAGCTCTGCTCCTCCAGTGCGTGCCTGCTGACGATTCCCCGGTTTAAACACTTGAGGTAGGGCATTCAGCGTGGCTGGTGCACGGTTATGGAATAAACTCCCTCAGAGTCTTAGACAAGCCAACTCCCTGCTAGAGTTCCGTAGGAACTTAAAAACCTAGCTCTTCCCTAAGGCGTAAGCTCGGCTCCTCTATCCTATTCTGTTGCAACCTTGTTTCATTCTGGTCTAAGTCTGTAGTCTGAAGCGCCAGGATACCCGTAGGGTCCCGTAGGGTGACCGTCCTGCACTCGCCAGAAGCGGTCGCTCCTAACGCTGCTCCCTGCCCTGACCCAGACCCAGAAGCTGGTATCGTAGCGATATTTTGCCAGACTGCTACTTGCTGGAACTAATTAATTTGCGCTCCGCTCGCATTACCGCTAATTTAATTTGTGCCCGCTCTGCTCACATTACAGTTGCTCGCATTACTGCTGATCTCATTTGTGCCCGCTCTGCTCGCATTACTGTTGCTTTACTCTGTGCATGACTATTTGTATGAAGTAGCGCTCTGCTCGCATTACTGCCACTTTCACATGTGCCAGATTGCTGTTTAATTTTCGTAGCGCTATTTAGCAGTTTGAATCAATTCATAGTGCTATACTGCCACAGTGCACATTAATCACCGATCAACTGCGCTTTGCTGCCTTTAAACTGTATAATCGATTTCTGGCTGATTGTGCTGACGCCATTGCCCATTCCCTAGCCATAACTCAGGTTGTGCCCTAATCTGTTCGTGTTAGGCTTTTGGCTCGCAGCCATTTTGTTGTTTGTTGTTTGTTGTTGGACCCCCAGCCCAGTTCCCCACCACACTCCCACCTCCCAGCTGCCCCGCCCTCGCCCCTCCTCTCTCCTCCATCCACTTATGACAGATGCCCTTGCGCGCAGCGGTCGCGCCGAAGGTGCGCCAAAGGTAAGCCCGTCTACGGCCGTCCGCGCCTGGACCGCGCCCACCGCCAGACCCCCTGGTCCCCGCCGCTCCCAACCCTCTAGAGTCACATATGATGCCGCTACTCTCCTCGCCCTCAACCCCGGACGCACCCCACGATGCTGCGAAGCCTCCCCAGGACGTACCCACGGCCCATTCGCCTGCCTCTCCTGCAAGTTCAACTGCTTCAGGACCCTCACCAAACCCACTTCCTCCACACACAGCTCCGAACTCAACAGCCTGAAGTGCATCCTACTGAACACCCGCTCAGTCCACAGACATGCAACAGAACTCTGGGACCTAATCGACACTGCGTCACCTGACGTCGCCTTCCTTACTGAAACATGGATGAACACTTCTTCTGCCCCCGACATCGCCATAGCCATACCGGACACTTACAAGATCATTCGAAAAGACCGCACCAATAAAAAAACTGGAGGAGGCATCGCCATCGTCCATAGAAACACCATCAAAATCACAACCAGCTCTGACGACAATCTTGCAACCGCCGAACATCTCCACTTTCAGATCCACACCGACCCCAGGACCACCCTTAGAGGCACCCTCATTTACAGGCCTCCAGGCACCCGATCTCAATTCAGCGACGACATCACAGACTTCGTCAGCCCGCACGCCCTCGCCTCCGAGAACTACATTCTTCTAGGAGACCTCAACTACCACCTTGAAAACATACTCGACAACAACTCCACCACCCTTCTGGACAACCTGTCCAATCTCGGACTCAAACAACTTGTTGACACCCCCACTCACACAACCGGACACACGCTCGACCCTATCTTCACCTCCAGCAAGCACATCTCCTTCGATCGCACCACAGCTCTCCACTGGACGGATCACAGCTGTGTTCACTTCAGCTACAAAACCACCCTATCCCACAACCGTCCACAACCCATCCCCCGGAGAAAATGGAATAAAATCACCACCGACCAACTCCTCACATCACTCAACCAAAACCCTCCCACCCTAGCAATGGACCCAAACCAAGCGGCCACCAACCTCAGGCAATGGATTACCCACAGTGCGGACGAACTAGCACCCCTGAAAAAACACCAGTCGATATCATCCAGCAAAAAGGCTCCCTGGTTCAATGATGACCTTAAAAAATCCAAAAAGACATGCCGCACCCTGGAGAAGAATTGGAGAAAAGAACCAACCCCAGACAACATGACCTCCCTCAAGACAGCCACCCGCAAACACCACCAACTGATTCGATCCGCCAAGAAATCAGCATTCAAGGACCGTCTCGACAACAATTCTCATAACAGCAAGGAACTCTTCAATATCGTCAAAGAATTCACCAGCCCTTCCGCAGCATCCAACGATATCACTAACTCCCAAGACCTCTGCAATGCGCTATCCTCCTTCTTCTACAACAAAATTGCCGTCATCCACAACAGCTTCAAGAATACTCCCAGTGACCAACCCGCCCCATCCCCTTCAGATCCCACCCCTCCAACTAACAACCTCAGCTCCTGGAACCCAATCACCATTGAAGACACCATTCGCCTCATGAACTCAATACACTCCGGATCGCCTTCTGACCCCTGTCCCCACTACATCTTCAACAAAGCTGACTCCATCATCGCTCCCCAACTCCGCGATGTCATCAACTGCTCTTTCAACTCTGCCACCTTTCCAGAAATCTGGAAACACGCCGAACTCAGCGCCCTTCTGAAAAAACCCACAGCAGACCCCTCAGAACTGAAAAACTACCGACCCATATCCCTCCTCCCTTTCCCGGCCAAAGTCATCGAGAAAGCCGTCAACAGCCAACTTGCCGCCTTCCTTGAATCCAACAACTCCCTGGATCCCTCACAGAACTGCTTTCGAGCCAAACACAGCACCGAAACAGCCCTCATTGCGGCGACCGACGACATCCGAGCACTCCTAGACAACGGAGAAACAGTGGCCCTCATTCTACTCGACCTCTCCGCCGCCTTCGACACTGTCTGTCACAGCACCCTCATACAACGCCTCAACAACATCGGCATACAAGGAAAAGCCTTGGACTGGATCATCTCTTTCCTAGCTGGGAGAACCCAGAGAGTCCGACTCCCCCCATTCTACTCAGAGCCCACCGAAGTCATCTGCGGCGTTCCTCAAGGTTCCTCACTCAGTCCCACCCTCTTCAACGTCTACATGAGTCCTCTCGCCTCCATCGCACGTCAACACAACCTCAACATCATCTCCTACGCCGACGACACCCAGCTAATCCTTTCACTCACCAAAGATCCCAACACCGCCAAAACCAATCTTCACGAAGGTATGATAGAAGTAGCCGAATGGATGAAACAGAGCCGCCTAAAACTCTACTCAGACAAAACGGAGGTGCTCATCCTAGGATCCTCCCCCTCATGGTGGCCTTCCGCTTTGGGATCAGCACCCACACCCACATACCATGCACGTAACCTTGGCTTCATTCTAGACTCCTCTCTCTCAATGTCCAGACAAGTCAACGCCGTATCGTCCTCCTGCTTCAACGTCCTCCGCATTCTCAAAAAGATCTTCCGCTGGATCCCCCTCGAGACAAGAAAGACTGTCACCCATGCACTGGTCACGAGTCGACTAGACTATGGCAACACACTTTACGCCGGAATTACAACAAAATTGCAGAAAAAGCTCCAGCGTATCCAAAACGCGTCAGCGAGACTCATATTAGACATCCCACGCCAAGAGCACATCACCGGACACCTAAAAAATCTCCACTGGCTTCCCGTCAACAAGAGAATTACTTTCCGCCTTCTTACCCACGCACACAAGGCCCTTTATAATCTGGGACCCGAATGCCTCAACACCCGACTGTCCTTCTACATTCCCACCCGCCAACTAAGATCATCCAATCAAGCCCTCGCCGCAGTCCCGCGCATCCGAAATACCACCATGGGTGGCAGATCATTCTCCTTCCTGGCTGCCAAAACCTGCAACTCACTCCCCACCCACCTCCGCCTTACTCAGAACCACATCTCCTTCAGAAAAGAACTGAAAACCTGGCTATTCGACAAATAGTGAACCCCTCCCTCTAGCGCCTTGAGACCCTCTGGGTGAGTAGTGCGCTATATAAATGCCCGAACTTGAACTTGAACTAGTATGCGCTATACAAGTTCCTAATCAAATCAAATCAACTCAAATCAGATCACTCACCCACTGCCACATAATTATTCTGTAGGTGAAACAGATTAACTCATTTGTTCATTTATCATGATACATTGGGGCAAATTCAGTAGTGGGATGTGAGGTAGTGTGCGCCTACCCTTCTTATGTTTGAAAAGGCTCCTTGATCTACTGAGCTGACAAGCTTGTGTTTATGCACCTGCGCCCAGTGAGTGGTATGAAGACCTGAGAAGACTTTGGGCAACATTTCCAGCACCCACAAAATGATTTGTTGCTTTCTGCTGATGTTGGGCAACATTTCCAGCACCCACAAAGTGATTTGTTGCTTTCTACTGATGAAGGAATTAATCCAGAAACAAGTGTCTAGAGTTACACAGCATAGGTTGCACCAACAAGGGTGAAAAGCGAAAGACTACTACTTAAATGAGTGTTATCATGCACTAGATGTACCATGCTGCATTGGGACAAAAATGTGCTGTGATGTGAGGCAGTGTGCTCCCACCCTCCTTCTGTTTGGAAAGACTCCATTGAGCTACTGAGCTAAAGAGCTTGTGTTGATTCACCTGCACCCAGTGAGTGATACAGAGACCAGAGAAGACTTTGGGCAATATTTGCAGCACCTCCACCTGTTGCTCTCTATTGGTGAAGGAATGAATCCAGAAACACACATCTTGAGTTGCATAGCAGACTGCACCAACAAGGGTGAAAAAGGAAAGACTACTACTGAAGTAAGTGTAATGTACTGCATTTACCATGATACATTGGAGCTAATTGCTAGGATGTGAGGGTGTGTCCTACCCTCCTTCTGTTTAAATTATTCTGATGTTCTGCCCAAGTGTGATCCTCAGCAACTCTTCCTAAACTGATGCACACCATGCTTTTTACATACTCTACTTTTTTGTACTCCTAAGCATGCCAAAGAAGGATAC
Source organism: Lissotriton helveticus (assembly GCF_964261635.1). Taxonomy (NCBI): domain Eukaryota; kingdom Metazoa; phylum Chordata; class Amphibia; order Caudata; family Salamandridae; genus Lissotriton; species Lissotriton helveticus. The sequence goes on from NC_136060.1 coordinate 381,873,788, forward strand.
TGAAAAGAGAACACCACTGTATGAAAGGGCCTCTTTTGGACATGGTTAGCCCCCACTCTTTGCTTGGAACATGATTTAATTTCGACTCGAAGTGCACCGGGTCCCTGCCAACCAGGTCCACTGTGCCAGAGACCATTCATTAAACTGTACATTTTGTTTCCCAATTGGCACCACTTAAGTACCTTCAGTACCCCTTGTAAGTCCCTAGTAAAAGATACCCCTAGTACCTAGGGCTGGGCACTGAAGAGGGATGCCAAGGGTAGCAGCACAAATTGTGCCGTACCCTCACTAAGGCCCTGCACTCTACCACTGCAGACTGAGTGCCTTGGTGCAGACAAAAAAAGTGGAGTAGTGTGGCTCACTGGTTAGAGGCGGCAGACCCGAGAGCAGAAGTCGGCCCGGGGCCAGGGTTCAATTCCCGACGCGGCAGGGTCGTGGACCTTGGTCAGCGGACTCGATAATTCTCGCTTCGGTGCTTACTCTGATCAGGGGTTCCACTCTGCAACTCTGGGCATTAGCTTGCCTAATCTGCACAACGGCCCCATCAATTCCGAGGATGCCTGGCTCCACCTTGGGGACTCCCAGCAGGGACCATCCCACAGGGAAAGCCAGGACGGGTTCCCCAGAGTTATACAGCGCCAGGAGACCTATGGACGGGTAGCAGTGCGCTTTACAAGCTCAAATACATTTACATTTACAAAACTGAAGAGTCGACGTGGCACAAATCCCTGTGTGCCATGCCCACAAGACACTGCATGAGCTATAGGTAGAACAACCCTCTAGCAAACCTTAGCTTCAAAGGCAGGGTACACTTTATCTCCTGTGAGGGCATATCTTCATGAGCAGAAATGCCTCTGCAATATGCATGACAATTACTGGCTATTGCAAGTGACAAGGGAAGCCATAGTAAGTACATGGGTTGGACACTCGTCTTTACGTGTTCTCCAGCTCCGTGATGGCATCACTGAAGTACAGGATGTTCAGTAACAAACATCTCAGCATAATAAACATGCACTGATCCCAGTGTCAGATTTAATATAAATTGAACACACAGGACCCCTTAGAGGGGTCCCCTGAAACCTACCAACCCTTAGTGTGGTCACCGACTGGCCTATGCCAGCCTGCTACCAACAGACAGTGTTCTGACCTCATGGGGTGAGTGACTGAGCACTCAGAGGTCAACAACAATGCCTGTCCTGGGCAGAGGTGTACACACCTCCCCCCGTCAGGAAGAGCCTTTTATGGCAGGGGCTTCAAAGGCTTTGCTGCATTTTTAAGGCGACCCCCAGCCTCTCCTGTTAGAGGGAGCAGGCCTCCCTTCCTTCACCCCCTTTTGGCGGCAAGACAGGTGGCAAAACCTAGAAAGAATAGGAGGTGTGCCCCCTCTGCCCCTCACCCTAAGGTGCTGGAGGCGAGGTGCAGTACACTTTTCTGTGCCCACCATTTTGAAGACGGTGGGACTCCTCAAATCAGGTTCAGTGATATGCCCACCCCCCATGTGGGGTGAGGATTTAGAGGGTGTTGTCACCTGTAAGGTAACTAACCCATTGGCTACTACCCGGCACTACCTTTAAACAATCCTAAATTAGGTATTTAAGTGGCCCCCTAAGCCATGAATTTCAGTTCCTGACAACCTAAGAAGAGCCGGACCCTACAGAACTGCACCAGCAGAGAAGACTGCAGAGAACTAATCATTTGGCCCTAGCCCTACTGGCCTGTCTGCAGCCCTCGAGGATCCTGCAACAAAAGACGACTCATCCTGCAGCTCAGCGACCTCCAAAACCCTGGCAGGACTTCCTACCTTCGACAACGATCAAGATATCCAGAGAACAGCGTACCTGTTCATAAGCAAGAATCTTCAAGCAACGACTCTATGAACTGAAGATCCGCGAAGCCGGATCCCCGGGTCCTCCTCTGCAGCAGACGCCTTTGGCCCCAGTTCAAGTGTCCCACCAGTTCAAGCAAGGTTCACCAGTGCTCCAGAGCCCGAGTCCACTGTGAGCTTACCTCTCGGACTCCTGGACGTCATGTGCAGCCTATGCACGGAGACCCCAACAACTGCGACCCCCCCATTGAGCTGTTTACAACATCAAAAGGCACCCCTTTGCACATGTCCACTCTGGGCCTTGGTGACCGAAGGTGTCCCTATGTCCCGAGCATCAAAACTTACCTCTTCAGCTGTTGGGTTCTTCAACTGGCCTCCTGTCCTGAGCCTGCAGTCCTTTTATGATTTGGCCTTTTTCCATTGCTTAACATTGGTCACCCGACGCTGTGTTGGCACCCTGCACCCGGCTGCCCCTGTGCACCATTGGAAGGCGACTAATGCAGTTCCCCTGGTGCATTTAATAACAACATCCATTTAATAAGCATGCCCGCTATGGTGTGTGTAATAAACGCATGTCTTTATGGTGTATGTAATAAACACATGCCTTTAAATAAACATTTCGGATATGGTGTATGTATTAAACACGTTCCTTTTCCAAACGCTCCGCTATGGTGCATGTAATAAAACACATGCATTTAATAAACACAACCCGCTATGCTGCGTGTAATAACTCCAGCTGGCTGTGATGCATCTAGTGACAGTCGTTGGAGACGCAGACAGCCCAGTCCTGCAGTGCGCCCCCCAGGGTCCTTGCCCATGTTTGCAGCCTCTAGCACCCTGCTGCAGCACTACAGGCAGGCGGGGTCCGGCGCTACCACTGTGACAAGCTGCTGTCTGGCCGGACCGTGGCCCGCTGTCACTCCTAGCACACGTAAGAGGACCGTCGTCACGTCTGGAGGGTCCGCTGACCAATGGCTGTCCGCAGACACACTCCGGCTCTGACAAGAGCTTTCTGCGCATTGATTGATGAGGCGCCCGTTGCCTTTACCTGTCCTGCGAGAGCGGCAGCATTCAACAGGGTTTGTGCCTCTGTTTTTCCCTCCACAGATTCCCCTTCGTTGTGTGACCTCTTTTTGTGCCTCTGTTTTCCCTCTACAGATTCCCCTTCGTTGTGTGACCTCTTTTTGTGCCTCTGTTTTTCCCTCCACAGATTCCCCTTCGTTGTGTGACCTCTTTTTGTGCCTCTGTTTTTCCCTCCACAGATTCCCCTTCGTTGTTTGACCTCTTATTTGTGCCTCTGTTTTTCCCTCCACAGATTCCCCTTCGTTGTTTGACCTCTGATTTGTGCCTCTGTTTTTCCCTCCACAGATTCCCCTTCGTTGTTTGACCTCTTTTTGTGCCTCTGTTTTTCCCTCCACAGATTCCCCTTCGTTGTGTGACCTCTTTTTGTGCCTCTGTTTTTCCCTCCACAGATTCCCCTTCGTTGTTTGACCTCTTTTTGTGCCTCTGTTTTTCCCTCCACAAATTCCCCTTCGTTGTTTGACCTCTTTTTGTGCCTCTGTTTTTCCCTCCACAGATTCCCCCTCGTTGTTTGCCATCCTTACAATCCTCTAAAAACTCTCCAAAACTCTCTTCCCCTCAGATCCCCCCTTCGCTCTCCCTCCGCTCCCCCACTCCTGATCAACACCCGGTCCGTCCACAGGTACGCCATCGAAATATGGAACCTCATCGACTCCGCAACCCCGGACATCGAATTCCTCACCGAGACCTGGATGAACCCCTCCTCGGCTCCCGACATCGCCATAGCCATCCCCGACGGCTACAAAATCATCAGAAGAGACCGCACTAAACACACCGGAGGAGGCATCGCCATCGTCCACAAGAGCTCCATCCGCATAACAACCAACACCGACAACACGCACCCTGACGCCGAACACCTTCACTTCTCAATCCACAGCGACCCCAAGAGCACCCTCAGAGGCACCCTCATCTACAGACCACCAGGACTTCGCACAAAATTCAGCGAAGACATCGCAGACTTCATCAGCCCACACGCACTCCACCAACTACATACTCCTAGGGGACCTCAACTTCCACCTAGAGAACCACGCCGACAACAATACCACCACCCTACTGGACAACCTCGCCAACCTCGGACTGAAACAGCTGGTCAACACCCCCACCCACTACGCCGGACACACACTCGACCCGATCTTTTCCTCCAGCAAACACATCTCCTTCAGCCACACCACCAAACTATCCTGGACGGACCACAGCTGTCTCCACTTCAGCTTAAAAAAAAACACCGTACACCACCACGCCCAACAACCACCAAGAAGACAATGGAACCGAGTCACCACCGAACAACTCACCACAGCCCTCTCCCAGAACCCACCCACCAGCACCGCAGACCCCAACGAAGCGGCCACCAACCTCACGAACTGGATCTCAGACTGCGCCAACCTACTGGCCCCCCTGAAGACCCAGGTATACAAAGACAACCACAAGAAAAACTCCTGGTTCACCCCCACCCTCAAGGACTCCAAAAAAGAATATCGCACCCACGAAAAAACCTGCCGCCTCAATCAGACCGACGAGAACATGTCTGCTCTCAAGAACGCCACCCGCAAACACCACCAACTCCTCCGCGCAGCAAGAAAATCATCCTTCAAAGACAGGCTCGAAAACAACGCCCACAATAGCAAGGAACTATTCAGCATCGTCAGGGAACTCTCTAACCCCGATGCTGAAAACAATGCCATCCCCCCCTCTCAGGATCTCTGCGACTCCCTCGCGGCTTTCTTTCACCACAAGGTCACCGATATTTACAACAGCCTCTCCACATCCAACACAAACCCACCTCCAGAAACCGACACTGACAACACCACCATCCAAACCTGGAACCCAACCACCACCGAGGAAACCACCCGCATCATGAACTCCATCCACTCAGGATCCCCATCCGACCCATGCCCGCACCACATATTCAACAAAGCCAACAACATCATCGCACCCCACCTACGAGACGTCATCAACGCATCACTCACCTCCGCCACTTTCCCCGAAAACTGGAAACACGCCGAACTTAACGCCCTCCTAAAGAAGCCTACAGCAGACCCCACCGAACTCAAAAACTTCCGGCCCATCTCGCTCCTCCCATTCCCCACAAAAGTGATTGAAAAGATCATCAACACTCAACTCACCACCGCCCTAGAATCCAACAACTCACTCGACCCCTCACAGTTCGGTTTCAGAGCTAACCACAGCACCGAGACCGCCCTCATCGCAGCCACAGACGACATCAGATCCCTGACGGACAAAGGAGAGACCGTGGCACTCATACTCCTGGACCTCTCCGCAGCCTTCGACACGGTTTTCCACCATACTCTAATACAGCGCCTCAACAACGCCGGCATCCGAGGTAAGGCCCTGGAATGGATCACCTCCTTCCTCTCCGGAAGAACACAAAGAGTCAGTCTCCCCCCCCTTCAGATATACAGCCACTGAAGTCATCTGCGGCGTCCCACAAGGATCCTCCCTCAGCCCCACCCTCTTCAACATTTACATGACCCCCCTGACGAACATCGCACGCAAACACTGACTCAACATCATATTCTACGCCGACGACACTCAGCTCATCCTCTCCCTCACCAACAACCCCACCTCAGCAAGAACCAGACTACACGAAGGCATGAAGGAAGTAGCGGACAGGATGACAGACAGCCGGCTTAAACTCAACACCGATAAGACGGAGGTCCTAATCCTCGGCCCTACCCCCACCGCCTGGGACGAATCCTGGTGGCCACCCGCCCTGGGCAGCACTCCCCAACCCACCGACCACGCTCGCAACCTTGGCTTCATCCTGGACTCGTCCCTCTCCATGAACAGACAGGTCAATGCGGTGACATCGGCATGCTTCAACACCCTCCGCATGCTCCGCAAAATCTTCCGCTGGATCCCCACCGACACCAGGAAGACCATCGCCCACGCCCTCGTCACCAGCCGCATGGACTATGGGAACACTCTGTACGCCGGCATCACTACCAAACTACAGAAGAAACTTCAACGAATCCAGAACGCAGCTGCACGACTCATCCTGAACATCTCCCGCCACCATCACATCTCCCGACACCTGAAGAAACTTCACTGGCTCCCAGTCAGCAAGAGGATCACCTTCAGGCTCCTCACCCACGCACACAAAGCCCTTCACAACCTCGGACCAAAACTCATCAACCACCGCCTCTCCTTCTACTGCCCCCCTCGCACCCTACGCTCGACAGGACAAGCCCTAGCAGCCGTGCCCCGCATCCGCAGGGCCACCGCCGGGGGCAGGTCCTTCTCCTACCTGGCAGCAAAGACCTGGAACTCTCTTCCCAGCCACCTGCGCGCCACACAGGACAACCTCTCCTTCAGAAGGCAGCTCAAGACCTGGCTTTTTGAGCACTGACCCCCCCCCCCAGCGCCTTGAGACCCCCACGGGTGAGTAGCGCGCTTTACAAATGCAAATGATTGATTGAACAGGGTGACTTGTTTACAAATGTTGTTTTTCGGACTCAATATGGGCCAGACTGGGCTAAATGAGGTGGCTGCTGCACACACAGTTAATTGGAGGTTATACACTTAAGTGTGAAGCTTCTGTAAACTCTATTTAGAAAGGTGACTGTCTTCCAAGTGCGTGGGATAATTTATCGCCACGGACAGCTTTAGAAAAGTAACACGTTTTTTGTTGCCAGCAATCAGAATACAAAATACATTTACAGTATACACAGTAGCAGGAGCAGTAAAAAACATCTGCTGCCCGTACACCAGTGTGCCGCGATTACAAAGGCGTGGGCGGCTATGGGTGAACCAGGCTCCATGGTGCTTTAAAAAAACAAACAATGAAGTAGTCCATAAATTAATAAAATCACTTGACCGGAATGCGCTCAGTAAATACATTTACTAGGGTGTGTTCAATTAGCACAGTTAATAGCACAGCGTGAAAGCAGTCTACTGCAATATATTGAACTTGCCGTTGTTAAGTTAAATACACACGTTTACAGGAATCGATTAATTAAATGCAGGTTACAAGCATGCAATAAATGGGCTAAATTAAAAATTGAGTTCACTGGGGTGCATTAGATAGTCACAGCTCATTGTCGTATATTCAATAAATGAAGTTTCTCATAATATTTGTAATAACTATAGCTCGCCGAAGTGCATCTTCGCTATTTACTCTGATGTGTTCATTAAAATCAGCCTCATTGGGTGCATCCCATAAGTGCGGTTACCGAGGTATATCAATTAAACGAAGTTCAGAGTGCGTTTAATGAAAGCACTTTTGGAAGGCGACCAATGCAGTTCCTCTGGTGCATTTAATAACCACATGCATTTAATGAGCGCGTCCGCTATGGTGCGTGTAATAAACGCATATCTTTATGGTGTATATAATAAACACATGCCTTTAATAAACACTTCGGATATGGTGTATGTATTAAACACGTGCCTTTTCCGAACGCTCCGCTATGGTGCATGTAATAAACACATGCATTAAATAAACAAGACCCGCTATGCTGTGTGTAATAACTCCAGCTGGCTGTGATGCATTTAGTGACAGTCGTTGGAGACGCAGACCGCCCAGTCCTGCAGAGCGCCCCCCAGGGTCATTGCGCATGTTTGCAGCCTCTAGCACCCTGCTGCAGCACTACAGGCAGACGGGGTCCGGCGCTACCACTGTGTCAAGCTGCTGTCTGGCCGGACCGTGGCCCGCTGTCACTCGTAGCACACGTAAGAGGACCGTCGTCACGTCTGGAGGGTCCGCTGACCAATGGCTGTCCGCAGACACACCCCGGCTCTGACCAGAGCTTTCTGCGCATTGATTGATGAGGCGCCCGTAGGCGCTTTTCTTGTCTTTGTCTGTAGTGATATGGATGTGAATGTCTGAGTATGAATTTGATTGTTTAAAAGGGATGTTTGGATGTATGAGTGGATCTATTTGCTGCCCTGTTTGAAGTGTCACTGCGTGTCCTAGGTTTTAGACTGTTTCTGCATGTTTCTGATTATGTATATTTTTCCAAAAATGTTTTGTATTGCTCAAATGTAATTACTCTATTTATTATACAAAAAATCATGTTGATTGTCAAAATGAAAATTAAAAATCTCTTTTGAATAAATGTATTCTTTCTGTGGTGTGTGGGGTATACTGTTGATATTTATTAAACTTTGATCCTTGTTATTTAGGGAACACCCCTTTCATGTTTTTTCCTCTTGCGCCCGTTGCCTTTACCTGCCCTGTCCTGCCAGAGCGGCAGCATTCAACAGGGTGACTTGTTTACAAATGTTGTTTTTCGGACTCAATATGGGCCAGACTGGGCTAAAAGAGGTGGCTACTGCACAAACAGGTAATTGGAGGTTATACACTTAAGTGTGAAGCTTATGTAAACTCTATTTAGAAAGGTGACTGTCTTCCAAGTGCGTGGGATAATTTATCGCCATGGACAGTGTAAGAACTGGGACCACCAGTTCTTCGGGGGTTAGCTTGGCTCGAGCCGGTAGGCAACCAGGGGCTTACGTGTAAAGTAGCTACATAACACACTAATCCACTGAGACAATAAGTGTGCGCAATAAATGAGCCCACACCAGTTCTTTTGATTAAAATCAAGGGCTTTTATATAGGATTCAGATCAGGGTAATCAATTCATCAACATTTCCCAGAACACTTCAATAAAGCATTTTCATCGTGGGAGAAAAGATAAAAATTCAGTGAATAACATAGCCTGTCACAATAACCTTTCCACCAAGTAAGGTGGGTACCTTCATGAACCATGAGCTAGCATTTCAGGCGGTAAAAATGTGCATTTCATCCTATCAGAATAAACAGTTCATTAAAGGTAAGTATTTAATTAGATTCCTTCCTCCAGAGGGCAATTCAGTAGTCCCTATAACCTGTCACGGTGACCCTAGCATTAATTAAAGGCAAAACATTTCAGAACATCATTTCATCCAGAGTAACCATTTCATTGGAGTAGTAAGGGATTAAGTATTAAAGCACATCCCCATAAATATTCGGTGGAGCCCGTCCCTGCAAGGAATTCAACACAAGGCATTCAATTGCTAGTTCAGTTGGCAGGCATAAAACATTTTCCTAGCAAGTAGTTAACCCACAGTTACCTATGGAGGAATAACCAACTCATTAAGTACAAAGAACAAGGCACCAGGTAAGTTCACGCAGTGGCCTTCAGCCTAGGTAAAAGTTTTCAGTTAGGCCACATTCACCAGTGCATCAATATGTGAACATTTAACTTTACCCCCAGGCAGGGTTTGGTTCTTCCTGTGTGGCCCTCCCAGTGTTGTAAGGGGCCCTGGCCCCGGTCCGGTTTCAAGGGGGCCCAATGCAGGCTCACGGGGCCCAGTCTTAGTTCTCCCGGGGGGAGGGGCATTCCCGGGTCCTCCTGCTACCATCCTGGAGGCCCTGCGTCCATGCGTGATCGCCGCCCTCCTCCCCCGGGGGTTACCTGACAACTTCGGCCTTCTCGGCCCTTGCGGTGGTGTCAGCATGGGGAGGGCTCTCGTTCCTCTCCGAGAGCCCTCCGGAGTCTGGCAGGCCTCAGGGGATGAGGGGTCGGTCCGGGGAGGCCCGCGCTACTCCCGTGCTCTTCTCGGGCCGCCCTCCGGCCCCGGGGCAGCTTCACTCGCTCCGCGCTGGGGGGGGGGCTCTTCGCGCTCACGGAGCCCTCCCCAGCACTCGATCTCCCTGGTCCCGGGCTCGCGATGACGAGAGCGGCCCGGGACTTAGTAAAGCGGCGGCCGCGGCGCCCAAGGGGGCGTGTCCAGGGACGCCTCGTCCCCCCACCATGTGACAGGGGGAGGAAGGCCTCAGGCCCGCGCGGCCTGACAGGAATCACGGCGGTCCTCTCCTAACACCGGGGGCCGCCGCACAGATCAGACAAGGGGGGCTGGAGGCTCAGGCAATCGCGGCGGCCCTCTACTGGCACCGAGGGCCGCGCCAAGGAAGTTACTACGCCGGACCGGGCTGCGGCGGTGAGTTCAGCAGCGCGCACTTCTCACGCAGCGCTGTGGGGGCAGTTTCGGTCCGATGAACACCGGGGCATACAGCGTGCCTCGGGCAGGGTGGCGCTTTAAGGGTGTAGCGCCTCAGGGGCAATTTACTCGACGGGGGTAAACCGAGTAGGTACAGCGCTGCTCACAGGGGTGCAATTTTGCCGGTGCACAGCACTTCAGTCAAATCAGTGTCCCAGCGCTAGATAGAGGGAGCGCTTGACAGGCAGTCCAGGTAGTTAGGCAGGGGAGCAAGGCAGGACAGTGCAGGCCAGGTGGGGGCAGAGGGGCGCAGCAGTGGCTCAGCTCAGTACCTGGTCGAACCCCCAGTGGCCCGGGTAACACCAGCAAGCAGGCTTCTTGGCGCTTGGTTGGTTCTGCGCCCTTATGAGGTGGTTTCTTGTAGGGGGGGGTCTTGAGTTGGAGGCTTACAAGTTCCCTCAGTTCACTGAAGATGGTCCCTGGGTTCCCCTACCGCTGGGCCAGATCAGGGGGCTAGTCTAGGATACCTCACTCAGCTTAAGAGGCAGCACCTAAATCCTGTCACTCCCAGTGGCATAAGTCCCTGACTAGGCCCTCCCGCCTAAATCTCCTGCGTGGGTCCCCCAGGTCAGTGATGCCCCAACTGACTAAAAAAAGTTCTCTCCCTTGGTTATATATGCCCAGGTCAGGTGACCACTCTCTAAGGAGGCAAAAATAGGCTCAGCCTTTCTTCTGGAAGGCTCCAGGAGCTTCCCCCCTCTACCTATGGGCAGGCGATGGCAGGCTGGCATTGCAACAATGTATGGGGTCCCAGCCAGCTCCTGGCAACTAGGGTGCTACACTAAAAGACCACGCTGCAGTAGCAGGGGCCAGTGGCAACCATGTTTGGAGTAGAGAGCACCTGCATCTTAACATGGATTAGCCATGGAAAGGTGCCCGGAGACCTAAGGGCCAACAAAAAGAAGGTGGGAAAAATGAGGCAAGGGCGAGAAAAAAAATAGGGAAAGACCACCCTAGGGCTGACAGGTCTAACATGCGTCCCCCCCAGCCGAAAGAGGGGAGAGCTACCCAACCTCTAGGGAGTTCTCGTCACTAAGGCGGAAAAACCGGGAGAGACCGTCAGCATTGGCGTGGTCCACTCCGGGCCGATGTTCCACCCTAAAGTCCATCCCCTGTATGGAAATGGACCACCTTAGCAACTTGGGATTTTCGCCTCTCATCTGCATGAGCCAGCGAAGGGGACGGTGGTCGGTTTGAATTAGGAAGTGAGAGCCAAAAAGGTATGGCCTCAGCTTCTTCAAGGCCCAGACCACAGCGAAAGCTTCTCGCTCGATGGTACTACATCGCCGTTCCCTAGGGAGGAGTCTTCTGGAGATGAAGGCCACAGGTTGGTCTTGGCCGTCATCGTTGAGTTGCGATAGCACGGCGCCTACGCCATGCTCTGAGGCATCTGTCTGCACGATGGCAAGCAGCCGTCCAGATCACCTTGCGTGGCTGCTTTTTGGACGTCAACTCGGTCAAGGGGGCCACGATCGTGCCATATCCCTTGACGAACCTGCGGTAGTAGCCAGTGAGGCCGAGGAAAGCTCGGACCTCAGTCTGAGTTTTGGGGGGCTCCCAGGCCATGATGGTCTCAATTTTGGCCTGGAGGGGTTGCACCTTACCCCCGCCCACCAGGTGTCCCAGGTACACGACAGATCCCTGTCCAATCTGGCACTTGCTAGCCTTGATGGTGAGGCCAGCACGTTGCAAAGCCTGTAGCACCTCCTGGAGATGCTGCAGATGGTCCTCCCAGGTGCTACTGAAGACAGCTATCTCATCCAGGTATGCCGCTGAGGACTCCAGGCCAGATAGCACCTGGTTCACCAACCGCTGGAAAGTGGCCAGAGCATTTTTGAGCCCGAAGGGCATCACTCGGAATTGGAAGTGGCCCTCGGGGGTGGAGAACACTGTCTTCTCCTTCGCTCCATCGGCCATGGCAATTCGCCAGTACCCTGATGTCAAGTCGATGGTGCTGAGGTACTTGGCTGCACCCAGCCGGTCAATCAGCTCGTCTGCCCGTGGGATCGGGTGAGCATCTGTCTTGGTGACAGGGGGGGCGTGGCCACGGCGGCAACCGTAATGGCCGCATCGCTGTGAGGCTCCTCCGGGCGGGCGCCCGAAACGGACAGAAAAGGACTGTAAAATGCGTCCCCGCTGCTACTGCCGGCCGTGTCCAGCCTCCGGATGATCACTGGCGGCCCGCGAGCGATGGTTGAGCTGTGGGGACGGCTGATCGCTTCAGACGCGGCGGAGAGGAGCTGAGTACGCCGGACCTCGACGCCATTTTCCCTGCAACGCTGGTGCTCCGGGTGAGTGCCGCTCAGCCGATCACGGCCGCGGCTTAGTCCCTCTTCTCCTGCCCTTCACTGCCTCGCGCATTGCCTCGCTGCTTCCGCTCGCTCCCGCTCTTTCCCCGTTTTTTCCGGGCTCTTGGGTGCGGTTGCGGCCGTGGGCCTGTTGGGGCCCGGGAGCCGGGGACTAGATTTTGGGGCTCGGGCGGAGCTGGGGGACTTGCTGCGGGCGCGAGGGGGGGCGGGGGTGGGGTGAGCTGTGTGCCTGTTGGGCGGTTTGGGGGCGCTCCCGAGCCCACGTTACAGCCCCGCCGAGAGTCTGGGCGAGGTGCCGCCCTGCCTTGCGGTCTTAAGGCCTTACCTGCTGCACTACGTCGGGGGTGGCTCCCGCCTACACACCGGAGCTTCCTATAGCGCTGCCTGCCACTGCCTGCTTCTGCTCCTCTGGCTGCGGGCTGTCCACTTGCCAGTCGTGCTGCCCAGCGATTCCTGGCCTTGGTGGTCTGTGGCTTGGCCTACTCTACAATTGATCCCTGCTCCCCGCCATTGTCGCAGCGTCTGCGACCTCGGCAGCCATCCTCCACAATGGGGAAGAAAGACCCTGCTCAGAGAACTCTACAGTTCGACAAGCCTCCTCCCCCGGCTGCTGACCTCCCTCCGGGTGCTACATCGAGACCCTCTGTGGCGCTGGATACAGGTGACGCCGCAGCAATGATGGCCGCCATGATGGGGGAGATGCGTGCAGGCTTCAAGGCGCTGGATACTAGGTTCGACAGTCTGGAGCAGAAACTCTCTGCCATCAACTCTACGGTGCAAGCTCACGATCGACGCCTGGATCTTGCGGAGTCTAGAATTTCCGACCTGGAGGATGGGTCTTCCAAAGCCTTGAAGCGCCTGGAGAGGGTGGAAAAGATTTTGAAGGATGTCGCCATCAAGAACGAGGATTTGGAGGCGCGCAGCCGGAGGAACAACATCAGGATCCTTGGCGTGGCGGAGACTACAGCCACTGGCCGATTTGACACCTTCGTGGAGAACCTACTTCTTGAACTGTTTGGCAAAGACACCTTTACGGCTGGTTTTGTGGTGGAACGAGCACACAGGTCCCTGGGTCCCAAACCACGTTCTGGTCAGTTGCCCCGACCCATCATTGCCAGAATAATGAACTTTCGTGACCGCGACGCCGCGCTTCGGGCGGCACGTGAGATGGGTAAGGTGAGGTGGCAAGGGAGCAAACTGTCCTTTTTTCCTGACTATACTGTTATGGTGCAGGAGGCTCGTAGGAAATTCACCAGCGTCAAGGCAGCGCTCCGAAACCTGGGCCTCAAGTACAGTATGCTCTACCCGGCCCGGCTGAAAGTGGAGGCCCTTGGCCGGTTCCGTATCTTTGACTCTCCACCTGAGGCTCAGGACTTCTGCCACTCGTACAAACAGGGGCCTGGATCAGCCGCGGGCTCCGGATCCACTTCTCCTGTAATTCATGACACACAGGCGAGCGATGATTTATTTACTGATGCTGGCCAGGGCTGAATGCCCCTATCGCTCTAGTTCTGTTACATTCTTCTTCTTTGCAGGGATGACTTCCAGCTCTTCTATTAACATTTGTTCTTGACTTTCCCACCGTTCCGTTGGATTGCCCGCTCGGGGGTTTGCGTTGCCTCCCCCCATGGCGCGTGCCGTACTGTTTTGTTTCCTTTTCTTGGTTTTGCTAGATCACAATATGCAGCTGATTTCGCATGTTCTCCCCATTTTGCATTTATTGTTCTGCATTATTGATTTGCAACTAATGGGGTTCTGCCTCTCGTGGGGTGCTGGGAGGCTGGGTGGTGGGTTGGGAGGGGGGGTTGTGTTTTTTCCTTGTTTTTTCCTGTTTTTGGTATCTGAGTGTGAGACGCAAGACAAAGGTTTGCTAAATGACTTCTTCACGCCCACGATTTTTGATTTGACGCTATGGCCCGGATAGGATTACAGAATGGCCCTTCTGGTTTAACGTTAATGACATGGAATGTCCGAGGCTTGAATTCCACCCGGAAGCGGAAACTGGTTTTACAGTATGCAACGAGACATAATGTTGATGTGCTTGTTTTGCAGGAGACGCATATGGCTAAGTCTGACACACTTTCCTTTGCGCGGGGTTGGGGTGCCCATAGAGTGTTTTCGTGCTTTAGTCGATATGCACGGGGTGTGGCGGTCTTGGTACACAAACGTATACCTTTTGTCTTGACGGGTAGCAAGGTGGATGGGGAGGGGCGATATGCGATTCTCCAGGGGGTGCTCTTTGGGTATAAGATTGCAATTGTGGGGGTATATGGTCCTAATGTCGACTCTCCGGCCCATCTTGCGGAGTTGCACCTATCTCTGCTACACGCTGACATTGACCTGCTGGTGATGGGGGGAGATTTTAATTTGCTGATGAACCCAGGCAGAGACAGCACATCCATCTCCCCTGACCGCAAACCGCTATCCCGCGCTGTGATGGCTGATATTTGCTCCCACTTTTCACTTCAGGACATAGAGGCGACGCGTCACACTGCCTCCCCTTCCTTCACGCACCACTCCGGCTTCCACAACACGAGCACCAGGATAGACTACTGGCTCCTTTCTCCGGGCCTGGCGGGCTGGGTCACTGATCTACGCACCCTACCGCGCACACTCTCTGACCACTCTCCTGTGGTACTGGCGCTTGCGATCCCAAGGTTGGGTGGGTACGAACGGCAGTGGCGATTCCCTGGGCGCGCACTTGCGGATCCAGTTTTTACTGAGGGGATCCGCTCTGCGATCGAGGACTACTTCGACCTCAACACTGGCTCGGTGGCCACATGGGCCACTCTGTGGGAGGGGTTCAAGGCTACTATAAGGGGAGTCTGCATTACCAAACATGTCGGTGCGCTGCGTGAAATCCGAACTTCCCTGGCCCGCTTAGAGACTGGCCTGTTGGCCATCGAATCCCAAATTTTTGCTGATCCCTCCCCTGTTAACGAGGCGAAACACATTGAGCTCCTCCTGCAGTTCAGGGACGAGGCGGACAGAGAGCTGAAGTATCTGGGCAAGTATCACACAGCGCGCCAATACGGCGAGGGAGACAGACCTGGCAAGCTATTGGCCTAATTGCTGTGCCCACCCCGACAAGCTGCGTACATTACACAAATAACTGATGACGATGGCATGCTGCACTACACTACTCCTGCCATATGCAATACATTCCTGACCTACTACAAACGCCTTTACAAGTCTGCCCTTTCCGACGAACACCGTGACCCGGGTCTCTATATTGATGAAATAGCTATGGTTTTCTTGGAGAGGTATATGCAGGATTTCTTGGCACATCCCATCACGCCCGAGTTGATAGAGGAAGCGATAGACTCACTGAGGGGGTCTTCAGCGCCGGGCCTGGATGGCTTTACGGCCGATTTCTATCAGACGTACAAAGAGGAATTGGTGCCCATTCTGGTGGAGGTTTACGCCGAATCTTTGGAGTCCGGTATTCTCCCTCCCACGCTCCGTGAGGCGGTTATAGTACTGTTACCCAAACCGGGCCGCGACCCAACGGTTTGCAGCTCTTATCGCCCGCTGTCCCTCCTGAACTTGGATTATAAAATCCTGGCCAAGGTGCTCACGCTGCGGCTTGCGCTGCTGGTTAACTCTATTATTTCGCCGGTACAGTCTGGCTTCGTCCCTCAGAGATCCACTTCCCTTAACCTTCGCACTCTCTTCTCGGTTCTGCATAGAATTGACCCTGACGTCCCGGCTGCTGCGGTCTTTCTGGACACCGAGAAGGCTTTTGACACTCTGGAGTGGCCTTTTTTTTTAGATGATATGCGTAGGATGGGCATGCCTGCAATGTTTGTGGCGACTGTTGAATTGCTGTACACAGCTCCCGCGGCTCGCATTCGCCTTAATGGCACCGTCACCGATAGGTTTACTCTATCCAGAGGTACGCGACAGGGATGCCCCCTGTCCCCCTTACTTTTTATACTGGCCATGGACCCCCTGGTCCGTCACTTTCAAGAGCAGCATCTGCACAGGGGGCTCCAGTTCCGCACTGGGCCTCTTCTGGTGTCGCTCTACGCAGATGACATGGTTCTCTATGTCCGTACCCCTGAGTCCAACCTGCAACCTTTGCTTTCGGAAATTGAGCGATTTGGGGATTATTCTGGTCTAAAGGTTAATTGGCACAAATCGCAGCTGTTCCCTCTCACCAACGCCACGGCGAGATGGCCTTGCTCCCACCCGCTGGAGTGGTGCGAGGACTCAGTCAAATACTTAGGGATACATATCCACTTGGATACTACGTCCATTATCCGCCTGAACTATGGCCGTGCCCTTGATTTTTTAGAAGACAACACTGATCGCTGGCTCCGCCTTCCGTTATCGATGGCTGGGCGCATAGCAATAGTAAAAATGGTGGTTCTGCCCCGGTTTTTATATCTGTTCAATAACATCCCCATCCCTTTAAAGCAGGTTTTTTTCACCCAATTGCGCACAGCCCTACTCAGACTGGTTTGGGGGGGGAAACGCCCTCACCTCGCCTGGAGCACGCTGACACTGCCTTACGAGAGGGGCGGATTTGGGGTGCCGGACTTCCACATATACTACCTGGTGGCCCAATGCTCTTACTCCCACCCCTGGTACCACCCAGATGCCAGGATTCAACATTTTAAACCTGAAGCAGACGCAGCGCTCCCTGTGTCGCTGGATGCCGTGCTTCCCAAAGGCATCCCCCGCGACCCTCACGACATACTCCCTCTCACTACTACGACTTGGGCTTGGGACAAACTCAGACGCTTGCTGCGCGTAGACATACTGTACTCCCCAGCCCTCCCACTTCCCAGCCCACATTGGCTCCCCATTACGGGCGAGACATTGATTAGTCGAACACTTGCTAAGTACCAACTGGACACTATGGGTGACTTATTCCCGGACGGCCACGCTCTTTCTATTTCCGAAGACCCCCGCTTCACCGACCGCACTTTTATGGACACGTTTGTGTTCGCAAGACTGAGGGCACTGTTGCGGGCTACATTCCCCACTTTCCCGTTGCCGCCCACAGACACTCTGGCTCTTACATACATCATCCAGACCTCTTCAGGGGCCCACGTTGTGTCCAAGCTATACAAACTCTGCCTGTCCTCCCTTCCAGTGTCAGACGAGGCGGTGCGGGCCGCATGGGAACTGGACCTGGGCATCCAGATAACTGACGACCAGTGGGGCGCATGCTGTGCCATGACCAGGGAAGTTTCTATGAACAGCAGACACAAACTTATACATTTTAAATTCCTTCGTAGGCTGTATCACACACCCGCGCTGGCTCACAGAATCGACCCGAGTCGTCCCCATACTTGTCCTAAATGTAATGCCCCCCAGGCCGACTTCGCTCATCTTGCCTGGACTTGCCCGAAGCTGCACTCTTATTGGGTTGACATACACGACACACTGGGTGCGATCTTGGGGCTGTCCCTATCGGTCCTTCCAGAAATTGCACTGATGGGATATATGTCCAAATTCCCCCTCACGCTCCGCAAATTGGCGTCTATCTGCTTCCTTCTGGCCAAGAGAGAGGTCGCGTTGCTATGGTGCTCGAAACGCGCTCCCTCAGTTGCCACTTGGCTTTGCAGCGTGGCATTCTGCAATGTAAATAGTGTGGAGTATTCTGACCAACTCCCGGCCTCCTCCCGCCCTACAGACATCTGGGGTCCGTACCGCCAATACATTTCACGGAAAACGCTAGAGGCTCCCTCCCAGTCCCTGCATCCCAACAATCCGACCGGAGTAGGTTAGACCTTGGGTCCCGCATTCCACACTTCCACACTGGTTGTGCATCTGCGACTGTTGGCCACTACCTTTTTGGTGTGGAGACGGGGCCTGCTGGGCGGTGACCCGATGCTGTTCCTGAAACTGGGGGTCTTCGGGCCTGTACATGGGTATGTCCCATCCACGCTCACGCGGCCTACCATTCAGCTCTTTCCGACGACTCGGCACTATACGAACTCATGCTGCTGGTCCAACTCCTTCCTGGGTGGAAGGGTTCCGGGTATACGTTTATTGTGATGTGGTCATTGGCTAGGATGCCACTTAATGTGATACTGATAGCTTTACTGTACTAGTCTTGCACTCTACTTATCATTTTGTTGTCCTTTTTTTTTATTTTTTATTTGTTTCCTGACCTATTGGAATTGTGTAATTTTTGTTTAGGTTGCTTTATTAGAAAATGTTTTTTTCTACTGTAACAGTTTTCATGCTGCATGGTGCAACCCAGAAGTCTGTCTTACGTACTCATCACTTTGCGGATTAGGCTGCATGTCAATCTTACGTACAGACTCTGTAACATGGCATTGTTTTTTCTACATATGAAACTGTGGTTTGCAACATCTGCCTCAATAAAATGTTTTTTTTTTTTTAAATCTGTCTTGGTGACAGAGTTCAATCCCCGATAGTCCACACAGAACCGAAGTTCTGGGGTGGTGCCCGGTGGAGCTGCTTTTGGTACCAACACAACCGGACTAGCCCACGGGCTGCTGGACGGTTCGATCACCCCCAGCTCCAGCATTTTGGTCACCTCACCCTGGATGCTGTTCTTCACCTTATCAGACAGCCGGTAAGACTTGGTTTTTACTGGCAGACTGTCCCCTGTGTCCACATCATGGGTACACAGATGTGTAATTCCAGGCGTGAGGGAGAACAACGATGCGTGCTGCGCCAATACCTGGCGGCAGTCCCTCTGTTGCTCTGGGGTCAAGGATGGGGAGAGGACAACTCCCTCCACTGAACCATCCTTTTCCCAAGCCGCTAGAAGGTCAGGAAGAGGCTCACTCTCCTCCTCCTCGCTCCCATCCGTCACCATGAGGAGAGCAAGCTCCGATCGCTCATTTTTTTAAAAATGTATTTATTTTTTAAATATTTTAAGACCTTTATTATTCAACGTGCATGGTACACAGCATTCAGCTTACAACCCATCAGGGCCAGCCGCATATGTCTTTAACTGTATAATGATTAGTAGATGAACACAGCCTCAAGGCCGACAACCCTGAGGTTCGGCGGCATACATTGCTCCATTTCAGCACTTCACAATCATCCAAACATTTAGAAATACAGAGGTATAGGCCTGTAGGGTTTTCTCTTTTTTATGTGAACCCGTAAGTACAAAGCTATGCTAGCACTCATCAACTTCTTCAGACGGATAGTGGCCCGCCCCTACACATGTGTGTCATGAGGAAAAGTGTCAGCTAGGTGTGCCCTCCAAGAGAGCGGCGGGGCAACGGTAGTGGAAGGTGAGGCTGCACGACATCTTAAGTGTGTCGGTGAGCGAGTATCTATACAGCTTATCATTCCTAAGGAGAGTGTCTGATGTTTGTATTGGCGTTCAGTTAGGATCACCTCGGCCATGGCTGCTACTCTCAAAGGCCCCGAGGTGTAGTGTGTACAGTAGCTAACTTCAAAGAGCCTGGTCAAGAGGGAGGCGGGACCAGTGCGTCAATAAACTTTAAAACAATAACAGGGGAAGTATACTTTAAAGGGAGGGGGAGTGTGGGTAGATATAGCCATGTGTTCAGGGAAGGAAGTGCGGTGCCATTGTGTCGGTAGCGGTCGAGCGGGCGGGCAGGCAGGAGAATATAGTGTGCGGCCCGCCTGCAAGCAAGCTCCGATCGCTCATGGTGAGGCTTCAGGCGGTTGACGTGGAGCACCCGATGGGGCTCACGGGGGGTCTTCAAGTCAACGACGTAGGTGGTCTGGTCTCGACGCTCCACAATCTCGTACGGACCAGTCCACTGGTCCTGGAAGGCACTAAGCTCCCCAGGCTCCAAGACCCACACCTTCTGTCCAGCGTCCAACTCCACCGTCCGAGCGTTGCGGTCATACCACTCCTTCATGACGGCTTGGCTAGCCTCTAAGTTGTCTGAGGCTTCCTTCCACAGCTTGGCCATCTGGCTGCGGAACGCCAGCATATAGCTGACAACATCACGGGGAAGCTTCTTCGAAGTCTTCTCCCATCCCTCTTTGACAAGGCTGAGGGGTCCCCTAACGGGATGGCCATAGAGCAATTCGAAGGGGCTGAACCCGACTCCCTTCTGTGGTACCTCGCGGTATGAAAACAGCAGGCAAGGGAGGAGGATGTCCCATTTCTGCCTCAAGTCCTCTGGCAGGCTCCGGATCATCCCCTTCAAGGTCTTATTGAAGCGCTCTACGAGCCCGTTAGTCTGGGGGTGGTAAGGAGTGGAGAACCGGTAGGTCACTCCACACTCCTTCCACATGGCCTGCATGTAGGCCGACATGAAATTTGTGCCCCTGTCTGACACCACGACCTTGGGGAATCCCACTCTGGTAAATATCCCCATTAGGGCCCGCGCCACCACAGGTGCAGTGACGGTCCTCAGAGGAATAGCCTCTGGGTACCGAGTGGCGTGGTCCACTAACACCAAGATGAACCGGTGTCCCGCAGAGGTCGGAGGGTCCAACGGCCCAACGATGTCGATTCCGACCCGCTCAAAAGGGGTCCCGACCACCGGGAGTGGTTCCAATGGGGCCTTCACTTTGGTCCCCGTCTTGCCACTTGCCTGGCAAGTTTTGCAGGTCTTGCAGTAGGTGTCAGAGGCAACCCTCATCCTGGGCGAATAAAAATGTGGGACTAGCCTCGCAAAGGTCTTGTCCTGGCCCAGGTGTCCAGCCAAGGGTATCTCATGCGCCAGTTCCAATAGGAAGGCCCGGTAGCATTGGGGGACCACTAAGGCCCTCGAGGATCCATGCACTGGAACCTTAGGCTCACTGTAAAGGAGGCCATCCTCCCAATACACGTGAAAACTGCCAGTCTCCTGATCAGCCGCTTGGGCTTCGGCCTGTCGCCGCATGACTTCAAGCGTGGGGCACTCCTTCTGCGCCCAACAGAATTCCTCCCGGGTAGGCCCTCCTTCCACATGCCACTCGGCAAGGGTCGGCAAGTCCCCCACGGGAAGGACATCCACCTCCAAGGACTCCGGGGGTACCTCCGCGGGCTCCCCATCCATCACACGGGGTGTGTCCTCCACTCCATTCTCCTCTGGACCGGCATTGGGTTGGGCCGTTGTCTCAGGCTCCAACCCGGGTTGAGCTTCCTGCCGGGCAGCCATGGACCGCGTGACTACGCAAGTCCACCCTGGTAACCCCAGCATCTCAGTGTGGGCCTTAAACTCCACTTCCTTCCAGGCGGTATGTTCCAGGTCATTACCTAGCAGACAGTCCACAGGCAAGGCAGGGCTCATCGCAACTCTCAACGGGCCTCGAACTCCTCCCCACTCAAAGGGAACTTGAGCCACGGCATAGTAGCTCATACTGCCGTCAGCCAGCACGGCCGGATGGAACACATCAGGTACTACCTGCTCAGGGGACACCAGCCGCCTCACTACGGTGGTCATGCTGGCACCTGTGTCCCTCAGAGCGTCCACCTCCTCCCCATTGACCTTCACCCTCTGCTGGTACTTAGCAGTATTCGATGGTAAGGGCGTTAATGGGACCATTTCTCTATCCCCAAGTGAAACCAGGGTAATGCCTGTCCACTCCCCTTCCCTATCTAGGGGCAGCTCCACCCCAAGCGCTACACTAGCCACCCCGGGACTCTTGCCACCAGTGGGGGCCATTTGCGACACTGGGCATCTCCCTTGTAGTGTCCGACCTCTCTGCACTCATAGCACCGGACCACTTTTGGCTGCTGACTCTTGTCAGGGTAAGTGGGTTTTGGGGAACAGGACTGAGGTGGGGTACCTACTCCTCTCCCAAACTGTCTAGTTTGTGGGCCTCGTGAGAACTCCGTCTTTTTATCTCCACCCTCTCTCTTCTGGGGGGTGCCCTGTCCGCCTTTCGGGCCATCTCCCCCGGGGCTCTTGTGTGACACCCGGGTGCTGACCCAGATATCCGCCTCCTCCGCAAGCTCACGGGGATCAGTAAGCTTACGGTTTACCAGATGTTGGCGCAGCTCCGGAAAACACTTATCCAGGAGGTGCTCTCTCAAAAAAAGATTGTACAGGCTCTCATAATCACGCACCTCGCTGCCACGCACCGAACCATCCAGAGCCTTACGGGCATAGTCAAAAAAATCTACCCAATTCTGCGTGGACAGCTTATGGCTGCCACGAAACTTCTGCCGATACCTTTCGGGGTTGAGGCCAAACTTTTTAATAAGCGCCTCCTTCATGGGGGAATACCTGAACTGGTCTGCCTTGTCCAAATACAGGAGGGTGTCCCTGACGTCGGGAGGTATATAACGGTACAGGCCACCTCCCCAATGTTTCTCGGGCACCCCATGGGCAGTCAAGGCCACTTCATACGCCTCCAACCACCTCGCAATGTCATCCCCCTTGATGTAGCTTGCTATCACCTCCTTAGGTAACCAGAATCTGGGCTCCTGCTGAGCCCCTGGTACGCTGCCACCACTAGGACTCCCTGGCGCACCCAACTGTAATGCTCCCAGCTCCATTTCCTTGAGCTGAAGCTCGTGCGCCAACTTGCTTTCCTCCATAGCCAATCTTTCTCTCTTCAAAGCAAACTTCTTATCCTCCCTTTGTCTCTCCCTCTCGTGCTCTAGCTTGGCAAGCTCCCACTTCAATCGCCTCTCTTCCTTCCTGTCCTCATACTCCTGCAACGACGCACTCCCCCTGGATACACTACTCCCTGCCCCGGAACGTCTTCCTGGCAACACATTGTCAGTCATATCAATGCTGAGCAGGCCTGGGACTTCTGGAGTGCCCGCCTCCCTTGGTGTGACCTGTCCCTCCTGTTTCCCATCCTCTTCCTCCTCTGGGTGGGCCCTTACCCATGCCCTCAAGGCGGTGCGGAGTTCTTCCTTTACCCCCATCCCCTGACAAAACTCCTTTAACTGCGCTACCGTATACTCATCAAAGTCAGCCAGCTGGAACTCCATTCTGTCAGGTGGGGACCCAGATAACCTGGAAGAAAGATACTAGGACGTAGGCAACAATGCTGGGTCAACACAGGTCCCTACACACTCTGCAGGCTAGACAGTGGGGGGGGTCAATTGGGTAAGCTTGTAGGCACGATAGGTGTCCAATTAATTGCAGCGCACTCTGTCCCACTGGAGGGTGTTAGGTAGCTACAGGTCCTGAATCCCACCGCTCGCCACCAATGTAAGAACTGGGACCACCAGTTCTTCGGGGGGGGTAGCTTGGCTCGAGCTGGTCGGCAACCAGGGGCTTACGTGTAAAGTAGCTACATAACACACTCATCCACTGAGACAATAAGTGGGCGCAATAATGGAGACCACACCAGTTCTTTTGATTAAAATCAAGGGCTTTTATATAGGATTCAGATCAGGGTAATCAATTCATCAACATTTCCCAGAACACTTCAATAAAGCATTTTCATCGTGGGAGAAAAGATAACAATTCAGAGAATAACATAGCCTGTCACAATAACCTTTCCACCAAGTAAGGTGGGTACCTTCATGAACCATGAGCTAGCATTTCAGGCGGTAAAAATGTGCATTTCATCCTATCAGAATAAACAGTTCATTAAAGGTAAGTATTTCATTAGATTCCTTCCTCCAGAGGGCAATTCAGTACTCCCTATAACCTGTCACGGTGACCCAAGCATTAATTAAAGGCAGAACATTTCAGTACATCATTTCATCCAGAGTAACCATTTCATTGGAGTAGTAAGAGATTAAGTATTAAAGCACATCCCCATAAATATTCGGTGGAGCCCGCCCCTGCAAGGAATTCAGCACAAGGCATTCAATCGCTAGTTCAGTTGGCAGGCATAAAACATTTTCCTAGCAAGTAGTTAACCCACAGTTACCTATGGAGGAATAACTAACTCATTAAGTACAAAGAATAAGGCACCAGGTAAGTTCACGCATTGGCCTTCAGTCTAGGTAAAAGTTTTCAGTTAGGCCACATTCACCAGTGCATCAATATGTGAACATTTAACTTTACCCCCAGGCAGCGGTTTGTTCTTCCCGTGTGGCCCTCCCAGTGTTGTAGGGGGCACTGGCCCCGGTCCGGTTTCAAGGGGGCCCAATGCAGGCTCACGGGGCCCAGTCTTAGTTCTCCCGGGGAAGGGGCGTTCCCGGGGCCTCCTGCTACCACCCTGGAGGCCCCGCGTCCATGCGTGATCGCCGCCCTCCTCCCCCGGGGGTTACCTGACAACTTCGGCCTTCTCGGCCCTTGCGGTGGTGTCGGTAGGGGGAGGGCTCTCGTTCCTCTCCGAGAGCCCTCCGGAGTCTGGCAGGCCTCAGGGGATGAGGGGTCGGTACGGGGAGGCCCGCGCTACTCCCGCGCTCTTCTCGGGCCTCCCTCCGGCCCCGGGGCAGCTTCACTCACTCCGCGCTGGGGGGGGGGGGGGGGGCTCTTCGCGCTCACGGAGTCCTCCCCAGAACTCGATCTCCCTGGTCCCCGGCTCGCGATGACGATAGCGGCCCGGGACTTAGTAAGGCGGCGGCCGCGGCGCCCAAGGGGGCGTGTCCAGGGACGACTCGTCCCCCCACCACGTGATGGGGGGAGGAAGTCCTCAGGCCCTCACGTCAGGCCCGCGCGGCCTGACAGGAATCACGGCGGCCCTCTCCTGACACCGAGGGCCGCCGCACAGATCAGACGAGCAGGGGCCAGTGGCAGCCATGTTTGGAGTAGAGAGCACCTGCACCGTAACATGGATTGGCCATGGAAAGGTGCCCGGAGACCTTAGGGCCAACAAAAAGAAGGTGGGAAAAATGAGGCAAGGGCGTAAAAAAAAATAGGGAACGACCACCCTAGGGCTGACAGGTTTAACAGACAGCTTTAGAAAAGTAACACATTTTTTCGTTGCCAGCTATCAGAATACAAAATACATTTATAGTATACACAGTAGCAGGAGCAGTAAAAAACATCTGCCACCCGCAAACCGGAGTGCCGCGATTACAAAGGCGCGGACCGCTATGGTTGAACCAGGCTCCACGGTGCTTAAAAAAAAAACCAATGAAGTAGTCCACACATGAAAAGATACGAGCCTGCAGAAACGAAACTGGCCACGAAAGCGACCGAAAACTGTAGTTAGGCGATGCTGCTTCCTGAATAAACGGAAGTGACGCATCGCCTCTACAGCCAATAATAAGCCCTGTAAGAAAAGCAATGCCAGTGTAAGTTTGGGGTATGACTACCTACAGTAGACAAGCCACTAAGTGCTACAATAGGAGTACTAAATGTGACACCAGGAACAAAGCACAGTTCATGTATTACATAAAAAATACTAGAAACTGCAATTGTGAATATCAAAACTATAAAACCTTTTAACCTAGCTAACATACGATCATTGTATACACTAACAGATTTAGCACACTTTAACCAGTATCAAAAAAATGCAAGTTGCATATTGCAATTGGTATTCTGAGCACAGCAAATAATACGGTTATAACTGGATAGATTTCACGTTAATTTATACATTCTGAACCATGCTATATTGCTATGGTAATCAACAGGGAGGGAGGAGGAATAGCTGTCCATTCAGTTCCCCTTATCAGTATACAAAGAATCAAAAAATGGAATGGACACTTGTAACCGCGTTACCTCGGTTTCTTAAAAAACCCTCAGACGTGGTGATAAGATCGTTTAAGCGGTGTATCTTTTCTCCGCCCCACACTCGCGTTTTGGCATCGTCATCGTGTTTATTAAGTGTGCTGTATGCCTGCCTCAGGCCTGAGGCAACCTCTGGTAGCTGTCACACTGGCTCCTGTGTCTCTAAGACCCTCCACCTTTTGGCCATTGATGGTCACCCACTGCCCATATTTCTTAGTGTTGTTGAGCAGTTGGTTCTCTGGGACCACCTCACAGTCTAAAGAGACAAGGGACATTTCTGCGGGACCCCACCCACCTTGGACTTCCACCTCCTCCCCAAAGGCTACACTAGCCATCTGCCGGGGTGGGGCACCAGTGGGTACTGGTTTACCAGACAGGCGGCACCTGGTAACATTCGCCCAATGACCCAGGTCCCCACATCTGTAACGTTTCAGGGGTCCCTGTGGAACGGGATTACCTGTCGGGACCACTCTCTTTTTCTCAGGGGGAGGCTGGGAACCTTTCCCTTGGTTCCCTTGGGAATTACTTTGGGGCCCTCTGCGGAACTCCCTCTGTTTACCCCTGTCCCCCCACTCTTCTGCTGGGGACCCTGCCCACCTTTGGCTGAGTCTCCCACGTGACCCTTGTGGACCCTGGTACTGACCCAGCGGTCCGCCTCCTCAGCAAGCTTCCTAGGGTTAGTCAGCTTGCTATCAATCAGGTGCTGGTGCAGCTCTGGAAAGCAATTATCAGACAAGTGCTCCCATGAAATCAAATCCAAGAGACCTTGAAAATCATTAACTTTGCTGCCCTTCACGCAACCATCAAATGCTCTGCGAAAGAAAGTGACATACTCTACCCAGGTACTATTTTCTATCTTCTTGCACTTTCTGAACCTCTGCCTATAGAGTTCAGGGGTCAAACCATACCTAGTCATGAGTGCCTCTTTCATGTGGCTATAGGAGTTATGGACTTCAGAAGGCAAGTCCAACAGTGTGTCCCGCCCTCACTAAGGAACCTTCCCCACAACCCTGCCCCCCAATCTCTTTCAGGGACCCGGTGGGAAGACATGGCTACCTCATAGGCTCTGAACCACTGCCCAATAATATCATTCTTAAAAAACTCCTTTAACACATCTTTGGGGATGTACACTCTACCTTCCCCAGGTGCTGACGGCGTGCTGCTTCCAGAGGGAGTAATCTCTAGGTTCCTGGCTTTCAGATCCAACTCCCTCAAAACTTTGTCATGCTCCAATTGCAATCGCTTTTCCTCTAGAGCCATCTTCTTGCTTTCTAGCTTCAGTTGCCCATTCAATTTGAGCTTGGCCATCTCCATTTCATGCATCCTGTTTTCTTTCCTGTCTGCCAACTCTTCTGGGGGCAGACCTCGGGCAGAAACACTGCTACCCACTGGGGAGGGCGCACCCCTCCTCTCAGGACCCAGTGGCCCACCAAGCTGCTCCTCTGCATCCTCATAATTCACTAAATCACCAGGGGCATTCCTTGCCTCCACCCAGGCCCTCAGCGCCTTGTGGTATTCCTCTGTTTTGGTTATTCCTGCCGTGGAAATTGTAAACTTCCTGCAGAAGCTCTTGAGCTGCTTGTTGGTGTAGCTTTCTACTTTTTCTTCCTCCCAATCACAGTCAACAGATGTGACTGTGACTGTCTCCTCCATAATGACTGAATCAGGCATGATTTTAAAAAATGGAGATCTCTGGCAAAACAAGTATCAGAAGTACGTGGCTGCGTTATGGTCTGCACTCACTAAGTAGTGTTCACCAATCACTGTACATGAGTCACAAATGCAAATTCGGAATCCCTTCCGCTTGACTTCCAATGTTAGAATTGGGGGTTTCTATTGGCACAGGTAGGTACTTGTGACAAATAGGGACCCTCTCCTCTAGTCAGAGTAAGGGGGATTACACTCCCAAAATAACCCCTGCTTACCCTCTAGGCGGCGTGGCGCAAGCAGTCAAGGCTTATTTCAGAGGCGGTGTAAGTTAAGCATTTATGACCACATACAGTAACCCAGTGACAACACTACAAATGGACTCCACACAGGTTTTATATAAAAAACAAGTTGTACTTTATATA
This sequence comes from Lissotriton helveticus, assembly GCF_964261635.1. Lineage (NCBI taxonomy): Eukaryota > Metazoa > Chordata > Amphibia > Caudata > Salamandridae > Lissotriton > Lissotriton helveticus. Next base: position 381,901,566 of record NC_136060.1, read on the forward strand.
GAGTTACCACAAGACCAATAAACGACAAAAAGAATCCACAGTATTATTAGCTTTCAAGAGTTCTTGTTAAAAAGGCTTAAATCAAAGTTCTGTGCGAGTCAGCGTTGTTAAAAATAACAGAGTCTAGTAAATCCAGCAGACCGCGTCGGTACAGGCCCACTCAAATGGTCGACAGACTCAGTCACAGTACCTTTTACTTGGGGCGGCCGGCACGGATGTGCGAGCCGGTTCCGGTGATCGTCGCGGTGCAGAAAAGAAGCGTTGCAGGACGCGTTGTCCCTCGATGCAGTGCAGACAGCGGCCCGTTGACAGAGTCGGTGGATCCAAGGCTTGTGTTGCAGGGCGAGACGGTGCTTCGATGAAGTGCTTGCAGCTTGCAGTGTGGCGAACGAGCCGGAGTTCGGGAGCTGGCGTCAATCAGTCCGGACAGCGGTGCGAGTCGGCGGTGCGTCGCAAAGCGTGCAAGGCGGTGCCCAACTCCGGTGCGGTCACAGGACTAGAAGTCAGCATCAGTGACCGCGTCGGTCAGACCAGTTCGATTTGGTGTAGCGAGGCGTTGCACGTCGCGGTGCAGGCTACGGCTTGGTGACGGCGTCAGGACGGAGTCGGTGAGCGCAGAGCTTGCGTTGTTCGAGGCGGACGTTGCTAATGCGGTGCCTACAGGGAACCGGGCCGGTCGTGAGGTTCCGTGACAATTTTAAGTGATGTTTTCTTCTCGCACGAATATGGTCGAGTCTGGTATCTAAGAACCGCAAATGACGAGTTTAGTAAGTGTGCGCAGTTTCGCTGTGTTAACTTAAACCGTTCATTTGATATGTGAGTTTTTCATCTGTACCCACGGGTTCCATCTTAGATACGGCATCCATTTTGTCTCTTGCCCTCAAGTAGCCAGCGAACGGACGATGTCCGCTTCGCGACCCTGGGACTTCCAAGATATTCGTAGAAGACACATGTTCTTTGTAAATATCTTTTACGATGAGGGGGATGATACTGTAAGGCAGATGGCCTCGCTCGAGGCTCATCTTGCCGTCCGGTTTATTGTCTCAGCCGTGCATCTCATTAGGCACGTCCCTTTGATGCCTGTATCTCGTGTTTCCCGATACCTCCCCTTCAACACTCTTTTCAATCCCCCACTGTCTCCATTTTTCTCTGCACCTGTCTTTGTCCCTATTCTCGATCTGTTTTACTGCCGATTGGAATTCACTAATGTTGGGAAGATGGGTTTTTACAGTTGGGAACCGCCAAAATGTTTCCGCACTTATGTTCCGGACCTTATGTGTATCAAAGTGACCAAAGCGACCCCTCTGGGGGATAATTATGGGAACCAGGTTGTAAACTTTTGTGTACCATGTTGTCCTATGAGTTAATTTTGTATAAAAGGAGCGATCCACAGAACCAATTTGAAGCAGTCTCCCCAAGTTGCACGTGTTGTACTTGTCGTGACTTCTGTGTTCCCTGCAGTAATAAACCTTGAATCTTTGACGCCGAAGGAAGTGTCCTGTGTCTCTGTAGTTTGTGCGCCGAAACAGGTATCCCATGAAGGTTATAGGTGTTGTTCCCTGGCACCGCTGGTACTGTTAAAAAGTCCAGTCCTTCAGTTGGCGCCCAACGTGGGGCGACTTCAGCGGTACCGGTCCGGTCCAAAGCCTGATGATCGTGAGGAACTTCGTGTGAAATCTCCGAGGGAAGGTGCACCCCGCTTCATCGATCCTGTTGTCGAAATAAGTGGCCCGAAGTTTTTTCCCTGCGAAGATTCCCGCCTCCTGACGGCTGCGACGGACCGATGCCCTGACTGTCGACCTGTTTTCGACGCCCGGCGTAGACCTTATGTACAAGCGAGACGATAGACGGGCCTTCCTGGTGACGCCATTGAAGTTCTGAGTTAAGTATTTGTGGGTCGCTCCCAGTCCTTAGTGGTTGTTCTAGCTTTTTGAAAGCTTTGTGGTTAGCCTTTAAGGCTTTGTGGTAATAGCTCTCCGAGCTTTGTAATAGCCTTAAGGCTTTGTTGTATTGCATGGTTCCATTGCATTTGTGGTTCTTAGTATTGGTTCTTAGTATTATTTGACAGTTGCAATTGCCAAAAACCGAGGGTTTTGACTTACACGAGGGTTTATTGCTTCGGTAATCCTTGAAGTTTGATACTAGGTTAGTGTGCACGATGCCTAGCCATAGTGATTTGTTTCGTATTTTCAAATGTTGCGCAATGGATTCCCGGTTGGAGGACTCGTGTCCGATACCTCCAGTTGGAACTCCGATACATGATCTATATAGTCGACATGGGGTGGGTCCTATAATCTATAATGATTACTGGATCCGCTATACAAGGAAAGATGGTGACCTCAGATGGCCACCACACGGAACTTTTGAACTTTCGATTTTAGATAATCTTGAGGCTAAATTATTTTTAAAGAAAGCTAGGCCAGCTATGTTTGATTCCTTTCGGATATGGCGTAAAGAGGCCAAACAGAAAGAAATCAAACAACTTAAAAAGGATAAAAAGCAAGAATTTGTTCCGATAATGCAAACTATAAAAGAATGTAGACAAGACAAAGAAGAAAAAGATATGGAAATCGCTACTAGATTGCATCACATGAAAATAGATAAATGTTACCCAGTTTTACCGAATAATCTAGAAAAGAAAGAAGAAGATTTAAAGGAGGATTCCTTGCTATCATACTTAATGAAATCACCACCTCCTTATGTACAGGGTGCTACTGCTCCTGTAGCTCCTCCTATAGCTCCTCCTGTTGTTCCTCTTGTTGCTCCAGCGGCTGCGGGCCAGCCCGCTGTTAACCCTACGTTTGTTCCACCACCTGTCCTCGTTTCTACTGCTCCTGTACCTGTACCTTTGCAGACTGTTGTTTCTGCTACTCCGACTATCTTGTCTGTTCCTACTATGCCTTCCTTCACCTCTAGTGTTGTTGCTCCTGTTTTTCTTTCTCCTTCTGTTCGTAAGCGTGTTCCTAACTCTGTTGCTACCCTTTATTCACCTCTTCCTGGTCCGTTATTTTCGTCGGATTTATCTGATACTCCTCAGAGACGGAGTCAGATCCCTAGTGGTAGGGAGAAAGAGACGTTAGTAACAATGGCACATAGGTGGATAAGATATCCTGCTAATTACACTCCGCGTGTAGTATTTGATACGTTTTCTCAGTTTAATGAGCCAACGCAGAGATTCGTATTTGAGGAGATGTGTAACTTTTTGAGAGAAGAATGGTACAATGATGAAGTAGAGAATGTACCGTCCGACATAATTGAACTCCAGAGTCTTTTTTCGAACGGTATGATTATAGGAGACGATGTACGACGTGCTGTGGAACGCTTATTAGCATTCAGACCCACAGCACATTCTCGGGTGTCATTAGATGATACCACTGAGAACTGGAAAGCGGTTCCTGGTCAGTATCCTATGAGAGAGGTTCCGCCGCTATGGGTACCTGGTGACCCCGGTGCAAACCCTCCGGTTTTACCACATTTTCGAAGGGTGTGGATACATCTTCCATGGAAACGATCGGAAGTTTTGCAAGTGAAGCAATCCTTACCCGATCCGCGTAAAAATCCGGCTGGTTATTATAAGGAGTTATCACAACTGATAGAAGCTTCTATTATGAATATTGCCGACATCGACATGTTGTTTGGCAATGTTGTACCGCAACCAGTTTGGGCTAAAATTCGTCAAGCCAATCACGCAGCTGAATTAGGGGGTGATTGGGCTGCACTGCTAGCAGCTGATGCATTACAAGTCGGTGGGGCTAAACCTGAACAGTTGATCTTGGATTTGCCTCAGAGAATCATTACGCTCATGAAAACTCTCATGCCAGCGATGAAGGTGAACTGGGATAAGTTATCAGCTTGTAAACAAAAGAAAGACGAGAGTGTCTCAGATTTCTTTACAAGGTTTGAGGAAGCGTTTGTCGACCACAGCGGCCAGGACATGGGCGCTGAGGGAGGTCAGCGGTTATTCGTTGACAAATTTGTTTCAAATTTGCTGCCTGAGCTATGCAACAAATTAAAGAATTCAGAAAGTGCGTGGGCAGTTTCAACCCCTGCGCAAATATTAGCAACGGCTCAGTATTATGAGAATAGGGAAAAGGAAGAAAGTGATCGTGTAGAAAAGAAAACGAAAGAACTCAAAACGAAGGTTTTGTTGCAGCAAGCATACCCTCCACGATCAAACCAAAATGATGCACAACAGCAGTATCGACCACGAGCACAGCTCGATAGAACACAGCCGCGCTCTGACAACTTTGATCCCAGATCTTCACTTGGGTATAATCAGTGCGCATATTGTAGGAAAGAGGGACACCTAAAATATGATTGTCTCGTTTTACGGGACCGTCTGAATGGTGTGTCGACACGAGGAAATCGTGGCGGTGGTCCCCAACCGGCACCACGTGGTAGAGGTCGTGGTTCATCCCAAAATCAGATTGATCATCATCAAAATCAATCGGATGCAAATAATTATTTTGATCAGCGAAATGCGGGGTCAGTTCGATCTGCACAGTATAATGTTGATGACTATTATATAGACCACGAGACTGTTGTAAATGACCACTACTAGGACAGCCAACGACAAAGAGAGGGAGTAGTGTCAGTTCCGGTCGATCAGAGTGGGCCTTACGTTGCAGTGACTACATCGGGTGTAGTTGAGCCTTTTCTGTTAGACACTGGTGCGACGAAAAGTTCCATCATGCATTCAAAACTCCCTGGCGCACCTTTGTCTGGCTTAACGAACGTTTCCGTCGGATTCTCTGGCGCCCCTGTTAGTAACCCAGTCTCTAACCCTTTGCCTCTTATGATTGGACCTCGTGAGCTAACGGCTCCACTGATTCTATCTACAGGTTGTGGTGAAAATCTTTTGGGCCTGGATTTGTTGAAACGATTATATGCAACATTGTATTGTTCCCCCGAAGGAGTGGAACTTACATTGGGAAGGAGAGTGATCTCTCCCATGTATTTATCGGTTGATAAATTCCCACCGGAATTGAATTCCCTCCCTGCGTCCTTATGGGCCACAGGTCCCAATGATGTGGGCCTGTTAGACATTCCACCCTATGTGATTCAATTGAAACCAAATGCGCGATTACCGCGTTTACCTCAATATCGTATTTCTCTGGAAGGCGAACGAGCACTGTTAGCAATCGTTCATGATCTCATTGGAAAAGGTGTTGTTGAAGAAACTCGTGGAAACGTGTGTAATAGCCCTGTGTTGCCAATTCTGAAACGAACTGACCCAACTAAACCTCCTGTGTATCGTTTTGTTATAGATTTGAGAGAGGTAAACAAAATAGTGGTTCCGCAATTTCCTGTGGTCCCTGACATTACGGCTTTATTAACAATGATTCCGGCATCTGCCTCCTGGTTCACAGTGATGGATCTAAAGAATGCTTTCTTTAGCATCCCGATTGCAGAGGAAAGCAGAGACCTGTTCGGATTCTCATTAGGAGGTGGCAGTTTTAGGCTAAAACGCGCTCCACAGGGCTACTGTGAGAGTCCATCAATCTACAGCCAAGCACTTAAAGGTCAGCTTGATGCCTTTGTATTGCCTAAAGGTGCAGCTTTGATTCAATACGTTGACGATCTTTTAGTAGCAGCTGATACAGAAGCTATTTGCAAAACGGCTACAGTATCATTATTGCACTATCTACATGACTTGCACCACAAGGTATCACCTTCAAAGCTACAGTATTGTTGCCAAGAAGTTACCTATTTAGGTCACTTATTGTCAAGAGAAGGGAGGAGGTTGACCCCAGAGAGAATTGCAGCGATTTCCCGAATGACTGTGCCAAAAACCCAGAGAGATGTTCGTGCCTTTTTAGGTATTACGTCCTACTGCAGACAATGGATTCCAAATTTTTCATTGTTGGCGAAACCATTGATAGCCCTTACGTGCAAGGATGTTTCATCCCCAGTACCTTGGTCTGAAGAATGTCAGAAAAGTTTTTCTGAATTGCGTGATGCGCTGTGTTCGGCTCCTGTGTTGGGTACCCCTGACTACAGTAAGCCATTTACACTATACGTTCACGAGAGGGATGGTTGCGCGTTGAGTGTTTTGACACAATCTTTTGGTGGTAAGCAACGCCCATGTGCCTACTTTTCTTCGACTTTAGACCCAGTAGCAAGAGCCTTGCCAAGTTGCTTAAGGGCAACAGCGGCAGCTGCGGCGTCCATTCGACAGTCTGCAGGTCTAGTCATGGATAATATGCTCACGGTAATGGTTCCGCATGCAGTCGACACTCTATTGAACCGAACGAAAACTCAACATCTGACAAGTGCAAGATTGTCTGGATATGAGTTGACGTTGCTGGCCAGTCATATACGGATAAAACGATGTAATGTGTTGAATCCAGCAACATTGCTGCCGATCGACGCAGAATCAAGTGGTGAAGCAGTACATGACTGCTATCTCAAAACTGAAGAGGAAACCAAGGGTCGCATTGACCTAAAAGATACTCCATTGACAAATCCCGATGGTACTTTGTATGTGGATGGTTCTTGTTTCAAGTTGCCGAACGGTGATGTGACGACCGCGTATGCTGTAGTTACATTGAGAACGATTGTGGAAAGTGCAAGATTAAATCAAAATTCGGCTCAGGCTGCTGAGCTAATTGCTTTGACGAGAGCGTGTGTATTGTCTAAAGATAAACGGGTGAATGTGTTTACAGATAGCCAGTATGCATTTGGTGTGGCACATAGTTTTGGACGACTGTGGAGAGAGAGAGGATTCCTTACGTCACATGGTACGAAGATTCAGCATGGCCAGCTTGTAAATGATCTTTTGGATGCACTTACATTGCCTAAGCAAGTGGCGATTGTTAAATGTAGTGCGCATCGTAAAGTGATGGATGATGTTGGTCGTGGTAATGCGTTTGCGGATGAGACTGCTAAAGAGACTGCCCGGAACATTAGCACTCGAATGTATGTGACGAGTTCGGTTAGGTGGCCTGCAGAATCAAGTATGTGTGAAAACACTATCGAGAGTGTGAAAGCAATTCAGAATGAGGCCACCGAAACTGAAAAGACGAAGTGGAAAGAAAGTACGGGAAAGTTGGATGCGAATGGTTGTTGGACTGACTTATCGGAACAGAAGAGATGGATGTTGCCTGATGCGTATGTGCTGGCTATTGTGACTATGGCACACGGGTTAGCACATATTAGCGCGAAAGGTATCTGTAAATTGCTGTTTCCTGTGTGGAAGAATGATGGTATTACGAAATGTGCTGAACGCTTGGTTAAGAATTGTATGGTGTGTTTGATGCACAATCCTGGTAAGGGCACTCCCACTCCACCTGGTCATTTTGCCCCTCCTGCGTACCCTTTCGAAGTTATCCAGTTGGACTTTATCCACATGGAGAGATGTAATAATTTGAAGTATGTGCTGGTTGTGGTGTGTGCATTTTCTAGGTGGATTGAGGCCTACCCTCTTAAGGATAATACGGCTTTATCCACGGCAAAAATTTTACTCAAAGAGTATTTTTCCCGCTACGGAATGCCTCGGGTTGTGTGGTCAGACAACGGAAGTGAGTTTGTTGGGAGCGTGATGAAGAGTGTGTGTCGCGGGTTAGGGATTGTACAGAAATTTCATAGTGCCAATCATCCTCAGTCAGCTGGTTTGGTTGAAGGGTACAATGGCACCCTTAAACTTAAGCTAGCAAAAATTCAGGCTACGACAGGTCTTTCGTGGCCTGACGCTTTACCCTTAGCATTACTATCAACAAGGGCAACTGTACACTCCCGAGTAGGGCTCAGTCCCTATGAAATAGTGTTCGGTCGTCCTGCCAATGTTTGGGGGGTCCCTAGACCGGGTGCCTTTTGTGAACTTGAGTATCCAATGTTAATCGATTATCTTCATGACTTGACTGCTAAACTGAGGTTAATTCACCAACAGGTTCACGAAGCATTGCCAACACAGACGGAGGGTCCAGGCCACCAGCTCCAGCCCGGAGATTGGGTGGTAACACGCAATTTTTCGCGCAAGAACAATTTGGATCCCAGGTTCACTGGACCCTACCAAGTCCTCCTTGCCACAAGAACTGCAGTTCGTCTTGAGGGGCGGAAACACTGGGTGCATGCCACCCATACCAAGAAAGTCCCCATTCCGTTGCCAGCAGACTCGTGGGTGAGGAAAGGCATTGCATCAACTGAAACCGAAGGATTGCCGGCATTTGTACCTTTCAGCGACGCACAACCTGTCGGAGAATCCTCAGTGCAGCAAAAAGGCATTATTGAACACTTGTCATCAGAGGACTCAAGACCAGAACATTCAGCTGATCAACAGGGCGTTGTCCCTTCAACGGATCTTTTGTTTAACGAACAGACACGTCCTGGGAAAACCCGATATTTTTTAAGATCCAGCACTAAAAACTAATAAAAAACCCCGTTCTGTCCCTTGACAAGTGTATTATCCCGTTTTCCATGATCAGTTTGAACACTCATACTATTGTAATTATTTTGTATATATTCATTGAGCTTCGTTCCTTACACTTTTTGTTTCCACAGCTGAGAGACATTTGTTTTTATACATATATATATATATATTTGTGAAATAAAGGCCGTAGGGCCGCGCGTGTACTTCCTCCTGGTTAGTAGGTCTTGACGATAGGTTAAAGACCGTCGATTCTTGGGAACTCCTAGGAATTGACTATTGCTACACAGAACGAAGTGCGTCAAGAAACGTTGCGGACGGTCATAGGGAATGGCATTTTTGAAGCTGATGGACTTGGAAAAAGCTCAAGCACAAAGATTCAAGCTGCAGCAACTCAGTCGTACCAAATGTTTTGTCTCCCAAATATTTGTACTGTTTGTGACTGGTTCTGCGTTATTAGCAGGTGGAGTGTATTACACAATGTCTTACTTCTTGCCTTCTACTATACCTACTCCTACCCCTAATCTTAAACTCATCTCCACTGACTCTCCTCATTCTTTTCACATCTTACCTGAACACGAGCAGGCTAGACGTGCAGAATTCCGCAACAATTCCTTTATTCAACTCCTTCATCAGCATCAGTTAGTGGTTAACACTACTAATTGTTGGGTGTGTGGGTTGATGCCACATACTACGGATAAGGGAATTCCATATCTGGTGTTACCGTATAGCTCCCAAGGGTCTGCTCGAGCATTTCAAACAATGTTTCGAAGCGCACTGGGTTTCCACCCCATTCGAGAACCACGATCCCCCTACTCTGGTCCTACTTCGTACCAAAAATCTTTGTCGATAGCAATCGAGGATTTAGATAGCGATATCTATGATCCTTCGCTTATCCCTGAAGAAGAAGTACAAGCCTATAGGGTTTTAAGTAGAGGCGAATATAGTGTGTTCACTAATGAAAAACAGCTTAAAAGTTCACCTCCGATATGGGTTGTACCCCACATTGGTAATTTTTGTCTAATAGGTCGTGGCCGTAGATCGAAAGCCCGACTTGGAGAGAGTGCTTGCACTGAAAATTACATTCTGCCAATGGTCTCCTCCCCTGTGTTCCTGGCTGCCAAGGGTACATACTTTATTTGTCATGATCGTGCATATGCATGGCTGCCCTCTGACTTCATGGGCTCATGTTTTATCGCAAACTTGTTGCCTCCGACGTTTACTGTAGATGCAGATTATCACAAAACTAGAGTTGTAAGAGGTGTAATTAGCGAAAAGGATACTGCCGGTCAAGAGGCAGGAGACTTTTTCAAGGGTTTCCTCCCATTTTGGGGACCTATGGTTAATAGTAGGAACCTAAGACAGTTGACTCGAGTGGTAGAATCGACAGCTAATATTACTGCCAGTGCCCTTGGTAATATCACCACAGAACTTCAGGCGGATAGACTTATGACGTTACAAAACCGTATGGTTTTAGATGTGATCTTAGCAGATCGAGGTGGGGTATGTAAGGTGATCCATTCGAGCTGCTGTATTTTCATTCCTGATAACGCCCCGACTGTCTATCAAGCCATCTCGAAGTTGCATAAGATTTCCGAATCCATACACGTGGATGTAGGGGATTGGACGCTACTTGGATGGTTTTGGGGCCTGATGTCGACTTGGGGTTGGAAAATTCTGACGATCATTGGAGTCGTTGTAGTGTTCCTGTTCACGTGTTGCCTTTGCGTGCAGTGCGGTCCTGCCTTATGTGGCCTCTGTGCTACAACGTGTATGAGACAGCCACCTGTTACCAAAGGGTCTCGGTTGGACAGAGCTATGCTACAACAACATCTCGAGGGTCTGATGAATATCGAATATGATTCCGACTAGTGCTTGCCTACATGAGGGCAAAAGGAGCGTCTGAGGTTCCGTGACAATTTTAAGTGATGTTTTCTTCTCGCACGAATATGGTCGAGTCTGGTATCTAAGAACCGCAAATGACGAGTTTAGTAAGTGTGCGCAGTTTCGCTGTGTTAACTTAAACCGTTCATTTGATATGTGAGTTTTTCATCTGTACCCACGGGTTCCATCTTAGATACGGCATCCATTTTGTCTCTTGCCCTCAAGTAGCCAGCGAACGGACGATGTCCGCTTCGCGACCCTGGGACTTCCAAGATATTCGTAGAAGACACATGTTCTTTGTAAATATCTTTTACGATGAGGGGGATGATACTGTAAGGCAGATGGCCTCGCTCGAGGCTCATCTTGCCGTCCGGTTTATTGTCTCAGCCGTGCATCTCATTAGGCACGTCCCTTTGATGCCTGTATCTCGTGTTTCCCGATACCTCCCCTTCAACACTCTTTTCAATCCCCCACTGTCTCCATTTTTCTCTGCACCTGTCTTTGTCCCTATTCTCGATCTGTTTTACTGCCGATTGGAATTCACTAATGTTGGGAAGATGGGTTTTTACAGTTGGGAACCGCCAAAATGTTTCCGCACTTATGTTCCGGACCTTATGTGTATCAAAGTGACCAAAGCGACCCCTCTGGGGGATAATTATGGGAACCAGGTTGTAAACTTTTGTGTACCATGTTGTCCTATGAGTTAATTTTGTATAAAAGGAGCGATCCACAGAACCAATTTGAAGCAGTCTCCCCAAGTTGCACGTGTTGTACTTGTCGTGACTTCTGTGTTCCCTGCAGTAATAAACCTTGAATCTTTGACGCCGAAGGAAGTGTCCTGTGTCTCTGTAGTTTGTGCGCCGAAACAGGTATCCCATGAAGGTTATAGGTGTTGTTCCCTGGCACCGCTGGTACTGTTAAAAAGTCCAGTCCTTCAGTCGTGATAGTCGGTCACAGTTCCCTGCCTCTGTAGCCACTTGTTTCCAGCAGCAATTCACAAAGGCTGGTGAAGTCCACTGGTCCTGGGACTTCGGTCAGGGGGCAAGCTCTCTTCCAAGCCCTTGGAGATCTTTGCACAAGTTGAAAGTAAAGTCCACAAAGTTCTTTCTCCTCTCTTTGGCAGTCAGGCAACCACTACAGGCCAATCCCCCAAACAGCACTTCAGCTTGGGAATAGTCTCTCCTCAGTTTCTTCAGGTTCCTTCTCCTCGAAATAGTCTTTGATAGCTTCTCGCACTTCCACCATAAATAGGTCGTCCTGCAGTGCCCTACCTGGAAAGCGCCACTGTCGCTCTAACCCCTCCGGCCTTGGAAGTCTCAGTAGCAGCACTATAGGTATAGGGGAATGGTCAGACTATGCCCTAGGAAGTGTCGTGAGTGAATCGAACCAGTCTGTAAGTTCAGGGTATAGCAACCAATAGTCAATCCTGCTGCAAGTATTGTGCTGACCAGAGTAGTGAGTATACTCGGGGAGTGTGGGATTACGGCTACGCCAGATGTCTATTAGTGTATATTGGTCACAAAGTTCCTTCAAGGCCCGCCCTGCCCATGGTTTAGTGTCAGGGGCTCGGGTGGTGCTATCTACCTTAGGGTCTAATAACAAATTGAAGGCACCACCCAAGAACATCTTTTGAGGTTCATGCTTTGCAAGTGGGGCGGTTAAAGCGTGGAAAAACTCGGGGTCATCCACGTTGGGGACATAAACGTTGATCAGTGAGACCTTGTGGCCGTAGAGGGCACCAGCCACAATGATGTATCTGCCCTCTGGGTTGCAGATAACGTTACTAAGGCTGTGGGGACTCTTTTGTGTATCAAGATGACTACACCCCTAGCGTAATTGCTGTAATTTGCTAAATATCAATGTGTACCCCAGCTGGCACCGAATCGTGCCGCATCGGTGGGGGGAAGGTGTGTCTCCTGTAGATATGCTATGTCTACCTTGTGCCGTAGTGAATAATGAAGTACTTGCCGCCATTTACGGTTATCATTAAGGCCTCTAATGTTCCATCACAGTAAGGTTAGCGCCGAGTGGCCCTCTACGTTACCAATTTGTGTCATTTGTCTGTCCTGGCAGGACAGTGGAGAACAACAAACTTAGCTAACACTAGTGTGCATAGGTGTGAAAAACAACAATTGAAGCATACATTCTCGTCCTCCTCCCACCTCCCACCACCCAACCGCCTTCCGATCCGAAGGAAGTCCACCCCATGTGAATAATCTAACCTTAGGTACAAATCAACTTCCAGTTGTGCTGATGGGGCCCACGTACAGTACCCCAATAAGAGGTTGAACTAATGAGTCGGATACACCATGGGGGTGGCAGCTAGTAGTCACAACAGCCAACTGACATATCAATGGAAAAAAAAAACGTAACATTTTCCCCGATTGGATGCATTGCATGTAATTAAGCAACTTGGTCAACCAGTGCCTGAATTGGAAAAGAGTTGAGTACTGGCATCCGAGCCTCTGTGAGGCGGGAAAGGGAGGAGTCTTCCTGCCGCATTCTGTGCGAGTCGTTGCCTGTATGTCTGACAAAATTCCTGTGCCTCCACTGGCATGTCAAATATTCGGGATCTGCTGCCCCCATCCACTCTTAACTTCGCCGGATAGAGCATGCCGTATTGAGACCGAGGTTCCGCAAAGTGGCCTTGACCCCGTTGTATTTGCGACGGGCTTCCTGCACCATTGCTGTGAAATCCAGATAGAAAGACAACTTTGACCCCTGCCAGTCCACGTCTCCACGCTCTCTCGCTCGTCTCAATGCAGTGTCTCGATCCCTGAAATTCAGGAGGCGTGCTTTTATGGGCCTTGGGGGAAGGCCAGGGTTAGGTCTGCTTCCCAGTGATCTGTGGGCCCTCACCACAACAAATCCAGATGTGAAGACCTCCCGTCCAAAGAGGTCAGCGAAAAGTTTTTCCACAAAGAGATCCATACGGCGGAGGCAGTCGTCTCTGGAACCCCCATGATGCGGACGTTGTTTCGGCCACTGCGGGCTTCCAAATCCTAGTTCTTTATCGCTACTTCTTGAGCAAGCATTCCTTTCGTTCCAGTCTCTTGAGTGACTGCACTGTTCCCTCCTCCATGTCAGATATTCGAGCCACCGCTACATCCAGACGCCGGTCGTGCACCTGTATTTTGGCCCCCTAAGTCCGCAAGGTTTTTATCTAAACTGTCGAAACTTGATTCCAGTGCTATGAAGCCCGCCCTCATTTCATGCAGTAAGGAGGCTTCGGATGGTTCAGTAGGCACAGGTTGTTCTGTGGGTGTGCTTTCCGCCACCTTCTCAAATGCTAGGGTTCTCTGTTTGGGAACCTTTCGTTCCATTCCGCGCAACAGGACTCGAGTGGATGATGCGAGTTAGGCCGCAATGGGGAGCAGCAGGTGGTCACAGCGGCCGGTGTGTCGCAGAAATTTAGAGGCTTATGTATGGTATGTGATCACTCAGCAGTGCAGCAACAGGGTAATGGTTGGCAATCTATACGCATTCGGATAAAATGGCGAATCAGCAGGTCAGTCTTCAATCGGCAAGCGGGCATCCAGTTGCAGCGTCCCTCCTGTTTCCTCGTGATGTGGTACAGCGACATGGAATGCGTTGTGCTGTGGAAAACGCTGCTGGGCCGGTGCCACCACAGCTTCTCTAACTAGCGGCCATCGTAGCTGCTGGCTTGTCCACGCCCCCATATGCTTAACTGTTGGGCTAGAATTCGTGAAAGACAGCACGGGAGGGTCACTTAAAAGCAGCACAATATTCTGTATTTATCCACTTTTAAAAATAAATGCAGACAGAAAACACATTGTTTTCTGTCTGTATTTATCTGTAAAAATCCATAAAAATGGAAAACAGGGAGCCTTAATTATAATCGGATGAATTTTAACGTTAAAACAATTAATAAACAATTAATTTTAATTTATTTTATAATTTTAAAATTTTATAAAAATATACACATATATAAAAAAATATATATATATATATATATCAACACCAATACCATAAAATCGGTTTTAAAAAACTAATTCTATTATAAATTAAAACATTAAACTATTTAAAAATCGTTAAACTTAAATTAACCACTCCAATAAATGCAAAAGAAGGGAAAGTGTTGGATAGCGGAGGGGTAAAAATTACTATTTCAACTCCAGTGAGTGCAACACTAGGGAAAGTGTGGGATAGCGGAGAGGTAAAAGTTACTATTCCCACTCCAGTGAGTGCAACAGTAAGGAAAGTATTGGAAAGCGGTGGTGTAAAACTTACTATTCCCACTCCAGTGAGTGCAACAGTAGGGGAAGTGCTGGATTCCGTAGGGGTAAAATGACTATTCCCACTCCAATAAGTGCAACTGTAGGGAAAGTGTTGGATAGTGGAGGGGTAAAACTTATTATTTACACTCCAGTGAGTGCAACAGTAGAAAAAGGGTTGGATTGCATAGGGGTAAATAATACTATCCCCACTCCAATTAGTGCAACAGTAGGGAAAGTGTTGGATAGCGGATCGTTAAAATTTATTATTCCCACTCTAGTGTGTGCAACAGTAGGGAAAGTGTTCGACACCAGAGTGGTAAAACTTACTATTCCCACTCCAGTGAGTGGAACAGTAGGGAAAGTGTTGGATAGCAGAGGGATAAACATTACTATTCCCACTCCAATGAGTGCAACAGAAGGGAAAGTGTTGTATAGTTGAGAAGTAAAACTTACTATTCCCACTCCAGTCAGTGCAACAGTAGGGAAAGTGTTGGATTGCGTTGGGGTAAAAAATTCTATTCCCACTCCAATGAGTGCAACAGTAGGGAAAATGTTGGATAGCGGAGGGGTAAGACTAAGGTTCCAATTAGGATGGTGGGTGGACCTGAGTCCGCCCGCCATCCTAGCGGGAACGGGACCACCCGCATGCCATGCGGCGTCCTGAACCCCTGATCATGATGCGACCGCCACCACAGCGGTTGCTTCTGGCTTTTTAACATTGCGGCGGGTGCTGCTGGCTGCAGCACCCGCTAAATGACTTCCCACACTTTACCCTTATAAAACCCCATAACCCACACCTAAATTTATTCATGTGAATTCCATATATAAATTTCAAATAATTAATAAATATTAATTAAAAACTAATTATTATTACAAATAAATTACTTCCCACCCTTTACCCCATAAACCCAACAACACACACCTACAAAAAAAACACACAATTACCATAATTAATGATCAATTAATTAGTTAATATAAATTAACAACTAATTAAGTAATTAAACATAAATTACTTCCCACCCTTTACCCCTATGAACCCCACATCCTGTACCATAATTAATTACACAGCTTCCATAATTAATTTTCAGTCAATTAATTATTATATATCAACAACTAATTATTAATGAATCAAAAATAAATTACTTTTCACCCTTTACCTCTATAAACCCCACAACCCGCTCCTAAATAAAATTACACAATTGCCATAATGAATTATCAATTAATGAATTAATGTTAGTTAACAACCAATTAATAATTAATGACAAATAAATTACTTCCCACAATTAACACTAGAAAATCTAAATTAAATAAATAAAAAAATATTCATTGTTTTTATAATAAAATTACTTCCCACCCTATTCCCCTTAAACCTTGTGTAAGTCGACATTTCCAACTCCATATTCTGTCTCAACACCCTCCATTGCATTTGATTAATGGTATAAGGCTCCAGATAGCTCCCATCTCTGAACAAAAGGAGGCCTGATGGCTCCTTAAATTCGACCTTTTCTTATAGGCCCAGCTGGAGTCAGAAATAGAAAAGTCCTCTGGCCGCCTGCACATTACTGCTTGGAAAGAAAGCAGACAACATGCAGGTGCTGCTGAATGTTTTCCGGTGTCTGACAATGACACCAGGATGAGTTCAGCATTTTTCAGTGGGGTTTAACTTCTTTTTTTTTTTTCTCAAATATTTTTATTGATTTTAAAAATACAAACCTTGGACATTACAATACCATGGAAGGACATCATTACTATCGTAGCAACCAGTAGAATCTCGCCCTACTTGGCCTACATTATGCAGATTGTACAGTGAAAACAAAAAAAAAAACAATATGTTCGCTAGGTCAAATGTCCATTTGTCCATAGGTATATTCCGGGCATTTATATCACAGCGATGCAGTTCTAGAACAAATACCGGGCCGTTACGCCATTACAGCCATCAATTATGAGACTAGTGGCTCTGCATACAATCTATATTGTCTGAAAATTAAAATCATAACACAAAGCAACAAAACATTTTACCCACTCCCCTAACCACCTCTGTGCTCAGATCCTAGCCTGTATCAATGTGTACAAACGCCTGTCGTTCACGAGTGTTTGTAGTGTGGTGGCAACATTCGTCATTTTCCTATGGTCTGTCAGTGGTCACTGCTAGTACCCAAATGCATGGTATGGAATCAGAGGGGTGCGCCGCCGGCTCAAACTTACTCCATGGAACCCGCACTCTAAGGTGGGGTGCGCTCTTCAGTCACCAACATCCAGTGCAGCAAAATCATTCAGTAGTGCGTGCCACTCCAATGAAATAGGTGTTTGTCTCAGTCCCCTGTATTCCTCCCTGCTTAACTCTGCTCCCCCCCAGCGAAGTACCTCGGCAAGCCAGTCCATTGGGGATGGGGGTCTAGTCGATTTCCAGCGGGTGGTCACCGTTCGTTTTTCCAGGAGAAGCGCAAGATTAACAAAAGGCGAGGAGGGATTCCCTTTCTTAGCACGGGGGCCCAATCCCAGGATGCAATATTTGAGGGAATCATATGGGCTGGACGGGACCACCGTCGCAAGACTGACACAAACTTTTTCCCAATAATGTCCCAGTTTAGGGCAGGACCATAGCATGTGCAGTAAGCCCGTCTGTGGCACCCGACATCGCGGACATTCATCCGTCGTGCCTGGAAACATAGCGTGCAGGCGACGCGGGGACAAGTACGCTCTATGGAGCATCATGAGCTGTATGAACTTAAATTTAGGGTTCTGCAAGACTTTTTTGGGGAATTCCAGGATCCTATGCCATTCTTTGTCTGAGAACGGGCGGCCGATATCCCCCTCCCAATTATTGTGTGTTACCAGCAAGGAGAGCTTTTTCTCGCTCCTGATCCTGTGAGTCAGCCATTTTACCAGCCTACGCGTCTTGTTTTCGTCTGTCAGATTCCTTCTGACAGTGGTGAGTTTTTGGATACCGAGGCAGTAGCCTCATTACTCCACATTCATTTTGAATTTTTTAGTCGCTGTTTAGGTTGTCTTATTGATGTGTGACGCTTTGTCACAGTTGAGGTTGTATCACAAGGTCAGCTCAGTGATGGGCCACGGGTAGCGGTCAATTGAGTTTGCAGAATTGTCAGCATGTTCCCTCAAAGAGTCTCACCTTTGTCTATCTAGTACCTTCTGATAGTGTTGAATTTTGGGTGCCTGCCGAGGCGACCATTTTACCAGCCGAGCACCATTACCCATCATGTACTGCATCTTGAGGAGTGCGTTTGTGGGTGGCTCAACTCCAGTGGGTCCCCATGTGTTGCGAATATAGTGGGTGATATGAGTGTGTAGGAGGAACAGTGTGGCAGAAGTGCCGTGCGCCTGCACGAACTCCGCGTGTGGTATTAAGATGCCATCCTGAAAGAAATCCCCCAGTGTCGTGACACCGGCCTCTGACCATGCCTGAATTGCGCGGTTTGAGAGCGTACCCGATCTAGTGGGTACACCGAGTAAAGGTATAGTAGGGGCATATGGCATTGTTTCGCCAATATATCTCAGAGTGCTGTGCCAATATCCAATCACTAACCGAAGTAAGTGCGGTAAGGCTGGTGATATGGGAGCATGGGACAGTAGTACTCTATGAATAATGCCTTTATTTTTGTCCCTATCTGTCAAATCCAGTTTGTGAAGATTCCGACTCGCTAACCAATACGCAAGCCACTGTAGTTGACACGCATAGCTATATGCCCTCAGATCCGGGACCCCCATACCACCCTGGGTGGTGGGTAATTGCAGTTTTGCTAGACTGATACGAAGTCGTCCCATGCCCCATATAAGGTCTGTCAATAGGGTATTCATTAGTTTAAAGGTCTTTGTGGGTATAGGCAGCGGGAGGTTAGTAAAAAAATATATCAACCATGGTAGCATTACCATTTTCGTGATGGCCACCCTACCGGCTATTGACAAAGGTAAGGAAGTCCAGAACTGGACTTGAGACTTAAGTGCTGTGAGTGCCCTGCCCAAGTTCCCGTCCAACAGGTCCTGGGTATTACGGTAAATATTAATCCACAGATATTTGAAGGTAGCAGGTGCGGTCTGAAATACCCAAGGGGCGAATCGCACAAACCCCCCCACCGGTGCATCGTCGAAATAATACGCATGGGACTTAGATTCATTAATAGTAAGGCCTGACAATGTGCTGAAGCCATCAAATATTTCAGGTATAGGGTCAAGATTGACACTCAAGTCCTTCAAAAAAAGTTTATTATCGTCCGCATAGGCAGAGACAATGTGGGTCGCGGCTAGGCCTGGGCGGTAAATTTCATTCTGCTCGCGTAATTTGCGGAATCTGGGTAATTTCGCGTTCCGCGGAGAACGCAAAATTGCCCAAAACTCTGCGTTCCACGACTTCGCGAAATTTTTACTTGTTCGCGTTCTCAAAATGCGTGTTCGCGAGATATTTCCCCCCGAGCACGCAAACAGCAATTGCGAACAGGAAAAAAGCATCGCGAACACGCACTTCCGCATGTTTGCGGAATTTCTGCGTGTTCGCAGAGATTTTTTATGTTTCGTGGGATATTGCGTAACGCGATTACGCAAATTCCGCCCACCCTTAGTCGCGGCGCCATGAATCACACCCCGAGGGGACGCAACAGCACGGAGCTTGTGGAATAGGGGCTCTAACGTTAAGATAAACAGTAAAGGGAATAAAGGGCAGCCCTGGTGTGTCCCTGGGGCAATCGCATATGGCCCAGAAATATGACAGCATGTGCGGGCACATGGAGTAGGGTTCGTGTACAATAAACGTACCTTCGCTATGTACGCCTGTGGTATGCGGAAGCATGCTAGGGCACGAAACATGTAATCCCATCTC
Organism: Lissotriton helveticus; assembly: GCF_964261635.1. Taxonomy (NCBI): domain Eukaryota; kingdom Metazoa; phylum Chordata; class Amphibia; order Caudata; family Salamandridae; genus Lissotriton; species Lissotriton helveticus. Next base: position 381,920,887 of record NC_136060.1, read on the forward strand.
AGCGAGTCAAATGCTTGTCTAAGGGAGATGCATCCTTCCTTACTGCCCGATGAGCATGTGCCCAGCATAACCTGATGCAAGCGCCTGATATTAAGGGCCGTACTTCGGCCTGGCACAAAGCCACACTGGTCCGGATGTATAAGTAGGGGGATAAATTGGTTCAGTCGGGTGGCCAACAGACCGCTGAGGATTTTGTAGTCTGTATTAAGAAGGGACAAGGGTCTGTAATTAGGGATGTGCAGTGCGTTCCTGCCTGGTTTCAACAGTAAGACCACCAGTGCCTGCAGTGTGGTGTGCGGTAAACTGTTACATTAGAGAGATTTATGGTACAGGGTTTGCAGATGGGGTACCAGTAGGTCAGCAAACGTGGTGTAAAACTCAGCCAGGAAACCGTCGCTTCCAGGAGTCTTGTTACGTGGCAAGGCCTTAATGGCCTATCAGATATCTGCACCCGTTATGGGACGCACCAGGTCATCCTGCTGAGCCTGTGTTAGTTGGGTCATGCATATACCATCAAAGAATTCGGCAAAAGGATCTGCTGTCTGCGATGGAGGAGGGGCGTAAAGGAGTGCATAATAGTCTTTGAATGAGGTGTTAATGTCCAGTTGTGTATTGACCTCTTCCCCAGCGCTGTTATGTATGTGTGTTATAGGGGTGGGAGCAGGGGTGTTGCGTACCAAGCGCGCGAGTAGTGGTCCAGATCTATCTGCTTGTGAGTGTTGCTTTTGGGTATACAGGCGGAAATCCACTACTCGAAGTTGCTCTAATAATTCGGCATATTGAATATTGGCCTCGCGCAGCTGTGTGAGTTGGTTGTGTGTTCCTGCCGCCTCACCTCCCACTGCAGCCAGTCTATCCTCTACTCCCTTAAATCGATCAATGATAGCCTGCCTTACCCCAACTCTAGTACTGATGGCCACTCCCCGCACCGTTGTCTTAAAGGTGTCCCACTCTATCTGCCGGGAGCTAGCAGTACCCACATTCACCTCAAAATAGTGCTTTATTGCCTCTGTCAGGGTCGCCCGGAAGACCTGGTCTTCCAACATGCCTGGTTGTAATCTCCACGTGGGGATCGGTGACGGTATCTTATCCCATTGTAGCTTCAGCTCTACCGGGTTGTGATCCAACAGGGACTTCCCCATGTGGAGTGCTGAAGTGACGGAGTCAGTGTGGTAGAGCACAGAAAACGGTCTATTCAAGTGTGCAATCCGTGTGGTGGGGAGTAAAAAGTGTATTCCCTGTGTCCCATGTGTTTTGTTCTCCAGGCATCTCGCAGTTCCCAGCCCTGCGCCCAACCATAGAGCGCTTCCGCTTGTTTCCTACTCTCAGTTGTGTGTAGCGGAGGGTGGGACCTATCCAAGGCAATGTCTAGCACATCATTAAAATCCCCACCCAGTATCCATTGGTAGCCACCCCAGTCAGACAGCACTCCGCTGAGTGCAGCTAAGTATTTGTCTTGCTCAGTGTTGGGCGCATATATACATCCCAGCACCACGCGTCTCCCGTCTAGTAAACCATGTAATAGAACATATCTGCCATTACTATCTATTTTTTGTTCCAACATTGTAAATGGAACCGTATTCCTCACCCATATCGCCGCCCCCCTCGAGAAAGCTGAATATTTGGAAGCAAATAATTGCCCCGCCATTTCTTTTGTAGTTTAGTCGCTTCGTCCCAAGCAAGGTGCGTCTCCTGTAAACATGCAATTGAGACTCTCCTCCTAGTAAGTTGAGCCAAGACCATGTGCCTCTTATGAATAGAGCCCAGCCAGCGCACATTCCATGTACAAAGAGTATATGCATTAGGTGACGTCCCAACAGGAACAACATCGTGTAGGGGTAGAAACCGTGGTGAAGGCCCTATTGCAGAATATAGTAAGGGATCGGAGCACATAAACCCCCATTAACACCCCAATGCGAGGTTTCCCTTGCAGAACTATAGAGGACCAACCCAAAACTAACAGCCCAACATGAGCAACAAACGCTTTCTAAAAACACGCAGTCGCTCGGGGGTGAAGGCCATGTCTGCACTAGAACAAACAATCCTACATAGCATTAAAACTGTGCCCCAGGAAGCTTGTGCACCCACGGCCATATCGGCAAGTCTTAACATCAAGACCCCACATCAGGCACTTTTGTATACTTTACCACCACAAGGCAACCCCATCAAATGTCAAAAGGCGTTCGCCATCTGCACCGTGATTGAGGGAAATAGTGATTGGCTAGTGTACGACTCTGAACACACTGTGTTAGTGTCCGATATGTGTTCCACCTGGTTGACGGTCTGAGCATCTTGGGCTGCCAAGGCAGCCGCCGTGAGTAGCACATTTTGTTGACTAGTGCTGACTTGTTCCAACGTTGGGGCTAGTGTCGAGGAGATCCGCCCAAGGTCACGTCCCGGCCCATGCACGCCCGCCTCCCGCCGTGCTGAGGTGGTGCTCGGATAGGTCGGCAAGAGCGGGTCCTGAGAGAGATCCGGTGCAAGAGTGACCTCGACCCATTCTGCCGCTTCATCAGGCGTCTCAAAGAAGTATGATTTTTGATTATAGATCACCTTTAGGCGTGCCGGACAGGGCAGGGCATACTTTAGACCGCAGTCGCGCCAACTTTTCTTTACCTCCAGAAATGTCGCTTTAGCCCACTGGACCGCTGGTGTGAAATCTGGGTAGATTGAGACAGTTCTATTTTGAAATTTCACTGGCGCATTCTCTCGGGCAGCCCTCAGAACGGTGTCACGATCCCTGTAGTTCAGAATGTGCGCTATCAGCGGGCGGATGGGCGCACCCGGCCGGGGCGGCCTAGGCGGCACTCGGTGTGCTCTCTCCACACTGTAAAGAGGGGTAAGTCCCGTTGTGGCCACCTTGTCTCTGAGCCAGTTGTGAGAAGTTAGCCTGGAATAGGATGTCCACTAGTTCTAGTGGGCACCTTGCACAAGTCTAATCGACCCTTATTGGTGGTGGTTGTAAAGTCAACCTTATAGAAAGCTATCCTAGTAGTAGCATGAACCAGCATTCTTCAGGCTAAGGCTTCAGTAGGCGAGTTAAGCAAGTTGTTTTAGCATATATAATCCCTTGAATACCAAATGAAAGGACACCCCACAAGGTATATATCAAATATATATGTATTTAATCTAAACACAACCCCTCTGCACTCTTTATGAGGTCAGAGGTAAAAATACAATACAAGTCACCCAGTTAATATACGATAAGTTGCACAGTATACGTTATGCCCTAGGGGCCTCACAAACCATATACTAAGAAAGTGGTATAAGTACCACGTGAGAGTTAGAAAGCAGGCCTAGGGCCTGTAGAATCGCTGGGGCTATACTAAGCAACCAAAGGTTAGGAAGTAGGATACCCACGGGAGCCGCATGCAGTGTCTAAACACAGGTGCGGGTTCCCATTGACTTTCTACGGAGTTCGTAAAAGTTACAAAGGTACAGGTTAAGGACACTTCCGGATGGACTAGGATGGAACCCTTTTAAACTAGGACACTTCGAGGGTCAAGATCCATGGGAGCACCGGAGTACTCGTGTTACCTCACCCAGGGAAGCCGGGTGCATGGGTGTCTTTTCGTGTCGGGTTTCGTACTCTTTTTCTATTGAGAGCTGCAAAGAAGTGCTGAAGGCAACCAGAGGAAAAGTGTCTGGGTGGATCCAAGGGTGGATCGGAGATGTGAAGAACCTGAAAGCAGAGGGGACAGAGTCTGGGTCACTAGCCAGTGACCAGGAAGGTACCAGGAAGGAATCAGGTAATGTCGGGTGCTTGAAGGTGAAGAAGGTGAGTTTGTCTCTTCAGCCACGAGATCCAGAAGACATCGACGATGACCAGGAGCTGGGTTCGAGCTGTCCCACGATGGATCTAGATGACTGCAACGTCGGTATCCAGATTGGACCCAACAAGCCCTGGCAACCGAAACCCACATAGGATGTTGAGATTGGCTCTGTTGCAGACCAGCAAGGTCTGTGGCGGTTCTACTTTTTAGGGAAGCTGGAGCAAGCTTGGAGCAACCAGGATCGCAAGTTAGATTCAAGATTGTGTCTTCAGGGGGCTCACTAGCCAACGGGCAAGGAACCGGGAAGACACGTCGAGCACAAATGTAAAGGCGGGGCCCACGGGACACACGCAGAGTGTGGGGTCCTGAGCTTCGGTTCAAATGGTGCCCGGGCTGGGGATTCTCGTACCCCAATGCACAACTTACTGAGGCTTCAGGAAAGGAGTGCAGGTAGCAAAATGCAGGATGTCCAAGATGTCCGGTCCCACGTCTCTCGTGTCCGCCACGGGTCTCAGCTTTGCTGTGGATGTGGGTCGGGGTCAGAGAAGTCTGGAAGTCCAGTTCTTGAGTCGCAGAGTCTTCGGGTTCCGATGGGAGCCTTGAAACTGCAGACTGGCAAAGTTGCTGTTGGTGCCTGTTTGCACAGGGTGGTCACTCCTTGACCACAAGGGAGATGTCTTCCGTCTTCCAGTCAGAATGGAATGTCAAAGGTCCAAGATATGTCTTTCAAAGATTCATCCAGGATAATCTAAAGTCCCAGGGAAACAGCTCCTATACTTATACTAAGGATGGGGGCTGGATTACCTGACTAGGTCCCTCCTATGGGAGGACCTGAGAAGGGGGTGGTTACACCCCTTTCCCTTTGTCCTGTTTCGCGCCAGAGCTGGGGCTGGAGTGCCCCAGCAACTGGTTTGAACCGGGCTATGCATGGAACACCTTGTGTGACCCAGGCAGTGTCTAGATGCAGTCACTGAATGCAGTCTCCCAGCCCCAATACACAAAACCCCTGTCTGGGGAGGTGTCAGCACCTCCCTGGACAGGAAACCTATTGTTCAGGCCTCCCCTGCCGGAGTTTCGTCCAGCAGCAGGAAGTCAGACTCATGTCTGTGGCAGCAGCATCCATTTTGTGATGCTGAGGTTCTGTTCAACTTTAACCGGGTAAAGCAGTAACTTACATTTCTTTTCCCTCTAGAAGGGTGGAATGCTACCCCCGCCGTCAGAATTGGCGGGGGGTAGTATTCCAAAGTGTTTGACACCTTACACGACATGTTTTGATAAAGCCAAACCAAAGTTAGCATTAACCGCGAGGATTATAATGCACTAAAGAGTATATGGTATGGCTATATCATAGAACAGCTACAAGGAGATGGTTCCGAAAGCTGCAGAGGGGCTCGGCTTATGCCAGAGCACCCTCTCACATAAAACCAAGCACTCTGCCTCCAGGATTGTCGAGGCCTACCATAGGAGTGGCTTATAGGTGTATATGTGTCTATGTGTAAAGGTAGATATAGGTATACTATATGTAAGTAAGGGGTGATTACACCACCTTACACAGGCTGTGTGAATAGACCTTTGGTGTCAGTTTGGAAGGCAAACCAGGGGTGGCACAATACATGCTGCAGCCCCTGGTAGGCCTAGGGTACACCTATGCCCTGGATACCTATGGTACACTATACAGGGGCTCACAAGAGTGACCCAGTAACCAATCTGGTATGCACCTAAAGTGCATGTTATCAATTTAGAGAGAGAACAGCTGGGCTGTGGGTCTGATTAGCAGTGGGGGTGACCATAGGAAGCAGACCCTACTCTCCTACACAACCCCCCCCCCCCCCAGACGCAGGGACATTAAACTAACCTTGACCAGTTGAGCCTTCATGTTCTAAGTGGAAATATCTAGAGAGTCCATCTGCATTGGCATGGTCAGTCCCAGGTCTATGTTCCACATTAAAGTCCATCCCCTGTAGGGAAATGGACCACCTAAGCAGTTTGGGATTTTCACCCTTCATCTGATTTAGCCACAAGAGGGGCGTATGGTCTGTCTGAATCTTGAAGTGAGTACCAAACAAGTATGGCCTCAGCTTCTTCAGGGCCCAAACCACAGCAAAGGCTTCCCTCTCAATAGCTGACCAACGTTTCTCTCTAGGGGTCAGCCTTCTGCTAATAAAAGCTACTGGCTGGTCTTGACCATCTTTATTCAGTTGTGAAAGCAGAGCACCTACCCCCACCTCAGAAGCATCTGTTTGAACAATGAACTCTTTGGAGTAGTCTGGACTTTGCAGAATAGGAGCAGTGCACATGGGCTGCTTCAGGTCATCAGATGCCTTTTGACAGCTGACTGTCCACTGAACTTTCTTTTGCATTTTCTTGGAAGTTAAGTCATTAAGGGGTGTCAGTATGAAACCATACCCCTTGACAAATTTCCTGTAGTACCCAGTCAGGCCCAAGAAAGCTCTGACCTTAGTATTGGTGGTTGGAGCAGTCCAGTCCATTATGGTCTGGATCTTGCTCTGCAATGGTTGAACCTGGCCTCCACCTACAAGGTGGCCCAGGTATACAACTTGACTCTGCCCTATCTGGCACTTGGTAGCCTTGATAGTTAGGCCTTCCTTTTGCAGGGCCTCCAAAACATTCTATAGGTGGATCAGGTGATCTTCTCAAGTGGAGCTAAAGACAGCATTATCATCAAGATAAACTGCACTGTAGTCATCCAGACCTGAGAGAACTTGGTTCACCAACCTTTGGAATGTGGCAGGTGCATTCTTCAAACCCAAGGGCATTACCACAAATTGATAATGCCCACCAGGGGTTGAAAATGCTGTCTTTGGCTTTGCATCATCAGCTAGTCTTATCTGCCAGTAGCCAGCTGTCAAGTCAAATGTACTCAAAAACTTGGCAGATGCCAATCTGTCAATGAGTTCATCTGCCCTTGGTATTGGATGGGCATCTGTCCTAGTGACAGCATTGAGGCCTCTGTAATCCACGCAAACCCTCATCTCTCTCTTACCATCTTGGTTGTGAGGTTTAGGCAGCAGGACTACTGGACTGGCCCAAGGGCTCTCTGAGGGTTCAATGACTCCCAAATCTAACATCTTCTGGACCTCTGTCCTGATACAGTCCCTGACATGATCAGGTTGCCTGTAAATTTTACTTTTAACAGGCAGACTGTCCCCAGTGTCCACTTCATGGGCCTTATTTATGAGGGCCTTGCGCCGCCGGTGCGTCACTTTTAACATGGGAAAAAGTGACGCACCGGCGGCGCAAGGTCTTCATAAATAAGGCCCCATGAGTGCACCAGGTAGTCTGACTTGGAGTCAGAGAAAACATGTGTCTGTAGGACTGTAGAACTTGTCTGCAGTCCTGTTGCTGTTGGTCAGTGAGGCTGCCTGCCAAGGCTACACCATCAACTGAACCATCATCAGGGTTCTGAGAAAGCAGGTCTGGCAGAGGGTCACTCTCTTGCTCCTTTCCCTCATCTGTAGCCATGAGCAAGCCCATGTCTGCCCTGTCAACATATGGTTTCAGTCTGTTGACATGAAGCACCCTGTGGGGCTCCTGTGAGTTCCAAGGTCAACCAAATAGGTGACTTCTCCCTTCTGCTCAACAATAGTGTGGGGTCCACTCCACTTGTCTTGGAGAGCTGCTGGGGCCACAGGCTCCAACACCCACACTTTCTGTCCTGGCTGGTAAACAGTCAGCACAGCCTTTTGGTCATGCCAGGCCTTTTGCAATTCCAGACTAGCCTCGAGGTTTTTAGATGCCTTTTTCATGTACTCGGCCATCCTGGAGCGGAGACCAAGTACATAATCCACAATGTCCTGTTTGGGAGGTTTGAGAGGTAACTCCCATCCCTCCTTCACCAGACACATGTGTCCTATTACAGGATGCCCAAACAGAAGTTCAAAAGGGCTGTAGCCAACCCCCTTCTGTGGGACCTCTCTGTAAGCAAACAAAAGGCAGGGCACCAGGATGTCCCATCTCCGCCTGAGCTTTTCAGGGAGACCCTTAATCATGCCCTTTAAGGTCTTGTTGAATCTCTCACCTAGACCATTGCACTGTGGATGATAGGGTGTGGTGAACTTGTAGTTCACTCCACACGCCTTCCACATTGCAGTCAGGTATCCAGACATAAAGTCTGTACCTCTGTCTGAGACAACCTCCTTCGGAAAACCCACTCTTGAGAAAACTCCCAGGAGGGCTCTTGCCACAACAGGTGCTGTTGTGGTCCTTAGGGGAATAGCTTCTGGGTATCTGGTGGCATGATCCACTACCACCAGAATAAATCTGTGCCCAGAGGCTGTTTGGGGATCCATTGGTCCAACAATGTCAATCCCTACACGTTCAAAGGGAACCCCCACCACAGGTAGTGGTATTAGGGGGGCCTTTGTGGTGCCACCTGATTTGCCACTGGCTTGGCAGGTGACACAGGAGTGACAAAACTCCTTGGTATCCTCTGACATATGAGGCCAGTGAAAGTGAGGGACAAGCCTGTCCCAAGTCTTGTTCTGGCCAAAATGTCCTGCAAGGGGAATATCATGGGCTAGTGTGAGAAGGAAGCCCCTGAATGCCAAAGGTATGATCAACCTTCTGGAAGCTCCAGGATTGGGGTCTCTAGCCTCTGAATACAGGAGCCCATCATACCAATAGACTTTGTGGGTCCCACTAGCATTCCCAGCAGTCTCAGCAGCAGCTTGCTGTCTAAGGGGTTCAAGAGAAGGGCAGTCTAACTGCGCCTGCCTCAGATCTGCCCTGGATGGTCCCCCTGTCCCAAGAAACTCAACCTGATCAGGCTCAAGCTCTTCTAGGACAGTTTCCTCCTGGGTCTCACAATCAGCTTCCTGTGAAGTCTGACCCTCTTCCTGAGGCACAGGGGAAGGCACTGCCTTATCCCTACTGATTCTCCTCCTGGTAGGCAATAGGTCCATTGTTCCAGAATCCAGTGCCAGTTGAGTGTTACTATTTCTTTTTTTTTTTCTTTTTTAAATAATTTTTATTTTCAACATCAGAATTACAAATCTATAATACGTTGCTAGAGAAACAGAAACAAAAAACCAATCTTACAATTCAGAAAACATTATTGTCAAGTTTAAAACAAATAAAGTATTTTTTCCAAAAACACAAAGAGCTTTAGACTGAGAGGAGTCAGTTGGAAAAGTGAGAAAAATTGATCTCGAAAAACAATAGAAAACAGTCATTAAGAATTATTATATAATCTTAATTGCATCTGACTTTCACCCCATTTCATCTTAAATCTCTCCCAGCCTCCTTTTCCATTCAATTATTGGGGCCCATATCCTCCGTCCGGCCTCTTTTTTTTCCCTCCCTCTTTTTTCATATAGGGCCATTTCTAAGATATATATGGCCAGCACACGGGAGATCCATTGCTGTAATGTTGGGGGGTTAGGATCTTTCCAGAGTGTGGCTATGCATAGTCTGCTGAGGGTCATAGCTAAATACAAAAACTCATGGTGAAGAACATCTACACCCGCCCTCACTACTCCCAAGATCATAACTTCATCTGTCAAAGTTAAATGTATCCCCAGAGAATCAGCGAAGAATTGTTCCAAAGATTTTTTAAATATATCCAGAGAGGGGCATGATGCAAACATATGAATTGCATCTGCTTGCGTGGATTGGCATCTCGGACAGATGCCCCCATTATTTCCCCCCCACTGCGCTATTTTATGAGGAGTGTAATAAAGTTCAAACATAGTCTTGTATTGTTGAGATTGTAAATTTGCTACTCTTAAGACCGAGTTTGAAAGTTTTAATGACTTCTCTGCCTCGTTTCCTGTTAAACATAGTTTAACTCTCCACTTCTCATACATTCTATCACAATCATCCTTTTTATATTTACAAATTTCTTTGTATAATTGCGAGATGGAGGATCCCCCTTCATCCCTTACACATTCCAGCAATTCGATTCTTTGAAAATTCATGTCTCCTCCCTGTTTCTTTAGCAGAACTGACCTCACTTGTAGGTACTTAAAGAAGTCTCTACGCCCTAAGTTATATAAGCGTTGTCCCTGCTCAAAAGAGATCAGACCGGTAGGCCCTATAAGGTCCCCAATAGCTTTAACCCCTAGTGCGTCCCAGCCCCTCATAACTGGGTCGTGAAATACCCCCGGCAATGATGGGTTCCCCTACAGAGGGGTATAATAATTCATTCTCCCTAGTTTTCATTTTCTCCTTATCCCAGACCAGACTGACCTTGCAGCCGACAAGGTCTTAAACCTTACTTTTTTGTGATAGCTCCTCTCCTCATATGTGAGTAACCATTGATTAGAGTTTTTCACTACAAGTTCATATACGTCTGGGACACCATCTCTACCTCTCCATCTATCTATAACACTCCCCCCCCAGCATACCTCTAGTGTATTGCAGGACCGTTGCCCAATAAAATGCCTTAAAGTCTGGTAGCGCCAGCCCCCCTCTCTCTCTTGGGAGTGACAGAAATTTTTGGCTGCGGCGTGTTTTGCCCTTGGCCCAAATAAATCTATTTGTCACCTTTTCTAGCTCCCTGAACCAGCTGTTGTTAAATATTAGCGGTATGGTCCTAAATAAATAAAGGACCTTTGGCATAAACGCCATTTTAATGACATTACAGCGACCAATTGTTGTTAAGTGTAGATTGTTCAGTTTGTCAAAATCAATTTTGGCCTTATCTATGATGGGGCTTAAGTTCTTCGATACCACTTTAGAAAGGTCTGAGGTTATGCGAACCCCCAAATATACTGCTGTCTCTACCACTCTTGGATCGACTAAAGATATTTTCTGATTTATTACTACCTGGGTATTATTTGCATTTAATTTGTACCCAGACAGTCTTCCAAATGTGGCGGCTTCCTGTTCTATTTCTATTAGGGCTGATATTAGTTCGCATGATGTTATGGCCAGGTCGTCCGCATATCCTAATATTTTAGTTTCATGCCTGTTCAGTGTTATGGGCAAGATGTTTCTGTTCTGTTCTATCCTCCTAATGAATGTATCTATATATAAGGCGAAGAGTAGCGGGGAGCAAGGACACCCTTGCCTAGTTCCTCGTCCAATATCTATTATACCACTAATCTCCCCCATGATTCTAACCCTTATTCTTGGATTATGGTATAAGGGTTTCAAAGCTCCCACATAGCCCTCCCCCAGATTCAGCTTCTCCAGCGCAGCCCACAGAAATCCCCACGAGACCCTGTCAAATGCCTTCTCAGCATCTAAAAGAATCAACGCCATAGGGTCTTGTGAGGATGCCGTGCCATCAAATAGCGTAAGAACTCTTCTGACATGTTCCGCAGTTCCTCTCCCAGGGATAAACCCATGCTGCCATGGAGAAACGATCTTGCCAATTACTGCGCCTAGCCTATTTGCCAGCATCTTAGAGTAGATTTTCACATCGCTGTTCATTAGGCTTATCGGCCTATAAGACCCAGGATTGGTTGCGGGCTTATCTTTTTTCAGAAAAACTATCATAGTTGCCTCCCCCCATGACTCCGGAGGTAGCGCACCCTCTTGTATATTTACAGCCATCTCATATAGTTCTTCTTCTATCTCTGCTAAGAATGTTTTGTAAAACTCCAGGGGTATAGAATCTGGGCCTACTGCTTTGCCGGATGGTAAGTCATAGATTGCCCTCTGTATTTCTGTTTTATTAAATGCCTTCTCCAATGTCCCCCTGTCCTCTGTCGTTAGTTTCTCTAGTCTAACACTCTCAAGATACCTCTCTATTTCCTCGCTAGGAACCATATAGTCAGCTTCATATAGCTTCTGATAGTAGTCCCGAAAGCTAGCACATATACTCTCGGGTGTTGTTGCAACACTACCATTCTCAGTCCTGATCTCGGAAATATCCCCCTTAGTGGCAGCCTGCCTTGTTCGAACAGCTAGCATGCGGCCTATCTGCTCACTATACTCATATTGATCCTTTCTCCATGCCAGATACTTCCCTGCTGCTTTAGACGCAAAAAGCTCCCCAACCGCTGCCTTAGCCATAGCAAGCTCATATGTTATACTAACAATATCCTGATTCGCCCTAATTGCGCTACTAAGTTCATGTTCTAGTCTAGCGACTGCTCTTATTCTCGTTTCTACTTCCTCCCTTTCTGCCTTGTTCCGCCTAATTGAATATCTGATTGTCTCCCCCCCCCCGTATACCTGCTTTCATGGTATCCCACACTACTGTAGGGGGGGCAGAGTCTTTGTTTAGTACCAAAACATTTCTTATCCATTCTTTCATTAGGGCGGTATACTCTGGATCCTGTAGCAGGGCTCTCTCAAATGTCCAATTTGTCACCTTCTTTTGTTGGGCAGCTGTTGTTATATCTAAGATAAGCGGGTTGTGATCGGACATTACCCGGGGTAGTATGCTAATCTTTGCTGTGGATGCTACTTCTGGTGATACCAAAAAATAGTCTAGCCTTGCTAAGACCTTATGAGGGGCAGAATAATATGTACTTCCGCTCCCTAAGTTATTTTGCAGCTCCCATATATCTACTAGACCGTTATCGCACATCAATTGAATCAGTGCTCTGTGGCTTCTCTTCTTCCGGCCTGAGAATTTCCCCGGATCGTTCTTCCACAAGCCATTCAGTCCGTTAACATTTAAGTCTCCACAAACTATTAATGGTAGAGGCCAGTTGGCTTTTTCTAAGTTAACAGAGTCCATAATTTCCGGGTCGTCTACAGTGGGAGCATACAGTGAGCATAGTGTGAAGTAAAAACTCTGTGCCTGGTACTCCGCCAAAACCCATCTGCCATAGCGGTCTGATTTTTGCCTATTTACAACAACACATCCATGCCTTGCTAAGATCGCTACCCCTCTTGTTTTTTTCCTTGCGTCGTATATGTTATTAATTGGTATCGCAGCTCTTCTAAGAGTCTCTTTTGAGAGGCCTCTATATGTGTTTCTTGTAAGCAGATCAGCTCAGCGTGCAATGTTCTTAGATATTCCCTCATAGCTCTTCGTTTTTTACCATCATTTAGTCCGCAAACATTCAGCGAAACTATCCGCATGGGCATTTCTGTTTCATTTTCACTCTCCCCCATTCTGTTTTTGTTAACCTGGCATCTTTAGTTTCTTCCATATCCTGATTTGATGAAGTTTTTTCCCCCCGCTTATCCCTCCTCGGCCCTCTCTTATCCCACCCTGACCCCTTCCACTTCTCGCTCCTCCCCCCCGCCAGTTCCCCTCCCTCAGTCCCCCTCCCTTCCCCCCTTACCATCCTATGAGGCTTGCTGGGTCCCCGAGTACCCAGGTGTGAGCGTCAGTGTGGTCAGAGTGCGTCTCAGCGCGCCCCGCGGGCAGGCCCTTTATAATTTAGTTGTGTTGGGTGGGTAGGGTCAGTGATGCAATCAAATATTTGCCCCAAACCATTATTTAAACACAATTATTCATACCAGATTTCAGATACATTTATTCACCCCACCCCCCCTCCCCAACCCCTTCTGATTGCTCCCCATGCTTTTGTGTTCATAGACAGGTTGCTGACTTGCATTTATATTCCTATATTCCTGAATTCCCTTTCTCAGTTACTGATATTTCTCTTAGGTAAGCTTCGGCTTGAATTTCGCTTGAGAAGCTTCTCATTGATCCCTTATATATTATTTTTAGCCGTGCTGGGTTTTGCAGGTAGACTGTTGCTCCGATTTTTTCAAAGGGTGTGATTAATTGTCTCATTCTCCACCTTCTCTAAACAGTTGCATGGGCAAAGTCTGGTCTGGTGAAGAACATAACGTCTTTATGTTTCCTCTGCTTTGTGGGCCTAGCCAGATCATAGAGGGCTTCTCTTAAAAGGAAATTCCCAAAGTAGACCAACATTGCCCGGGGGTATTGACGTGCTTTTTGTGAGTGTTTGGGTAGCGTCAAAGGGAATCGATGGGCACGCTGAATTTCTCTGTCCATGTCCCAGGTACCAAGTTCCGGGAAGGTTGATTTCAATAAATTAATCATAGAGCCCCTTGGGTCGTTCTCCTCAAAGCCTTCAGGTATTCCAAGGAACCTCAGATTGTTTCTTCTCGATCTATTTTCATGATCTTCCACTTTTATCATGAGGTCCCTTATTATTCCATCGTGCTCATTCTCCTGTTTTTGCAGCTTAATTACGTCCATTTCCAAATTTTCTGCGCGTGTGTCCACTGAGGCCATTCTATCCGAGATCTCGGTACAGATGTTGCCAACTTTTTTAATTGCCCCTTGTAACTTCTCAATGGCCACGTGATTCCTTTGGGCTTCCTTTTTAATATCCTTATGGAAGTTTTTTATGGAGCTCAAAACTTCGCTCAGCAATGGCTCTGTAGTTGTTGCTGAGCTATGATCATTTCCGGATTGTTTCTGGCTTATTGCTTCTGGCTCAGCTAAGGTGTGGTCATAAGCATGCTCTGTTTCTCCTCATAGCTTGGGAGTCGGGCTTTTTCGTATAAGTTTAGGTCTTGTTTTGGCATATTCATTGTTGCTGCCAGGATCTGTGGTCTCATCATTGATTAACTTAGCTCTTCTCCTTTTGTCCCTCGCCCTCTTTTTTTCCCCCCGTTTTTTCCTTGAGTTCGAGCTTTTGCATGTTCCACTAAGTTTCCTGGATTCATTAGAGTCTAGAATCTCGGAAGCTGTTGCTTCTAATATTTGTTCATCATTTGTTTCGCTTGTTTCACTTGTTTTACTTGAGGTGGACATCCCTGTTTCATATATGTCTGAGTCTGAGTCCGAGTCCACTTCGGAGAGTGGGGTATTACCAATCTGTGGGACTGGTTCAGGGGGAAATGTTTGCACGCGTGATGAGGTGGAAGTTTGTTTTAGAGCTTTCTTTTTTCCCTCCACACTGATTTGCTCCACAGACATGTTAGGGTCGACCCCACTGGTACCGTTCGCACTGGCTGCTTGGTTGCTTTGTAGTTTTATAATTTCAGTAGGCTCACTTAGTCCTTCCTTGGCTACCGAGATGAAAATGTTGGATATCCGCGGCTGAGAGGAGGTTGGAGATCCAGTATTTTTTGCGGCAGCTTTCAAGTTTTTTATTGTTTGCAGCCTCTGAGCCTTTTTAGCCATTAATTCCAGATTAGCTTTGTCCTCTGCATCGTTTCCCTTCTCTTTGTCTTTGTCGTTCTCTTTCTGTTTTGGTTTCACCTTTTCTTTATCCTTGTCCTTTTCGGTTTTTTTGCTTTTATTTTTAATTTTATTTTTGTCAGTCTCTTCAGATGTAGCTTTCTCCACATTAGTCTCCTTGGCTTTAGATCCTCTGGTTTCAAGTTGTCTTTGTGTGTCCTTATTTTCCTGCAGGGTGTGGCTTTTTATACTCTGTGTGGTTTTTAAATCTTCCCTGTCCCCCAGATTTTCCGGACTTTCTGTGCTTTCTAAGTCTCTGTCTGGGTCTTCAGGGTTTTGCGCCTGCGTCTGTATCTCTTGCATATTTCTGGTTGTTGAAGCTCCCTCCTCTCCTCTTTCCCCTCTTTCCAGATTGAGCAGCGATGAGTTTTGTGCCGCTATTTCATATATTCCAGCCATATCCTTATCCTTTTTCTGCAATTGTTCAGGTGTTGATAATTGGAGCTGACCTTGTGGCTGAATTCGTCCTTTTGTTTTTGTTTTGTTTTGTTTGTTTTTTTCGAGGGGATCTGGCGTCCCTCCTTTATTTGTTTTTTTATTAATTAGCACTTTTAGAGCAGCCCAGGCTCTTTTTTTAGGCACTGTAAAAGATCTGCTGTGAGTTTTGAGGGATTTTGGGACTTGAGATCCTGTAGCATTGTAGTTTTGCTTAGTTATGTAGATCTTTAGTTGCAGCTCAATTTTGATCACAGATTTAGAAGGGGTATCTGTGCTATCGGAGGCTAGCTGTGCACCAAGCACCCTCAGGCCCACTGCCTGCGTTGCTTTCACCACCGTTCCTGTAACTGCAGCTGTGTAGCACTCCTGCACCAGTTCTCGCTGCTGTAGCCGCTCCTCTTTCATTTAATCCTCTACCTTGGCACTGGCGTTTTTTTTCGCCTCCCTTTGCTTTCCAAATTCCCTCTACTTCCCACTCTTTAGTTTATTCGGCCCCCCTGCAAGGACAATCTGATGTTATTTGCTATCGGCTGCGCTTCAATGTCTCCTTGACAGCGTGGCACGCAGCACGCTGCACGCAGCACACGCAATTTAAAGGTGGCTTGCAAGTCCGCAGATGAAGCCTGATGTCGAGCGGGGGAAGGAGGGTAATCTGGTGTGGGAGCAAGCGCTGGAGAACCGGCTGGAGAATCGGAGGCAAGAACCAAAGCGAGAACGAAGGTGAGCTGTGGATTAACAAAGGGATGAGCGAGGAGAAAGGAAAACAGTGACGAGAAAAAAAAAAAAGGGGGGGAGAGGACATATACGTTCAAGCTCCTAGACTGCCAGACGCTGATACCAAATCCTTTACTTGTTTCAGTCTCTCATTTCAAATTGTGCAGCGCCTGGCTCTCTCTTTCCCAAGCGCTTTTTTCTAATTATCCAGGCAGTTCAGGAAACAACCGTATGGCAGGGGGGAACAGCTATTGTTACTCGCTGATGGCACAGTTTAAATCAATACTCACGTTTCCAAGACATGCAGCTCAGGGTTGTGCTCAGAGTTGTGCTCAAAAGGAAGCATTGAGGAGAGCGTCGGGAATGTCGGAATGTCAGATTGCTCAAGCTTCCAAACCTTCTTAGCTTTTATGTGATAAATAGTCTTCCTCCTGCTCTCTGCTCTTTCTCTGCTCTCCGCTTTTGCGATCTGCTTGCAGCACTTGCACTTCTCCCTTTCTCACTTTATCAAAAAGGTAGCCAGCGATCCTTCTCTTCTCCCCCCGGGTTTCCAAACTTCCAGGTCTTAGGTCTTAGTTTCTTTTTACCCCCGCGGCTCACAGCTCACAGCTGTCATCTTTTTGCCTGCGTTTTTTTCTCCAGCTCAAAATAGGTTCAGCTCAGCTTCATGATTTCGATGAGTTTAGTGCAGCATATCTCTATCTGTTTCTTTCCCATATAACAATCACATGGGGAGATCAAAGATAAGGGAAGACCAGACCCGCGGAGCGATGCTGGTGCGTCCTCTCACTCTGGCGCCATCTTGCCTCCCTTAACTGGTACCCTTGCCTCCCTTAACTGGTACCCAGTGTTACTATTTCTGACTTGTGACCTAGTCACAGCAAGGACATGTGCTGATATCCCTAACATGTCTGCATGGGTTCTATACTCCACTTCAGCCCAAGCTGAAGTCTCCAGGTAATTTCCAAGCAAGCATTCTACAGGGAGGTCTGAGCTAACCACAACCTTTTTGAGGCCAGTTACCCCTCCCCAGGATAAATTAACAATCGCCATACTGTGATTGGTAGTGACATTGCTAGCATTGGTCACTAGTTAATTTTCACCTAGTATGATCTGTCCAGTGTCCACAAAGCCGGGCGTCACCATTGTGACACTAGCACATGTGTCCCTGTAGGCCTGAGCCACTTTGCCATTAATTAAAGGAGTTTGCCTGTACTTGCCCAAGAAATTGGGACTCACAGTAGAGGACATAATTATGTCCCCATCACAGATCAAAACAGCTTGAGTTGGTATTCTGACTAGGCCAGAATCCATCTCGGTTCCCAGGGTTAACCCTACTACACCCTTCTGTTGAGTACCACCACTTGGAGCTGAACTAGGGGGAACAGTTATCTTAGGGGCAATGGTGGCTGGAGCAGTCTCCTTTTTGGCACAATCACTGGTTCAGTGAGTATTTACTTTACAAATCTTGCAACAAGGTTTCTTTGGGCCTTCTTTCTTTTTTGATTGTTGGGAACCTCCACCATTAGAAGCATTTTGGGGACCTTGAGAAGACTTCTGGTTTTTTGCTTTCTCCCCACCCTTTTGGTCTTGCTTCTTCTGACCACCACATTGGTTCTGTACCTTCTGCTTCACCCTGGTTCTGACCCATTTGTCTGCCTTCTTTCCCAATTTTTGGGGAGAGGCCAGATCAGAGTCAATCAGGTGCTGATGCAATAACTGGTTCTGACAGTTGTTAAGAATTTGTTCTCTGATAATCAAATTATACAATCCTGTATAGTCATTGACCTTACTGCACAGTAACCAGCCCCCCAGAGCCTTAGTTGCACAATCTACAAAATCAGTCCAGTCCTGAGTCTGTGTCTTTTGGGTATCCCTGAACAGCAACCTGTACTGCTCAGTGGTTAGGCCAAACCCATCTATCAGAGCACTCTTCAGGACATAGTAATTGTCAGCATCCTGTTCATTAACTGCCAGGAGCTTAGCTCTGCCTTTATCTGAAAAGGCGAGCCACAAGATTGCTGCCCACTGACTTTGGGGTACCTGCTGTACTTTGCAATCCCTCTGCAAAGCAGTTATCCATTTGTGGATGTCATCCCCAATCTGATAGGGAGGGACAATTTTGTTCAGGTTTCTATGGTCATGAGACCTTTCCCTATCTCTAGGAATTCTGCTGCTATCAGTGGGCTCTAGCCCACACAATTTCTTCTCTCTCTCAAGAGCTAGGGTCTCTTTTGCAAGGGCAACTTCTTGCCTCTTGATCCTAAGCTTGGCTTCTCTCATCCTAGCTTTGTGCTCTCTTCTCTGAGGGGAAGACATCCTCCTCAGAGCAGAGGCACTGGACCGTACTGAGGAATCAGAATGATCAGAACCACTGGACAGTGATCTGCGCCTTTTGTTTCCACTGTTAGGCCTATTTGGAAGGTTAGAGGGGGGCCTACCATGGCCCTCTCCAACTCCAGACAGTCCTGTGTTGCCCAGGTCAGTTTCATCAACTGCATCCTGGTCTCATCCTCATCAGAGACCAATGGATCTTTTCCAGTGGTATTTTCCTTTGTTGAAAGATGGCCCCCCGCTCTACCCCCTGGTTACCTGGGTCTGATGCATTCTCTACATCATGAGGCACTAAGATATCTACCAGGTGGTTAAAGGTTGGACTCTGTCCTTGTCTCAACTTTCTGACTGCACACAGGCTTCTCAGTTCATGAAAAGTGAATGAGTCATACTTAGAAGGCACCCTCTGGGTTTCTTGTTGAAGATGTCCACTAGGGCCTGCTTCCAATGACATTTTCTAGTGAGGTGTGGGTTGTACACCTACCTACACTAAATGGTTTCCTACTAGAACCTCTCTAGGAGTTGTAGTCAGGGTGTGCTAAGCCCTTACCACAGACAACTGCTAAGTTCAGTAGAACTTATGTATATAAGACTTGATTTATATGTACCTACAGGTACCTTGATATGATCTTTCAGATGATATTACAAGATTATTTGGTAAAACAAATTGCAAGCTCTCATCCCAACCACTGCACACCAATGTGAGAAGTTAGCCTTGCATATGATGTCCACTAGTTCTAGTGGGCACCTTGCACCAGTCTAATCAAGCCTTATTGGTGGTGGTTGTAAAGTCAACCTTATAGAAAGCTATCCTAGTGGTAGCATGAACCAGCAGTCTTCAGGCTAAGACTTCAGTAGGCGAGTTAAGCAAGTTGTTTTATCATATATAATCCCTTGAATACCAAATGAAAGGACACCACACAAGGTATATATCAACTAGTGGAGAAGTGTGGCTCAGTGGTTAGAGCGTCAGACCCTGATGCAGAGGTCTGGCTCCGGACCAGGGTTCAATACCCGCCTCTGCGGGTCTTGGGCTCAATTTCCTCGGACCTGATAATTCTCGCCTCGTGCCTATTCTAATCATGGGTCCCACTTTGCAACTCTGAGCAATAGCTTGCTTAATCGCCACAACGGCCCCAACAGCGCTGGATGTCTGGCTTCACCTTGGGGGTGCCCATGAGTGGACATTTCACAGGGAAAAGCCAGGAAGGGTTCCTAAGTGGTATACGGACAGCGCCGGGACACTTCCGTTGGAGGCGCTTTACAAAATGCTGGCATATATATGTATTTAATCTAAACACAACCCCTCTGCACTCTTTATGAGGTCAGAGGTAAAAATACAATACAAGTCACACAGTTAATATACGATAAGTTGCACAGTATACGTTATGCCCTTGGGGCCTCACAAACCATATACTAAGAAAGTGGTATAAGTACCACATGAGAGTTAGAAAGCAGGCCTAGGGCCTGTAGAATCGCTGGGGCTACACTAAGCAACCAAAGGTTAGGAAGTAGGAGACCAACGGGAGCCGCGTGCAGTGTCTAAACACAGGCGCGGGTTCCCATTGACTTTCTATGGAGTTCGTAAAAGTTACAAAGTTACAGTTTAAGGACACTTCCTGATGGACTAGGATGGAACCCTTTTAAACTAGGACACTTCGAGGGTCAAGACCCATGGGAGCACCAGAGTGCTCATGTTACCTCACCCAGGGAAGCCGGGTGCATAGGTGTCTTTTCGTGTCAGGTTTAGTCGTCGTTTTCTATGGAGAGCTGCAAAAAAGTGCTGCAGGCGACCAGAAGAAAAGTGTCTGGGTGGATCCAAGGGTGGATCGGAGATGTGAAGAACCTGAAAGCAGAGGGGACAGAGTCTGGGTCACGAGCCAGTGACCAGGAAGGTACCAGGAAGGAACCAGGCGATGTCGGGTGCCTGAAGGTGAAGGTGAGTTTGTCTCTTCAGCCACGAGGTCCAGGAGGTATCGACGATGACTAGGAGCTGGATTCGAGCTGTACCACGATGGATCTAGATGACTGCAGTGTCAGTATCCGGATTGGACCCAACAAGCCTTGGCAACCGCAACCCACGCAGGATGTCAAGATTGGCTCTGTTGCGGACCAGCAAGGTCTGTGGCGCTTCTCCTTTTTAGGGAAGCTGGAGCAAGCCTGGAGCAACCAGGAACGCAAGTTAGATTCAAGATGGCATCTTCAGGGGGCTCTCTAGCCAACAGGCAAGGAACCGGGAAGACGGGTAGAGCACAAATGTAAAGGCGGGGCCCACGGGACACTCGCGGAGTGTGAGGGCCTGAGCTTCAGTTCAAATGGTGCTCGGGCTGGGGCTTCTCGTACCCCAATGCACAACTTACTGAGGCTTCAGGAAAGGAGTGCAGGTAGCAAAATGCAGGATGTCCAAGATGTCCGGTCCCACGTCTCTCGTGTCCGCCACGGGTCTCAGCTTTGCTGTGGATGTGGGTCGGGGTCAGAGAAGTCTGGAAGTCCAGTTCTTGAGTCGCAGAGTCTTCGGGTTCCGATGGGAGCCTTGAAACTGCAGACTGGCAAAGTTGCTGTTGGTGCCTGTTTGCACAGGGTGGTCACTCCTTGACCACAAGGGAGATGTCTTCCGTCTTCCAGTCAGAATGGAATGTCGAAGGTCCAAGATATGTCTTTCAAAGATTCATCCAGGATAATCTAAAGTCCCAGGGACACAGCTTCTATACTTATACTAAGGATAGGAGCTGGATTACCTGACCTTGTGTGCCCCAGGCAGTGTCTAGATGCATTCACTGAATGCAGCCCTCCCTGCCCCAATCCAAAAAACCCCTGGACAGGAAACCTATTGTCCAGGCCTCCCCTGCCGGTGTTTCGTCCAGCAGCAGGAGGTCAGACTCGTGTCTGTGGCAGCAGCATCCATTTTGTGATGCTGAGGTTCTGTTTAACTTTAAAGCAGTAACTTACATGTCTTTTCCCTCTAGAAGGGTGGAATGCTACCCCCGCCGCCAGAATTGGCGGGGTGGGTTAGTATTCCAAAGTGTTTGACACGTTACGCGACATGTTTTGATAAAGCCAAACCAAAGTTAGCATTAACCGCGAGGATTATAATTCACTTAAGAGTATATAGTAGGGCTATATCATAGAACAGCTATAAGGAGATGGTTCCGAAAGCTGCAGAGGGGCTTAGCTCATGCCAGAGCACCCTCTCACATAAAACCAAGCACTCTGCCTCCAGGATTGTTGAGGCCTACCATAGTGGTGGCTTATAGGTGTATATGTGTCTATATGTAAAGGTAGATATAGGTATACTATATCTAAGTCAGGGGTGATTACACCACCTTACCCATGCTGTGTGAACAGACCTGTGGTGTCAGTTTGGAAGGCAAACCAGGGGTGGCACAATACATGCTGCAGCCCCTGGTAGGCCTAGGGTACTCCTATGCCCTGGGTACATATGGTACACTATACAGGTGCTCACAAGACTGACCCAGTAACCAATCTGGTATGCACCTAAAGTGCATGGTATCAATTTAGAGAGAGAACAGCTGGGCTGTGGGTCTGATTAGCAGTCCCACAGCCACACTAAAGTCGAAAAACCAGAGAATCACAGCTAAAAGTGGGGGTGACCATAGGAAGCAGACCCTACTCTACTGCACCAGTCTTCCACAAACTGTGTGGGATTGGACCCCTTGCTGCGCTCCAGAATGCCCACAATACGAACATTATTGCGACGGGACCTCCCTTCCGCGTCCTCCACCCTATCCTGCAGTCCACGGAGCTGGCGCTTGAAGTCCTCGAGGTGCATGGAGTGTAGCGTTTGTTGTGGGATAAGATCGTCTAAGGCTAACTTGTTCGATTTGACCTTTTCAGACAGCTTTTTGTGGTCGGCTTGCAGAAGAGTAAGACCCTTTGACATTGTGTCCATGCGAGTTTCCAGCACCATCCTGGAATCCCGCATTTCTTTCAGTATCAAGTCCAATTTAGCAGCATGGGGGTCCGCTCCCGTGGGCCGGATAACCTTGTTATCCGAAGAATTGAAGGGGTCGCCAGTGGTAGAGGATTGCGTCGCGCTATCTGTCGTGGCATCCGCTAGCTTGGTTTTGGGGCGCCCCATGGTGCCTCTCCGGGATCCCCCTCGTCACTGCTCCAGATTGTCCAAGCGCGAGGGGTACCGAGCCGTCGCCCCAGGCTGTATATATGGCTAGTATTGTCCTCTCCAGCCGGGTGAGTCACGGGCCAGCAGCGTAGGCCGCGCCCAACAGTATAGAAGGGTTGACGCGCCGGTAAATGGTGCGTCTGAATGACAGGCCACTCACGGCAAAGCCAGCGGCGACGTATGGAACGGCAGCGGTGAAGGATCTATAAAAAATGCGTAATGTGCCACCCGGCGGCAGTCTCGCAAGGAGGCGCCCGGGACTCGGCACACAATGGCGCCATCGCATCCGAGGTGTAGAGGAACGCGCTCCAGGCCCCCAGTCAGTAACACCAATGTGCGCAGGGGTATTCCAACCTGGAGCACGCGGGGGGGGAAAGCTGCAACACAACAGCTCAGCTCCTTCTCTACTTTCGTGCCGCTCACGGAGGGATGCCTTTCCGCCGTGCCGTCGCACACTCACCCCGCCGCTGGGGGAATTCACATATCTGTTTAGCCCAGGCCCCGCCAGTCATCGCCAGTGTTAAGGAGGGATGGGTCAAAAGCAGGCGCGCAACACCCATTGAACTCACCAGGCTTCAGCCCCCCCCGTCGTGTTGGCAGCCCGGGATAAGACAGATCCCGGGCACACACCGAGCCGCACCCGAACGTTTCACAGGTCTTTAAAAGATCATTTGAATGTTAATTAGGCCTTGCAGTTGTTTCACCCCTTCTAAGAGCCCCTGCAGCTCCACTCTGCCTACAGATTAAAGGTTCAGCCCCCCCCCGAAATTTTTTCTTAGCCCCCCCCCCCCCCCCGAAATTTGGCTCTAGTGCGCCTCTGGTCGAAAGGGACCGCTAAGAGCGCGCCCATTCCCCAACGCAGTCCCCGCATGTGAGCCAGGCAGATCTTAAGCTGTGCGCCAGCCCCAAACGCTCCGACTCTGCCCTAGTCAAAAAGGAATATCATCCTGGAGTGATTCTGCTGTCATCCGATGACTTCAGCCAGCCATTCCTGGGGACGTCATCCCAAGCCATCCTGAAGTCTGCCCATAGGGCCGAATATTTAAATGGGATGACTCTTACTGTAATCACAAAAACTACGCTAGGATGGTGTTCTGATGACTTCCACTGGCAGGGAGTGATTACCTTTTACAACTCCACGAATACTAATTGACAACATCAGGATGAGTGAGAATGACTCCAGGATGGGCTCTAGACAATTTAAGGATGACTGATGATTATTCCTGGATGATTCTATATCCGCTTCAGGATGGAAGTCAATTACTCTGGGATGATCCCATAACATTTTCAGGATGAGTGTGGATTATTCCTGGATGATCCTATGACCGCTTCAGGATGGCATTGATTACTTTCGAATGGCCCTATGACATTTTCAGTATGAGTGTAGATTACTCTCGGATGATTTAATGACAACTTAAAAATGAACATGGACTACTCAGGATTATTTAAGGACAACTAAAGAATGTGTGGATTACTAAATGATGACTACATAAGGATGATTTAAATAATATAGTATGCCTGTGGATCACTAATAAATCATTACGGGTTGGATTACACCTTGACAATTCCATGTTAGGAGCACGTTGGCAGACTGCCAATATTGCCTTGCAGGGTGCCACTAGGAGAGTAGGAAAGTGTCATGTCTACCTCTTTCACTAGCCTCGCTGCACCATTAGGCAGCTGAGAACCATGCCCACACATTGGCTCTATAATGCAATGTTGTCTGCGAGAGTCTAGTTTAGGTTTTGTAATGGAAGGGTACCCTTCCATTACCCAAAAAATACTATGTCTACACTAAAGTGAAACTTTTTCCATTTTGGATGTGTTGTACCAAATACCAATTTGCTCTTGTTTGCAAATCCCGAAAATTTTGAATCAGGTCTGCATTATAAAACTTAAGCAAACCAGACACAAAACGTCTCTAAATCTGGTCCTAATACTCAGATTATTTTTGTCCTGCATTGGAAAGATTACTTTTTAAACTCTACAGCGAGAGGTAGACACTTGTATAAAATACAAGTTGCCATTTTTGGCTAGGTTTGTGCTGCAGAAGTACCACAAGCACCTTTATATAAAAGAAGTGGCCTGCAGCAATGTTATACCTTTGCATTCAGATCAGCTTAACATGTGCCACTACTCCCATACTCCTGACTCACTGGGATTTGCCTTATTTAGAGGTACAGAGCATTATCTGATGCTGTTTGACATGGTGACCATTTGCAAAACACTAAACAAAACAGTGGTAAAGGAAAAAAGATCAAATGGGATGTTTCAATGTCATTTTATTTATCTAAAGCACATATTTGGCCCCACAGGGGCCAGAATACCAAACAAGAGAAAACGTCCAGAAAAAAAATAAGATCCAGGGAAGAAAGGCCAGACTAATGAAACAAGAACAAATAGCTCAACGAAAACCAGCAACTTCGTGGTTTGATTCTAGATGCGGAGATTTCCTTAATCCTCTTCTGGCATTGCAAATTTTTATAGCCAGCTTCCTTCTCATACTTCTGTTGTCCAGTGATGGCCAGCCGTTGGCACTGCACACAGACTTCATAAACTCTGGAAACACAAAATAACATACATCAGTATCATGTTACCACAATTATTTATGGTTTTTAATACGGCTGGGCTGCCTATCAAAAGTTCCAATTCCATTATTTCATACAGTGTGCCAGATGAGATATGGTTAGGGTTACATGGTTCCTAAGTGAAACATTAAGGCCACTTGGTCAAAGTTTGGCACAGCTTAGAGCAAAGCATTGATGAAGAGGGGGCCAGAAGGTGAAGAAAAAAAAAGTTCCCTTATGAACTATGAGCCCCTGGTCCCTAATGACAGTTCTAGCCCCAAGTAGCAGTGTGTCTTCTCTGGTTCTTTCACCCTTTTGAAATGCTGGGGTACTTGGAAGAAAGACTGTACAAATGTAGATGCATTGAAACAAGCATGTGCCATAGTCCTGTTCACTAGACGCGGGCAAGCTTCCTCTGCAAACAGAAAGTAATCAGT
Organism: Lissotriton helveticus; assembly: GCF_964261635.1. NCBI lineage: Eukaryota > Metazoa > Chordata > Amphibia > Caudata > Salamandridae > Lissotriton > Lissotriton helveticus. The sequence continues at coordinate 381,946,377 of NC_136060.1, forward strand.
GCCAGATTTCTTTACAAAACTATCATTGAGGCAGCCAGGGTGAGTCTGAACTGTACTTGCAATAATCATATTTGGAAAACAGTCGTCTAAGAAACTAGCATAGTGACCAGAAATCAAAATAGGAGCTTACAACCAAGTGTTAGGACCAGGACCAACTGATCTAATTATTAGGGAGTTGATCCAGTCTAAATAAAAGCTGCGAGCACAGTATATTTTATAAGTGCAGTTTGCTATCACTCATTCATCCAGTTTGAGAACCTCACAACTGGACCTGCATATTTACAAATGAAATCCCAACTCAAGGCTTTGCGCCAGATTTGCATGCCATTTGTAGCACAAGCTCAGCACAAACTGTTAAGAAATTACACGCCACCCCCATTGCTCTTATTGTCCTTTTGCAGACAGCTGTTAAGCAATGATGGAGTCATCGTTCAATTATGATACAACCTCACATATGCAAACATAGCTTAACACAATGTATAATGAATTGTCACAATCCCAGCTCGACTGAATGTTAATTTGAACATTTGTAATATCTTACCAAACAATGCATCAACCTTCTCCTCACCAAGGACGGCTGTTCCAGCACGAGCCTTCGTTACACCTTTTGCAGATGCAAGTTCTTTAGGAGAAAAAAGTATTTCGCTGATGCCATTGAGAAGAAAACCTGCACTGTCCCGCGCTGACTTGGCTTCCTCCAAGAGTTTGTGCAATTTTCTCTTTGGAACGAGTACATCTCTGAACCGTGAAGGATCGTTTGAGTCCTTTACCAACTGCTGCATATCAGTCTGCAAAATAACACAACTATTAACTATTTGCCATTATGTTAGGTTACAATCTCAAAAATATGCATAGATTGCGGGTTTTTGATTTTGATTTGGCATCTGGTACATGGCTAACAATGTAATATTTGCTATGTTAGCTCCAGGAGTATAAATCAGCCATACTTAAAAACATTGCTAGCAGAAAGATTTCAAAGTCCTCATGCAGGAAATCTACAAGGTTTGTCCTATATAAACTTTAACTGTGTTAAACGAGTGGCAAAGAAAAGTATACCTTTTGTACAGTGAATGATCGACTGCATGTTTTTGACGATGTTATATCTGTTAAATTCCATGGATTGGTCAAAGCAGACAGCGCATCTTGCAAATACTGTACAGCCAACTAACTATTGCAAGTGCCTTGCAACTGTGCTATAATCAAATAAATACACTTGTTAAAGGCAGCAGATAATAAATACAATATACACTTAACAAGCATGCTTTTTGGCAATGCATGTGTTTGGATGGGAAAAAAAGGATTATTAATGGGAATTTTTTTGCAGTTTACGTGGAAAGGTAGAATAGGAAGCACGCACCTTTTAAGTGTTCGTTTTCGGCTTGTAACCGTACACACCCCTGACAGGAACCAAGGCCAACAGAAAAGCTTTCGTTTTCATTAATTATGGACAAGGAGTTATATACCATTTCCTTAGAGAGAAAGCAAATCATAATTAGGTCATACAAGTGGAAATGCCATTTCCTATGTACCTTTAAAAAAAAAAAAAAAATTACCCCAGTGTTGAATGATGGACTTTCCTCCGTCATCAAATGAAATGATTCTTCATTGTCCTGAGGGATTAAAAAAAAGAAAAGCAACCATTAGTCCATCATTTATACTGATCATATCAAAAAGTTTTCCATTTGTTTACTCACATTTTAATAGGTAGGTATATGTACCCTATTGTTGAGGAAATGAATGCACCATATTAATTCAATGTTTAAATAAGTATGAAGGCTTTTTGCAGAGACAACTGGTAGAACTTAGGTGGTTTTGGCAACAAAAGGCATGTTACGTTCACAAAGGGAAAAAAGCTGGCATACAGGCCTAACAATATGCAAATGTGTATAATGGCAGCACTCATTTAGCTCTGCTTACATTATGGTCACAGCTTCCGTTGCTTTCAAATGGGTCATCATGGCAAGGGGTACGGTTCACATCCACAGGCGTTACTGCAGATGGAAAGTCACTGTAGGCCGGGCTGTGTGAATGTGAGCCGTTAGCCACAAAACCATGTGGTGTCAAACTATGTTGTGCAAAGTGTACCATCATTTTAGGATCTTGTTTGCAGGGTCTAGTAGGAGTTACTCCATTGCTTGAAACAGCCAGCTCTTGTGTAGGAAATAGTTTTTTGGGTTTTAGCTGGCCTGGTGGTGAAAGGGAGGCATGTTTTTGTCCTTTATATTTGGCTTTAAGTGGGGACTCCAAGACAAGTTCTTTTTCACGTTCTACTCCGTCATATTTAGTTGTAGATTTTGGATGAAGGACACTAGCCATCCCTGCTAAAAGGGCCAGGTTTTCAAGTTTCTGCAAATTCATCCGCGAACTCGCATCACCAGGCTGACAAGCTGTGCTTTCGGCATGAGTATGGTTAGCAACTCTTATGTAATCCTGACCACTCTGCTTGGCTTTTTTGTCCTTGCATCTTTTCTCTGCAATTTCTTCCTCTTGGAGCTCACGTAACACCCTCTTAAGTCTTCCAGCGCTTCCCCGATTGCCACAGTCCATCATCAACTGCTTTTCCTCCCTGTATGTTTAATTGTGCATTGCTAGGTTAATCAGCAGCAGATTGGACCAGTCCACTTCTGAATGCAGATGCCCCTTTATACTCTTTTAATAGTAGATGTCTTTTCCTCTCTTGAGACCCTATACAGATTTGTCCTGTTCCTAGAGTTTAAATCTTGAGCAAATCTATTCTTTCTTTGTCTGACTGAACATTCATTTGGGTCTGCCATTAGATGTATTACTTGCTGCCATATGCTGCTTAATGTCCCACATCTTGTCCTGAAACCCAAGTTTAACCTTAGGGAATTTCTCTGAAAGGGAACTGAATCTGATTCAATTTGCATATGTTTATCTTTAAATAACTTGCATTTGCATTTACTATATTGACCAGCTTTGGAAAGTATTGAACTATGTTGTAATCAGGTGATTGTTGAATTATGACTAATTTGAGGGATTTGAATTTGTAACTTTGCTAATCTGCTAATAAAGCTTCATGGTTTGTAAATCATTACTCTCTGTCTTTCCTGTTGGCAGGTTCTTCACTATCACTGATATTTATTGCTGATTTGTTGACGTTTAAGCCTCAATATGAGACAAGATCCATCCACTCTAATTTAACTTGTATTTTGGATTTGCTCTAAATGTTTTGCACAGTGCATACCCTATCCCCACTGCATCAGTATTTCCTTGTGTAGCTAATGGCAAACTTGAAACGGGCCTGTATATAGATGCAAGTCCTCTGAAGGGGTACATAACTCAAATTAACGTTATTGTAACATGCTTTTCATTACAGACACTATTTAGAACTTTGCAATTTTCATTTCAGGAGCAGCATTATGATTACAAACCACCTATCAACACAGGTATCTAGCGATCTACACACTGTGACAAAGAAGATGGAATCATCTAGAATGGAGCAGGATTATCAACATAATAGAAAACAGATTAAACTAGGTGAGAAATATGCCAAACATCTAATGCAAGAAATTAATACATTTGGTATTCTTATTTATTGTGTATTACTTGATTATTAATGTTGGACAAGGATTACTAAATTTGTGACAAGCTTTGTATTTTTTTATTACGTTTTTCAGAAAAGAGAACATAAAAACACATACAGTAATATCATCCTTGTCAGCAATATGCCCGTACAGAGATTAACACTGTTCAGGTGCCAATGTCTAATAGAAAAACAAAAGGTTCAACAAATACATACTTACTAGAAGAGGAGGGTTCTAGGAGGGAGTGGGGGGTGGCATAAATGTGTAGTATTATATCTGCTGCGCTGGGGGAATGTAGTATGTTCCCATGGTGTTAGTCTGTGATAATCTGAAAGGGGTGCATAAATGGTGCATCGCCCAGTCGTTTTAGGCAGGAGTGTGTGTTGCATCGACATAACTGTGGATCCTGTAGAAATATTGGGTGCGGATTCCTCCGGGATCAACTGGTGCTCGGGAGAGGGGGCTGGGTAGGAGTGCTGTGCCTGACGCAAGTAACAGCGATACACGTGCCATGTATCCTTAGGTCGTGAGTACAGGGGCTGGAGTGTTGCATATATTTCAGTTTGCATATCACAATACTACATGCTAAGTTCCCATGCTGCTTTCGTGAGGTTGTGTTTCATTCCCCAGTGAATCGCAATTCCCTCTTCGCCAGTAGCAGCGTTATGGCCACAAACCTACGGTGGCACAGTTTTATACTGTTATACATCCGCAGCAAGGCCAATTTCGGATAGGGGAGAAGCGGCGTGCCAATGACATCAGAGAGAGTCTGGAAGATCTCTATCCTGTATGCGGCTATCTGGGTGCATATCCAGGTCAAATGAGCGAAGTCAGCATCCGGGGTTTGACATTTGGGGCAGTTGGGCGATTTAGTGGGGTCAAATCTTGTCAGCTGTAATGTACACCCTATGCACAAATTTAAAATGAAGGAGTTTGTGCCTATGGTTGGGAGATACTCTATTTGTTCATGGCAGTGATCCCATTCTTTGTCAGTCAGTGGAAGACCCAGATCCTCCTCCCTTTGTCGCTGCACTCTCCTGTCCCAGAACTGCTTGAGTGCCATACATGCCCGGTATTGTTTGGTAACCATGTGATCTCCTGCTTTGTCAGTAATGAGTAGAGTAAGCAGTGCAAACTCTGGGGGAAGGATTGGAAGGAAGAAACGGACGACCGGAGTGCCCCAAGTAATCAAGTAGCTATAAATTTGTCCATGTATTTCAGTTCCGGATGCATAGAGATATCCGTCATGGTGAGTACCTTGTCATCTGGAAATAGTGCACCACCGTCTCGAAGGTTAGTGGCAGAAACAGGTTTTTGTGAAGTGGGGTAGCATGGGAGTACAGGAGGCCGGTGCCCAGCGTTCTGCAGAGCTTGCACCAGGCCCAGCATTGGTAGATAAGGGTTGTACATCATGGGGATCGAGTGGTATACCTAGTGGGAACAGGGCCCCCAAGGGCGTGGGAGCAGCCAAGTCCTGCTCAGGTTTAGTATAAGGTATGCGGTCGTCTGGTTGAAACCAGTGATAAGCAAATTGGGCCTGGGCGACCAGATAGTAGAGATGAAGATCTGGGACAGCAAACACTTCTCAGTCGTACGGAAGTGTTAAAGTGTCCCATGCAACACATGGCATATGCCCAGCCCATGCCAGCCGGATATCAACATCTTTTGCACATTCAACATACGAAGAAGGAGGAATCCGTTAAATTACAATTTTTGCGCTCACAATGGACATGCACACTGGAAAAAGATGTAGAGGTGGATAGGGTACCTCAAATGTGCACAGGATTACCTCACAGTGGACCGCAGTGAGCTCAGAAAGCGGACACTTTGTTTGCATTTAGGGGGTTAAGAAATGATCTTTTTGTATAACTACGTATATATTTGTGCTTATGTTGTACTGTTGTTGTTCTATGTTGATTTAATGAAGGACGAATTAAGAAAAATGAACAACCGATCTTAATCAGTAAACCAATTGAAATAAATAAATATTGGTTGCGATCAGGAGTGAGCGTTGGTATGTGACTTTGTTGAAGTACATATTAAAGAGATGGGACTAGGTACCACTACATAGGAGTAATTGAATGTATCCTATGAATACTTCAGGTGTATTTGTTCCTCCACATCACTGTTTATTGTGTTGATATTCATCCAGTGTTGGGGTATCTTTCATAGATTCACATGCCTGAATCATTCCCTGTCACCGAGGCGGGAGTCCCACGGTAATAATACATATAAAAGCAGTGCCTTAGAATAAAATTGTAGTAGGCTGACAAGACAGTAGGCCCAAAAGGCCCAAAGCTTAGTAGCCTATCTACTTCATTATATGAAAAAGAGCTGAAAATAGCTCCAACCAATCAGATGCCAGCACCCTTTAGAACCTTCCCAGCAGAGGCAGTTCTCCTCAGATTTTCACCGCACGTCGTGTGGAAGGGAGTCTCCCTGAGTGCCTACTCAGTTTTTCTTCTTTGTTCCTTCAGGATGTCTGAAAAGAAAGCTCTCTTCAAGGCTTGCAGGACCTGTGATAAGAAGAGGGTCCATGTAGATGATCAGCATAAAGACTGCATCTACTGCCTACATCCTAATCACATTGTAAAGGATTGTAGGATTTGTCAAACCTTCCCTGCCAAGACCATCAGGGACAGGGAGGCAAGAGTTCTTTTATGGCTCAAATCGTCTTCTACGGATAATGAAGACAGGGCCTCTACTTCCAGCAAAAGAGCCAGATCCAGAGACAGCTCTTCTCCTGAGGGGAGGAAACATCATAAGTCCTCTCATAGAGCTTCAGAACACACAAGGAGGTCGTCTTCACCTCCTCCTGGATCACCTTTATCTCCGCCTTCAGAGTCTACCAAATCTTCAGCTACTAAAACAGTGAGTAAAGCCCAGGTCAAGACTCTTTCACTGGTGTCTTCTCACACAGTCTCTGTGACTTCTTCTACTTCAAGTTCTTCATCTACGGTCTCTACAAAAGCTATAACCTCTCCTATTGTGTCATCAAAAGTTTCTGCTTCTAAGAAAACTTCTGGGGTTAAAGAATCTTCTTCTGTCACTCCTTCATCAAAATCACCGTTGACGACTTCGTCGACTTCAATCCTGTCAACGACAGTACCATCAATGAAGTCATCGTCGACGAAAACCCTGTCGACGTCGAAGTCATCATCGATGAAAAGCCGGTCGAGGTCAAAGATCTCGTCGATGAAGAGCCTGTCGACGGCAGGTCCATCGAAGAAGAGCCGATCGACAACTGCCCCGTCGACGGCAACCCCGTTGACGGCAACCGCCCCATCGACGACGGCCCCGTCGAGAGCGGCCCTGTCGACGAAGAGTCCATCTACGACAGCCCCATCGATGACGGCCTCGTCAACGAAGAGCCCATCGATGGCAGCACCGTCGACAACAATTCCGTCGACGACGAGCCCGTTGACGACGAGCCCATCAATGACACAGTCGGCTGTTGCACCTTTGGTCAAGACGCCCATGTCGACGAAGAGTCCTTTTATGACCAAAAGTCCACCTGTGAAATCTTGGTCTGTGTTACCTCAAGTGTCTCAAGCATTGCTTGTTACGTGCACCCTTTTTCAATTAAAAACGTACCATAGGCAAGACTATACCAATATTTCTCCTTTGTTACCTTCACATATCTTGGAGACAAATGTAGAGGAAGAAGAATCTGATGAAGATGATGATTAGGAGGAAGGCCCTTTTGGGATTGCACGCCATCCATCAGAGTTACAGATAAAATGTCAGGAAGAGGATGAACATTTTTTACCAAGAAGACTTGTCTACGCCTTATCATAGACAGACACATAGGGTTCCACATTCGGAGGACACAAGTCATCTTCCTCCTTCATAGATTCAGGATTTACAGGCCATGTTGGCCGACTATCGCCAGAGGTTTCCACCTACACCCTCTACTACAACTGTACCTACTGTACCAGCGGTTACACCTACACCACCACCACCGATACAAGAGCATACCTCACCAAGACACGTTGTAGAGCCAATGCCACAAGGAAATCAGGATACTTCATTATCAGATGACGATGGAAGAGAGGAAGGCGAATTGCCTAATGATAATGTGCCTAAAGATCCTTGGGATGAATATGTAATCCCCATGCCTTCGCCTCCTCTACCGCAACCATCGGACTCACCACCTGAGGATATTGGCGGCTTTCATAATATCATGCAAAGGGCTGCTACGCGGTTTGAACTTCCGGTCACTATTGAGCAGTCTGATTGTTTTCTTCACGACTTTAAAGAAGGGTATAGGAAAATCACCAGGGCTATACCAATTATAGATTTTATCTGGAAGGAAGGTCTTAAGATTATGAAGATGCCTGCCTCTATTCCTGCAGTCCTTCCTCGAATCGAAAAGAAATATCGGGCACCACCAGATACTCCATCTTGTCTGGTGGGTCACCCGCATCCTGATTCTGTAAATTCACAGGCCGCACAACAGAGGTAAAAAAATCCATCTACCCCAATCTCAACTCCACCAGATAAAGAGGGTAGACGGTTGGACTGGATAAGCAAAAAGTTCTCCACCAATGCTGCATCATCCATCAAGGCGGCTAATTCGCTGGTTGGCACGTTATGACCGCCAGATGTGGTCAGAGTTATCGGAATTCTTAGAGCTGATACCTAAAGATCGCCAGCAGGAAGCACAAAGGATAGTGCTCGAAGGAGAACGGACTGCACCAGAAATAATTGACTGCGCCTTAGATATTGAAAACACTAACTTTCGGCAGCTAGCAGGAGCTGCTGTTCTCAGATGCCAGGAATGGCTCAGAGCAACCTCTTTTAGACCTGAGGTACAGACTAAAATATTAGATATGGCTTACGATGGCAAATCCCTCTTTGGTAAGCATATAGATGACGCTTTATTGACCATCAAGACAGACACAGCCACGGCTAAGTAGCTGGGTACCCTGCAGTATAAGAGAGGATCTTTCAGAGGATCAACGGGTCGTGGTTTTTCCTCGAGGGGAAATTACCACAATCAGCAAAACAGACAATACCAGTCTCAATATAAACAGCCTTATTACCAGTCTTCGTACAGGCAATCATCTTCAAGCAATTTCTCTCGTCAAGGCGGGCGCCGGCGATCAAGCAATCAAGGCCGCGACTCAAATAAACGACAATGAGCTTTGCCGGACACCAGTTGAACCTTCTCCCCTCCATGTGGGCGCGAAGATCTCAGCCTTTTTCCAACAATGGCAGAACATCACATCGGATCAGTGGGTCCTCGACCTTGTTCAAAGAGGGCACACTCTGGAGTTCTTAAAGAAACCACCTACGACCCCGCCCAAGGGTCCCCCTTCCCTCATCTTCACTTACTGTTCAAAGAAGCTTTAAACATGGTCCACAAGAATGCGATAGAAAGAGTTTCAGTCTCGCAAAAAGGGAAAGGATTCTACTCTCGATTCTTTCTCATAAGGAAAAAATCGGGGGAGTGCTGCCCGATTCTCGATTTGCGCAGACTCAACAAGTTTCTGAAGAAACAGAGTAGCAGATGTATTGAGCTGCCTCAACAAAGGGGACTTTATGGCTTCTTTGGACTTGGAAGACACTTACTTCCATATACCTATACATCCCAAACATCGCAAATACCTACGATTCACAGTGGCTGGCGTCCACTTTCAATTCAAGGTGCTCCCGTTCGTGCAGAAATCCGCACCAAGAATATTCACAAAATGCCTAGCTCCAGTCTCTGCCACACTGAGGTCTCAGGGAATACAAGGCTTCCTATACCTCAACGATTGGCTGCTCAAGGGGCCATCAAAACAGGCTACGAGACAAGCTGTAAAAAGTTGCCTTCATCTATTCTCAAATCTGGGACTTACTCTCAATGCCAAAAAGTCACAGTTGCAACCCCTCCAAGTTCTAACCTTTCTAGGAGCAACACTAGACACCCAACAATGCAAAGCGTTCTTGTCACAGGATCGCCAGAACAAGTTACAAAGCCTGGCAAGGTTAATTTCAAGCAAAAAGTCAGTTTCTGTCCGAACATTCGCTTCATTTCTGGGGATGTGCTCTTCGGCGATCAGTTTAGTCCTGCTTGCAAGACTCAGGATGAGACCGCTGCAAGAAGAGCTGCACAGACAATGGCAGCAGGCCGGAGGGTCATTCGACGATTCCATAAAGGTGACCACACGAATGATACAGGCTCTCCACTGGTGGTAAAAAAAAAGCAATCTGTCTACGGGTCTCACGTTCCTGTCCACTTTTCCAGAGTTTGTCCTGACCACGGATGCATCTATGGAGGGGTGGGGAGGACACCTCCAAGACCTTCAAATTCAGGGACGATGGTCTCAACAATATCAGCAAAAGTACATCAACAGTCTCGAACTGAGAACCATTTTCTCTCTCTGCAAGCATTCCTTCCGAGAATTGCGAACTCCTCAGTGCTGGTGCGTACGGACAATACCATCAGCATGTATTACATCAACAAGCAAGGGGGGATGAAGTCTTTCTCCCTATCGCATGAAGCTCAAGAGATGTGGGAGTGGGTTATCAAGCATTGCATAACCCTCAGAGCGGAGCATGTCAAAGGAACTCAAAATTCTTTAGCCGACAACCTCAGCAGATCTCTCACAGGTTGCCACAAGTGGGAGTTAGTACAAGTACAGGTGAACAGGATCTTCCGAATGTGGGGCACACCAACTCCAGACCTATTTGCAACGAACAGAACAGCAAATGCCTTTATTACGCCAGCAGATTTCCTCAACAGGGATCAAGAGGGAATGCCCTGTCCATGCGATGGTCAGGGATTTATGCATATGCTTTTCCCCCGATACCATTAATTCCGAGGGTTCTGCAAAAGATCTAGAGGAAACATTGCAGTCTTATCCTAATTGCTCCTCGCTGGCCGAGGTAGTATTGGTTCCAAGAGCTACTTCCGTTGTCACAACAACGTCCGATTCGTCTCAAATCAACACTCTCCATGCTGACAAGGGAGAGGTCAGATTCTACATCCGGATCCACAATTGCTTCACTTGCACGCCTGGCTCCTGACTTCTTAGAATTCAAAGATCTCAGAATTTCTCAGGACTGTAGAGATATTCTATCTAAAGCCCACGCTCAAAGTACTATTAAAACATACCGCTTTAAATGGAGGTGCTTCTGTCATTGGTGCGAAGCAAATAATGTGCATCCACTTCAGGCCCCACCAGAGGATATCCTTCCCTATTTACTATCACTAGCTAAAGCAGGTCTAGTATTCTCATCTATCAAAGTCCATCTTGCTGCGATTTCTAGATTCAGAAAGAGTTCTAACAAGCCATCACTCTGTTCTTCGTCACTTATCAAACAATTTCTTAAAGGGCTATTTCGAGCTTTTCCTCCAATTCGGCCTCCACCTCCAGAATGGGATCTCAATACAGTTTTATCTCAATTGATGAGGAGACCTTTTGAACCAATTCACAAGGCTGAACTAAAATTTGTAACCTGGAAGGTGACTCTTTTATTAGCTCTCACTTCAGCCCGGAGGGTTATTGAAATCCAGGCTTTCACAATTTCGGAAGCTTTTCTACATTTTTCTAAGGATTACGTTACTTTGTGAACAAATCCAAAATGAATTACTAAGGTACCGTCTCAATTCCACCTGAACCAACCAGTAAAGCTAAAGATCTTCCGCCTGGATCCAGTTACACCGGCAGAAAAGGCTTTGCACTCTCTTGATGTGAAACATTGCTTGAAGTTCTACCTTCAAAGAACTAAGGATATAAGAAAATCTAATCAGCTGTTGATCGCTTATGGCCAAGCCACAATGGGACAAGCCGTGACAAAAGCAACGGTAGCCAGATGGTTATCTTCTGTCATACAATTTTGCCATGAAAAAGCCAACAAACCTTTGCTCAGAAAGGTGAAAGCACATTCCACCAGAACTATGTCGGCTTCTACACCCTTATTTGCTGGGGTCACACTGGAGAGCATTTGTCGTGCTGCAACATGGAAAAGTGTCCACACGTTCACGAAGCACTATTGCTTACAATCTGCGTCGCAGGACGATGCAGCAGTGGGACAAGCTGTTCTTCAACATCTCCTTCATTAAGGTTAGACTTTTAAATGTCTCTCTTATTGCATGTATGATGTATGAGTATAATCATATTCACTGTAATGTTTCTGGTGGTCAAACACTGTTTCTTAATGTGAAGTATGTTACCTGACTATAATTATTTAAGTTCAGAAGGTTTCTGCATTTATATGTAATTACATGTTCTACTGCTCTATAACCTTCCGGATGTGTGAGGGATATGTAAATTTATGCGTTGTCTCCCACCTACCGCAAACTACATTATTAGGCTTACTGCTTGCTATTCTGATTCAGGCACGTGAATATATGAAAGATACCCCAATACTGGATAAGAAAACAAGTTACTTACCTGTAACTACAGTTATCCAGTATTGGTATCTTTCATAGATTGAGACGATATGAAATTAGGGCTTGCCGCACAGCCAGTTATGCGGTAGGTAAGCGTGTATTTGAAGAATTGCTGGAGTTTTAAGGTGCTCCTACAGGTGTCGCATCCGTTCGACTGCGACTCACAATGACGTTCTGTTGAGTGTGCTACTGGAGTGTAGGCACATCCCTGTGTTGGGCACACTTGTTAGGTTCAGGGCACCGGAACGAACCGTGCCGTGAATTCCAAATAAAGTTCAGGAAACGGTGTATAAAGTTTCGAATTTTATTCCATTGTGTTCATATTTTCATCATATGAGTTGGAAAATTATCAATAACATCGTGATGCTAGATGACGCTCCGATGCATTTCGGACAAATAGTCCTTTGTCAAGGAGCTCTACAATAAAAGGATACAACAGAAAATAAATCAATGAAAATCCTAAACGGTAAACATTCACCCTTTTGTAAAACTGGTAGGTGAGTCAACCTCATGCAACCCTGGTGTAGTTAAAGATCACAGGGAACGGGTCCCGAGGTGAACAGAAAGTCGTGGTGTTCAATAGAAACGGACTACGTGAGTTGGGAAGCAAAAGTAACCGCTAAAGTGCCTAAACGATAGAACCATGCGTGTTAAAAGAAATGTACTTTTCAGGTGCGTGAGATTTATGTCCGCGTTTGATGGGGTGCAAACGAATTGCGGGCAGTCTAGCGTGATGGGTCGGGGCAAGCACTTACTTGGTGAAAGAGTCGTGTAGCATGCAACATGCAGGTAACGGCTTCAGTAACTACGCGGAGTTAGTGCGGAGTTTAATCGGAAAGGTAGTGATGGAAATAAAGAAAGGACTCTAAAAGGTGAAAGAAAGCTTAGAAAGTGATGGGATGAGTGCGGCCATCTTAGGAAGGAGTGAAGTTTGAAAATAGAGGTGACAGATCAATAATCAGCAGGACTTTAGTACAATGCAGCAATCAGTGTCCATTATAAGTAACAACTTAATTCGGTACGGTCGTTAAGACCGAAGGGTTTTTGTGACTGAAGTCTATACATCCATGAGGTTTCACGTTGTAGAAGAGTCTTATTGTTATCTCTCCCTTCGATTTTGGGGACCAGTTCAAGGACCAAGTATTTGAGCTGAGCCACGTTGTGGTTTGCCTCGTTGAAGTGGGTGGCTACATTGGATTTGGGATTTTTCGTACGAATGTTTGACTTGTGTTCGTTAAGTCGGGTTTTTATCTTCCGACTAGTTTTGCCCACGTAAATCTTACCGCAAGGGCACTTCAAAAGATAAATCAGGTTGGAGGAGTCGCAAGTGGCATCCAAGTTCAGTTTGATGTTAAAACCTCGCATAGGGTGGTTGAGGTTACTGCCTTTGATTATGTTGTTACAATTGTTACAGTGGTGGCAAGGACGTGTGCCAGTGTGTTGGGTAGATTCCGCAGTCGTGATCGTTCTGGATAGGATTTCCTTGAGGTTCCTTGGTCTAGTGTATGCAAAGATGGGCGGATCCTTAAAAAGATTCTTGAAATCAGGTTCCAGTGTTAAGATGCGCCAATGTTTCAGGATGATGTTTTTGTAACATTTGCTTGAGGTAGAGTACCTCGAAACGAGGACCAATCTTTGGTCTGCAGGTTTCGTTGTGCGTTGTAGGGCTTCTTCTCGAGAGATGGTGGAAGTTCGCTTGACAGCTTCTTGCAGGATGTCTTCCGGGTATCCTCTATTCCGGAATCTTGCTGTCATAGATTCAATTTGGGTCATCCTAGTGTCAGGGTCAGAAACGATACGTGTAACTCTTAACATTTGGCTGTAGGGTAGATGTCGTTTCAATGAGTTCTGGTGAAAGCTGCTAAAGAGCAGAGAATTGTTGCGATCGGTGGGCTTGCGGAAAAGATCAGTTTCGATGCCCTGGGGGGTAAGTTTTATGAGAACGTCCAGAAAAGTTATTTCCTGTTGGCTAATGTTCCAAGTGAACTCAATGCGATCATCTTTCGTGTTGAGTTCTGTGAGGGCCAGTTCAAGGTTCTCTTTTGAGTCTTTCCAAATGAAAAACAGGTCGTCAATATAACGTACGTAAAGTTTTAGGTTCCTCATCCAGTTGGCATCCTTATAAATGTGGCTGAGTTCAAAATTGCCCATGTACAGATTCGCGTACGTCGGTGCCGCACAATTGCCCATGGCCATGCCGGACATCTGGAGGTACCATTTCTCTTCAAATTTAAAGTAACTGTGATATAAAGTATATATCATCAATTCCAATATGAAAGGTTTTAAAGAATGGTTCTATCGTTTAGGCACTTTAGCGGTTACTTTTGCTTCCCAACTCACGTAGTCCGTTTCTATTGAACACCACGACTTTCTGTTCACCTCGGGACCCGTTCCCTGTGATCTTTAACTACACCAGGGTTGCATGAGGTTGACTCACCTACCAGTTTTACAAAAGGGTGAATGTTTACCGTTTAGGATTTTCATTGATTTATTTTCAGTTGTATCCTTTTATTGTAGAGCTCCTTGACAAAGGACTATTTGTCCGAAATGCATCGGAGTGTCATCTAGCATCACGATGTTATTGATAATTTTCCAACTCATATGATGAAAATATGAACACAATGGAATAAAATTCGAAACTTTATACACCGTTTCCTGAACTTTATTTGGAATTCACGGCACGGTTCGTTCCGGTGCCCTGAACCTAACAAGTGTGCCCAACACAGGGATGTGCCTACACTCCAGTAGCACACTCAACAGAACGTCATTGTGAGTCGCAGTCGAACGGATGCGACACCTGTAGGAGCACCTTAAAACTCCAGCAATTCTTCAAATACACGCTTACCTACCACATAACTGGCTGTGCGCCAAGCCCTAATTTCATATCGTCTCAACTATTTTTCTGTTCTCAAGGCTGGCAGCACGCACCTTTTCAACTTCGAAAATGCAATACGATGAGATTTCGAAATCGACTGAAGCAAGAGCTGACACCCTAGCTTTTGATACTGATGCAACAGAGAGAATATACGCCCTGATCAATGAAGACCTAACTCAAACCACAACCAGCAGAACTAAAGAACAATGCATCAAACAATTACTATACTTATCCAAACGCTGCATTAACCAACAACTCCATGCTCATACCTTAATCAAATACCATAAGGTACTCCGCATTCCCCGAGGCCTCCGGATTGCCCTGAAACCGTCTTTATGCAAGAACTCAAAAACATTTATTGAAAGATGGAATGCCATCCTCAACAAGTGTAGTCTGGACCTAATACTACTAATTGTAGAAGAATTATCAGGTATCCTGACAGAACTCTCACATGAAATAGATATCATAGAGGATGAATTGAAAGAATCAATCACCGCTGAGGAACTAGCATCTACCTTAGAGGACATCAAGGTACAACTAGAAAAACACACAAGGGAAATAAATGAACGCAAGATCCGGAAATTTCGCCGGGACACCCTGGACTATAAATTGGGAGAGGTCTACACGTGGGCGGATGTATACGCCCAACGACGTAGAAACAAACCCTTCAACCCAAACACTGATACCTCTTCCTCCGGAAGTGACAACTCCAACCGTCCACCAAAAAGAACTCAGGCAGGCGCCTCAGCTTCCACTGGTCCTTTTAATGAAACACCATCTACATCCAACATTGATTTAACTACCATTGAGCCTTTTTTAGGGGCAGGCCCAGACAAAACCGCAGACCCAGACGGGGGAAAAGGGCAGGCAAAAAATCACGAGGAAACCCAACAAATGTCCAAGAGCAGACAAAAAACACAAAAGAAGAATCGCTAGTTATCAACATTTCAGACGTTAAACTCACTGATTTTGAAACCAGAACCCTACAAAAGGGCATGTCCTTCATTCCTACTTGTGACACCAACCTACTGGAACTCGATGTCAGCACCTTCAAACTGATAAGAAAACTAAGACTGAAACATTTCTTTGAAAACATTCTAGAACCATCAAAGGAACAAAAACCTGATCAACTCATGGGCTTACGCCCGAGAAGCACCTTTATACCACCGACTAGTCACAAAAGCATAGACACTTTTGAAACCCTAGTAAAACAGGACATCTCAAAGATTAACTTTCGTAAAAAAACTCGCAAAAACATCACCAATAAAGAATTGGATACTCTGAAGAACCTAGCCAGGAACCCCTCTATCAAATGTGTGAAGGCTGACAAGGGCGGCGCTCTTGTTATTCTTAACACACAACTCTACGACCAAAGAACCCGTGAACATGTGATGGACCATGAGGTGTATTTACCCCTGGACGGAAACCCCACTAATGATTACAAAACCAAACTACTTCTAATCATTGATAAAGCCACATCCGATGGCATCATTGATGATAAAACCAGAAGATACCTCAACGTAGAACACCCGAGAAGCCCGTCCATCACTATGCTACCCAAAATTCACAAAAATCTGACGGATCCCCCATTCCGCCCCATCGTCTCCACCAGAGGTTCAATTCATGAACCAACAGGAAAATTGATAGACCGTTACCTTCAACCAATGGTCCTGAATTTACAAAGCTACATAAAAGACACCACCGAATTTTTGAACAAACTGTCCACCGTACAAATTGCTGAGAATGAAGAAGTATACCTTTGTACAGCTGACGTAAAAAGCTTATACACCTCGATTCCCCACGAAGGAGGAATCAATGCCGTAGAGCAAGCTCTACTTTCATCTGAAATGGACGATTCTTTAAAACCTTTCATATTGGAATTGATGATATATACTTTATATCACAGTTACTTTAAATTTGAAGAGAAATGGTACCTCCAGATGTCCGGCATGGCCATGGGCAATTGTGCGGCACCGACGTACGCGAATCTGTACATGGGCAATTTTGAACTCAGCCACATTTATAAGGATGCCAACTGGATGAGGAACCTAAAACTTTACGTACGTTATATTGACGACCTGTTTTTCATTTGGAAAGACTCAAAAGAGAACCTTGAACTGGCCCTCACAGAACTCAACACGAAAGATGATCGCATTGAGTTCACTTGGAACATTAGCCAACAGGAAATAACTTTTCTGGACGTTCTCATAAAACTTACCCCCCAGGGCATCGAAACTGATCTTTTCCGCAAGCCCACCGATCGCAACAATTCTCTGCTCTTTAGCAGCTTTCACCAGAACTCATTGAAACGACATCTACCCTACAGCCAAATGTTAAGAGTTACACGTATCGTTTCTGACCCTGACACTAGGATGACCCAAATTGAATCTATGACAGCAAGATTCCGGAATAGAGGATACCCGGAAGACATCCTGCAAGAAGCTGTCAAGCGAACTTCCACCATCTCTCGAGAAGAAGCCCTACAACGCACAACGAAACCTGCAGACCAAAGATTGGTCCTCGTTTCGAGGTACTCTACCTCAAGCAAATGTTACAAAATCATCATCCTGAAACATTGGCGCATCTTAACACTAGAACCTGATTTCAAGAATCTTTTTAAGGATCCGCCCATCTTTGCATACACTAGACCAAGGAACCTCAAGGAAATCCTATCCAGAACGATCACGACTGCGGAATCTACCCAACACACTGGCACACGTCCTTGCCACCACTGTAACAATTGTAACAACATAATCAAAGGCAGTAACCTCAACCACCCTATGCGAGGTTTTAACATCAAACTGAACTTGGATGCCACTTGCGACTCCTCCAACCTGATTTATCTTTTGAAGTGCCCTTGCGGTAAGATTTACGTGGGCAAAACTAGTCGGAAGATAAAAACCCGACTTAACGAACACAAGTCAAACATTCGTACGAAAAATTCCAAATCCAATGTAGCCACCCACTTCAACGAGGCAAACCACAACGTGGCTCAGCTCAAATACTTGGTCCTTGAACTGGTCCCCAAAATCGAAGGGAGAGATAACAATAAGACTCTTCTACAACGTGAAACCTCATGGATGTATAGACTTCAGTCACAAAAACCCTTCGGTCTTAACGACCGTACCGAATTAAGTTGTTACTTATAATGGACACTGATTGCTGCATTGTACTAAAGTCCTGCTGATTATTGATCTGTCACCTCTATTTTCAAACTTCACTCCTTCCTAAGATGGCCGCACTCATCCCATCACTTTCTAAGCTTTATTTCACCTTTTAGAGTCCTTTCTTTATTTCCATCACTACCTTTCCGATTAAACTCCGCACTAACTCCGCTTAGTTACTGAAGCCGTTACCTGCATGTTGCATGCTACACGACTCTTTCACCAAGTAAGTGCTTGCCCCGACCCATCACGCTAGACTGCCCGCAATTCGTTTGCACCCCATCAAACGCGGACATAAATCTCACGCACCTGAAAAGTCCATTTCTTTTAACACGCATGGTTCTATCGTTTAGGCACTTTAGCGGTTACTTTTGCTTCCCAACTCACGTAGTCCGTTTCTATTGAACACCACGACTTTCTGTTCACCTCGGGACCCGTTCCCTGTGATCTTTAACTACACCAGGGTTGCATGAGGTTGACTCACCTACCAGTTTTACAAAAGGGTGAATGTTTACCGTTTAGGATTTTCATTGATTTATTTTCTGTTGTATCCTTTTATTGTAGAGCTCCTTGACAAAGGACTATTTGTCCGAAATGCATCGGAGCGTCATCTAGCATCACGATGTTATTGATAATTTTCCAACTCATATGATGAAAATATGAACACAATGGAATAAAATTCGAAACTTTATACACCGTTTCCTGAACTTTATTTGGAATTCACGGCACGGTTCGTTCCGGTGCCCTGAACCTAACAAGTGTGCCCAACACAGGGATGTGCCTACACTCCAGTAGCACACTCAACAGAACGTCATTGTGAGTCGCAGTCGAACGGATGCGACACCTGTAGGAGCACCTTAAAACTCCAGCAATTCTTCAAATACACGCTTACCTACCACATAACTGGCTGTGCGCCAAGCCCTAATTTCATATCGTCTCAACTATTTTTCTGTTCTCAAGGCTGGCAGCACGCACCTTTTCAACTTCGAAAATGCAATACGATGAGATTTCGAAATCGACTGAAGCAAGAGCTGACACCCTAGCTTTTGATACTGATGCAACAGAGAGAATATACGCCCTGATCAATGAAGACCTAACTCAAACCACAACCAGCAGAACTAAAGAACAATGCATCAAACAATTACTATACTTATCCAAACGCTGCATTAACCAACAACTCCATGCTCATACCTTAATCAAATACCATAAGGTACTCCGCATTCCCCGAGGCCTCCGGATTGCCCTGAAACCGTCTTTATGCAAGAACTCAAAAACATTTATTGAAAGATGGAATGCCATCCTCAACAAGTGTAGTCTGGACCTAATACTACTAATTGTAGAAGAATTATCAGGTATCCTGACAGAACTCTCACATGAAATAGATATCATAGAGGATGAATTGAAAGAATCAATCACCGCTGAGGAACTAGCATCTACCTTAGAGGACATCAAGGTACAACTAGAAAAACACACAAGGGAAATAAATGAACGCAAGATCCGGAAATTTCGCCGGGACACCCTGGACTATAAATTGGGAGAGGTCTACACGTGGGCGGATGTATACGCCCAACGACGTAGAAACAAACCCTTCAACCCAAACACTGATACCTCTTCCTCCGGAAGTGACAACTCCAACCGTCCACCAAAAAGAACTCAGGCAGGCGCCTCAGCTTCCACTGGTCCTTTTAATGAAACACCATCTACATCCAACATTGATTTAACTACCATTGAGCCTTTTTTAGGGGCAGGCCCAGACAAAACCGCAGACCCAGACGGGGGAAAAGGGCAGGCAAAAAATCACGAGGAAACCCAACAAATGTCCAAGAGCAGACAAAAAACACAAAAGAAGAATCGCTAGTTATCAACATTTCAGACGTTAAACTCACTGATTTTGAAACCAGAACCCTACAAAAGGGCATGTCCTTCATTCCTACTTGTGACACCAACCTACTGGAACTCGATGTCAGCACCTTCAAACTGATAAGAAAACTAAGACTGAAACATTTCTTTGAAAACATTCTAGAACCATCAAAGGAACAAAAACCTGATCAACTCATGGGCTTACGCCCGAGAAGCACCTTTATACCACCGACTAGTCACAAAAGCATAGACACTTTTGAAACCCTAGTAAAACAGGACATCTCAAAGATTAACTTTCGTAAAAAAACTCGCAAAAACATCACCAATAAAGAATTGGAAACTCTGAAGAACCTAGCCAGGAACCCCTCTATCAAATGTGTGAAGGCTGACAAGGGCGGCGCTCTTGTTATTCTTAACACACAACTCTACGACCAAAGAACCCGTGAACATGTGATGGACCATGAGGTGTATTTACCCCTGGACGGAAACCCCACTAATGATTACAAAACCAAACTACTTCTAATCATTGATAAAGCCACATCCGATGGCATCATTGATGATAAAACCAGAAGATACCTCAACGTAGAACACCCGAGAAGCCCGTCCATCACTATGCTACCCAAAATTCACAAAAATCTGACGGATCCCCCATTCCGCCCCATCGTCTCCACCAGAGGTTCAATTCATGAACCAACAGGAAAATTGATAGACCGTTACCTTCAACCAATGGTCCTGAATTTACAAAGCTACATAAAAGACACCACCGAATTTTTGAACAAACTGTCCACCGTACAAATTGCTGAGAATGAAGAAGTATACCTTTGTACAGCTGACGTAAAAAGCTTATACACCTCGATTCCCCACGAAGGAGGAATCAATGCCGTAGAGCAAGCTCTACTTTCATCTGAAATGGACGATTCTTTAAAACCTTTCATATTGGAATTGATGATATATACTTTATATCACAGTTACTTTAAATTTGAAGAGAAATGGTACCTCCAGATGTCCGGCATGGCCATGGGCAATTGTGCGGCACCGACGTACGCGAATCTGTACATGGGCAATTTTGAACTCAGCCACATTTATAAGGATGCCAACTGGATGAGGAACCTAAAACTTTACGTACGTTATATTGACGACCTGTTTTTCATTTGGAAAGACTCAAAAGAGAACCTTGAACTGGCCCTCACAGAACTCAACACGAAAGATGATCGCATTGAGTTCACTTGGAACATTAGCCAACAGGAAATAACTTTTCTGGCCGTTCTCATAAAACTTACCCCCCAGGGCATCGAAACTGATCTTTTCCGCAAGCCCACCGATCGCAACAATTCTCTGCTCTTTAGCAGCTTTCACCAGAACTCATTGAAACGACATCTACCCTACAGCCAAATGTTAAGAGTTACACGTATCGTTTCTGACCCTGACACTAGGATGACCCAAATTGAATCTATGACAGCAAGATTCCGGAATAGAGGATACCCGGAAGACATCCTGCAAGAAGCTGTCAAGCGAACTTCCACCATCTCTCGAGAAGAAGCCCTACAACGCACAACGAAACCTGCAGACCAAAGATTGGTCCTCGTTTCGAGGTACTCTACCTCAAGCAAATGTTACAAAATCATCATCCTGAAACATTGGCGCATCTTAACACTAGAACCTGATTTCAAGAATCTTTTTAAGGATCCGCCCATCTTTGCATACACTAGACCAAGGAACCTCAAGGAAATCCTATCCAGAACGATCACGACTGCGGAATCTACCCAACACACTGGCACACGTCCTTGCCACCACTGTAACAATTGTAACAACATAATCAAAGGCAGTAACCTCAACCACCCTATGCGAGGTTTTAACATCAAACTGAACTTGGATGCCACTTGCGACTCCTCCAACCTGATTTATCTTTTGAAGTGCCCTTGCGGTAAGATTTACGTGGGCAAAACTAGTCGGAAGATAAAAACCCGACTTAACGAACACAAGTCAAACATTCGTACGAAAAATTCCAAATCCAATGTAGCCACCCACTTCAACGAGGCAAACCACAACGTGGCTCAGCTCAAATACTTGGTCCTTGAACTGGTCCCCAAAATCGAAGGGAGAGATAACAATAAGACTCTTCTACAACGTGAAACCTCATGGATGTATAGACTTCAGTCACAAAAACCCTTCGGTCTTAACGACCGTACCGAATTAAGTTGTTACTTATAATGGACACTGATTGCTGCATTGTACTAAAGTCCTGCTGATTATTGATCTGTCACCTCTATTTTCAAACTTCACTCCTTCCTAAGATGGCCGCACTCATCCCATCACTTTCTAAGCTTTATTTCACCTTTTAGAGTCCTTTCTTTATTTCCATCACTACCTTTCCGATTAAACTCCGCACTAACTCCGCTTAGTTACTGAAGCCGTTACCTGCATGTTGCATGCTACACGACTCTTTCACCAAGTAAGTGCTTGCCCCGACCCATCACGCTAGACTGCCCGCAATTCGTTTGCACCCCATCAAACGCGGACATAAATCTCACGCACCTGAAAAGTCCATTTCTTTTAACACGCATGGTTCTATCGTTTAGGCACTTTAGCGGTTACTTTTGCTTCCCAACTCACGTAGTCCGTTTCTATTGAACACCACGACTTTCTGTTCACCTCGGGACCCGTTCCCTGTGATCTTTAACTACACCAGGGTTGCATGAGGTTGACTCACCTACCAGTTTTACAAAAGGGTGAATGTTTACCGTTTAGGATTTTCATTGATTTATTTTCTGTTGTAGCCTTTTATTGTAGAGCTCCTTGACAAAGGACTATTTGTCCGAAATGCATCGGAGCGTCATCTAGCATCACGATGTTATTGATAATTTTCCAACTCATATGATGAAAATATGAACACAATGGAATCAAATTCGAAACTTTATACACCGTTTCCTGAACTTTATCTGGAATTCACGGCACGGATCTTTCATAGATTCACATGCACCCACCCTCCTCCCCGGCAGGACAGTTCTCTAATGAGGATACCTATTTCTCATTTGTGCTAAGAAAATCTGAGGAGAACTGTCTCTGCTGGGAAGGTTCTAGAGGGTGCTGGCATCTGATTGGTTGGAGCTATTTTCAGCTCTTTTTCATATAATGAGGTAGATAGGCTACTAAGCTTTGGGCCTTTTGGGCCTACTGTCTTGTCAGCCTACTACAATTTTATTCTAAGGCACTGCTTTTATATGTATTATTACCGTGGGACTCCTGCTTCGGCGACGGGGAATGATCCAGGCATGTGAATCTATGAAAGATACCAATACTGGATAACTGTAGTTACAGGTAAGTCACTTGTTTTCTTACTGGCCAGACAGTGGAGGGTGATTTGGGTGAACCCCATGTATAATATATACTAGCCGGATAAGCAGGCCCCATAATTGTGAAAAAACGGCGTTTGTGAGTGGGATAGTTATACTAACAAATAGATACAAAAACCGGGGTAGTACATCATTTTAATGAGGGCAATGCGCGCAGCCATGGAGATGGGTAATTGGATCCATCTTTCAACCTGTGGGGTAAGTTGTTTGATTGCTGGCCAGTAGTTGAGGTCTAAAACCTGTTCCTTACTCCTATGTAAATGTATGCCTAGGTACTTGGTGGTATCTCCTACCCAGCAAAGGGGAAGCTGTGCCTCTCCTGCGGTCTCAGCATCTGTGATCGGGAACATCTCAGATTTGCCCCAGTTAATCCGTAATCCGGACATGTCGCCGAAGCGGCTCACTTCATTGATTGGTGATTGTAAATTAGTGTTGGGATGTCTAATAAAGAGTAGGATGTCGGCAGCATACATGGACATCAGCAGGGACCCCGATTGGAACTGCAGGACTCGGAACAGGTGTTTTTCTTGCAGGTGTCAACTGCAAGACCACTATGTAAAGTAGGGGGGATAGAGGACAGCCCTTACGAGTACCTTGTGAGATCAGAATCAAAAGAGATAGCGAGCCGGGCAGTGGGGGAGGAATAGAGCAGCGCAGTCAAGGCAATAAAGTTGGCTGGAAGCCCGACCTTGTGGAGCGTGGCAGTGAGGAATGGCCACTCCAGAGAATCTACAACCTTTTCCGCATCGAGAAGAGCTATTGCTGCAGGATGCTTGGCTCTAACCTATTGATGACCGAGAAAATGGTTCAGAGGTTTTGAGCAGGGGACCTGTGTGGGATAAAGCCAGATTGCACTGGTGAGGGGATTTGGGACAGGAGCAATGACAACCTGGAGGATAGCTTTGACCAGGATTTTGTTGTTGAAATTTATTGGAGAGATGGGGCAATATGAGGCAATTAGTGGGCTCCTTACACACACAATTCAAATATTTATTAAGATTTGGAACTCATATGAGGTCCACTTAAAAGTGCATACAAATTGTTACAAAAAGAAATTAAACATAGCAAAACTCATTCCACATTTGGAGTTAACAGCAGACAGAATAAAGTGGCAAGGCAAATCGTAAGAAATAAAAAAATGTACAAGAAGCAATAGGTAGCAGCTAGATCAGGTTCTTGTTAAAATTCAGAATTCATCTTCAGCAAAATGTTCAGCTTTAGCAGCAAGGAAATGGATTATAAAGCATGGTCTAATATGTGCAAACAACAATTCAATAGCAGCAGTACATGTGCAGAACGCAATCCAGAATCACACTTTGGCTGAGTTTTTAACCTGACAGCAAAACAAAAGTGGGAAAAGAAGGTAGCATCTTCCTCTTGTACAAACAGAAGCAAAAATTAGCAATTAAAATATATACATAAACTCCTTAAAATTATAAAAAAGTTTCATACACACTGCTTCATTTTTTGGACACAGTGAAAAATCGCGGGCTGGAGCTACATTTTTAACACTATTTAGTAAGAACATTGGCCGAAGCCAACGCCGGAGGCTCAAGGCGAATGCTGGACATTCAAATAAGACATGATCCAAGGTCTGAGAACTTAGATTGCAAAGGTTGCCAATGTTTCCATTTCCCAAATTTGGGGACCAGTTTGCTGTTAGATTGTTTAAAGGTAGATGATTCATGCGACAAAGAGTGAGAAAACGTCGGGTACCATGTTGTAAATTCCAATATACATATTTTTGTAAAGTTTTTGGTGTATTAGTCCTGCCTACTAGCTCTAGTCTCTTTCTGGATTTACGTAATTCAATATTTCTATCAAACTTAGTCTTACCACTAGAGGTTTTTAAGAAAGATTTAAATTCTGATGGAAGGAGAGTAGTCACTAATTCTTCTTGTACAGAAAAGTTTTTTAATGCAAATAAAAAATCATGATGGAAGGAGTAATTAGTTGCCTGAACACTGAAAATTTCTTGACGCATGAAACTTCTTAATGAGTCTTGATCGCTATTTTTCAACTGGTATCCCCAGCGTAAAACCCTAGCTTGACCTTGAATACAAGAACTTATTAAGCTAAATTTCAGCCTAATAGCAGCCGTTGGGACTGATGTATTAAAGTTATACAGTTTTCATAATATCTGACCTTCGATTCTATCCAAAAATTCCAATACTTGACAGGGATGGACTCCATGGCATAGAGCAGTGTTGGTGGAATTTTTACTTTAAAAACCATTAATACATGTAAAAAGTGCCTTCTACCCATAGCATTATAAAAGATACTCAAACCATTGGCATGAGATACTGCTTTACAGGAGCTATGTTCCATATGGAGTTTGTTCTTTGTACTAATCGCCATTAGTTTCCCTAAATAAAGAGATGAATCTACCACCTCCAGCTTTTCAGAACCAACAAGCCAATTAAAATTACATGATTTTCTATTTTGTTTACATTTCAAAACAAAATTTTTACTTTTGGCAACATTTATTTTCAAGAAATGATCGACTGTATAGTTTTTCAAGGCTAGCAACTTTCTATTCAGTCCAATAGGAGTTAGATCAATTACTACTATATCATCCGCATGTAGGAGATATTCAAAAGGCCGGCTACTTATCTTTGGAGCATCTACCTCAGCTTGAACAAAACAATCGGGTAGATCAGCTATATATAAAGAAAACAGCAACGAGCTAACAAGCAACCTTGTTTCAGGCTGTTTTCAGTAGGGATTGCATCTGATAAGCCTTGATTTCCACCCATTAATATCTTGCACCAGGTCTGTGAATGTAGTGTGATAATTAGAGATAGCAGTGGAGAGGCCAAGCCCATTTTTTGCAATAAAGTTCGATCTATCTTATCAAGGCCGTGGAGAAATCTATAAACGCCATGTATACATTTGAACTACGAATAATTGTGTATTTCTTCTCTATTAGCTTCAGCATGAAGATGTTATCTAAGGTGGAGTGGTTTTTCCTAAATCTTTCCTATTCTAAAGAAAGAACCTTCTTCTCCACCACTCATTCCGTAAGATGATGAAGGATACTACGGGCAACATTTTTACCCGCAGCATCCAATAGGGCTATTTGCCGGTAATTACCTGGAAGTGTTCTAGGACCCTTTTTATATAAGGGGATTAGAATGCTTCCGGACCAAGAAGGAGGAGTCTTCCCCTGAGAGTAGCACAAATTAAACATAGGAGCTAAATAAGTAGCCCACAGAAGTGGTTCTTTTTTAGGTCTCGCCTGAGTCGGCGCATGCACTGCTGTGGCGAGACATTAAGTAACTACTTAGAAAACTGCTACTTCCCGGCCACCAGCTTGCCAGAACGCGCTCAAGCACGCGCGGGGCTGCGCGCGCATCCCTTGCGTGCTTTGCATCATCGCGATGACTTTTGCTTTCACAGCGATCGTGATTGCGATGACTTTCTCCATTTCACTGCTGAACCTGTGAAGGAAACACTCACTATCCTGACACTTTGAAGGGAGTCTCTTGGATTCCATTTGGCTTCTTCCTGCGCTCCCCTGTCGCTCCCCTTGCCTTCCACCCAGAGAATGCTTCCACCCGCCCACTGCCCACGTTTACTTTGCGCCCTCGGCATTTAATTTCACTTTCCTTATTTGCAGACGGCCGCTGTCTTTACTGTTCTCCTTCTGTCCCGGCATTTAATTTCTCTTACGAGCGCGATAAGTTGTAGCTGTTTAAGTTTTTTGCAAACTATGTTTAATGTTGATCAAAGGCTGACTTTCATTTAAGGGCAGAAGTTCGACATTTAAGCAGGGATGATTTCTGAAACATCTCGACATAGTTTGTGTAAAGAGGGCTTTGTGACACCCTCAAGCTCTAACTAAAAATAACGGTTACTTTCCTTCCCCCGGCTTTTAATACCCACATAATTGTGTAGAGTTTACTTTTTTTACAGATTATTGTGCTTATACAAAATACATCCCCCCTCGCTACCCCTGCCTTCCACAAAGAGCACGCGTGACACACAACTGCCATTTGGCTTCTTCCTGAGCCCCCCCCTCGCTCCCCCTGCCTTCCACACAGAGCACGCTTCCTCCCGCCCACTGCCCACGTTTACTTTGGATCCTCAGCATTTAATTTGCAGACGGCCGCTGTCTTTACTCTCCTCCTTCTGTCCCGTCATTTAATTTCACTTCCGCAGGCGATAAGTTGTAGCTGTTTACGTTTTTTGCAAACTATGTTTAATGTTGATCAAAGGCTGTCTTTTATTTACAGGCAGAAGTTCTACATTAAAGCAGTGATGATTTCTGAAACATCTTGACATAGTTTGTGTACAGACGGCTTTTTGACACCCTCAAGCTGTAACTAAAAATAATGGTTACTTTCCTTCCCACTCTGCCTGGCCGGCGTTTTCACTCTCCTCCCTCTGACCCGGCTTTTAATAACCACATAATTGTGTAGCATTTACTTTTTTTACCGATTATTGTGCTTAAATAAAATACATCCCCCCCTCGCTCCCCCTGCCTTCCACACAGAGGGCAGACAGAGCCATCCTCTTTCAGTAACACCTCATTTTCAGAAACAGCGCATGCATACTGCTTCTTTAGCTCCTTCCTCTCTGCTGGAATCAGACAGCCGGCACCACTGGGGCAATCTAGACAGAGCCATCCTGTTTAATGAATGTTTAGGTGAATTCACGTGTTTAAAGGAAACAACCCCCAAGGGACAAGAGAGCAAAAGCCACACACAGACATCGGCTAAATTCTAATGTTTTGGATTAAACAAAACCCTGGACTTTTTAAAGGATACTATCTTAGGTAGTATTGTTAGCGTAAATATTTTGTATCCATATAAGGATATTTAAAATAAAGGACAGAAGTACAATATGGGAACTCGTGTTAATGCAGGACCATTATATGTTAATGTACGGTCTTATGAAACATTGTAGTTATTTAAAAAACACCTTGACATATTTTGTGTAAACAGGGCTCTGTGACACCCTTAGCCTCCTACGGAAAAAAAAACCAGTAAGTGTGCTCATTCCTCAGCCTGGTCGCTCTGTTATCTTTATTAGCGGCTATATTAGGTTTCCTCACCCTAATGTGGCTTTAACTAAGCACAGATTTATGTTGTGTGTACTGTTTTAAGCAAGTTTTTTGCTTATACAAAACATCATGTGTTTGTCCGTTTTGTATTTAGAAATGTAATGGTAGCAGGGATGTTTTCATAATTTTTCAAAGATTATGCATTATTCATGGATATTTTTTGGATTGCTGCTTGAAAATATGCGTTTCCAAACTTGAAATATAGGTGTGAAAAGTGTGTGTACCCTAAAGCTTTCACTTCATTTTCTTTTTTGTTTTTAAATTAAGGATTGTGTATTGTTTCCCCCTCTCCCCAAAACTAGAAACTGGTTTCAAGTAAAAAAAAAAAAAAAAAAACCCATCATGTGTTAATGTAGTGTCTTCTGAATAATTATAGCTGTTATTTACTGAACACCTTCACATCGTTTGTGTAAACAGGGTTCAGTGACACCCTCAGCCTCATACTTAAACTACCGCTGAATGTGCTCACCTCTCAGCCTGGCCGCCATGTTAGCCCTCCTCCCCCTAACACAGCTTTAAATAAACACACAATTATGTAGCGTGTACTGTCGTGTGCAAATTTGTGCTCATACAAAAAACATGGCGCAATGTCCATAAAGTAATGTACCTTTTTATTTTCCAACAAATCAAAAACAGTGCATGTGCAAACAATTAATTGCTCTTACCCATCTTTCCTTTCTTTTACCCGCCTCACACACAAAGAACGCTTCCACCCGCCCACATTTACTTTGCGTCCTCACTTCCGATGGCACCATTAGAGCACTTAAAATCCTTGCATGTTCCTTAGGCGTTAAATAAATAGGCCTCTGTGCCAGTTTTTATTACATAAAATATGTAGGTAAGGATAAAGCAAGTGTGTGCCTAAGCTTATTTTTAAAACCAAATAATAGCCTCCTACTGCAAATACCGCTGAATGTGCTCACCCCTCAGCCTGGCCACCATGTTAGCCCTCCTCCCCCTAACACAGCTTTAAATAAGCACACAAGTATGTAGCGTTTACTATTGTGTGTAGGGTGACCAACCGTCCGTAAATTTCACGGACAGTCCGTAATTTCGGCCATCTGTCCGTTGTCCGTGAAGGATTCTTTAACGGACGCCATTTGTCCGTAATTTTAACCGGGCACGGTCGCATCTCCCTAAAGCCGGCACAGCTTGCCCCCACCTCCCTTCTTGACTTGACATGACGCATTCAGGGTTGTTTGCATCTGAATAGATGCCCCTGCTCTTGAAGCTGCGCCCCCACCCCATACACCTCCAGCCCTTGATGAGCTGTTAAGAGGTGCTTGAAGGTGACTGAGAGGAGGAAGGGAGGGAGTGGGGGGGTGCAGCTTCAGGAGCAGGGGCATCTATTCAGATGCAAACAGCCCTGAATGCGTCATGTCTCTGCAATTTGTGTGAGACATCCCCTTTCTGCCCAGGGCCCCAAACATCCTAGAACCGGAGGAAAGAGGAGGAAGTTTCCACACATCCTCTGGGTGTCACAACATAACAAAGTTTGGAGCAAAGTCAAATAGGACAGATTTTAAAAAAAAACCATTTTTTTACAGCTCGGACTCGAACCTGCAAACATAAAAAGTGTCCAGCATTCGTTGGCTATCGTGGGTGGGATTGGGCGGCAAAGAGATTAATACTGCTTGTTCATTGCACGACCCCCAGCTAATAAGTCACACCAGCAAGACAGAGAAGTGCAACGCACTGTCACGCACTTCCATGCAGACGATGCTACAGGTCACAAGATAAGTGTATCACTTTGGTCATTAGGCACAACACCAAAACACTTCCAACACAAACACACTGCAATTCAACATCCTTACAACCAAGCACACCCAAAGTAGTAGACTGCATTACACCGATTACACCGAGGCAGCATGTGGTTCTCTTCACAGCACAGAGCTTGATTACTGTCACTAAATTGTAAACACACCTCGATTCTTCAAACATGAAGTCTTTAATGTAATAAAATAAAGAAATGGCACAATCGCACCCACACTGATTAACAAAGTATGGCGGACATTAAGTTAAATCAGTTCTCTTGGAGTATCTCCTGTAAGTACTGTACATCACAGTGGGGGATGGCAAAACTAACATTTTGGAAAGAGAGACTGACCCTGTTGTCTTGTCCAGGAGGGGGCAAGGAGCCCTACCCCACCCTGGAAGAGACCAAGATGATACTAGAATACCGCATGCCCACCCCTGTGCCCACCCTGGTGGATCCCCTCCTCCCCCCAGTGATGGCTCCTGTCCCTCCCCCTCTCC
This sequence comes from Lissotriton helveticus, assembly GCF_964261635.1. Classification (NCBI taxonomy): domain Eukaryota; kingdom Metazoa; phylum Chordata; class Amphibia; order Caudata; family Salamandridae; genus Lissotriton; species Lissotriton helveticus. Next base: position 381,976,878 of record NC_136060.1, read on the forward strand.
CCGCCCCCCACCTGTGGTGGATACTGTCTCTGCCCTGGGTGGCTTTTGTCCCAGTCCAGGAATAGCTCCTGCAGCTTAAAAAGGCTCAGCTCAAAATTAATATGATATGAAAAGGTGGGCGAGTGAGTAAGTGAAGGGATGGGTGGATGGCTGGATGAATTAGTGAAAGGGTGAATGGATGAATGAAAGATTAAATAGATGGATAATAAAAGAGGATGGATGGATTGATGAGCGAGTGGTGGAAGGATGGAAGGGAGAAAAGGTAAATAGCTGGATGTATGGGTGGAAGGGTAGCTGGATGGGTAAAAGGGTGGATGGATGAGTGAAAGGATGGATGAGTGAGTGAGTGGGTGGGTGGATGGATGAGTGAAATGATGGATGGATTGATTAATTGATAAGTGCAAGGGTGAATGGATGGACAGATCAGTGAAAGAGTGGATGTAAGGATGGATAAGTGAGTGAAAGGGAGGGTAGATTGACTAAAGGATGAATAGATGAGTGAAGGAGTGAAAGGATAAATGGATGAGAGAAAGGATGGATGAGTGATAGGGTCAATGGATGGATTCATGAGTGGATGAGTAGATTGATTGATGGGTGGGTGGAGGGATGGAAGGAAAGATTGCTAAGTGAAAGGGACGATGGAGACAGAAAGGGAGGATGATGGATGACTAAAAGGGTGGATGGGTGGAAGGATGAGTGACTGGGTGGATGGATGAGTAAGAGATAGGATGGCTGGATGGGTGAAAGGGTAAATGGCTGGATGGATGAGTGAATGGATGGATGGGTAGAAGAGTGGATGGATGAGTTTACAGATGGCTAGGGTGAAAGGGTGGATGGATGGATAAAGGATGGAAGAAGGGATGGATGAGTGAAAGGATAGGTGGAAGGATACATGATGGATAGGTTTGCAAATGGTTGAATATGTTTGGATATGGCTGGGCTAAATTATATACTATTGCGCGACCTCTGATGTGTCTGTAAAACGTATCCAATTGTCCTGAAGTTTTGTCCTGAATTTTGACCTCCTGTCCTGAATTTATGTCCTGAATTTTGACCCTTTGTCCTGAATTTTTACACTCACTGTCCTGAATTTGCACCAATGCCAGTTGGTCACCCTAGTTGTGTGCAAATGTTGGCTCGTACCAATAATATGGTGCAATGTCCATAAGTAATGTACCTTTTTATTTTAGCACAAATCCAAAACAGTGCATGCTCAAGCTCTACACACCTCTCTCTCTCTATCTACACACCCCTCTCTCTCTCTACACACCTCTCTCTCTCTATCTCTCTCTACACTCCTCTCTCACTACACACATCTCTCTAACTCTCTCTATCTATACACACCTCTCTCTCACTCTACACAACTCTCTCTAACTCTCTCTCAATGAATAACAAGCTGAGTAGCTATCTACTGGTCTCTCACAAGCAAACATGGTACCAACAATGTATAAACAAGCATTGCCATAGCCAATAGGTCTCTCTTTTGTGAGAGTTTATGCTATTGGCATTGTAAATGACAATCAAAAAATGGGGGGGCATGGGGTGCACTCCTCAGTTCATCAGTGTTAATTCTTTCATGCAATTCTTTATCTTTGTCATTTGCGTGCTCGTCGGTATGGTGCCAAACCCAAGGGCACCTGTGATACAAACAATGGAAGGAGCAATGTATTGCTCCAACCGACCGCACAGTTGCGTGACGCCCCATTGGCTGTCAATATCTTCGCGATTCTACCGTTCACCTATTTTCATTCTTTTTTTAAACCATTAATCATATGCTTGTCCATCTTCAACCTTTATTCCGATCCATACACGGGAAATTGTGCAATTTTCTATGTTTCTGATGTAAATGCTGTGCCCATCCGGACTTCTTGCATAAACATGACAAATGCCGAGGGTTTATCCAAAGCAGCGTTTATTAAAACCAATGCATTTCGAGCATCAAGTGCTCTTCATCAGGGCACGCTGAAATTAATACAGAGATATGTGTGCATTAATACCATTACCAACATTTATATATAATGCATCATCTTACAATTTACAGTTTATTTGAAATCAAATATCTATCTTAAATAGCGGTAGAACACACTTTTAAAAGAACTACATATCGATTCTAACTCCCATTATGCATAATATTGCACGTTGAACATGAACTGCATATCACCCCTACGTTAACACGTGTAGTCTCTACATCATCAAGTCTGTACTATCCTTCATCCCTTAGAATACCTGCCAAACCGTTCTGCTATTCACCCACATGTAAATATCTCGTTTTTTTGTTAAACTTTAAGCACTGTTAGAAACCCCGATTTACTGCTCAAACTGTCACTCCACACTGTGTTGACCTTTCACCACTTCTCCCATCTGCAGGAATTCCCCTTTTATCTCGAAACATTTATGTTTCCGCTTTAATTTTTCATGAGAACCTTCAGACTGAAATGCTAAAGTAAACAGCTCTTTCTGGGTGATTAATTATGCGCTTAGTGTTCTCTTTAACTACGCTTGCTGCTAACTACTGCAGGCCCATAATATCAGAACGATACTCAACAGTTTCTCTCATCTCCGTCTAAGCGCTCTAAGTGCAACCTTTCTCATACCTGCTTTCAATCGCTCGCTCGTTTGCTTCAATCAAATGCGTCTAACATACTGCACCAAGTGACAACCCTTATACTAACCCCTCCCTCTCCGCACCTCCCCAATCAGTGACGGTGCTAATTACTAATTTCCCGCCTTGACGGTTAGTTTTAGAGACTGCAAATATAACCGTGACTACATGTCCCATAGTTCAATTCTCTGTGAAGTCGAATTACTTATGTTACCACCATTTCTAAAAAACTCATGTGTCACTGCTAAACAAATAAACTCTGTTCGTTTTCAGTTAGTCCTTGTTCTGATGTAAAACAGCTATTTCCATAAACCCAGATCGATGCTCCGTTAGTATGGACCCCTTTGCAAAATTTCTTCATTATTTTCAATGTTGTGGGTGCAACCCCATAATTGGGTTTGTCTAAATTCATCAAAAAATGGGGGGGCATGGGGTGCACTCCTCAGTTCATCAGTGTTAATTCTTTCATGCAATTCTTTATCTTTGTCATTTGCGTGCTCGTCGGTATGGTGCCAAACCCAAGGGCACCTGTGATACAAACAATGGAAGGAGCAATGTATTGCTCCAACCGACCGCACAGTTGCGTAACGCCCCATTGGCTGTCAATATCTTCGCGATTCTACCGTTCACCTATTTTCATTCTTTTTTTAAACCATTAATCATATGCTTGTCCATCTTCAACCTTTATTCCAATCCATACACGGGAAATTGGGCAATTTTCTATGTTTCTGATGTAAATGCTGTGCCCATCCGGACTTCTTGCATAAACATGACAAATGCCGAGGGTTTATCCAAAGCAGCGTTTATTAAAACCAATGCATTTCGAGCATCAAGTGCTCTTCATCAGGGCACGCTGAAATTAATACAGAGATATGTGTGCATTAATACCATTACCAACATTTATATATAATGCATCATCTTACAATTTACAGTTTATTTGAAATCAAATATCTATCTTAAATAGCGGTAGAACACACTTTTAAAAGAACTACATATCGATTCTAACTCCCATTATGCATAATATTGCACGTTGAACATGAACTGCATATCACCCCTACGTTAACACGTGTAGTCTCTACATCATCAAGTCTGTACTATCCTTCATCCCTTAGAATACCTGCCAAACCGTTCTGCTATTCACCCACATGTAAATATCTCGTTTTTTTGTTAAACTTTAAGCACTGTTAGAAACCCCGATTTACTGCTCAAACTGTCACTCCACACTGTGTTGACCTTTCACCACTTCTCCCATCTGCAGGAATTCCCCTTTTATCTCGAAACATTTATGTTTCCGCTTTAATTTTTCATGAGAACCTTCAGACTGAAATGCTAAAGTAAACAGCTCTTTCTGGGTGATTAATTATGCGCTTAGTGTTCTCTTTAACTACGCTTGCTGCTAACTACTGCAGGCCCATAATATCAGAACGATACTCAACAGTTTCTCTCATCTCCGTCTAAGCGCTCTAAGTGCAACCTTTCTCATACCTGCTTTCAAACGCTCGCGCGTTTGCTTCAATCAAATGCGTCTAACATACTGCACCAAGTGACAACCCTTATACTAACCCCTCCCTCTCCGCACCTCCCCAATCAGTGACGGTGCTAATTACTAATTTCCCGCCTTGACGGTTAGTTTTAGAGACTGCAAATATAACCGTGACTACATGTCCCATAGTTCAATTCTCTGTGAAGTCGAATTACTTATGTTACCACCATTTCTAAAAAACTCATGTGTGTCACTGCTAAACAAATAAACTCTGTTCGTTTTCAGTTAGTCCTTGTTCTGATGTAAAACAGCTATTTCCATAAACCCAGATCGATGCTCCGTTAGTATGGACCCCTTTGCAAAATGTCTTCATTATTTTCAATGTTGTGGGTGCAACCCCATAATTGGGTTTGTCTAAATTCATCAAAAAATGGGGGGGCATGGGGTGCACTCCTCAGTTCATCAGTGTTAATTCTTTTATGCAATTCTTTATCTTTGTCATTTGCGTGCTCGTCGGTATGGTGCCAAACCCAAGGGCACCTGTGATACAAACAATGGAAGGAGCAATGTATTGCTCCAACCGACCGCACAGTTGCGTGACGCCCCATTGGCTGTCAATATCTTCGCGATTCTACCGTTCACCTATTTTCATTCTTTTTTTAAACCATTAATCATATGCTTGTCCATCTTCAACCTTTATTCCAATCCATACACGGGAAATTGTGCAATTTTCTATGTTTTTGATGTAAATGCTGTGCCCATCCGGACTTCTTGCATAAACATGACAAATGCCGAGGGTTTATCCAAAGCAGCGTTTATTAAAACCAATGCATTTCGAGCATCAAGTGCTCTTCATCAGGGCACGCTGAAATTAATACAGAGATATGTGTGCATTAATACCATTACCAACATTTATATATAATGCATCATCTTACAATTTACAGTGTATTTGAAATCAAATATCTATCTTAAATAGCGGTAGAACACACTTTTAAAAGAACTACATATCGATTCTAACTCCCATTATGCATAATATTGCACGTTGAACATGAACTGCATATCACCCCTACGTTAACACGTGTAGTCTCTACATCATCAAGTCTGTACTATCCTTCATCCCTTAGAATACCTGCCAAACCGTTCTGCTATTCACCCACATGTAAATATCTCGTTTTTTTGTTAAACTTTAAGCACTGTTAGAAACCCCGATTTACTGCTCAAACTGTCACTCCACACTGTGTTGACCTTTCACCACTTCTCCCATCTGCAGGAATTCCCCTTTTATCTCGAAACATTTATGTTTCCGCTTTAATTTTTCATGAGAACCTTCAGACTGAAATGTAAAGTAAACAGCTCTTTCTGGGTGATTAATTATGCGCTTAGTGTTCTCTTTAACTACGCTTGCTGCTAACTACTGCAGGCCCATAATATCAGAACGATACTCAACAGTTTCTCTCATCTCGGTCTAAGCGCTCTAAGTGCAACCTTTCTCATACCTGCTTTCAAACGCTCGCGCGTTTGCTTCAATCAAATGCGTCTAACATACTGCACCAAGTGACAACCCTTATACTAACCCCTCCCTCTCCGCACCTCCCCAATCAGTGACGGTGCTAATTACTAATTTCCCGCCTTGACGGTTAGTTTTAGAGACTGCAAATATAACCGTGACTACATGTCCCATAGTTCAATTCTCTGTGAAGTCGAATTACTTATGTTACCACCATTTCTAAAAAACTCATGTGTGTCACTGCTAAACAAATAAACTCTGTTCGTTTTCAGTTAGTCCTTGTTCTGATGTAAAACAGCTATTTCCATAAACCCAGATCGATGCTCCGTTAGTATGGACCCCTTTGCAAAATTTCTTCATTATTTTCAATGTTGTGGGTGCAACCCCATAATTGGGTTTGTCTAAATTCATCAAAAAATGGGGGGGCATGGGGTGCACTCCTCAGTTCATCAGTGTTAATTCTTTCATGCAATTCTTTATCTTTGTCATTTGCGTGCTCGTCGGTATGGTGCCAAACCCAAGGGCACCTGTGATACAAACAATGGAAGGAGCAATGTATTGCTCCAACCGACCGCACAGTTGCGTGACGCCCCATTGGCTGTCAATATCTTCGCGATTCTACCGTTCACCTATTTTCATTCTTTTTTTAAACCATTAATCATATGCTTGTCCATCTTCAACCTTTATTCCAATCCATACACGGGAAATTGTGCAATTTTCTATGTTTCTGATGTAAATGCTGTGCCCATCCGGACTTCTTGCATAAACATGACAAATGCCGAGGGTTTATCCAAAGCAGCGTTTATTAAAACCAATGCATTTCGAGCATCAAGTGCTCTTCATCAGGGCACGCTGAAATTAATACAGAGATATGTGTGCATTAATACCATTACCAACATTTATATATAATGCATCATCTTACAATTTACAGTGTATTTGAAATCAAATATCTATCTTAAATAGCGGTAGAACACACTTTTAAAAGAACTACATATCGATTCTAACTCCCATTATGCATAATATTGCACGTTGAACATGAACTGCATATCACCCCTACGTTAACACGTGTAGTCTCTACATCATCAAGTCTGTACTATCCTTCATCCCTTAGAATACCTGCCAAACCGTTCTGCTATTCACCCACATGTAAATATCTCATTTTTTTGTTAAACTTTAAGCACTGTTAGAAACCCCGATTTACTGCTCAAACTGTCACTCCACACTGTGTTGACCTTTCACCACTTCTCCCATCTGCAGGAATTCCCCTTTTATCTCGAAACATTTATGTTTCCGCTTTAATTTTTCATGAGAACCTTCAGACTGAAATGTAAAGTAAACAGCTCTTTCTGGGTGATTAATTATGCGCTTAGTGTTCTCTTTAACTACGCTTGCTGCTAACTACTGCAGGCCCATAATATCAGAACGATACTCAACAGTTTCTCTCATCTCGGTCTAAGCGCTCTAAGTGCAACCTTTCTCATACCTGCTTTCAAACGCTCGCGCGTTTGCTTCAATCAAATGCGTCTAACATACTGCACCAAGTGACAACCCTTATACTAACCCCTCCCTCTCCGCACCTCCCCAATCAGTGACGGTGCTAATTACTAATTTCCCGCCTTGACGGTTAGTTTTAGAGACTGCAAATATAACCGTGACTACATGTCCCATAGTTCAATTCTCTGTGAAGTCGAATTACTTATGTTACCACCATTTCTAAAAAACTCATGTGTGTCACTGCTAAACAAATAAACTCTGTTCGTTTTCAGTTAGTCCTTGTTCTGATGTAAAACAGCTATTTCCATAAACCCAGATCGATGCTCCGTTAGTATGGACCCCTTTGCAAAATTTCTTCATTATTTTCAATGTTGTGGGTGCAACCCCATAATTGGGTTTGTCTAAATTCATCAAAAAATGGGGGGGCATGGGGTGCACTCCTCAGTTCATCAGTGTTAATTCTTTCATGCAATTCTTTATCTTTGTCATTTGCGTGCTCGTCGGTATGGTGCCAAACCCAAGGGCACCTGTGATACAAACAATGGAAGGAGCAATGTATTGCTCCAACCGACCGCACAGTTGCGTGACGCCCCATTGGCTGTCAATATCTTCGCGATTCTACCGTTCACCTATTTTCATTCTTTTTTTAAACCATTAATCATATGCTTGTCCATCTTCAACCTTTATTCCAATCCATACACGGGAAATTGTGCAATTTTCTATGTTTCTGATGTAAATGCTGTGCCCATCCGGACTTCTTGCATAAACATGACAAATGCCGAGGGTTTATCCAAAGCAGCGTTTATTAAAACCAATGCATTTCGAGCATCAAGTGCTCTTCATCAGGGCACGCTGAAATTAATACAGAGATATGTGTGCATTAATACCATTACCAACATTTATATATAATGCATCATCTTACAATTTACAGTTTATTTGAAATCAAATATCTATCTTAAATAGCGGTAGAACACACTTTTAAAAGAACTACATATCGATTCTAACTCCCATTATGCATAATATTGCACGTTGAACATGAACTGCATATCACCCCTACGTTAACACGTGTAGTCTCTACATCATCAAGTCTGTACTATCCTTCATCCCTTAGAATACCTGCCAAACCGTTCTGCTATTCACCCACATGTAAATATCTCATTTTTTTGTTAAACTTTAAGCACTGTTAGAAACCCCGATTTACTGCTCAAACTGTCACTCCACACTGTGTTGACCTTTCACCACTTCTCCCATCTGCAGGAATTCCCCTTTTATCTCGAAACATTTATGTTTCCGCTTTAATTTTTCATGAGAACCTTCAGACTGAAATGCTAAAGTAAACAGCTCTTTCTGGGTGATTAATTATGCGCTTAGTGTTCTCTTTAACTACGCTTGCTGCTAACTACTGCAGGCCCATAATATCAGAACGATACTCAACAGTTTCTCTCATCTCCGTCTAAGCGCTCTAAGTGCAACCTTTCTCATACCTGCTTTCAATCGCTCGCTCGTTTGCTTCAATCAAATGCGTCTAACATACTGCACCAAGTGACAACCCTTATACTAACCCCTCCCTCTCCGCACCTCCCCAATCAGTGACGGTGCTAATTACTAATTTCCCGCCTTGACGGTTAGTTTTAGAGACTGCAAATATAACCGTGACTACATGTCCCATAGTTCAATTCTCTGTGAAGTCGAATTACTTATGTTACCACCATTTCTAAAAAACTCATGTGTCACTGCTAAACAAATAAACTCTGTTCGTTTTCAGTTAGTCCTTGTTCTGATGTAAAACAGCTATTTCCATAAACCCAGATCGATGCTCCGTTAGTATGGACCCCTTTGCAAAATTTCTTCATTATTTTCAATGTTGTGGGTGCAACCCCATAATTGGGTTTGTCTAAATTCATCAAAAAATGGGGGGGCATGGGGTGCACTCCTCAGTTCATCAGTGTTAATTCTTTCATGCAATTCTTTATCTTTGTCATTTGCGTGCTCGTCGGTATGGTGCCAAACCCAAGGGCACCTGTGATACAAACAATGGAAGGTCGCAATGTATTGCTCCAACCGACCGCACATTTGCGTGACGCCCCATTGGCTGTCAATATCTTCGCGATTCTACCGTTCACCTATTTTCATTCTTTTTTTAAACCATTAATCATATGCTTGTCCATCTTCAACCTTTATTCCAATCCATACACGGGAAATTGTGCAATTTTCTATGTTTCTGATGTAAATGCTGTGCCCATCCGGACTTCTTGCATAAACATGACAAATGCCGAGGGTTTATCCAAAGCAGCGTTTATTAAAACCAATGCATTTCGAGCATCAAGTGCTCTTCATCAGGGCACGCTGAAATTAACACAGAGATATGTGTGCATTAATACCATTACCAACATTTATATATAATGCATCATCTTACAATTTACAGTTTATTTGAAATCAAATATCTATCTTAAATAGCGGTAGAACACACTTTTAAAAGAACTACATATCGATTCTAACTCCCATTATGCATATAATTCACCCACATGTAAATATCTCGTTTTTTTGTTAAACTTTAATTAACACTGATGAACTGAGGAGTGCACCCCATGCCCCCCCATTTTTTGATGAATTTAGACAAACCCAATTATGGGGTTGCACCCACAACATTGAAAATAATGAAGAAATTTTGCAAAGGGGTCCATACTAACGGAGCATCGATCTGGGTTTATGGAAATAGCTGTTTTACATCAGAACAAGGACTAACTGAATCGATATGTAGTTCTTTTAAAAGTGTGTTCTACCGCTATTTAAGATAGATATTTGATTTCAAATAAACTGTAAATTGTAAGATGATGCATTATATATAAATGTTGGTAATGGTATTAATGCACACATATCTCTGTATTAATTTCAGCGTGCCCTGATGAAGAGCACTTGATGCTCGAAATGCATTGGTTTTAATAAACGCTGCTTTGGATAAACCCTCGGCATTTGTCATGTTTATGCAAGAAGTCCGGATGGGCACAGCATTTACATCAGAAACATAGAAAATTGCACAATTTCCCGTGTATGGATTGGAATAAAGGTTGAAGATGGACAAGCATATGATTAATGGTTTAAAAAAAGAATGAAAATAGGTGAACGGTAGAATCGCGAAGATATTGACAGCCAATGGGGCGTTACGCAACTGTGCGGTCGGTTGGAGCAATACATTGCTCCTTCCATTGTTTGTATCACAGGTGCCCTTGGGTTTGGCACCATACCGACGAGCACGCAAATGACAAAGATAAAGAATTGCATGAAAGAATTAACACTGATGAACTGAGGAGTGCACCCCATGCTCCCCCATTTTTTGATGAATTTAGACAAACCCAATTATGGGGTTGCACCCACAACATTGAAAATAATGAAGAAATTTTGCAAAGGGGTCCATACTAACGGAGCATCGATCTGGGTTTATGGAAATAGCTGTTTTACATCAGAACAAGGACTAACTGAAAACGAACAGAGTTTATTTGTTTAGCAGTGACACACATGAGTTTTTTAGAAATGGTGGTAACATAAGTAATTCGACTTCACAGAGAATTGAACTATGGGACATGTAGTCACGGTTATATTTGCAGTCTCTAAAACTAACCGTCAAGGCGGGAAATTAGTAATTAGCACAGTCACTGATTGGGGAGGTGCGGAGAGGGAGGGGTTAGTATAAGGGTTGTCACTTGGTGCAGTATGTTAGACGCATTTGATTGAAGCAAACGCGCGAGCGTTTGAAAGCAGGTATGAGAAAGGTTGCACTTAGAGCGCTTAGACGGAGATGAGAGAAACTGTTGAGTATCGTTCTGATATTATGGGCCTGCAGTAGTTAGCAGCAAGCGTAGTTAAAGAGAACACTAAGCGCATAATTAATCACCCAGAAAGAGCTGTTTACTTTAGCATTTCAGTCTGAAGGTTCTCATGAAAAATTAAAGCGGAAACATAAATGTTTCGAGATAAAAGGGGAATTCCTGCAGATGGGAGAAGTGGTGAAAGGTCAACACAGTGTGGATTGACAGTTTGAGCAGTAAATCGGGGTTTCTAACAGTGCTTAAAGTTTAACAAAAAAACGCGATATTTACATGTGGGTGAATAGCAGAACGGTTTGGCAGGTATTCTAAGGGATGAAGGATAGTACAGACTTGATGATGTAGAGACTACACGTGTTAACGTAGGGGTGATATGCAGTTCATGTTCAACGTGCAATATTATGCATAATGGGAGTTAGAGTCGATATGTAGTTCTTTTAAAAGTGTGTTCTACCGCTATTTAAGATAGATATTTGATTTCAAATAAACTGTAAATTGTAAGATGATGCATTATATATAAATGTTGGTAATGGTATTAATGCACACATATCTCTGTATTAATTTCAGCGTGCCCTGATGAAGAGCACTTGATGCTCGAAATGCATTGGTTTTAATAAACGCTGCTTTGGATAAACCCTCGGCATTTGTCATGTTTATGCAAGAAGTCCGGATGGGCACAGCATTTACATCAGAAACATAGAAAATTGCACAATTTCCCGTGTATGGATTGGAATAAAGGTTGAAGATGGACAAGCATATGATTAATGGTTTAAAAAAAGAATGAAAATAGGTGAACGGTAGAATCGCGAAGATATTGACAGCCAATGGGGCGTCACGCAACTGTGCGGTCGGTTGGAGCAATACATTGCTCCTTCCATTGATTGTAAATGACAATGCCTTTTTTTTTAACACATTAATAAAAGGCATTGTAATCTACAATGCCAATAGCTCAAACTCTAGTAAATGCGAGACCTATTGTATTGCAAATGCTTGTTAATTACTGTCATGGGAATTTCATCAGGACTCATTGCTCCAGAAGATCTAATTTTTTTAATTGCTCCAACTACGTCATTAATTGAGTGTACATAATTAAATTCAGGGGTTTTAAACAGGGCGGAAGTCACAATAATTGAACTGATGGAATTGAAATTCGCAGGATACAGTTCTAGCAAATGAACTTTACAATCCTCTTCTTTAATGGCAATAGGGAGAGGATTCACTCTTGTGCCACACAAGTCAGCGATGATTTCCCAATACCTTTTGGAATTATGTTTAGATGCGGCCACTTTTAGCTGCACCCATACTCCATCTTACTTTGTTCGTCTTAAGGAGCGTGTTTTTCTCTGTCTTTTCTTCTTTAGTAAATTTATTAAATTACTTTGTTCGTAAGAAAAATTCAAGAACTGGGCCCTCACTAGTTCATTTATTTCCCTGTTTAATGTAAGCAAAGGATTAAAATATGATCTTCGTTTAACTGAAACTTGCGGAATTTTACAAGATTTGGCCAAGGAACCTATATTGTAGGAATAGGCTTCAAGTAAATCCAATTGGGAAGAGTCACACTCGCCCTTCATAGATTGCTGCTGGTCATTTATTAGACCCGTTAAGCATGCTTTTAATTTAGTGGTCGCTTGAGTGTTCCAGTGAATTCTACCATTAGACGCATTGAACCCTACTATACTACCTTTGAAGTTCCAGGGATCTATCTTAGCACAACTAAATTCAACTTTAAAACAAATCAACATATGATCACTAAAAACATTTCCCATAACCTCCATATTTCTAAGTTTACAGAAGAAGTCTGCCGCAGTAATTAGATAATCTATAACAGATCTCCCAGTTGGCGCCTTATGAGTAAAATTTGCTGGAATATCCTTTTCTAACCTCCCATTAACAATTATGAGGTCTAAATTTCTCAAACCTTCAAGTAATAGGGTTCCTCTTTAATCTGTCCTACTTTGATTCGGAAATTGAGCTGTGGGGATATTTAGGGCTTCATTTTTTTCAGAATTAGCGAATACCTTTATACTATAAGATAAGACTTTAGAGTTCAAATCTCCCACTAGTATTAAGCACCTACAGTCTTCACTTTCCAAAGTAGAGGAGATAAAACCAAATAAATCATTCAATAGGTAAGGATAAGATACATCAGGGGGCAAATATGCATTTACGATCAACATGGGATCCAAATTGTCTTGGTCATCCTTGCGATTTAGCTTAATCGCCTGAATTAAGTTGGAGGCGTGAAGAATTTCTTTATGTGACCAACTAAGGCTTGTACTTAACAGAATATCAATACCTCCTTTAGCGTGACCTCTATTCACTGGGAGTGCTGGCCGGCTTAGCAATATATAATCTTCAGTGGACCAGGTCTTTGTGATCCAAGATATCATGTTAATATCCTTGATAGGAAGAATTCCTACCATTAAAGCCTAAGGATCTATTTTTTTAAGTGTGCTTGCAAGCCAACTCCGTTTCTTATCTTCCTCCTCTACGGGGAGCACATGCTGAATATTTTTCTCTTTGTGTAGAGAAACCCTTCTACCTTCTTTACCAAGAAAGACCTGTAATGTGCTTTCTCTTTCCAAAAATGATTTGACTCGTGTTGAGGTTTCTAAATCGATGTTAAACATCTTATTTTGGGCCACGTATTTAACGCTTGCTCCACATCTGGAATTAAAACATCAATGTCACAACAACGTAATTTATCACTATGTCCCATACTCAGGTGTGAAATAGCTTTAGATATGAATGTTACTCATGCACCCCTGAAGTTATTATATTTTTGAACCTCAACCAAGGCAATGCCATTGCTTTCAATCATTTGTAGGCCTGGAATTTCGCCTAAGCAACCCAACAAGAAGGTCCTTTTCATATACGGTTCAAGGTAAAAAATACATGAAAATTGGGGGCAAGTTGTGAGATATCAATCAAATTGGCCACCTCAGAGATATTTTGATGTGGGTTATAAATAAAGTTATTACCTAAAGAAGAAACAAATAAGGAAGAATTGGGGTTCAAAGTATTCTGGACAGTAGGGGAAACGTTTAAGACTATTATGACTGCTTCTTGTAAAGGTTCATTTGGAACCCTTAAATTCGGAAGAGAGGGACAGTGGCCCAATAAATTGCCTTCTAATTGACCATCTTTCTTCTTTAAAACATGTAAGTCCAATTTTGTAGGCATCTTTTGAGTGGGATTGGGGTCAAACCGTAACCGTTTTGTCCTTTTTTGGTTAATCCTTCGGTGTTTTTCTCTTTTCTCCTTTTTCTTTTTCTTACAGACGGAATTATTTGTATTCGTAGTGGCCTTTTCTTGAGTAAGAGAACAGCCGACTTTCGGTACTTCCTCAGTAGATTGCTTAGAAGATTTTATATCTGTTTTGAGGAAAATGGGGAACACCTTTCTAAGTGTACTTGTATTTATTTTTTCCGACTTGACCTGTGGGCAGGACATGGATACAGCCGTTGTATCTAGTGCCTCGTGATCCTTATTTTATTCCCATTTGGCTTTATTTTTCCTGCTAAAAAAAGGCTTCCCAGCCTAAAGGCCAGAGTCCCGCCTTCTAACGTTTGAGGAAGAGTCAATTGAGAATGAATTTAACTTGTCTAAGTTATCCTCCAATAGTAGAGGAGTAGATGGGATAGATGGTCCCTTCCCTATATTAGCCGTACAGGAGGGAGGTATGCAAGCTTTGCCTGGCAAAGATTTTTGTTCGGAGGCTATAAACTTTGTCAAGGTCAAAACAGAGTCCAGAATGAAGTCAGAGTTACCTACTGATTTCTCCAATAAGGCTAAGATAGGGGACAGCACTCTTTCCAGACAAACTAACAATTCCAACATCAGCATTTTAGTCTCTGGATTGTTAGTTGAGGGAAGAAAATTCGGGTAAAAATCAGGTGTTAAGGAGCCCTGTGAATCTATTGAGCCTAATCCGCTGGGTGTACTGCTGAACAGATGCATTTTGACATGGCAATTCTTAGTGGAAAGTGAAATAGTAGGATTAATTATCCTAGACGATTCCAGGTTAGAAGCGTGGGACAACTTAGGGGACTGGTCGAGCTTAATATTGGGTAACGTGAAATCTTCCAAAATATATTCACCCACATCCGGAACTAAAAGAAGTACCCCTTCGGATTTGGCGATTCCATTTGCTAGAGAATGTATAGTTACATTTGCCAGCAAGGAGTCAGCCTCCCCTAATTCCGAGGGTTGGAGTTGGAGGTCTGTAGATCGTGGACCCCTGTTTTCAGATAGGGAATTAGAGGGAACTGCTGGCAGTGGGTTTCTGATGGAGTCTTTAGCCTCCACATGATCTACATAAGCTTTAGCCTCTACATGATCTACATGATCTGGGGAGATTCCTACATCTCTGCTGATTTAAGACTTATTTCTTTTTTTTAAATACAGATGGAATGGTATTAAAACTCTTCAGAATATTTATTTGCAATGAATTGTTCCTTAGAGGATTAGCTCTGTTTTTTTGCATGCTCTTGTATACACCAATTTACCAGAGCGCAATTTGTTTGCAGTCATAACTTAGATCTTATAGTAGTAGTAGACCCTTGGCTAGGCTGACCAGCTAAAGAGGAACAATTCCAATGTGCCAGTCCACAGATGCGCCGCCCATGCAACACCAAGGACGAAACACAGGATTTCCGCTCTTCAGCTCCAATTCACAGATACACTGGTGGAAAGGCACCAGGCTTAACTCCAATAGGCAATGTAGGCAGTATAGGTAGTACTCTCGTCACTTCTTGTCTCCAATAAACATAGATCAGAACAGGCATATACAGCAGGCACCCTCAATCTTCTGGATACCACCAACAACCTCCGACAAGGATTTTCTTCCAAACAAAAGCAGCCCCCCTCCACCTCTCCTCCTCACCACTTGACTTCTGTTTGATCTCCACGTTGTTGCCTCATCACGAGCAGCCGCGGGCCGTGGAGGGAGTTACGGTGGGGCAGGGAGGCGGGGAGGGGGAGGGGCAGGGTGGAGAGGGCTAAAAACCGGCATATGGATAATTACAGGTAAGTAAACAATTTAATTAATAAAACGAATTTCGTAGCGCGCACTGCATCGCAAAATGCGATGCAGTGCACGCTAGGAAATTCGTTTTATTAATTAAATTGTTTACTTACCTGTAATTATCCATATGCCGGGTTTTAGCCCTCTCCACCCTGCCCCTCCCCCTCCCCGCCTCCCTGCCCCACCGTAACTCCCTCCACGGCCCGCGGCTGATCACGAGGTACATATGGAGTTCCCCTGTCGCGACAACTCCGATGATGACTTTTCGGGCTGCACGAGACCGCACTAGGCTGGGAGGGCTGGCGGCACTGCTGAGCACTGAAAAAAGCGGGGGTGTCGCTCTGTCTCTCTGCCTCTCTGCTCCCGCTCATGCAGGTACCTTCTCCATGTGTTAAAAGGCTCCAAGGCACCAAAGCTCAAAAGCTGACACGGAAATCCACCTCGATGGACACAGGTAAATGGAATTATTCATCACCCCAATACCTGTACCCAAACCAGTGTGTTGGGGTCCTCCTTGCCTGCAGTTTTTGAAGATCCGGTGGCCCTGCGCTGATTCAATAGGGTATTTCCAGAGATAAGGTGCTCTTACGCCAGAAACATTGTAGCACAGTATCTTCTCTTTCTGCTTGTCTGTATCTGTCTGCTTGTCTTACAGCTCGGGTAGAGCCTGCCGCTATGATCCTCTTTCTCTGCACAAGACATGCTCTCGCAGTGGGAGCTGGAGCAGGAGTGGCTGCAAACTCGGGAGCACCGCACAGCAGAGTTTCCCTCGTCAAGCCTTTTTTCGGGCACCAGGATTCCCTACGGGAAGCGGGAAGCAGAGAGTCAGAGAGGAGCCCACCCGGCAGCACACAGAAGTGCACTGGCGGCCTCAGCGTCCTCGTACTTGGCTCCGCTCTGTATCGCTCCATACTGCTCTCACGCCCCCACAGGCAGCTGGGGACAGGAGCGGGGCTAGAGCGAGCAGCATCGGGGACCGGAGACTGCCTGGAACATGGAGGCACTAGGGTGACCAACTGGCATTGGTGCAAATTCAGGACAGTGAGTGTAAAAATTCAGGACAAAGGGTCAAAATTCAGGACATAAATTCAGGACAGGAGGTCAAAATTCAGGACAAAACTTCAGGACAATTGGATACGTTTTACAGACACATCAGAGGTCGCGCAATAGTATATAATTTAGCCCAGCCATATCCAAACATATTCAACCATTTGCAAACCTATCCATCATGTATCCTTCCACCTATCCTTTCACTCATCCATCCCTTCTTCCATCCTTTATCCATCCATCCACCCTTTCACCCTAGCCATCTGTAAACTCATCCATCCACTCTTCTACCCATCCATCCATTCACTCATCCATCCAGCCATTTACCCTTTCACCCATCCAGCCATCCTATCTCTTACTCATCCATCCACCCAGTCACTCATCCTTCCACCCATCCACCCTTTTAGTCATCCATCATCCTCCCTTTCTGTCTCCATCGTCCCTTTCACTTAGCAATCTTTCCTTCCATCCCTCCACCCACCCATCAATCTACTCATCCACTCATGAATCCATCCATTGACCCTATCACTCATCCATCCTTTCTCTCATCCATTTATCCTTTCACTCCTTCACTCATCTATTCATCCTTTAGTCAATCTACCCTCCCTTTCACTCACTCATCCATCCTTACATCCACTCTTTCACTGATCTGTCCATCCATTCACCCTTGCACTTATCAATTAATCAATCCATCCATCATTTCACTCATCCATCCACCCACCCACTCACTCACTCATCCATCCTTTCACTCATCCATCCACCCTTTTACCCATCCAGCTACCCTTCCACCCATACATCCAGCTATTTACCTTTTCTCCCTTCCATCCTTCCACCACTCGCTCATCAATCCATCCATCCTCTTTTATTATCCATCTATTTAATCTTTCATTCATCCATTCACCCTTTCACTAATTCATCCAGCCATCCACCCATCCCTTCACTTACTCACTCGCCCACCTTTTCATATCATATTAATTTTGAGCTGAGCCTTTTTAAGCTGCAGGAGCTATTCCTGGACTGGGACAGAAGCCACCCAGGGCAGAGACAGTATCCACCACAGGTGGGGGGCGGGGAGAGGGGGAGGGACAGGAGCCATCACTGGGGGGAGGAGGGGATCCACCAGGGTGGGCACAGGGGTGGGCATGCGGTATTCTAGTATCATCTTGGTCTCTTCCAGGGTGGGGTAGGGCTCCTTGCCCCCTCCTGGACAAGACAACAGGGTCAGTCTCTCTTTCCAAAATGTTAGTTTTGCCATCCCCCACTGTGATGTACAGTACTTACAGGAGATACTCCAAGAGAACTGATTTAACTTATTGTCCGCCATACTTTGTTAATCAGTGTGGGTGCGATTGTGCCATTTCTTTATTTTATTACATTAAAGACTTCATGTTTGAAGAATCGAGGTGTGTTTACAATTTAGTGACAGTAATCAAGCTCTGTGCTGTGAAGAGAACCACGTGCTGCCTCGGTGTAATCGGTGTAATGCAGTCTACTACTTTGGGTGTGCTTGGTTGTAAGGATGTTGAATTGCAGTGTGTTTGTGTTGGAAGTGTTTTGGTGTTGTGCCTAATGACCAAAGTGATACACTTATCTTGTCACCTGTAGCATCGTCTGCATGGAAGTGCGTGACAGTGCGTTGCACTTCTCTGTCTTGCTGGTGTGACTTATTAGCTGGCGGTCGTGCAATGAACAAGCAGTATTAATCTCTTTGCCGCCCAATCCCACCCACGATAGCCAACGAATGCTGGACACTTTTTATGTTTGCAGGTTCGAGTCCGAGCTGTAAAAAAATGTTTTTTTTTTAAAATCTGTCCTATTTGACTTTGCTCCAAACTTTGTTATGTTGTGACACCCAGAGGATGTGTGGAAACTTCCTCCTCTTTCCTCCGGTTCTAGGATGTTTGGGGCCCTGGGCAGAAAGGGGATGTCTCACACAAATTGCAGAGACATGACGCATTCAGGGCTGTTTGCATCTGAATAGATGCCCCTGCTCCTGAAGCTGTCCCCCCCCACTCCCCCCCTTCCTCCTCTCAGTCACCTTCAAGCACCTCTTAACAGCTCATCAAGGACTGGAGGTGTATGGGGTGGGGGCGCAGCTTCAAGAGCAGGGGCATCTATTCAGATGCAAACAACCCTGAATGCGTCATGTCAAGTCAAGAAGGGAGGTGGGGGCAAGCTGTGCCGGCTTTAGGGAGATGCGACCGTGCCCGGTTAAAATTACGGACAAATGGCGTCCGTTAAAGAATCCTTCACGGACAACGGACAGATGGCCGAAATTACGGACTGTCCGTGAAATTTACGGACGGTTGGTCACCCTAGGAGGCACGGCGTAAGTCTCGGTGCTCTTACCACAACACACACCGCACACCGCTCTCTCCCTCTCGCTAGCGGCTTGTCGAAAACACGGAATGGCACCAGCTGGGCTCCTTACCTGTTTTTTAACAAAAGAGATATAGCTGCCTCCCTCATGGGGGGGGGAGTATGCTATCCACGAGGGCCTCAGCTTACACCTCAATCAGCTGTGGTGCCAGAATATCATTGAAAGTCTTGTAGAATAGCCCTGATAGTCCATCGAGGCCCGGCGCCTTGTTCCAGTCAGGGCATCTATTGCGAGCGGGACCTCTTCTACAATGAAGGGTGCTCCCAGAAACTCAGACTGTCCAGTGGTAAGCCACACCATGGCAACCTCCTCCAGATATGCTAAGTGCTGTGTAAAATCACTGGGAAGTTTGGTTGGTTGTAGGGATCGATAATCCTCCACCAATTCTGTGATTATTTCTGCATCTTCAGTGGCCACGGAGTCGGAGTGTTTTCACTGAAATATGCCCAGCTCCCCTGGGGCATTGTAATCGGGCGTTTCCACTCCCCGTAGTGGCACGCCATATGGTGCTTGCCCAGAAAGTCTGCCTCCCTATCCGCATGTTCATTAAATTCCATTATGAGGGTGCTACGTTTCTTCAGGGTGTGAGGTGTGGGTGGTACCTTGTCTAATCATTTTTTTTAAAAATATCTTTTTATTATTTTCAAACACAAGCTGTTATGCCACTGTGATAAAGGTCCTGCGCTTCAGGTCAGTACTCAGTCCCCCCCTCAGGTCCACTTTCCCCTTCCCTCCCCCCGCCGGCGCCACTATCTTAAAAACTGAATGCAATCGAATGACAACCGTTCTATGTGGGTTCCACAGGTGACGTCATGTAAGCAGTAATATTTAAGATTCTGACTATCACAGAAACCGGGGGACCGCCTCACATGCTGGCTCTTTAATGGGAAAGGGGGACTAATCTACTGGTCTTCCTCCTCAGTGAGCGACCTCGTCTCTGAGTCAGTGTGTAGGTCTGTCGCCTTCAGCTCCGACACCAGGGCCTCCCAGGCCCGCGCCGTCTCCAGTGCTTTGTCATTATGTGACCTGTGAGCCTGTTGCAGTCTAACTGAACTCTCGCTAGTTGCCCACGTGAGTAGTGTAGTCTTCCATCTAGGGTAGTCAGGTCCCGCCACTGCTCTCCAACGGGATGTAATTTCCCTCTTAGCCAACAACGAGCCCAGGTCCAAAAATTTGGTAGTCAATTTAGTTTTGCTAGTATGCGGAAACCAATGCAATAAGCAAGTCCCCTTATCCGGAGTGATCTGTCGCCCCGTTACACTACAGAGTAAAGTGGTTACCTCCTCCCAGTATGTACCCAGCTGCGGACAATCCCACAACATATGCATTAAGTCCGCGTCCACTATTCTACATCGGGGGCATAGT
This sequence comes from Lissotriton helveticus, assembly GCF_964261635.1. NCBI lineage: Eukaryota > Metazoa > Chordata > Amphibia > Caudata > Salamandridae > Lissotriton > Lissotriton helveticus. The sequence goes on from NC_136060.1 coordinate 381,997,609, forward strand.
GCTGTGTCAACACTGAAATATTGATTGATTTTTGCCGGTGTGAGATAAGCTCTATGCAGGATGAAAAATGGGATCAACTGGAATCTAGCATTTCTAGTGCCCTTCCATGCTCTCCTGAGTATGTGTGACCAGGTCGCGTCGGGTATCTCCCTTTCTAAATCCGTTGCCCACTGTTGTCGGAGCCTCTGGAGCGGGGCCAACCCCTCTCCCAACATACGTTTATATAAACAGGTGACCGCCTTATATGTGCCCGCTGCCATCACGACATATTGACACGCCGCGCTTGTTGGCGGTTCTGATAGACCAGTGCCCCAATGTTTCTGGATGGTGGCAACCAGGTCCTCATGTATTAAAAAATGACCTCGCGGATGGCTAAAAGTCGCCTGCAATGAGCCGTAGGGCAATAGTGCGCCGTCTCCAAACAGATCTCCCACCATCTGGAGGCCCAGCTCCTCCCACTCTGCAAGGGCAGACCAATCCCCGCTGTGCGGTAGGGCAGTGCACATGTCCAGCGGTATTTCCGGAGCATAAGGTCGTTGCACCCCAATTCTATTTTGGAATCGTTTCCAGCAATGCCTCAAGGCACATTCCGCCGTCGATAAACCAGTAGTCCGCAATCGTTGCTGTAAGATCACGAAAGACAGGACATGCCACGGTACCTCCGGTGCAGTCTCCCTCTCCGGTCCTCGAAACTCCTGTGCCACTGCCTGGGTTAGGTGTTGAAATTGCACAGCTAAATAATATAATTCAAAATAAGGGACAGCAACCCCCCCCTGAGCCCTCGGACGCACCAAAATTATCCAATGCCACCCGACGCGGAACCGCCGAAACAGTGCGACTGGTAGTCGTATAGGCATGGTCCGGCAAAAATACAAAAGCCGAGGAAGCGCCACCATTTTCAGCAGTGCTACTCGACCCGCCACCAACAGTGGCAGAGTCCCCCAGAACTGCATGCTGCCCTTTAGGCCTCGTAGCGCTCTGCCTATGTTGCCTTCAAGGAGATCTTCCTGAGTATGGTACACATGTGTCCCCAAGTAGGGAAGACACCTTGGTTTCCATGTCAAGCCAGGTGGTATCGCAGGTGTGTCGCACGTTCTGGTCACCGGAAATACGCAAGTCTTCGCCCAGTTAACCCGCAGACCAGAGATATCTCCGAACCAGCTGAGCAGGGAGCGCGCTCCCACCAGCGCTCCCCCGCCTCCCTCAGAAACAGTAGGAGATCATCAGCGTATAGCGAGATATAGTGCGACCGATCGTTAAGTCTCAAGCCTCGGAACGCTCTCCCCATCCTGGCACGCGCCGCTAGAGGCTCCATTCCCAGAGCAAAAAGCAGCGGGGAGAGCGGGCAGCCCTGTCTAGTGCCTCGGCCCACGGGGAACGAAGAGGAAATGACTCTGCCAACCCGCACCCGGGCACTTGCCGATGAATACAATACATCTGAAAGAGACACGTTAGTGATAGATTCCTTACCTTAGAATATCCCCAGGTGTCAGACTGGATCCGGAAATTTTTGCGTAGCAGTACCCTTGCGCGTCGGTAGGCGTCGTCTGCGGCTCCGCATCCTTCGTCGGCGTCCTGCTCCGACTGTCGGGCCTTAACCTCGAAGGCTAGGCGGGAGCTGTCCCGCAAGCGGCTCGAGCTCCAACAGTCGGCCCCGTGCCGTGAGAGGTCCCGGTCCGGACGGAGGTCGAGGAACCGGTCGCAGGGGCGGAGCCATCATAGCTCCGGGAGTCGACATAACTCCTCCGGGTCGAAGTCGTCGACAGGTAAGCACAAGAAGTCGAAGAGACGTCATCGCTCTTCCGACTCCCCCCGATGCTCGCGTGATGCGGCCGGGGGTTCGGGTGGCACCGCCCACGCGGCTCCGTCGGAGTCGCGGACGTGGAGACCTGCCCCATACCCTCCGGTCCCTGGGCAGCAAGCGACGCCGGAGGAGATCGAGCATTTCCTCATGGCCATGAGGTCCCTCTCTCCTCCGACGGGTTCCGCGGCGCCTTCGGGCCCAGTGGACCCGTCTGGGGGCCCTAGCGGGTCGGGTGCTTCGGCCCCGACGCTGCCGGGTGCTTCGGCCCGACGCCGCCAGCGCCTTCGGGCCTGGCGCCGCAGGGCCCCACTGGATCCGCTTCTGGATCCAGATCGTCGCCGGTCGATCTGACGACCTCACCGGCGCCGGTTCCACAGGTGTCACCTCCGGCGCCGTCCTCGGGCGGCGCCGTCCCCAATACCTCCCTCGACCCGGTTCCGGCGTCGGAGCGGCGCCGCTGGGCGCCGCTCTCGACGCCGCTTGGGGAGTTTTACTTCAATGAACTGGCCTCGTCCTTTGACAACCCTGATTATCAGGAGATGGATGAATAGGAGTATTGGGAGGGGTCTGAGGACCCTCTGACACGTGAGTGTCAGTCCCAGGAGGACTGGACAGGTGGACTTGGGGATGCCAGTGGTCTGGACACTTCGCCAGACACTGGTTTTGTCTCCCCCCCCTACCGTGGCTACGGAGGAGGGGGCAACCTTCAGTGTGGTGTTGATGCGGGCAGCCAAGGCCTTGGGCCTTAAGCTCCCCGTCGCGGCCGTGAGGACTAACCTCCTCACTGAGGTCCTTAAACCGCAGTCAAGCTCAACAGAGCCTCTGCTGCCGTTTAATGAGGCCTTGACAGACGTTCTTTTGGGCACTTGGTCCAGGCCCGCTACAGGCCAGCCTGTAGATAGGAACGTGGCCAGATGCCACCGCCCGGCCCCGGGCGACCCTTGTTTCCTGTCCACCCACCCCACCCCCGAGAGCCTGGTCATCAAGGCCTCTAATTCCCAGACCGCATTCTCGTCGGCTCTGCCTGATCGGGAATCCAAGAGGTATAAGAATTATGGAAAGAAAATATTCTCCTCCCTTAGTTTGGGACTGCGGTCTTCCAACACTGCATGCCTCTTGGGCCGTTACAACCACTCCCTGTGGGACACGGTCGCGGACGTGCTGCCACAATGCCCGGCGGAGGTCAAGGCTAAACTCGCCAAAGCCCTTGCGGAGGGTCGAGATGCGGCACGTTTCTCCATCCGGTGTGGGCTGGATACCACCGACTCACTGGGCAGAGCGATGGCAATGACGGTGGCAATTCGTCACCACGCCTGGTTGAGGTCCGCCAACTTTTCGGCCGATGTCCAGAATACCCTCATGGACATGCCGTTTGATGGCCGTCGCCTCTTTGGCGACAAGGCAGACCATGCGCTTGAGCGCTTTAAGGACTCCAGGGTTACGGCCCAGTCCTTGGGCCTCTCGGCCTCGCGCCAGCTAACGGGTGCCTTTCGCTCCTTTCGTGGCCAAGGAAGGGGCGCCCCCACACGTGCTGCCAGCCACGCACCGCAGACTAACATCCAACGCAGTGGCGGCCGTGGAAATCGCCGTGGAGGCGGTCGGGGACAACGGCGAGGCCAGTCCACACCTTCCCCCGCAGCATCCGCCTCAAAACCCTCCTAGTCCGTGCTTTCATGTGACGCCAGTGGGGGGCAGGGTTCGCCATCACCACTCCCACTGGCGCACTGTCACATCGGACAGGTGGGTGCTGCAAATCGTCCGAAGGGGCTACTCCCTCCCCTTCGAGACGACCCCTCAAGCGATGCCACCGCAATACCACCGCGTATCGGGGGATCAACTGCTGTTTCTGCAGGAGGAAGTTACGGCCCTCTTGGCCAAGGGGGCCATAGAGCGCGTTCCTGGGCCAGAAGTAGGGTGTGGTTGCTACTCCCACTACTTTCTGGTACCCAAGAAGGGCAAAGGGGGCCCACGCCCTATCTTGGACCTATGGAACGTCAACGGTTTCCTCCAGAAGGAGAAGTTTAAAATGCTGACACTGGCTAAGGTCTTAGCTGCCCTGGACCCAGGAGACTGGATGGTCGCGTTGGACTTGCAGGACGCTTATTTTCACATCCCCGTCCTGCCGGCCCACCGGTGCTACCTGCGGTTCACGGTAGGCCACGAGCACTTTCAGTTCACCGGGCTCCCCTTCGGCCTTACCAGCGCCCCACGGGTGTTCACGAAAGTGATGGCGGTGGTCGCAGCTCATCTGCGCAGGTTAGGGGTTTCAGTCTTCCCCTACCTCGACGACTGGTTGTTGAAGGCGGGCTCGCCCCAGACAGTCGTCAGCCACCTCCAGACGACGGCGGATCTGCTGCACCTGCTGGGATTCTCCATCAACGTGCGAAGTCACACCTGTGTCCCTCTCAAAAGCTCCTCTTCATCGGAGCGGTTCTCGACTCGGCGCAGTTTCGGGTTTATCCCCCCGAGCAGGCTCTGATTCCGATCTTTCAGCCTTTATCCCGAGTCTCGGTCAGGTTGACGCTGCGGCTTCTGGGGCTAATGGCTTCCTGCATCCTTCTGGTGCATCACGCCCGTTGGCGGATGCGGGCTCTGCAGTGGGACCTGAAGTTTCAGTGGGCCCAGCATCAGGGCAACCTGTCCGACTATATCCTGATCTCAGATGGCACTGCGAGACAGCTGCAGTGGTGGCTCACGGACCGCGATTGGGTCAGCGGCAGATCCCTCTCCCTTCCCCAACCAGAGCACGTAGTTGTGACGGACGCGTCCCTCCAGGGCTGGGGAGGCCACATGGGAGAGGCGGAGATCAGAGGCCTCTGGTCTCCGGCGGAGTCCCGGCTCCATATCAACCTTTTGGAGCTGCGAGCGATTCGTCTTGCACTGAAGGCATTCTTCCCCTCTGTCCGAGGGAGTGTAGTGCAGGTGTTCACGGACAACACCACCGCCATGTGGTACTGCAACAAACAGGGTGGGGTTTGGGTCGTGGACCCTATGCCAGGAGGCTCTGCGCCTCTGGCAATGGCTGGAACATCAGGGCTTGACCCTGGTGGTTCAACACCTGGCAGGTTCTCTGATCGCCAGGGCAGACGAACTCAGCCGTCGGTGCATGATGGATCACGAATGGCGTCTGAACTCGGACGTGGCGCAAGGCCTCTTTCAGCAGTGGGGAGAGCCTTGGTTATATCTATTCGCCACAGAAGAGAATGCGCAATGTCATCAGTTCTGCGCGTTGGAATTTCCAAGGCGGCACTCGCTCGGAGACGCTTTTCGTCGCGAGTGGAGTTGCGGTCTGTTGTACGCCTTTCTGCCTATACCACTTCTGCCCAGAGTGTTTAAGAAGATCAAACGCGACCGGGCCCAAGTCATCCTTGTGGCTCCGGACTGGGCACGAAGATACTGGTATCCCGAGCTACTCAGTATGTCAGTCGATACCCCGGTTCGTCTGCCTCTTCAGGAGGACCTTCTGTCGCAGCAGCAGGGGACGGTCCTCCACCCGAACCTGTCCAGTCTCCACCTCGATGCTTGGAGATTGAGCAGCGACAGTTGAGGCCATTTGACTTGCCTCCTGAAGTCTGTAATATCATTCTGGCAGCCAGGCGTCCCTCCACAAAGTCGGTATACGCCTGCAGGTGGAACAGATTTGTGGCATGGTGCACAGCAAAGCCTGTGGACCCTCTCTCTGCCCCTCTTTCTGAGGTTCTTCTCTTCCTTCTTTCTCTTACCCAGCAGGGCTCTGCTCTGGGCACTGTCAAGGGCTACCTTTCTGCCCTTTCAGCCTTCCTCAGGCTGCCTGATCAGCCATCTTTGTTCAAGTCCCCTATTGTAAATCGTTTTCTGAAAGGCATCACACACACGTTTCCACCTGTTCCCTTCGTGATGCCTCAGTGGGACTTGAACCTGGTTCTTACTTTTCTGATGTGCGCTCCCTTCGAGCCACTTCACAACTGTCCTATCCGCCTTCTTACTCTGAAGACTGCTTTCCTGGTTGCCATCACCTCTGCCAGGAGAGTGAGTGAGCTCCAGGCTCTATTTTCTAAACCTCCTTTCCTTTCTGTCCATCCGGACAAGGTTGCGTTGCGGACCAAACCCTCTTTCCTGCCCAAGGTAGTCACAGCCTTCCACATCGGGCAGTCCATCACCTTCCCCACCTTCTTTCCGCCTCCGCATCCCTCGAAAGAGGAAGAGAGGCTCCACCGTCTGGACCCAAAACGTGCGCTCTCATTCTATCTGGATCGCACACGCCAGTTCCGGGTGGATGACCAACTCTTTGTTGGTTACGTGGGCGCTAAGAAAGGACGGGCGGTGCACAAACAGACCATCTCTCGGTGGATCGTGTTGTGCATCCAAGCGTGCTACTCTTTGGCTAAAAAGGAACCTCCTGTTGGGCTGAGGGCCCATTCCACGCGGGCCACGGTGACTACTACTGCCCTGGGCCGAGGAGTCCCCTTGCAGGACATCTGTCAGGCAGCTACGTGGGCCTCGCTGCACACGTTCGCAAGTCGCCAAGTCCGGAGGGATGGCTTCTTTGGCCGTTCTGTCCTCCAGGACTTTCTGGTGTGATTATTGGTTCGCAGACCCACCACCGGGGTTGGTATTGCTGGGGTATCTATTCTAAGGTAAGGAATCTACCACTAACATGTCTCTTTCAGAAGCACAAGGTACTACTTGTGTAACGATATATCTGTAAGAGACATTAGTTAGTGATAGATTCCTTACCGACCCACCCATCCTCCCCGTTCTGCAAACCGATATCTAGGGTTAAGGTCATATTCTTTCAGGGCCCTAGTTTCAATGGCACCAGTGTTGGTTTTTGACATGGCTCTTGAGGTTCTACGATTTCTGACTTCGTCCCGTATCTAGCCGCCATTTTGTGTCTTGCCGCCATTTTGTGTTGCCCTCACTCAGGCAGCACGGCGAACAATGTGTTTTGCTTTTTCAGCTGCTACGTGTCCTTTCAGTTAAAAAGTAAATCCATTGCCCTTGTCCACGAAACCCGATGTCAGGGCCTGGCTGAGTTCGTCAATACATGTCTGGCTCGATTGATCCCTGTCTCGGCCGACTATTTGCCTTCTCCTATTCTTTCCTTGTACTATCTTATCCCACTGGCCTTCGCTATTCTCTCCTTGTATTCTCCTATTACACAACTATCCTTTGAGGCACACAAATACGTCCTGCCACCTGCAAGAAGGGATTGTTGACGCCATCACAGATTAATTTGTTGGGAGGGGTAGCACTCGGGGTCTGAAGAGGGGCGTATTTGAGACACCTGATAGCTTGTTTTCCAACTTTTCTCATTGGTTCGTTTTGTATGTGTAAGGAGTGAGATGCTGTAAATATGTTGCTATAAAAGACTGTGCGCCACGGATTGAGGTGGCAGTCTCCTTAGAACCCACCTCGTGTGTAACTTCTGAGACAACTGTGCTTAGCTGCAGCTAATAAACCTGGCTTCCACGCTCAACGGAGTGTCTCATGTCTCTGTTTTATACAAGGAAGGTGAACTCGGGGATTAAGACGTGCCCTGCGCCGCCAGGCCCATAAGGCCCAGTTCTCCAACTGGCGCCCAACGTGGGGCGGTTTCAGTGGTAGCGGTTCAGGCCGAGGGTCGCGAGAAGCCCCGCAAGAAAATTCCGGAGGATTCGCGAGCCATGTCAAGCGACCCCTGTATGTCGAAATGGACCAAATGTCTTTTGCAGCGCGGCTACTCCTTTCCGACGGCTGCTGATGACTGCTGCCCTGACTACCGCCCTGCCTTGTACCCTCTGGTGATGACTGGTATCGCGATACGTTAGACGGACTTCTGTTGGCGTGCGAAGACCATTTAGTTAAGTATTCGTGGGTAGCGCCCACTTCTTTGTTTTGTTTTTGACTTTTGTTATTCGACTGTTGCAATAGCCGAAGGCGAGGGGTGAGTACATTTGTACTGTGTTCTTTGCTTTCACTCCTTGAAGTTAGTAAACGGATCGGTGTGCTTAAAATGCCTGGTCTGAGCGGATTTAGGAAGCTTTGTTGCTTTTGCTGTACTAGGGATTCCCGGCTCGAGGATTCATGTCCGATTCCTTCGGTTGGAACTCCCACTTATGAGCTCTATTCCAAGCATGGTGTTGGCCATGAGAAATGGATCCGATACACGAAGAAAGATGGTGTTTTACAGTGGCCACAAAATGGTAGCTTTGAGCCCGATATATTAGATAATTTGGAAGCAATTCTGTTTCAGAGAAATGCCCGGCCGGCAATGTTTGACTCTTTCCGCCTTTGGCGTAAGGAAGCCAAACAGAGAGAAATTAAATAAGCAAAAAGGGATAGGAAAATGAAAGATATGACGGTCATGCAGGCTGCCCAACAGTTCAAAGATGATGAGACTGATCGAGCGATTGAGGTCTCGGATAGACAACATCGAATGGCAATTGATAGGTGCAATCCTGTGTTGCCTACTTCTCCACGGCGTAAGGATCTTGATGAAGATCCCTTAATGCCCCATTTGCTGAAATTACCTCCGCCTTATGCGCCAGGTGCTAATGCACCCGTATTATTGCCGCCTGTACAGCAATCTGTTGTTCAGCCAGGAGCCCCGGCTCCTCCGCAATTGCCTCTTCCTGCATTGCCGCCTGCACCTCCTTTACCACCAACTTCTGTACCTCAGTCTCCTTCACCTTCAGTTTCTCTTGTAACGGCTAGTCCTTCTCTTCCTTTGCTTAATACTGTGTCTCCGGTTTTACTCTCTGCTTCTTCCCCGAATCGTACTCGGTTAGTTGAGACTGTCTCTGGTCTTTTCTGCCCCCTCTTTGGATCGTTTAATAAGACTCCTGATTTTTCTCGAAGGCAATCCCGTAGTCAAATTCCAGATTCTGAGGAACGAGTTGTATTTGACTCTCTCGCTCATAAATGGATGATGAATGGCCCATTGTATAGTGTACCCGATATCCTGAGTACCTTTCTCCAGTGGAATGCGCCTACGTAGAGATACGTTTTTACTGTCATGTGTGACATACTTGTTAAAGGATGGGAGGATATGGAGTTGGATTTAACTCCTCAGGGTCTATTGGATATACAGTATAGGTTTGATGAAGGACTCATTGTGGGTCCTGAAGTTGAGGGTGCTATAAAGACACTTGTTACTTTTAGGTCCTTATATTCTTCCCAGACTATTTCTGAACCTGATCCTGCAGTTAGACAGAGAACTAAGAATTATCCTATGAGAGAAGTTCCTCCAGTATGGAGGGAAGCGGTTCCACAGGCAGGCAATGTTCCAGGTGTCCCTACTCATTTCCTGCGTATATGGGTACATGTCCCTTGGAAACGAGCTGAAGTTTTAGCACTTAAGCAGTCTTTGCCGGACCCTCGTAAAAACCCAGCGGGATATTATAAAGAACTGTCCCAGACTGTTGATGCGTGTATTATGAATTTGGCCGATATCGATATGCTAATGGGGAATGTAGTTCCACAAGCGTTGTGGGCTCGGATTCGTAGAGAAGACCACGATCAAGCTTTAGGAGGTAATTGGGCCGCTATAGCTGCCGCAGATGCACAGCAAGTGGGTGGTGCTAAGCCAGATGATTTGATTACGCAGTTGCCTGGTAGAATCATCGCTTTAGTGAAGACGATGATGCCTGCCTTACGCGTTAACTGGGATAAGTTAGCTGCGTGTAAGCAGAAGAAAGATGAGTGTCTCTGATTTCTTTACTCGGTTTGAGGAGACATTTATTGATCATAGTGGTCAGGATATGAGTACTGAAGGTGGACAGCGATTATTTGTGGATACATTTGTATTTAATTTGCTTCCTGAATTATCCCATAAATTAAAAGATTCTGAAAGCTCTTGGGCCGTTTCTTCGTCTGCCCAAATATTAGCCACTGTTCAGTATTATGAGAATAGGGACAAGGAAGAGAAAGATAAGATGGAGAAAAAGACTAAGGAATTAAAAACAAAGGTTCTTCTTTAACAGGCTTATCCCCTCGCTCTGGTCAGCGTCAGTTTCAGCAACCTCCTCAGCTTCAAAGGTCGTTACAGAAACCTTTTGCTCCACGACCTTTGCTTGGTCCTAATCAGTGTGCCTATTGTAAAGAGGAAGGCTATTTTAAGAATAGCTGTCCGGTTTTATTACAGCGCAATGGTGGATTTCAAGGGCCGCAAGGCCGTGGTGGTTTTCAATCAGCACCTAGGGGTAGAGGGCGAGGTGCGTTGCCTCAGGGACAGTGTTCCTTTCCCCCTCAGAATTCTTTGAATTATTTTGATCAGCAGAATACTCAGTCTGCGCAATATTACAATGACGATTATTGTGTTGAGAGTGAGGTTCAGGATTTTCATTCTAGTTAGGACAGCCATGGACAAAGTAAGGGAGTCATATTAGTTCCAGTGGATCAGAATGGACCTTATGTTGAGCTAGGTGCTTTGGGTGTTGCAGAGCCATTTCTTTTGGATACTGGTGCAATGAGAAGTTCTATGATTCATTCAAAACTCCCTGGGGCACCTTTGTCTGGCTTAACGAACGTTTCTGTAGGATTTTCTGCCGCCCCAGTTGCTAACCCAGTTTCTTGTCCTTTGCCTCTTTCGATTGGTCCTTACAATTTGGAAGCTCAACTTATTCTAACGACTGGTTGCGAGAAAACTTGTTGGGTTTGGATCTGTTGAAACGTCTTTATGCAACGTTGTATTGTTCCCCCCTCTGGCGTGCGTCTTACTTTGGGTGAGAAATTGGTTTCTCCTACATACATATCGAAAGATACATTTCCACCTGAGTTGCAATCTCTTCCTGCTACACTTTGGGCTACGGGTCCGAATGATGTTGGTTTGTTGCAGATTCCTCCTTATGTGGTTACCATTAAGCCTGATGCGAAGTTGCCACGTATTCCACAGTACAAGATTTCTAATGATGGTGAACGAGCTTTGTCGGCTATTATCTATGATCTGGTTCAGAAGGGTGTGGTCGAAGAAAGGAGAGCTAATGTTTGTAACAGTCCTGTTCTGCCCATTCTTAAACGCAGCGATCCTTCTCAGCCTCCTGTGTATCGCTTTGTGATTGATCTTCGGGAGGTCAACAAGATTGTTCTTCCCCAGTTTCCTGTTGTCCCAGATATCATTGCTTTGCTTACTATGATACCCGCCTCAGCGGCATGGTTTTCTGTTATCGATCTAAAAAATGCTTTCTTTAGTATTCCTATTGCTGAGGAAAGTAGGGATATTTTTGGCTTTTCTCTCGGGGGCCGAAGTTTTCGGTTCAAGCGTGCACCTCAAGGCTATTGTGAGAGTCCCTCCATTTACAGTCAGGCTTTGAAATCTCAGCTTGATGCTTTCATTTTACCTCCAGGTGCCAATTTGATTCAATACGTTGACGATTTGTTGATTGCTGCTGATTCGGAGGATGTCTGTAAGGATGTGACTGTTTCTTTGTTGCATCATTTGTCTGACTTTCATCATAAGGTGTTCCCCTCTAAGTTGCAATATTGCCGCCAAGAGGTTACCTATTTAGGTCATCTCTTGTCGAAGGAGGGAAGACGGTTGACCCCAGAACGAATTCAAGCGATTGCACAAATGTCTGAGCCATCCACACGTGCCTTTCTGGGCATTAACTCGTATTGTAGACAATGGATTCCGAATTTTTCTTTCCTAGCTAAACCTTTGTTGGCACTTACGTTGAAAGATACGCCACAACCCCTCCCTTGGACTGACGAATGCCAAAAGAGTTTTTCTGATTTACGTACTGCTTTGTGTTCTGCACCTGTGTTAGGTACTCCAGATTACAGTAAGCGTTTCACACTTTACGTTTATGAGAAGGTTGTGCGTTGTCAGTTTTAACACAGCAATTTGGAGACAAACAACGGCCATGTGCCTATTTTTCGTCTACGTTGGATCCAGTAGCCAAGGCATTGCCTAGTTGTCTCAGAGCTACAGTGGCAGCCGCCATCTCCATTCGCCAATCTGCTTGATTGGTATTGGATAACACTCTTGTTGTTATGGTACCACATACAGTAGATACTCTTTTGAATAGGACAAAAACACAACACCTCACGAGTGCTCGCTTGTCTGGATATGAGCTAACGCTCTTGGCTAGCCATATACACATCAAGCAGTGTAATACTTTGAACACAGCAACATTATTACCCATTCCGGACGAGAAAGGCATTCAAGAACAGCATGATTGTTTTCTCCGAACAGAGGAGGAAACGAAAGGCAGAATAGATCTGAAAGACACACCACTTGTGGATCCGGATGGGATCCTATGGGTGGATGGGTCTTGCTTCAAGCTTCCAAATGGCGAGACGACTGCAGCTTACGCTGTTACTACCTTGCATACGGTAGTAGAGACAGCACGCATTGCACAGAATTCAGCCCAAGCAGCTGAATTAATTGCCTTGACGAGAGCATGTGTGTTGGCAAAGGGAAAAAGAGTGAACGTTTACACTGATAGCCAATATGCTTTCGGTGTGGCTCATAGTTTTGGTTGCTTGTGGAAGGAAAGAGGATTCTTTACTTCCCATGGGACTAAAATACAGCATGGTCAGTTGGTGACTGACCTTCTCGAATCACTTGCTCTGCCTACACAAATAGCAATAATCAAGTGTAGTGCTCATAAGAAGATTACTGATGATGTGGGTCGTGGGAATGCTTTTGCATATGAGCAAAGGAGACAGCGAGAGATACCACAAGTCGCATGTGTGTTGCGGGCCCGGCAAGATGGGTCAGAGAAGGAGGAATGTGTGAGGACACAATAGAAAGTGTGAGAATGATTCAAGAAGAGGCTACTGAGAAAGAACTGAGTAAGTGGAGAGAAAGTACGGGAATGTTGGACACGACTGGGTGTTGGACGGAATTGTCAGAATGTCAGCGATGGCTGTTACCAGACGCCTATGTACTACCTGTAGTTACTATGGCGCATGGTCCAGCCCACATCAGTGCAAAAGGCATATGTAAGATTTTGGCTCCAGTATGGCAGAATGAAGGAATTCCTAAATGTGCAGAAAATGTGGTGAAGCATTGATTGTTTGTGTAATGCATAATCCAGGAAAGGGAACCCCAACTCCAGCAGGTCATTTTGCTCCCCCTACGTATCCTTTCGAGGTATTACAAATCGATTATATTCATATGGATTGTTGTAATAACCTTAAGTATGTTCTGGTGGTGGTGTGTGCCTTTTCCAGATGGATAGAGGCCTACCCTCTAAAGGACAATACTGCTTTGTCTACTGCCAAAGTTCTTTTGAAGGAGTTTTTCCCGAGATTTGGTTTGCCGCGCATTGTCTGGTCTGACAATGGGAGTGAATTTGTAGGCCAAATTATGCAGAAAGTGTGTACAGGTCTCGGTATTAGGCAGAAATTCCATGCGGCAAACCACCCTCAGTCAGAAGGATTGGTAGAGTGCTATAATGGCACTCTCAAGCTTAAATTGGCAAAGTTTCAGGCGAGCACAGGTCTCGCTTGGCCTTACGCCCTACCATTGGCACTTCTGTCCACGAGAACTACTGTGCATTCTCGTTTAGGTCTCAGTCCCTATGAGGTCGTTTTTGGGCGCCCAGCAAATGTCTGGGGAGTTCCTCGACCTAAGAAGTATTCTGGCATTCCATACCCAATGCTGATTGACTATTTGCATGACCTCACCACTAAATTACGTGTTCTTCATCAACAGGTTCAAAACGCTTTGCCGAAGGCCTCCGCAGATCCAGGTCACTCCATCCAACCTGGCGACTGGGTCTGCGTGAAAAACTTTCAGCGGAAAAAGAATTTGGAACCTCGTTGGGGCCCACCGCAACAAGTTATGCTGACGACACGTACGGCAGTAAAAGTCGTTGGAAAGAAAAACTGGATCCATGGCGTGCACTATAAGAGGGTACCTTTGCCTTTCGATTTTGACCAATGGATTCGTAAGGGCATAGGTGACAGCGAAAGTGAAAGAGTACCTAGATTTGTACCGTTCAGTAGTGCACGCCTGGAACAAACGAACTCTGAGAAAGAAGACGACGACGTGTTACAAGAGGCCGTGCCACTACATTTGCGTTTGAACACAGCGAATCAAGAAGCTTTGTTTAAGGACCAGACGATCCCTAATAAGATTCGATATAATTTATGGCCAAGAGTGATAAAAGACAATTGAACTTTTCTTTTTCCTATTTTTCTGATTATGCTTTTTAGAAAGACATTAATGTTTTTTTTCCACTATCCATCAAGTTGCAGGGTCACGGTAGGAGTCTTAAGCTGTGACCTGAGTAGTTACATAGGTCTGCAGGACTTGCAGTGTCATAGGACGGCTAACAACCACAGCTAAGTGATCTAGGAAGATTGCCGTGAGCAACGCTTTAGAGTATGGGTGTTAAAGTGGAAATTAATGATCAGACTGTAAATATTAAAAGTAGATTTAAGAAATTGATGGTTAGTCCATGTGGCATAATCTTATGTATTCTGATATGTTTATGTACTTTATTAGCGTGTGTAAGTTGGGTTGTTTATGCTATACAGCCATCACCTGTCCCAACCTCTGTCTCTTTATCTCTCCTTACTACTGCCTCTCCACATCAGTTTTATACACTCTCAGAACACGAACAGACTAGGAGAACCGAATATTTCAATAATTCATTTATTCAGTTATTGCATCAGCACCAACTGGTGATGAATACTACTAATTGTTGGGTCTGTGGGCTCATGCCTCATAATACAGAGAGAGGTATGCCGTATTTAGTCTTTCCATTCTCCTATGAAGGTTCCGCTTGGGCTTATTTGGCTATGTTCTCTAACATTTATCAGAATCAGCTACGGTATCCTCCTGGTAGTCCATATGGTGGTGGAGCAGACTTCAGTCACAGTTCCTTGATTAAGGGAATAGTGGCTATGGCTAAAATTGCTCAGATTAATAAGTTTCCCGTAGATGAGAAAAGAGCATATGATGGCTGGAATATAACCCGTTATGTTACTAGCCTCACCGATAAGGCTAAGCGAAGGAGCTCCCCGCCAATCTGGACTGTACCTCATCGAGGTAATTTCCGCTTACAAATTAATGGCCAGAATGTTAAAAATCAACAGGAAAAGATTCCTCACCACTAGTGCCATCACAAGGCACATATTTTATCTGTCATGATAGAGCCTATACATGGCTTCCTACTTATTTCTCAGGAACCTGTTATGTGGCTTTTCTTCTTCCTCCAACATATACTGCTCCTTCAGGTCATTTTAGGAAAAGATATGGCAGGGGAGTTATTGATTCGAAAGACACAGCAGGACAGGAGGGAGGTGACTTTATTAAAGGGTTGCTTCCTTTCTGGGGTCCAATGACCAATAGTAGAAACATCAGACAATTAGTTCGCGTTGTTGAGGCTACCATAAATGCAACTTCTGGAGCCTTGAGTAATCTGACAGCCGATCTTCAGGCTGATCGTCTTATGACGTTGCAAAATCGGATAGCTTTAGACATTATCCTCGCAGGTCGAGGAGGAGTCTGTAAATTGATCGGGTCTAGTTGTTGTATTTACATTCCTGATAATGCCCCTACAGTATACCAAGCTATCGCCAAGTTACATATCATCTCCAAGTCTATACATCAGGACACGGGAGATTGGTCTGTGATGGGATGGTTTTGGGGACTACTGTCCACATGGGGATGGAAGATACTAACTTTTCTTGGAATGATTTCGGCCATCATTTTCTCTTGTTGTCTCTGTGTACAGTGTGGACCTGCCATTTGTGGTCTTTGCGCCACTATGTGTGTCCCGAAGCCTGTGTCACAGAAAACAGAGAATATTAGAATGATGCTACAGCAACAGCTCGATGACCTCATGGCCATTGACATCGACTCAGATTAACTTGAGTCCCTGGTGTTTTGCCTGAGTAATGGCAACAGGAGGGCCTGAGGTTCTACGATTTCTGACTTCATCCCGTATCTAGCCGCCATTTTGTGTATTGCCGCCATTTTGTGTTGCCCTCACTCAGGCAGCACGGCGAACAATGTGTTTTTGCTTTTTCAGCTGCTACGTGTCCTTTCAGTTAAAAAGTAACTCCGGTGCCCTTGTCCACGAAACCCGATGTCAGGGCCTGGCTGAGTTCGTTAATCCATGTCTGGCGCGATTGATCCCTGTCTCGGCCGACTATTTACCTTCTCCTATTCTTTGTTATGTTATGTTATGTTAAAATTATTTATACCGCGCTCGGTCACCAGACGGTTTCATGGCGCTCATAACAAATACGGAGGGCGAGGGCAGGAGTTACTCGAATGCTGACTGGAAAAGGAACCTCTTCAGCGTCCTACGGAAGCAATTATAGGTAGGACAGTGTCGGAAAGAGGGCGGGAGGGAGTTCCAAAATTTAGGGGCCAGAAAAGAAAAGCAGAGACCACCGTGTTTTTTACGTTTGATTTTCGGGGTAAGTAAAAGGTTGTGTGAAGTGGAACGGAGGTCTCTCGTGGGTACGTATCGCTTCAAACTAGAAGAGATGAAGACAGGCGCCTGGTCGGAGAGTGCTTTGAATATCGTACATTAATTAAAGACAACAAGGGTCCTCAGGAGATTCAAATAAACAAAAGAAATGAAGTTACAGACCACAATCGGTACTATAATCAAGTTTCCAAACCCAGCCGGGTGAGGAAATGTTTAATTTAGGATCAAAAAGGATTTGGTTGACCTGGAGAGGGTCATATACAAACATTTAGATAGGGCACAATCCTGTACCTATCCTAAGAGTGGGAAAAACATAGTAGAAGAAAGAGATAAGGAAGGAAGAGGGTTTTTTCAGGCAAGAGGTTTGGAGCCAAGTGTCGCTTGCAAATTATTAATCAATTCAGACAAGTTTCGACATACAGTATTTACAGAATAAAATACAATTGAATTTCCTGTAATACTGTTCAAGCGTCAACGTTTCGATCCCCTGGCTCCTAATGAACCGGGATCATCATCAGGACTATTTTAATCATTGCCTGTTTTCACTACGAATGCCTGTGGGAATAAAAGGGGGAAAAAATAAGGAAACAACATAAGGCATCCGCCCAGAGTAGTAGGAACATAGGAACAATTATCATAGCGAGGACCATGTGGATGGTTCCGTGGCCACAACATACATGTCATGGTACAGGGTTATGCGGCAGGTCTGTGGCGCAATCATGCAGGCGGGGGCAAGCACCGGGAACAATGCCCAGTGAAAAGGAAGAAGGATCAAAAAGGTTGAACTGGCCAGTGTCGGTGGTCTGCCGAAATGCTTAGATTTATCGTGATCAAGCGGTGATGGTAGTGGATTCCGTGAACTACTGGGTGACTGTGTAATTATTAGAATATTCAGGTGGTGCCGTTGGTGGCCATTGCGTGGCGCCAAAAACGGAGTATTCATTTGTGGTGTGCGTGCATCACATTAGTGAAAAGTGGTGCCCGGGGGGGGGGGGGTTGTTGTTGGGGGGATTTATTGAGGGGGAGGTTTTAGAACGGTTCCGACCATGGACTGCTTCATAGTTGGCATGGTTGAAGGAGATTATTACTTGACTTGCATTAGTGGACCTTGGGAGTGGGTGGCTGAGTAGTGAGGCATTCAAGGGCAACATGCACCCGCCGGGTGTTAGTCAAGGGCATCACTAACCTGCCGAGCAACGTGCTTGGTCCTGGTCAGGCGCCGTTGTAGGTGAGCAAGGTACCGAGGGTGTACGAGTACCTAGAACAACGAAATTAATGGGGGTCAGGGACGAAGTGATTCCTGGTGTGGTTCCTCGTCTGAGGGTGCCGGGGCTATTAATTACCTTTTCAAGATCGAGGTTCGTTTTACCTCGCGATCGAGTAGTCCTTAGTCGTGTTACTCGGGGGTGGGGAGTACGTCCTTAGTTGTGGAGCCGTGTTAATTCTGTCAGGTACGCTCCACAGGATCCGGATGTCGAATATAAGGCCCACCTCCAAACGTCACAAACACTCTGATATCTTATCAACAGAGGATTTGAGCCATTAGGTGAGGGGAAATGTAAAATAATAAACAGGGAAGGGAAGGAAGGGGACAGCTGGGAAAGGGATGTACCTGAAACGACAGAACATACAGGGGTAAGAACACCATTCATGCAACACCGTAAATATCTGAAGCACTTTGTAATAGACTAGATACCTGTGGGGAAAAGGCAGGACTTGGCTATAGGTTTTCTCTGTTTCCCCTCTAGATCGTTAAGCTCGAGACCTATATGGAACATACATAGGTTAATATCAATCTGGTATCAACTACTGACACACATGAACCAGGCAAGATACCTCCTATCATACCTGAAGCATAGTCTAAGCTTGTACAATAAGGGATTCCGGGTGGGAGTTACCACCATGAAAGAATAATAGGACTGAGAGGGAACAGTGTAGAAGTAAGTGTGTAAACATACAGAACACGGTAATGCGTGGGAAGCAAGAACCACAGCACTCTGCTCCGTCTGGTACAGTACTCCCAAAACACAAAGTAGTCCTCAGGTACCATACAATGGTTGAGTTCAACGAATAATGACGGAAGGCTGTTGAATAGTATGCAGAAAGGCTAACACTATAAAAGCACAACCTCCTTTAGACGTGACAATCGGTTCTCACGGCAACGCGTAGCTGCGACCGCCACCGCGCTCCGCGAGTGAAATGTAATCAAATTGTTCAAACAAATAACAACAACAAGCGCTTGTTCTGGCTACATGGAGCTGCGACCGCCACCGCGCACCACCTACCCAAGGTAGTAGAGAAACAAGTTTGGCCACCGCTATATACAAAGTGAAGAAGAAGACACGGCAGCGTGTGGCGCCCTACCACTCCGCTCCGCTCTTCAGCAAATCCTAAACAAAGGCAATGCGCGGCAGTTCCTTCACTGCGCGCTCTGGAAAACGGCAACGTGTGGGGTGCACCACAGCGCTCCGCTCAACGACGAACTAAGAAGGGCGGGGGCCGCTCCTACCTGGTGCAGATAATCACCACGGCAGCAATCCAAACGAGCCTCATGCGAAGCAGCAAGACGCGACCTCCCTTCTCCTGCTCGAGATCTGGACTCAGAATAACACGCAACAGGAAGCGTGTCACACAGACTAAAGTAGCCTCAGCCGAGGCATCTGGGAAATGTAGTCTTTCCTGCCCAGAAAGGATGGCAGTCTATCTACCGAGTAGCGCTGTAATGCAGGCGCTTAGACGGGCTCTGACAAATTCGGCAACCAACACACTGCAAATAGAGAGTTAAAACGGGGGGGGTCAGTATAGTGGTCCCGTGGGGAGGTGCTCGACCTGCCATAGGTGCAAGGGCTAGCGCTTACCTTAAGTAGCCGTATAAGCGGTGGTGGATTGATGGTGGAGACTCGATGGTCTCTCTCCGCATCTCGCTCAGCGACGGTCCGCTGTTCGGGTGTAGTGGACTGGCTCACCAGTGATTATAGCTAATGGAGAACCAGATTAGAGGGAGGACTAGCCACGCGTTGATTCTGTAGTCGCCATCTTGGAGGGGGCAGGAGCCGCCGAGTGGAGGAAGGACTAGCCCAATACGAGGGAAAGATTCAGGGGCCCTTTTGGAGTGGTCAGATCTGTGATCCGGGGCACTTGTGATGACGTGATAGTGATTGGGAGGTGTGAACGAGTCACTTATGATGACGTGATCGCGATTAAAATAGGTGACCAAGTGAGTGGGTGAAGAGTAATTCTTCTTGGTGATGAGACATGCTCCGAAAGTGTAGAAGATCGCCCTGTGGAACCGAGCCTTTAAGCACATAGGACTATTAATACAAAATAGTATGTACATGCCCAATTATCAGTGCAGTAAATATACTCAATATAAAATCAAAACGTACTTTCAGAAATATATATACACTTATAAAGTGCGATAAAGTCAATTGTTCATATTAGAGGTGGAGCCTCTGGCAGTTCATCCATATTGTCAATATTGTTATTACTGAGTGAAGACAGTATTGCAGATTAGTGAGAGAAGGCCATAACCGACTCAGAGGAGGGAGGTCCAGTCCTCTGTCCGATTTAGTCCATTGCGGATCGAGTCCAGCAATATTATGCATTTCAATTCTTCTTTATTTAGGAGACTCGCCATGCTGCCTCCTCTTTGGGGTAGTTTCAGTGCCTTTAGTACTGTCCAGCGGATGTCATCCTCGTCATAGTTTGCATCAATGAAGTGTTCTACCAGCGGAGCGTTTGGTGTCTTGCATCTAATGCGGCTTCTATGCTGGCAAATACCCGTTTTGATTTTTTGTGACGTTTGACCCACATAAACTTTTTTACACGGGCATTGAATGAGATAAACAACATTACTGGTGTTACAGTTTGTTAGAGTATTACATCTAAACGTAATGTTGTTAAACTCCAGTGTTTTGCCTTCAATGGTCAGATTACACACAATACATCCCCCACATTTGACATGTCCAACAATGGGGGACAGACCCCATGTAGCTTCGAGAGTAGAGGGTTGATTAGGACAAGGGAGGGCTGCTCGGACCAAATGGTCCTTTAGATTATTACTTTTTTACTCTGTACCTTGCTCACCTACAACGGCGCCTGACCAGGACCAAGCACGTTGCTCGGCAGGTTAGTGATGCCCTTGACCAACACCCGGCGGGTGCATGTTGCCCTTGAATGCCTCACTACTCAGCCACCCACTTCCAAGGTCCACTAATGCAAGTCAAGTAATATTCTCCTTCAACCATGCCAACTATGAAGCAGTCCATGGTCGGAACCGTTCTAAAACCTCCCCCTCAATAAATCCCCCCAATAACAACCCCCCCCCCCCCCCCCCCCACGGGCACCACTTTTCACTAATGTGATGCACGCACACCACAAACGAATACTCAGTTTTTGGCACCACGCAATGGCCACCAACGGCACCACCTGAATATTCTAATAATTACACAGTCACCCAGTAGTTCACGGAATCCACTACCATCACCGCTTGATCTCGATAAATCTAAGCATTTCGGCGGACCACCGACTCTGGCCAGTTCAACCTTTTTGATCCTTCTTCCTTTTCACTGGGCATTGTTCCCGGTGCTTGCCCCCGCCTGCATGATTGCGCCACAGACCTGCCGCATAACCCTGTACCATGACATGTATGTTGTGGCCACGGAACCATCCACATGGTCCTCGCTATGATAATTGTTCCTATGTTCCTACTACTCTGGGCGGATGCCTTATGTTGTTTCTTTATTTTTTTCCCCCTTTTACTCCCACAGGCATTCGTAGTGAAAACAGGCAATGATTAAAATAGTCCTGATGATGATCCCGGTTCATTAGGAGCCAGGGGATCGAAACATTGACGCTTGAACAGTATTACAGGAAATTCAATTGTATTTTATTCTGTAAATACTGTATGTCGAAACTTGTCTGAATTGATTAATAATTTGCAAGCGACAGTTGGCTCCAAACCTCTTGCCTGAAAAAACCCTCTTCCTTCCTTATCTCTTTCTTCTACTATGTTTTTCCCACTCTTAGGATAGGTACAGGATTGTGCCCTATCTAAATGTTTGTATATGACCCTCTCCAGGTCAACCAAATCCTTTTTGATCCTAAATTAAACATTTCCTCACCCGGCTGGGTTTGGAAACTTGATTATAGTACCGATTGTGGTCTGTAACTTCATTTCTTTTGTTTATTTGAATCTCCTGAGGACCCTTGTTGTCTTTAATAGTTGATCACCCATGGTCCAAAGTTACTTATTGGGTTCCCTTGTTTATATGAAACTTGAATATCGTACAGCCAAGTTTGAAGGTGCAACGTTTAGCCACCGGGAGCCAATGCAGGCTCTGCAGCAGCGGCGAGACGTGCTGATGTTTAGGCTGATGGTATACTAGGCGAGCTGCCTGATTTTGCACCAGCTGCAACCTTTGGAGATGGTATGCGGGAATTCCTGCGTATAGAGTGTTGGCAAAGTCAATTCTAGACATAACAAGAGCCATGATGACAAGGATGAGTGCGTCTCTGGTGAGGAATCTACAAATTTTACGTATCCTACGCAGATGAAAGAAGCAGGACGATGTCACAGCACTAATCTGAGGCCTCATGGATAGATCACCAGAGATGACTACGCCAAGACTCCTCACAGAATTGACGGGGCGAGGAGGAAGCCCTAGTGATGAAGGCCAAAAGCTGTCATTCCAAGGGTTGGCTGGCCCGCTCACCAGCACAAGCTCAGTCTTGGTGGCATTTAATTTGAGCTGGCTGTGAGACATCCATTCCGATATGTCTAACATGGTGGTTTGGAAGCTGGTAAGGGAGGATAGGGAAGTGTCAATGGGGAAAATTAACTGCAAATCGTCCGCATAATTGAAGATTGTGGCAGAGGATTTGCGGAGGGAGACTATTAGGGGCTGCATGTACAAATTGAATAACAAAGGACATAAGGCAGAGCCCTGAGGGACTCCGCAGGAAAGAGTGGAGTAGGAAGCAGAGAAGGTAGACAAATGTACGGCCTGGGATCGCTTGTCCTTGTACTATCTTATCCGACTGGCCTTCGCTATTCTCTCCTTGTATTCTCCTATTACACAACTATCCTTTGAGGCCCACAAATACGTCCTGCCACCTGCAAGAAGGGATTGTTGACGCCATCACTGATTAATTTGTTGGGAGGGGTAACACACGGGGTCTGAGAGAGGGGCGTATTTGAGACACCTGATAGCTTGTTTTCCAACTTTTCTCATTGGTTCGTTTTGTATGTGTAAGGAGTGAGATGCTGTAAATATGTTGCTATAAAAGACTGTGCGCCACGGATTGAAGTGGCAGTCTCCTTAGAACCCACCTCGTGTGTAACTTCTGTGACAACTGTGCTTAGCTGCAGCTAGTAAACCTGGCTTCCACGCTCAACGGAGTGTCTCGTGTCTCTGTTTTATACAAGGCAGGTGAACTCGGGGATTAAGGCGTGCCCTGCGCCACCAGGCCCATAAGGCCCGGTTCTACACTCTGCGTTTTTGGCGCGGAACAGCTGTGTCTAAGAACTGACATCAGCACGCGGAGGCGGCGTCTAAGTACTCCGACGACGACATCACGGCGCCCACGACGCCGACGACGGACGCGGAACCGCAGACGACGCCTACCCACGCGCAAGGGTACTGCTACGCAAAAATTTCCGGATCCAGTCTGACGCCTGGGGATATTCTAAGGTAAGGAATCTATCACTAACTAATGTCTCTTACAGATATATCGTTACACAAGTAATAACTTGTGCTTCAGTCCAACGGAAATACCCCTCTCTAAGCCCGAAGGCTTTCATAACAGAGAACGAATACGGCCATTCCAGGCTGTCGAACGCCTTGGCGATGTCCACCGAAAGGACCACTGCCTGCCCCTCCGTTCCATATTCCCCATCCAGTAGGCTTATCAGCCTTTGTATGCTTCCAGCCGTGTTGCGAGTCGGGATAAAGCCGGCCTGGTCAGAGTGAACCAGCCGCGTCATATAGGGAAGGAGCCGAGTAGCCAGCACGGGGAACGAAGAGGAAATGACTCTGCCAACCCGCACCCGGGCACTTGCCGATGAATACAATATATCTGAAAGAGACACGTTAGTGATAGATTCCTTACCTTAGAATATCCCCAGGCGTCAGACTGATCCGGAAATTTTTGCGTAGCAGTACCCTTGCGCGTCGGTAGGCGTCGTCTGCGGCTCTGCGTCCGTCGTCGGCCTCGTGGGCGCCGTGATGATGTCGTCGGAGTACTCTGCGTGCTGACATCAGTTCTTCTTTTTTCCGCGCCAGCAGCGCAGATCCGGAAAAAGTGGTACCTTAGTAACTTTTTGACTAACTTTTTTGAGATCTTTTTGATCATTTTTCGAGTCTTCGACTCCGATCTGTGCCGATAGGGATGCCAGGTTTTAAGCCTTGTGGGGACTGCGACCGACTGATGTCGGTCACCGACCCTCACCGTCGATGCCTGTGAGAAGTTGGCCTGATATATGATGCTCACTAGTTCTAGTGATCACCTTGTATCAGTCCAAACAACCCTTATGGTGATTGGTTGTAAGTCAACCTTATAGACCAGCTATCCTAATGGTAGCATGGACAGAGCAGTCTTAGGCTAAACTCTTTTGGCATGTGAAGCCAGCTGTTTTACCACATATAACCCCTTGAATACCAGATGAAAGGACACCACACAGGTTGTTATGAAAATAAACAATATATTTATTACTAACAAACACCTCTGAACTCTTTATGAGATCAGAGGGCTAAGCACATAACAATACTCTTCAGAAAAATACAATTAGTCGCACAATTACAATGGTGCCCTAGGGGCACGACAAACCATATACTGAGTAAATGGGTTAAGTAGAACGATAGAAGAAATGAGTATGCCCAGAGGCTGTAGAATCGCTGGGGCTACACTACCCTAACCTTAGTGAAGGAGCAGGAGGCCCACGGGACGCGTGTGCAGTGTTAGAACACACACGCGGGTTTCAATGCAAAGTCAATGGGCACGAACAATTTACAAAATAGGTAAGTAAGGACAGTTCCGACTCGTTGAGACCAAAACTACAGGATACCTAGACACTAGGAGAGTCAATCTACCTATGAGCACCGAAATGCTCTCGTTACCTCACCCACGGGTGCATAGGTGTGAAAGTGTGTCGGGTTTCCACGTTGAAGTCAATGGAGCCTTGGAGAAAAGATGCTGCAGGCGACCAGGAGGAAGATGTCCGGAATTATCCAAGGGCGGATCGAAGAAGATGGAGACCTGAAAGCAGAGGGGACAGTGTTCAAAGTCACTAGCCAGTGACCGGAGTGGAACCAGGAAGGAACCAGATGATGTCGTCGTGATCAGGTGAAGAGGTGACGCTTGACTCTGCAGCCACGTGAACCAGGAGGCGTCTTCGACAACAAGGATGGAGGCACGAGCTGTCCCACGCAGGCTCTCGCTGTCGGCGGTGTCTGTTCCAGGATCAGAGTCAACAGGCCTTGGCAAATGCAACCCACGCGGCAAGTGAAGATGGCGTCTGGTGCGGACCAGGAGGGTCCGGGGTACTTCTCCTTTGCAGGGAAGCAAGGGTCAGTCTGGAGCAACCAGACCAGCGGTGTAGTTTCAGGATTCCGTCGTCTAGGAGGCCACCAGCCAGCCGGCAAGTGACCAGACAACGCGTCGAGTAGCAATCAAGCAGAAGGGCCCCACGCAGATCTCGTGGATGCTGGAGGGCTGGTCTTCGGTGCAGGAGCTGCTCGGGGCTGGGGCTTCTCAATCCCCAAAGCACTCTCTCGAGGTCAAGATGGCCGGTCTCACGTGTCTCGTCGCACCCACGGATCTCAGCTGTGCTGCAGATGTGAGTTGAGGTCGGAGAGGTCTGGAAGTCCGGGTCTCGTCGGGCTCTGAAGTCTGGTTCCACCAGGAAGGACGACAAAGTGAACCACTAGGACGCTTGGTGGTGCCTGCAGATGCAGGGTGGTCATTCCTTGCCCACAAGGGAGATTTCTTCAGTCTTCTGTGGAGCAGAACGTCGAAGTCCTGAGTTTCTTCTTTGTAGAGTTGTTCAGGATAATCTAAATTGGAATGGGACTGGCTCCTAACTTTATTCTGCTAAAGGGGGCTGTACTAGCGACTAGGCCCCTCCCATGGGTGGGACCAGGAAGGGGGGTGGTTACACCCCCTATCCTTTGTCAGGTTTCGCGCCAGAGCTGGGGCTGGAGTGCCCCAGCAACTGGTTTGACCCGGGGTATGCACAGGGACACCTTGTATGCCCCACGCATGTCTCATTCCTTTCAGCCCTGCCTATCTGGATGCACACAGTCCTGTCTGGGGTGGTGCTGGCACCTCCCCAGGCAGAAAATCCTTTGTCCAGGCCTCTCTTGCTGGAAGGACTCCCAGCAGCAGGAGGTCAGACTTGTGTCTGTGGCAGCAGCATCCATTTTGTGATGCTGAGGCTCGGGTTAACTTTAACCGGGGTTCTAGTTCTGTACATGTCGTGTCCCTCTAAAAGGGTGGAATGTTACCCCCGTCGCCAGAACTGGCGAGGGGGTAGTATTCCAAATCGTATCACACCTTACTCGACATGTTTTGATAATGCCAAACCAAAGTTAGCAATAACCGCGAGGATTAAAATGCACTTAAGAGTATATGGTATGGCACTATCATGGAAACAGCTAAAGGACATGGTTCCGAAAGCTGCAGACAGGCTCAGCTCGTGCTAGAGCACCATCTCACATATTTCCAAGCACTCTGCCTTCAGGATTGATAAGGCCTGCCACAGGAGTGACTTATAGGTATATATGTGTCCATTTTGGGTTAGATATAGGTATACTATATCTACAGCAAAGGGTGATTACACCACCTTGCCCCAGCTGTGTTACCAGCCAGTTGTGTCTGTTTAGATGGCCAGCCAGGGGTGGCATAATACATGCTGCAGCCCCTGGTAGGCCTTGGTGCACTTATGCCCTGGGTACCTATGGTACACTGTACAAGGACTTATAAGAGTGACCCAATACCAATTGGTAAATGCACCTAAAGTACATGTATGTCAATTTAGAGAGAGAACAGCTAGGCTGTGGGTCTGATTAGCAGGCCCACAGCCAGGGAAAGTCGTAAACCAGTGAAGCAAAAAGCAAAAATCTGGGGTGACCATATGATTGCAGACCCTACTCTCCTACATAACCCCCCCCCCCCCCACACAAACTTAGGGACATTAAACTAACCTTGACCAGGTGAGTCTTCCTGTTCTAAGTGGAAATACCTGGAGAGCCCATCTTCATTGCCATGGTCAGTACCAGGTCTGTGTTCCACTGTAAAGTCCATCCCCTGTAGGGAAATGGACCACCTAAGAAGTTTGGGGTTTTCACCCTTGATTTGATTAAGCCACAAGAGGGGCTTATGGGCTGTCTGAATTTTGAAGTGAGTTCCAAACAAGTATGGCCTCAACTTCTTCAGGGCCCAAACCACAGCAAAGGCCACCCTCTCAATAGCTGACCAACGTTTCTCTCTAGGGGTCAGCCTTCTACTTATAAAAGCAATGGGCTGGTCATGACCATCATTATTCAGCTGAGATAGAACAGCTCCCACACCCAACTCAGAAGCATCTGTTTGGACAATGAAGGTTTTGGAGTAGTCTGGACTCTTGAGAATAGGTGCAGTACACATGGCCTGCTTCAGGTCATCGAATGCCTTTTGACAGCTAACTGTCCACTGAACTTTCTTTGGCATTTTCTTGCTTGTCAGGTCATTGAGTGGTGTCACAATGGACCCATAATTTCTGACAAATTTCCAGGCCCAAGAAAGCTCTGACCTGTGTCTGGGTGTTTGGAGGAGCCCAGTCCTTTATGACCTGTATCTTGCTCTCCAATGGTTGAACCTGGCCTCCACCTACAAGGTGGCCCAGGTACACAACCTGACTCTGCCCTATCTGGCACTTGGTGGCCTTGATAGTGAGGCCTGCCTTCTGCAGGGCCTCCAAAACTTTCCTCAGGTGATCCTCCCAGGTGGAGCTGACGACAGCAATATCATCTAGATATGCTGTACAAAAGTCATCCAACCCAGTGAGAACTTGATTCACCAACCTTTGAAAAGTAGCAGGTGCATTTTTCAAACCAAAGGGCATCACCACAAATTGGTAATGACCTCCTGGGGTAGAAAATGCTGTTTTGGCCTTGGCCTCCTCAGCTAACCTGATTTGCCAATAACCAGCTGTCAGGTCAAATGTACTCAAGAATTTGGCAGAAGCCAATTTATCTATGAGTTCATCTGCCCTAGGTATTGGATGGGCATCTGTTTTAGTAACAGCATTGAGACCCCTGTAATCTACGCAAAACCTCATCTCTCTCTTACCATCCTGGGTGTGAGGTTTTGGCACTAGAACTACAGGACTAGCCCAAGGGCTTTCTGAGGGTTCAATGACTCCCAATTCCAACATCTTTTGTACTTCTTTCTTGATACAGTCCCTGACGTGGTCAGGTTGCCTGTAGATTTTACTCTTTATAGGCAGTCTGTCACCAGTGTCCACCTCATGGGTGGACCAGTCTGTCTGACTGGGGGTCAGAGAGAACATATGTCTGAAGGATTGAAGAACCTGTTTGCAATCCTTCTGTTGATGTTCAGAGAGGCTGTCAGAAAAGACCACACCATCTACTGACCCATCATCAGGGTTCTGAGTGAGCAGGTCTGGGAGAGGGTCACTCTCTACCTTCTGTCCCTCATCTGTGGCCATGAGCAAGCCCATATCCGCCTTGTCAACATATGCCTTGAGCCTGTTAACATGAAGCACCCTGTGGGGGCTCCTGGGAGTTCCAAGGTCCACCAGGTAGGTGACCTCTCCCTTTTGCTCAATGATGGTGTGGGGTCCAGACCATTTGTCTTGGAGAGCTGCTGGGGCCACTGGCTCCAACACCCACACCTTCTGTCCTGGCTGGTAAACAGTTAGGACAGCCTTTTGGTCATGCCAAGCTTTTTGAAGTTCTTGGCTGGCCTCAAGGTTTTTGGTTGCCTTCTCCATGTACTCTGCCATCCTGGAGCGGAGACCAAGTACATAGTCCACTATGTCAAGCTTAGGCTTTTTGAGAGGTAACTCCCATCCTCCCTTCACAAGACATAGGGGTCCTCTTACAGGATGCCCAAACAGAAGCTCAAAAGGGCTGTAGCCAACCCCCTTCCATGGGACCTCTCTGTAAGCAAACAGGAGGCAGGGTAAAAGAATGTCCCGTATTCGCCTAAGCTTTTCAGGTAACCCTGTTATCATCCCTTTCAGGGTCTTGTTGAATCTCTCCACAAGCCCATTGCACTGTGGGTGATAGGGTGTGGTAAATTTGTAATTTACACCACACTCCTTCCACATTGCAGTCAAGTATCCTGACATGAAGTTTGCACCTCTGTCAGAGACAACCTCCTTAGGAAACCCCACTCTGGAGAAAACTCCAAGTAGGGCCCTGGCCACAACAGGAGCTGTAGTGGTCCTAAGGGGAATAGCTTCTGGATACCTGGTGGCATGATCCACTACCACCAGTATAAATCTGTGCCCAGATGCTGTTGGGGGGTCCATTGGTCCAACAATGTCAATCCCCACTCTTTCAAAGGGTACCCCCACAACAGGTAGTGGTATAAGGGGGGCCTTTGTTGTGCCACCTGATTTGCCACTGGCTTGACAGGTGACACAGGAGCGACAAAACTCTTTGGTGTCCTCAGACATGTGTGGCCAGTGAATGTGAGGGACAAGCCTGTCCCAAGTCTTGTTCTGGCCTAAGTGTCCTGCAAGGGGAATCTCATGGGCTAAGGTAAGAAGAAAACCTCTTAGAGACAAGGGGATGACCAGCCTCCTGGTAGCACCAGGCTTGGGGTCTCTTGCTTCAGAGTATAGGTGTCCTTCATCCCATTACACCTTGTGGGTACCTGTAGCATTCCCTGCAGCCTCAGCAGCAGCTTGCTGTCTGAGGGGTTCAAGGGAGGAACAGTCTAACTGTGCCTGCCTCAAGTCTGCCCTGGAAGGTCCCCCTGTCCCAAGAAACTCAACCTGTTCAGGTTCAAGTTCTTCTAGGACAGTTCCTTCTGGGGTCTTTGGGTCAGCCTCCTGAGAGGGCTGGTCCTCACCCTGAGGCAGGGGGGAAGGCACTGCCTTAACCCTACTGCTCTTCCTCTTGGGTGGTGTCTGGTGCATTGTTCCAGGATCCAGCACCTGTTCAGCTGGGCATTTTCTGGCCTGTGACCTGGTCACAGCAAGGACATGTGCTGAAAAACCTAACATTTCCACATGAGTCCTATACTCCACTTCTGACCATAAGGACGATTCCAAATCATTGCCCAAAAGACATTCCACTGGGAGGTCTGAACTAACTACAACCCTTTTGAGGCCAGTTACCCCTCCCCAGGAGAAGTTAACAACTGCCATACTGTGATTGGTAGTGACGTTGCTAGCATTGGTCACTAGGTAGTCTGAACCTAGTACGATCTGATCAGGGTCCACAAAGGCTGGTGTCACCATAGTGACACTGGCACATGTGTCCCTGTAGGCCTGAGCCATTTTTCCATTGATCAAAGGCGTTTGCGTGTACTTGCCCAGAGTACTGGGGCTTACAGTAGGGGTCAAATCCATGTCCCCACTGCAAACAAGAACAGCCTGAGTAGGTATTCTGACTAAGTCAGAACCCACCTCAGTTCCCAGGGTTAACCCAACTATAGCCTTGGGGGGTACACTACCACTACTAACTGTACTAGGGGGTGCAGGTGCCTTAGGGGCAGTAGTGGTAGGAGCTGAGCCTTTCTTGGTGCACTCACTAAAACAGTGAGTCTTACTTTTACAGTATTGGCACCATGGTTTCTTCTGACCATCATTCTTCTTCTTTTGGGAATTCTGGGACCCACCCTCCTTAGATTGTTGGGGCCCTGTTGAAGACTTCTGGTCATTTTGTTGATTCTGATTACTACCCTTTTGGTCTGCTTTCTTCTGGCCACCACCCTGGTTCTGGTTCTGCTGCTTAACCCTGTAGGTATACTATATCTATAGCAAAGGGTGATTACACCACCTTGCCCCAGCTGTGTTACCAGCCAGTTGTGTCTGTTTAGATGGCCAGCCAGGGGTGGCATAATACATGCTGCAGCCCCTGGTATGGTAGTCCTTGGGTGCACTTATGCCCTGGGTACCTATGGTACACTGTACAAGGACTTATAAGAGTGGCCCAATACCAATTGGTAAATGCACCTAAAGTACATGTATGTCAATTTAGAGAGAGAACAGCTAGGCTGTGGGTCTGATTAGCAAGCCTACAGCCAGGGAAAGTCGTAAACCAGTGAAGCAAAAAGCAAAAATCTGGGGTGACCATAGGATTGCAGACCCTACTCTCCTACAGTGCCTCCACTGCCTCGGCGTCGATCATGACGACAAGACCTGCTCCGACTGTCGGGCCTTAACCTCGAAGGCTAGGCGGGAGCGGTCCCGCAAGCGGCTCGAGCTCCGACAGTCGGCCCCGCGCCGTGAGAGGTCCCGGTCCGGACGGAGGTCGAGGGACCGGTCGCTGGGGCGGATCCATCATAGCTCCGGGAGTCGACATCACTCCTCCGGGTCGAAGTCGTCGCCAGGTAAGCACAAGAAGTCAAAGAGACGTCATCGCTCTTCCGACTTCCCCCGACACTCGCGCGATGTGGCCGGGGGTTCGGGGGACACCTCCCACGCGGCTCCGTCGGAGTCGCGGGTGTAGCGACCTGCCCCATACCCTCCGGTCCCTGGGCAGCAAGCGACGCGGGAGGAGATCGAGCGTTTCCTCATGGCCATGAGGTCCCTCTCTCCTCCGATGGGTTCCGCGGTGCCTTCGGGCCCAGCGGACCCGTCTGGGGGCCCTAGCGGGTCAGGTGCTTCGCCCCAACGCCGCCGGGTGCTTCGGCCCGACGCCGCCGGCGCCTTCGGGCCCAGCGCCGCAGGGCCCCACTGGATCCGCTTCTGGATCCGGATAGTCGCCGGTCGATCTGCCGACGTCACCGGTCCACAGGTGTCACCTCTGGCGCCGTCCTCGGGCGGCGCCGTCCCCAATACCTCCCTCAACCCGGTTCCGGCGTCGGA
Organism: Lissotriton helveticus; assembly: GCF_964261635.1. Lineage (NCBI taxonomy): Eukaryota > Metazoa > Chordata > Amphibia > Caudata > Salamandridae > Lissotriton > Lissotriton helveticus. Next base: position 382,028,810 of record NC_136060.1, read on the forward strand.
GCGGCGCTGCTGGGCGCCGCTCTCGACGCCGCTTTGGGAGTTTAACTTTAATGAACCGGCCTCGTCCTTTGACAACCCTGATTATCAGGAGATGGGTGAAGAGTAGTATTGGGAGGGGTCTGAGGACCCTCTGACACGTGAGTGTCAGTCCCAGGAGGACTGGACAGGTGGACTTGGGGATGCCAGTGGTCTGGACACTTCACCAGACACTGGTTTTGCCTCCCCCCCTACCGTTTCTACGGAGGAGGGGGCAACCTTCAGAGTGGTGTTGACGTGGGCAGCCAAGGCCTTGGGCCTTGAGCTCCCCGTCGCGGCCGTGAGGACTAACCTCCTCACTGAGGTCCTTAAACCGCAGTCAAGCTCAACAGAGCCTCTGCTGCCATTTAATGAGGCCTTGACAGACGTTCTTTTGGGCACTTGGTCCAGGCCCTCTACAGGCCAGCCTGTAGATAGGAACATGGTCAGACGCCACCGCCCGGCCCCGGGCGACCCTTGTTTCCTGTCCACCCACCCCACCTCCGAGAGCCTGGTCATCCAGGCCTCTAATTCCCAGACCGCATTCCGTCGACTTCGCCTGATCGGGAATCCAAGAGGTATGAGAATTATGGAAAGAAAATATTCTCCTCCCTTAGTTTGGGACTGCGGTCTTCCAACACCGCATGCCTCTTGGGCCGTTACACCCACTCCCTGTGGGACACGGTCGTGGACGTGCTGCCACAATGCCCAACGGAGGTCAAGGCTAAACTCGCCCAAGCCCTTGCGGAGGGTCGAGATGTGGCACGTTTCTCCATCCGGTGTGGGCTGAGCGATGGCAACGACGGTGGCGATTCGTCGCCATGCCTGGTTGAGGTCCGCCAACTTTTCGGCCAATGTCCAGAATACCCTCATGGACATGCCGTTTGATGGCCGTCGCCTGTTTGGCGACAAGGCAGACCATGCGCTTGAGCGCTTTAAGGACTCCAGGGCTACGGCCCAGTCCTTGGGCCTCTCGGCCCCGCGCCAGCAAACGGGTGCCTTTTGCTCCTTTTGTGGCCAAGGAAGGGGCGCCCCCACACGTGCTGCCAGCCACGCACCGCAGACTAACCTCCAACGCGGTGGCGGCCGTGGAAATCGCCATGGAGGCGGTCGGGGACCACGGCGAGGCCAGTCCACACCTTCCCCCGCAGCATCCGCCTCAAAACCCTCCTAGTCCGTGCTTTCAGGCCCATGTGACGACAGTGGGGGGCAGGGTTCGCCATCACCACTCCCACTGGCACACTGTCACATCGGACAGGTGGGTGCTGCAAATCATCTCAAGGGGCTACTCCCTCCCCTTCGAGACGACCCCTCAAGCCATGCCACCGCAATACCACCGCGTATCAGGGGATCATCTGCTGCTTCTGCAGGAGGAAGTTACGGCCCTCTTGGCCAAGGGAGCCATCGAGCGTGTTCCTGGGCCAGAAGTAGGGTGTGGTTGCTACTCCCACTACTTTCTGGTACCCAAGAAGGGCAAAGGGGGCCTACGCCCTATCTTGGACCTACGGAACGTCAAGGGCTTCCTCCGGAAGGAGAAGTTCAAAATGCTGACACTGGCTCAGGTCTTGTGCAAAAACAACAATTGATGGACAGAATGCAGAACAATGTCATACATTCACCCCAGTACAGAGATCTAGGCCTAAATCCATCGTTTTTTTGCACTCCACACCACCCCAGGTCAGACATGGCCATATGCAAATCAGCCTTGACCCTGTGCCTCATGGGAACAGTCCAGCCCGAACTGCCAAGCCATGTCTTTCCTGGACCGGAATCAAGCATCCAAGGACCGGTTTCTGGCTATCAGCCGTCATCAGCCTGGATAGCTTGACTCCAGTGGTGTGGAGAGCATGGGACTCACGTCTGAGCAGACCCATCCCACTCGGGGCGACAAATGCAAAAACAACAATTGATGGACAGAATGCAGAACAATGTCATACATTCACCCCAGTACAGAGATCTGGGCCTAAATCCATCGTTTTTTTTGCACTCCACACCACCCCAGGTCAGACATGGCCATATGAAAATCAGCCTTGACCCTGTGCCTCATGGGAACAGTCCAGCCCGAACTGCCAAGCCATGTCTTTCCTGGACCGGAATCAAGCATCCAAGGACCGGTTTCTGGCTATCAGCCGTCATCAGCCTGGATAGCTTGACTTCAGTGGTGTGGAGAGCATGGGACTCACGTCTGAGCATACTCATCCCACTCGGGGCGACAAATGCAAAAACAACAATTGATGGACAGAATGCAGAACAATGTCATACATTCACCCCAGTACAGAGATCTGGGCCTAATTCCATCGTTTTTTTGCACTCCACACCATCCCAGGTCAGACATGGCCATATGCAAATCAGCCTTGACCCTGTGCCTCATGGGAACAGTCCAGCCCGAACTGCCAAGCCATGTCTTTCCTGGACCGGAATCAAGCATCCAAGGACCGGTTTCTGGCTATCAGCCATCATCAGCCTGGATAGCTTGACTCCAGTGGTGTGGAGAGCATGGGACTCACGTCTGAGCATACCCATCCCACTCGGGGCGACAAATGCGAAAACAACAATTGATGGACAGAATGCAGAACAATGTCATACATTCACCCCAGTACAGAGATCTGGGCCTAAATCCATCGTTTTTTTGCACTCCACACCACCCCAGGTCAGACATGGCCATATGCAAATCAGCCTTGACCCTGTGCCTCATGGGAACAGTCCAGCCCGAACTGCCAAGCCATGTCTTTCCTGGACCGGAATCAAGCATCCAAGGACCGGTTTCTGGCTATCAGCCGTCATCAGCCTAGATAGCTTGACGCCAGTGGTGTGGATAGCATGGGACTCACGTCTGAGCATACCCATCCCACTCGGGGTGACAAATGCAAAAACAACAATTGATGGACAGAATGCAGAACAATGTCATACATTCACCCCAGTACAGAGATCTGGGCCTAAATCCATCGTTTTTTTGCACTCCACACCACCCCAGGTCAGACATGGCCAAATACAAATCAGCCTTGACCCTGTGCCTCATGGGAACAGTCCAGCCCGAACTGCCAAGCCATGTCTTTCCTGGACCGGAATCAAGTATCCAAGGACCGGTTTCTGGCTATCAGCCGTCATCAGCCTGGATAGCTTGACTCCAGTGGTGTGGAGAGCATGGGACTCACGTCTGAGCATACCCATCCCACTCGGGGCGACAAATCCAAAAACAACAATTGATGGACAGAATGCAGAACAATGTCATACATTCACCCCAGTACAGAGATCTGGGCCTAAATCCATCGTTTTTTTGCACTCCACACCACCCCAGGTCAGACATGGCCATATGCAAATCAGCCTTGACCCTGTGCCTCATGGGAACAGTCCAGCCCGAACTGCCAAGCCATGTCTTTCCTGGACCGGAATCAAGCATCCAAGGACCGGTTTCTGGCTATCAGCCGTCATCAGCCTAGATAGCTTGACGCCAGTGGTGTGGATAGCATGGGACTCACGTCTGAGCATACCCATCCCACTCGGGGCGACAAATGCAAAAACAACAATTGATGGACAGAATGCAGAACAATGTCATACATTCACCCCAGTACAGAGAACTGGGCCTAAATCCATTGTTTTTTTGCACTCCACACCACCCCAGGTCAGACATGGCCAAATACAAATCAGCCTTGACCCTGTGCCTCATGGGAACAGTCCAGCCCGAACTGCCAAGCCATGTCTTTCCTGGACCGGAATCAAGTATCCAAGGACCGGTTTCTGGCTACAGCCGTCATCAGCCTGGATAGCTTGACTCCAGTGGTGTGGAGAGCATGGGACTCACGTCTGAGCATACCCATCCCACTCGGGGCGACAAATCCCAAAACAACAATTGATGGACAGAATGCAGAACAATGTCATACATTCACCCCAGTACAGAGATCTGGGCCTAAATCCATCGTTTTTTTGCACTCCACACCACCCCAGGTCAGACATGGCCATATGCAAATCAGCCTTGACCCTGTACCTTTGTTAAGCCCACGGCATGTATTAGTCCGGACGACTTCTCACAGACTTTGTGTGATGAGGTCTCTCTCTATTTTGAGAATAAAATCTACTCCATCTATGGAAAAATCTTAACATCCCAAAAGCAAAAAGGTATCCTAAAAGTTCCCTCCTCAATTAATAACATCAATTCCTCGTTGACTGCCTTTCCTCAAATAATTAATAGTAAAGATCTCCAACTATTGATTACCCATGTAAAAACTGGGTCCCCTGATGATCTCCTCCCCGCCAAAATCATAGCCCCTTTGAGTACTCTGCTGGGACCTTACATTCAAGATGTTATAAACCAGTCTTTAATGAAGGGACACGTGCCAAATGATTGGAAGAGAGCGGTGGTGAACCCCATCCGTAAGAACGCTGCCCTCCCTTGGACGGAGCTTGCCAACCTCCGGCCCATCTCTCTCTTGCCATACCTCAGCAAACTAGCCAAGAAACATGTCAATACGCACCTGTCCAATTACATCGAGGCAGCGGGCGGCCTAGACCACTCTCAATCTGGTTTTAGGCCAAATCATAGCACAGAGTCAGCCCTCCTTTCAGTGACTGATAACATCAGGATGTCACTTGATGGGGGGGGGCTCAGTGATTCTGGTGCTATTAGATTTGTCCGCTGCCTTCGACACGGTGTCGCATGTAATACTTCTCGACCGTCTGAGGGAGATGGGAATAGGAGGGACCGCCATGTCATGGCTGGAAAGCTTTCTCACGGGCCGCCAACAGGGTGTCAAGTTGGGCTCCCACAAATCCATCTGTAGGGAGCTCACTAAGGGAGTGCCACAGGGCTCGTGTTTGAGCCCCACGCTCTTTAACGTGTACGTGGCCCCCTTGGCGGACATAATAAGATCTCATGGGTTCACTCCAATCTCTTACGCCGATGACACCCAGTTGCTGTTCCCCTTCCAAACTCTTACGCCGACAATAATGCAGTCCTTTGCAGACGGGATGAGAGCTGTAGCGGATTGGATGGCCCAGAACTTTCTCCAATGCAACGTGGCTAAAACCGAAGTCATGTTGTTTGGAGGGGCCACTCTACTATGGTCCCCAGATTGGTGGCCCCTGGAGTTGGGACCGGTTCCCGCCCCAAAGCAGACCGTTAAAAATCTGGGAGTGCGTCTGGACCAAGCATTGTTACTGAAAGATCACGTCAACCAAATCACTGGAACTTGCTTCCGGGTAATTGGGCTGCTTCGGCGTATCTTTCCCTTCCTGCCTGACATCCACAGGAAGACGTTGGTACAGACATTAGTCATCAACAGGATGGACTACTGCAACGGACTTCTCATTTCGGCCAATCAGGAACAAATGGATAAACTGCAGGTGATACAAAATACTGCAGCAAGACTCATCGTGAACGCCCAACCACGCACCCCATCACGTCCCCTTCTTTCTCATCTCCACTGGCTTCCAGTGAGAAAACGTGTCAATTTTAAAACATGTTGTATAATGCACAAGTGCATTTATGGATCAGGACCTAAATATCTAAAAGATATATTTGTACTGTACACACCCGGCCGCGTCTTGCGTTCCAGTAATTCCCAGATGCTTCAGGTGCCAAAAGTGAAGAGAGCCAGACAAGGAGGTCGGGCTCTCTCTCTCAAAGGTCCAGTTCTGTGGAATTCCCTACCTGCACAGTTGAGACATACCACCAATCTTCTTTCCTTTCGAAAGAAATTAAAAACATATCTTTTTACTCAGGCCTAGTAATTCATCTTCCATACTGCAGTATTGTCCTTGTCTGTCAACACAACACCACAACGGAAGCAAAAGCGTGGAGATACCCCTTCGGGGCTGATTCAGGCGCTCTACAAATACATAAATAAATAAATAAATAAATAAATAAACAGTCCAGCCCGAACTGCCAAGCCATGTCTTTCCTGGACCGGAATCAAGCATCCAAGGACCGGTTTCTGGCTATCAGCCGTCATCAGCCTGGATAGCTTGACTCCAGTGGTGTGGAGAGCATGGGACTCACGTCTGAGCATACCCATCCCACTCGGGGCGACAAATGCAAAAACAACAATTGATGGACAGAATGCCGAACAATGTCATACATTCACCCCAGTACAGAGATCTGGGCCTAAATCCATCGTTTTTTTGCACTCCACACCACCCCAGGTCAGACACGGCCATATGCAAATCAGCCTTGACCCTGTGCCTCATGGGAACAGTCCAGCCCGAACTGCCAAGCCATGTCTTTCCTGGACCGGAATCAAGCATCCAAAGACCGGTTTCTGGCTATCAGCCGTCATCAGCCTGGATAGCTTGACTCCAGTGGTGTGGAGAGCATGGGACTCACGTCTGAGCATACCCATCCCACTCGGGGAGACAAATGCAAAAACAACAATTGATGGACAGAATGCAGAACAATGTCATACATTCACCCCAGTACAGAGATCTGGGCCTAAATCCATCGTTTTTTTGCACTCCACACCACCCTTGGATGCTTGATTCGGTCTGGGACAGACATGGCCTGGTAGTTCAGACTGGACTGTTCCCATGAGGCACAAAGTCAGAGCTGATTTGCATATAGCCATTGTCTAACCCAGGGTGGTGTGGAGTGCAAAAAAACGATGAATTTAGGCCCAGATCCTTGTACTGGGATGAATGTATGACATTGTTCTACATTCTGTCCATCAACTGTGTTTTTTGCAATTTTCACCCCGAGTGGGCTGGGTATGCTCAGACGTGAGTCCCAGGCTCTCCACACCACTGGAGTCAAGCTATCCAGGCTGATGAAGGCTGATAGCCAGAAACCGGTCCTTGGATGCTTGATTCCGGTCTGGGAAAGACATGGCTTGGTAGTTCGGACTGGACTGTTCCCATGAGGCACAGGGTCAGAGCTGATTTGCATATAGCCATTGTCTAACCCAGGGTGGTGTGGAGTGCAAAAAAACGATGGATTTAGGCCCAGATCCTTGTACTGGGATGAATGTATGACATTGTTCTACATTCTGTCCATCAACTGTGTTTTTTGCAACTGGCTCAGGTCTTAGCTGCCCTGGACTCAGGAGACTGGATGGTAGCGTTGGACTTGCAGGACGCTTATTTCCACATCCCCGTCCTGCCGGCCCACCGGCGCTACCTGCGGTTCACGGTAGGCCACGAGCACTTTCAGTTTACCGTGCTCCCCTTCGGCCTTACCAGCGACCCACGGGTGTTCACGAAAGTGATGGCGTTGGTCGCAGCTCATCTGCACAGGTTAGGGGTTTCAGTCTTCCCCTACATCCACGACTGGTTGTTGAAGGCGGGCTCGCCCCAGACAGTCGTCAGCCTCCTCCAGACGACGGCGGATCTCCTGCACCTGCTGGGGTTCTCCATCAACGTGCCGAAGTCACACCTGTGTCCCTCTCAAAAGCTCCTCTTCATCGTAGCGGTTCTCGACTCGGAGCAGTTTCGGGTTTATCCCCCCGAGCAGCGGGTTCGGGATATTCAGGCTCTGATTCCGATCTTTCAGCCTTTATCCCGAGTCTCGGTCAGGTTGACGCTGCGGCTTCTGGGGCTGATGGCTTCCTGCGTCCTTCTGGTGCATCACGCCCGTTGGCGGATGCGGGCTCTGCAGTGGGACCTGAAGTTTCAGTGGGCCCAGCATCAGGGCAACCTGTCCGACTATGTCCTGATCTCAGAGGGCACTGCGAGACAGCTGCAGTGGTGGCTCACGGCCGGCGATTGGGTCAGCGGCAGATCCCTCTCCCTTCCCCAACCGGAGCACGTAGTTGTGACAGACGCGTCCCTCCAGGGCTGGGGAGGCCTCATGGGAGAGGCGGAGATCAGAGGCCACTGGTCTCTGGCGGAGTCCCGGCTCCATATCAACCTTTTGGAGCTGCGAGCGATTCGTCTTGCACTGAAGGCATTCCTCCCCTCTGTCCGAGGGAGTGTAGTGCAGGTGTTCACGGACAACACCACCGCCATGTGGTACTGCAACAAACAGGGCGGGGTGGGGTCGTGGACCCTATGCCAAGAGGCTCTGCGCCTCTGGCAATGGCTGGAACATCAGGGCGTGACCCTGGTGGTTCAACACCTGGCACGTTCTCTGAACGCCAGGGCGGACAAACTCAGCCGTCGGTGCATGATGGATCACGAATGGCGTCTGAACTCGGACGTGGCGCAAGGCCTCTTTCAGCAGTGGGGAGAGCATTGGTTAGATCTATTCGCCATAGAAGAGAACGCGCAATGTCTTCAGTTCTGCGCGTTGGAATTTCCAAGGCGGCACTCGCTCGGAGACGCTTTTCGTCGCGAGTGGAGTTGCGGTCAGTTGTACGCCTTTCCGCCTATACCACTTCTGCCCAGAGTGTTGAAGAAGATCAAACGGGACCGGGCCCAAATCATCCTTGTGGCTCCGGACTGGGTACAAAGGTACTGGTATCCCGAGCTACTCAGTATGTCAGTCGATCCCCCGGTTCGTCTGCCTCTTCAGGAGGACCTTCTGTCGCAGCAGCAGGGGACGGTCCTCCACCCGAACCTGTCCAGTCTCCACCTCGATGCTTGGAGATTGAGCGGCAACAGTTGTGGCCATTTGACTTGCCTCCTGAAGTCTGTAATATCATTCTGGCCAGCCAGGCGTCCCTCCACAAAGTCAGTATATGCCTGCAGGTGGAACAGATTTGTGGCATGGTGCACAGCAAAGGCTGTGGACCCTCTCTCTGCCCCCCTTTCTGAGGTTCTTCTCTTCCTTCTTTCTCTTGCCCAGCAGGGCTCTGCTCTGGGCACTGTCAAGGGCTACCTTTCTGCCCTTTCAGCCTTCCTCAGGCTGCCTGATCAGCCATATTTGTTCAAGTCCCCTATTGTAAATCGTTTTCTGAAAGGCATCACACACACGTTTCCACCTGTTTCCTTCGTGATGCCTCAGTGGGACTTGAACCTGGTTCTTACTTTTCTGATGTGCGCTCCCTTTGAGCCACTTCACAACTGTCCTATCCGCCTTCTTACTCTGAAGACTGCTTTCCTGGTTGCCATCACCTCTGCCAGGAGAGTGAGTGAGCTCCAGGCTCTATCCTCTAAACCTCCTTTCCTTTCTGTCCATCCGGACAAGGTTGTGTTGCGGATGAAACCCTCTTTCCTGCCCAAGGTAGTCACAGCCTTCCACATCGGGCAGTCCATCACCTTGCCCACCTTCTTTCCGACTCCGCATCCCTCGAAAGAGGAAGAGTGGCTCCACCGTCTGGACCCAAAACGTGCGCTCTCATTCTATCTGGATCACACACGCCAGTTCCGGGTGGATGACCAACTCTTTGTTGGTTACGTGGGCGCTAAGAAAGGACGGGCGGTGCACAAACGGACCATCTCTCGGTGGATCGTGTTGTGCATCCAAGCGTGCTACTCTTTGGCTAAAAAGGAACCTCCTGTTGGGCTGAGGGCCCATTTCTCGGGCCACGGCGACTACTACTGCCCTGGGCCGAGGAGTCCCCTTGCAGGACATCTGTCAGGCAGCTACGTGGGCCTCGCTGCACACGTTCGCAAGGCACTACTGCCTGGACAGCCAAGTCCGGAGGGATGGCTTCTTTGGCCGTTCCGTCCTCCAGGACTTTCTGGTGTGATTATTGGTTCGCAGACCCACCACCGGGTTGGTATTGCTGGTGTTAAGAATTCACCTATGACGACATGATCTTGTACAATTTATTGTATAACTTGGAGTAGTATCCATAAGAAACCTTGGTAAAGAATGATGTGATTTTGGTTTTGCCAAGGCTTGTTGTTTCTTCTGGAAATTCCAATGCTTGTTGATTTCTGAGCTAAAGTCTTCAGGCACATTAAGCATAAACTTCAGTACACGTTCCTAACTGCAATCAATCTCCACGTGTCTCGTGTAGCCAACGCCCTGCTCACAGACTATATAAGCACCCTCACTCCCTGCCCGGACGCTTCGCTTTGTCGCAACAACGTCTCAGCGAGAGTTCCTAAGCTTTCCTCCTGACTTCGCCTGTTCCTAGAGCCTTGTGACGATCCCGTCAGGCTTCCGCCCTTCTCCCCGTCTTCCAGCGTTCCCTCACTTCCTTCATCGTGACTTCTCCTTACCTGGTCCGCGATCGCTGCTGAAGTCCTCGGCGTTTGTCCGGTTTCCAGTTTCCTTGCCAGTCTCTTCACCGGCACAGTTTCCAGCGTCGATTACGAGCTCAGCTTCCTTCCAGCAACTTCCGGTGACCACCTGAAAGAGAAAGTAAGATCTTTACTGATATCTAAGCAAGAGGGTTCAAAAACAAACAAACATTGATAACTGTAACAAGTAGTTTTTGGTTCAACTTTTAAAAGGAGTATTAAGTAATGACTTTTGATCACATTTGTTGGGTGTTTTAGAGGAACTTTGAGCAAGACAATTCAGACAATTCAAACCCAATAAAGCATTGGCAAAGACAGATCAAAGTAAATGCAGTGACAGGAAACTGCAGCCTCTTTTGTTTTAGAAAAGACTTTTAGAGATAATCATTGGCAAAAGCAAAAGCTGTTGTACAGTTGATATTAGGATTTCATATGTCTGATATTTGAAACTGCACTCTAGAAAGCTACAGAGGCTGTTTTGACAATTCCTTAAGATAGATGCTTGCATGTTCTTTTCTTTGTTTTTTCTTTTCTTTTTATTTCAAAATACAGAACCCCACTTTAAAGATTTCAACTTACATTGGCAAGGTAAGATAAGTGTGTAGTGTCACGTTCCTAATCAAACACTAATCACTAACCTAAGTTAATTCACCTCTTTCCTGGAATACTTTGAACTGATGATATTTTGCATTTATTTGAAAGGTTTGAAGCCTTAGAAAAACTCCTGCCAATTGTAGAAGTGTCAGAAAGGGCCATTTCTTGAATGGTATGTGCTAAACAATCTTTGACATTTGATGTCATTTAAAAGGAATCAAAATACATATTGAATGTGATCATATGGTATATAGTGACAGCTAACAGAGTCCTGAAGAAGAGGCCCTGAACACTTCAAGAGAGAAAGCTTCGCTGTCATCTCTAGAAGAGATCCAGTGTGTGCATTGTTTTCTCTGTCCACTTCCCCTTTCCCTTAGGGATTAGTCATTTGGTTAAGAGTTTCTAAAATCTTGCTAATTGGCTGGTCCACGAGAGAGTTGGGAATTTGCGTTGCCAAGAAGGAGACAACAGGAACCTCGTGAGCATCGTCTTGACAGAAAGCGAAGCCACACATTCTCTTGTTTCCTTCTGGTGACGCAACTACGTTTAGAGAATAGTCAAAATGGAGATAGATCAGTTAACTCAGTTATTACAGAATATGACCGAAGAGATGCAGGAACTGCGTCAAGAAAACCAAGCACTCAGGCATGAATTAGATAAAACAAAAACAGAATTTACAACGTGGCGAGAGGCAGCTGAAGATAGACGTCCCATATTGACCCCTCCTAAGTTTGGTGTTTCTAATTTAGCTCCTCAGACCATTTCAGGACAGAGTACCAATCAACCAGTACAGGTCACTGTTGTAGCCCCTCAACCTATTCCTCTTGCCAATCCAGAAAGGTTCACCGGAGATTCCAATCGTTACAATTCTTTCATGAGTCAGTGTCAGTTGCACTTTATGTGCAAACCACAAATCTTTAATACTGATACTTCAAAGGTAGCTTTCATTATATCATATTTAGGTGGTGTAGCTTCAAATTGTGCCATGCCTCTTGTGGATTCAAATGATCCAGTGATACATAATCTGAGAAATTTTAAAACTGCAATGTCCAGTCTTTTTGCCAAGCATGTATTTTTACAGGCATCTGATAACGAGCTACTTAATCTCCGGCAAGGTTCAAAAGACTTGATAACATATGTCACTAGTTTTAACAGACTGCTAGCCGAAACCAGGTGGCCTGTAGAAAAGAGAATTTCATTATTCTACAAAGGCCTTAGTGACAATTTAAAAGATTCTTTGGCTCACATAGTAGATTTACCTAATGACTTTTCCGATTTCCAAAATTTGGTAGTTAAATTAGATCACAGATTAGGTGAAAGAAAAAATGAAAGACCAAAAACTGATATCAGGCAATTACATTTCAAATCAGAACGCAGAGAAGTTGAGGATAAAAATGCACAAGTAGAGCCCATGCAAATAGGTGGAATAAAGGTTCCTCTTACTCAAGAGGAAAAAGATCGTAGGCCAAAAGGAAACTTATGTTTGTATTGCGGCAAATCTGGGCATTTCGCTAAAGACTGTCCAGTTAAACCAGTTAAGAAAAAAGTTATGGTAATTGCATCTGAATCTTCTCAGTTCTCGGAAAACTAACTATCTCGGGGAACAAAGAGATCGACTCCTCGGGAGATTCAAGTTTGATGATCTCACAATATGCAACCAGTATGACTTATCACATACCAAGGCATTTCACAATAAGAATCATTTTTAATTTGTCTAATCAACAAAGATACAGTATTCTCATTCTTATTGACTCTGGGGCAACAGAGAATTTTTTTGATTTAAATTTGGCTCGGAAACTAAACTTAACTCAAGTCCCCAAGAAGGAACCTGAACCTGTGAGAGCTGTTGATGGTTCAGCGCTTTCTTCAGGATTAATTCGGTTTCATACTACGCCTCTGATTCTTGTGACTGACAATGGTCATACAGATTTAACTACTTTTGATCTTATTGATACTCCTACCTTTGGAGTCATTTTGGGAATTCCTTGGCTTGAACTTCACAACCCTAAGATTGACTGGATCAAGCGTACGGTAACATTAGATTCATCTTTTTGCAAAATTCATTGTTACCAGGAGACCAAAGATCCTGTAATGCCTTTATATTGTGCTACCTCTCATTGTGAACATGACTCAATACCCATGGAGTACTCAGATTTTGCTGATGTATTTGATCCCGTCAAAGCTACTAAATTACCCCCTCACAGAATTTACGACTGCCGAATCGACCTGATTCCAGGAGCTAAACTGCCCTGCAGTCGCATTTATGCTCTAACAGAACCAGAAAACCAATATTTACGTACGTACCTAGATGAATTATTGGAACTTGGTTTTAACCGACATTCTACTTCACCAGTGTCTTCTCCACTCTTTTTCGTGGCTAAGAAGACAGGTGATCTCAGGGCTTGCATAGACTTTCGCTCAGTCAATAAGGCAACTATTAAAAATCTATATCCATTGCCTTTGATTCCTATATTACTAGACCAGGTGAAAGGGTCAAGCATTTACACAAAACTGGATTTACGCGGAGCTTATCACCTGATCCGCGTAAAGGAAGGTGACGAGTGGAAGACCGCCTTCCGTACTAAATTTGGTCTTTTTGAGTATACAGTGATGCCATTTGGTCTTTGTAACGCTCCAGCAGCGTTCCAATACTTTATTAATGAGGTCTTGCATGACTTGTTGGATGTTTGCGTAATTGAATATATCAATGACATCTTGATATATTCAAAAAATCCTGAAGAACATACTGGATATGTTCGAGCTGTGCTTCAGAAGTTGAGAGACAATTCATTATTTGTTAAATTGGAGAAATGTGTTTTTAACACATCTAAAGTTGAGTTTCTAGGATATTGGTTGAGTCCTGAAGGAATCACAATGGACCCTAAAAAAGTTGACACCATTTTGAATTGGCCATCACCAACTTCTGTCAAAGAAATTCAACGAGTTTTAGGGTTTGCAAATTTTTACAGACGTTTCATTTCTCAATTTTCCAATATTGTTTCACCAATCACACAATTGTTACAAAAAGGTAAAAAGTTCATTTGGACCTCAGAAGCTGAAGCCGCCTTCCAAACCTTGAAAAAAGCTTTCACCACGGCACCAATTTTGGTGCATCTAGACTCTGACAGACCTTTCTTTGTGGAAGCGGATGCTTCTCAGACCGCCATAGGTGGAGTCTTGTTACAAAAAGATGTTACTACAGGTCATTTACATCCAATAGCTTTTTTCTCTCGAAAATTGCTGCCTGCAGAGCAACATTATACAATAGCTGAACGTGAGTTATTAGCTATTAAGGCCGTTCTCCAAGAATGGAGACATCATCTTTCAGGGGCTAAGCACACAGTAACCATCTACTCAGATCATAAGAATTTGCAGTTCTATTCAACAGTAAAAGAGTTTACACCTAGACAAATGCAGTGGCTGCAATTTTTCAGTGGATTTAATTTCATAATTACTTATCATCCAGGAGTTAAACAATTGCTTTCTGATACCTTTTCACGTTTAGTTTGTAAGAAAAATAACGATCAGTCAAGAGAATTACAGAGTATTATCCCAACAGAAAAGGTGTGTGCAAAAACTACCTCAGATGACTTTTTAGCCATATTAAAAAACAAGACACAAAAGATGGATCAACAACAATGGCTTTCACATAAACAAAACACTATTAGAGAAGGTTATTTTTTCTTTAAGAATAAATTGTTCATCCCAGATGAAGATTTGAGAACTCAAATAATGAAATGGAATCATGACATTGCAGCAGTTGCACACCCAGGCATTAATAAAACGTTAGAACTCTGTCAAAGGCACTTCTGGTGGAAGAATATGGGTCAAGATGTACGTCAGTACGTGCTTACTTGTCCTATCTGCACTCGACAAAAATCTTTACATACATCTCCAATGGGGTTATTACAACCTTTACCAATTCCACCATTTCCTTGGCACACTATAAGTGTGGATTTTGTTACAGATCTACCTAAGTCTCATGGGTTCACCACAATACTTGTAGTGATAGATTTCCTTTCAAAAATGGGACATTTCATTCCTCTGACTAAATTACCATCAGCTCCAGAATTAAGTAAAATTTTCCTGAATAATGTCATTAAACTTCACGGTTTTCCACAGAAAATTATTTCCGACAGGGGCCCTCAATTTGTTTCCAAGTTTTGGAAGCAACTAAATGATCAATTAGGGATAGAAATAGCTTTGTCATCTGCCTTTCACCCCCAAACGGACGGTCAAACAGAAAAAGTTAATCAATACTTGGAACAGAGTTTACGCTGTTTGACCTCTATAATGACCTCAAGTTGGGATGAAGCTCTACCTTTAGCCGAATTTGCCTACAATAATTCATTACATTCAGCTTTGGGTTGTTCACCTTTCTATTTTATTACTGGTCAACACCCACGATCGTTACCAATAATAATTCCAGATAAAGTTCAAAACATGCCAGCAGTTTCAGAAAGATTAACTAGCTTGCAAACTTTTCAGGAACAAGTTCGAAGATCTTTAGCCAAAAATAAAGAAAGAATGAAACAAGCAGCAGACCTTCATAGAATACCAGCACCTCAATATAAAGACGGAGATTTGGTCTGGTTATGAACTAAGAACACTCAGATAGAAGGCCCAAAAAAGTTGAAACCCCGATTCATTAGGACCTTTCCCTGTGGAAAAAATTATCAATCCAGTGTCTATTAAGTTAAAATTACCCCAAGATTATTCAATTCACCCAGTTTTTCACGTTTCCCTACTGAAACCCTATGATCCAGACACCAGACCAGATAATCCACCTCCTCCAATTGTGGTTGGGGACCATGTTGAATATGAAGTAGAAAGGATTGTAGATGCAAAACGTATTCGAGGTCGTCTGTTTTATTTGATAGCCTGGAAAGGGTATGATGCCTCAGAAAGATCTTGGGAACCTGAATCTAATGTACATGCTCCCCGATTGGTTTGTTTGTTTCATGCTCTGCATCCTCACAAACCAAGATCTGTGAGCCGACCTTTGGGGGGGAGAACTGTTAAGAATTCACCTATGACGACATGATCTTGTACAATTTATTGTATAACTTGGAGTAGTATCCATAAGAAACCTTGTTAAAGAATGATGTGATTTTGGTTTTGCCAAGGCTTTTTGTTTCTTCTGGAAATTCCAATGCTTGTTGATTTCTGAGCTAAAGTCTTCAGGCACGTTAAGCATAAACTTCAGTACACGTTCCTAACTGCAATCAATCTACACGTGTCTCGTGTAGCCAACGCCCTGCTCACAGACTATATAAGCACCCTCACTCCCTGCCCAAACGCTTCGCTTCATCGCAACAACGTCTCAGCGAGAGTTCCTAAACTTTCCTCCTGACTTCGCCTGTTCCCAGAGCCTTGTGAAGATCCCGTCAGGCTTCCGCCCTGCTACCCGTCTTCCAGCGTTCTCTCCCTTCCTTCATCGTTACTTCTCCTTACCTGGTCCGCGATCGCTGCTGAAGTCCTCGGCGTTTGTCCGGTTTCCAGTTTCCTTGCCAGTCTCTTCACCGGCACAGTTTCCAGCGTCGATTCCGAGCTCAGCTTCCTTCCAGCAACTTCCGGTGACCACCTGAAAGAGAAAGTAAGATCGTTACTGATATCTAAGCAACGAGGGTTCAAAAACAAACAAACATTGATAACTGTAACAAGTAGTTTTTGGTTCAACTTTGAAAAGGAGTATTAAGTAATGACTTTTGATCACATTTGTTGGGTGTTTTAGAGGAACTTTGAGAAAGACAATTCAGACAATTCGAACCCAATAAAGCATTGGCAAAGACAGATCAAAGTAAATGCAGTGACAGGAAACTGCAGCCTCTTTTGTTTCAGAAAAGACTTTTAGAGATAATCATTGGCAAAAGCAAAAGCTGTTGTACAGTTGATATTAGGATTTCATATGTCTGATATTTGAAACTGCACTCTAGAAAGCTACAGAGGGTGTTTTGACAATTCCTTAAGATAGATGCTTGCATGTTCTTTTCTTTGTTTTTTCTTTTCTTTTTATTTCAAAATACAGAACCCCACTTTAAAGATTTCGACTTACATTGGCAAGGTAAGATAAGTGTGTAGTGTCACGTTCCTAATCAAACACTAATCACTAACCTAAGTTAATTCACCTCTTTCCTGGAATACTTTGAACTGATGTTATTTTGGATTTATTTGAAAGGTTTGAAGCCTTAAAAAAAACTCCTGCCAATTGTAGAAGTGTCAGAAAGGGCCATTTCTTGAATGGTATGTGCTAAACAATCTTTGACATTTTATGTCATTTAAAAGGAATCAAAATACATATTGAATGTGATCATATGTTATATAGCGACAACTAACAGAGTCCAGATGAAGAGGCCCTGAACACTTCAAGAGAGAAAGCTTCGCTGTCATCTCTAGAAGAGATCCAGTGTGTGCATTGTTTTCTCTGTCCACTTCCCCTTTCCCTTAGGGATTAGTCATTTGATTAAGAGTTTTTAAAATCTTGCTAATTGGCTGGTCCACGAGAAAGTTGGGAATTTGCGTCGCCAAGAAGGAGGTAACAGGAACCTCGTGAGCATCGTCTTGACAGCTGGGGTATCTATTCTAAGGTAAGGAATCTATCACTAACGTGTGTCTTTCAGATGCACAAGTTACTACTTGTGTAACAATATATCTGTAAGAGACATTAGTTAGTGATAGATTCCTTACCGACCCATCCATCCTCCCCGTTCTGCAAACCGATATCTAGGGTTAAGGTCATGCCCTTTCAGGGCCCTAGTTTCAATGGCACCAGTGTTGGTTTTTGACATGGCTCTGCGTTTTTGGCGCGGAAAAGCTGTGTCTAAGAACTGACGTCAGCACGCGGAGGCAGCGTCTAAGTACTCCAACGACGTCATCACGGCGCTCACGACGCCGACGACGGACGCGGAGCCGCAGACGACGCCTACCGACGCGCAAGGGTACTGGTACACAAAAATGTCCGGATCCAGTCTGACGCCTGTGGATATTCGAAGGTAAGGAATCTATCACTAACTAATGTCTCTTACAGATATATCGTTACACAAGTAGTAACTTGTGCTTCAGTCCAACGGACATACCCCTCTTCAAGCCCGAAGGCTTTCATAACAGAGAACGAATACGGCCATTCCAGGCTGTCGAACGCCTTGGCGATGTCCACCGAAAGGACCACTGCCTGCCCCTTCGTTCCATATTCCCCATCCAGTAGGCTCATCAGCCTTCGTATGCTTCCAGCTGTGTTGCGAGTCGGGATAAAGCCGGCCTGGTCAGAGTGAACCAGCCACGTCATATAGGGAAGGAGCCGAGTAGCCAGCACCCGACTCAGTATTGGACGGAGGCTTCCCTGGTTTAAGGAGTGGGATGATGACAGCCTCTCTAGTGGAGGTTGGCAGAACACCCCGCTGCTTGGCCTCTTTATACACCTCCAGCAATCTGGGAGCCAGGATGTCAATATACGCTATGTAGAATTTGATGGGCAGCCCATCATTGCCCGGAGTTTTGTTGCGCGCCAACTGTTTAATAGCGCAACAGATTTCAGCAAGCGTTATGTCCTGGCCAAGGGACTCCGCTTCCTCCGCCTCAACGGTAGGCAGCACCAGCTCCTCCAGGAACGCCTGAACGCCCGTCTCCCCAGTTTGCAGTTGGCACGCATATAGGTCCGCCTGGTCGCCATCTTGGGGGTGGATATTGGTTAGTGTGCCACTTGTTTCAGCGCTCTAGCGCTGACTGGGATCTCAGGTGAGCCCTATTTAAAGCTCGCTTCCCTTCGCGCAGCGGAGACGCGCAGTGGTGACGCCTGACTCGCGCCTGAGTCAAGCCAGAGTCCTGCCCGTCTGCGCCCGTCAGCGTCCCGGATGCGTTCGGGGCGGCGGGTGGGGCTCTGATAACAGGTATGTGCACTCCTGGGTCACCAGTGCTGCATTACACTTCAGGGGAGCTACGCTCTTTCGATAGCTTCGCCACTGGTTGCTGTACCGTTTTTCCCGGTCGCCACTTGGGTAAGTCCACCTGCCCTGGCTGTGGCTGGCGCCCAAACCACGCTCCGTCATTGTTGTCCAACCGTAACAACGTTAGTACTGGATATCTCTGCATGCTATTAAACACCAGGTCGGCGTGTAGACACGCGCAAGACATATATGAGCTCCTGGATACGGTGAAGCCGCTATGTCTTATGCTTACTGAGACGTGGTGAGGTGAATTTTCCAACCCAGATGTAGCCTCGGCAATCCCGCCTGACTATAACATCTTCAGGAAGGATAGAGCTACGGGAAGGGGTGGTGGAGTGGCACTGGTGGTGAAGAAAGGCACGCCCTGTTCTATCCTGTTAGTAGAGGATATTCGTGGCTCTGAAACCCTTGCTTTCTCCATCTCTTTGTCTCCGCATCAATCAGTGAAGGGCTTATTGATATATAGACCGCCTGGTCCACCGGGATCGTTTTTCGAAGATCTCGATTCCGTGTTATTGGGGCTGGTCCTGAAAGCGGAACATTGTATCGTGGCCGGGGATTTCAACTTTCGGATGGATGATCCGTTGGACCCTGCCGCGATGAAACTTTCTGAGGCTATGACCCCGCTGGGACTGATCCCTCATTTACAGGGGCCCACGCACGACAAGGGACACACTCTTGACCAGGTATTCTCGTCATCTCCTCTCGAGGAGATTGAGATTAGCCCGGTACTATGGTCAGACCATCTGCTGGCGAAATTTTCGATCAAAGGCACAGTTAAACTGATGCCTGGTGTGCCACAGAACCAGGGTCGTGTCCATAGGGCATACCATCGAGTGACCCCAGCGATGTTAGCCCAGGCTGCTGTGGATTATCCCTGTCCCTTCTCTGGTGATCTGGAGAGGGATTTGGAGGCCCTGCAAGTTTGGCTTTCAGACAGGCTAAATGATCTCGCTCCTGAAATGACATCTCGCCTGCCGCCGAAACGGGTCTCTGCACCTTGGTTCACCGCAGCACTGTCGGCTATGCGGCAGCAGTGCAAGGTGGCCGAAAGAGCTTGGCGAGTACATTACGACACTGCTGCCAAGCTGACCTATAAATCGATGGTGAAGGCGTATCATCGAGACATTCGCCTGGAAAAAAAGGCCTATCTTGCAGGAAGAATAGAGGCGGCCTCCAACTCCTGTAAGGAGATTTTCTCCATTGTGAGAGAATTTATTTCTCCACGGCCTAACTCCTCGGATGAAAAGCCTTCTGATTCCTGGGCTTTGGATCTGGCTGATTTTTTTACGAACAAGATCCAACTTATTCAGGATTCTTTTCCACCGGCTGCGACGATGGGCCCGACTAACGCTGAGGCCATTGTGTTTCCGCTGGCTTCGCCAGGTCCGACGCTGGGCGTGTTCCCTCCGATTTCTGCCCCTGCCTCTCTAGCCATCATGGGCAATCTTAAATCTGGTTCGCCCCTGGACCCATGCCCGGCTAAAATTGTGGCGAAATTGGCAGAGGTGATTAACCCGCTGGTGAATCCGTTATTAAATCTTTCGTTGAGCCAGGGAGTGATCCCGTCGGCCTGGAAGCAGGCGATGGTGATTCCGCTGCTTAAGAAGCCAGGTCTGGACCCGAAGGCCCCTGTCAGCTATAGGCCTATTTCTTTGCTGCCGGCTCTCACGAAGATTCTGGAAAAGCACGTTCAGGTGGTGCTTTCCAATTTTCTTGAGACCAATGAGATCCTGCATGCCACCCAGTCGGGTTTTCGTCCCCATCTCAGCACAGAGACTGCGCTCCTTGAGGTTTCAGAAACTGTTAAAGGGGTTCTGGACTCGGGGGGCAAAGCCATGCTGGTGATGTTGGATTTGTCGGCGGCTTTTGACACCGTCCCCCATGACGGCCTCCTCATGAGACTCTATGAGATAGGTTTGCGGGGGACGGTGTTCGGCTGGTTTTCTTCCTTTCTAGCTGGCCGCCGGCAAACGGTCTGGGCCTCGCCAGATTCCGCCGCAATGCCGCCTTTGGGAGTCGGGGTCCCTCAGGGCTCGATTCTGAGCCCGACCCTATTTAATATCTTTATGGCTCCTTTGGCAGCGTTGGCGGAGTCGTTTGGGGCCCAGATCGTATCCTACGCAGACGACACCCAGCTCCTCTTCTCATGTCGGAGAAGAGGAGACTTTGACGGGGAGAGTATCCGGGATTGCCTTGAGGCTGTTTTTCATTGGTACCAACTGAACAGCCTCAAGTGCAATTCTGAAAAATCTGAGGTACTCTTCTTTGGGTGTGATACCGAGCCTAACTGGCAGGCCTGGTGGCCCATTGACATGTTCCCTCCGTCTTGTTCTTCCAAAATGGCTAAGAACTTGGGGGTCAAGATGGACAATGGGCTCACCTTGAAATCCCAGATTCTCGGGGTGTCGGGCACCTGTTTTGGCCTCCTCAGGATGCTGCGGAGGTTCCTTCCCCTGTTGTCTGAGGAGCACAGGAGGCTGACGGTACAGGCTCTTATTGGGTCCAGGTTAGATTATTCTAATATCCTCTACCTGGGCCTGCCAGAGTATTTGCTGCAGCGGCTCCAAGTGGTGCAGAACGCTGCCGCAAGAGCCATTTTCGGTCTGAATAGGCGGGCTGGTGCAACGGGGCTGTTGAAGACCTTGCACTGGCTTCCAGTCCGGAAACGGATTGTCTTTAAGGCTTTGACCCTGGCTTATAAGGCCCTCCACGCGGTGGGAGCAAAGTATCTTCAAAGGAGATTGACTTTCTATCATCCGACTCGCTCTTTGAGGTCGGAGTCCCTGCTCCTGGCGGTTGTCCCGCGAGTGAAGAAGGCCCGCGTGGGTGGCCGCTCTTTTGGTTTACTTGCACCGCAGTTGTGGAACTCCCTGCCGTTCTCCTTGCGGGGAGCAACTAGCTTACTTGCCTTCAGAAAGGACCTTAAAACGTGGCTGTTTGCTCAATAGATCTTACTATGTATGCTTTCTGGTCTTCTTGGCTCGTTCCCTCTTCTTTTAAACGTGTTATGTTATTATGATGCAGCTCTCCTTTACTAAAAGCGCCGGGTACTCTTTTTGAGTCGCCGTGCGCTATACAAAAGATTAAATAACATAACATAACATTAAAGGAACGAAATCGATCGTTTATTTGATGTTGCGTGTACTCTAAACGTCCCGACGATGAAGTCCGCGCCAATATGGGCATGCATCTAGGGACGGGGTCAGCCAACCAAGCCACCTTATCCCTTTCAGCGTGCGCACGGGCCAAATAAGTTCTATGGTCGAAGCACTTCAAGCGCTCCACAATCGCTGCCACCGCTTCCTTCCGGGTCTAGACCATATCGCGAGTCTCAGAGCCGCTAGAGTGGGCTCGCTCGGCCTCCCGAAGGGCCTGTTCCCCAGTCTCTATTTCCCGTAGCAACAGTTTTCGCACTCCCACCCATTTGGTAATACATATCCCGCGGACCACTACCTTAAAAGCATCCCACTCCATGGCAGTTGTCGTGGCCATGCCTGCATTCCCCGCAAAGTACCGCTCAACCCCATCTCCCAGCTCCGCACGAAAGGCAGGGTCCTCCAATAATTCCGGGCGCAATTTCCAGGTCGGAACAATAGGCCGCTCCGCAACCCAACAAAAACTCACCAATAACGGATTATGGTCTGAGATAGTGCGCGATAAATATTCGCTACCAACCGCCATAGGCACCAGGCCAGGACTACACAAGACCGCATCGAGCCGAACATGCAAGTCATGCAAGGCCGAGAAGTACGAATAGTCTCTAGCGTCTGGATGCTGTGCACGCCAAACATCTATAAATCCACCTCCGTTCTCAGCCAGTCCTCCAGGTATCGCACCATGTCCGAGCCCTCTGTTTTCTCTGGAAGGTCCACCACCCGCCTATTCCTTTCTTCTGCATACTCCGCACGTTTATCCAACGCTGCGATCCGGTCCAGAGAGCTTGTCATCATTGCAGCCAGTGAGGACTGCGCAGGTGCCATATCCTGGATCACGTCCTCTACCTGCTTCACCCGATCCGATAGCTTCGAGTGGTCCACCCGCAGGAGGCCCAGCCCCGTCGCCACCTGCACAATGTCCTGCTGCAGGGCAGCTCGTGAATCCTCGATGGCGGACAGGATCCTATCCAACTGTTGTTGCAACCCAGGCTCCTGCGCCAAGCCCTGCGTATCCTGTCTATCCTGAGCCGGGGACTCAGCGTCAGAGGGTTGGGGGTCCTCCTCTTTCTTTCCTCGGGGCTTGCCCATAGTGTCGGGAGGCCAAACCTACACAAAGGGCCCGCAGAAATTAATCGTACAGCACGGAGTGGGAGGGCTTAAGGTCGAGATCTGAAACCAGCGGATCCACCAGGGCTCCCAACGGATGTCTAACCCGTCCCTCACCGGGAATGCGCTGTTCAACTCTGCCATTCAGTGCCTTCCGCTCACTGCGCCATCTGTGCAGGCCCAAGCCGGCCACCCATGCTCAGTGCCGCCCATGCCAACGTGCTCCCAAGTCCTATGGCCACTCCGCGGTTCCAAGCTCAAGAGCATCCGGGTCCACGCCAGTTCCAAGGCAGCTCAGCCGTCGCAGTATCCACACCGCAGTACAGGCCAAGCACTCCCTCCTCGCTCCCTACAAGGCTACTCGTGTGCTAGGTTTGGTTTAATCATAAGTCCACATTGTGAGGCAGGGGATGGCATCCCTAGGCCGCAAACCTCTTCTCCATGCACCTTGCGGGCCCCACTCCACAAGACCGGTCCCCAGTGGCGCCAGGCCAGGCCGCCCAGCCCTCTCCGCTATGGCCAATGTTAGTCCCGGGTGTAAGTAACTGCCCTCGCTTCAGGGAGCCATCAGCCGCACCCCAGGGTAATGTAGCCCTCACCGCCGAACACCGCTCCAGATACCACCAATTGGTGCCCTTCGGTAGTGCTCCGACAGCAGTACAGGCCCCATTGTGCTCCAAACCTCGCCTCCCGTCTCCAATGCCTCCAGCCCGCTAGCACAGTTCAAGGGCGGGCAGTACAAGTCTCCAGCCCCCCGGGCACTCCGGTCCCGCGCAGCAGGCTACCAGGCGCGTCAATTCCAAGCGCCATCCAGTGCAGGCCGTCACCTTACCCCAGCGCTGTCAAGCAGGAGCCACCACCGTCAGCGCCCCAGGGCAGATCCGCTCCTCCGTGCAGGGCCCGACTACCGGCCTCGACGTCTTCCGAAGTAGCTCGCCCAATGCGTGTGGTTCAGCGGCCGTCTCGGGCTCCGGCGCCGCACTGGCTCCGAGGGCGGGGCGCCCCAAGGGACAGCTCGAAACAGCCGTCCGCGGCACCTGCAGCTCCCCATAGGCGACCCTCAGCTCAGCTGAGCCGCCATTTTGAAAGCGCCAATCGCGCTCGGCACCACCCAGGATATCCCTCTGTAACAACAGATTTCGCCGCCCGGTGCACCCACGAAGTGCAGGGCCAGCTCCCTACTGTGAGGTCTCTTCTCGGTGGCGCTTGGGGGGACCTAGGGGTCAGTTTTCAGGATAATAACGGGGATCACAGGTGGAGCTCAGCGCTCACACCACTGCCCGCATCGGCGCCCAAGCCACGCCCCCGTACCTTGTCTAATAATGACAGTTAAGTCTCGACCCAGGCAAGACTCTCACGTATTGAGGGTAAGATTCCCACTTGTTTGGCTATACAGATACTGCGAATATACACCTTGAAGGTGTCCCACAATGTTGCGTATTTGGTCACCGAGCCGGTGTTCAAAGTGAAATATTCAGTAACTGCCTCTTGCAGTTCAGACCAGAACACTGTATCCAGCAGGACCGTGGCCGGGAAGGACCATCTGCACTCCCATTCAACAGGGTGAGGAATTGTTATATGTAAGAGTACCAGCACGTGGTCCAATAATGTGCGTGGCAAAATATCAATGCCCTTAGTCCACTGGCAGCCTGGCACGTCCGTGAGCCAGTAGTCTATGCGAGTTTGAGTGAAATGTGGTGCAGAGTGGAAAGTGTACCCCAGGACATTCAGGTATTGCGTGCGGTAGAGATCACGCAGATCCAAGGAGTGTTTTAGATCCTGCATTGCTCAATAGGGGTGGGGCTTGGCAATGGAGATAGGATTTGAGGAGTCACGTCTGGGGTCCAACCATAGGTTCAGGTCCCCCCAAGGAAGATTGCATCGTAGTCATACCGATTAAGCATAGTGTGAAGGTCCTTGTGTTGGGTGTGTAAATATTGAGGAAAACAACCATCCTGCCCAGCAATGTCCCCACCACCACCAAGTACCTCCCCTGTGTGTCAGCTACAGTGTCCTTGTGCGTGAACGGGAGAGTATGATGGATAAGGATGCATACCCTCCGAGAATAGGTACTGTGACTTGCAAAGCATCTATGGGGTCCCCAGGAAGACTCGAATGGGGGGGGGGGCCTTCCTCCGGAGATATGCTAGCAGCAATTTACATTTTCTAGGATAGTTCAGCCCTCTTAAATTCCAGATGAGAAATTTTACTTCACCAGCGGGGTCCAAGATCATGACCGCAAAGAAGGGGGGTATGTATGTATGCCATCAGCGCGCTTTGGTCTCCGTTCGAGTTGTGGAGGGGGGGAGCCACATAGGGACACACATCAAGGGAGAATAAAAAACCAACAATACAATAAGACAAGAAATGATACCCTTATTAGAACCAACAAAACCAACAAAGCAAAGCCTCCCCCCACACCTGGACGTAAAGTTCCTGTGAACACCCTCCCTCCCCGATAAACTCTAGAAAGAAAGGAAAAAGAAAACCCTGGAGGAAAACTAATCAGATTCGTCCGTAGGAGTCAGGCGACGCCTCAGATGTCCGATGCCCAGAGATTACACTACATAGTATGCAACTTTGAGATATAGAAACAGGCATTACATAAGAAACTTTCACATTTCCCCTCTTGGTTTCAGCATCATATTTGAACAGCAGGTTCAGTGAGAGAGATTCCGGAATCCAGGGCCCTCACTCTGCGGTGAAGAGCTCAAAGCTGGCGGTCAACTGTCTGTCAAGGGGGAGTGTCTGGAGGATCTGGCTGGACTTCTACGACTTGCACTGTGGTGCTGTTTGCAGAAGGCCAGTGTGTCCACAGCATTCTCGAAGAAGTGGTATTTATCACCCACCATCACCCGCAGTCTGGCTGGATAGAGCATGGCGTATTTCAGGCCCTTGTACGGAGCTGACGTTTTCCTTCTAAGAATTTACGGCGGGCCTCCTGAACTGCAACAGTGTGATCGGGATAGAAAGAGAGCACAGCACCCTGGTATTGGACTGGTGCATTTTCTCGGGCCAGGCGAAGAACTGTGTCACGGTCTCTATAATTGAGCTGGCAGGCTATGATAGGCCATGGGAGGGTCTCTGGGGGGCCGAAGCCGAGGGAGTGATGCGCCCTTTCAACTACAAAGTTCTTGGAGAGATTTTAAACGCCAAACAGTTCAGTCAACATGGATTCCACATATGTTTCAGGTCGTCCGATGTTCGTGAATTCTGCCAGGCCCATTATAGGAATAGTATTTCTACGTAATCTAGCCTCCAGGTCTTAATTTTTAACTGCCACATGCTTGAGCAGCTGCTCAACGCACTCTAGCCTTCGTGTTGTATCTTTCATTTGGCCTTCCTGGGGGGAGATGCGTTTTTCTGCTTCATCAAGCCTGGTGCAGTGTCCTTCTAGACGTTCCCCCGTCCTGTCCAGTCTAGTAGTTAGGGAGTTGAACCTAGAGTCTATTGTATGGAAACATGCTCGGAGTTCCGCTATTAAGGCGGTCGCGTTGAAGGTAGTGGTTGAAGGTAGTGGTGCTGCTGAATTGTTTTAACTTTACCAAAGCGCTAGTTGTTGACGCTTTAATACTGCTTTGAATGTTATCTCTTATGCCATTTTAATACACATATTTTGGATACACTTTGTACTTTACTGTTGCTTTTAAGAAACCGGAACTACTCACGGCATTGTTGTTCTCTGCCTAGCCCCACCTCCGGCCTCATTCCCTGGTCCACCGCGGTCTCCAAATCCCGATTGAGTGGAGGGAAAACAGGCAGTTCCGGTTGGTTGGCGGTCTAGTGATCACGCTGGTCTTTACATAAATGTCACCACAAAGCGGAGCGAGCAGCGGACGCTTTGAAGGTAGTAGTACTGCTGAATTGTTTTAACGCTACCACAGCGCTAGTTGTTGACGCTTTAATACCGCTTTGAACGTTATCTCTTATGCCATTTTAATACACATATTGTGGATATACTTTATTCTTTACTGCTGCTTTTAAAATAAGGGAACTACTCCTGCATTGTTGTTCTCTGCCTAGCCCCACCTCCGGCCTCTTTCCCTGGTCCACCGCGGGCTCCAAATCCCGAGTTTCGTTTCAAGTTTCAGTCAGGATTAATCTAAAGTCTTGGGACTCAGCTCCTACCTATGTACCAAATCTAGGAGCTGGATTACCTGCTAGGTCCCTCCTATGGGTGGGACCAGGGAAGGGGGTGGTTACACCCCTTTCCCTTTGTCCAGTTTCGCGCCAGAGCTGGGGCTGGAGTGCCCCAGCACCGGTTTGAACTGGACTATGCATGGGACACCTTGTGTGCCCCAGGCAGTGTCTCGTTTCTTTCAGCCCTCCCTGCCCCAATACACTAGAGCCTGTCTGGGGTGGTGCTAGCACCTCCCAAGACAGGAAACCTATTGTCCAAGCCTCCCTCGCTGGAAGGACTCCCAGCAGCAGGAGGTCAGACTTGTGTCTGTGGCAGCAGTATCCATTTTGTGATGCTGAGGTTCTGGTTAACTTTAACCGGGATTAGTAGGAACAACATGTCTTCTCCCTCTAGAAGGGTGGAACGCTACCCCCGTCGCCAGAACTGGCGAGGGGGTAGTATTCCAAAGTGTATGACACCTTACACGGCATGTTTCGATAAAGCCAAACCAGAGTTAGCATTTAACCGCGAGGTTCATAATGCACTTAAGAGTATATGGTATGGCTATATCCTAGAACAGCTATAAGGACATGGTTCCGAAAGCTGCAGACAGGCTCAGCTCATGCTAGAGCCTAATCTCACATAAAACCGAGCACTCTGCCTCCAGGATTGTTAAGGCCTGCCATAGGAGTGACTTATAGGTGTATATGTGTCTAGATATAAGGTTAGATATAGGAATACTATATCTAAGCAAGGGGTGATTACGCAACCTTGCCCCAGCTGAGTGATCAGCCAGTTGTGTCAGTTTGGATGGCCAGCCAGGGGTGGCAAAAGATATGCTGCAGCCCCTGGTAGGCCTTGGATGGACTTATGCCCTGGGTACCTATAGTACACTGTACAGGGGCTCATAATGTGACCCAATGTCCAATTGGAGATGTACCTAAAGTACATGGAGTCCATTTTACAGAGAGAGCAGATAGCCTGGGGCCCTGATTAGCAGGATCACAGGTCAACTAAGTCGAAAACCAGCTAAACACTAGGCCAAAAATCTGGGGTAACCATAGTCAGGTATCCACGATCCTACAGGGATGGCCTTGGTGTATCATCTATTGTTGTCTCTTGTTTAAATGTATGAGCAGCTGTGCCCATTCTATGGAGATGGGATGTTTGTGTGTACCCTTCACTTCTTCCTCCCGCAGAATATCCTCTTCTGCGGCAACCCACTTGCCTACCGCCCCTATCCAAGCTGCTTCCGGGGGGCCCGTGGGGACTCGCCAGTGCATAGCTATAGCTCGTTTCGCTAGGACCAAGGCGAGGGATGCAAATCGCCATTGCAATTTTTCGGATTTTTTCCTTTTGTAGGTTCCCACGGTACAGACGGCCCATGTATCTATGTGTGGCAGGTTAACCAGTGTGAGGAGTGATTGGTGTATCTTGGTCCAGTACGGTTGCAGGGATGGGCAGTCCCAAAACATATGCCTGAAGTTCGCCTCCATCGTTTGACATCGGGGGCAGCTAAATTGTGTGTCCGGATAGTACCGGTGTAGTCTGTCCGGTGTGAGGTAGGCCCAATGGAGTATGTTAAACTGTATGTTTTTAAGCCGCGCGTTCCTGGACACTTTCTTCGTATATTCTAGAGAGTTTGAATGTTACCTCTTATGCCATTTTAATACACATATTTTGGATATACTTTGTTCTTTACTGCTGCTTTTAAAAAACAGGAACTACTCACGGCATTGTTGTTCTCTGCCTAGCCCCACCTCCGGCCTCATTCCCTGGTCCACCGCGGGCTCTAAATCCCGATTGAGTGGAGGGAAAACAGGCAGTTCCGTTTGGTTGGTGGTCTAGTGATCACGCCGGTCTTTACATAAATGTCCCCACAAAGCGGAGCGCGCAGCGGACGCGTTGAAGGTAGTGGTGCTGCTGAATTGTTTTAACGCTACCACAGCGTTAGTTGTTGACGCTTTAATACCGCTTTGAATGTTATCTCTTATGCCATTTTAATACAAATTTTTGGGATATACTTTGTTCTTTACTGCTGCGTTTAAAAAATGGGAACTACTCACAGCATTGTTGTTCTCTGCCTAGCCCCACCTCTGGCCTCATTCCCTGGTCCACCGCGGGCTCCAAACCCCGATTGAGTGGAGGAAAAACAGGCAGTTCTGGTTGGTTGGCGGTCTAGTGATCACGCCGGTCTTTACATAAATGTCACCACAAAGCGGAGCGCGCAGCGGACGCGTTGAAGGTAGTGGTGCTGCTGAATTGTTTTAACGCTACCACAGTGCTAGTTGTTGACACTTTAATACCGCTTTGAATGTCATCTCTTATGCCATTTTAATACACATATTTTGGAATTTTGGATATACTTTGTTCTTTACTGCTGCTTTTAAAAAAACGGGAACTACTCACGGCATTGTTGTTCTCTGCCTAGCCCCACCTCCGGCCTCATTCCCTGGTCCACCGCAGGCTCCAAATCCCGAATGAGAGGAGGGAAACAGGCAGTTCCGTTTAGTTGGCGGTCTAGTGATCACGCCAGTCTTTACATAAATGTCACCACAAAGCAGAGCGCGCAGCGGACCTGCGCAGCGGAAGCGCCAAAGGCAAGCCTGTCTGTGCCCATCTGCTCCCGGCCGGGGCCAGGGGCCAGTCATTATGCCAATTTACCACCTATACAGCATTTGAGCTGCAAAACTTACAGAGCAACTGTCCCAGTAGTCCAAGTGTCAGGGCGTCTGTTAGGAAATTAGACATCCTGTCCTTTAGAGACTCCTTCCCTGAACTCCCTACCCGGCCTACCGGGCAGGGTCCTCTTCCCACCAATAAGGAACACCCGGAACCTACTAGCCCTGACCCCCTGGCAGCGGGACCCCTTGTCATCCCCTATCTAAACACCCGTTCTATGGTGAGGCACCAACTTGAACATTTTCAACTGCTCGATTCTGACCGACCTGACATCCTTCTCCTGTCAGAAACCTGGCTCACTGCTGAAGGCACCCCGACATCCTAACAGCAGTACCTACAGGCTATTACATACTCCAGGCCAATAGGCTATCGGGCAAGTCGGGGGCGGGGTGGCAGCCATTATTCAACGAAGCATAAATTCACTTCTCTTGAGATTAGCGGTATACTTCGGGTCGACAGCCTCATCTTAAAATTTGAATCCCCCAAGTCTCCCTTTATCTGTGCCCTCTTCTACCGACCTCCTGACCACATGCCCTTATTCCCCCAACTACTAGGCGAGTTAATCTCCCAGTTAGTTATTAATCATGCCAGGATAATTATCCTCGGAGATTTCAATTACTGGCCCCTGACGCACATGTGAGTGTCAGCTCCGTCGAGTTCACGGATCTTTTATCAGGCATGAACTGTATCCAACATGTGCACAAGGCTACCCACGATAAAGTGCACATTTTGGTCCAAGTCTGGACCTCCAACCTAGATATAACTCCCTCATTAGTCTCCCCATGCACATGGTCTGACCACCATTTTATCACATTCAATATGGCCTGCGTCCCTCCTATTAAACCTCCCCTGGCGGGTAACTTCCTTGCCAGAAATTGGAAGCGGGCCAATATTGGCGACTTCTGCACGCTTTTAACAGCCACCTCTCCCACCAAACAAGGCTCCCTCTGTCATCAGGCATCAAACCTCGATCAATGGCTTGAATCAGCCAGTAATACTATTGTCCCCTTCAAGAGAACCAACCTTAAACGCCCCCGTGATGCCCAACGCTGGTTCTCCGACGACCTGAAAAGGAAGAAACTGGCACTTAGTCAAGCAGAGCGCCGATGGAGCCGAGCTTATGCACCTGGGGAAAGAACCGTCTATGTAGCCCTGCAAAATAATTATAAAGACTCTATCCTCCAGACTAAGACAATCTATTTCTCTTCGAAAATTACGAACTCAGCTACGAAAACAAAGGACATTTTCGCAATAGTCCATGAGCTTGCGCAACCCGACAGAGTGTTTGCCAAATCTGCCCCCTCACAAATATTGCGCGATTTCCTGAATTCGTTCTTTATTGACAAAATCGCCTCCATTAAAAACAACATTCCCACCCCCATATCCCTTACTACCCCTCCTATCACATGTAAAAATCCCTTCACACTTGACCAAATTCCCCTGATCTCCAGAGAGGAGTATCTGGCTCTCCTTAAAAAGGTGGGATCTGGCTCCCCAATGATTGTTGCCCCCCTCACATTTTGCAAGAGGCCTTCCTTACCTGCCCGACCAGCCTCTTTCACTCCTTAACAACTCCCTCAAGCAAGGTATCTTTAAACACCCTGTGATTGTCCCGATTCTGAAGAAACCAAACGCTGATCCGTCGGTTTTGAGTAACTTCCGCCCAATCTTCCTGCTCCCCTACCTCAGTAAGATACTAGAGGCCCACGTTATGAACTGCCTCAGCTCATTAATTGAGCATTCTCAGTTTCTCGACCCTCGGCAGGCGTGATTTAGACCGGCTCACTCCACGAAGTCTGTCATCCTGGCAGTCATGGACGAGCTTAGGAGAGGAGCCGATAAAAACACCACCCAGGCCCTGGTGCTCTTAGATCTGTCAGCTGCTTTTGACACGGTCGATCATGATCTCCTGATCGACCGTGTCAGCAACGCTGGCATCCAGTGCCTGGCCCTCAGATGGATTTCCTCCATTTTACATAAGCGATTCCAGACAGTTCGCCTGGCTAACTTTTCGGCCCAAAAAAACAGGTTGACCTGTGGGGTCCCCCAGGGTTCCTCTCTATCGCCCCTTTTGTTTAATTTATACATGCCGCCCCTGATTGTGTCCTTACGCAACAGCCCAGCCATAACCTTCAATTATGCCGACGACCTCCAGTTGGTGTTCGACATGGACTTCTCAACACATCAGTCACCAATTTCCAGTCTACCATGACCTCCATTAGCGAATGGATGTACACCAACCAATTAAAACTTAATCCTGATAAAACGGAGCTGATCCTGACTGGAGGTGCCGCCAACCCCTGGGAATCCAGCTTCTGGCCCCCACTTCTGGGCAGCTCCCCTCGCCCAGTGGATACTGTAAAAAGCCTTGGGGTCATAATCTGCAACGACCTGTCCTTGAAACCCCAAATTAATGCAGTGGTATAGTCCTGTTTTTTTTAATCTTCGCAGAATCCGGAAGATCTGCAGATTTCTGACCACCGAGGCCCTTACCCTTGTCATTCTGGCCATGGTCCCCTCTCGCATTGATTATGCGAACTCACTTTATGTTGGCATTCCAGCATACCAACTCCGCCGTTTACAGCTGGTACAAAACCAAGCAGCCAGGCTCATTTTCCATCAACCTAAGCATCAACATGTCAGCCCTCTGATGAAGAGCCTTCACTGGCTCCCGGTGGCCACACGCTGTGTATTCAAATTGGGTTGTACCATCTTTAAAACCATCGCTGGCCAGGGCACAGCTTTCATCTCTTCTAGGATCCATCGCTATGTCCCTGTACGTGAACTCCGCTCCTCCCACCTCAATCTGCCTACGATCCCCACCTTTAAAAGTGAAAAACATGGTGGCCTTAGATTTTCCTTCCTGGCCCCCCATTTCTGGAACTCCCTTCCGACTGAACTGAGATCTGTAACCTGCTACACCCAATTCAGAACACTTCTCAAAACCCTCCTGTTCTTACAAGCATACGAGTAAAGCTCCTGTCATCCTGCTGCTGCCGTCATCCCGCCCTCAGCGCCATGAAACGTCTTGGTGTAAGTGCGCTGTACAAATAATTTTAACATAAAATAACATAACAAGGATGCGGCATCGTCCAAGGGCTGCGACTGCTCGTCACACTCCGGACCGTCTCCCCCATCCAGGCTGTGGTCGGGTCGATCAGTTGGGCCTGGCTTGTTGAAAGTCAGTTTATGTTGTTTAGGGTCCCCACGACCCATTGTTTCGCGCTGTGTATGGGTGGGCTGTGTTGGGCATTAGACGGAGTGTAGACTATGCTCCCCGCGATACGTGGAAGAGATGGAGGCACCGACGATCCTCACGTTCCTTGTACCAGTGGTCACCACCCACTGAGGCCCCCGTCAGCAATGACTGCTCTTGTGTACCCTCAGGCAGACCGACGCTGGTGCCCTGATACAGTGAAGGTGCCCAGGCGCACGCAACAGCAACCCCGGCAGAGGCACATAGATGCGATTCTCAGGAGAGCCCACACGGACCCCGGTACCAGGTCCAGGCACCACACAAATGTGTTCTTGTCGTGCCCAAGAACGCTGTATCCCACAGAACCCCACCAACTGCTGCCCTGGGTTCCAGGCAAGTGCGTCTTGGCAGCAACGGTTGCTCCCTAGGGTTAAGTCAACCCAGCCCCCAGTCGGGCTCTCCAGGCTATGTCTCAGGCCCAACTGCGGTTCCCCACAGAGCAGCGCCTTCGTTCAGGGCCGCCTTCCGGAAAGACAGAGTGAAGGGGGTTGTAATGGCGGCGTCAGCAATTCAGTCCTGCATGTAGTGTGCCCGGTTCTCCGAGGCATATGAAGTGGAGGGCATCCCTCAGGTAATGCATAATGGAGGGGGTGGGAGGTTCGGCCGCGGCGTTGCCGTTGGCACCCCCCAGTGCAGGGTCTCCTCATGGCGTGGCGGGGACAATAGCGATGGCTTAGCTTACAGGGTCCTGCCCATGCTTGGTCTGGTCTCATCACTATGCGCAGCGGATTGCGCCCCACAGGCCTGGTATTGTGGAGCCCACGTCCTCCCACGAGCCAAGGTGCTGTTGCGGTTACATGTAAGCGAGGGCCTGCCCCTTTCGGGCCTTCAAATCTGCTTTGACTCGGCCTGTGGTCCCATACTCAAATCTGGCCGGGGGCCCACAGAAGCACCTTCATTTCTTGGCACAGGCCAGGAGTGGGGAAGGAAGGCGGCAGCGACCCTCAGCAAAAAACAAACGCAGTCCCAGTTGGCAGTTACGCTTGTTGGGCCCCGCTCCCCGCACTCACCCAGCCTCCTATGACTGTAATCTCATCCCTGGCCAGTTGATGCTTACAGCTGGACCGTGCCTCTCCTCCACTTCCAAGCAGGACGGTGCGGGCATGTGGGGGGGCCCACGGAGCTCCAACGCTCCAGCCTCAGGCTCGCCTATGGACCCTGTCACCACTGGGCCTCCGAGGCAGGTCGGGTCGCCTCATTAATTAGGGGGCTGGGAAGACACCCACGCTCTGTCTTTTCGGTCTTGGAGCAGTCATCAGGGGATAACTGAGGGGTTCCGCTGCAGCCCCAATGTTGCATGTTATCGGTTATGTCATCTCTACTGCAATTAGGGCATCGGCGCCCAAGCTTCAATGGTGTGTGGCAATCTTGGTCGACAGCTTGGCCACCCCCTTGTGACAAGCTTTGTATAGTAATAGTTTGACATACAGATGCTAGATGATAAGATTGACATTACACCTTAGAACATTTTCAACTAAGATATATAATTTTAGATCATTAGTGCTTGGATACACCTGTTCTTATTAACAGCAAATGCAGGTGTCAGCATATTACTCAGCCAACAATTGTTTTGTAACTCCTTCAGCTTTTTCAAATCTAAATAGGAAAAAGAAGAGAAAGAGAAAAAATAGAACTAAACAATAACTTAGAAAAGCTCAACATCATTTTAAACATAATGCTTCACAAGTCGTAGGATATATGTATGGTACAAAATGTAAACGTAGAACATTTCCACTCATCTAGTACCATTAACCATGTGTAATCACAATAAAAGAACTTAGATATTATTAATTGGGACAGTAGTTGCTTACCTTTTCAAGTGCTAGTGAGGTTTCATAAAAATCTGAACATAATAAACCTCTTTAATCGAGCAAATACCTCCAGATGTCCAGGTCTAAATGTGAATATTCCCAGCGAATAATTAAATCACACTCATAATATCTTTTGTTCTGTTCCTTTCAAATTGGGAAGTCATAAATAACAAGAGAAGCATATACACAACAATATTTAAAAATGCCTTATATTTGCCACTATTCTTACCAACCGTAACCCAATACTCTATGCATCTCAAAAAAGGTTAGACTCAGTGCAGTCAGAAAGCAATTGCAAATAAATTAGGGGCATATTATCAAGAAACAGGGTTAAAATTATTGCCGCTGTAGCGGCAGGAAACTACTGCTAAAGCGGCGATAATTTTAACGGCGGTCTTAATAATATGCCCCATCGTCCTTTCGGACATCATGGAAGCCCATGATATGGATCCTAAGGTGAACAAATAGCTTCTTAATAGAGTCATTCAGACAAAGAAATGAAAAACATCCCATTACCTGCTTAATGTACTTAAGGCAGTCTTCTGACCCTGCGCTCAGGGCCAGTCGCTCCACGCACCACACGCCTTCCCCCGTGACTGCGCTCGAGTTCCTCCCACTGCTGCCCTGAGCCCGCCCTGCTGTTGAGCTTGTGCCTGCTCTGCCCTTGCAAGTCCGTTGTGCCCTGTGACTGCTTGTGCTTGGTTGTCTAGTCCGCCCTGTGACTAGTGCCTGCTCTGCCCTTTGTTTAGTCCGTTGTGCCCTGTGACTGATTTTTGTTGTTAGCCCGCCCTGTGACTGTTTGTGACCGTTGTGCCCCGCTTCTGCTGTTGTTGTTTAGTCCTTTGTGCCTGTCTCTTTGTGTTGCCCCGTGCCTTGTACCTGGTCACCTTGTCCTCGCCGCCCAGCGCGACCGCTCCCGCCTGTGCACCCTCCCCGCTCCCCCACCGCTGCCCCCGCCGCTGCCCCCCTGCGGCCCGCCCCCTTTACCTTCCTCTGCCCAGCTCCCTTTCGATTCGCCGCCCCGCTCCCGCCTCCCAGCTGCCCCGCCCTCCCACTTCGCCATTTATGGCTGGGACCGCGCGTACGTGCAGCGAACACGCGCAGCGGGCGCGCCAAAGTCAAGCCCGTCTATGCCCGGCCGAGCCCACGCCCAGCGCCAGGACCCCTGGCCCCTGTTGATGCCAGCCCACGCGACGGACTTACGACGCCGCCACCCTCCACGCACTCAAACCCGACCGGAACCCCGCCTGCTATCGAGCCACCCCAAAACGCACCCACGGACCCTTCACCTGCCAAGCCTGCAAGTTCATCTGCCTCTGGACCTGCACCGCACCCAAAAGGCCAGGCACCAGCAACAACCACCTCAAGTGCATCCTGCTCAACACCCGCTCCGTCCACAGACACGCCGTCGAACTCTGGGACCTCCTCAACACAACTTCACCAGACGTCGCCTTCCTCACGGAAACCTGGATGAACGCCTCCTCAGCGCCCGACATCGCCATAGCCATCTTGGACGGATACAAGATCACCCGGAGGGACCGCGTCAACCAGACCGGAGGAGGCATCGCCATCGTCCACAGGAACACCATCCGTATCACGACCAACTCCGACGACACCTTCACCGCCGCCGAACACCTCCACTTCCAGATTCACACCGACCCCAAGACCACCCTCAGAGGCACCCTCATCTACAGACCCCCAGGACCACGCACACAATTCAGCGAAGACATCGCAGACTTCATCAGCCCGCACGCCCTCCCCTCCACTGACTACATCCTCCTAGGGGACCTCAACTTCCACCTGGAGAACACCAAGGACTGCAACACCACCGCCCTGCTGGACAACCTCGCCAACCTCGGACTCAAGCAACTGGTGGACACCCCCACCCACTACGCCGGCCACACGCTTGACCCCGTCTTCTCCTCCAGCAAGCACATCTCCTTCAACCACTCCACCGGACTTAATTGGACGGGTCACAGCTGCGTCCACTTCAGCTTCAGAAGAACCACGGCCCACCACCACCCGCAACAGGTTACTCGCAGAAGCTGGAGCAAGATCACCGCCGACCAGCTCACCACCTCCCTCAGCCGGAACCCCCCAACCAGCGCAACGGACCCCAACGAAGCAGCCCGCACCTTCACACAGTGGCTCACCAACTGCGCCGACGACCTCGCACCACTGAAGAGCCCCCCCAGCAGACCCGCAGCAAGAAAGCCTCCTGGTTCACCGACGAACTCAAAACATCCAAGAAAAACTGCCGCACCCTCGAGAAAGCCTGGCGCCACGACCAGACCACAGAAAACATGACTGCCCTCGAGAACGCCACCCGCGAACACCACCAGCTGATCCGCACCACCAAAAGACAACATTCAAAGAACGACTGGACAACAACACCCACAACAGCAAGGAACTCTTCAGCATCGTCAAGGAGTTCTCCAACCCCAACGCCGGAAACAACAACATCACACCCTCGCAAGACCTCTGCGACTCACTCGCCACCTTCTTCCACCGCAAGATCGCCGACATACACAACAG
This sequence comes from Lissotriton helveticus, assembly GCF_964261635.1. NCBI lineage: Eukaryota > Metazoa > Chordata > Amphibia > Caudata > Salamandridae > Lissotriton > Lissotriton helveticus. The sequence goes on from NC_136060.1 coordinate 382,066,087, forward strand.
CTTCGACGCACAGACCACGCACCCAACCACCGAACCAACGCCCCCCACCACCACCCTCTGCAACTGGACCCCGGTCAGCACCGAAGACACCACCCGCACGATGAACACCATCCACTCCGGATCACCAACCGACCCCTGCCCCCACCATGTCTTCAACAAAGCCGACCCCATCATCGCACCCCAACTCCGGGACATCATCAATATCTCCTTCAACAACGCCACCTTCCCGGAGAGCTGGAAGCACGCCGAGCTCGGCGCCCTCCTGAAGAAACCAACAGCGGACCCCACCGACCTCAAGAACTTCCGCCCCATCTCGCTCCTCCCTTTTCCTGCCAAAGTCATCGAGAAGATCGTCAACAGACAGCTCGCCGCCTTCCTCGAGACAAACGGATCCCTCGACCCTTAGCAGTCCGGCTTCCAAGCCAACCACAGCACCGAGACAGCCCTCATCGCAGCCACCGACGACATCAGATCCCTGCTCGACAACGGGGAAACAGCGGCCCTCATCCTCCTGGACCTATCTGCGGCATTCGACACTGTCTGCCACCGCACCCTAGTACAGCGCCTCAGCAACATCGGAATCCAAGGGAAGGCTCTGGAGTGGATCATCTCGTTCCTCGCCGGAAGAACCCAGAGAGTCTGCCTCCCCCCGTTCAGATCCGAGGCCTCCGAAGTCATCTGCGGCGTACCACAAGGATCCTCACTCAGCCCCACCCTCTTCAACGTCTACATGAGCCCCCTCGCAGCCATCGCACGCCAACACAACCTCAACATCATCTCCTACGCCGACGACACCCAGCTGATCCTCTCCCTCACCAACAACCCCACCACCGCCAGAGCCAGCCTTCATGAAGGGATGAAAGACGTCGCCGAGTGGATGAAGAACAGCCGCCTGAAACTGAACTCAGACAAGACGGAAGTCCTCATCCTGGGATCATCGCCCGCCGCCTGGGACGACTCTTGGTGGCCCCCTGCCCAGGGCACCACCCCCAAGCCAACGGACCACCCACGAAACCTGGGCTTCATCCTGGACTCCTCCCTCTCGATGACCAGACAAGTCAACGCCGTATCATCATCGTGTTTCAACACCCTGTGCATGCTCCGTAAGATCTTCCGATGGATCCCCACCGAAACCAGGAAGACAGTCACCCAGGCACTCGTCACCAGCCGACTGGACTACGGAAACACCCTCTACGCGGGAACCATCGCCAAACTACAGAAAAGACTCCAGCGCATACAGAACGCCTCCGCACAACTCATCCTAGACATCCCTCACCACAGCCACATCTCGACCCACCTGAGAGACCTGCACTGGCTCCCCGTCAACAAGAGGATCAAGTTCAGACTCCTCACCCACGCACACAAGGCTCTCCACGACATGGACCCGAAGTACCTCAACAGCCGCCTCACTTTCTACACACCCACCCGCCAGCTACGATCGGCCAGCCTCGCCCTCGCTGCCGTACCACGCACTCGCAGAGCCACCGCTGGAGGAAGATCCTTCTCCTACATGGCGGCCAAGACATGGAACTCCCTCCCCATCCACCTACGGCTGACCCAGGACCACCTCTCCTTCAGGAAGCAACTCAAGACCTGGCTTTTCGAGCAGTAATGGACACCCCCACCCCCACCCCCCCCCCACCAGCGCCTTGAGACCCTTTGGGGTGAGTATCGCGCTATACAAATCACTGATTGATTGATTGATTGAGACTTATGGCAGACTGTCATCTTGACTGCTTGCAGCTGATCAGATATGTCAGAATACTGGAAACTTCCGTTTTAATTGGAGATTATTACAGAATTGGCCCCTTATTAGGTAAAGAAACAAACTTCTTCTGATGGTAATTAGGTTGAAGTAAAATGAATGTGAAGAAAAATATATCTGCTCACAATAAGGAATTCTACATCACTCGCAAACTCTGTTATTCAACGTAGAGTACTACTTAATAGCCACTGCGCTACATCTTCACCCTGATTGTGACCATCCTAGAACTTGCTTCTAAAAGGGAGTTCCCAAACTAAAATTAAAAAAAAATTGATTGTCTAAACATCAACACTAATAACCTAACTTTAAATCTGTAAACTCCTGTCAATTTTATATTCAAAGGAAAAGCGCGAGGCATGAGCTAAATCACCAGATTTTAGTTAATTTCCTATATTATTTTTCCATTAATCACAATACCATATGGAAATATTTAAAGTCAAAATAGATTCCCTGGCATTGGTGAAAATGGAAAATCCCTCAAAATGTAAGGTGGCAGATTAAATGACTGCAATCTAAGATGTCTAGATTATTTCCTGTGTTATAGGTTCATTGTTCTCTGTACAAGATTGTGAGGATTTGGGTGTATTACATGAGATGGCTTTGAGGCCTTATCGTGTAATACGCTCGCAAAAACTGTCTTGGGTCCATTCAGGCTCATTTGAAAACCTTAAGCTCAACCCTGGTTAGCTATGGCTCTGAGCAGCAAGGCTTAGCAAAGGATCAATGTGTAAAGCATTTAACAGCAATACAAAAAACAAAGGTATCAATGGGGCTAAAGGTAAGGGTCTATGTGCGACACATTGAATCTGTTCTGTCTATAACATCCTACCTAGAACTAAATACAAAGCAAAAATTGCTAAAAGGTACCCTAATCTCGATGTGATAAACAAGGGATACCCATCAGTCACCACACGGAATCGCCCATCATGATTTGGGATTCCTTGTAGACCAGTTGCTTGGAAAACTACCGGTAGGCATTGAAGGTCAGATGTTATAACCTCCAAAGAGCCTGGTAGTAACCAGAGTGGTCTCAGTATAGATAGTACTATTACATAAATAAATGTGTGACTAATTTGCAGTGCATGTGAAAAAGATAGTGAATAATAGTGAGGATAAGATAAAATTGGGTGAGGGAGCAAATATGAAATTTTATTCTGTGTTCTGCTCGCTCCACCAATGTTAAAAGAGCAGCAAAAGTAGTCTTAACAAATAACTACCTGAATAGATAAAGTGGTCGACATGTTTCAGCAAAATTGGACTGGTGTGTCCATTGCCTTCATCAGGACCTAGATATATATTGTGCTACTGCAATTGAATTGTGAAATAAAAAAAGGAGTAAAATAGTGACTGTATGCGTAACATGCTACAACAAGGAAAAAGATCACCTGATTGTATAGGTGTAGTCTAGACCCGTTGTGGTAGTCCTTGTGATGTCGCTGGTAGGAAGATAAAAAATATATACAGACAGACAACAGGTAAATGGACACATAAACATAGACATCTAGATATGTAACTGATAAACATATTCTACCCAAACATGAATGTTTAAACAAAACTAGGTTTAGTTTATATTATCTAGCATGAAGGCACCTAATTGTTAATCCTCCATGTAGCTGAAAAACTCCCTCTTACCCCAGTCATAGGAGTTCAAGGCCTCGACTCGCCTGGCAACGGCTCAGGGAACGAGGGAAGCACCGCTCTGTTTAAAAGGGAAGCAAAAACAAAAGAATCGTAATCGCTTCCTGTCAAAAATGAAAAAGAATGCACATCAGTATAGCCGTCTCATCCATAGTGTTTTAGTGGGTGAGTATTTCTAGTCAAAATATGTTGGAGCTTCAAATGACAACTAAAAAGACATATAACTGTTAAGTTCCTATGCACGCTAGTCTGAAGAGTACATAGACAAGAAAGATGGCAATAGTTGCAAGTAAATATGCTCCATTCATTCTCACACTCGCATCTTGTGAAATTTTATGCATTTAGTCTGACCGGAGAAGGAATGCCACCCACTCCGACTAACATGAAGAGCTCTCGGCATATGCGAGGCGCCAATTATTACAGGTAGATATGCACCGTTGGTTCCCACACTCGCACATTGTGGAATCTTGTGCATTAGATCTAACCGGAAAGATTGCCACACACTGCGACTTACGTGAAAATACTACCGGTATATGAGTGGTTACCCAAGCACACCTCGAGGCACCACACGCCATATGCCACTGTTTAAAAATAGCCCAAGAGGGTAAATATCGCTAGCTACGGGTTTTCCGGGGAAAAGTCAGACTCACATCTCCGTCGGTACTTCTCTGCCGTCTTCCCGAGCCGGTTGGGGAGGTACCTAAACGGAGAGCAAGCCGCATATAAAAGCAGTGTTCTGATTGGGCATAGGAGGTCATGTGACTTCCACGAACGCCTGATGTTGACGTCTGACGGCAAGGTATTATATTGTATAGATGCCCCAATGCGATAGGTCAGAGGACATTTCGGAAATCCACTGTGTATAATGAGACGTACTGATTTATTTAAAAGGCTATAATTAGTCTATTATAAAGTGTGCATACGGAGGATATACCTCGCAATAGATTTAAATATATTGACATTGGGTAGACGCTTAAAGAAGCGAACAGTAATGAAAGGTAAGACCACTGCAAACGAGCTAAGCATATAGTTGCTAATGCTCACTGTTATACCTGTCAGCCTTAGGGTGGTCTCCCCTACATTTTTGCCCTTTTTGCCTCCCATTTTTACCTTACATTTTGTTGTACTTAGGACTCTGGGCGCCTCACCACTGCTAAACAGTGCTGAGGTGCAGGTGCTCTCCCCTAAAACCTTGTGAGGCTGGCATATCTGCCACAAGCCACTGCTACCGCAGTAAGGCTAATCCTCCATAGGCTAATATTGGGAACCTCTCCTTATGGGATAACTTCTGACAGGGACCTAATAAGTCTGTCATGTTTGGTCTTGTTGGACTCGGGGCGGGGAACCCTTTCCAATGATATATAGAGTTTGGGCATTACTACGCTAGGGATTCCACTTTTATAAAGTAGGCCTTTTCCTGCCTACACTTAGATTAGGCTCTGCAGACTCCCCCCTCCCCTCTGCATACTGATAGCCTGCCTGGGTTGGGAGGTGGGAGTGGTGATTCACACCTTCTTCCCTGGGATGAGCTGTGATGGGCTGCCCACTGTAGCCTTAACGGCCTGTCTCTCGTCACTGTGACATCTAGGTCAGGGAAGGCAGGGAACATACCAGAACTCCCTGGACTCTTCCAGAAGCCCCTGCCCCCAGACCCTTCCAGAGACCTCTACCACTTTCTAGCCCTTAGACTGAAAGATATATAAGGGAGGGGCCTGATCTTGCCTGGAGCTGGATTTACCTGCTTTTGGTTCTCGCATATCTTTTAGATAAAGAAATTCTTATTCTTATACAAAACTGGTGTGGTGTTCCTTTTGTGAGTGTTTTTACTGTGTCATCGCAGTTGTGTGTTGCACAAATACTTTACACATTGCCTCTGGAGTTACGCCTTTGCTGCTCTGCGCCAAGCTACCAGGTCGGAAGCGGCGGTCCCTACTTGGACTGGGGTGCATACCCCTGCCAACTTGAGACCCCGGTTCTAACATTGGTGATCGAGCGGTGGGATAGGACTTGTGCTTGTGTAACACCACGCAGTGACTCAGTGTACACCACAACCCTACACCTGACTCCACTGAAATTTTGTCTGCCCTCTCCAATTGGCATTTTGAATTCTCCCTGACTGGCTGTCTTTTTAAAAGTCGTTTTGCCTAAGTCCCATTTGATTTTCTCTATGAACGTCTGAGGTCCTACCTGGCAAGATGGAATTTTAGCTGGCCAACCTGGAAACGTACATGGCGGCGCAGCTCAAGGAATTCTGCGAGGAGAAAAGGGTGCCCTTCAAGCGAGGCGCTAAGAAGACAGAGCTTCAGAAAGCCTTGAGGGCATGGGTAATTGCCCACCCAGAAGGAGAAGGAGAAGGGAACGGGGCAGGGAGCGGAGAACGGTGCCACAGGAGAACTTGACCTACTGCCCTTGGTGGAAAATGGCAACTTGTTACCAGGTACAAGGGTACCTTCCAGGGCAGGCAGTAGTGTGTCAGTAAGGACCCTGTCCTCAGAGGAATTGGAGGACAGGAGAGAGGAGAGACAGTTTAAATGGGAAGTCGCCAAATTGGAAGGGGAGCGTGAGAAAGAAAGGTGGGCCATGGAGGAGAGGAAACTTACCCATGAGCTCAACCTGAAGGAACTGGAAATTCGAGCCCTACAAGCAGGGTCGAACAGCATCAAGAGTGGTGGCAGCATACCTACGGAAGCTTCACGTGAGTCCAGGGTTTTTATGCCTAAGGATGTGATGGCCAGTTTTAAGGTGGGGGATAATATTGATAAGTGGTTAGCTGCCTATGAGGTGTCACTAAGAGCCCATGGGGTCCCAGAGAGTCACTGGGGGGGTGGTCTGTACAAGTACATACCTCCGGAAGTTAGGGACACACTCCTTAGCCTAGAAAAGGAAGACCAGACTAACTATTCTGTTATGAAAGAAGCATTGCTTAAGAGGTTCGGTCTTACCCCTGAGAGGTATAGGCAGAGGTTTAGGAATAGCCACAAACTTCCCACACAGAACTGGGTAGATTTCCTGGACTACGCTAGTAAAGCTTTAGAGGGCTGGGTGCGGGGCAGCAATGTGCATGACTATGAAGGATTGTATAACTTGTTTTTAAGAGAGCACCTTCTAGAGAAATGTTTTCCAGAGCTGCGCCAACACCTGGTTGACCGCAAGTTGACCAATCCTAGGAAGCTTGCGGAGGAGGCGGACACCTGGGTCAGTACCAGGGTGTCCAACAAGGGTTCTGGGGGGGACTCCCAAAAGGGTGGTCAGGGTTCCCACCAGAAGAAAGAGGGGGTAGATAAAAAGAAAGATTTCTCCAAAGGCCCCCAAAATAATTCACAAGGGAAAGGGTCTGGGTCCCAGCCCCAATCTGGCCACCAGAAGCCCACTTATATCCGACAAAGGTCAGCAGCCCAGAATTGTCCGGTGCTATGAGTGTGGTGAACTTGGACACTACAAGGGGGATCCCAAGTGTCTCAAGAGAGCACTACAGGCCACTGGAGGTAAAAACCCCGGGGTGGCTAGTGTAGCGCTTGGAGAGGAGCTGTCCCTAGATGATGGGAGTGAGGGGGAAGGGCTTGTCCTAGTGTCTCTGGGAGACAGTGAGATGGTTCCTAAGATCCATGTGCCCTCAAATACTACCAAGTATAGGCAGTGGGTCACCCTCAATGGTCGGGGGTGGAGGCCCTGAGGGACACAGGTCCCAGCATGACTATGGTAAGGAGTCAGCTGGTGTCCCCCGAGCAAATAATTCCTGATGCGTTCCACCCAGTTGTGATGGCTGACAACAGGGGGGTCACTATCCCATAGCACAGGTTCCATTTGAGTGGGGAGGGGTTTCAGGCCTTTTAAGAGTTGCTGTGAGCCCTGCCATGCCAGTGGACTGTCTGTTAGGGAATGACCTAGAGCATACTGCCTGGAAGGAGGTAGAGCTCAAAGCGCATGTGGAGATGCTGGGGTTACCGGAGTGGATCTGTGCTACCACACGGTCTATGGCTGCCCGGAAAGGGAGTCAACCAAGGCTGGAGCCTGGAAAAATGGCCCAGCCAGCTGCTAAGAAGGGAGGAGCCCGAGGGTGTGGGAAGCCCGCCCCGGGGCAGTCACCCCGTGAGATGGATGGGGCACTTGAGGAGGTTGCACCGGAGTCCACGGAGGGGGACGTTGCTCCCTTGGGGGACCTACCTACCCCTGCAGAGTGGCAGAGGGAAGGAGGGCCCACCAGAGAGGAGTTTTGTCGGGCACAGAAGGAGTGTCCTACCCTTGAGGGCATGAGGCGACAGGCTGAAGCCCAAGCAGCAGGCAATGCCTCCGCGAAGTATCATATTTACTGGGAGGATGGGCTCCTTTACAGTGAGCCCAAGGCTCCTGTGCATGGGTCATCAATGGCCTTAGTGGTCCCCCACTGCTACAGGGCCTTTCTTTTGGAATTGGCTCATGAGATCCCATTGGCAGGACACTTGGGCCAAGACAAGACCTTTGCTAGGCTTGTCCCACATTTTTATTGGCCGCAGATGAGGATCTCCTCAGATACATTTTGCAGGACCTGTCTGACCTGCCAAGCTAGTGGGAAAACAGGGGCTAAGCTGAAGGCTCCCCTGGAACCACTACCTGTCGTTAGCACCCCCTTTGAGAGGGTGGGCATCGACATTGTTGGGCCTATGGATCCACCGACTTCTTCTGGCCACAGGTTTATCCTGGTTCTGGTGGACAACGCCACCCGGTACCGAGAGGCTATTCCTCTGAGAACCATCACTGCACCTGCAGTGGCCCGGGCCCTCATGGTGATTTTTACCAGAGTGGGTTTCCCCAAAGCGGTGGTGTCCGACAGGGGTACCAATTTTATGTCTGCCTACATGCAAGCCATGTGGAAGGAGTGTGGTGTTACTTATAAGTTCTCCACCCCTTACCACCCACAGACCAATGGTCTTGTGGAGAGATTTAACAAGACCCTAAAGGGCATGATCAGGAGTCTGCCTGAGGGCCTGAGGAAAAAGTGGGACATCCTCTTGCCCTGTTTGTTGTTTTCCTACAGGGAGGTACCGCAGAAGGGAGTGGGCCTTGCCCCTTTGAGCTTTTGTACGGTCAGCCTGTTAGGGGACCTCTCAGTTTAGTGAAGGATGGGTGGGAGAAGGCTCCAAAGAGGCTTCCCCAAGATGTAGTGAGCTACATGCTGGCCTTCCGCAGCCAAATGGCTAAGCTGTGGAAGCAAGCTTCTGACAACTTAGAGGCCAGCCAGGCGGTGATGAAGGAATGGTACGACCAGAATTCTCACCCTGTGGAGCTAGAACCTGGACAGAAGGTGTGGGTTATGGAGCCTGGAGAGCTTAGTGCCCTCCAGGATCGCTGGACAGGCCCGTATGAGATATTGGTGAAGAAGGGCAAGGCCACTTACCTAGTGAACCTTAAGACCCCCAGGCAGCCCCACAGGGTGCTATACGCCAACCGCCTCAAACGCCACCATGAGAGGTCTGAGCTCACCTTACTGATGGTAAATGATGGGGCTGAGGAAGAGGAAAGTGAACCTCTCCCGGACCTCTTTGCTGCTAAAGAGAAGGATGGGTCAGTGGAGGGAGTGGTTCTCTCCACATCCTTGACTCCTGAGCAACAGAGGGACTGTCGCCAGGTCCTGGGGCAGTTCGCCTCAGTGTTTTCCCTTATCCCTGGGATTACCCACCTGTGTACCCATGATGTGGACATAGGAGACAGCCTCCCTGTCAAGTGCAAGTCTTAGAGGTTGTCAGATAAGGTGAAGGCCAGCATCCAGAGTGAGGTCACTAAGATGCTGGAGTTGGGGGTGATAGAGCCCTCCAACAGCCCTTGGTCCAGTCCGGTGGTTCTGGTACCAAAAGCTGCCCCACCGGGCACCACACCAGAACTTAGGTTCTGTGTGGATTACAGAGGACTGAACTCTGTGACCAAGACTGATGCTCATCCCATCCCTAGGGCGGATGAGCTCATTGACCGACTGGGGGCTGCCCGATACCTGAGTACCTTTGACCTTACGTCAGGGTACTGGCAGATCGCCCTAACAGATGGAGCTAAAGAGAGGTCCCCCTTTTCCACCCCAGAGGGCCACTACCAGTTTAGAGTGATGCCCTTTGGACTGAAAAACGCTCCTGCCACCTTCCAGCGGCTGGTGAACCGGGTCCTCTCCGGTTTAGAGGCCTTCTCTGCTGCCTACCTGGACGACATAGCTGTCTTCAGTAGCAGCTGGGAGGACCATCTGGGTCACCTCCAGGAAGTGCTTCAGGCTCTGCAGCAGGCAGGCCTGACTATCAAAGCTAGCAAATGCCAGATAGGGGAGGGGTCGGTAGTCTACCTAGGACACTTAGTAGGCGGGGGCAAGGTGCAGCCCCTACAGGCCAAGATAGAAACCATCCTGGCCTGGGAGCCTCCTAAAACACAGACTGAGGTCAGGGCATTCCTGGGCCTCACAGGATACTACCGCAGATTTGTCAAGGGTTATGGCACTATTGTGGCCCCCTTGACTGAGCTAACCTCTAAGAAACAACCTAGAAAAGTGATCTGGACAGAGGCTTGCCAAAAAGCATTTGACTCTCTAAAGCAGGCAATGTGTACCGCTCCTGTGCTCAGGGCCCCTGACTTCTCCAAAGAGTTCATTGTCCAAACGGACGCCTCAGAGCATGGCATAGGGGCAGTACTTTCGCAACTCAATGAGGAGGGACGGGACCAACCAGTTGTTTTTTATCTCCCGGAGGTTACTCCCCCGAGAACAGCGGTGGAGCGCGATAGAGAGAGAAGCCTTTGCGGTGGTCTGGGCTGTAAAGAAGCTGAGGCCGTATTTGTTTGGCTCCCACTTCCTGATTCAGACTGACCACCGGCCCCTCAGATGGCTCATGCAAATGAGGGGCGAGAATCCCAAATTGTTGAGGTGGTCCATTTCCCTACAGGGGATGGACTTCAGGGTGGAACACAGACCCGGAGTAGACCACGCCAATGCTGACGGTCTCTCTCGGTTTTCCCGTCTTAGTGATGAGAACTCCTTGGAGGTTGGGTAGTTCTCCCCACTTCCAGCTGGGGGGTCCACGTGTTAGACCCCTCCTAAAAAAACCGGGTCTCGACACCGAGGCTTTGGCCAATTATAGGCCAATCTCGCTTCTTCCGGCGTTAGCGAAGATTACAGAAAAACACGCCCACGGTGTCCTGTCGAGCTTTTTGGAAGCTAACAATCTGCTCCATATATCCCAATCCGGTTTCCGTCCTAATTTTAGCACGGAAACGGCTTTGTTGGAGGTTACTGAGATCATCAGGGAGACCTTGGATGTCGGCGGCAGGGCCATGTTGGTCATGTTAGACCTATCGGCGGCTTTCGACACCGTCCCCCATAAGGCGCTTCTAGCTAGGCTATATGACATCGGCCTTAGGGGGACGGTACTTAGGTGGTTTACTTCTTTCCTTGAAGGCCGCCGCCAGACGGTCTGGGTTTCCCAGAGTTCCGCCGAGATGCCGCCACTGGGAGTCTGTGGTTCCAAAAATCCACATACTCCTTCTCAGGGGTCTTACCAATAGGTAGTCCATTCAAAAGCAGCAAAGGAATTGACAGAGAATCTGAAATATGAAAAGACATCTTTATTATATACAACTGTGAGGCTACGTCGCCCAGCCACGCCTAAAAGCGACTGAATGAGATAGCCCCCCTTCATGGACTCCGCACAGTCCTTTTATACAGATTTTTATGCCTTAGGAACATATTTGAAATACATTCCCAGAACGTGCACACAGATGCAAAACCCACTTTCAAGATAAGTCCAGGCCATAAACAATGTCCACATAATGAATACATTCTTTAGCTGACAAGGCCGGGTAAACCCAAAACAGTAAGGTCACAGCCCATGGCGTAAATAGCTCGTGGAGGCAGGAACAGGGACAGATGGAAGTGAGATAGGCAGGGTGCGTGCGCGATGAAAAGGTTTATGGCATGTTGGGCCTAGATGCTATCTTGCTCGGCCACTGGGAGAGGAACTGACCAAACAGGCTCGGCCTGGGGCAATGGTTTCACCTGGTCCAGGTCAGGAAAAAGTCAAACAAGGTGTACGTGGCTTTTTGGGATCGAATTTAGCTGTGTGTTATAGCCTATGTAAAGGGCAACACACAACATGGCTGCTGTACACAAAATGGATGCCAAGGGTTCAAAACGAAAATGACAATTTCGAGGTGAAATTGTTACTGGAACAGAACGAAAATGCTTGTACATAGTGTACTGGCCATTCTCGGTCTTTTGATTTAAAAATCGTCATGCTATGACAAAGTTTATTACATGAGTCCAGAATTTAAAGTACCACAGACGCACCTTTTGCCCTTACATAGGCAATAACCTATACTCACGCTAGTCTGAGTCCAGATCTATATTTTATAAAAATCCTCAAGATGTTACTGAAGCGTAATCCTATTACCTAGCGACTCTCTCGGGACAGGTCTCCCTACACACGCAGTAGCACAAAGGCCATATATGGCAGGACAAAAATAGGGAGTGCCTCTATCTGTAGTATGTGGTACAAGACCACACACCCAACAATAAGTGATGTAAACTCTGATCTCCTAACTATCCGTGTTCGGGTAACATCTGGAAAGATGAAAAGAAGTAGAAGTAGGAAAAGACATAGGTTTGGGAGGTGGGTGCAGATGTGATTTGGGCAGCAAAAACAATCCCACCCATAAAAGACAATGCCTGCTTAAAACACACTAGAAAACACGTCATTAGGAACATAAGAACAAAGTAGTGACCGCTATTACAAATGAATCATAATTTTCCACAACCCTAAGCAAACGTACACCCTAAAATTATCTAGTACATTTTAGGTCTTCTTATGCATTTCTGTAATTCATTATATGTTCAAGTGAAACAGTGGTGACTCTCATTAATGCTCTGAGGTGAAAAGGGAAATACTCTTTCACAGAAAATGGACGTTATTCTGGTTCTACTAAAGAGAATAGTACTTTAAAACAATGCTAGCAAAGCTGCAAAAATTAGTTTCCAAACTCCAATTCTATACCAGCTCACAGAAAATACCCAGAGTCCGTCAAAGCCTCTACTGGCAGGCTTCTATTGTCCATCAAATCCGCTTCCAGTGTCTTCTTCGCGTTGGGCCTCTTCATTCAGGCTCTTCATGACTCAGTGTCCGTTGGAGTGCCCTCCTGGCAAACACTCATAGCTCAATTACAAAGTCTCAATGTCTCAAGGCAGTGCACCAGTGTCTCTTCTTCGTGGCAGATACTACAGATGATGCGCCCTTCATTGATCAAGGGCACAAAGCATTTCATGCAGATCCAAGCACTATTGAGAACCAACCCAGCAAGATCAGCAGCACTTTCAGACTCCAACACTCATTATTTAGTGTCAGAGGACGCTCAAGCTGCTCTCTCACGGGCACCAGAATGTAGTGCCTTTTTCCAAACGTGGATCCTTGGGTGCACTGCCTTTCCATTGGAGCAAAGGGAAAAGAGGTGTGTGGGGGGCCAAAAACTCAGGCCAAGGGGATCAGGGGACCGCGCGCTGTCAGAGGTTCAAGCACATGACAGTTGAACAAACTGAACAAACTGGATGACAGCCCTGCCATCAACAACAGGGATCCTTCGCATCTTTGAAACCAGCTCCTCTTTTCATTTTCTGTTTACAACGCCTTCTGATGAAACAAATGGCTTGCTTGGGAGGTACCATTGAGGGCACGCTGATGATCGCTGTCACGCTGATGATTGCTGTCACGCTACTTGGTTGCAGGAATTGTAGGGCCAAGAAATCTGTCTTTCATCTGTCACTGATGGAGAGTGTGCTTAGTCTCGATCACAGGTCTGCAGGGTATCACTCTTCCTTTGACTCTGGAAGATTCCCGCAGAACCTAGTGATATAGGAAATGTGACAACTGTTAGTTTCCTTCAAATCAAGCACAAAAAACAGTTCATGGGTTTTGACAAGGGGACTGAAAGCAAGTGGCCTGCAATCTGCAAAGGAGTGGCCACGCGCCATAGGACAATGTTGGTCTAGAATGCACTGTCATTTTCAAAAAGCAATTTCAAACATAAAGGCAGTAGGCCAACGGTGTCTCTGGGCTTTTCAATTGGGTTTCCGTGTCAGAGCATATCCTTCATCATCTAAGGGTAAATAACTACATGAAAATTCTATCTAAATGGATGTTTTTACATATCGTGGCATTGTCTAATGGTGCAAATACATATTTTCCTCAATGATTAAGTGCTCCTAAATTCCTTATCTAGAACATTTCAAATAGAGAAATGACATAATACAGAATATCAAGGACATCACAGAAAAATCCCTTTAGAAATGTGCATTAACCCCTTCAGCGCGGGTGACAAAGCCAGCTCGTCATGGGCGTTACCTGCGCTGCGCGCATGACGAGCTGGCTTTGTCACAATCAAGCCATTTTTCAAATTTCAGCGCACGGCGGGAATTCGCGGTAGCGCGGAAGCGGTTAAGTCCACTATGCAATACAAAGGCTAATGATCAAATGTGCAAACAACAAGACCAGAACTGGAGAGTCCCGTTGTTTGCATGATTAAAACACATCTGATCCCACCACAAATTAAAGCAGCAGAAATAAAGAGAACTGAGGAATTAAAGTAGACATTGAAGATTCGTCATGTTAAAAAGGTAAACTTAAGATATCTCCTATTGAGATGGAAAACGTGTCTTACTATAACATTGGGTCAGTTAACCAGCCTGTCACTACCCCGACAATCAGTCTGAAAAAACATTTTACATAACATGGGGGATCCCTGATACATCACTCTAGTCTAAAAGTGTGCACATAAACAATACACCCATAATAATAAATGGGCTGACTGGTGAAAGGAATATGGAAAAGGGAAATGGAAATAGGACACAACTAAAATCCCCAATAACTAAGCATGATGCGGCATCGGTCAGGGGAGAAACAACAAAAGAAAAATCTATAGGAAGAACAAAAATTCTTGGGTGATAGTCAAGTTTGTGACATAATACCAAAAAAAAAATGGACACAAAAGTCACAAATAGTGCAGAGATTTGGACTCTACCACGCCCTTACACCATATACGGTAATGTCAGTTAATGGTCCAGTTCCTTCTGCAGGGAAAAAATGAAAAGTTTAGGTCACCTTTAACAAGAGCCACAAATCCATAATTTCATCCTTAGGTCCAATCAAGGATACATAAATTTAGAATTACCTGGTCCATAAGGGAGAGGGCAATATCATGACTCATGTATATCTCTTTTATTTTACTTCAATACTATTATGGCCAAATTTTGACATACATTGGTGAGATGTTGTCTAATCGTGTCAACAGCATGCAAACATCATGTCTGTGAAATTTACTATCAATACAAATTTTACCCAATTATTGTAAAAGTGACACATACCGTCATACATGCCTCCTTGCAATAAAGGCAAACTTGTAATAATTTCTTAAGTAGCAACATAAAACACAGCCAACATATACCAAGCCGTCAAATATACATGCAGTATAGCAAGCACAAAAAGGCATGGGAAAATCACAATAACATAAGCAGTGACGCATGTATTCACGCAGCCCAAAACCCATCAATGCAGGCCTGCTTAATTCGTCAGGTTTAGAATCAAAAATCAAAATTGCACACTTTCATTTAATCTCAAAATTTACACTTTCACTTACTCCCACCCTTTTGATAGATCATCACCAGCACTGGAGATTGAACTGTCAAATAAAACTTACAGTGTCGACCAGCAGGAACGATTCATAAAGGGAAAAATGCTAAATCATGAAAAAACACGAACATTTCCTTGCAAAGAAGTCATAATAAAAACCCATCTCTTTTCAACATACTGCTGACTTGCCATAACATACAAAATACCAACTGTAATTAACCATCTTCCAAAAACATACTAATTCCAACTTCTGAAGTAGTGTGGCTCACTGGTTAGAGGCGGCAGACCCGAGAGCAGAGGACGGCCCGGGACCAGGGTTCGATTCCCGGCGCGGCAGGTTTCTGGACCAGGGTCAGCGGACTCGATAATTCTCTCGCCTCGGTGCCCACTCTGATCAGCGTTCACACTCGGCAACTCTGGGCATTAGCTTGCCTCATCTTCACTAACGGCCCCACCAGACCGCCGGGGATGCCTGGTCTCACCCTGGAGATACCCATTAAGGGACCATCTCTCAGGGAAGCCAGGAAGGGTTTCGCAGTGGTCGAAGCGCCTTGGGACCCTACGGGTAAGTAGTGCGCTATATAAATGCCTATACAATACAATACAACTTCTCAAAAAGCAGAACTCATTCACAGACACTCTACATCCCCTGCGCCAAAATGCCATGAGGTCCGAAAGGCCCTCAGCAGAACATCTGGTTTCACTTACTCCTAACCCCCACCTCACTGACCTTCAGGTCAAACTCTGCCTGACATACTTCGTGCGTTCCTTGATCATCCTCCTATTCGTCCCTGGAGCTGACAAATGCAAAAACTGTCCCACTCTTTTTAACCCTCCAATAATCAACCCTATTGAAAAACCACATATTATAAATGACTTCTTTAAAGCGTTAAAAGTCATTTAGTTTTAGAATTTTTTAAAACATTCACTGTGAAGAATTTGCTGAGCACAACAACACAACATACCATCTTAAAACAACTGCTTGTTACCACCCTATGCAATTATACTCATTTCATCAATCCTAAACATGAATGCCCAAGTAGGCCCTGCCAAAGCTAGAACCTTCAATCCTGATATTAAACAAAACCCGTGCACCAGTCACATTGGCAGCATAATCCCAAAGAAGAATAACTGGCAAACTTGTATGATACTTAAATGTATGTATTTACTAAAGCCTAAGACACTGTAAAAGTTACTCTAATGGCAAAAATGCCTTTTTAAATAGTCTAATTTATCATTTTCGACTTTGGAATTTAGGGAACTTAAAAGTTAATATCCTATGGTTGCTTTACATATTAATCATCCTCAGAATGTCCTTTACACATGACAGAGGTTGAACATTGGGCATCTCTCATGTAAATCCTAGAAAAAAATGTTTTACGCCTGCGCCAAGCGGAAACCAACATGCAAATTACCTAATTATTCAGTAACACATAACTTAAATCAAATTTTAATGCTAGGGGGTCATAGCATGAGTACTAAGCTTTATAAATATCAAAAAACGATATTGAAAAGCACTTATTTTTTTCAGATAATTTTTCCATAATTAATAATTTTTCTTTCAAAGAAACCAATTATCTTTTTATGAGAATTCCACATATAAAGGTAAGTTGCATCCCTTGCCTATAATTTTAGACAAGTTCATTTATGCGCTGAAGCACAAAAGCTTAGCTTTAAACATGACATTTTCCTGCGTCACATGTCTGCGCCACTTTCATTTAAATGGACGGTTATGCACAGTCCCACCCAACTTTAACTGGGAAAGTGCTGGCTGAATGAACATTCCTATCAAATGTACTGCAGCTGAAAGACTTGCCTGTAAACATCTAATAAAGTGCAATTTAAGAAAAAATGCTGTAAATGTTTTTTTTTTTTTTTTTCAAAAATAGACAATTTCGTTTTTTTCCTTTTGGGGCCTTATTTATATCCATTGAATGTTTTTCCTAATTTTATCCTTTTTAAGCGTGTAACGGCAGTTTTGTATGCGGGCATATACTAATGCATGTAGGTACAAAAAAAATGTTATAAATTCGTTTCTCTATAAAACACACAATTTATTTTTGAGGCCTTTCATATTCCTAGTAAATACGAATTTTAACTTTATCTAATTTCAATCCTTTAACGTTTTGCACATACGCGTTTTGCTTTCTAATTTCAATCCTTTAGCATTTTGCACATATGCGTTTTGCTTAATTTATAAATTAAATAGCAACATATAGCGATTTTAGCATGTCGCATGGTAAACTGCTTCATTGTTCATGTAATTTTCGACCTCATATTAATTAATCCAACATTTCACTCAACAAACTGAAAAACATCAAAAACTCTTAATACACACATGAGCTCATTTCAAACAGAAACAGAAAGTGTTGAAACATTCAAGACACACAATACAGCGCTTTTAGGCATTTTGTTTCATAAATTGCGCCAACGCTATTCACAACAGAAGTTGCAAAAACCACATTTAAACACACATGGAACCCACAGGTCAATACATAGGACGGAAACAGGACAGCCCAGACTGTACTCAAAACCCAACCATTGTAGCTGTAACCATATTTACAAGAAACACTTCTCAATAGTGTTCAAAAAGACTGCATAAACAGCGCAACAGACCACTGTATGTGCAAGAAACCAAAATTACACTCAATACACTAGCTTTAGGTGGCAGAACACCAAAAATTGTTTTGCATGTAAAATTGCCCAGAGCAAAGGATCCTTGTTTTGCATTATGTCATATTTTAATTCCCTGGGGATACAAAATCACCAAGGAAGAAATATGTTTGTATATCTAAACCTATTTAGATATTCCCTAATGGAAGCCGGCAAATTAAAACGTATACCAAAGTTGGCCAACACAAATCTCTAAAAAAAATGCTAAGATCAGGCATCCTGTATCCCACTAATCTAGCTTCTAAACTTCAAGGGGTTATCTCTATCGATACACTCGCAAATTTACAAGACCCTTGGTTATTGAATATTGCAATGTTCAAATAATCTTAAGCGCAATAATGGGCGCGACCCACAGATACTTCCAAAGTACCAAAGAACTAAGTAATGGGAGCGACCCACAAAACTAAAGAATGGGCGCGACCCACAAATACTTTAACTGGAGCAGATGGAGAAAAGTCTCTTCATATCCGCCTACACAAATTGCAATTCGCATATCCAAGCCTATACAAACCTATCAAAGCTATAGCAAACAAATAGTTGTCCAAATTCTAACTGCCAATTCCCAACTGCACTAACAGTCTCTTTTCTTAAAAAAAAACACTTACGCCAAAAAGAAAAGGGTTTCTCAATCAAGAGTGAGAAAAAATCAAAAACATACTGAGCCGCAAAGACAGAGAATCCCCCAGAAACTCTGTGCACAGAGTACCTTTTTTGTAGGTTTCTGTCTTGCCTTCCCCAGCAGTTGTCCATCCTCTGACACAGTTAATCCTCAGATAGCCACTGGACGATCGAGCCGCGAGTTGGGCGCCAAATGTGGTTCCAAAAATCCACATACTCCTTCTCAGGGGTCTTACCAATAGGTAGTCCATTCAAAAGCAGCAAAGGAATTGACAGAGAATCTGAAATATGAAAAGACATCTTTATTATATACAACTGTGAGGCTACGTCGCCCAGCCACGCCTAAAAGCGACTGAATGAGATAGCCCCCCTTCATGGACTCCGCACAGTCCTTTTATACAGATTTTTATGCCTTAGGCACATATTTGAAATACATTCCCAGAACGTGCACACAGATGCAAAACCCACTTTCAAGATAAGTCCAGGCCATAAACAATGTCCACATAATGAATACATTCTTTAGCTGACAAGGCCGGGTAAACCCAAAACAGTAAGGTCACAGCCCATGGCGTAAATAGCTCGTGGAGGCAGGAACAGGGACAGATGGAAGTGAGATAGGCAGGGTGCGTGCGCGATGAAAAGGTTTATGGCATGTTGGGCCTAGATGCTATCTTGCTCGGCCACTGGGAGAGGAACTGACCAAACAGGCTCGGCCTGGGGCAATGGTTTCACCTGGTCCAGGTCAGGAAAAAGTCAAACAAGGTGTACGTGGCTTTTTGGGATCGAATTTAGCTGTGTGTTATAGCCTATGTAAAGGGCAACACACAACATGGCTGCTGTACACAAAATGGATGCCAAGGGTTCAAAACGAAAATGACAATTTCGAGGTGAAATTGTTACTGGAACAGAACGAAAATGCTTGTACATAGTGTACTGGCCATTCTCGGTCTTTTGATATAAAAATCGTCATGCTATGACAAAGTTTATTACATGAGTCCAGAATTTAAAGTACCACAAGTCGGGGTTCCACAGGGTTCTGTGTTGAGCCCCACGTTGTTTAACATCTTTATGTCCCCTTTGGCGGCCTTGGTGGAGGCATACGGGGCCCAGATCGTCTCTTATGCCGACGACACGCAACTCCTCTTCACATGCGGGAAAGACCAAGAGTTTGATGGAGAGAGAATTCGGGACTGTCTTGCATTGGTCTTCGACTGGTTCCAGCGGAACAGTCTGAGGGCCAATTCAAGTAAGTCTGAGGTTCTATTCTTTGGTTGCGTCGCCGATCCGGAGTGGCAGCAATGGTGGCCGTCCGACATGAGCCCTCCGGCACAGTCCTCCTTGGTGGCCAAGAATTTGGGTGTCAAACTAGACAACCAGCTGTCGCTGAGAATTGATATTCTTGGTCTGGCTGGCACCTGCTACGGAATCCTGAAAATGCTCCGTAAATTTCTGCCTCTGCTGTATGAGGAATGAAAAATGAATGTATGTGGGTGCTGCACACTGCTTTGTTAAATTTCAAGGGCGTTTAATCGATACGTGTGCTACCTTCGATTGGTGCCTGCTACACCATATGAAACAATGTATTAAGCCTGACACCTGAATGGCTGCCAGGGCTCTAGGGTGCACAACTTAATGAGCGAACTCTTAATTCATTCAAACATTTTTGTTTATATTTCAACCATTATTTTTTTTCTATATACATTCCATAGGCATGTTCATCATCATCAAACATAAATTATAATTTACATATTAATGAAATTTACAAACTTAAAACAAACAATTCCATAACATTAACCCAATGCATTTCGGGACCTTTCGTGGCCCCTTCGTCAGGGGTCTGTCAAAAATAAGGAAAAAGAAAACTTATTACTTTCAATGTTTTCAAGTTTCTCAGTTACTTACAATAATGAATATTAACTATTTAATTTCAGGTCACATGGTGTCTCATTACCTGAGATCAGAACCTTTTCTAGTTTAGGAAATCACGTTACATATTTGTTTCTATTTATAAGACTAGCTTTTTCAAAGCGAAACAATTTCTTGTTAAACATTAAATGGTTATTTTATGATTTATTTACATTGGTTAGTCCTGAAATAGGCTCTTTACTAAGCCTACCTACCAGTATCGTAAAGTTGCTTTTAGCGATGAACAGCTTTTCTATTGAAAAAGAAAAGATTGAATGCAGAGCAGTTTAATATGCTGCATTTAAATGTATATTGCCTGTGCACATTTTCATTTATCAGTTGAAATTTGTTACCTGCGAGCCTATGCGTACCGCGTTGGTCTCGCTTCTGTGGCCAGATAAATTAAGTCTATGCTGAAAAACAGGGGGGGAAAACTGTTTTAGTCTAATTTCTTTAAACGAAAATAAAGGTGATCTATTTAACGTGCTGGCGACAAAAGCCAATTTTTACCTGTTTGGAAGACCGTTTCAGAGCCTTCCTTGTTCTGTAGACGAACAGCTTGTACCAACCTGTTAAGAGGTTGAAAGTACAGTTTTAATATACTAGTCGTTCTTCTTACTACCACGCACTATTTAGGAGGTCGAATTCTCTTTACCTGCGGTCCTATGCTGCAGAGCTTCGGTCCCGCAGTGCTAGTATCTCTGGTGTTAACTGTGGAGATAACATCACATTATTAAGTTGCGGTTTTTGCTAAAAAAATTTGCCGGTTCTTTTAGCATGCTAGAAAACGATTATGCGACTTACCAAGAACTTAGGTTTGCAGTCCGTTTAATTGGATTCCACGCTAGTGCGCTTACTTCCGCAACTAGAATTGTAGTCCTTTATCGAGTTTTAGGACCAATGTTTACATTGAAATAGTAAAGGGACTTATGCTTTTCTATCCTAGTTAGTTAGTGGAGAAGTAGGTGCAGCCATTTTAGAGTATCTTAAACAAGCGGTCAAGTCTATGCTAGTTTCCTATGCTTCTGCATTGTTGGGTACAACTATGTGTTTAATGAATTTATGCTGAATTAAAGAAATAAATATGAATTTTTTTTTTGCCAATATACAAATCAAACATGGGTATTTCATATATATAACATATATGTGACAATGATAACAAATTTTCAAAAATTTATCCCAGTGTTCTAACTCCATTCTGGATGACAAATCCTTTTTGATGTTGAATATTTCCTCTTCTAGCTCTTTAATGATTCTTGAGAGCTCTTCCACTAGTAGCAAAATCAAATCAAGCGAACATTTATTTAGGATACAGTACCACTTTTCCATAAATTGGGGGTTATTGTTCAAAAAGAGTACCTTTCTAGCCCCAATATCACATAAAACACTAGACACCTTTGAGATACTAGTCAAGGCTGATCTAAGCAAAATTCATTTAAAAAGGAAACTGAACAATTTGACAAAGGCTGAATACAGTGCACTGCAATCACTAGCGAAAAATCCAACAATCGTAATCCAGAAGGCGGACAAAGGAGGGGGTCTAGTTATTATGGATTCCACGTTTTATCTCCAAAAAGGCACAGAACATGTTAACGACACAACCACATATGCAAAACTTAACAATGACCCTACAATGGAAATAATACATGTCTTGGATGAAATACTCAATAAAGCTGATGAGTTGGGCTGGATCAATTTGACAACGAAGCGCTATTTGAGACAAATGTACCCAAGAAGACCGAGGATATATTTTCTCCCAAAGATTCATAAAAATCTTCAGAATCCACCATTTAGACCGATACTATCTGGGTGCTCTTCAATTTTTGAAAACCTTGGAATATTCATCGACACCCATATGCAGTCATTCATACAGAATTGGCCAACATATCTGGAGGACACTTCAGACTTCCTAAGGAACCTCAAGACTCAATGGAGTGGACTATCTGCACAATAGATGTTACATCTTTGTATACATCAATACCACACAAGCAGGGCTTGGAAGCCATGGAATGGGCTCTCCTAAAGGGTGAAAAGCCTGAAGAAGTCAAATGTATGGTAATCCAGTTACTAGAATTCTGTTTGGAAAATAGTTATTTTACATGGCAAAATAACTTTTACATACAACTAAACGGCACAGCAATGGGTTTTCCCGGAGCCTGTATTTACGCAAATATCTTCATGGCCAAATTTGAAGACGATCACATTTTGAAGCATCCAGAGTGGCAAGACGGCCTGGTCTATTATAAAAGATACATAGACGATATCTTTATAATTTGGAAAGAGTCGCAAACGAAACTGGTAGGGAATATTCAGAATCTCAATACCATTGACCCTCGGATCCAGTTTACATACAGCATGAGTACCAAAGCACTGCCATTTCTTGATGTCTTAGTGGAAATCAAAGAAAACTCTATACACACAAGTGTATATAAGAAACCAACAGACAAAAACAATGCTCTACTATTTGGAAGTTTTCATCCAGCGAGTCTGATTAATAACTTGCCCGTGTCGCAATTCATGCGGATAAAGAGAATTACATCAAATCCAGATATTTGCGAAAAAACTATTGAGGAGCAAAAGCAAAAATATTTGGACAGAGGCTATCCGAAAAAACTCCTTGAGGCACATGTAGAAAAAATCAAAACCATCCCTAGAAATGAATTACTTCAAAAGAAATCGAAAAAAACAAACAAAAGGATGGTATTCGTATCAAAATACTCCACAGCATCTTGGGAGATAAAGAAAATAATCAAGAAAAGATGGGAGATCTTGCAAATAGAAAAAGACTTTGGTTCCTTGTTTCTCGAACAACCCCTGTTTGCCTACAAAAGGGCGCAAAATCTTAAAGAAATGCTTAACAAACCCAACAAATCTGGAGGTACTATGGAAGAGCAAACAACATTTAAAGGAACAATGAAATGCCACAATTGTAAAAATTGCAACAATATAATCCCAGGGAATGTAATTCTACACCCAAGAACTGGTGAAAAAATTCAGCTTAAACACAATACAACTTGCAATTCTGAGCATGTGATATACGCTATCAAGTGCCCCTGCGGGCTCCTATATGTAGGAAAAACTGACAGGAAACTAAAAGTGAGGTTAACTGAGCATTAAAGTCGGATACGATTGAAAAACACGACATCACCTCTGGCGCAACATTGGACAGAAGCAAGGCATACTATAGCGCAGTTGAGATTTCAGATAGTTGAACAGGTTCCACAGAGATTAGGATTCGATAATGCAAAGATCCTTCTCCAGAGAGAAGCATTCTGGATGCGTAAACTGCAGACTTTGGTCCCTTTCGGGCTCAACGATAAAATGGAGATGGTTTGTTTTCTCTAAACAGACAATATACTAGGCCAGTCCTGATACCCCGAGAATTCAGACACGCGACATAATGGGTAGTCAACAATAAATTCACAGAAACACAATTTAATAGCACTTCACTAACAATGAAAAACATACTTCGTACAATTACACATAAAATATAAGATTGTAAATAGGCAGGCAGTATTATAGAACACGTATATGTTGGAAAATACTTAATTGTCTTACCACAATATTTTGAAAATTTGTTGTCATTGTCACATATATGTTATATATATGAAATACCCATGTTTGATTTGTATATTGGCAAAAAAAAAATTCATATTTATTTCTTTAATTCAGCATAAATTCATTAAACACATAGTTGTACCCAACAATGCAGAAGCATAGGAAACTAGCATAGACTTGACCGCTTGTTTAAGATACTCTAAAATGGCCGCACCTACTTCTCCACTAACTAACTAGGATAGAAAAGCATAAGTCTCTTTACTATTTCAATGTAAACATTGGTCCTAAAACTCGATAAAGGACTACAATTCTAGTTGCGGAAGTAAGCGCACTAGCGTGGAATCCAATTAAACGGACTGCAAACCTAAGTTCTTGGTAAGTCGCATAATCGTTTTCTAGCATGCTAAAAGAACCGGCAAATTTTTTTCGCAAAAACCGCAACTTAATAATGTGATGTTATCTCCACAGTTAACACCGGAGATACTAGCACTGCGGGACCGAAGCTCTGCAGCATAGGACCGCAGGTAAAGAGAATTCGACCTCCTAAATAGTGCGTGGTAGTAAGAAGAACGACTAGTATATTAAAACTGTACTTTCAACCTCTTAACAGGTTGGTACAAGCTGTTCGTCTACAGAACAAGGAAGGCTCTGAAACGGTCTTCCAAACAGGTAAAAATTGGCTTTTGTCGCCAGCACGTTAAATAGATCACCTTTATTTTCGTTTAAAGAAATTAGACTAAAACAGTTTTCCCCCCCTGTTTTTCAGCATAGACTTAATTTATCTGGCCACAGAAGCGAGACCAACGCGGTACGCATAGGCTCGCAGGTAACAAATTTCAACTGATAAATGAAAATGTGCACAGGCAATATACATTTAAATGCAGCATATTAAACTGCTCTGCATTCAATCTTTTCTTTTTCAATAGAAAAGCTGTTCATCGCTAAAAGCAACTTTACGATACTGGTAGGTAGGCTTAGTAAAGAGCCTATTTCAGGACTAACCAATGTAAATAAATCATAAAATAACCATTTAATGTTTAACAAGAAATTGTTTCGCTTTGAAAAAGCTAGTCTTATAAATAGAAACAAATATGTAACGTGATTTCCTAAACTAGAAAAGGTTCTGATCTCAGGTAATGAGACACCATGTGACCTGAAATTAAATAGTTAATATTCATTATTGTAAGTAACTGAGAAACTTGAAAACATTGAAAGTAATGAGTTTTCTTTTTCCTTATTTTTGACAGACCCCTGACGAAGGGGCCACGAAAGGTCCCGAAATGCATTGGGTTAATGTTATGGAATTGTTTGTTTTAAGTTTGTAAATTTCATTAATATGTAAATTATAATTTATGTTTGATGATGATGAACATGCCTATGGAATGTATATAGAAAAAAATAATGGTTGAAATATAAACAAAAATGTTTGAATGAATTAAGAGTTCACTCATTAAGTTGTGCACCCTAGAGCCCTGGCAGCCATTCAGGTGTCAGGCTTAATACATTGTTTCATATGGTGTAGCAGGCACCAATCGAAGGTAGCACACATATCGATTAAACGCCCTTGAAATTTAACAAAGCAGTGTGCAGCACCCACATACATTCATTTTTCATACATTATTCTGCAAACGGTCGGCACTAGCACCAAGGAAAATGTCTTTTGAATCAATATCAGGTATCACGGAAAACAGAGCAAATATAAAAATCTATACCACAGATGAGGCTGACCAAATATATCAATTGATCAAGAAGACCAAAACTTTTGAAGCGAAAAGTGGATCAGTTACGCAACAGTTGAAACAATTGGAATATTTAACAAAACGTGAATTAAATCAACGCTTACACGGCTCAACATTAATTCAATATCATCGCGTAAGACGAATTCCGAGAGGCCTCAGACTCGCCATCAGACCAATGTTATATAGACTGAACAATAACCCCCAATTTATGGAAAAGTGGTACTGTATCCTAAATAAATGTTCGCTTGATTTGATTTTGCTACTAGTGGAAGAGCTCTCAAGAATCATTAAAGAGCTAGAAGAGGAAATATTCAACATCAAAAAGGATTTGTCATCCAGAATGGAGTTAGAACACTGGGATAAATTTTTGGCTGATTTGGATATAAAACTTGACAAGTATGGAAAAGAAATACAAGAAACTAAATTGCGGAAATTTAAACGCGACACAATTGATTATAAGCTCAACGAAGCTTATACTTGGGCCGAAGTTTACGCTAAAAGGAGATACACAAATAAAAAGCAACAACCAACAACATCAGACGAAAGTGGTGTTTCAGACAGTGACACTAACGCATCGAGGCAACCCCTAAGCAAACAACAAGCAGCCCCTTCGACTTCAACGGAAGGTGCCGGCAGCACTACTCCCATTTCTGATCCTTTTTTAGAAGTGGGCCAATTGCCCAGCAAACCACCGGACCAAACAGCCACATCCCAGGTGGACAAAAAACGAGAAGAGGAAAAGGAAAAGGAAAGGGAAAGGAAAGCAAGCCTCAGGAGTCAGGCCAAAACCTCGTGATAAATATATCGGAGTATCCCTTAACGAAATTTGAGGCGGATCTACTCAACAAAGGAACAACATTTGTGAGGACATATCAAACCAACGAGCTAGAAACTGAAATTGCGTTTTTCAAGTTCATGCGCCTATTAAGGCTCAAGCATTTTTTTACAATTGTAAATCCAGTCCAAACTGATGAAAATGAAGACATTAAATTTAAACCAAAGAGTACCTTTCTAGCCCCAATATCACATAAAACACTAGACACCTTTGAGATACTAGTCAAGGCTGATCTAAGCAAAATTCATTTCAAAAGGAAACTGAACAATTTGACAAAGGCTGAATACAGTGCACTGCAATCACTAGCGAAAAATCCAACAATCGTAATCCAGAAGGCGGACAAAGGAGGGGGTCTAGTTATTATGGATTCCACGTTTTATCTCCAAAAAGGCACAGAACATGTTAACGACACAACCACATATGCAAAACTTAACAATGACCCTACAATGGAAATAATACATGTCTTGGATGAAATACTCAATAAAGCTGAAGAGTTGGGCTGGATCAATTTGACAACGAAGCGCTATTTGAGACAAATGTACCCAAGAAGACCGAGGATATATTTTCTCCCAAAGATTCATAAAAATCTTCAGAATCCACCATTTAGACCGATAGTATCTGGGTGCTCTTCAATTTTTGAAAACCTTGGAATATTCATCGACACCCATATGCAGTCATTCATACAGAATTGGCCAACATATCTGGAGGACACTTCAGACTTCCTAAGGAACCTCAAGACTCAATGGAGTGGACTATCTGCACAATAGATGTTACATCTTTGTATACATCAATACCACACAAGCAGGGCTTGGAAGCCATGGAATGGGCGCTCCTAAAGGGTGAAAAGCCTGAAGAAGTCAAATGTATGGTAATCCAGTTACTAGAATTCTGTTTGGAAAATAGTTATTTTACATGGCAAAATAACTTTTACATACAACTAAACGGCACAGCAATGGGTTTTCCGGAGCCTGTATTTACGCAAATATCTTCATGGCCAAATTTGAAGACGATCACATTTTGAAGCATCCAGAGTGGCAAGACGGCCTGGTCTATTATAAAAGATACATAGACGATATCTTTATAATTTGGAAAGAGTCGCAAACGAAACTGGTAGGGAATATTCAGAATCTCAATACCATTGACCCTCGGATCCAGTTTACATACAGCATGAGTACCAAAGCACTGCCATTTCTTGATGTCTTAGTGGAAATCAAAGAAAACTCTATACACACAAGTGTATATAAGAAACCAACAGACAAAAACAATGCTCTACTATTTGGAAGTTTTCATCCAGCGAGTCTGATTAATAACTTGCCCGTGTCGCAATTCATGCGGATAAAGAGAATTACATCAAATCCAGATATTTGCGAAAAAACTATTGAGGAGCAAAAGCAAAAATATTTGGACAGAGGCTATCCGAAAAAACTCCTTCAGGCACATGTAGAAAAAATCAAAACCATCCCTAGAAATGAATTACTTCAAAAGAAATCGAAAAAACCAAACAAAAGGATGGTATTCGTATCAAAATACTCCACAGCATCTTGGGAGATAAAGAAAATAATCAAGAAAAGATGGGAGATCTTGCAAATAGAAAAAGACTTTGGTTCCTTGTTTCTCGAACAACCCCTGTTTGCCTACAAAAGGGCGCAAAATCTTAAAGAAATGCTTAACAAACCCAACAAATCTGGAGGTACTATGGAAGAGCAAACAACATTTAAAGGAACAATGAAATGCCACAATTGTAAAAATTGCAACAATATAATCCCAGGGAATGTAATTCTACACCCAAGAACTGGTGAAAAAATTCAGCTTAAACACAATACAACTTGCAATTCTGAGCATGTGATATACACTATCAAGTGCCCCTGCGGGCTCCTATATGTAGGAAAAACTGACAGGAAACTAAAAGTGAGGTTAACTGAGCATAAAAGTCGGATACGATTGAAAAACACTACATCACCTCTGGCGCAACATTGGACAGAAGCAAGGCATACTATAGCGCAGTTGAGATTTCAGATAGTTGAACAGGTTCCACAGAGATTAGGATTCGATAATGCAAAGATCCTTCTCCAGAGAGAAGCATTCTGGATGCGTAAACTGCAGACTTTGGTCCCTTTCGGGCTCAACGATAAAATGGAGATGGTTTGTTTTCTCTAAACAGACAATATACTAGGCCAGTCCTGATACCCCGAGAATTCAGACACGCGACATAATGGGTAGTCAACAATAAATTCACAGAAACACAATTTAATAGCACTTCACTAACAATGAAAAACATACTTCGTACAATTACACATAAAATATAAGATTGTAAATAGGCAGGCAGTATTATAGAACACGTATATGTTGGAAAATACTTAATTGTCTTACCACAATATTTTGAAAATTTGTTATCATTGTCACATATATGTTATATATATGAAATACCCATGTTTGATTTGTATATTGGCAAAAAAAAATTTCATATTTATTTCTTTAATTCAGCATAAATTCATTAAACACATAGTTGTACCCAACAATGCAGAAGCATAGGAAACTAGCATAGACTTGACCGCTTGTTTAAGATACTCTAAAATGGCCGCACCTACTTCTCCACTAACTAACTAGGATAGAAAAGCATAAGTCCCTTTACTATTTCAATGTAAACATTGGTCCTAAAACTCGATAAAGGACTACAATTCTAATTGCGGAAGTAAGCGCACTAGCGTGGAATCCAATTAAACGGACTGCAAACCTAAGTTCTTGGTAAGTCGCATAATCGTTTTCTAGCATGCTAAAAGAACCGGAATTTTTTTTTAGCAAAAAAAGCAACTTAATAATGTGATGTTATCTCCACAGTTAACACCGGAGATACTAGCACTGCGGGACCGAAGCTCTGCAGCATAGGACCGCAGGTAAAGAGAATTCGACCTCCTAAATAGTGCGTGGTAGTAAGAAGAACGACTAGTATATTAAAACTGTACTTTCAACCTCTTAACAGGTTGGTACAAGCTGTTCGTCTACAGAACAAGGAAGGCTCTGAAACGGTCTTCCAAACAGGTAAAAATTGGCTTTTGTCGCCAGCACGTTAAATAGATCACCTTTATTTTCGTTTAAAGAAATTAGACTAAAACAGTTTTCCCCCCCTGTTTTTCAGCATAGACTTAATTTATCTGGCCACAGAAGCGAGACCAACGCGGTACGCATAGGCTCGCAGGTAACAAATTTCAACTGATAAATGAAAATGTGCACAGGCAATATACATTTAAATGCAGCATATTAAACTGCTCTGCATTCAATCTTTTCTTTTTCAATAGAAAAGCTGTTCATCGCTAAAAGCAACTTTACGATACTGGTAGGTAGGCTTAGTAAAGAGCCTATTTCAGGACTAACCAATGTAAATAAATCATAAAATAACCATTTAATGTTTAACAAGAAATTGTTTCGCTTTGAAAAAGCTAGTCTTATAAATAGAAACAAATATGTAACGTGATTTCCTAAACTAGAAAAGGTTCTGATCTCAGGTAATGAGACACCATGTGACCTGAAATTAAATAGTTAATATTCATTATTGTAAGTAACTGAGAAACTTGAAAACATTGAAAGTAATAAGTTTTCTTTTTCCTTATTTTTGACAGACCCCTGACGAAGGGGCCACGAAAGGTCCCGAAATGCATTGGGTTAATGTTATGGAATTGTTTGTTTTAAGTTTGTAAATTTCATTAATATGTAAATTATAATTTATGTTTGATGATGATGAACATGCCTATGGAATGTATATAGAAAAAAATAATGGTTGAAATATAAACAAAAATGTTTGAATGAATTAAGAGTTCGCTCATTAAGTTGTGCACCCTAGAGCCCTGGCAGCCATTCAGGTGTCAGGCTTAATACATTGTTTCATATGGTGTAGCAGGCACCAATCGAAGGTAGCACACGTATCGATTAAACGCCCTTGAAATTTAACAAAGCAGTGTGCAGCACCCACATACATTCATTTTTCATACATTATTCTGCAAACGGTGGGCACTAGCACCAAGGAAAATGTCTTTTGAATCAATATCAGGTATCACGGAACACAGAGCAAATATAAAAATCTATACCACAGATGAGGCTGACCAAATATATCAATTGATCAAGGAGACCAAAACTTTTGATGCGAAAAGTGGATCAGTTACGCAACAGTTGAAACAATTGGAATATTTAACAAAACGTGAATTAAATCAACGCTTACACGCCTCAACATTAATTCAATATCATCGCGTAAGACGAATTCCGAGAGGCCTCAGACTCGCCATCAGACCAATGTTATATAGACTGAACAATAACCCCCAATTTATGGAAAAGTGGTACTGTATCCTAAATAAATGTTCGCTTGATTTGATTTTGCTACTAGTGGAAGAGCTCTCAAGAATCATTAAAGAGCTAGAAGAGGAAATATTCAACATCAAAAAGGATTTGTCATCCAGAATGGAGTTAGAACACTGGGATAAATTTTTGGCTGATTTGGATATAAAACTTGACAAGTATGGAAAAGAAATACAAGAAACTAAATTGCGGAAATTTAAACGCGACACAATTGATTATAAGCTCAACGAAGCTTATACTTGGGCCGAAGTTTACGCTAAAAGGAGATACACAAATAAAAAGCAACAACCAACAACATCAGACGAAAGTGGTGTTTCAGACAGTGACACTAACGCATCGAGGCAACCCCTAAGCAAACAACAAGCAGCCCCTTCGACTTCAACGGAAGGTGCCGGCAGCACTACTCCCATTTCTGATCCTTTTTTAGAAGTGGGCCAATTGCCCAGCAAACCACCGGACCAAACAGCCACATCCCAGGTGGACAAAAAACGAGAAGAGGAAAAGGAAAAGGAAAGGGAAAGGAAAGCAAGCCTCAGGAGTCAGGCCAAAACCTCGTGATAAATATATCGGAGTATCCCTTAACGAAATTTGAGGCGGATCTACTCAACAAAGGAACAACATTTGTGAGGACATATCAAACCAACGAGCTAGAAACTGAAATTGCGTTTTTCAAGTTCATGCGCCTATTAAGGCTCAAGCATTTTTTTACAATTGTAAATCCAGTCCAAACTGATGAAAATGAAGACATTAAATTTAAACCAAAGAGTACCTTTCTAGCCCCAATATCACATAAAACACTAGACACCTTTGAGATACTAGTCAAGGCTGATCTAAGCAAAATTCATTTCAAAAGGAAACTGAACAATTTGACAAAGGCTGAATACAGTGCACTGCAATCACTAGCGAAAAATCCAACAATCGTAATCCAGAAGGCGGACAAAGGAGGGGGTCTAGTTATTATGGATTCCACGTTTTATCTCCAAAAAGGCACAGAACATGTTAACGACACAACCACATATGCAAAACTTAACAATGACCCTACAATGGAAATAATACATGTCTTGGATGAAATACTCAATAAAGCTGAAGAGTTGGGCTGGATCAATTTGACAACGAAGCGCTATTTGAGACAAATGTACCCAAGAAGACCGAGGATATATTTTCTCCCAAAGATTCATAACAATCTTCAGAATCCACCATTTAGACCGATAGTATCTGGGTGCTCTTCAATTTTTGAAAACCTTGGAATATTCATCGACACCCATATGCAGTCATTCATACAGAATTGGCCAACATATCTGGAGGACACTTCAGACTTCCTAAGGAACCTCAAGACTATTGACGTAGAAGCAGCAATGGAGTGGACTATCTGCACAATAGATGTTACATCTTTGTATACATCAATACCACACAAGCAGGGCTTGGAAGCCATGGAATGGGCGCTCCTAAAGGGTGAAAAGCCTGAAGAAGTCAAATGTATGGTAATCCAGTTACTAGAATTCTGTTTGGAAAATAGTTATTTTACATGGCAAAATAACTTTTACATACAACTAAACGGCACAGCAATGGGTTTTCCCGGAGCCTGTATTTACGCAAATATCTTCATGGCCAAATTTGAAGACGATCACATTTTGAAGCATCCAGAGTGGCAAGACGGCCTGGTCTATTATAAAAGAGACATAGACAATATCTTTATAATTTGGAAAGAGTCGCAAACGAAACTGGTAGGGAATATTCAGAATCTCAATACCATTGACCCTCGGATCCAGTTTACATACAGCATGAGTACCAAAGCACTGCCATTTCTTGATGTCTTAGTGGAAATCAAAGAAAACTCTATACACACAAGTGTATATAAGAAACCAACAGACAAAAACAATGCTCTACTATTTGGAAGTTTTCATCCAGCGAGTCTGATTAATAACTTGCCCGTGTCGCAATTCATGCGGATAAAGAGAATTACATCAAATCCAGATATTTGCGAAAAAACTATTGAGGAGCAAAAGCAAAAATATTTGGACAGAGGCTATCCGAAAAAACTCCTTGAGGCACATGTAGAAAAAATCAAAACCATCCCTAGAAATGAATTACTTCAAAAGAAATCGAAAAAAACAAACAAAAGGATGGTATTCGTATCAAAATACTCCACAGCATCTTGGGAGATAAAGAAAATAATCAAGAAAAGATGGGAGATCTTGCAAATAGAAAAAGACTTTGGTTCCTTGTTTCTCGAACAACCCCTGTTTGCCTACAAAAGGGCGCAAAATCTTAAAGAAATGCTTAACAAACCCAACAAATCTGGAGGTACTATGGAAGAGCAAACAACATTTAAAGGAACAATGAAATGCCACAATTGTAAAAATTGCAACAATATAATCCCAGGGAATGTAATTCTACACCCAAGAACTGGTGAAAAAATTCAGCTTAAACACAATACAACTTGCAATTCTGAGCATGTGATATACGCTATCAAGTGCCCCTGCGGGCTCCTATATGTAGGAAAAACTGACAGGAAACTAAAAGTGAGGTTAACTGAGCATAAAAGTCGGATACGATTGAAAAACACTACATCACCTCTGGCGCAACATTGGACAGAAGCAAGGCATACTATAGCGCAGTTGAGATTTCAGATAGTTAAACAGGTTCCACAGAGATTAGGATTCGATAATGCAAAGATCCTTCTCCAGAGAGAAGCATTCTGGATGCGTAAACTGCAGACTTTGGTCCCTTTCGGGCTCAACGATAAAATGGAGATGGTTTGTTTTCTCTAAACAGACAATATACTAGGCCAGTCCTGATACCCCGAGAATTCAGACACGCGACATAATGGGTAGTCAACAATAAATTCACAGAAACACAATTTAATAGCACTTCACTAACAATGAAAAACATACTTCGTACAATTACACATAAAATATAAGATTGTAAATAGGCAGGCAGTATTATAGAACACGTATATGTTGGAAAATACTTAATTGTCTTACCACAATATTTTGAAAATTTGTTATCATTGTCACATATATGTTATATATATGAAATACCCATGTTTGATTTGTATATTGGCAAAAAAAAATTCATATTTATTTCTTTAATTCAGCATAAATTCATTAAACACATAGTTGTACCCAACAATGCAGAAGCATAGGAAACTAGCATAGACTTGACCGCTTGTTTAAGATACTCTAAAATGGCCGCACCTACTTCTCCACTAACTAACTAGGATAGAAAAGCATAAGTCCCTTTACTATTTCAATGTAAACATTGGTCCTAAAACTCGATAAAGGACTACAATTCTAGTTGCGGAAGTAAGCGCACTAGCGTGGAATCCAATTAAACGGACTGCAAACCTAAGTTCTTGGTAAGTCGCATAATCGTTTTCTAGCATGCTAAAAGAACCGGCAATTTTTTTTAGCAAAAACCGCAACTTAATAATGTGATGTTATCTCCACAGTTAACACCGGAGATACTAGCACTGCGGGACCGAAGCTCTGCAGCATAGGACCGCAGGTAAAGAGAATTCGACCTCCTAAATAGTGCGTGGTAGTAAGAAGAACAACTAGTATATTAAAACTGTACTTTCAACCTCTTAACAGATTGGTACAAGCTGTTCGTCTACAGAACAAGGAAGGCTCTGAAACGGTCTTCCAAACAGGTAAAAATTGGCTTTTGTCGCCAGCACGTTAAATAGATCACCTTTATTTTCGTTTAAAGAAATTAGACTAAAACAGTTTTCCCCCCCTGTTTTTCAGCATAGACTTAATTTATCTGGCCACAGAAGCGAGACCAACGCGGTACGCATAGGCTCGCAGGTAACAAATTTCAACTGATAAATGAAAATGTGCACAGGCAATATACATTTAAATGCAGCATATTAAACTGCTCTGCATTCAATCTTTTCTTTTTCAATAGAAAAGCTGTTCATCGCTAAAAGCAACTTTACGATACTGGTAGGTAGGCTTAGTAAAGAGCCTATTTCAGGACTAACCAATGTAAATAAATCATAAAATAACCATTTAATGTTTAACAAGAAATTGTTTCGCTTTGAAAAAGCTAGTCTTATAAATAGAAACAAATATGTAACGTGATTTCCTAAACTAGAAAAGGTTCTGATCTCAGGTAATGAGACACCATGTGACCTGAAATTAAATAGTTAATATTCATTATTGTAAGTAATTGAGAAACTTGAAAACATTGAAAGTAATGAGTTTTCTTTTTCCTTATTTTTGACAGACCCCTGACGAAGGGGCCACGAAAGGTCCCGAAATGCATTGGGTTAATGTTATGGAATTGTTTGTTTTAAGTTTGTAAATTTCATTAATATGTAAATTATAATTTATGTTTGATGATGATGAACATGCCTATGGAATGTATATAGAAAAAAATAATGGTTGAAATATAAACAAAAATGTTTGAATGAATTAAGAGTTCACTCATTAAGTTGTGCACCCTAGAGCCCTGGCAGCCATTCAGGTGTCAGGCTTAATACATTGTTTCATATGATGTAGCAGGCACCAATCGAAGGTAGCACACGTATCGATTAAACGCCCTTGAAATTTAACAAAGCAGTGTGCAGCACCCACATACATTCATTTTTCATACATTATTCTGCAAACGGTCGGCACTAGCACCAAGGAAAATGTCTTTTGAATCAATATCAGGTATCACGGAAAACAGAGCAAATATAAAAATCTATACCACAGATGAGGCTGACCAAATATATCAATTGATCAAGGAGACCAAAACTTTTGAAGCGAAAAGTGGATCAGTTACGCAACAGTTGAAACAATTGGAATATTTAACAAAACGTGAATTAAATCAACGCTTACACGGCTCAACATTAATTCAATATCATCGCGTAAGACGAATTCCGAGAGGCCTCAGACTCGCCATCAGGCCAATGTTATATAGACTGAACAATAACCCCCAATTTATGGAAAAGTGGTACTGTATCCTAAATAAATGTTCGCTTGATTTGATTTTGCTACTAGTGGAAGAGCTCTCAAGAATCATTAAAGAGCTAGAAGAGGAAATATTCAACATCAAAAAGGATTTGTCATCCAGAATGGAGTTAGAACACTGGGATAAATTTTTGGCTGATTTGGATATAAAACTTGACAAGTATGGAAAAGAAATACAAGAAACTAAATTGCGGAAATTTAAACGCGACACAATTGATTATAAGCTCAACGAAGCTTATACTTGGGCCGAAGTTTACGCTAAAAGGAGATACACAAATAAAAAGCAACAACCAACAACATCAGACGAAAGTGGTGTTTCAGACAGTGACACTAACGCATCGAGGCAACCCCTAAGCAAACAACAAGCAGCCCCTTCGACTTCAACGGAAGGTGCCGGCAGCACTACTCCCATTTCTGATCCTTTTTTAGAAGTGGGCCAATTGCCCAGCAAACCACCGGACCAAACAGCCACATCCCAGGTGGACAAAAAACGAGAAGAGGAAAAGGAAAAGGAAAGGGAAAGGAAAGCAAGCCTCAGGAGTCAGGCCAAAACCTCGTAATAAATATATCGGAGTATCCCTTAACGAAATTTGAGGCGGATCTACTCAACAAAGGAACAACATTTTTGAGGACATATCAAACCAACGAGCTAGAAACTGAAATTGCGTTTTTCAAGTTCATGCGCCTATTAAGGCTCAAGCATTTTTTTACAATTGTAAATCCAGTCCAAACTGATGAAAATGAAGACATTAAATTTAAACCAAAGAGTACCTTTCTAGCCCCAATATCACATAAAACACTAGACACCTTTGAGATACTAGTCAAGGCTGATCTAAGCAAAATTCATTTCAAAAGGAAACTGAACAATTTGACAAAGGCTGAATACAGTGCACTGCAATCACTAGCGAAAAATCCAACTAGCACTGCGGGACCGAAGCTCTGCAGCATAGGACCGCAGGTAAAGAGAATTCGACCTCCTAAATAGTGCGTGGTAGTAAGAAGAACGACTAGTATATTAAAACTGTACTTTCAACCTCTTAACAGGTTGGTACAAGCTGTTCGTCTACAGAACAAGGAAGGCTCTGAAACGGTCTTCCAAACAGGTAAAAATTGGCTTTTGTCGCCAGCACGTTAAATAGATCACCTTTATTTTCGTTTAAAGAAATTAGACTAAAACAGTTTTCCCCCCCTGTTTTTCAGCATAGACTTAATTTATCTGGCCACAGAAGCGAGACCAACGCGGTACGCATAGGCTCGCAGGTAACAAATTTCAACTGATAAATGAAAATGTGCACAGGCAATATACATTTAAATGCAGCATATTAAACTGCTCTGCATTCAATCTTTTCTTTTTCAATAGAAAAGCTGTTCATCGCTAAAAGCAACTTTACGATACTGGTAGGTAGGCTTAGTAAAGAGCCTATTTCAGGACTAACCAATGTAAATAAATCATAAAATAACCATTTAATGTTTAACAAGAAATTGTTTCGCTTTGAAAAAGCTAGTCTTATAAATAGAAACAAATATGTAACGTGATTTCCTAAACTAGAAAAGGTTCTGATCTCAGGTAATGAGACACCATGTGACCTGAAATTAAATAGTTAATATTCATTATTGTAAGTAACTGAGAAACTTGAAAACATTGAAAGTAATAAGTTTTCTTTTTCCTTATTTTTGACAGACCCCTGACGAAGGGGCCACGAAAGGTCCCGAAATGCATTGGGTTAATGTTATGGAATTGTTTGTTTTAAGTTTGTAAATTTCATTAATATGTAAATTATAATTTATGTTTGATGATGATGAACATGCCTATGGAATGTATATAGAAAAAAATAATGGTTGAAATATAAACAAAAATGTTTGAATGAATTAAGAGTTCGCTCATTAAGTTGTGCACCCTAGAGCCCTGGCAGCCATTCAGGTGTCAGGCTTAATACATTGTTTCATATGGTGTAGCAGGCACCAATCGAAGGTAGCACACGTATCGATTAAACGCCCTTGAAATTTAACAAAGCAGTGTGCAGCACCCACATACATTCATTTTTCATACATTATTCTGCAAACGGTGGGCACTAGCACCAAGGAAAATGTCTTTTGAATCAATATCAGGTATCACGGAACACAGAGCAAATATAAAAATCTATACCACAGATGAGGCTGACCAAATATATCAATTGATCAAGGAGACCAAAACTTTTGATGCGAAAAGTGGATTAGTTACGCAACAGTTGAAACAATTGGAATATTTAACAAAACGTGAATTAAATCAACGCTTACACGCCTCAACATTAATTCAATATCATCGCGTAAGACGAATTCCGAGAGGCCTCAGACTCGCCATCAGACCAATGTTATATAGACTGAACAATAACCCCCAATTTATGGAAAAGTGGTACTGTATCCTAAATAAATGTTCGCTTGATTTGATTTTGCTACTAGTGGAAGAGCTCTCAAGAATCATTAAAGAGCTAGAAGAGGAAATATTCAACATCAAAAAGGATTTGTCATCCAGAATGGAGTTAGAACACTGGGATAAATTTTTGGCTGATTTGGATATAAAACTTGACAAGTATGGAAAAGAAATACAAGAAACTAAATTGCGGAAATTTAAACGCGACACAATTGATTATAAGCTCAACGAAGCTTATACTTGGGCCGAAGTTTACGCTAAAAGGAGATACACAAATAAAAAGCAACAACCAACAACATCAGACGAAAGTGGTGTTTCAGACAGTGACACTAACGCATCGAGGCAACCCCTAAGCAAACAACAAGCAGCCCCTTCGACTTCAACGGAAGGTGCCGGCAGCACTACTCCCATTTCTGATCCTTTTTTAGAAGTGGGCCAATTGCCCAGCAAACCACCGGACCAAACAGCCACATCCCAGGTGGACAAAAAACGAGAAGAGGAAAAGGAAAAGGAAAGGGAAAGGAAAGCAAGCCTCAGGAGTCAGGCCAAAACCTCGTGATAAATATATCGGAGTATCCCTTAACGAAATTTGAGGCGGATCTACTCAACAAAGGAACAACATTTGTGAGGACATATCAAACCAACGAGCTAGAAACTGAAATTGCGTTTTTCAAGTTCATGCGCCTATTAAGGCTCAAGCATTTTTTTACAATTGTAAATCCAGTCCAAACTGATGAAAATGAAGACATTAAATTTAAACCAAAGAGTACCTTTCTAGCCCCAATATCACATAAAACACTAGACACCTTTGAGATACTAGTCAAGGCTGATCTAAGCAAAATTCATTTCAAAAGGAAACTGAACAATTTGACAAAGGCTGAATACAGTGCACTGCAATCACTAGCGAAAAATCCAACAATCGTAATCCAGAAGGTGGACAAAGGAGGGGGTCTAGTTATTATGGATTCCACGTTTTATCTCCAAAAAGGCACAGAACATGTTAACGACACAACCACATATGCAAAACTTAACAATGACCCTACAATGGAAATAATACATGTCTTGGATGAAATACTCAATAAAGCTGAAGAGTTGGGCTGGATCAATTTGACAACGAAGCGCTATTTGAGACAAATGTACCCAAGAAGACCGAGGATATATTTTCTCCCAAAGATTCATAAAAATCTTCAGAATCCACCATTTAGACCGATAGTATCTGGGTGCTCTTCAATTTTTGAAAACCTTGGAATATTCATCGACACCCATATGCAGTCATTCATACAGAATTGGCCAACATATCTGGAGGACACTTCAGACTTCCTAAGGAACCTCAAGACTATTGACGTAGAAGCAGCAATGGAGTGGACTATCTGCACAATAGATGTTACATCTTTGTATACATCAATACCACACAAGCAGGGCTTGGAAGCCATGGAATGGGCGCTCCTAAAGGGTGAAAAGCCTGAAGAAGTCAAATGTATGGTAATCCAGTTACTAGAATTCTGTTTGGAAAATAGTTATTTTACATGGCAAAATAACTTTTACATACAACTAAACGGCACAGCAATGGGTTTTCCCGGAGCCTGTATTTACGCAAATATCTTCATGGCCAAATTTGAAGACGATCACATTTTGAAGCATCCAGAGTGGCAAGACGGCCTGGTCTATTATAAAAGATACATAGACAATATCTTTATAATTTGGAAAGAGTCGCAAACGAAACTGGTAGGGAATATTCAGAATCTCAATACCATTGACCCTCGGATCCAGTTTACATACAGCATGAGTACCAAAGCACTGCCATTTCTTGATGTCTTAGTGGAAATCAAAGAAAACTCTATACACACAAGTGTATATAAGAAACCAACAGACAAAAACAATGCTCTACTATTTGGAAGTTTTCATCCAGCGAGTCTGATTAATAACTTGCCCGTGTCGCAATTCATGCGGATAAAGAGAATTACATCAAATCCAGATATTTGCGAAAAAACTATTGAGGAGCAAAAGCAAAAATATTTGGACAGAGGCTATCCGAAAAAACTCCTTGAGGCACATGTAGAAAAAATCAAAACCATCCCTAGAAATGAATTACTTCAAAAGAAATCGAAAAAAACAAACAAAAGGATGGGATTCGTATCAAAATACTCCACAGCATCTTGGGAGATAAAGAAAATAATCAAGAAAAGATGGGAGATCTTGCAAATAGAAAAAGACTTTGGTTCCTTGTTTCTCGAACAACCCCTGTTTGCCTACAAAAGGGCGCAAAATCTTAAAGAAATGCTTAACAAACCCAACAAATCTGGAGGTACTATGGAAGAGCAAACAACATTTAAAGGAACAATGAAATGCCACAATTGTAAAAATTGCAACAATATAATCCCAGGGAATGTAATTCTACACCCAAGAACTGGTGAAAAAATTCAGCTTAAACACAATACAACTTGCAATTCTGAGCATGTGATATACGCTATCAAGTGCCCCTGCGGGCTCCTATATGTAGGAAAAACTGACAGGAAACTAAAAGTGAGGTTAACTGAGCATAAAAGTCGGATACGATTGAAAAACACTACATCACCTCTGGCGCAACATTGGACAGAAGCAAGGCATACTATAGCGCAGTTGAGATTTCAGATAGTTAAACAGGTTCCACAGAGATTAGGATTCGATAATGCAAAGATCCTTCTCCAGAGAGAAGCATTCTGGATGCGTAAACTGCAGACTTTGGTCCCTTTCGGGCTCAACGATAAAATGGAGATGGTTTGTTTTCTCTAAACAGACAATATACTAGGCCAGTCCTGATACCCCGAGAATTCAGACACGCGACATAATGGGTAGTCAACAATAAATTCACAGAAACACAATTTAATAGCACTTCACTAACAATGAAAAACATACTTCGTACAATTACACATAAAATATAAGATTGTAAATAGGCAGGCAGTATTATAGAACACGTATATGTTGGAAAATACTTAATTGTCTTACCACAATATTTTGAAAATTTGTTATCATTGTCACATATATGTTATATATATGAAATACCCATGTTTGATTTGTATATTGGCAAAAAAAAATTCATATTTATTTCTTTAATTCAGCATAAATTCATTAAACACATAGTTGTACCCAACAATGCAGAAGCATAGGAAACTAGCATAGACTTGACCGCTTGTTTAAGATACTCTAAAATGGCCGCACCTACTTCTCCACTAACTAACTAGGATAGAAAAGCATAAGTCCCTTTACTATTTCAATGTAAACATTGGTCCTAAAACTCGATAAAGGACTACAATTCTAGTTGCGGAAGTAAGCGCACTAGCGTGGAATCCAATTAAACGGACTGCAAACCTAAGTTCTTGGTAAGTCGCATAATCGTTTTCTAGCATGCTAAAAGAACCGGCAATTTTTTTTAGCAAAAACCGCAACTTAATAATGTGATGTTATCTCCACAGTTAACACCGGAGATACTAGCACTGCGGGACCGAAGCTCTGCAGCATAGGACCGCAGGTAAAGAGAATTCGACCTCCTAAATAGTGCGTGGTAGTAAGAAGAACAACTAGTATATTAAAACTGTACTTTCAACCTCTTAACAGATTGGTACAAGCTGTTCGTCTACAGAACAAGGAAGGCTCTGAAACGGTCTTCCAAACAGGTAAAAATTGGCTTTTGTCGCCAGCACGTTAAATAGATCACCTTTATTTTCGTTTAAAGAAATTAGACTAAAACAGTTTTCCCCCCCTTTTTTCAGCATAGACTTAATTTATCTGGCCACAGAAGCGAGACCAACGCGGTACGCATAGGCTCGCAGGTAACAAATTTCAACTGATAAATGAAAATGTGCACAGGCAATATACATTTAAATGCAGCATATTAAACTGCTCTGCATTCAATCTTTTCTTTTTCAATAGAAAAGCTGTTCATCGCTAAAAGCAACTTTACGATACTGGTAGGTAGGCTTAGTAAAGAGCCTATTTCAGGACTAACCAATGTAAATAAATCATAAAATAACCATTTAATGTTTAACAAGAAATTGTTTCGCTTTGAAAAAGCTAGTCTTATAAATAGAAACAAATATGTAACGTGATTTCCTAAACTAGAAAAGGTTCTGATCTCAGGTAATGAGACACCATGTGACCTGAAATTAAATAGTTAATATTCATTATTGTAAGTAACTGAGAAACTTGAAAACATTGAAAGTAATGAGTTTTCTTTTTCCTTATTTTTGACAGACCCCTGACGAAGGGGCCACGAAAGGTCCCGAAATGCATTGGGTTAATGTTATGGAATTGTTTGTTTTAAGTTTGTAAATTTCATTAATATGTAAATTATAATTTATGTTTGATGATGATGAACATGCCTATGGAATGTATATAGAAAAAAATAATGGTTGAAATATAAACAAAAATGTTTGAATGAATTAAGAGTTCACTCATTAAGTTGTGCACCCTAGAGCCCTGGCAGCCATTCAGGTGTCAGGCTTAATACATTGTTTCATATGGTGTAGCAGGCACCAATCGAAGGTAGCACACGTATCGATTAAACGCCCTTGAAATTTAACAAAGCAGTGTGCAGCACCCACATACATTCATTTTTCATACATTATTCTGCAAACGGTCGGCACTAGCACCAAGGAAAATGTCTTTTGAATCAATATCAGGTATCACGGAAAAAAGAGCAAATATAAAAATCTATACCACAGATGAGGCTGACCAAATATATCAATTGATCAAGGAGACCAAAACTTTTGAAGCGAAAAGTGGATCAGTTACGCAACAGTTGAAACAATTGGAATATTTAACAAAACGTGAATTAAATCAACGCTTACACGGCTCAACATTAATTCAATATCATCGCGTAAGACGAATTCCGAGAGGCCTCAGACTCGCCATCAGGCCAATGTTATATAGACTGAACAATAACCCCCAATTTATGGAAAAGTGGTACTGTATCCTAAATAAATGTTCGCTTGATTTGATTTTGCTACTAGTGGAAGAGCTCTCAAGAATCATTAAAGAGCTAGAAGAGGAAATATTCAACATCAAAAAGGATTTGTCATCCAGAATGGAGTTAGAACACTGGGATAAATTTTTGGCTGATTTGGATATAAAACTTGACAAGTATGGAAAAGAAATACAAGAAACTAAATTGCGGAAATTTAAACGCGACACAATTGATTATAAGCTCAACGAAGCTTATACTTGGGCCGAAGTTTACGCTAAAAGGAGATACACAAATAAAAAGCAACAACCAACAACATCAGACGAAAGTGGTGTTTCAGACAGTGACACTAACGCATCGAGGCAACCCCTAAGCAAACAACAAGCAGCCCCTTCGACTTCAACGGAAGGTGCCGGCAGCACTACTCCCATTTCTGATCCTTTTTTAGAAGTGGGCCAATTGCCCAGCAAACCACCGGACCAAACAGCCACATCCCAGGTGGACAAAAAACGAGAAGAGGAAAAGGAAAAGGAAAGGGAAAGGAAAGCAAGCCTCAGGAGTCAGGCCAAAACCTCGTAATAAATATATCGGAGTATCCCTTAACGAAATTTGAGGCGGATCTACTCAACAAAGGAACAACATTTTTGAGGACATATCAAACCAACGAGCTAGAAACTGAAATTGCGTTTTTCAAGTTCATGCGCCTATTAAGGCTCAAGCATTTTTTTACAATTGTAAATCCAGTCCAAACTGATGAAAATGAAGACATTAAATTTAAACCAAAGAGTACCTTTCTAGCCCCAATATCACATAAAACACTAGACACCTTTGAGATACTAGTCAAGGCTGATCTAAGCAAAATTCATTTCAAAAGGAAACTGAACAATTTGACAAAGGCTGAATACAGTGCACTGCAATCACTAGCGAAAAATCCAACAATCGTAATCCAGAAGGCGGACAAAGGAGGGGGTCTAGTTATTATGGATTCCACGTTTTATCTCCAAAAAGGCACAGAACATGTTAACAACACAACCACATATGCAAAACTTAACAATGACCCTACAATGGAAATAATACATGTCTTGGATGAAATACTCAATAAAGCTGAAGAGTTGGGCTGGATCAATTTGACAACGAAGCGCTATTTGAGACAAATGTACCCAAGAAGACCGAGGATATATTTTCTCCCAAAGATTCATAAAAATCTTCAGAATCCACCATTTAGACCGATAGTATCTGGGTGCTCTTCAATTTTTGAAAACCTTGGAATATTCATCGACACCCATTTGCAGTCATTCATACAGAATTGGCCAACATATCTGGAGGACACTTCAGACTTCCTAAGGAACCTCAAGACTCAATGGAGTGGACTATCTGCACAATAGATGTTACATCTTTGTATACATCAATACCACACAAGCAGGGCTTGGAAGCCATGGAATGGGCGCTCCTAAAGGGTGAAAAGCCTGAAGAAGTCAAATG
Source organism: Lissotriton helveticus (assembly GCF_964261635.1). NCBI lineage: Eukaryota > Metazoa > Chordata > Amphibia > Caudata > Salamandridae > Lissotriton > Lissotriton helveticus. The sequence goes on from NC_136060.1 coordinate 382,110,575, forward strand.
TATGGTAATCCAGTTACTAGAATTCTGTTTGGAAAATAGTTATTTTACATGGCAAAATAACTTTTACATACAACTAAACGGCACAGCAATGGGTTTTCCGGAGCCTGTATTTACGCAAATATCTTCAGTTACTAGAATTCTGTTTGGAAAATAGTTATTTTACATGGCAAAATAACTTTTACATACAACTAAACGGCACAGCAATGGGTTTTCCGGAGCCTGTATTTACGCAAATATCTTCATGGCCAAATTTGAAGACGATCACATTTTGAAGCATCCAGAGTGGCAAGACGGCCTGGTCTATTATAAAAGATACATAGACGATATCTTTATAATTTGGAAAGAGTCGCAAACGAAACTGGTAGGGAATATTCAGAATCTCAATACCATTGACCCTCGGATCCAGTTTACATACAGCATGAGTACCAAAGCACTGCCATTTCTTGATGTCTTAGTGGAAATCAAAGAAAACTCTATACACACAAGTGTATATAAGAAACCAACAGACAAAAACAATGCTCTACTATTTGGAAGTTTTCATCCAGCGAGTCTGATTAATAACTTGCCCGTGTCGCAATTCATGCGGATAAAGAGAATTACATCAAATCCAGATATTTGCGAAAAAACTATTGAGGAGCAAAAGCAAAAATATTTGGACAGAGGCTATCCGAAAAAACTCCTTGAGGCACATGTAGAAAAAATCAAAACCATCCCTAGAAATGAATTACTTCAAAAGAAATCGAAAAAAACAAACAAAAGGATGGTATTCGTATCAAAATACTCCACAGCATCTTGGGAGATAAAGAAAATAATCAAGAAAAGATGGGAGATCTTGCAAATAGAAAAAGACTTTGGTTCCTTGTTTCTCGAACAACCCCTGTTTGCCTACAAAAGGGCGCAAAATCTTAAAGAAAAGCTTAACAAACCCAACAAATCTGGAGGTACTATGGAAGAGCAAACAACATTTAAAGGAACAATGAAATGCCACAATTGTAAAAATTGCAACAATATAATCCCAGGGAATGTAATTCTACACCCAAGAACTGGTGAAAAAATTCAGCTTAAACACAATACAACTTGCAATTCTGAGCATGTGATATACGCTATCAAGTGCCCCTGCGGGCTCCTATATGTAGGAAAAACTGACAGGAAACTAAAAGTGAGGTTAACTGAGCATAAAAGTCGGATACGATTGAAAAACACTACATCACCTCTGGCGCAACATTGGACAGAAGCAAGGCATACTATAGCGCAGTTGAGATTTCAGATAGTTGAACAGGTTCCACAGAGATTAGGATTCGATAATGCAAAGATCCTTCTCCAGAGAGAAGCATTCTGGATGCGTAAACTGCAGACTTTGGTCCCTTTCGGGCTCAACGATAAAATGGAGATGGTTTGTTTTCTCTAAACAGACAATATACTAGGCCAGTCCTGATACCCCGAGAATTCAGACACGCGACATAATGGGTAGTCAACAATAAATTCACAGAAACACAATTTAATAGCACTTCACTAACAATGAAAAACATACTTCGTACAATTACACATAAAATATAAGATTGTAAATAGGCAGGCAGTATTATAGAACACGTATATGTTGGAAAATACTTAATTGTCTTACCACAATATTTTGAAAATTTGTTATCATTGTCACATATATGTTATATATATGAAATACCCATGTTTGATTTGTATATTGGCAAAAAAAAAATTCATATTTATTTCTTTAATTCAGCATAAATTCATTAAACACATAGTTGTACCCAACAATGCAGAAGCATAGGAAACTAGCATAGACTTGACCGCTTGTTTAAGATACTCTAAAATGGCCGCACCTACTTCTCCACTAACTAACTAGGATAGAAAAGCATAAGTCCCTTTACTATTTCAATGTAAACATTGGTCCTAAAACTCGATAAAGGACTACAATTCTAATTGCGGAAGTAAGCGCACTAGCGTGGAATCCAATTAAACGGACTGCAAACCTAAGTTCTTGGTAAGTCGCATAATCGTTTTCTAGCATGCTAAAAGAACCGGAATTTTTTTTTAGCAAAAACCGCAACTTAATAATGTGATGTTATCTCCACAGTTAACACCGGAGATACTAGCACTGCGGGACCGAAGCTCTGCAGCATAGGACCGCAGGTAAAGAGAATTCGACCTCCTAAATAGTGTGTGGTAGTAAGAAGAACGACTAGTATATTAAAACTGTACTTTCAACCTCTTAACAGGTTGGTACAAGCTGTTCGTCTACAGAACAAGGAAGGCTCTGAAACGGTCTTCCAAACAGGTAAAAATTGGCTTTTGTCGCCAGCACGTTAAATAGATCACCTTTATTTTCGTTTAAAGAAATTAGACTAAAACAGTTTTCCCCCCCTGTTTTTCAGCATAGACTTAATTTATCTGGCCACAGAAGCGAGACCAACGCGGTACGCATAGGCTCGCAGGTAACAAATTTCAACTGATAAATGAAAATGTGCACAGGCAATATACATTTAAATGCAGCATATTAAACTGCTCTGCATTCAATCTTTTCTTTTTCAATAGAAAAGCTGTTCATCGCTAAAAGCAACTTTACGATACTGGTAGGTAGGCTTAGTAAAGAGCCTATTTCAGGACTAACCAATGTAAATAAATCATAAAATAACCATTTAATGTTTAACAAGAAATTGTTTCGCTTTGAAAAAGCTAGTCTTATAAATAGAAACAAATATGTAACGTGATTTCCTAAACTAGAAAAGGTTCTGATCTCAGGTAATGAGACACCATGTGACCTGAAATTAAATAGTTAATATTCATTATTGTAAGTAACTGAGAAACTTGAAAACATTGAAAGTAATAAGTTTTCTTTTTCCTTATTTTTGACAGACCCCTGACGAAGGGGCCACAAAAGGTCCCGAAATGCATTGGGTTAATGTTATGGAATTGTTTGTTTTAAGTTTGTAAATTTCATTAATATGTAAATTATAATTTATGTTTGATGATGATGAACATGCCTATGGAATGTATATAGAAAAAAATAATGGTTGAAATATAAACAAAAATGTTTGAATGAATTAAGAGTTCGCTCATTAAGTTGTGCACCCTAGAGCCCTGGCAGCCATTCAGGTGTCAGGTTTAATACATTGTTTCATATGGTGTAGCAGGCACCAATCGAAGGTAGCACACGTATCGATTAAACGCCCTTGAAATTTAACAAAGCAGTGTGCAGCACCCACATACATTCATTGTTCATACATTATTCTGCAAACGGTGGGCACTAGCACCAAGGAAAATGTCTTTTGAATCAATATCAGGTATCACGGAAAACAGAGCAAATATAAAAATCTATACCACAGATGAGGCTGACCAAATATATCAATTGATCAAGGAGACCAAAACTTTTGATGCGAAAAGTGGATCAGTTACGCAACAGTTGAAACAATTGGAATATTTAACAAAACGTGAATTAAATCAACGCTTACACGCCTCAACATTATTCAATATCATCGCGTAAGACGAATTCCGAGAGGCCTCAGACTCGCCAGCAGACCAATGTTATATAGACTGAACAATAACCCCCAATTTATGGAAAAGTGGTACTGTATCCTAAATAAATGTTCGCTTGATTTGATTTTGCTACTAGTGGAAGAGCTCTCAAGAATCATTAAAGAGCTAGAAGAGGAAATATTCAACATCAAAAAGGATTTGTCATCCAGAATGGAGTTAGAACACTGGGATACATTTTTGGCTGATTTGGATATAAAACTTGACAAGTATGGAAAAGAAATACAAGAAACTAAATTGCGGAAATTTAAACGCGACACAATTGATTATAAGCTCAACGAAGCTTATACTTGGGCCGAAGTTTACGCTAAAAGGAGATACACAAATAAAAAGCAACAACCAACAACATCAGACGAAAGTGGTGTTTCAGACAGTGACACTAACGCATCGAGGCAACCCCTAAGCAAACAACAAGCAGCCCCTTCGACTTCAACGGAAGGTGCCGGCAGCACTACTCCCATTTCTGATCCTTTTTTAGAAGTGGGCCAATTGCCCAGCAAACCACCGGACCAAACAGCCACATCCCAGGTGGACAAAAAACGAGAAGAGGAAAAGGAAAAGGAAAGGGAAAGGAAAGCAAGCCTCAGGAGTCAGGCCAAAACCTCGTGATAAATATATCGGAGTATCCCTTAACGAAATTTGAGGCGGATCTACTCAACAAAGGAACAACATTTGTGAGGACATATCAAACCAACGAGCTAGAAACTGAAATTGCGTTTTTCAAGTTCATGCGCCTATTAAGGCTCAAGAATTTTTTTACAATTGTAAATCCAGTCCAAACTGATGAAAATGAAGACATTAAATTTAAACCAAAGAGTACCTTTCTAGCCCCAATATCACATAAAACACTAGACACCTTTGAGATACTAGTCAAGGCTGATCTAAGCAAAATTAATTTCAAAAGGAAACTGAACAATTTGACAAAGGCTGAATACAGTGCACTGCAATCACTAGCGAAAAATCCAACAATCGTAATCCAGAAGGCGGACAAAGGAGGGGGTCTAGTTATTATGGATTCCACGTTTTATCTCCAAAAAGGCACAGAACATGTTAACGACACAACCACATATGCAAAACTTAACAATGACCCTACAATGGAAATAATACATGTCTTGGATGAAATACTCAATAAAGCTGAAGAGTTGGGCTGGATCAATTTGACAACGAAGCGCTATTTGAGACAAATGTACCCAAGAAGACCGAGGATATATTTTCTCCCAAAGATTCATAAAAATCTTCAGAATCCACCATTTAGACCGATAGTATCTGGGTGCTCTTCAATTTTTGAAAACCTTGGAATATTCATCGACACCCATATGCAGTCATTCATACAGAATTGGCCAACATATCTGGAGGACACTTCAGACTTCCTAAGGAACCTCAAGACTATTGACGTAGAAGCAGCAATGGAGTGGACTATCTGCACAATAGATGTTACATCTTTGTATACATCAATACCACACAAGCAGGGCTTGGAAGCCATGGAATGGGCGCTCCTAAAGGGTGAAAAGCCTGAAGAAGTCAAATGTATGGTAATCCAGTTACTAGAATTCTGTTTGGAAAATAGTTATTTTACATGGCAAAATAACTTTTACATACAACTAAACGGCACAGCAATGGGTTTTCCCGGAGCCTGTATTTACGCAAATATCTTCATGGCCAAATTTGAAGACGATCACATTTTGAAGCATCCAGAGTGGCAAGACGGCCTGGTCTATTATAAAAGATACATAGACGATATCTTTATAATTTGGAAAGAGTCGCAAACGAAACTGGTAGGGAATATTCAGAATCTCAATACCATTGACCCTCGGATCCAGTTTACATACAGCATGAGTACCAAAGCACTGCCATTTCTTGATGTCTTAGTGGAAATCAAAGAAAACTCTATACACACAAGTGTATATAAGAAACCAACAGACAAAAACAATGCTCTACTATTTGGAAGTTTTCATCCAGCGAGTCTGATTAATAACTTGCCCGTGTCGCAATTCATGCGGATAAAGAGAATTACATCAAATCCAGATATTTGCGAAAAAACTATTGAGGAGCAAAAGCAAAAATATTTGGACAGAGGCTATCCGAAAAAACTCCTTGAGGCACATGTAGAAAAAATCAAAACCATCCCTAGAAATGAATTACTTCAAAAGAAATCGAAAAAAACAAACAAAAGGATGGTATTCGTATCAAAATACTCCACAGCATCTTGGGAGATAAAGAAAATAATCAAGAAAAGATGGGAGATCTTGCAAATAGAAAAAGACTTTGGTTCCTTGTTTCTCGAACAACCCCTGTTTGCCTACAAAAGGGCGCACAATCTTAAAGAAATGCTTAACAAACCCAACAAATCTGGAGGTACTATGGAAGAGCAAACAACATTTAAAGGAACAATGAAATGCCACAATTGTAAAAATTGCAACAATATAATCCCAGGGAATGTAATTCTACACCCAAGAACTGGTGAAAAAATTCAGCTTAAACACAATACAACTTGCAATTCTGAGTATGTGATATACGCTATCAAGTGCCCCTGCGGGCTCCTATATGTAGGAAAAACTGACAGGAAACTAAAAGTGAGGTTAACTGAGCATAAAAGTCGGATACGATTGAAAAACACTACATCACCTCTGGCGCAACATTGGACAGAAGCAAGGCATACTATAGCGCAGTTGAGATTTCAGATAGTTGAACAGGTTCCACAGAGATTAGGATTCGATAATGCAAAGATCCTTCTCCAGAGAGAAGCATTCTGGATGCGTAAACTGCAGACTTTGGTCCCTTTCGGGCTCAACGATAAAATGGAGATGGTTTGTTTTCTCTAAACAGACAATATACTAGGCCAGTCCTGATACCCCGAGAATTCAGACACGCGACATAATGGGTAGTCAACAATAAATTCACAGAAACACAATTTAATAGCACTTCACTAACAATGAAAAACATACTTCGTACAATTACACATAAAATATAAGATTGTAAATAGGCAGGCAGTATTATAGAACACGTATATGTTGGAAAATACTTAATTGTCTTACCACAATATTTTGAAAATTTGTTATCATTGTCACAGATATGTTATATATATGAAATACCCATGTTTGATTTGTATATTGGCAAAAAAAAAAATCATATTTATTTCTTTAATTCAGCATAAATTCATTAAACACATAGTTGTACCCAACAATGCAGAAGCATAGGAAACTAGCATAGACTTGACCGCTTGTTTAAGATACTCTAAAATGGCCGCACCTACTTCTCCACTAACTAACTAGGATAGAAAAGCATAAGTCCCTTTACTATTTCAATGTAAACATTGGTCCTAAAACTCGATAAAGGACTACAATTCTAGTTGCGGAAGTAAGCGCACTAGCGTGGAATCCAATTAAACGGACTGCAAACCTAAGTTCTTGGTAAGTCGCATAATCGTTTTCTAGCATGCTAAAAGAACCGGCAATTTTTTTTAGCAAAAACCGCAACTTAATAATGTGATGTTATCTCCACAGTTAACACCGGAGATACTAGCACTGCGGGACCGAAGCTCTGCAGCATAGGACCGCAGGTAAAGAGAATTCGACCTCCTAAATAGTGCGTGGTAGTAAGAAGAACGACTAGTATATTAAAACTGTACTTTCAACCTCTTAACAGGTTGGTACAAGCTGTTCGTCTACAGAACAAGGAAGGCTCTGAAACGGTCTTCCAAACAGGTAAAAATTGGCTTTTGTCGCCAGCACGTTAAATAGATCACCTTTATTTTCGTTTAAAGAAATTAGACTAAAACAGTTCCCCCCCCCTGTTTTTCAGCATAGACTTAATTTATCTGGCCACAGAAGCGAGACCAACGCGGTACGCATAGGCTCGCAGGTAACAAATTTCAACTGATAAATGAAAATGTGCACAGGCAATATACATTTAAATGCAGCATATTAAACTGCTCTGCATTCAATCTTTTCTTTTTCAATAGAAAAGCTGTTCATCGCTAAAAGCAACTTTATGATACTGGTAGGTAGGCTTAGTAAAGAGCCTATTTCAGGACTAACCAATGTAAATAAATCATAAAATAACCATTTAATGTTTAACAAGAAATTGTTTCGCTTTGAAAAAGCTAGTCTTATAAATAGAAACAAATATGTAACGTGATTTCCTAAACTAGAAAAGGTTCTGATCTCAGGTAATGAGACACCATGTGACCTGAAATTAAATAGTTAATATTCATTATTGTAAGTAACTGAGAAACTTGAAAACATTGAAAGTAATAAGTTTTCTTTTTCCTTATTTTTGACAGACCCCTGACGAAGGGGCCACGAAAGGTCCCGAAATGCATTGGGTTAATGTTATGGAATTGTTTGTTTTAAGTTTGTAAATTTCATTAATATGTAAATTATAATTTATGTTTGATGATGATGAACATGCCTATGGAATGTATATAGAAAAAAATAATGGTTGAAATATAAACAAAAATGTTTGAATGAATTAAGAGTTCGCTAATCTGCTGTCTGAGGAGCACAGGAGGATTACTGTGCAGGCTCTTGTCGGCTCAAGGCTTGACTATGCTAATGCCCTCTTTCTTGGCCTCCCTGACTACCTGGTTCAGCGCCTTCAGGTGGTGCAGAACTCTGCAGCCCGGGCTATTTTTGGCCTACGCAGACGAGCTCGAGCTTCCGGGCTGCTTCAGACGCTACACTGGCTGCCTATCAGGAAGCGGATCCAGTTCAAATCCCTGACTCTGATGCATAAAGCCCTATATGGATCAGGGGATGGATATCTGCGGCGGAGACTGGCTTTCTATCGTCCAGTCTGCTCCCTGCGTTCGGAATCCCTCTTTAAAGCGGTGGTCCCGCGGGTGAGGAAGGCCCGCGTGGGAGGGCGTTCTTTCAGCTGCAGAGCCCCTCAGCTGTGGAATTTGCTTCCTCTTCCGCTCCGCAGCACTGCCAATTTGCTCCTGTTCAGGAAGAGCCTGAAGACCTGGCTTTTTAATCTTTAGTCTGTTTTTACTGTCTATTGCTCTTATTGTTTTCCTCTGTTGTTTTTTTTCCCTCATTTTAGCTGTGTTGTGTTATTTTTACTCTGAGCTGCAGGTGGAAAGCGCCGGGACACTCATATCGATTAGCCGTGCGCTATATAAAAGCTACATAACATAACATAACATAACAACCTGTCAGCCTTAGGGTGGTCTCCCCTACATTTTTGCCCTTTTTGCCTCCCATTTTTACCTTACATTTTGTTGGACTTAGGACTCTGGGCGCCTCACCACTGCTAATCAGTGCTGAGGTGCAGGTGCTCTCCCCTAAAACCTTGTGAGGCTGGCATATCTGCCACAAGCCACTGCTACCACAGTAAGGCTAATCCTCCATAGGCTAATATTGGGAACCTCTCCTTATGGGATAACTTCTGACAGGGACCTAATACGTCTGTCATGTTTGGTCTTGTTGGACTCGGGGCGGGGAACCCTTTCCAATGATATATAGAGTTTGGGCATTACTACGCTAGGGATCCCACTTTTATAAAGTGGGCCTTTTCCTGCCTACACTTAGATTAGGCTCTGCAGACTCCCCCCTCCCCTCCGCATACTGATAGCCTGCCTGGGTTGGGAGGTGGGAGTGGTGATTCACACCTTCTTCCCTGGGATGAGCTGTGATGGGCTGCCCACTGTAGCCTTAACGGCCTGTCTCTCGTCACTGTGACAGCTAGGTCAGGGAAGGCAGGGAACATACCAGAACTCCCTGGACTCTTCCAGAAGCCCCTGCCCCCAGACCCTTCCAGAGACTTCTACCACTTTCTAGCCCTTAGACTGAAAGATATATAAGGGAGGGTCCTGGCCTCACTTCTGGTTACACTGCTGGACCTGGAAGAATTCCTGCTGGAGTGAGGACTGCTGCACAAGAGGATTGCCACTGGGAAGGAGGCTGACTGCTCCACGAACTGTTGCCCCACAACCTGCTGAGCTGCCCTACTGTCTGCTGATCCTGCCCTGCATGGGAGACTCCAACATCACCACCAGAGTGTCTCCACAACATCCCAAAGGAACTACTTTTGTTTGAACCACATTTTAAAGAGTCTTCAACCTTTTAAAGATTGCCTTTTTGGGACTGCACCCCTTTTAAGCTAAAGGAAACTACATGTCCTTGGACCACAGCGTTTTAAAGACTGCCCTTTGGAACAGCAACAATACTCTCAAGATTTGCCCTGCAATGCTGTGCCTGCCCTCAGCACTGCTTGCCCCGTGATCCTCCCAAGGGCTCTGTGATTGCCTCTGCTTCTGGCGCAAGCCGACTGAAACTGGCCCTGAGGTCACCGCCACTGGGACCGGAGCATGCTGTGTAGCGCTGAGAAGCGAAGTGCTACGTGGCAGGAGGCTCCGTCATTGCCCCGGACTTGGAGGCACTGTTAAGCGCTGGGCTAAAGGAGCGCTGTGTGGCCGTGACCCACACCCGTGCAGCGCCTGCTGAGCCCGAGGCTCCAGGGGTAGAGGAGCCTCGCACCCACGCCCGCAACCACCACCCCAGGTAACGCCTCAGTGCAACCAGGCTGCTGCGAGGGGGCGGGGTGCGGGTTGGCCGGGTACCTGGAGTGTGAGCTTTGTGCTTGGCTGGGAACCGTCCTTCACTGACCGGCCTACGGGGGAATAATCACTTGGTAATTGACACTGGGGCATTTTTTAGCATTACCAGCAGCGCCTGGGCAGCCGCACTTCCTACGCTGGGAGCATCATTTCTATGAGAGGCACACTTATTTCGCTACAATGGAACTTTGGCCTAAGAACCTTCCCCCAGTGAATTTTGACCATAAGAACCTTCCTCAAGTGAACTTTTGCCATCCAAGGACACTGTGAGAAAAACATTACCAGCAGGAGCCCTTGGCACACCTGAGCTTTTGGTGATTTTATCAGGCCTGGGAACTGGATTCATTCTTATTGGTTATTGATCTTGCTTGGAAACTGGAATCCTTTTTATTATTGATCAGGCCTGGGAACTGGATTCATTCTTATTGATTATTGATCTTGCTTGGAAACTGGAATCCTTTTTATTATTGATCTTGCCTGGAGCTGGATTTACCTGCTTTTGGTTCTCGCATATCTTTTAGATAAAGAAATTCTTATTCTTATACAAAACTGGTGTGGTGTTCCTTTTGTGAGTGTTTTTACTGTGTCATCGCCGTTGTGTGTTGCACAAATACTTTACACATTGCCTCTGGAGTTACGCCTTTGCTGCTCTGCGCCAAGCTACCAGGTCGGAAGCGGTGGTCCCTACTTGGACTGGGGTGCATACCCCTGCCAACTAGAGAACCCGGTTCTAACACTCACGCATCGTGTATCCCTGCAAAGTGTCTGTGAGCTGCTCCAATCTACCTTCAAATAGATATGTAAAGATATAACCTGTTTTGTGAAAAAGCACAGTAAAGGAACATATTCAGGGGAGTTAAAATATAGCACCTCAAACACTGGAACGAGAGGAGACTTAATTAATCACTTAGTTTGCCTTTGTTATGAGATTACAGAAGGGGGCTAGCTTATTAGTTTGCCTTTGTTATGAAACTAAAGAAGGGAACTGACTTATTGGTATTATCACTGGGAAGTTTACCAGCGTTAATCTGGTCTGTCACAAGGTGGACCAGGGTATCTCATCATTTAGTCCTGCAGTCTACCGCTCTGAATGTCTACGACAGTTGAACGACAGACAAGCATATCGCCCCCTTGATCATGACCCTACTGCAAACATGCGAAACACTATCCACGTCATGGTAGAGGAAGCCTTGTCAGAAGGTTGGGTTACTCGTCAAGAAGCTGCCTTTCTGTGTACAGAACACCCGGTGATGCCCTATTTTTACTGTCACCCGAAGGTACACAAACAACAAAGGCCCCCACCAGGACGTCCCATCATCTCGGGAATTGGATCGATCCTGGAACCACTTTCCACCTTCGTCGACTATTTCTTGCACCCAATGGTGCAGGAAATGCCTACGCATCTCAAGGACACTACAGATGTTTTACGCCTTCTCCCAGATGTGGAGTTCGATGTAGAAAGTGACCACCTCGTCTCTTTTGACGTGGAGTCACTTTATACGTCCATACCTCAAGATGACGCACTAGAGGTTATTTCCTCTCTACTGATGGCCCGTGACCTGGACACCATTACGCCAGTCAGCTTCATCATCGCATGTGCCACCTTAGCCATGAAACACAATTTCTTCAAGTTCGAAGACACAGTGTACCTCCAAATATCAGGGACTAGCATGGGGAGCATTTTTGCTCCCAGCCTAGCTAACCTCTACGTGCATCACTTCGAACAAGAACATGTCCTCACCAGTTGCAATCCCTACATCGCCTCCATAAAAATGTGGAAAAGGTATATCGACGATATGCTTGTAATATGGCGAGGGACTCACGAGGACCTGTTGAAATTCCAGGCCTGGCTTAATAACAGGAATGACTTTCTCCGCTTCACATTGGAAGCCAACAAAACCAGAATTGCTTTTCTAGATCTCATGATTTTTGCAACCCCAGAGGGACTCCAGTCAGAACTCTACAGGAACCCTATGGCAAGAACTTCCTTGCTCTGTTTTGATAGTCACCATCCGAAATCCCTTAGAGAGAACCTACTGTATGGGCAACTTCTGAGGGTGCAAAGAAATTGCTCTACTACAGAAGGATACAAGGAACATTCAACTGCCTTACAAAATCAGCTCTGTAGTAGGAAATATCCTCTTAGACTGGTGCACAAATCATTAAAACGGGCCAAGAATAATAACCGACAGGCATTACTAGAACCGTCTGGTCCGAAACCGCCTTCTGAAAGACTTACCTGTGTTAGTACGTTTGGTACCCTGTCTAACAAAATTCGGAAAATAGTAAAGAAACATTGGCCTATTCTAAACTCAGGGCACAAGACTTTTCAAGCTCCCCTCTTCTCTTTTAAGAGAGGCCCCAATCTCAGGGATCGTATTGTCCATACCAGACCGCGGAACAAGATGCCAAGGGCCCTTGGCACTATTTGGGACCTCCCGCCTGTAATAGGGCACAATCCCTGCGGATCCTGTCAAGCCTGTCCATAAACGAAAAAATCCACAGAAATTGACATAGGAACCAACAGACCATGGAGACAAACCAAATTCACCAATTGCAATAGTGAGAAACTGGTCTATCTTATAACCTGTCCATGTGGACTACAATATGTAGGTATGACCACTCGGAAAATAAAAATCAGAATTTCCGAACATAAGAGCACCATCAGATGCAAAAGGCAAGCCACTAAGCTTACCAATCATTTTTTGGACAAACAACATGCCCCTACTGCATTTACTTGGACGGTCCTAGAACAACCTTACATTCCTCCTCATGTCACAGATCACTCCAGATTCTTACTACACAGAGAACAGAAATGGGTGTTTAAATTGGGAACGAACAAGGGAGGACTAAATGATGAGATACCCTGGTCCACCTTGTGACAGACCAGATTAACGCTGGTAAACTTCCCAGTGATAATACCAATAAGTCAGTTCCCTTCTTTAGTTTCATAACAAAGGCAAACTAATAAGCTAGCCCCCTTCTGTAATCTCATAACAAAGGCAAACTAAGGGATTAATTAAGTCTCCTCTCGTTCCAGCTAAGGTGTGTTTGAGGTGCTATATTTTAACTCCCCTGAATATGTTCCTTTACTGTGCTTTTTCACAAAACAGGTTATATCTTTACATATCTATTTGAAGGTAGATTGGAGCAGCTCACAGACACTCTACAGGGATACACGATGCGTGAGCATTGGCAACTATATGCTTAGCTCGTTTGCTGTGGGCTTACCTTTCATTACTGTTCGCTTCTTTAAGCGTCTACCCAATGTCAATATATTTAAATCTATTGCGAGATATATGCTCTGTATTTACACTTTATAATAGACTAATTATAGCCTTTTAAATAAATCAGTACGTCCCATTAGACACAGTGGACTTCCGCAATGTCCTCTGACCTATCGCACTGGGGCATCTATACAATATAATACCTTGGCGTCTGACGTCAACAAACAGGCGTTCGTGGAAGTTCAATGACCTCCTATGCCCAATCAGAACACTGCTTTTATATGCGGCTTGCTCTCCGTTTAGGTACCTCCCCAACCGGCTCGGGAAGCCGGCAGGGAAGTACCGACGGAGAGGTGAGTCTGAATTTTCCCCGGGAAACCCGTTGCTAGCGATATTTACCCTCTTGGGATATTTTTAAACAGTGGCATATGGCGTGTGGTGCCTCGAGGTGTGCTTGGGTAACCACTCATATACCGGTAGTATTTTCACGTAAGTCGCAGTGTGTGACAATCTTTCCGGTTAGATCTAATGCACAAGATTCCACAATGTGCGAGTGTGGGAACCAACGGTGCATATCTACCTGTAATAATTGGCACCTCGTATATGCCGAGAGCACTTCATGTTAGTCGGAGTGGGTGGCATTCCTTCTCCGGTCAGACTAAATGCATAAAATTTCACAAGATGCGAGTGTGAGATTTAATGGAGCATATTTACTTGCAACTATTGGCATCTTTCTTGTCTATGTACTCTTCAAACTAGCTTGCATAGGAACTTAACAGTTATATGTGTTTTTAGTTGTCATTTGAAGCTCCGACATATTTTGACTAGAAATACTCACCCACTAAAACACTATGGATGAGACGGCTATATTGATGTGCATACTTTTTCATTTTTGACAGGAAGCGATTACGATTCTTTTGTTTTTGCTTCCCTTTTAAACAGAGCGGTGCTTCCCTCGTTCCCTGAGCCGTTGCCAGGCGAGGCGAGGCCTTGAACTCCTATGACTGGGGTAAGATGGAGTTTTTCAGCTGCATGGAGGATTAACAATTAGGTGCCTTCATGCTAGATGATATAAACTAAACCTAGTTTTGTTTAAACATTCATGTTTGGGTAGAATATGTTTATCAGTTACATATCTAGATGTCTATGTTTATGTGTCCATTTACCTGTTGTCTGTCTGTGTATATTTTTTATCTTCCTACCAGCGACATCACAAGGACTACCACAACGGGTCTAGACTACACCTATACAATCGGGTGATCTTTTTCCTTGTTGTAGCATGTTACGCATACAGTCACTATTTTACTCCTTTTTTTATTTCACCATTCAATTGCAGTAGCACAATATATATCTAGGTCCTGATGAAGGCAATGGACACACCAGTCCAATTTTGCTGAAACATGTCGACCACTTTATCTATTCAGGTAGTTATTTGTTAAGACTACTTTTGCTGCTCTTTTAACACTGGTGGAGCGAGCAGAACACAGAATAAAATTTCATATTTGCTCCCTCACCCAATTTTATCTTTATCCTCACTATTATTCACTATCTTTTTCACATGCACTGCAAATTAGTCACACATTTATCTATGTAATAGTACTATCTATACGGAGACCACTCTGGTTACTACCAGGCTCTTTGGAGGTTATAACATCTGACCTTCCATGCCTACCGGTAGTTTTCCAAGCAACTGGTCTACAAGGAATCCCAAATGATGAAGGGCGGTTCCGTGTGGTGACTGATGGGTATCCCTTGTTTATCACATCGAGATTAGGGTACCTTTTAGCAATTTTTGCTTTGTATTTAGTTCTAGGTAGGATGTTATAGACAGAACAGATTCAATGTGTCTCACATAGACCCTTACCTTTAGACCAATTGATACCTTTGTGTTTTGTATTTCAGTTAAGGGAAAGTGTCTTTGCATGGTCTTTATAATTCCCTTAGGCCCCCCCCAACCTTCTTTGTTCATATTAAAGCATTTAACAGCACCAAACAATGGAATAAGAAAGTCACACAACAATAAAGAAACACATCAAGAATTTATAAAAATAATATATATATTTTTATGAATTTATAGAGACCTTAATCATTAAAATCTATCTGAGGGTTACGGAGATACAGATTTTGGAAACTTTTTATCACTTTTGAATGCAACCGCAAACAAGCATTGGCAAATGTAAAGTTTGAAAGCTTTTGAAATGTTTTGAAGTGTTAGTGAGAGTGTTCCGGTTCGACTTGGGCAACCAAGCCCAGCAGGAACAAGTTCTAGGGTGCCCGAAAGGATACTTTAGACAGTTACCTGGCCACCAGCGCATTTTTGAGGCAAGTTCTAAACTGTACAGGACAACCGCCATAGGAGTTGATGGAGTGGTCCTGATACTGAGGAATGCAGGCTTAAAGGAACTCAAGGACGCTCTGAAAGGTGTGGGGTCCACAGGCGTGAAATCCATTCAAGTCCTCCTTCCTCAGGTGATTGGGGGCGACTCTGTCCACAGATCACAGGGTCCCGCAAAGTCTACTGTGTAGGGTTCAAAGGGCTGCTGATGTAGTCTTTGCGCTTTTGTAACACACCAGTAGGGTGCAAACATTTGGTGGTGGCTGGTGTCCACCTGGGGCGACGAATCCAGTCACAAGCAATACTCATAGGTCCAGCAGACACAGTTGTACCTTTTGGCTATATCCAAATTGTCCTTTGGTTTGCCTGGCGCCGGTAGCAGCAAGACTTCTGTGGTGGCAACTAGAGATGCGACTTGGGCTCTTTCAGCTCTTGTGTCCACGGAGCTGGTTCCAGGGGATCAGCTGACTTATCTAGTGGAGTCACTACTGTTGTTTGAGGAGGGAAACCAACGTTTCCCAGTGTCAGGATCTTTAGGCCCATTCCCAATCTCACCAGCCCATAAGTGCAGAAGGCGCAGTCCTCTTGACGATGCAGCTCTCTTTATTCATGCAAGTGCAGCAGGGCAGTCTGTCTTTGGTCCTTTATTCAAGTCATTTTGTAATAATTGGAAGGGTGCCAGGTTTGCTCTATTAATCCCAGGAAATTACAGTGAGTGAACCACACAATCACTGACCAATGGGCTACTGGGTTAACTCCTAGCTAGTGACGAAGTTCCTGTGATGTGTGGCATCTGGCTACCCCGGAGTACCACATTCTTGCCCCTTTCAAGATGGCACAAACCTTCATTGGTCATGAGGAGCTTGGCCCACCCTAGGGGTGCGGTTATCAGAGGGCTGCACGCCCATGTTAAAACCTGTTTGGGGGCGAGTTTTCCCTCCTCAACCTTGTCTCTACTCTGTCTGCAGGAAACAAAAGACATCCTGCCTGAAAGTGTTGTCACAGTGGTTCTTTAAAGCCGCTTCACCATTGAAGCTCGCCTTTTGGGCTGACACCCTGGGCAGCTGTGCTCTGGGAGGCAGGGTCACGCCTTCCAGCGCAGCAACAACCTTTGTTCCTGGGCTGTGAGTCGTTCACATGTCTCCCCAGGCAGGCAGATCTATATCTGTGTGCCAAAGCCTATGTGGAGTCACTAAACTAGCTAAACACAGAAATGGCAACAGTCTAAAGTTGCTAAATTTTAATAGTGTCCTAAATGTCGACTTGACCATGAAGTCTTCTTTAATGTTATGATTAATTTGATACCTTATATGACCCAGATAGGTAGTCCGATTCAGGGGTTAATCGGTTTGGTGCGCCAACTTGGAAACCCTGTACTAGCCAATAGGGCTGTTAACTTTATTCTTATTCCTTTTTTATTCTTATTTATAAGTGATGCTGTTTAAACATTTGAAAATATATGTCAAACTTAACAAAATGCAGCTCCCTGATATAGGATGCTATAGGCCTTCCTTATGGAATACTTGAATATAGTGTTAAGGGATGTGGTGGCTTTGCCATTGACTGACTTTAATGGCAAAGTCGAACTAGCAGTGTACACACTGCCCTTCCAGTCTGCAGTGGAAGCCTGGGAGTCATTTTGTCAATTGTCACACGTAGGGTGGCACCAATAGTTATGCAGCCCTGTGTACACTCTGCATAACGTGCCCTGAGTATCCTTGGCATGTATAAGTAAGTCAGAATGTGCCAACTGAGTGTAGCCAATTCTACATATCTTGTATCAGGGGTTCTCTTCCGGGGGCTACTCATCAATAGTCATAAGCACTGAATAGTCCCGCCCACGGGCGGGGACCCTGGAGCAATAGCCAATAATATGCATATATCTACATACATATACACATAAATACCTGTATATATAGATAATATGCATATACATAAACATATGCAATCTGAAAACATATTACTGAGCTCAAAAACTGCCATCATTACATGTAAATCTTTTACATTTGAAAAAATAAAGACATATAAGTCATGATATAGATATACCATGCCCTGAGTTTGCTTTGAAACACACAACATTTATTTTCAAAGGTAAAAAGGCAAGATCATAGAGGTAGATTAGCCTAGAAAGGCTGCATAGAAAACAATTGGAAAATTGGCGCCGTGCCTTTAAGACCTCCAGAAACCCCCAGGTCCCCATCATGCACCACAGGTGACAGTTAGGTCACTTCCTGGAGCATTGAGCTCGCCAGTTAGTGATTTTGTATCACTATTTTCAGGTTTAAAGTGAATTTTCTGTAGTTCACTCGACATCTTTAGTACTTGGCTTACTAATAATACAAATTTTTCAGATTTTTGGCCATTTTTTCCTGTCAAAATGCCGGCCTTATTTAATAAGTACCCGGCCTGTGGAAAAAAGATGGCTAAGTCAGAACCTCACTCGGTCTGTATTGCTTGTCTACCTTCATCTCACAAGCCAGACCAGTGTTACCACTGTGGCAAGTTTTCGAAAAGAACCCTTTGGGAAAGGGAGAAGATTAAGCTGCACTCCATACAGAAGAGAGGAAAAGAAGCAACAAATGGGCAAGAAGAACATCCCTCAAGGAAGCCCTCCTCTCAAAGAAGGTTGGAGCGCAAAGAAAAAGGTGAGAAAAGGAGACATCGGTCTCACACGCCATCGAGGGGCAGATCAACATCCAAAATACCTTTGTGCTCCGAGTCGGCGTCGGAATCGACATTGAGACATCCTTCGCGACAAGGTGAGAAGACTCATAACGCGAAGTCGACACAAACGAGTAGGCGGTCCAAGTCTGGCTCGCCTACGACGTCAAGAGGCTGGGGCTCGACGTCGACACATCAACGTTGAATCCGGCACCGAGTGGGACCGCAGCAACGTTTTTGTGAATGTTTTGCTGATTATCATACATTTGACATTTATTGTTAGTAAACAACACGACATTAAACAGTTGTCATATTCAAACCTATTAACTGTGTACAATATTGAGGTTCAAAATTAAAAGCTAATAATAGTGTTGTGTATCTTTTCTTTAGATACAACAAGTAGCATGCCGGAATCAGATCTGCGCAGTACAACACAACATATGAACCTTAACAAGGTAAAGCAAATTCTGAAAATATTTCTGTTCCCGAATATAATATGTTCTCTTTTTTAACATTGTTTTAATTAGATTTTGCCACTGTTCTTGGGTTGATAGTTCTCAAGCTCCACATAGCTCATCAGTACACTTAGGTTAAATTAATAAAGCTGTTCAATTTCGGTGCAAAAATGTGATGATTTACATGTGCAAATTCACCTTTGCAATTCAGAAAAGGTGATTTGCATATTTAAATGTATTTATTCCATGTATACCATATACAATTATCCATTCGTTGCTGTTCATGATTATGAGTACTCATACAAAGCTGTGACTGATACAATTTCTAAAGAATATTTCTGGAATTCGTGAATATTCCAAAAACAGCGTAAATCTACTCGGAATCTACCAGTATAGGTTTACAATTACTTTCGTGACTCAGCTTTAAGGTTGGTTGGTAAAAATAAATCTGTAGAGGAGGTTCAGTGGAAATATAAACAAAGTCGTTTGTAATCAAAATGTAGTCTAAAACAATACAAAAAATACAAAAATATTTTTTATTACTGAAATGTATTTGTTATTGATACATTCCCTCGTTATGTTAAAGCATACTCAATAATTTGTTTTAACTTCTAAATAGTAACAAAATAATTCTAAATTAATTGCTAGCTTCTTAGCAACTTGAAATGTCAAGTTTAACCCTTCAAAGCACTGGGATTACTTTCACTAATGTATTCCTTCTCCCTCTAGTGGATTCAGTTCTTTTCAGATGTGATGGACTAAACAGACAGCATAGCAAGTGCTCATAGAAAATGAAGCAATGCACAACACCTGTCTTCATGTGAAAATGCAGATTAAATATGCATTTTAATAATTTGCATTACATGAAACATCTGATGCAGCAAAAAAGAATGATTCCTATGGAAGCCACATATACTGGTTTTCCAAAAATCAATCAATAATCCAGGAACCAGCCTTTACCCCTTCTATTGAAACACTTTAATACAATTACATGTTTTAAACTTGGTTAACTAATCAGTAAAAAAAATACACCATACAATCGATTGAGACACTTCTGTTAAGTTCTCACTCTGACATAAAAAGAATAAAGTGGATAACTGCTGTACACTTGGTCAATTCAATTTCAACATCTCCAAAAATAAATGCTTAAATGAATCACATTAATAGGTGATAAAATAAGCTTTTCTATTCTTAATATTCCCTACCCTGTTTTCAACCAAATTTTCTCTGAAATTCAAATCCATTGTATTTAAGGAACATCAATTTTAACTAGAATTTTGCTTTATTGACAGGTCTCAAATTTCTTTTGCAATGTGTCCACATACACCGACTAACTTCTTTCTGCAGAAGGGGGAAGCCGTTTTTTCCTCATTTAAGCTCTCCCAGACAGTGGAGACAGGGGATTCAGCAGTGCAGGCGTTCAGTGCAACCAAGTCACAATCCACTCTAGACAGATTCTCACCACTGGAGGAGCGGGATTCTATTAATCTCCTGGCCTCCATTCGATCGGGATCACCTTATGACCATTGCCCAGTGTCCGTGATCAAACAAGTCCCAGAGCTTATTGGTGCAGCTCTCACCCCACTGTTTACTGCCATGTTTGAGTCTGGCCAGTTTCCCAAAAGATGGAAACTGGTATCCATTATTATCCAGTATTATGGGTATCTTTCATAGATTCACATGCCTGAATCATTCCCCGTCGTCGGGGTGGGAGTCCCCGGTACATAATAACCGTAATGTCATATAGACATATACATACTAATAGGCCAGAGGCCTCACATTAGTAACCTATCCAAGTCCTTTTGTAAAAAGGACCAAACTTTGGCCAGGAGCCAATCAGCTACTACCACCCTCTAGAACCTTCCTGGAAGGAGCCCTAGTCCCTCAGATTTTCTACCGCACATCGTGCTAAGGGAGTCTCCACTGAGCTCTGCTCAGCTTTCTGGTATTTCTGGCTTTTTTCCATATTTTTCTCTTCAATTTTACTCTTGTGGAGGAGTGCTGGAGTCAACTATGTCTACCACTCCTAAAAAAGGGCTCCTTAGACCCTGCGCCTCGTGTAGTAAACTGAGACTGCATGTAGATGACAAACATAAAGACTGCCTCTACTGTCTCTACCCTGACCATTCTGCCAAGGATTGTAAGGTCTGCCGCACTTTCTCTGTCAAGACTTTAAAAGACAGAGAGGGACACCTTCTCCTGTGGCTTCGGAGACTAAAGGACAAGAATCCGACAGTCTCTTCAGGTGAGAGCGAGTGTTCCTTCAGGAGCTCACACTCCTCTGCCAAAAGGCCAAGACAGACATCTACAGGTCCGTCTGATATGCCACCTCAAAAGAAGACGCCAAAGCCTTCAGAGGGTCGTCCAAAAGCCATGGCAGTTAAGACTTCTCTTCAGGAAGCCACCTTCAAGAAGCCTGTGTTGGTGTCTTCTGCCAGGCCTGTGACAGCGTCGACAGTATCCATATCTACGTCGACAGCATCAGCCTTCACCACCTTGTCGACAACTACCTCAGCATCGTCGTCGACGGGTAGGTCTATTACATCTATAATTCCTGTCAAAAAAGCGTCGACGACAGCTTCCACGTCGACGAAGTCGAAGCCATCCTCGTTGACGAAGATCCCATCGTCGATGACAACCTCGTCGACGATGTCATCGTCGACGAAGTCATCGTCGACGAAGCCATCAACGAAGCCATCGACGTCAACACCAGCGTCGACGAGGCCGTCGAAGAAGCCATCGACGACAGCTCCAGCATCGACACCGTCGTCGACGAAAAAACCATTGTCGACGACGCTACCGTCGACAACGCCGTCGTCGACGAAGAGGACAGAGATGTCTGCTGTGGCTGTCAGCAACCCACCGCCGATGACCACCCCGTCGATGGGCCCGTCGACGGAAGACTCTCCTAAGCTGAAGTATACTTATACACACTTCAGGATGTCAACGCGTACGCTGACGCCAGAAACTACGTCTCCTAGCAAAGCCCAGCCACTGCCACCGGTCCAATTACTGGAGAATGAGGATTCTGATAATGGTGCCATGTTCTACACTGCAACAAGTCCATCACAACTCAATGTCAAGGTCCATGAGAGTTCGGATTGCGAAGACCTGGGTCAGGCAGAAGAGCCATACCAGGAGGAATATCAACCGCCTTCTTCTTCACAACCTATGGTGTGCCTCCCGGCCTCTATAGTCACGGACCTCCAATTTCTCATAGCGGATTACAAACAGCGGTTTCCGCCTATTCCCCCTCCTTCGGCAGTGCCTCCACAGCTTGTGACATCAGCTCCTCCTCCTCTCCCTCTAGACCACCACCGCTGGTCATTCGTCCGGATCCTGTGACTTTGCCTCCTCTACCGTCCTCTGAGGAAGAAGAAGAGGAAGCAGTAAGAGAAGATGAAGAAGGCCAACAGGAGGAGAGAGAAATAGCGGATGACGAGTGTAATAACTATGTCATTGAACGTCCGGCATCCCCAGACCAGGCACAGGCGGATTCGCCCCCAGAAGATATCGGGGGGTTTCATAATGTTGTAGAGAGAGCAGCATTGAAAGACAATGGTCCAAAGACTAATATTTTGCAACGTTGCAGTTAGTCAACATTTCATAATTCAAAAAGTGGAATAGTCTCCCAATACAACAGCCAAGAAGACAAAATCCAGTGGTGATTTATTCATTTTCTACCACTATTACGCAACATAAATAACGTATAAAGTACATGTAGGTCATAATGGTTGCCCCAAGGGGAGCGTGCAAAAATAGAAAGGTGTAGTAGTGCTTAGTGATAAGAAAAAGAAAGGAAATTGCAAAGATCGTGACATAAAAACACAGTTTATCGTTTATACAAAAGGATCAATAATCATCCCAATATTGAGACCTGGCCATAAATCAATTCATCCATAATTTTAAATAATTACAAAACCTATATATCTGATGATTATGGTGAACAAAAGGGTATAATGTATAGGTCCAGGTCGAATATCAAAAGAGCGTCGACGTTTCGAGTTCGGGCCTCACGGTGAGTTAAGCCTGGGCCGTGCGAGTCTTCATCAGGACTAGGGCGGGCAACCATATATCGTTGGATGACCCTATGAAACAAAGAAATGGTCTAATCAGGCTGTTGCTAGTAAGGAAACTAAGTCAAAATGAAAAAACGGGGGTCAATTGCTTACCCTGACGTTGATGGTGATTCTATTATGATTCTCTTAGTGTAATTTTCAATTAATGAAAAGGTCCTCCTAGAAGACAGTACATTCTATTGAGGACCTGAGATAAAAGACGCAACTCATACTGTAAGTGGAGGAAGATAAGAGAATTACCTTAATGGTTATATGCCCTAAGGAGGAATCACTCGGGAAAATTCCAATATGTAATAAAACCCTATAGGAGAAGCAAACATATTAGGGTAACCAGACTCAGATTCTCTGGATTGATTGTCACACTAACAGGAAAATGTCAAGATTATACCTGTATACTGTGGTGTTATGGAATAGTACAATCCTGTTTCTCTTTTCCACAACGTCCTCTGAGGAAGAAGAGGAGGAAGCAGTAAGAGAAGATGAAGAAGGTCAACAGGAGGAGGGAGAAATAGCGGATGGCGAGTGGAATAACTATGTCATTGAACGTCCGGCATCCCCAGACCAGGCACAGGTGGATTCGCCCCCAGAAGATATCGGGGGGTTTCATAATGTTGTAGAGAGAGCAGCAGCAAGGTTCAAAATAGAGATGACCACGCAACCTCAGGATTGCTTCCTATATGACTTTAAAGAGCCTTTCAAAAAGGCGGTTCGGTCAATCCCTATTATTGAATACATCTGGGACCAGGGAGTAAAAATAATGAAAAACCCCTCATCTTTACTACCAGTGCCGACAAGAAGTATAAGGCCCCGGACACGGCTCCGGCATGCCTTACAGGCCATACCAAACCGGACTCCGTTATTACCCAAGCCGCACAGCGGAAATCCAACAACCCATCCGCTGCGCTGTCTGCGCCTCCGGATAAGGAAGGCCGTAAACTGGATAACATCGGAAAGAGATTCTCGTCGATGTCGGCCCTTACTGTCAGGGCGGCAAACTCACTAGCGCTCTTAGGGCGTTACAAAATCGCCAGATGTGGGCAGATGTTGCCCCATATCTAGGCACACTACCAGAGGAGCAGAAAGAAGAGGTGAAGAAGATCCTCCTTGAAGGAGAGCGGTCAGCCTCGGAAATGATTGACGTGGCGATGGATATCGCCTCTACAGGATTTCGGCAGCTGGTGGGGGCAGCGGTCCTTAGGCGCCAGGGCTGGCTGAAAGCTACATCTTTCCGGCCGGAGGTACAGACCAAAGTACTGGACATGCCGTTTGACGGAGAGCTGCTCTTTGGGGAGCATATTGATGAGATGCTGCAGGGTATCAAGAAAGATACTGAGACCGCAAAAGCCCTGGGTACCCTCCAGTACAAAAACACTTCCTTTCGGGGCTCCAGAGGAAGAGGCCAGCAGACTAGAGGTGGCTATCAGGGATACAAATCCTCCTTCGGCTCATCCCAGCAATACAAGCCTCAATACCAGCAGAAGCAGCAACAAGGCCAGTCCTCGTACAATAAGTCTTCCTTTCGTGGAAGAGGAGGAAAGAAAGAGTCCGCCAGAAGGCAATGACTTCTTTCTCCAAACAGGCCTCCATTTCTTCTCCACATTACGTAATTGGAGGGAAAATTTCCAACTTCCTCCACAATTGGCAAAAAATAACGACGGATCGTTGGGTTCTCCAGCTGGTTCGGTTAGGCCATACTCTGGAGTTCGTGGAAACTCCTCCTCCGAACCCCCCACGTCCCATGCAGCACAAGAATCTGCATCTCCTTCAAGCAGAACTCTCACTAATGCTCCAGAAAGGAGCCATAGAAAGAGTTCCCAGAGGTCAGAGGGGGAAAGGATTCTATTCCCGGTTCTTCCTAATACGAAAAAAGGAGAAGAAATGGGAGACCTATATTGGATCTAAGGAGCCTCAACAGATACCTCAAAAAACAATCGTTCCGTATGGTATCCATTCAGGAGGTGTTACAGCTACTCAATTCCAAAGATTTCATGGTGTCCCTAGACCTCCAGGACGCCTATTTTCACATACTCATCCACAAAAGTCACCGCCAATACCTAAGGTTTGCAGTGGCGGGCAGACATTACCAAGTCAGAGTGTTGCCATTCGGCCTGAAGTCGGCGCCACGCATTTTTACGAAATGCCTATCTCCAGTGGCAGCGTACCTTCGCCAGCACCATCACCAGGTATTCCCCTACTTGGACGATTGGCTCATCAAGTCTCCTACTCTAGAAGGCGTGAACAGATCTTCCTACGCCTGTCTTCAGCTCTTCGAGAGCCTGGTACTTACGCTCAACCAGGAAAAGTCAGTACTGCAGCCCTCTCAACGCCTCACTTACTTTCCTGGGAGCAACTCTAGACAGGCATCAGGAGAAGGCCTTCCCATCACAGGAGCGTCAGGTCAAACTGAGGTCTCTGGCAGCCCACATTCAGGTCAAAAAGACCATCAATGTGCGACTCCACAAGTCATTGCTAGGAATGATGTCCTCCAATATCCTTCTAATACCACACTGCCGCCTCCGTATGCGTCCCTTACAGGAGGCGTTATCATCTCAGTGGATCCAGTGTACGGGATTCTTCGACGATCTTATCAGGATCACTCCGTTCGTGGTGAAGGCCCTGCACTGGTGGCTACAAACAAAAAACCTGAACCAGGGCCTTCCATTCCTGCTTCCAATCTCCCCACACGTGATTACAACAGATGCATCATTGGAAGGATGGGGTGGGTTCCTGCAGGAACTTCAGATACACGGTCAGTGGTCGCTGGCAGAAAAACAGCTCCACATCAACCTGCTAGAGTTGAGGGCAGTATACCTGGCACTTCGAGCATTCCTGCCCCTGATCAGGAACTCCCCAGTGCTTGTGAGGACGTACAACACCACCACAATGCACTATCTAAACAAGCAAGGGGGAACTCGATCCATGACGTTGTCTCAAGAATCACAGAGAATTTGGAAGTGGCTACTCCAACACAACATTTCGCTGAAAGCGGAGTATGTCCCAGGAGCAGACAACACCCTGGCGGACTCTCTAAGCAGGCAGCGCTCCATTTGCCACGAGTGGGAGCTCGACCAACATGCTCTAGACGCAGTATTCTCCCGATGGGGCAGACCTCACCTGGATCTATTTGCGACAGAGATCAACGCAAAATGCCAACATTATGCAAGCTGGCTTCCCCAGAAAGGATCTCTCGGGGATGCATTTTCGATTGCATGGTGCAACGTCTTTGCTTACGCTTTTTGTCCATTTCCCCTGATCCCCAGGATCCTCCGGAAACTGAAAGCAGAGCGTTGCACCCTGATCCTGGTAGCCCCAGCGTGGCCGCGCCAACACTGGTTTACAGAACTACACATTCTGTCGCTGGAGCCTCCGATTCCATTCAGGCCTTACCCGCATCTTCTCACTATGAACCAGGGGCAAGTCCAGCATCCAGATCCGACATCTCTCAGATTATCGGCTTGGCTCCTGAGTTCAGAGAGTTCCAGGACTTAGATATTCCTCAGGACTGCAGGATTGTCTTAGCCCGGGCCGGGCTGACAGTACAAACAAGATGTATTCCCTTAAGTGGAAGAGATTCTGTTTGTGGTGTAAAGCTAACAAACTGCACCCGTTCTCGTCATCTCCGGCACAACTACTGCCTTACCTGCTTCACCTGGCCGACTCGGGGTTGGCCTACGCCTCAATCAAAGTCCACCTGGCAGCCATATCTCGGTTCAGGCGCTCTTCGTCTGGTATTTCCCTATGGTCCAATAGACTGGTCAAGCAGTTTCTGAAAGGCTTATTCAGGACTTATCCTCCAGTTAGACCTTTACCACCTTCATGGCAACTCAATGTTGTCTTGGCTCAGTTGATGAAACACCCCTTTGAGCCAATACATAAAGCAGATCTCAAATACTTGTCATGGAAAACAGCTCTTTTACTGGCTCTCACGTCAGCAAGGAGGGTGAGTGAACTGCAGGCTTTTTCTATTCAAGACCCGTTCCTTCAGTTCAAACAGGACAGAGTCATTATGCGAACTAACCCCAAATTCATACCAAAGGTTCCGGCTGCTTTTCATCTAAACGAACCTATTGTCCGAATCCATCTTCAGCAGCGGAGAGATCTCTACATTCCTTAGACGGAACAATTTCGCAAGTCCAACCAATTATTTATTGCCTTCAGCAGGCCCAGGAAGGGCCTACCATTGACAAAGCAGAGCATTTCAAGATGGATCTGTGCGGCCATCGCCTTCTGCCACCAGCAGGCGGGACATCTCTGCCCTCCAGGGTTCGGGCTCATTCCACAAGAGCGGTTTCCACCTCCATGGCGCTCTTTTCTGGGGTGCCTATTGTCGACATTTGCAGAGCGGCGACATGGCAGACACCACATACGTTCACCAAGCATTACTGCTTGGATTCGGAACTTATGAAGGATGCAGCAGTGGGACATTTCATTAGAGGTGAGCCTTCTTCCTTTCATCCCACCTTTCCTATTACCTAATTGCACATTTCTTATCCTGCTACTGTTTACAGTTTATTGTGATGCACTATTGATAAGTTATTATCAAGTGTCTTACATGCTATATTATGCGAAATGTGCTGCCTATTGCTTGCTACTCTGATTCAGGCATGTGAATCTATGAAAGATACCCATAATACTGGATAAGAAATGCGTTACTTACCTGTAACTGCAGTTATCCAGTATTGGTATCTTTCATAGATTCACATGCAACCCACCCGCCTCCCCTGGAAGGGCTCACCTTGGTTCTCTCAGTAGGTACTAGGGCTCCTTCCAGGAAGGTTCTAGAGGGTGGTAGTAGCTGATTGGCTCCTGGCCAAAGTTTGGTCCTTTTTACAAAAGGACTT
The DNA here is from genome assembly GCF_964261635.1 of Lissotriton helveticus. Classification (NCBI taxonomy): domain Eukaryota; kingdom Metazoa; phylum Chordata; class Amphibia; order Caudata; family Salamandridae; genus Lissotriton; species Lissotriton helveticus. Next base: position 382,138,278 of record NC_136060.1, read on the forward strand.
GGATAGGTTACTAATGTGAGGCCTCTGACCTATTAGTATGTATATGTCTATATGACATTACTGCTATTATGTACCGGGGACTCCCACCCCGATGACGGGGAATGATTCAGGCATGTGAATCTATGAAAGATACCAATACTGGATAACTGCAGTTACAGGTAAGTAACGCATTTCTTCTGCTGCTTAAAAAACAAAATCTTGATCGTAAGGACCCTAACAACTACAGACCAATCTCCTGTCTTCCTCTACCAGCACAAGTGATCGAAAAAGTCATGAATACTCAACTCAGTAGGTTCCTCCAAACAAACAATATAGCCCGACGCAATATGGATTCAGAACAGAGCACAGCACAGAGCTGGCCTTGATAAAATCCACAGAGGAAATAAGAGAAGCTCTGGACCAAGGAGGTAACGCAGCATGGATTTTGTTGGATCTCTCCGCGGCCTTCGGCACGGTCCATCATGATGTTTTCCTCACAGAAATAATTCAAACTGTGGACTTAGATAAAGTATGCTTTAAACCTTTATCCCTTCTGTGTGGAGTACCACAGAGCTCGTCCCTCAGTCCCCTGGCAGCCTTGATAAGATCTTTTGGGTTCCAGCTGACATCTTACGCAGATGATACGCAAATAGTGATGTCATTTTGACCTGGGCAAGAGGCTGAGACAGGAAGAAGATTTCATGATTGCATGAAAGCAGTCAGGTTGTGGATGTCTTCGAACTGCATAAAGCTCAACCCAAGCAAAATGGAGGTCATTATTTTAGGCAACAATACCATCTTCTGGACGCCAGGCTGGTGGCCGGAAAAATTGGGGACCCTCCCCAAACCAACTAAGGAAGCAAAGAATCCAGGGGTCATAGTTGACAACAAACTTCCCTTCGGGGACCAGGTAAATGCGGCTGTCTTAGCTTTTGTCTTCTCAGAATGATAAGGAAGATGAAGTCATTTGTACCTGCAGATAGTCACAGGACAGTGGTCACCTCACTTATCATGTTGCGGTGGGACTACTGCAACAGTCTTTATCTAAATATTTTTTTTAAAACACCTAAACAGGCTTCAATGCGTGCAAAATGTGGCGGCCAGATTACTGACTGGGACACCTAAGTTTGTCTCTGTTAAAAATAAATTAAAACAGTTACATTGGCTGACAGTCAAACAACGGATTCAATTAAAAGCCCTTTGCACGGTTTTTAAGGACCTCCATGGAGCTAGCCCCGACCATCTGTAACAGCGTTTTCAATGGTACGTTCCAAGCAGGGCCCTCCGCTCCATTGAAGCAAAAGGAGGGATCGTACCCCCAGCCAATGAAGTGAACTGGGGTGGCACAAGTTTTATCACAGTTGCTACAAGGGCCTGGAATGAACTTCCATTCCATCTTAGAAACACCACCAAGCTCATTACTTTCAGGAAAGGTCTGAAAACGTGTCTTTTCACCCTATAGGCACCATACACGTCAGCAATAGATAGGCAGTGATTAGCGCCAGGACACCCTAGGGTAACTGTTTCACTTAAGAACTTAAATTAACATAACATAAAATAACATCTATCTCTGTTGGATATTTTTTACATTATTCGTTTCTTGTTTTTCCCCCGGAGTTTTACAGTTTGTTTATGTAAATAATAACACTGCTTTATCTTTAACCACTTATTTACCTATGATAAGTTTTCTTTAGGAAACCTGACTTTGGGGTGGCATTCAATGAGACACAAAAAAGAAATTCCTACTTACTCATCCACTGATATTTTCTCAATTGGCCTGGCTCCAACAGCTCACACAGCCTTAGCAATGACTGCTTCCACCTCTTAGTTGTACTGGCTTGCCTGCCTCCCACCTTTCGCTGCCAATAAATCCAGCCTAGGCTTCCAGAAAGCAAAGAACCTTCTCTCATTCACCAACAATCTTTTCTCCAAGCAAATCTAATCTCATGCCTCTACATACACCTTAGTTAGTTCTCTTGGTGACCTAGTCCTACCAACAAAAAGCTGCCTCTCTTTCCTTCCTCTCTACAGCAATCTCTTCTTATTTGTAAGATTGCCTTCCAGAGGCCTCCTACTCATTATCCTCTTACCTGATGGCCATCAACCCCCAAATAAAGGGGAGGAAAGTCACTCCTACCTCATCATCATCTTTAGCACAGTAGCTAAACTCATCATTAAACGTTTGAATGGGGGGCTTAAAACCAGTTCTAAAATTATTACCTTCTGACTAATGTTACATCCATCAGTGAGATTTGCAACCTAATCTGTTTGTTGGACCACTCAAGATGCAATCACATTAATACATCTATTATGTGGTCATTTTGTGCCCTATTTGAGCACCTATCCCACCCCTACACAACTATAAAAGACCAAATGGTGTTCCCTTCAGGCTGAGGCATTTTCACCTGCCCTGCTTGCATGTTTAGTGAATATTTTAGTATTTTGTTGTTCAGACTTAAGCTGACTGACTCTATAACTTCATGATGTTTAGCACAAGGGCAGAGCTGCAGTCCCTGATATAGGTTATATAGATCTGGTGTTTGCCAAGGCCTTTTTTTTCCAAAACAAATCTTCAAAAATACATGTATATATACATACCAAGAGGCCTTCAGCACTTAGCTTGCTGAAATGTCATTCACATTTTTCTTCCACCCACCGCAACAGACAGCATTGGGCAGTGGGTCAGCCCACTTCAGTCATTGACTCAAATCTCTGGGAGTGACAGCATCTGGTCTCTTTACTGCTTTCTTCTTCATGTGACAGAAATAGCCACTGACAAGAAAGGGATGTATGACGTTACAATGCATACTTTTACAACGCATACCTTTACAATGCATTTTTCACAACGCAACATCCATTACAACGCATTCCATTACAGCGCATGCCATTACAACAAATTTTTAAAAACTACCTTTACAACGCATTCCATTACAACGCATACTACCTTTACAACGCATACCATTACAACGCATAACATTACATTGCATGTATGGTAAGTATTGGATAGTGTAGGGGTAAAAATTACTATTCTAACTCCAGGGGGGTGCAACAGTAGGGTAAGTGTTGGATAGTGTAGGGGTAAAAATGACTATTCTAACTCCAGGGGGTGCAGCAGTAGGGTAAGTGTTGGATAGTGTAAGGGTACTATGTGTTGTAATGGTATGTGTTGTAATGGTATGCGTTGTAATGACATGCGTTGTAATGACTACGTTGTAATGACATGCGTTGTAGTGGTTTGCGTTGTAGTGTCATGCGTGGTAATGGTTGCGTTGTAATGGCATGCGATGTAATGAATGTTGCGTTGTAAAAGTTTCGTTGTAATGGTAGTGCGTTGTAAAAGTTGCGTTGTAAAGGTTGTTTCCCACAAGAAAGTAATATGGAGCTGATCTCTGTCCACCTTCACACCACACTACACTGCAAACTAACTTTTCAGTGAGCTGGGTGCTCTTGCAGGGGGAGGTCCTGCGAGAGCTGCTCGATGCCAGTGCATAGAGAGTAATTGCATCTGTCCACAAAGCAGCTCGTGTAGTAGCTATGCTTCATCAGTCCCTCCTCCAAGCCTTTGTGAGCAAAACACTCCTATCTATCCTCTATTGCCCTTCAAACCCTGAACAGCATAGTGCTGCAGATGCAAGCACAAGTGGCACTTTGACTGGTTCTAATTTTTCAGCACATTTTTATTACATCATCAAGAAGTGTAGTAGATATTCAAAGGCGTCTTTATCTGTGCTGCCGGCAGGCATATTAGAATGTGTCAACATTCACTAACGTTGCAATCCAGCTCAAACAGGTGTGATGTGAGCTTCCAAAATTCTCTCAACATACATCCAATCTTACATTAAAAACATTTAGGTTAAAAATAGACCAAGAGAAAGCGAAATGGGGAAGGAGAGGGAAATTGAGACACTGGATATGGCCACACTGCCTGATTGTAGATCTGGGCTTGATTTGCACTGCAGAAGCATTGATATCCGAAGACAAGAAAATACTTTTGTTATGACTGCAGTGTTGACATTGGCAGATAACTTTTGATATTTGATCTGATATACTTATTGGTACTGCCTGCATTCTCACTCCGTACTCTGGAAAGAAATTCAATATTTATTCTGATCCGTAATTAAAAATAGTATGGCTTCCACACTGGCCACAGCCCTGAAACAGCCATCACTCATATAGTGGACGATGCTCTCACTTTACTGGACCAGAATGAAGCCTGCCTGCTAATACTGAATTTGAATTTGAATTTAAAAAGCTTATATAGCGCAACGTACACCATTACGGTTTCTTGGCGCTTTAGCGGCTTGCAATAAAACAGAGATGGGATATTTAAAGTGGGAAAGCCTGAGTGAACAAAAAAGTTTTCAATCCCTTGCGAAAAAGGGAATATTGTTTTAAATTTCGAAGGTGGTCCGATCTCTCATCTGCATTTGACACTGTCAAACATGACAATCTACTCTTGGAATGCAGGATAGGGCTCTCTGGCATGGTCCTTAAATGTTTTTCCTCTTTTCTCAATAACAGAACGCAAAGAGTCAAATACAATCAGTCACTTTACAACGCCAGTCCCTGCACTCTGGGTGTCCCCCAAGGGTCTTCACTCTCCCCCACGCTCTTTAACCTCTTCATTGAACCACTGATTGTAATCCTCAAAGCATCCAACATCCAATATCACATATATGCGGATAACACCAAACTCTACATGAAAATATCCTCTGTCGACGATATCAAGTCACTCCATTGACCCCTGCTCAAAACCCTAAATTGGCTAATCTCCAACCACCTCAAACTAAACGTCCTTAAAACAGAATTCCTCCTCATTTCACCCAGTAGGCGAACGCCCACTGTTGTGGAATATCTAAGTAACCTCACCACTATTGACTGCACAGAACAGCACACATCATTGATTCCACTAAATCACTGGGAGTTGTGCTAGATAAGGACCTAAACATGCAAGGTCACATCAGAGCATCTACCAAAGGAGCGAACTTCCAGCTGTGCATCCTCAGAGAACTCCAACCCTACCTTCCTCAAGAGGAATTCAAATCGGCGGTACCTGCACACGTCCTCTCTAGACTTGAATACGGCAGTGCTACTCTTTGTGGACTGCCAAAACTTAGTTTAGCCCCCATCAGAGCATCTCTAAATGCTGCGACTAGATTCATCACTGGTTCCAAGAAAACCAACCACATCTCTCCGGACCTGAAATCCCTCAACTAGCTTCCATTTGAGGCTAGGATTCAGCTAAAAATTGCTTGTATGACCCATAGAGCACTATACTTCAATACTCCACTCAACCTGACAAATAAGCTCGAACTCTCTGGTGGATCCTGACCCTCAAGGAGCACCAGCACATTGCTCCTGAAGGGGAAGAAAAGTAAAAAACTGAAAACCTACAACCGTACATTCTCTGGCATTGCCCCAAGAATCTGGAACTCCCTACCCGTGGAAACAAGACTGATTCCCTCAACATTTGCCTTCAAAAGGGAAGTTAAAGCCCTGCTAATAAACATGGCACTGAACTAGAAGCTTTTCTCCTCTTGCCTACGATATTACTTAGCTGTCTTAGCTATTACCCAACATTTGTTGCGGCCCAGTGCCGCCCGCCATTATGTCGTTCCCGATGTATACTGATTTACCTTTTTAATTTGTATTTCCGATGTATATTGCTTTACTTTCCTCCTGCAGGTATCTGCCTTTGTTTTCCATAACCTGTATGTAAAGTGCTCTGATACCCGCTTGGGTAATGTGCGAGCTATACAAAACTTAAAATAAATAAATAAACATAAAGAAAATGGTAACTACAAACAACACTTTCAGCGACTATTTAGTGTGATAAGAGAACTACTTTTAATATTGGATAATAATCTTCTGTAAATCTGATTACATTCAGTGTAATAATCGATAGCTGCAACATGGAAAGCATTTGTTAATATAATTTGTTTGCCTAGATTCCACTGGCTATTATTATTGGAGCGAAGCCAAAATCCTGCTGGATGTCACTTTGTAGAAATAACAAATGGAAGAGAGTTTCTGATCTTAATCAATGTATTAGTTGTGAAATAAGCAAGTGCAACATTGAAATTCATCTCCTGACGATGTGTAAATGAACAAAGTACAAAATACAAATCTGCAGTTGTAATGAACACATTTTGAAAATATAAGTGCAAGTTTATAGCGTTATAAAGTGGGGTGCAAGGAATAATTCTCGGAATGCAAGATGTTTCTGTTATCTTCGCTGAATACTGGTTACTTACTGCCAAATGCATCAACAGAAGGAATTGCGATTCCTAAATAGCGATTTTTAAGGAATCGCTATTTAGGAATCGCAAAAGACTATGCATGTAGGAATCGCTATAAAAATAGCGATTCCTACACATTCCTTAATTGCTACTCGCAAATTGCTAGTCACAATTAAGGAATGCTGTCCCATTCATTCCTATGGGCCTCCAGGCCCATAGGAATGAATTGGCGATTGCATGAGCAATCTGCGAGTACCTACTGGTACTCGCAAATTGCTCATGCAATTTCAAGGGTACAAGGGTGTCAAAATGACACCCTGTTGCACCCCTGAAATTGATCTGTGCACATATGTTGCACACACACATGCCCTAAGGGCAAGTGTGTGTGCAACATGAACCTTTGAAAAATGCACAAAAGTGCATTTTTCAAAGTTTTTGCAAATTACCATGAAGTTCAACATTATTATTATTATAATTACATTTGTTAAGCGCGCAGCTACCCGGAGGTTTCCCGGCGCTAAAGTAAACAGAAGGTAAACGGGGTGAGAGGGACATGAACACAGAGACTAATTATCAAAAAGTCATGTCTTGATACCTTTACGGAATGTCAAATAACACGTTTCAGAGCACAGGAATTGGGGTAGAGAATTCCATAAGGAAGGTGCTAACAGGGAGAACGAGCGACCTCCCATTTTGGCTCTGTTAACACGCGGTATCCTGAACTTGTTCTGAGTGGAAGACCTAAGTGTACGGGGGGGAACATATTGCTGCACCAAAGAGGATAGATAGTTCGGGGCTTTGTTAGTTTTGATCCGGTGCATTAAGCAGAGTGCTTTGAATTTGACTCGGCTCTCAGTTCGCAACCAATGCAATTTACGCATATGAGAAGCGGCCGAGGATCTGGCAGGTAGGTTACATATAAGGCGAACTGCCATGTTCTGTATCACCTGGTACTTCCTGGTTACCTCCTTACTAGCACCTAGGAGTAGGATGTTCCCGTAGTCCAGGCGTGAGGTGACGAGAGCCTGGACTACAGTCCTTATGGTGTCGGTAGGAAGCATCCACGTGATTTTCCTCAGCCACCTGATGATGGTAGTACAGGTGGCGGAGACTTTCACAACGTGTTGCTTAAAAGAGAGTTGGTTATCAAGGAGGACCCCGAGATTACGGGCTGTCACAGTTGGGGTCGGTAGAGGACCCATCTCCGGAGGCCAATGTTGCGGGCCCCAGAGCAAGGTATCATGGTAATTTGCTACTCCTATTAGCGAAATCGCTACTTTTTTTACTTTAATGCATTGCATTTAAGGAATCTTAATTTGGGATTCCTTAAATGCGATCGCAATTTAAGAAATCACAATTTAGAGATTCCTTAAATTGCGATTTTTGCATTTGGGATGATGCACCCCAAATGCAAAAATACCAGTCGCAAAGGGGCAGATTCTGAGAATCTGCCCGTTTGCGACCAGTTTTTCCCTTGATGCATGTGCTGGAAAGACTCTAATCTAACTATCACTTCCCCATGGCAGCAACTATGTATCATGATTGCCTAGCAAGGAGGCTATAGCCCGTGACGAACGTATACCCTAAGGGCCTGATTAGGAGTTTGACGGACGGTTTACTTCATCACAAACGTGAGGGATATCCCGTCCACCATATTATGAGTTCCATTATGTTCCATTGGAGATAATGGAACTCATAATACGGTGAACAGGATATCCGTCACATTTGTGATGGAGTATCCTGTCCACCAAACTCGGAATCAGACCCTTGTGTTCAAGGTGACTGTCAACATCAAGTCTTGTGACAGTCCTCTGAATCTTTTGAACAAGCAGTTCTTCTGAAATTAACTCAGGTGTTGAGCATAGTGTTTCGTTCTGAGACGCAAAGCTTCAGTTCAGTCTATCCACACTCTCCAGCACCTTGCTATCCTCTTCTGGTTTTGAAAATGTGCTTGTTTAGAAGATTTGGGGTAGCTTGTTGGACAGGACTGGCAAACAGAGGTAAGCCTGATTCGTGCTATATCCTGAGACTAGTGCATAGCTTTCTGGCACTCTTCTGGCCTTGTAGGCCTCCTAGTGTACAGCCTCATTGTAGGAAATTGGGTTACTCATTGAGGGGAGTGAAACCCTACTCAAGCATCAACCACAACTCTTGTCAGGGTGAAACACAGGCAAACCTCCCAAATTAACCTGTGCATATCCTCCTGGTAGCTTGACACAAAAGCAGTCAGACTTAACTTAGAGGCAATGTGTAAAGTATTTATGCAGGACTTAAACAGTAATAAAATGAAAACACAACACAAGAATAATCCCACACCAATTTACAAAAATAGAGTACAATTTTATAAATTATTTGACAACAGAAATCCAATTAGTAGAACCAGAGATATGCAATTTGAAGATTTTGTGAAAATCAAGCACTGAGAACCAAAAAGCACCGTAGTTATCTGGTTGCAGGAGACCTGGTCCAAATCACAAGTTCAGGTCAACCTCGATGGAGCACGACTTGGATACAGGACTGAGTTCAGCCTCCTGAAAAGTACCTTGTGGGCCTGGGCGTCGAGATGCGAAGTTCTTGCATTGCACTGTGCTTGCCAGTGCTGAGGAACTGTAAGCGAGGAGCTGTGATGCGATGTCCAGCGTTGAAATGCTTTGCATGGTGGCTGAGTCCGTGACCGTTGATGAAGAGCTGTGATTTCATGTCATGCGCCGTCGTTGAGTAAGCCTGTGGGGCTTGCGGAGTCTTACACTGCAATGCATTGGCTTAGGGGATGAGAGGCGTTGCGGTAAGCCACCGTCAGTGTCTGGCTCTGCTGATATGTGTCGCTGATGATGACAAGCTGTGATGCATGAGCTGGATTCGGTGGCAGGTTGTGTCAGACTACGTCAAGATATGGGGAGATGCATCAACATCGAAAAAACCTGTTATGTCTCGGTGGCTTGAATAGGGGACCAGCCGACTGACCCTTGGAGATTTACGCAAGTTCTGGGTCCACACAGGTAGGCTGGATTCAACAGGGCAGTTCACAGCAGCAGAAGAGTCCTGGTGCGGCATCAGCAGGCCTTCGTCAGCAAAGCAATCCTTGATCTACAAGCATATCAGCAAAGCAGACTTCACTGCTGGGCAGTCCTTTTTCCTGGCAGAACCCGCATATCCAGGAGTGATCTGAAGAGTTGGGTCTGAGGGTCCTCTAGTTTTACCGGGTGTCCTCTTTGAAGTGGAAGAAGCTTTTAGAGTCCTTCCCCAATAGAGGTGTCTTTAATCTCCTGCCTCACTGTCCTGGCCCCAGCTTGTCTGGGGGCACAAGACTAGTGTAATACCCTTTGTGAGTGTATTGAGGCAGAGTCTTTGTGATGTTCATGTGTGGTAGGTGACAGCTCTGCCCCCCTATCAAGCCAGAGATGACCCATCCTGCCAACACCTATTACGCTTTTGTTTTACTGCCTGGGAGTAATACACAAAGAGCAACTGCCAGCTACACCTAGTCATGTGACCTAGGATACTGCTGCAGGGACCAAATGGTTGGGACAGGAAAATGCCAGCTTTCTAAAAGTGAAATGTTCTGAATTGTCACTTAAAATCCAACGTTACCATTAAAGAGGGGTTTTAATTAAATTATTTAGAAACCTACCTGCAACTACTTGGAAGTTATCACTTACTAAATGTAATAAAGTAACCCAAGTTTATCTTGTGGGAGAGGTAGGCCTGGCACTAGTCAAAAATAAATGTAAGAGTTTTTCAGGGCATGTAATACTTTAAAGTACATGTCCAACTTTTTAAATACACTGCACCCTGCCCTCTGGGCTATGTAGGGCCTAACCTAGGGGTAACTTATATGTATTACAAAGGAATGCTTAGGCCTAAAAAAAGGTTTATTATGCCAGGTCAAAATAGCTGTTTAAACTGTACACAAAGGCTACAATGGCACGCCTGAGACATGTGTTAAAGGGGTGTGTATCACTTACAACGCAACTTTTACGTCGTAATGCTGTTACAACGCAGCTATTACAACACATGATCCATTACATCGGATGCCATTACAACGCATGGCATTACATCGCAGATGCTATTACAACGCATACCATTACATTGTAAGTATTGGTAAGTATATAATTTTTTTTATTTTATTTAATATTATATAATTGATTTAATTATTATTAATTATAATTAAAAATAAATAAAAATATTAATTTATGTTTTTAAATATTATAAATTAAATTTATTAATTTAAGTAATTTTTTTAATAAGTATGAGTATAGGAGTATATGTTTTGGTGTACAGAGGTATATGTTTTGGGGTGTTTGGGTATTTTTATGTTTTAGGGCAGGGTTTGGGTTTTGGGGTACAGGGGTGTTTTTAGGTTTCAGGGTAGGGTTTGGGTTTTGGGGTACAGGGGTGTTTTTAGGTTTCAGGGCTAGGTTTGGGTTTTGGGGTACAGGGGTGTTTTTAGGTTTCAGGGTAGGGTTTGGGTTTTGGGGTACAGGTGTGTTTTTAGGTTTCAGGGTAGGGTTTGGGTTTTGGGGTACAGGGGTGTTTTTAGGTTTCAGGGTAGGGTTTGGGTTTTGGGGTACAAGGGTGTTTTTAGGTTTCAGGGTAGGGTTTGGGTTTTGGGGTACAGGGGTGTTTTTAGGTTTCAGGGTAGGGTTTGGGTTTAGAGGTACAGGGGTGTTTTTAGGTTTCAGGGTAGGGTTTGGGTTTTGGGGTACAGGGGTGTTTTTAGGTTTCAGGATTGGGTTTGTGCTTAGGGCTAATTAAATTATATTTAAATTTTAATTAAAATATATTTATTAAATTAAATTAAATAAATTATATTAATTACATTTTTAATTAAATTAATTAAATACATTATTTTAATTAATTTAATTTCATTACAATTTTAAACATATTTAAATTAAAATAATTTCATTATATTAATTAATTAAAATTAATTACAATTTTTATTAAAAATAAATTAAATAAATAGATTTAAATTTATTAAATTAAATTAATTACTATTTTAAAATGTATTTTAATTAAATTAAATAAATTAAATTAATTAAATTAACTTAATTACATTTTTTTAAAAGTATACTTACCTATACTTACGATGTAATGCCATGCGTTGTAATAGCATCTGCGATGTAATGCCATGCGTTGTAATGGCATCCCATGTAATGGATCCTGCGTTGTAAAAATTCCGATGTAACGGAATGCGTTGTAAAAATCAGCGTTATAGTGACACCAATCCAAAGGGGTGTGTATCACTTACAACGCACCAATCCTTTAAAGGCTACTTAAGTGGGTGGCACCATCAATACTGCAGGCCCATTAGTACCATTACATTCACAGGCTCTGGGTACATGTAGTACCACTTTACTAGGGACTTACAAGTGTCTTAAATGTGCCCATTGGATGTAAACCAGTTTAACTATCTTTAAAGGATAGAGCACAAGCACTTTAGCACAGTTTAGCAATGGCAAAGTGCTAAACCCAACAAAAACGAATTTAGCAACACAGGAGGAGTAATGCAAAACATTTGGAGGAAGACTATGCTAAGGCTGACAGGTGTTACACTCATGTTTTCAGGAGGAGAGAATTGATTGACTTAACACTTGTGATCAAGAGTCTAGGTAAGGTTTCAAAAGAATTGCAATTTGTTTTGCTCTATTCATTTGAAATTGAGTTATTTATTAGGAAGTACATTCGTTTTAGTTCCTAGAAGAGTGATTTCAGCTGGTAAATATTCAAAGTATATTTTTAATTTTAAACTATGGTTAGTTATGTAACCTACAGACAGCCACATACTTGGAAAGATATTTATCTCTCAGGGGATCTCCACTGACAGTCATAAGAAAAGAAGTGTCCCTCCCACATGTAGGGATCTCGGGGCAGTCCTTTCAAAGTCACAATTACTTCACTTTACTTCAGAAAGGCTATATGACAGAAATGTTAAATTTTGCAGCCTTAAAACCAACTAGTTTGGCAATTATATTGAAGTACTTTAAAATGTGGGAGAAAAAAAGGCTTATACACTTAAAAGTCCCTAGAAAGAATATAAAGTGACCTTTTAAAAACGTCCTACACAAACTCTTTTTGATTCTTCTTAAAGTAAGAGAAAATTATATATATATATATATATATATATATATATATATATATATATATATATATATATATATATATATTACCTACTGGCGGTCGCCAGTAGGTATATATAGTTAGGATTTTTTTCTCTATGGGATTTTTGAAAATTCTATGTCGAATACCTTTGGCGTTTGAGGACGGAATTGGCTGAAATTTTCAGGAAAATGGCACATTTTGTTTCTGAGCAGCCCTTGAAAATTTGGGGGGGTTTCGTCAAGGGGGGGCTGAGAAAAAAGGGGGTCCCAAAACGTGTTTTTCCCATGCAATTTTCCATAGGGCGATTGGCCTCACTTTTAGCTCGAACGGCTGAATGGATTTTCACGAAACTTGGCAAAATTGTAGGGACTGGTAGCCCGATGTGCCTTTGCTAGGTCTCAATATATGTGCTCCAGTGGATTTTGAGAAATTACCGTTCCCAAAAATATATATATCTGTAAGCGCGCTCCGGGCAGCGCCCCGGTTCGCGTACCTGACGCGTAACGGAACTTCGCGAAGCTGATTGGCTCTCCGGTGTCTGTCAACATTCTAAACAGTCCAGAGCGGCCGCCATCTTGTCTCTCGGTAGGATCGAGAGACAAGAGGAGGCCAAAACAAAGGGGGAAATGACCATAAGGGGGCATAGTAGATCCTCCCTGACCCCCTAGGTTTGATGTGGAGGCTTTAAAAGGGCCCCGCGGGGCAAAAAAAAAAAAAAAAAATTTTTTGTTTTTTTTGCGTGGGGAGCGCCAGGTACGCGCACCGGGAAGCGGTCTGGGGAGCGTACTATAAGGAAAAAAGAATGATAGACTATGATATTTTGAAATATTGTATGTTTATTGATTGTTCTTTTTGTTGTTTTTTTTGTTTTTTTTATTTAAGTAGCAGTATTTATGATTATTAAATATAAATTTATTTTTGTGATTGTGCACCGTATACTATAAGTCTGACTTTACATTATAATCAATTTGGTACTAGTTTATGAATTACATATAAAAATGATTAAAGACTCAAACAATTTTTTATTATTAAATATGATTTTATTTTTCTGATTCTTTTTCAAAATGTAATAGAACGTCTAACATTTGACTGTCCGATATGTCTTCTTTTTGACTGAACATAACTTCCCACATTTGACCGTCCTCATATTGAAGTAAGAAATCCACAGATTCTACACATTGTAGAAGTTCATGGTCTCGTGAGTCATCCATGAATTCCAAGTCAATGGGTTCAATGATTTCCTCATTGTTCATCTCTAGGACAATTTCAAAGGAAACGTTCTGTTCTCCTTCCATTTTTGTGCTGAAATTTGCATAAAAAATAAATATATCAGTAGAGATAGGGCACTGTTGGGTTTAAGTTCAGACAGGTACTTTTCAGGCGTGAAGTAGTACTATTAAAAAGTGCCTGTGAAAAAGCCTAAGTAAATTCATAATTATACCACAGAAACCTAAATCAATCCATAATTATAATAAACAAGCCTTTCTCAATGTCTAACTCTTACAGAGGGATAGTATATAACTATCTGAAAATGTTTTCAAATTTATAAAATAACATCTTACCTTTTAAAAACAAGTTTAAGTTGTCAGTGAAAATGATCTTGCAATGTAGTTCAGGAAGTAGTAGTCAAAATGGCTGTGTTTCTCTCTCTTTCTTTATATATATTCAGGTACATAACCAATCAAATGTCAGGTAAAAAAAGTAGAAAATGAAAGTAACATTTTAATTGGTTGTCAATTCCAACACTTCAGATGTGTTTTGTGAAGTAATTTACCTCAGGGTATTTAGAGAGGTCTACAGGCTAAATGGCTAAATGGAATTCCAATCAAATTTGTGAAAATGGTAGGGATTGGTATGTAGTATGAGCTAATCTATATTTGGTGAAAGTGTCTCCAGTGGTTTTTCTGTATATTACTTTCCCACCTTTTTTGAGCGAGCGCTTCCCGGTGCGCGCCCCGGTACGCGAACCGGCAGCGTTACGGGAGTCCTCCATTTTGTGTTTCGGTAGAATTGAGATACAAGATGGAGGGCAAATAATGTTCAGAATGGGTAGAAGGGGGCACGGTAGACGTATCCTGACCCCCTAGGTTTTCTGAGGGTGGCTGAGGAGGCCCATATGTGCGGAAAAAAACCCATTTTTTTTCAAATTTTCGCGCGGTTAGCGTCCGGTGCGCGTACCGGGGAGCGTACTTTGGTGAAAATTAGTGAAAAAAGTTAGAGTAAAATAATAATTGTGAGTGATCAGATGTAGGGTAGCTCTGAAAAGAGCTTTTGGGTCCTGTGGCTGATGTAGGTACCTACAAGTAGGTACCAATGCACAGTCTTAAATTGAAGATGAAAATTCTGTTCCCCTCATCTGAGAAGTGAACTCCATCTGCTCTGTAGATATCTTGCATGTAGTAACGCAAGTTATTGTTGTAGATGGAGCCCATTCCATGGTCTCTCATGTAAGCTGAAACAGACTTATTTACATGCTTCCTCGATTTCTCAATTTGTGGACAAAATTGGTTGGACCACTTCCATTTCTGTCTTTGGCATATATTTGAATATACCAAGGCAGTTTGAGGAAATAGTGCCATCAATTGCTCAAAGGTGTCCTTTAAAAGCATTTCCAGACCGACCCCAGTCAAAGTGCCCAAGTCATTTCCTCCACAGTGCACAATTAACAGGTCAGGTTTTGGCAAATGCAAAAAGGTTTTCACCAATGGTATCAATTGGTGACATCTTAATCCTCTGTGGCCAATCCAGTTGATTTCCACATTTTGTAAATTGAGGTTGTGTAAATTTCTGTTATCAGCATACCTTTGAGCCCAGTGGATATAACTATGTCCAACAATCCAGACAGAAAACATGGTGAGAGGAGGTTCGGCTGCAGTCAGATGAAGTGTGGTAATGAAATGGCAGTTGAAACAGTAGGAGTATGTAATGAAAAAAACTGGAGTTTCTGTGATAATTAATCAGTAGCAGTGATTGGTGGATTTTGATTGCTGAAAACAGAAAGTTAGGGTGCATGGATGAGTTCTTTGAAAGATGTAATTTGAATGGTCAAGAAAAAATCATTTTATGAAAGATTGCACTGGATACGCAGGTGTACTGAGAGTTCAGAGTTCAATTGAAACATTGTTGTGTGAACTTGCAAACATGAGAGGTCTTTCAGGAGGTGGTTGCTATGGTAAAAAGGCAGAAAGGGCAGAGGGGGGGAAGGGTGTTGATTTGAAAAAAGTGAGGGAAGAGTTTTGATTGGGTGACATGAGAGATATGTGTGATGAATTACAGCATTTCTGTGCCATTGTTGGTTGCAGCCTCTGGAGTGCATACCTTTTGCTCTGCTGAAGACAAATTGGTGTGTGTCTGAGACTGTTTTGAAACTCAAAAAGTATTTGCTAAGGTGAGAAAAAATTCATTTAATTTAGATAGAGAATAGTATGCTTTAAGGAGAAAATTATGAAGAAAGTTGTGTATTTAAAATGTTGCTTTGTTTCATAGGTTGCTTGGGGCATATTTACAAGGCCTTTGAGTCCCTTTGATGTTATTTTCCCCATTTTAATTTAATTCATTTCCCCGTGGTGCAAGGTCCTTGTAAATACGCCCCCATGTGTGCTTGGCAAATTTAGATTTTGTTTCTTTGAGTTACATAGCCATGTTAAAAGTGATGGAAAAATGGTGCAAGGGCCTTCAAAATACGCTTTCATGTGTGTTAGGGCATTTTAAGTCACTTCCCCTTGAATGTAGTTGAATAACTGCTTTAGTTGATGTGTTTAAAAACGTTTATTGAAGTCATTTAAGTTTCTTGATATGTACTGCTAAAGTTTCATAGGCTGCTCGGGGCATATTTACACGGCCTTTGAGTCCCTTTGATGTTATGTTCCCCATTTTAATTTAAGTCATTTCCCCGTGGTGCAAGGTCCTTGTAAATAAGCCCCAATGTGTGCTTGGCAAATTTAGATTTTGTTTCTTTGAGTTACATAGCCATGTTAAAAGTGATGGAAAAATGGTTTAAGGGCCTTCAAAATACGCTTTCATGTGTGTTAGGGCATTTTAAGTCACTTCCCCATGAATGTAGTTGAATAACTGCTTTACTTGATGTGTTTAAAAACGTTTATTGAAGTCATTTAAGTTTCTTGATATGTACTACTAGAGTTTCATAGGCTGCTTGGGGCATATTTAAAAGGCCTTTGAGTCCCTTTGATGTTATTTTCCCCATTTTAATTTAAGTTATTTCCCTGTGGTGTAAGGTCCTTGTAAATACGCCCCCATGTGTGCTTGGCTAATTTAAGTACTAATAGGATGTGCTTCTACATAGGACCTGTGTTGTGTTTTCAAATTATGACCAGAAAATCGTTTTTAAAAAAAAAAAAAAAAAACGTTTTTCACATTTATGAGAAGGTCATACTTTGTGTGCTTCTTTACATAAATATTGAACTGAGAAATATTAAACTGAGGCTTCTGTAAGTGTCAAAGGAGGTGAGTAATGTACATTGCTCTGTTGGATACAGTCCTCATCCTCTGCGTACTCTTGGATATGCTAGACTAAATCTGCTCAATGAGATAACTAAGCTGAGGAAACACAGGTTATGTGATTCTGAAATGAGGAAAAGAAATTCCACATTTTTCAATTACATCTAACTTTACGAATCACATTGTGCAGATGAGGTTTAGGCCTGTCCACGGACACAGAAGAGGTCTGGCCTTTGTTCAAGAGTGAAGTGGACATGACTCACTTCATTGGTAGGCCTGCACATGTATTATCTCCTCTGTACTCTTCAACAAGCCTAAATTTCATCTGCAACCCTGAGTAGGCCTCACCTCAAACAAACCTCTGGATAGGCCACACCTTATCGTCATCCTGAATCAATCATTTAAAATGTTTGGGACAGATTTATGGTAGCCGTGTGCCTCTTTTGCGCCACTGTGCGTCACTTTTGTGACGCAGCGGCGGTGCAAAGATTTGCTATGTTGCGACATATTTACAACTTGATGCATCTAGGCAGATGTGTCATGCTGTAAAGTCCTGTGCCACATGAAACCGATGCAGCAGTGATGCAAAAGATGCACCATGTTGCAAGACAGGCCTCACTTCATCTCCAACAAGATACCGTCAGTTTAAACTGTAAACATTTAGGACTGTGTAGGGGGCATGGAGAAGCTGAATCTTCTGTAAATGTCAAAATTGTTGTATACAGTGCTCAACTTCTGTGTACTCTTTGATATGCTAGACTCCATCTGCACAATGAGATACCTAAGCAAAGGAAACACAGGTGATGTGATTGTGAAATGAGGAAAAGAAATTCCACATTTTTCAATTACATCACCTGTGTTTCCTAACTTTACGAATCACATTGTGCAGATGAGGTTTAGGCCTGTCCACGGACACAGAAGAGGTCTGGCCTTTGTTCAAGAGTGAAGTGGACATGACTCACTTCATTGGTAGGCCTGCACATGTATTATCTCCTCTGTACTCTTCAACAAGCCTAAATTTCATCTGCAACCCTGAGTAGGCCTCACCTCAAACAAACCTCTGGATAGGCCACACCTTATCGTCATCCTGAATCAATCATTTAAAATGCTAGGGACAGATTTATGATAGCCGTGTGCCTCTTTTGCGCCGCTGTGCGTCACTTTTGTGACGCAGCGGCGGTGCAAAAGATTTGCTATGTTGCGACATATTTACAACTTGATGCATCTAGGCAGATGTGTCATGCTGTAAAGTCCTGTGCCACATGAAACCGATGCAGCAGTGATGTAAAAGATGCACCATGTTGCAAGACAGGCCTCACTTCATCTCCAACAAGATACCGTCAGTTTAAAATGTAAACATTTAGGACTGTGTAGGGGGCATGGAGAAGCTGAATCTTCTGTAAATGTCAAAATTGTTGTATACAGTGCTCAACTTCTGTGTACTCTTTGATATGCTAGACTCCATCTGCACTATGAGATACCTAAGCAAAGGAAACACAGGTGATGTGATTGTGAAATGAGGAAAAGAAATTCCACATTTTTCAATTACATCACCTGTGTTTCCTAACTTTACGAATCACATTGTGCAGATGAGGTTTAGGCCTGTCCACGGACACAGAAGAAGCTGGCCTTTGTTCAAGAGTGAAGTGGACATGACTCACTTCATTGGTAGGCCTGCACATGTATTATCTCCTCTGTACTCTTCAACAAGCCTAAATTTCATCTACAACCCTGAGTAGGCCTCACCTCAAACAAACCTCTGGATAGGCCACACCTTATCGTCATACTGAATCAATCATTTAAAATGTTAGGGACAGATTTATGATAGCCGTGTGCCTCTTTTGCGCCGCTGTGCGTCACTTTTGTGACACGGCGGCGGTGCAAAAGATTTGCTATGTTGCGACATATTTACAACTTGATGCATCTAGGCAGATGTGTCATGCTGTAAAGTCCTGTGCCACATGAAACCTGCGTCAGATTTCATGTGAGCGTTTTGTTGTAGGGTGGCCAGTCATTTGCATGAAAGCCCTGTAAAACTAACACAGTAAAATTAAGAAGATTTCACTGAGTCACATTTATGGCATTGCTGAATCAAATCCTTACGCCTGTTTGAAACAGCATCGCTGGACATGGTTAAATAATATCTGCAAAATGTTCCTCTTGTTAAACAATTTTACAATTATAGTCTCTGAGATTTGTCTCTTACTCTGCAACATCTCATTGTTGTTCTCTTTCTTTAAAGATAACGACAACATCAAGCATGAGTGATAATGAGCAGTCTGTTGATCTAGATATTATCATTGAAATTGTGATTGAAACATCAGTGGAAGTAGATCCCTTGGATGATTTAAATCCTGAGGATGATGAAGAACATGATGAGGATGCCGATTTGTCAGAATTGTATGACATAGGGTGGGAAGCTGACCTGCTTGAGCCTATGGAACTATAAACATTTATTTTTAAAAGTTACTGGAAATGAAAAGTAAACATGTAAACCGTTTCATTTAAAATTAAACACAACTTCAAAAACAGCTTGTGTGTAGTGTCTTTAATAAAATAGTCAAATATGCTCATAAAATTAGTTCAGATTCACATATAAAAGAGCACAGGTCAAATGTAGAAGCAGTCCATTTCTTTGCTACTATTTGTGACTACTAAATTTGCCAATGCACTAAAAATTATTGTATGTAAAATTGACAAGTAGTGTGTTAAATTTTTGACGACTGTTATTGATTTACTGTTTGGTAATAGTGGTTAATAACATTTTTTATTATATTTTACCACAGATTCAACTGCAGATCATTTCAAAAGTACATAATGCCATCTAAAGAACGAAACCGAAAGGCTACAAAACGTCAAAGACAGCAGATTACTAAATGCTTGCAGCAGTCCTCTACAATAAAAACTCGTCAAGTCACCAAGAAAGCTCCGGGTAAGACAACGAAATCATTCCTAAGAAACATTTGTAGAAAAAAAAGTAGTACTACAGAAAATGTTTTAGTCCAGAAAAAGAGAACCAATTTAAACGGAAAGGAAAGGCCAATCAAAAATGTTACTGCTAGAGCAGGAGATAACTCTGTGCATGGTAGTAGAAGGAAAAATCAGTTTAGGGACATTCGTAGACGAATGTTCCGCAACAGGATAATTGGCAATTTGTTAAAAAATATTAAGAAAGGTCAACAGAAAGTGGTTTTTTATAAGAGAAAAAAAAAGTTGAGAAAATTATTGATCAGGCATTTGAAATTAAGCGAAAGTTATTTATTTTGATAATCAATAGAATTAGGAAGCTAAACAAGGCAATTTATGATTTCAAAAGAAATAGTAGATGGAAGAGAACAGTTAATCGTAGTAATTTTTGTGAATTTTTTTCAGGAGAATGGATGCATAGTTCAAGTTGTGAGGCATTTTTTAATGAGGAGAGTTATTTCCAGGATAATGATTTGGTGCATGCAGTTGACACCAGTGGTCGAGCTTATGAGGTGAAAGATGGTTGTCCAGTTGAAAAAGCAAAACTTGTGACAACAGAGGCTGAAGAGGTGTTAGGTAATGAGGTTTTAGGAAGACGTCCTAAGGGACCAGTGTATACCTGGAAGTGTAGTAGTATTTGCAGTGTGCGACAGGATTCCATCAATTTGCTTTGTGATTTTGTACGGACATTTAATAAGAAAACTTTAAAACAGAAAATGAAGTTGTTGCAAGAATTAGATCCTTGCAGAGTGAGAGAAGTGACAGGTTTGCATGGTCATTCACTGGCTTGTCTTTCCAGGAGAGTATGCCAGAGTGTTTTTCATCATTTCAGGATGCTAGCAGTGCATCATAATAAAGTGAGGAAATTAGTTAGAATGTTGTATTATGCTAAGAGTCCAGCAATTATGCTTAAACAATTATGCACTGCTCTTTTGCATGGTTCTGAAGTAGATGTGAAGAATATTTGTGAAGAAATTGAGTTTTGTTACTTTGCAAGTAAAGAGGAGAATGTTGAAATTGACCCAGAAGAAGAAGGTAATGTGGAAGATAGTGTACAGGTTTCCAGTACAGATAATTTTCAGAAAGAAATTGCCACGTTTCAGGTGAAATCAAGTGAGAGGCCTAATTTTACTTGTGTGTGTTGTCGACGCACTTATTATAAGAATCAGACTAAGTTAGTGGATTTATATGCGAAAAGTGAAAGTGAAAATAATAGTGAATGGAAGGATTTTGCAACATACTTGATGGTACAAAATTGTTTTGATTTGGGATTGGATCAACGTGTGTGTACTTATTGTTTTAACAAATTAAATCAAAACCGGATGCCTGCTAGAGCGGTTCATAATAATCTGGAATTGGTTGAGATTCCTTCTGAATTGAAGGATTTAAATACTTATGAATCTATTTTGATTCAAAGTATCCATCCCTTTCAGGCTATTGTACGAATGGAGCCAAAGACAGGGAAATTGCCTCCATCAGATTTACAGAGAGGATTAAAGGGAAGAGTTGTTTATTTGCCTCTAGATTTGAAGAAAAACATTAATACAATTGGAGTAGAGAAAGTGGAAGAGGAACCTCTGGTTATCTTAGTTAATGGGGTTCCGACAAAGAGTAAGAAAATCTGGCAAGATTTAGTGGATGTTAGGAAAGTCAAAAAGGCAACATTGTATTTGAAGAAAAACAATAAGTACTACAAGAATGTATATGTTGCAGAAGAGGAAGTAAGTGAAGAAGAGGATAGCGATTTGTGTGCTGGTCAAATTGAGAAAGTAGAAGCCTCTAAAAATGAAGAAATATATGAACATTATAGTGTTCATCCTTTGCATTCCAAGGAAGTCATGGGGAATGCTATTGAGTTGTTTCAAATGAAACAAGCCAAAGGAAGTCCCATTAGTGTTTGGGAGGAAAATTTGGAAGCTCGGTGTTTCCCACAGCTATTTCCAACAGGTCAAGGAGAAAGATATGATGAGCGACCTGATCAAATTCCTGCTTCTGAATACCGGACTTTACGATTGTATGCAGAAGATCCTAGGTTTCGTCAATGCATTCCCTATTTGTTTCATCTACTGTTTGAAAGCGATCTGTCTGGACTGTCATATGCAGTGAACCACATCTTGAAAAGTGGTGTACAGATGCAAAATATCTCGGCAAGTGACTTTATGGATAAAGTCAATGTGCAAGACAGTATTTTGGATTCTCACTTGATTAATCTCATGGCGTGTCAGCGTGGTACTAATGAGTACTGGTACCGTCGTCATGGTGATTTAAAATGTATGCTGAGGAACTTAGGAACTCCCACATGGTTCCTCACTCTCAGCTGTGCCGAGTATGGCTGGGAAGACTTACTTGAATTTCTACGAGAGGCAAATGGAAACATTGAAAATATCGAATTCAAGACACCCGGAGAACTGTGCTCTTTGGATCCAGTGAATGTATGCAAGTACTTCAATCATAGATTTGAAGCTATGATGTCTTTCATCATGAACAAGAAAAATCCACCTCTTGGAGAGGTGTTGGATTTCTTCTGGAGAAAGGAGTACCAAGCAAGAGGTGCTCCTCATATACATATGCTGCTGTGGATCAAAGATGCACCCAAATTTGGAACAGATCCAGATGACTTAGTGATGAGTTTCATAGAACAGTATTCTACATGTGCTGTTCCAAAGGCAAAGGAAGACAAAAGCCTAAGAGAACAAGTTTTACGCTTCCAAAGTCATCGTTGTGGAAAGTACTGTCGTCGTAAATTCAGAAACAAGGACAAGTTCTACACAAAATGTCGTTTGGCCTTTCCACGACCGGTGATTTCTAAAGGAAGAGTGAACAGTTTGATGTCTTCGCTGCGACATAATGTGATGAAGAAATCACCCAAAAATACGTACAATTTGAAAAGGAACGAAGAGTCCAAGTACATCAACGACTACAACCCAGTGATTTTGTCCATGTGGAATGCTAACATGGATATACAGTTTGTGGCTGATAACTGTATGGCTGTGGCTCGGTATGTGACATCTTACATCACCAAAAAAGAAAAGACAGAATTGAAGGATATGTGGGAGGACATTTCCCATGAAAAGAGCCTCAGTAAGAAGTTGTACAGTTTCAGTCTTAAGATGTTGTCGCATCGAGAAATCGGAGCTTACGAATGTTCTGACCGGTTGTCTTCAGCAAGTCTCTATGCCAAATCCAGGAGTATCATTTGGGCGAGTCTTGGTCTTGCTGCAACGCGTAATCGAGTTCTGAAACCTGTACGGGAAATTGAGTATTTGGCGGAAAAGGAGCCAAACAGTACAGATATTTTGAAGACCAACATGTTGGATACATATTATCCAAATAGAAGCAGTCACCTCGAGAATGTTTGTCTGTATGAGGTTCTACAAAATTACATATTCAAGAGGAATATCAAAGAAGATATTGATAAAGGAGTGTATGCTGTAATTGGAAGTGAGGGATGTCTGGTCAAGCAAAGAAAATGCCACTTGGTAAACCATCGAAAATTGAGTGGCGAATCTCCTGAAAGAAAAGAGTTTTTCTATTTAGCACTTTTGCAACTTTTCAAGCCTTGGCGTGCAGAAGAGGAATTGCTTGGAGATTTCCTCTGTTACAAAGACTCTTTCAATGCCGCCAAGGAGACCATAGAATGTCCTGTTTTTCCCAAATATCTAGAAATGTTGAATGCAGAAATCGAGCAGGAAGCAACGATTGCAGCCGAGATTGCTAGAGACAGTTCTCAGGACAGTTAGAGTTCTGTTTCATTGAGTCAGGATCCACTAGGAGGACCAGTTATCGAAAATGAAGCTGCCACTGCCATGATTGAAGTGGAAAGAGCCATGGCACATGCTCAGGAGGATGCGGTTAACTTAGAAGACTTGGAAAGACAACTCAACGTTGAGCAGAGGAAAATATATGACAAAGTTACCAACCAAATTGATCATGGATTAAGTCATGAGAAGAAAGAGTGCTCATGTACGTCGTTGAAGCCTGTCCGACTGTACGTGAGTGGAGAAGCGGGAACTGGAAAAAGTTTCCTCATTAAAGCATTTCATGTTATTTGCAGAAAAGGACTGAGTCATCGCTGTCTTGTGTTGTCACCGCTCCAACTGGACTGGCAGCACATAACATTAAAGGTATTACTTTGCATCGTCTACTGATGCTGCCAGTGGAGCATGATAACAAACTACAATACCACAAGTTATCTGGAGATGCTTGTTGTGAAGTTTCAAGAGTCTTGAGGAAAATGAAACTTCTTATCATTGACGAAGTAAGCATGGTTTCCAATGTCATGCTTGCCTTTGTGCATTTGAGAATGCAAGAAGTTCTCAAAACAGAGTATGATGTGTTATTTGGTGGCAAACACATCATTGTTTTCGGTGATCTTCTGCAGCTGACACCAGTGAAAGGACAACCTGTGTTCAAAATGCTCACACATGAAGATACCAGGAAGTGCCTAGGGAGCATTGGCAACGTCAATATATGGTTAAACTTCAATTATGCTGAACTGCGTGAAAATATGCGTCAGGCGAAGGATGAAGATTACAAGAATATTCTACAAGATGTTAGAATCGGAAAAGTGACCGAGCATGGGAAAGATGCTTTACATGCATGATTACTGTCAAATTTGTATCCAGAAGAAGACGTTGTGCCTGAGAATATTTTTCGGAAAATTACTGAGAAGAAATCTGGAATATGTTTGATGCCAACTCTTGCAGAATGTGCCATCTTCAACAACAAAATGTTGCATTTAGAAAACCAAGAGATTGTGAAACTGGAAGCTATTGACAGAGTAGAGCATATGGGATCAACAATTATTTTGTCTGAGAATTTGAAATCAAAATTGGATTCATTAGAGAAGACTATATCTAAAACTGCAGGTTTTGAAAAGACTCTGAATGTGTGCTTAAATTGCCGTATAATTTTAAGAAGGAATTTACATGTTGAAAGAGGTCTGGTAAATGGATCAATGGGTAATGTTGTTGATTTTGTGAAATACAGAAATAGAGATGGAATTGAATTTTTAAAAATTAAATTTGATGGCATTGAGGAAGTACAGCTAATTGGTCGTTGCTCTGCTAGGTTTTTGCTTGTAAAAGACTTATATGTTCGCCGTAAGCAGTTTCCTGTTTGCTTGGCATATGCGGTGACAATCCATAAATCACAAGGTTTAAGTGTAGACAGTGCATTGGTGAATATTGGCAGTTCTGTGTTCAAGGAGGGTATGGCATATGTGGCATTGTCACGAGTCAGAACTTTATCGGGATTGTACTTGATTGAGTGTGATGTCCCAAACATTTGTGCGGATCTAGATTGTGTTAAGGAATACAATAGGTTAAGAAGAGAGTATGCGCCACATTTGCCTCAATATCCTTTGTTTGAGAAACGTGTGGTAGGCCGGAAACGAAGAAATGTGACCAATAGTAGGGAGGTTGTAGCAAAAAGACGAAAAGTCGATGAACCTGAAATTATAAGCAGAAAGAAAAAGGATTCTGTTGAAGATGTTGTTGGTTTTCAATTTGAAAATAGTTCTGGTGTCAACTGCTATGCTAATGTAGTGGTTAATGTTGTCTTTTCTCTAGAAACTTTAAAAGAACAGATTGTGATCAATTCGGATCAAAGTTTTTGCTGCTTGCTGAATTCTGTGTTAGAGAAATGTAGCACTGATAGAACAAAAATAGAAAGTGTGTCTGAAATTCGAAATCTGTTAGACAAATGTTCAGGTCAAACGCAATTCTCTCAAAATATTCAGCAAGATTGTCAGGAGTTTTTAGTGTATATGCTTGATGTATTGCAAGATGAAGGTGTAGATGTAGATCACCTGTTTGGCCTTTCTTATCAATGGCAGCATGACTGCGAGAACTGTTGGGTATCAAGTACTCCTAGTGTAGACTCAGAAAGATTTATATATTTAACTTTGCCAGACAGTAAATCAGTGTCCTTTAATAAGCTAGTAAAATCAGCAGATCACAACATGGAGTGTAGCCAATGTAAGTCTGCAATGTTCTCCACATTATTTATACGAACATATGGCCAGTATGTCATTTTAATGTTCCAACGATGTAGGCCTGATGGAACAAAATTGACAACTTTAATTAAAAATTTTGTGGCTTCGCAGTTGTCAATATCAGGAAGGACGTTTGTAACTGCAGCAATTATATATCATGACGGTCCTTCAACAACATCAGGACATTACACAGCTTATTTAAAGTCTAGAAACGGCTGGTCATTCTGCAATGATTCTGTTTTAACTTTAAAAAAAAATTGGCCTTTTGACCTTAAAAATTCTTACCTGGTGTTTTTAAACCAAAATTTTAGGGAAAGAATCTCGGGATCTGCTCTGAGGAATTTCAAGAGGTTCTAATGGCTCCTACACTATTTGGCCTTGAGGATAAGTGTAGTACAGAGTAAAAAGTTAAATGTGGAAATGTGGAACATGAGTGAGCAAGAAGGATGAGATATTACTAGTACAGGATTGTGAAAGTGATCTTGAACGTTTTCTTTCTAAAAGTTGCGGAAAAAGAAAATGACGGGATTTGCTTAGAAGAATTCCAAGAGTTATAAATGGCTCTTACACGATTTGGCCTTGAGGAAATGTGCGGTAGAGAGCGAGAAGTCATTTATTGTATGTAACATATTTGTCAAAACGATGGAGCTTTTCTTTCAGAAAGTGGCGGGCTGAAAATAATAGCAGCACAACAGAGTATAAGCTGTTCATAGGACATCCTTTGACGTCATGGAAAGTAAGTTACTTTTAAGGAGTTCTGATTTCTGATTGGTTATGTTATATGGGTTTTTTAAACACAATCATTTTGATTGTGTTTTTTTTCCCCGCTGTTATATGATGAATACCTTCAACTCACTGTTTTTAGTGAAATTTGATACATTCTGAGAACAGCAAAAATAAACCATTTAACATGTATAATTAATTCTGTACTTTTTGTATTTATGATATACATTGAGAACTGTGCAGGAGGCATGGAGAAACTGAGGCTTCTGTAAGTGTCAAGGGAGGTGAGTAATGTACATTGCTCTGTTGCATACAGTCCTCACCTTCTGCGTAGTCTTTGATATGCTAGACTCCATCTGCACTATGAGATACCTAAGCAAAGGAAACACAGGTGATGTGATTGTGAAATGAGAAAAAGAATTCCACATTTTTCAATTACATCACCTGTGTTTCCTAACATTATGAATCACATTGTGCAGATGAGGTTTAGGACTGTCCAGGGACACAGAAGAGGTCTGGCCTTTGTTCAAGAGTGCAGTGGACATGACTCACTTCATTGGTAGGCCTGCACATTTATTATCTCCTCTGTACTCTTCAACAAACGTAAATTTCATCTGCAACCCTGAGTAGGCCTCACCTCAAACAAACCTCTGGATAGTCCACACCTTATCGCCATCCTGAATCAATCATTTAAAATGTTAGGGACAGATTTATGATAGCCGTGTGTCTCTTTTGCGCCGCTGTGCGTCACTTTTGTGACGCAGCGGCGGTGCAAAAGATGCACCATGTTGCAAGATTGGCCTCACTTCATCTGCAACAAGATACCGTCAGTTTAAAATGTATATATTTAGGACTGTGTAGGGGGCATGGAGAAGCTGAGGCTTCTGTAAGTGTCAAAGTTGTTGCATACAGTGCTCACCTTCTGCGTACTCATATGCTAGACTACTTCTGCACAGTGAGATACCTAAGCAAAGGAAACACAAGTGATGTGATTGTGGATTGAGCAAAAAAAATTGCACGTTTTTCAAATACATTACCTGTGTTTCCTAACATTACGAATCACATTGTGTAGATGCCTCACTCAGTCTGTATCTGACACTCTTTCCTTCACTTCCTCTGTCTCCTCTCTCTCTCACTCTCTTTTCATTATTCACCCTTTCCTTATATAGTTTACCTTACTCACTTTCTTTTAGTAGCTTACACAACTTCAATTTAGTTTACTCTTCTATCCTTCTTTTCTGTCACTGAAAGTATCTTCTTTTTTTCTTTCTGGAGTGGTGTGGCTCACTGGTTAGAGGCAGCAGGCCTGAGAGCAGAAGTCAGCCCGGGACCAGGGTTCAATTCCCGACGCGGCAGGGTCGTGGACCTTGGTCAGCGGACTTGATAATTCTCGCTTCGGTGCTTACTCTAATCAGGGGTTCCACTCGGCAACTCTGGGCATTAGTTTGCCTAATCTCCACAACGGCCCCACCAATTCCGGGGATGCCTGGCTCCACCTTGGGGACTCCCAGCCGGGACCATCCCACAGGGAAAGCCAGGACGGGTTCCCCAGAGTTATACAGCGCCGGGACGCCCCGTTGCTGGGGCAGCTGTGCGCTTTACAAGTATACTACATTTACATTTACATTTACTCTATATAAAAATTTATTTTTGTCTCTGACTGTGTATCTGTGTGCAGATTACTGCCGATAAAAGCAGCGATAATTTTATCGCCTATGTTGATAATATGCCCCATGTTATTTACATTTCTTTGCTGTTTCAATCATTCCTTTTCTGTTACTTCTTCTTTTCTGCTTTCTGTTTTTTCTCTCTGTTATTCCACATGTTTTAATCTTATTTTGAACATTCACTCACATTCTCTAAGAAACTCTTGTTTATTATTCTTCTACTCTCCTTTTTTTCTTTCACTTCCTTATCTATTTTGTTTTTCACAATTATACCCTCTTCCATCTTTTCTTCGGTAAATAGATCTATTAAACAGTATCTCTGGTTTACTCCCTATAGCTGTCTTTCTTTTAACATTACTCTCTGTTTCCTTCCCTTATACTTACTCTTCTTTTTTTTTAATTATTTTTTTTGGTTCGCTTCCGGTTCGCGTACCGGCGAGCGAACCGGGAAGCGAACCAAAAGAAATAGAGGTTGCCAGAGTGCTAAACATTCTAGCAATTTTTTTATAAAGGGGAGGTAGTTCTGAAAAGAACTTTTTTTTAAATTGTTTTTGTTGTTTTATATTTTTTTTATTATTTTTCTGAACATTTTTTTACTTTTTTTGTAGTTTTTGAACGATTTTATAATTTTTTAGTTTTTTTGGGGGGGGAACAAAAATGATTCATTATAAAGGGCTCAACAGGAGCAAAAAAAAAGATAATTTATTTTCTGGGGCGTTTTGGACAGTTGTGATTGTCAATTGCAGCATTTATTAAATTTACGCTACTCTCTCTGTAGCAAATCAATTTTTCGCAATAAATGCATACAAATTTCACTTCCCCAAACTTCAGCTGAATATTTGGGACCGTCTCCCTTGCCTCTGGTCCCGTCAGTGCCTGTTGATGTGATGTACTGGCCACAGGACGGGGGTTATCGAGCAAGTCACGTACTTGCGCAGCACTGTAGTTGTTAGGGTGCCACCTCTCCATATGGCGATGCATCTTATAATTGCCATAACTATATTTTTTATCTGTCCCTCTGGACAGATCATTTTTACATATAAGGCAAGTTACGTAGCGGGCATTCACTTTTTTTTGGCCTCGGGGATATTTAAAAAATTGCCAAATAAAATTCTCTTTCACTCGGGACCTCCTAGGCTCTTCTGGCAAAAAATGCCCCTCTTCTTCCTCTTCCTCTTGTTCCTCTTCTTCCTCCTCTTGCTCAACCATAACCTGAGGAGGTGGTCCTCTCTTCCTAAAAGGTGGTGGTGGTGGTGGGGTTGCACCAGCTGAAGCTACAACACTTGCCATCGCTAAGTGATGAAAAAAGGTCTTCCTCTCACAAAGATGAAAGTCAGAGTGAGGAAACAAGGATGGGTTTTCATCATTTGGGAAAAAAAATAGTTCTAAACCAATGAAAAGTGTTATTTTTAGGTCACATGACCTAGCCTTACATCATTAGGAAACTGAAAGTGAAATGAACCAATGAAAAGTGTTATTTACAGGTCACATGACCTGTTACGCTTACGTTACGCGATCCGCGCCGCGTCCCGGATCGCTTCTGGGAAGCTGCGCTTCGCGCCTCGCTTCGCGCACCGGAGCACTTCCGGGTGCGCTAACACGGCGCGTCATATGACGCATTACGCGACAACGCGATACGTCGCGCTTACGCGACACGTCACGATGTTGTTTTCTAACGCGGCAGTTGCGCAAACGGAACGTTTACCGGTTCGCGGACCGAGTCGCGGCACCAAATTGAGCTAACGGGAAGCTGCCCGGTTCGCGGACAGGGAGCGAATAAAAAAAATGATTAAAAAAAAATACATTAAAAAATTGTATTAAAAACATATAAAATATATTTTTCGATTTAAAGAAGAATACATTTTAAAGCTTTTGATATTTGCTATTAAAAAACCATTGAAATTCACTGAAAAAACCATAGGTTATAGACCATATATAGTTAGGAATTAGCATTTACAAAACCTTAAAAATTCACTAATAAAACCATAGGTTATAGACCATATATAGTTAGGAATTAGCATTTACAAAACCTTATTTTACTCACACAAAACCATTGAAATTCCATATATAGTTAGTTGCACTAACTATATATCGCGCACCCACAATCCACTGCTGATGATGTCACATATTACATCATTCATGACATGGTCAGTGACATCACTGATGACATCACTGATGACATCTCAAATGACATCACTGATGACATCACTGATGACATCTCAAATGACATCACTGATGAAATCTCAGTTGACATTACTGATCACATCACTGATGACATCATTCATGTGATAATACGATGAACCTCTTCAGACTCTAATATAACCTTAGATACACTCAGTGTAAACAGACACTCACAGACTGTCACTCATCCATGAAGTTACACACACACCTAGTCAGTCATGCAAAGAATCAATCACACCTCCATTTTCTCAACTATACAGTTATACACACCTTACTTATTCAAACATATACTAACACTTATTTACTCTCTTATACAATCACGGATACAAGTTCACAATGATCCATACAGCCACTCACACATTCACTGGCTCTTATGCACAGTTATTTATATATGTCAACTCTCACATGTACTGTGTTTTACATATGTACTTACTTTGACATGTAGCACTGAGATATCCATTCACTCACCAATACACTCATGCACACAATCAACCGCCCATACAGCTGTTTCCACATGCACTTTTGAACCCATACATCTTGGGAATCAACTGCTCACACATCTATGCACAGAGTCATACACCTCCCAACCACCCACACACACACTCAGTCTCCCATACAAATACTTGGGCAACCAATCAATAACCCATATAGTTACTCATATAGCTACTGATCAACACATGCAGCAGTTTACAGAACAACAGACATAATGATGCACAAATTAAGACAGTTTAGTCACTAACCCATGCACTCAGTGAGACACATTTAATCACTCATTCATACAGTCAGTCATGCACCTACTAAATCCTTCATCCAGACACTTATAAATCCACTCATTCTTCAATATGTAAGACATATTTTAACTTTACAGAAACATACAGTCACTGGATGTTGTCATCAGTGATGTCATCAGTGATGTCATTTGAGATTTCATCAGTGATGTCATCAGTGATGTCACTGACTATGTCATGAATGATGTAATATGTGACATCATCAGCAGTGGATTGCGGGTGCGCGATATATAGTTAGTGCAACTAACTATATATGGAATTTCAATGGTTTTGTGTGAGTAAAATAAGGTTTTGTAAATGCTAATTCCTAACTATATATGGTCTATAACCTATGGTTTTTTCAGTGAATATATATATATATATATATATATATATATATATATATATATATATATATATATATATATATATATATATATATATGTTTTTATATATAATGTAGCTGTACAGGCTGCAGCATTGAAAACAATGATGGGACACTACACCCTTAAGAGCACCTTGACACCAGTGACCTATCTTGACCTTTAGGTGGCAGTTTACCCAAACCCCTGCTGATAGGAGCAAAGCTCTGCCTTTTTAAGGCTTTTTTTCTCTCAGATTTTTTTAACTGTTGCTTTAAAAAGGGATTTGCTCAATGTCCTTTAGGGTTTAGAGCATTTTTATATATTTTTAAGACATGGAATATATCTACTTTTTCACAAAATGTCATCTTTTTTTGCTAATTGCCCAGAATGTGGCAGGAAAATGGCAAAAATCTGTATCTATGTTTGCCTGACTCTCATGATCCCAAGGTGTGTGTAGCCACTGCAAGACTCTTTCCAGGTGCCCTTTGAGGGAAAGAGATAGAGCATTTGCGCCTTTAGCCAAGCGGAGCACCGCAGAAGGCAAAATTCCCCAGCAGGAGAGACTTCTGAAGGATGAGGAGGGGCTGTTCCCTGTACCAGTGCCACTATGTCACATTCTTAGGACTCCCACAGAGGGATAGCCAAAAAGAGAAGATCTGGCAAAAACCGACGCTCCTGTTCGATGTCGAGTACTTTCACATCAAGAAGAGGTACAGCACCTACTTCCTCGCCGTCAGAAGCTGGTTTAACATAAATGACACAGACGACATCAAGGAAGAGACTAATGTTGAAATTGACAGCGAGACACCACGCAACGTCTAGAACATCAACGTCAAGACATCATTCAGTGCCTCTGATGAAGACAGCGGAGTGGCTTTCATGGATAAAGGAACACAAGCCTTCCATCAGAGTCTGACTCAGAGTATTCACAACCCTATTTTTCTTCCAGACTGACCTCTCCACTGAACATTCCAGATCTGCAAACATCTCCACAGGCTCCATTGGAATCTACTACTCTTCCAAGTTCTTCTCCTCAACTGGAAATCCCAGCAGTATCTACATTGCCAATACCACCAGCCACTCCTAAACCACCACTGTCTCCTGTACCAGTGGCATCGATGACAAGGCACCCTAAATCTAGCTCCTGTAACACTAGACCTCGCAGACGTAGGTCTAGGTCAAAATCAAGATCGAGATCCCACTGTCATCATTGTCCACGATCTCACTGACGTTCATGCTGCAGAAGATATTCGACATCCAAATCTATATCCTCATGGTCTCATCATACCACATCTTCTTCAGGACTATATTCGCCTTCCATAACAGATACTCCTCTTGTGAGATTATTTTCAGTGGATGACATTAATACTTTCCAGGATGTACTTATTAGGGGTGTTAACAAATTAAATATAGATTTACTGATTACTACAACATCCACATCCGTAATGTTTGAGACAATTCAGAAATACCATTACTTCCTTTGGTTCCAGGCCTCTTAGAATCAGCTATGGAACTTTTTTTGACTCCAGCTGATGTAAAGGCTACACCTTCTTACCTACAGAAAAAGTATAGATTTTTGGATCAGGAACCATCTTTCCTTCACTCTGATCCTATTCCAGACTCTTGGAAGTTGCATGCCATGGCTCCATCATTTACTGTCCCACTTGAAAAGGAAAGCAAATAATCTGACTTGGTGGGCAGAATAGTCTGCGGGACATCTGCAGCTTCTATTAAAGCTGCTAGCTCAACCTAGGGTGTTATAGTAGGTCTCTGTGTGCTATTCTTTCCGCTTGTACCCAGCACTGTAGCGATTGATACCAGGCTTTTGCAGCTGGGGGATCAGGGGACTTCCAACGGTGCATAAGTAGTCGCTTAGCCACTATTAGACCCAAATCTATATATCTAAACGTCACAGTATATTTTTTGGGCCTATGGTATAGTCCCAATATGCACATTTCCCATGTCCAGTCCAAAGTTCATTCCGTACACTGGGTTAAGCACCTGATGGCCACTTCCCAATATGTTTGAATAACTGTACATGACCACAGCATAAGTAATAGGTCTGCCCCTGCCTCGCTACATCTTGCGCATTTGGCATCTGCGTGGACAAAATATTTGTTTATTTTTCCCGGGGTTAGGCAGGCTCTGTGTATTATATAATATTGGATGTGCCAAAACATAGCATTACGGGGATCCGTGTGGGGCTTTCAAGTATGTGTCCCCATTCCCGATCTGTTGGTGGGCCTCTGTAGGTCTGTGTCCCGATGGGCCCGCAAAGAGAGTAATTGCGGTGCTGTGTTAACTCTGAGGGATTCTGCAAGCCATTTGGTGAGATGACAATCTGTGCCCAGTTCAAGGAAATAGTGTATGGCTAAAAGAGTAGCAGGCTCCTGTGCTACATTCCTGCACAATGTACCCAGCACATGCGTCACTGCGGTGTGGAGGAGAAACTGCCCTTGCGGCAGACCTGAGCTTTCATCTACGTCCTCGAATGGGATGAGTTGCCCGGCATTGTATGAATCCCCTAATGTTAGTGTGCCCGCTTCCTCCCAATGTGTAAGTTCCATGCTAGATATTGCTTGATGCTTCCTGGGAGTACCCAGTATAGGGAGTGACGGTGCGTATGGTGGTGTCAGATGTGTGATGCGAAGGCAGCAACAGTAAAATTGATATGCCACTCGCACCAATAGCTGTGTGTGCGTGCTACCCTTCCTGCTGGGGTGAAACAAAGTCGCTATCTGGGGTTGAGTGTGTCCGGGTGTGTGCATTGCTGTGTCCTCAATGTGTTATATTGAACAGTGGTCCTTTTTAAAGCAAAAAATATAGAAAATGAATATAGAACGCAATTGATCCTATATAGTTTACCCAGCGGATAGACAGTTTAATATAAATGAATACGTTTTCTGTCCGAGAACAGTTGCAATATCCAGTAGGATACAGTCCTGTATCCAAAGCAATACATAGGTGTGACAAGGTGACAGGGTGACAATTTAAACACATAAATCAAAAAGAGAACAAAACAAAATGCAAAACAGTCAGGCAAAACAGAAGGAAAGCTTGCTCATAATTATACATAATGCGACAAGCTTGATATGTAACCTCAGACGCAACACATTGAGATACAATTATTCGTGTGTACGCTGTTTTATATGGTCGACGATGTTTCGATCCCTTTCATGGGATAGCTGGGATCATCATCAGGACAAAAATTACTGTAGGCCTAAGATAACACTAATAATGTGAAGCAACCGGACTCGGTGATCCGTGAAATGAAGTACAACAGTTCCGGTCCCTGGGGTTTGCAGGGTACTGATTGAGAGAATAGTGGCAGGTCCGGGCGGGATGCCAGTGACCTTATGGAAGCAGTTGCCGCACGGCGCCAATTGGCGGGGGGTCTGGGGGACACTCGGAAGGTGCCGCATAGTAGGAGAATCGGCAACGTGCACAGGCCATTATTGACCCAAAGAATGGCCGGATAACGGTATTCACCGATCCTCATTGGCGATTCTCCCACTACGCGGCACCTTCCGAGTACTTGGACTTTTTTATGGGAAATATTTGGACTACCTTGCACTTTAAACGGATATGTCATTGCGTTATATGAATATATGTATTTGAATTATTGATATTTGAAGTGCTCAGGTGGAACCTCTTTGCTTTAAATACAGGACTGTATCCTACTGGATATTGCAACTGTCCTAGGACAGAAAACGTATTCATTTATATTAAACCGTCTATCTGGCTGGGTAGAATATATAGGATCAATTGCGTTCTATATTCATTTTCTATATTTTTTGCTTTAACAAGGCCACTGTTCAATATAACAAATTGTTACCCTAGGTCCTTGGCTACCTTTAGGGTTCCCTTGTCTTTAAATAAACACACGTGTCCTCAAGGTGTAGCACATTTAGCCAGCGGGCTACCCACTGAAGCTGTGCCGCCAAATAGTAATGTTCCATGTTAGGTAGAGAAAGGCCTCCCTGAGCGGTCGATGGGTACATTTTAGCCATTGTTACTCTACTTCGTGACCCATGCCAGATGAACTGCTGCATGTCTGACTCCAGCTCCCGGAACTGTGGCGGCCTGAGGTGAAGTGGTAAGTTTTGTAGTGGTAAAGTAAGCGTGGTAGGACCAACATTTTTGTAGTGCAATTCTGCCCATGACCGCCTGTGGTAGGGTATTCCAGAAGGTCATTTGTGCCCACACTGCTGTGATGGCCCGCACCAGGTTACCCTTAATGAGATCTTGCTGGTCCCAATATATGTGGATCCCGAGATAGCGGAACTCTGATAGTTTCCAGCGTACCAGCTTACCGTTGATAATTAATTGTTGGTCTGGGGTCGACTCCATAAAGGGGTATAGGCATGATTTGTCCCAATTCACTCTCGGTCCTGACACTAAGGCAAATTCGAACAGTGTGTTCTCGATCACTGCACATGTCTGCCCAACATCTCTAACGTATATCAGTAAATCATCTGCATATAGCAAGACCGCATGTGTGCCGTCCCCCAGGAGGATTCCCCATTCGTCTTGAGTGTTGCGTAATGCCTCTGCCAATGGCTCGATAGCTAGAGCAAATAGTATTGGGGAGAGCGGGCAACCCTGCCTCGTGCTGTGCTCGATAGGGACCTGCTCTGATATGTAAAGGGCCGTCTTAATCTTGGCTATTGGATGCATATATAATAGTTTAACAAGGCCCAAGAACACATCTCCCAAGTCATATTTATGTAACGCAGCAAATAAAAAAAACATTCCAGGGTGTCAAATGCCTTCTCTAGGTCTAATACCAGACATCCAGCATGTGGCAAGTTGTCCCCCGAATAATGCACCACTCTGAAGAACCAACACAAATTGAGTGACGTGCTGCGGGCTGGCAAAAAGCCGTTCTGATCTGCATGTACTAGCTGATGTAGCAATGGGGCCATTATTCGCCCAAAATTTTGCCAGCCCCTTGTAGTCTGTGTTAAGTAGTGCTAGTGGTCGATAGGACCCGATCAATTCTACATTTCCGTTAGGTTTGGGCAGAGACACTATTAGGGATTCACAGGGTGTATCTGGCAATATGCCCATTTCCTGCGTGTTCTGCTACACTGTGAGGAGTCGCGGCACTAAGACCTGCTGGTATGCTTCGTAGAATTCAGCCGCATAACTTTCTGGTCCCGGCGCTTTGCCAGTGGCAAGCAAGCAAATGGCAGCCTGTACTTCCAGTAATGTAAGTGACTCGTTCAGGTTGTCATCTTGCTCTGCTGCGATGTGACGGAGGGCTAAGGGAGTGAGGAAGGAGTCCAAGTCTGCAGATGTTGTGCGGTGTGATGACTGGTAGACACTGGTGTAGTGCATGGTAAACTCGCCTTGAATATCTCGCACGTAGTGAGTACCGGCAGGCCCGGACTGGCCTTTGCGGGCACCGGGCAATCCCCCGGTGCGCTGCAAGGGTGGGGGCCGGTTTTGGGCCCCTGGGGGCCGTTTTTGTTACAGGGCCGTTTTTGCAGCGTTGCTGCAAAAACCGCCCTGTAATAAAATCGGCCAAGAAACCGGTCCTGGCAAAGAGCGTGGTCGCGCTCCCATCCCCCCCAGGGGTGAGGGGGTGGGGGGGGCGAGCACTTTGCCAGGGCCAGTTTTTGCTCCCAGTCCGGCCCTGAGTACCGGCCCGGAAGCGGGCCTCAACCTCAGTATGGGCATCTGCGCATGCTTTTGCCAGATCATGCATGCCAGCAATCTGCCTGCTCTGTCTGCCGACGCTTGAGTGCGCGCGGCCTATGACGCATAATTTTAACAGCGCAGCTGCTCTAGTGCGACTGTTGTTCTCTGCATCCCACAGAATGCCTGTTCGCCTGTATCTGCAACTGACCCCTCATTTATTCACAAAATACTCTTCTATCGCTGGGCCTACTACTGTTCTGAACGGGGAATCTTCCAGGGCCAGAGGTTGAAGCCTCATTAAATGACTAATGTGACCTCCATCTTCTCCCTGCAATGTCATGATGTGTGGGTTATGGTCCGAGTGTGTTTTGCCTAGATAATCCGCACTAAGACACTTCGCTACTAGCGGCACACTTGCAACAAAACGGTCGATATAGACATGTAACCCGTGTTAGTGTGAGTAGTTTGAGTATAGTCGCACCTGTGGATTGAGGTTTCTCCATACATCTGCCAAATCCCAGCGGTGCAGCCATTCCCCTAGATTTCTACCGTTAGCGGTTGCTGCTGTTTGAGGGAGCTGTGGGAATGATCTGTCAAGTGTTGTGTCTAATACCGAGTTAAAGTCACCCCCAGCAACCAGGGAACTTTACACCAGCATGAGAGAACGTCCATCAGTGTGCACCAGAATGTGCCCTGCTCCGTGTTTGGGGCGTATGTGGAGCCTAACACTAAGCGCTGTCCATTAAGGCGGCCTTTTGCGAATACGTATCTGCCCTGTGTATCTATTTCAATCTCTTCCGATTTAAAATGGGTACCTGTTCGAACCCATATTAGTGCCCCCCTAGCGTAGGCCGAATAGCCTGTGACCAGTATTTGGCCTTACCACCTCTGTTGTAGATTTCTGGTTATGAGAGGTGTGTTTCTACCTGTCCATTTGTCGCTTGAGATATGCATATATTTCATACCTGTGGGCTGGCGTGTGGATTCCCCTGACATTCCAGGTAACTACGTTTGTGGGCAGCATGCATTATGGTCACAAGGCAGCGCGCCACGCGGCCTGTATGCTGCGTAAGGTGCGAGGTGACAACATGTTGTGTACCGTGTGCTTGGAGGATTTAACTGTGAGATCCGTAGGTGTGTGCGAGTACCAATATTAACTAGCGGTGTGGATAACAATCTTTGGAGGTGCAACTGGAAAAGAGCAGAGAGACAACATGTGTCTGCCCAAAAATGTAACAGTGCCATATGGCAACTCACTGCTACGTTCACCGCTTCGATTCTATTATGAGGTGAGGGCGGGTGCAAAGTTTGTAGTGAGCAGGCTATATGAGCCTAGGCCCGTCTTGCTCGCTGGCGTGTGTGCACTATGCCCTGGTCACGGTCCCCAGAATTAAAAGACCTCGCTGGGGAGGCAGAAGCTTCTCCCTTGGGGCTGCCGAGGCCTGGAATAAACTCCCGCTTAGGCTTAGACAATCCCAGGACCTGATGGTGTTCAGGAAAGAGCTCAAAACCTGGCTTTTCACCCACTAAGCTCAGCCACTCATTCCAGCACCAGCAGTCAGCGCCAGGACACCTCCGGGTAACAGAGCGCTCTACAAATGTGAAAATAAATAAAATAAATAAAATGCTATATCTTGTGCCATTCACTTGCTTCTTGAAGCCTGGAATGTGTGCATATCAGTGCCAGCTTTCCTACGCGGCACAGTCTCAGATGCGCAGTAATAAGCTACGTGTGCTACGTGACCTCCAGGAACCCCCAGGCTCCCATCATGCACCACAGGTGACAGTTAGGTCAGTTCATTTTTCCGGCTCCTTCTGTGAGTATCCTGGAGCATTGAGCTTGCCAGTTGGTGATTTTTTATCGCTCTTTTCTGGTAAAAAGTGAACTTTTGGTTTCACTTGACGTTTTTAGTACTTAGCTTACTAATTCCACTATTTTTTCTGACTTTTGGCTATTTTTTCCTGTCAAAATGCCAGCCTTATTTAATAAGTGCCCAGCCTGTAGAAAAAAGATGGCTAAGTCAGACCCTCTTTTCGGTCTGTATTGCTTGTCTACCTTCATCTCACAAGCCAGACCAGTGTTACCACTGCAGCAAGTTTTCCAAGAGAAACCTTGGAGAGAGGGAGAAGATTAAGCTGCACTCCATGCAAGAGAGAGGAAAGGAAACAGTAAGTGGGCGAGAAGAACATCACTCAAGGAAGCCCTCCTCTCAATCAAGATTAGAGCACAAAGAAAAAGATGAGAAAAGGAGGCATTGGTCTCCTACGCCGTCGAGGGACAGATCGACATCCAAGATACCTTGGTGCTCTGAGTCGGCGTCGAAATCGCTGTCGAGATGTCCGTTGACGTCGAAACATCCTTCGCCATCGAGACATCCTTCGCCGTCAAGACAAAGTGAGAAGATACATAGGATGAAGTCAACATCAACGCGTAGGAAGTCCAAGACTGGCTCGCCTACGACGTAAAGAGGCCGGGGCTCAACGTCAACACATCAACGTCGAAGCTCGCTGCGGAGAGGTACTGGACCGACGTCGAGATCGCCGTCGACGGTGAGAGGTCCAATGGCATTGATGTTGAGCCGAACACCAAGGGCTTCAACGCCGAAGAGACCCAGTCATTCGACGTTGAGACACATGGCATCGACGTCGTCGCAGAGGAGGTCGACGTCGAGGAGATCACCGTCGAGGAGATCGACGTCGAGGTCTAGAAAAATACATTCTGGGTCTAAAAGGTCGCGATCTAGGTCAATGTCGAGGAGGTCGATCTCGAGGAGATCACACTCAGATCATGGATCTCTGCCAGCGAAGAGACCTAGGGCGACGTCGAAGGACCGTTCGATGCGGGACGCCCAGGTGGTGACGTCAAGGAGTGCTTCCTCCTCCCCAGGGCTTCAGATAGAGCAATTCACTTTTGAACCCTCACCACTACCGTCTCCAGCCCCGCCAAACTAATATCTCGCCGAGATATTAGGAGACATTAGAAGTGGAAGATCCGCAGGATTAATCTACCACGTTCTCCTTCAAGATCCAGGTCCAAGAAGGTCCCCATCGTTAAGAAGGCGATTATCACGCTCTCCTTCTCGGCACCGATCTCCTAGAAGATGACACCATAGATCTTCTTCATGGTCATCGGATTCCAAGGCTGACTATTCTCCGACTCTTTCTTCCTCGCCTCCAAGTAGAATATCGCCCATTGATGATATTTTGACCTTCAATGAGGTTCTCTGCCGTGGGGCTGCGAAACTCCACATTGAAATGCCTGTCTCTACCACCAAAACATCAGTGATCTTTGAAACCCTGCACCAAAAATCTTCCTCTAGACCTTTGCTCACTCTAGTGCCTGGATTGATGGAGCCTGCTCTGCAAAAATTTCTCACTCCAGAATCGGTGGGGGCTGCACCATCTCGGATCACCAAACAATATAAGGCTCCTGAAAATGACCCTTTCTTTCTGAGGGCTGATCCTCCACCGGACTCTGTGATTGTGTCAGCAGCGCGAAAAAATCAAACAGGGGCAGCATTATAGTACCCCCCAGAAAAAGACAGTAAGGCTATGGATTCTGTGGGCAAGAGAATGTGCACAACCTCAGCTTCTTACATGAAAGTAGCCCGCGCCTCGGCCTTGCTGGGTCGATATGAGCATTCCTTGTGGGACTCTCTTAAACGTTTCACGGAGAAGCTTCCAAAAGAAGATAAGCAAGATTTCCTTGAAATTCTGCATGAAGGTTGCTTAGTAGCCAATCAAGTGATCAGTGCAGCGCCTGATGCCTCAGATCTAGCTGCCCATGGCTATGCTCATGGGATTTGTGCCCAACGCTCTGCCTGGCTGAGATTGACTGGCCTAAAGCCAGAGGCACAACATCGTATTCTTAATCTCCCCTTCAATGGCACATCACTCTTTGGCTCTCATGCTGATGATGAAATGTCTAGGATGAAGACCGAGCTGGATATAGTGAAGGCTGTGGGGCTCGAGAAGAGGAAGAACTTCAGGCGATGCTACCACCCTTACAATCAGCAACAGAACCAACAGAGGGTTCAAACCCCTCAATGGTCCTCCCAGCAAAATAAAGGAAGGTCACAATTCTCCCAGCGTCGTCCTGGTAGAGAAAGAGGTGGTAATTCCAGACAGTCCACTCTTGCTGCCAAGCAACAACAAAAGCAGTGAGTGCTTGCTTCCCCTGACTTCGTTACCCACTCCGGTGGGGGGAAGTGTTCGTTTCTACTTGGAAGAGTGGACAAAAATCACACTAGACAAGTGGGTGCTGAATATTATAAAGAATGAGTATACCATCAGGTACATCCACCTTCCATTCCTCCTCAAAAGACTGTCATCCATCGCATAAACCTTTTGAAGGAAGAGGTGTCTGCTCTACTCCTAAAGAACGCCATTGAGGAGGTCCCATGGCATCAACGTCGGCAGGGGATCTACTCTCGTTATTTTTTGGTCCCAAAGAAAGGTCCAAACAAGGAGTTCAGGCCCATACTAGATGTCAGACGTCTTAAGAAATTAATTCTAAGAGAAAAATTCAGAATGCTGGCATTACATCAAATAATACCGCATCTACATCAAGGGTACTGGATGTGTTCCATAGATCTTAAAGATGCCTATTTCCATATACCAGTCTCTCAAAAACATCGGAAGTTTCTACGTTTTTGCATCCAATCAAACCACTTCCAATTCACGGTCCTGCCCTTCGGGCTGAAGTCAGCTCCTCGCACATTCTCAAAGTGCATGGCAGTAGTAGCTGCTTTCTTGAGGAAACAGCACAAACTCGTCTACCCTTACGTAGACGACTGCCTTCTCAAGAGTGCGTCTCCAACTCTCCTGCAACAGCATCTCAAGCTATGTATTCAACAGCTGCATTGGCTTGGTCTACATGTAAACTTCAAAAAGTCTATCCTCAATCCAACACAGAGAATACACTACCTAGGCGCAACTCTGGACATGGTCAACGCAAGAGCGTATCCTTCGGAAGAGAGACTATCATCCATTTTCCAAAAGTGTCAGACTCTCCTGAAGATACCTCAGCCCACGGCCAGGCAGATCTCATCTCTGCAGGGTTCCATGGCCTCGTGCATTTTTCTCGTTCCGAACGCCAGACTTCACATGAGACCTCTGCAGCAAAATCTGGAGGATCAGTGGTCCCAAATCTCCAATCGTTGGGAGGACAAGTTATCAATACCTCTGTCAGTCCGACGCTCCATCCAATGGTGGATGCTACGGGTTCATCTCATCGCAGTTCCTTTTCAAGAGGAAATACCCCAACAGACTCTGGTGACAGATGCGTCCCTTCAGGGTTGGGGCGCTCATATGGGATCTCTACAAATCCAAGGAATGTGGTCAGAGAAAGAGCAACTATACCATATAAGCATGCTGGCACTCAGAGCGGTACATATAACTCTCAAAGCGTTTTTTCCTTCCATCACATCAGCTTCTCTGCTTGTTCAGACAGACAATACAACAACAATGTACTACCTGATAAAGCAGGGGGTAACCAG
Organism: Lissotriton helveticus; assembly: GCF_964261635.1. Lineage (NCBI taxonomy): Eukaryota > Metazoa > Chordata > Amphibia > Caudata > Salamandridae > Lissotriton > Lissotriton helveticus. The sequence continues at coordinate 382,180,859 of NC_136060.1, forward strand.
ATCCAGACCCCTGTCGCTGGAAGCACAGGTGATTTGGAAATGGCTTCTGGCACAAGACATGAAAATCTCTGCGATTCATTTACCGGGCGACCTCAACGTCCAAGCGGACGACCTAAGCAGGCATTTTGCAGAAGCACACAACTGGGTGCTAAAACAGGAAGTGGTACAAGACATCTTCCACAACTGGGGAACACCAGACATCGATCTCTTCGCGGACGCCGGAAACGCAAAATGCTGTGTCTTCGCCTCCAGGTACCCGCAACCAGGCTCCAAGGGGAATGCTCTGTGGATAGATTGGTCAGAGACATTACTCTACGCTTTTCAACCCGATTCCACTCATCCCCATGGTGATCAGGAAACTGTACAGGTCTAAGACAGACATGATCCTGGTTGCTCCAGAGTGGCCTCGCCAGTGGTGGTACCAAGACCGTCTTCACCTTTCCAAAGTACCACACAGGAGGTTGCAATGTCATCCAGATCTGCTGACCAGAGCGGGCGGCAAGGTGTTCCATCCCAACCTGCCATCCCTGAGGTTAGCAGCATGGTTCCTGAGTTCATCCAATATGGACATTTAGGCCTCTCTCAGGACTGCATGCAGATCTTGAAGGAGGCTAGGAGAGCTTCTACAAGAAAGTCTCATGCCTTTAAGTGGAAGCGTTTTTACATGTGGTGTACTGCTGAAGGTCATGACCCTATTCGAGGTCAGGAACAGGTACTGTTACCATACTTACTGTATTTGGCCAAGCAGGTTTGCAATACTCCTCCATAAAAGTTAATCTTACAGCGTTAACAGCATATAGAAAGTCTCCTACTCAGGCTTCCTTATTTCAAATGCCAGTTGTTAAGGATTTCCTGGAGGGTCTCAAGAAGATCTATCCTCCTGTTAGGGCTCCATCTCCTCCCTGGGAGCTGAATGTAGTCCTCTCCAAACGAATGGGTCCCCCATTTGAACCCATTCACAAAGCTTCCCTTCAGCATCTTTCATGGAAGACTGCTTTTCTCGTGGCAATCACATCTGCTCGCAGGGTAAGCGAGATACAAGCCTTATGCTCTACAGAGCCTTATCTCTTTTTTCATGCGAATAGAGTGGTGTTACGTACTCACCCGAGGTTTCTTCCTAAGGTGGTCTCGGATTTTCACATCAACCCGTCAGTAACTCTTCCTACTTTCTTTGCCAACCCTGTCACTCCGGCTGAGAGAGCTCTGCACTCTCTAGATCTAAAACGAGTATTGAAATTCTATTTTGATAAAATAAAAAGTGTACGAAAGTCTGACCAATTGTTTGTGAATTATGGTCCGTTAAACACTGGTCTATCTGCCTCTAAAAGGTCAATTTCTAGATGGATAGTGTCATGTACTGTCATAACTAACTATTTTTAAACTTGTGCAGGTTCTTACCTCATTCTGATTGCAGGGGTGAGTTGCCGACTGGGGCTGGTCGCATTCTCGGGGGCTTCCAGCGGTAACGGGCGCCATTTTGGCTTGGGCAGTATTCTACATCATAGCCCTGCCACTCCCCCGCAGCTCCGCCCCTATTTATACGGACACCATGAGGCAGCGCAGCGGACGAGCGCAGCGGGCGCGACGGAGGCGCGCCGGAGTCGTGCCAGAGTCCTGCCCGTCTGCGCCCGTCCGCGGCCGGACAGGCCCAGGGGCCAGGGATGCTGCTATCTTCATTCCCTACTCCCCCGCCGCTCTCAAGCGCCTACATGTCTTCGCCAGCTCCCTTCCCCCCGACACCTGGACTCACATCACATCCCTTGGCATTGCCGGTACCTCATCCCCCCATCTTGGGTCGATGCCAGTATCTGTGGCTCCGGCTCCCATTGAGTCACAGGTACGGGTCTTATACCTAAATACTCGCTCCATGGTTAAGCACCAAGTTGACATCTTGCACCTACTTCTCACCGAGAGTCCTGATGTCTTATTACTATCAGAGACTTGGCTCACTGAGGACTCACTTCCTGACATTTTGGCTGCTCTGCCCCCAGACTACTTCCTGCTAAATACCAACCGCTCAGGAGGTCGCGCTGGGGGAGGGGTGGCGGCGGTCATACGCAAGAATTTAAAGATCATTACTTCTACGGCTCTGACCCTGCCGGGAAGTGGACACCCTGGTTCTTAGCCTTGGGACGGAGGCAGGGGCAGTCACCCTTGTGGTACTCTACCGCCCTCCCCACCCTATGCCGTCTTTCCCTTCAGCTTTCATTGACCAACTCACCAACATTGCCACCTCCTCCACCCGTACTGTCATCATTGGTGACTTTAATTATTGGTTTCAGCACGAGGACGCCGGCCCGCATGCTTCCGAATTATTCGAGGGTCTCTCAAGCCTGAATTTTATTCAACTGGTCAGGTCTGCCACCCATAAGGGCGGCCACATCCTCGATCATATCTGGACCCATGGGGTCAAGTCCTCCCACCCATTAATAACACCTTGTGTGTGGTCGGATCACTTTATGATCGACACCACAATATCGGTGGCTGGCCAGATTAGGGCCCCCCTGCGGGAGGGTGGCAAGGCTCGCAAGTGGAAGGCTGTCGACCCCCCTAAACTGTTAGCCCACCTGTCTCAAACTTGTCCCTTGCTACCTAATGACACTGGCACTGATAAGCTCTACGGGTTGGTAGCAGACTGGCTTACGACAGCCAGCGACATCTTCGCCCCCCTAACCAAATTCCCCCAATCCCGGCATGGCAATTCCCACAAATGGTTCACCCCTCATCTCAAATCCCTCCACCTAGAACTCCGTCAACTTGAGCGCAAGTGGAGGAGAGACTACCACCCCCTAAGTAGAGTTGCCTATGTGGCCGCCCGCAATAGGTACAAACTTGCCATTCTCACAGCAAAAAAAACTTATGCATCAGAAAAAATTTTAGCGGCCCCATGTCAATCTAAAGAAATCTTCAAAGTTCTCAATGAATTTACCTCCGACCCCAGGACACTCCCCGCTCAGGCTGCCACACAGGAAGCATGTAACGCTCTTAGCACCTATTTTGTTGAAAAAATTGTATTGATCAAGGACACCATCTTAGTTACTTCTCCTGGCGCTGGCTCTGCTCCCCCCCCCACAACCTTTGTTCATTCACACAATTCCCTCTCTTAGACCCCACCTCTTTGGCTACTCTTGCCACCCGCATTAAATCTGGATCCCCAGACGATTGCTGTCCCCCGTCCATACTTCGGGCTATCTGCCACTCTTTACCCAACTGCATTCTCCCCCTGTTAAACTCTTCTCTTTCTTCTGGTACGGTGCCTGGCTCCTTCAAGGAGGCTGTTCTGGTGCCTCTCTTGAAGAAGCCAGGGGCGGACCCCGCCATTCCAGCAAATTACCGTCCTATCTCCCTTTTACCTTTCTTTTCTAAAATCCTGGAGGCCCACGTCACTACCTGTCTCTCACAGTTTATCGAGAGTTCCAACTTTCTCGAGGCCAACCAGGCTGGCTTCAGACCCGGCCACTCTACGGATTCTTTTTCGCAAGTCTTTGAAAACCTGGCTCTTTCCTCAATCTGGTTAGCCCCTTTGCACTCTCCATGTCCAGCCAACGCCAGGAAACCCATGGTGTCAGTGCGCTCTATAAGCACCCCTTACAATACAATACAATACAATGTATTATGTTATCTTATCAATTGGCACAAAAGCAGCTCCCGGGCAATCCAAGAGCGCACTCTACAAGAGGCAAAGCTGCTACGATAGCAATGCTTACGAATGTACCTATTTAAGAAATTTGCAACGCAGCCACATGGCGTTTGGTGCATACTTTTGCACGCCATTACTGCCCTTGATTCTGATACTCAGGCGAATGCTCAGTTTGGTCAAGCATCCCTGAGAAATTTGTTTGGGTAATATATGTTGGTAAAATGTTTTGATATGCTGGTAATCGTCCACAGGGTACGGGGATGGCTTGCTACTCTATTCAGTGCTTATGACTATTGATGAGTATCGCCTGGAAGAGAAGGATACCTTACTTACATGTAATCCTAGTTCTCTTCCAGGGGTATACTCATCAAAGTCATAAGCAACCCTCCCTCCTTCCCGGACGAATACCAGGCCTATATATGTACCGGTTACCCATACTGTGATAACACTGTTATACGCCGTCCAAAAAGAACTGACCTAACTGTCAGCTGTGGTGCATGATAGGAGCCTGGGGTTCCTGGAGGTCTTCAAGGCACGGCACCAATTTTTCAATTGTTTTTTATGCAGCCTGTCTAGGCTAATCTGCCTCTATGATCCTGCCTTTTTTACCTTTGAAAATAAAGGTTGTGTGTTTCAAAGCAAACTCAGGGCAGTTTTTCTTTATATATATATATATATATATATATATCATATGTATATGATGACGTATATGTCTTTATTTTGTCAAATGTAAAAGATTTACATGCAATGATGGCAGTTTTGGAGCCTAGTAATGTGTTTTCAGGCTCATATGTATATGCATATTATCTACATATATGGGTATATATGTATAACAAAGAAATGCAGCAACAAACGTTGTAACAAAAAAAGACGAGAAAGAAGGAGAAAACAAAGGCAAAAATATAAAGAAAAAGAAGACGAATCAACATTGGCAGAAGAGGAAGTAGAAAATGAAAAATCAATTATAAATCTCTCCGATATCATATTAACCAAAGCCGAACAGCAACTCCTATCTCTCGGTCTGAACTTTTGCCCTGAGCAACCATTTAAATATGTCTCTACACACGTGGATGTATATTGCTTTATCCGGAAGCTCAACTCAAAAAATTCTTCACCCTACAAAAACTAAAAGCTAATGTTGACAGAAGCTCCGCATCTAATCTCAGCATGGCCAGTGAACAACCACAACTATCAGCGGAGGATGTCCCTGTTCTCTTGGAGATGCATGATCTCAATCAGGCAACCAATTCGCAACCTATGAGGCCTGATTTTGATATCAGTACTCAAAGAAGACTGGACAAAATTAATATGACACAAAAGGGAGCGGGCGCGACTCCTTCTAAAGGTAAATCTAATTTTGTCCCACTCATGGTTAAAGATACTTTGGACACTTTTCATGACTGTATCACGTCAGAAATCAAACAGCTATACAGAAAAACTAATAACAACAAGAGACTTAAATTCAATCAAAAGCGGGCCAACTATCACGCCCTAATGAAAAAGTTAAGCAACAATCCTGAGATTGTGGTCAAAATGGCAGACAAGGGCGGAAATATATTTTCATTTGGCCCAAAAAGGACTATACTACTGAAGCTAGGAATATCTGAAGGCCAATGACAATTTGAACAAGCTCTTATTAAGATGGCGCAGAGAGGGCCTCATCTCGGGAGACGAATACAAATATATGCATAATGAATTCCCAGTACTGCCAGCCTTTTACTTAATACCTAAGGTCCACAAGGAATTATGCCCATACCCAGGAGACCTATCATCTCAGCGATTAACAACATGGGAGAAAAAGTTGGGCAGTATATTGACTTTTTTCTTCAAGATCTGGTAAGCAACCTACCCAGCTTTGTCCGCGACACAAGTGACTTTTTGAAAAAAATAGAAGATCTTGAGTGGCAGGACGATATGTTGCTTATAACTTTGGACGTTGAGTCCCTTTATACTAGTATAGCCCATAACCATGGCCTATTAGCAGCAGGACACTTTCTAAGTCACAGACCTTTGGAATTTTATGAACACAATAAGGCTATACTGAGTCTAATGGAATGGTGTTTGAACAACAACTACTTTGTATTTGGAAAAGAAGTGTGGAGACAAGTGAGAGGTGTTGCGATGGGAGCCTGCTTCTCCCCTAGCTATGCGTGTTTACACGTGGGCTGGTGGGAGGAGCAGGTTCTGAACGCGACACATCAGGTGTGGGTGAAAGAAAAGATCATTAAATATCTCAGATGCAAAGATGATATCTTTATAGTATGGCAGGGTGATGAGAAAGAAGCTATTACATTTATTGAGGAAATTAACAACAATTCCCTTAACTTGAAGTTTACTTCCCATATCAATGCCAAGCAGATTGAATTTCTTGATGTTAAAATCTATATTGACAAATCCAACAGAGTGCAAACCACCTTGCACAGAAAGCCCACCGCAGGTAACACTACCTTGCATGCCTCAAGTCTTCACCCCAAACACACTATTAACAGCATTCCTTTCGGTGAAATCATACGGCTCAAAAGAATTTGTAGTTCAACTGATGACTTTGATAGATGTGTTAAAGAATTACTAGACAGGTTAAAAAATCGAGGCTATTCTGACGCTATGTTTGAGCAGGCTTTGGCTAAAGCCAATTTAAGAACAAGGGCCAGTCTCTTCCCGCCTGATACTGTCAGCAGTGAGGTTATTACATCTACACCCGAAACAATCGATTCACATAACGATTGCCCTAGATTTATAACGGCCTTCAGTGATCAAGAAGCCAAAATTAGACAGATCATTAATATGTCAGGTCTATTGTACTCACAGACAATATATTAGGGCACATGTTACCTAACAAACTGTTAGTAACCTTTCGTAGAGCCCGCAGCATGGGAGCCAGCTTGGATGTTAGCAGTCCGGAACTGAAGCATAAGGCAAACTGGCTGCAACCTGCAGCCGGGTTTCGCAAATGCTCCAGTTGTCGGGCCTGCAAGTTTGGCATAAATAAAACTCATTATCGTACCCCTTTTAATTGTACTGAAATTCCCATCACAGGCAATTACACCTGCAAAACAGAGTTTGCTGTTTATGTCCTGACGTGCACCCGTGGCCTACATTATATAGGCAGTACTAAACAACAGGTGCACGTCAGGATCTTGCAGCATCTCCGTGCTATTCTGCATAGTGATCCTGCCTATCCGGTGGCTCGTCACTTTCTAAGTAAACATAATAAGGATGTCAATTGCTTGACTTACTATGTAGTGGCAGCGGTACCAAAACTATTAAGGGGAGGTAATAGAGAGCTGAAATTGAGACAACTGGAATCCAATATGATCCTCGAGTATGACAGCAAGTGGCCAAATGATCTTAATAATACCGAGGACTTACATAATTTCTTGTGATGATTAATATCTTGGTTCCATTTCTAGCTTTCTTGTTCTCCAATTTCTCTAAATGTGCCCCCAACCCCAAGGTAGTCACGTTCCCTGTTGCCTGTGGGGATATTTTGTGTCTGTGATCAACTTGGTAATGCGTAATTTTGGAAATTCTGTTTCATACTGACTAGTCAGGTTCCCTGTTAGTCATTATTATGTATTTAACAGCGCTACAGTTTCCTTCTGTGTACATAGATGTGTATATATATGTTTATTATTCTGGTTTTTATCAGATTGTGGTATATACGGTTTTATACACAAGGTGTTTTACTCACTTTTTTATCATGATAAATTATTTAACCATTTTTGTAATGTTTTAAAAATAGTCTCCTTCAAACAAAATGTGGCTCTGCTTGTTCCCAATTGTTAAGATGGCATTTATGCATTGCAATTACAGGTTGATTTTATCATGTACTATAGCATTTTATCCCACTTTATTTGCACATGTAATACAATTTTCCGCACTTTAGGCATTGACTAAGTGTCACTATAGTAGCACCATAAGTTCTCCTGCTTTGCCCTACCATCCTATGGTACTGTTGACATACACAATGTGCTAAAAACATTTTTTTGTATCATGTTATAATACAACGCCGTGGTACCGTTATCAGAAATAAGGATTTCTCCTGTTATAATAATATGTTATGATCTTATAATCATGTTTCTGATTTTAATGTTAATATATATTAATATATGTTTAACTTCTATATTCCATTATTTATGGCGTATTTTGCACATATAACGATATATGCACAGTATGTTTTCTATTTCTATGGTCACATGACCACTTTGGAGGCGGGCTGCAGGAGGGTCACTAGCATTATGAAAAGCAAAAAGTTACATTTGGTCTTTTGCATGTGAACAAGGGCTGTTTCAGTCCGAAACGCGTCTTGCCCTTCTACCCGGCTGGGAATGCAATAAAGAAACCTGTAATTTATCCTGGTGGTCCGTCTCCTGCTTGCTTCGCCGATCCGAGCTGGGATTGGAGGTGGTGTTTGGAGTTTTCGTGCATATATATATATATATATATATATATATATATATATATATATATATATATATATATATATATATCCACACATTCCAGGAAGCACATGAGAGAAGACCACAGGCAGCTTCAAAATAGAGTTCGTTTATTTGCACTCGAGCACTTGCCAGCAGTTAAAATGTCAGATTCAGGCTTTCCATATTCATCTGCCAGACGCGTTTCAGGTTGCAAAGACCTTTCTTCAGTGGCAATGGAACAGAAATTAAAACATCGCGTTTATTTTCCACTACTTAAAGCACCTGCCCTTTAGGGCGTGGCACACCCTGTGCCTTCTGGTACATGTAGTTAATAACTCCCAAGTGGGTGCAATGTTCATTTCTTCAATAATGTGACCAGTATTTTCCCCAGTGGGTCAAAGCGCTATACCTGTCACTGAACTGCCATGCTTTCCAGTGGTCGAAAAAACTCTGCGCTCGATTCAGTCCTGAATTGAAGCGAGGGCTGCTGCCTCTGTTTATTTTCTTGTTCCAAATGAAAGCTCGAACAGACCTGCAAGGTCGCAGTGAGTCATCTCTGTTAGGCGTGCAAAGCCCCATAAATCCACACATTCCAGGAAGCACATGAGAGAAGACCACAGGCAGCTTCAAAATAGAGTTCGTTTATTTGCACTCGAGCACTTGCCAGCAGTTAAAATGTCAGATTCAGGCTTTCCATATTCATCTGCCAGACGCGTTTCAGGTTGCAAAGACCTTTCTTCAGTGGCAATGGAACAGAAATTAAAACATCGCGTTTATTTTCCACTACTTAAAGCACCTGCCCTTTAGGGCGTGGCACACCCTGTGCCTTCTGGTACATGTAGTTAATAACTCCCAAGTGGGTGCAATGTTCATTTCTTCAATAATGTGACCGGTATTTTCCCCAGTGGGTCAAAGCGCTATACCTGTCACTGAACTGCCATGCTTTCCAGTGGTCGAAAAAACTCTGCGCTCGATTCAGTCCTGAATTGAAGCGAGGGCTGCTGCCTCTGTTTATTTTCTTGCTCCAAATGAAAGCTCGAACAGACCTGCAAGGTCGCAGTGAGTCATCTCTGTTAGGCGTGCAAAGCCCCATAAATCCACACATTCCAGGAAGCACATGAGAGAAGACCACAGGCAGCTTCAAAATAGAGTTCGTTTATTTGCACTCGAGCACTTGCCAGCAGTTAAAATGTCAGATTCAGGCTTTCCATATTCATCTGCCAGACGCGTTTCAGGTTGCAAAGACCTTTCTTCAGTGGCAATGGAATAGAAATTAAAACATCGCGTTTATTTTCCACTACTTAAAGCACCTGCCCTTTAGGGCGTGGCACACCCTGTGCCTTCTGGTACATGTAGTTAATAACTCCCAAGTGGGTGCAATGTTCATTTCTTCAATAATGACCAGTATTTTCCCCAGTGGGTCAAAGCGCTATACCTGTCACTGAACTGCCATGCTTTCCAGTGGTCGAAAAAACTCTGCGCTCGATTCAGTCCTGAATTGAAGCGAGGGCTGCTGCCTCTGTTTATTTTCTTGCTCCAAATGAAAGCTCGAACAGACCTGCAAGGTCGCAGTGAGTCATCTCTGTTAGGCGTGCAAAGCCCCATAAATCCACACATTCCAGGAAGCACATGAGAGAAGACCACAGGCAGCTTCAAAATAGAGTTCGTTTATTTGCATTTAATTGGAACTACTGCGACTAGCATGCATTGCACCAGAGTATGTATGCTGTGCTTAAATGGTCAGAAGTCCGTTGCTGTTTTTCCGTTTCACATTGCCCGCCCTATGAAGAAGATGCTAGAAGCATTGAAACGCGTCAGGGACTGAATACAATCAGGTCGTTTCTGTACCTCTTGTGCAATAAAAGGTTCTGTGAACATTGCTTCGTGGAGTGCGGTCTCTAAAGCTTGGGGAACTTTTGGAAGATTTATGGACACGGCAACTCCGGCCGTGGGAGACCGAACCGCCGCCAACGCCAGTTACAGGTCTGTGAGGCAGCAGCACACCGCAGCAGCCTATTTCCAGCATGAAGCAAGCACTCTTGAGCAGAGGCACAGTTATGAATCTAGAACCCATCGAAGGGTAAAGAAATTAAATTTAAAAATCGGGAGTTGTACTATGAAGGGAAAAACGGACCCACATCAGAATACCCACACCAGAAGGGACTTAATTGGAACTACTGCGACTAGCATGCATTGCACCAGAGTATGTATGCTGTGCTTAAATGGTCAGAAGTCCGTTGCTGTTTTTCCGTTTCACATTGCCCGCCCTATGAAGAAGATGCTAGAAGCATTGAAACGCGTCAGGGACTGAATACAATCAGGTCGTTTCTGTACCTCTTGTGCAATAAAAGGTTCTGTGAACATTGCTTCGTGGAGTGCGGTCTCTAAAGCTTGGGGAACTTTTGGAAGATTTATGGACACGGCAACTCCGGCCGTGGGAGACCGAACCGCCGCCAACGCCAGTTACAGGTCTGTGAGGCAGCAGCACACCGCAGCAGCCTATTTCCAGCATGAAGCAAGCACTCTTGAGCAGAGGCACAGTTATGAATCTGGAACCCACCGAAGGGTAAAGAAATTAAATAAAAAAATCGGGAGTTGTACTATGAAGGGAAAAACGGACCCACATCAGAATACCCACACCAGAAGGGACTTAATTGGAACTACGGCGACTAGCATGCATTGCACCAGAGTATGTATGCTGTGCTTAAATGGTCAGAAGTCCGTTGCTGTTTTTACGTTTCACATTGCCCGCCCTATGAAGAAGATGCTAGTAGCATTGAAACGCGTCAGGGACTGAATACAATCAGGTCGTTTCTGTACCTCTTGTGCAATAAAAGGTTCTGTGAACATTGCTTCGTGGAGTGCGGTCTCTAAAGCTTGGGGAACTTTTGGAAGATTTATGGACACGGCAACTCCGGCCGTGGGAGACCGAACCGCCGCCAACGCCAGTTACAGGTCTGTGAGGCAGCAGCACACCGCAGCAGCCTATTTCCAGCATGAAGCAAGCACTCTTGAGCAGAGGCACAGTTATGAATCTGAAACCCACCGAAGGGTAAAGAAATTAAATTTAAAAATCGGGAGTTGTACTATGAAGGGAAAAACGGACCCACATCAGAATACCCACACCAGAAGGGACTTAATTGGAACTACTGCGACTAGCATGCATTGCACCAGAGTATGTATGCTGTGCTTAAATGGTCAGAAGTCCGTTGCTGTTTTTCCGTTTCACATTGCCCGCCCTATGAAGAAGTTGCTAGAAGCATTGAAACGCGTCAGGGACTGAATACAATCAGGTCGTTTCTGTACCTCTTGTGCAATGAAAGGTTCTGTGAACATTGCTTCGTGGAGTGCGGTCTCTAAAGCTTGGGGAACTTTTGGAAGATTTATGGACACGGCAACTCTGGCCGTGGGAAACCGAACCGCCGCCAACACCAGTTACAGGTCTGTGAGGCAGCAGCACACCGCAGCAGCCTATTTCCAGCATGAAGCAAGCACTCTTGAGCAGAGGCACAGTTATGAATCTGGAACCCACCGAAGGGTAAAGAAATTAAATTTAAAAATCGGGAGTTGTACTATGAAGGGAAAAACGGACCCACATCAGAATACCCACACCAGAAGGGACTTAATTGGCACTACTGCGACTAGCATGCATTGCACCAGAGTATGTATGCTGTGCTTAAATGGTCAGAAGTCCGTTGCTGTTTTTCCGTTTCACATTGCCCGTCCTATGAAGAAGATGCTAGAAGCATTGAAACGCGTCAGGGACTGAATACAATCAGGTAGTTTCTGTACCTCTTGTGCAATAAAAGGTTCTGTGAACATTGCTTCGTGGAGTGCGGTCTCTAAAGCTTGGGGAACTTTTGGAAGATATATAGATACATATAGATATATATAGATATATGCATATTATTGGCTATTGCTCCGGGGTCCCGCACATGGGCGGGACTATTCAGTGCTTATGACTTTGATGAGTATACCCCTGGAAGAGAACTAGGATTACAGGTAAGTAACTTATCCTTCCAAACTGAAAGCTCTTGTCATGTCAGATTCGTGATTCGACTGAGCTGGGCCCGTCGCCGGCCGTGAGTCGCTGTCAACCTGAAGCCTACTGTCTGTCTCAGCACTGCGGTTATGTATCGTACAGATCAGGCATAGGGACTACTTTCCGTCAATGTCTTTATATTGCAAGCCAGGGCTTTTAGACCTAGATGCACCGTCTTCGGTGTGTCGTGCTTTCGCTTTGCCTGCGACTGCAGACCCGCTTAGTGTCTCTGCAAGCTCTGCAGTGCAGCACGTGTGAGACCCTCCCACCACTCCAGATTTCAGCGCAACATTAGCCTGTAGCTAGGCCACAAGCTTTTCCCGCTGGTCCTGCGTATGCCCACTAAGCGACTAGGTCAGGTGGAGGGCCGCTTGCTTGCTTCAGTAAGTAGTGGGTGACCGGCCAGTATGCAGCTTCTGCCACGTATCGCCGCGGGTAGTTATCCTCCTCACCTCAGTTCATAACTGGCGTCCTTCTGTGCGGCACAGTCTCATGCCACCGTCCGGATCTGCTCGTGTTTCACCAATTCACCCGGTCTCAATCTGTGGTTGCTGCATGGGCTCTGCCAGCGGGGCCCCCCGGCAGCCCCCAGGGTCATTGCCTGCGCAACGTCAGCATGCGCCTCATCTCCACTGCTTGGGGGCTCAGGGCAGGGCGGCGTGAATTCAACAGCAATTACGCGACCCATCACACCATCCCTGCTCTCGTCTGCCTCCAGGCAGGAGGTTCACTCTATACAACTCTCGGTCCAGTTCTGGCAAAGGGGGCCCCAACACACCCCACGAGGAGGGGGGGAAGGAGGAGGGATAAGAGAAGATAGGGATGAGGGGGAAGATCAGTACTTCTTCTCTTACCTCTTCATCCCCAATCAATTAGTCTTTTCTGCAACTTCTGCAATGGATCGGCGCCTCAGCTGGACTCATTCTCTGCCCAGGGGGGTCTTACTCCGTCTCCAGTGCCAGTTCCACGCGTAGCTGGGCCGACAGCTAAGTTCCAGCCCACATCTGGGGTCCTGACAGAGTCCTATCCTGGTGCAGTTAAATTACACCCCGCGCTGGCTATCTGCTTTACCTCTACCATGGGACATCTTGCTCAGCCACAGCTCTGATTTTTCGTGACTCATGTTGCCGCCCCGCTCCCAGCTTGATTCTGTGGTGTCCCTTCTGCTCAGTTGTCGGTAACTCAACTTGTGCGGCTCCTAGCACCTTCAGACTTGCTGTACCTGTGTACGCTGGCACCCCATGCCTAACTGGCTGGTTCTGGCTCCACGATGGCACTGTTGTGCACAGGAGAATTAACGGATTATCGGGCCTTGGAACGGAGCCTCACTAGAGTGCATCCGCCATCTTGACTGGCTAGCCACGCCCCTATTGTTATTTGACTGATATCGCAAAACTCCTTCATATGTACCCGATGTTGTAAATGTACGTATATTTAGGTGAAGTATTATTCCTAATAGTGTTGAACAGTGTGTACGACAAGTCCTTAATCTACAACTGAAGTGATTCAGGCATGACCCTAATAGTCATTATCCATTATTAGTTATATATAGGCTTTCCTGTTTTCAGTTTCTATTTTTGGTAAATTCTGGTGTTTTTTTTCAGTGTTTTCAAGTGATTTCAATACCTTGAAAAACAGTGGTTAGCAGTGGTTACACATTTTCACGCCATTAAAAACAACAGAAAGTGTTTTTCCGGTGTTTTATGGAATGTTTTGCTTTTATTATTGCTTGCTTTCTGCACTGATTCCAAGTGGCACTGCGTTTTATGTTTTCCAAAAGTCTGGTGTCATGTTTTAACCACTATCCCAGATTCTTGGTGATAGCACTCTTCATACATGTTCTTGTCACTATACCTTGCATTGAATGTTTAAAGCCTGAGGTGTTGCCAACTCGCCAACTATCAATACTGACTCACTAGAAGCTGGGGGCTGATGTATTAGGGTTTTTACCCATTCTCTGTGGGTAAATGTGATGACACATATTAGGAAAAATTCCTATGAAACCAGCCATTTTACCTATCAGTGAAAGAATCAAACACAGCCAAAATATCAATTATGATTTTGATATTTCCTGATACTCTACAGTTTATAAAATAATTAAACGAGACCTAAAACATGCTTCTAAACCCTGCATCTTTAGACCAAATACCACAAAACTGAAAAAACAAAAGGAAGAAGAAACAATATTTTAGTGGCATCCCTAAACAACAAAACTCAAGCAGAATAATGTTAGCCCAGACTTTCTTACTGCTAGTTTGTATAACAAAGTTACATTGTATTGGCCTCTTCAAAGAAAAGAAAATACTCTTTCACTCTCTTTTTCCTTCTTTGAATGGCATTTAGTTTGTAGTTGTGCAGGTGTTTTTTCAGTGCTTATATGTTTCCACTGGTGAGGGCTATTTCTCTTTCAGTGAGGTTTTATCAGTTATTATAGGTTAAAACCTAAAACAGGACAGCCTAGTTATATAGTACTTGGTGCCCTGGCAGAAACTAAAGAACACGTGAAAAACAAAGCAGAAGTCAGGAAACAAAGCCTTTGGGATTGCTTTAGACTTTTATGAACTCTGAACATGAATAGCTAGAACACAATATGCAAAACTCATGATCTCACCCTTGATGTGACAGATAAAGTTACTATTGCCATAAATAATCCTACAGATGAGATGACCTATCACATTTCATTGCATTAGCATTAGGAATAATATGACTATGAATGTAGGATTTATTGGTATGAGTATGCCTTTCTATTTAAAGATACTGTGCTTTTAGATGTTTCTGCTTATAAATATTTTGAGGTCATAAATATTGCATATGGTGTGCAAGCAATGGTTTGCATGGCTGTTGTGCGAGTTCAATATTGTGAAGGTATTCATAACTGACGCGTTTCACCTAAACTGTGTTTTAAGCACATTTTAAAGTTATTGTTTAAAGATAAGTTAAGTAGTTATAACAAATCCCATTTATAATTTAGCTTTAAATTTAGCTTATTTAAGTGTCTTTCCGTTCTTTTTGTCTGCTAAATTTAACGTCTTTGAAATTATTCCTCTTTCTTTGGCCAAGCCATGTGCCCTACCACTGAGGGCCACCAAGGCCCTGTGTGAATCCACCGTGGGCAGGCCAGCCATTGTTCTATACGAACTCTGGCCAGGCCTAGGCCAAAACCCTCTGAACTTCGTATTAAAATCAGCATTTTTTACATTTCAATGGGGACCTTTGGACCTCCTCTAAACCTGAGGGTTATGGAATGCTCTTCTACTCCCTTTATGGCACCTTTATTTTTATTTTTCAGTACACTGGGTCTTAGTTCACTTATCATGTAATGTTGGCCAAATCATTTTTCTTCAAGTTGCTGTCATCAAATCAGAGAGGTTCGAGTCTTTGTACCCGAAATGAACAACGTTAGAAAAAAGTTCCCCAGCTAATGAAATTATAGAATTTGAAAACAAATTGGCCTTCAAGCTGATCCACGTAACCCAGGTTCACCATCCACGACCATCTGTGGACTAATGCTCCATGTATCTTTATTTTGATGGACAGGTCTCATTAATTTTGGGCCCTACCCATACCATTTTCTAACACTAATCTCTCAGAAACTCCTGAACAGATTTATACCAAATAAAACCGTTCCTTGAGTAGAGTTCTACTTTCATACCAGGTTTGGTGTCAGTCCATTCAGCCAGTTTTTCTATAATGAGAAGTAAAGCATCCTATTGGAGTTAAAATGGCAAGCGTCCCTATTGCCTCGCCAGCCTTCTATTTTGCCCCCTACTGGACAGATCTGCATAAACCATGAAGAACCCAAGTGGGTGAACCTTTTTATTTGATACATATTTACATATTCTTCAAACCAAGTCAAAGGTATTAGCAAAACAAAAAGTGCAAAGTCTGATTTAACTATAACTACACATATGCTATTGCTCCTTGTATAATGTAAATATTTAAGTAAAATGTAATACCGTTCTTTAGGATATAAAATTGTGTTTGCTTAGTAGCATTTCCACCTCAATTTTAAATATTTGGCCTAGTCCTAAAGAGGCCACCATGACCTAGATTTTCGTTGAAAGTTGTGTGCGAAAGAGTCCCTTTGTATAGCACTACTCGTTGTATTTTGGAGTGTTTACTTTTGAAATTCATAAGCCTGGTTGCAGCCGTCTATCCCTTGAACAAATTGTTTCTGGCACCTGTGGGTCAAGAAATACAGAATATTTTTACAAAATGACTGAACTCTTTTTTTCAGGTTTTGAGCCGCATTTCACCTCAAGCAAATTTCCGCAGACTATCTCATAAAGAGTACCTCTGCAGCTTGCACCCACAGCAAAACCCTCACAGACAGAGAGAGGAGGTTTGTATGTACCCTAAGGTTGCTCCCTCTTCGGGGAATGAATCTATTTTAAGTATTCTCAGGTGTGGGAAAATATCTTCAAGGATTTAGTGAAAACTCCAAAATTGAAAAACTCTGTTCTCTCACATACATTTGCAGGTAGGACCTACATGAAATGCTTGCACACCTGGTCCTAGCCCTACATTTCCAAATGTGTAAATTCAACCATACTAGCTGAATTTATTGTTTCCCCAAATGCCATTTCTGAGCAATTTGTTTTACTCCATTCTCTGTGCCTCCAGATTGGAAATTTAGCCTCTCAAATTATTTTTGTACACATCTATTTTAAAGTTAGGTGTATTAACAAGTTTACGAATTGATCCCAAAACTGATTGAGAGCTACTCCTCCACACAACACTGGGCTAGAGTTTAATCTCAATTGTATCCTACGTATGAAATTGTTCTTGAGGTCTAAGTTCAAGTTGTGAAACTTCACTTTATTTATAGAGGTTCTCCATTGGTTTTGGTGGAGAGGCTAGGGTAAATTCCTCAGCATTAGCTTTCACATTTGGGTTTACCTAAGAGATGTCATACAAAGTTGTATTTTGTCATTGACTGTTCCGTCAAAGTGCCTTTTGAAAAAAGTATAGTGGTGACCTAGTGCTAAGTTTCAGTAAAACATTTTATCTGGTGTACATTTAGAATTATTACTGTGCATTTGAAAATGTTAACACACAGCCTTTTTTCACCTTATCATTGTCAATTTCATCAGCCTTTACGTCATGCTTTATTTGTATTCATTTCTAGGCGAACATATCATCAGTAAAGAAGAATAGTAGCAGTGGTGATGTTGATAGAAATGCTGGACCTGGATTTCTTCAAAGACAAATTTGTGATAGCAGGTCTTTAGGAGATAAAGAAAGAAGTGAATTATTTAGGGAAACCAGGCATGCAGCAGCTCTAGTCCTATCTCTGGTATTTGAAGATAATTCATCACAACTATGCCCGGGAAAGGTTAGTGGAGATTTTAGGTATTTTTTCTGCCATATTCATGTGATAAGGTGGAACTAAAATCACTACAGCAACACATCATCAAATACATTGGGGAAGAGGAAGGGCAAGACTCGGCAAAACATTATTGAAAGCTCTTAGCGCAAGGAGGTTTAGCACTCCCAAATGTGATTAAATACTACCAATCTGCTCATCTCAGATTATTGGTAAAACGGTAATTTCAAGAATCAGAAAAACAATGGCTCTTTATGGACAGAGCAGGTAGGGATGTCCGGAATTTACCATTGATACTCCGACCCCGGAGACCCAAATGGCTATACATCTCAGATATGACTAAGAACGCTCTTGAGCTCTGAGATCGCACATCCACTCCTCAGGGGCTATCCACAAAAGTAGCTCTGTACACACCGATTCATTGGAACCCTTAATTACACCTGCGGCATGGAAAAAAGGCTACCTTAAGATACATGATATGTTTCACAAAGGAACAATTTAATCGTTTAATGATTGCAATAGGGAATTTTAGTTAACTGAGACAGATAGACTACAATATGCTCAATTAAAGCACTGGGTCATGCAGCTAGGGGTTAAGAAAGCTGCAGTCAGACCCCTAATTCAATTTGAAAAGTGCTGGGCATGTATCATGCAACCAAGGGCTCGATTGGGTCTCTGTACCAGATACTGACCGTAAACTTATCTGGACCAAAATGGCCTGAGAAACAGGCTTAGAGCAGTCATAAAGAGGAAATGATTGGGCCTCACATTGGCCTACCATCCATAAAAGATGTAAAAGCCTTCAGCACAAAGAGGTGGGATATGAATTGCACATGAGGTGGTACTTGATGTCCATTAAACGTAATACCATATATCCTGTCACTTTGGTATGCTGTTCGAGATGTGGGGTGGAAAAATGCACTTTCATTCTTATCCGGTGAGAATATCCCACAATATAGCTGTTTTGGAATGAAATACTGAGCCACATAGACTTCATTTTGGGAGATAGTATACCGAGAGAACCTTCAGTGGTATTGCTAAATATGACAAGTGGAGGAGAGTAGTTGGGGCCCCCTTTTGAATTATCAGTAGGACTGTGTTATAATCATGTGGAGTCTGCACTGGCATATATTCTGTGTGACTAATACATGAAAAAGCAGAAAGAGGAGTACAAGATGGTAAAATATCCACACGACTAACGTAAATCACATATGTACTTTAGAAATGTAAGTGACAAGATTGTGCATTAATACTTAGTTGAGGGATAACAAATACATGTGTTTTCTAATTTGGTTTAATATTATACTCATGCTAATAATATTTTAAGATTTGCCATTCATAACTCTTCAGGTACATACCGAAAGTATGGCTTATTTGCTTGGAGAAGAGCGCACACAATGTAACCGGTGCATTGTTAAATTAGCTGAACTGTAGGCCTGAAAAGCATTTATAATGTATTTCCTAGCTAACGTTTGAATTTCGTATTTTGCTTGCATTGTAGAATGTTGCATGTGTCTGGTATTCCCACTTCAGGTGAACAAGGCTTCATTAGTTGAGAGAAAAAGTTATTGTTCCTAGTAGATAGAGAGGCCTGAGAAGAAGAAATGAGATAATGGATGGGGGACAAGTTATCATGGGAGAAGGTACATGGCACCAAGGACGTTAGACATTTCTCAACGTTTGAACATGGAGGCAGAGAAAGGAATTTGGAGGATGTAGAAATAATTGTAAAATACTGGTAGTACTGTGGGAGGTGCCTTAATTCAGCGATTGCTTATGTTGTAACGTAGTTAGGGAAAGCTGACATTTTTGCTCTAGGATGCCTTGAGGTACAGACCTCTTCCCTGGCTTTTGTGGCTTTAAGCTACAATACCCGGTTTGAGTTACTTCTTTGGAAGGCACCCTATTCCATCTTTACTGAAACTTGTCTTAGACTAGGTGTTGGACCTGCAATGGGCAAGCCCAGCACAAAGGGGGTAGCTTGGCTCAAGTGACAAGGCAAGTGAAGGCTGTAGTGTTAAGCCGGCTCTGACCCAATAATAACTCCTTGTACATCCACACCAAAAAGAAGGACACCACACCACTGCTGTAGAAAAATACGATTCCTTTATATAAAAGTTCTTTGTTGTAAATAGGGTTGTCTGGGAAAGCACATATACATTTCTTTTGGTCATACAGTTCTGGTAATAAATAGTATTAATAAATAGAATAACTTCAGGAATGAGTATCACAATAAATATCAGAATAAATATCAGAATAAATATCAGAATAAATATCAGAATAAATATTGGTTCATTTACATAAACAACCACATGTTTCTTCTGGTATCGCTGCCACCAATTAAATACTTTCGAATCATTACATCTGCAATACGTTTCAAATGGGGAAAGATAACTCTTACAGTTTATGCTGTTTTCAATGACCAGGTATACGGCTTCTCTGAGCACAAAATAAGGTTTGGGACTCTTTAATAATCACTCAAGGCGTATGCGCGTATATATAGAAGGCAAGGAAACACAGTCAATACATCATTTGCACTCGGCGGTCACCGGGATAGGATCTCTGCTTTGCCGGTGAAGTCTATGCGCGCCTAAGGGCTTTAGCACCACTTGAGCACAGGCGGCACCAGTTCAAAGTCATTAGACTGACGAACGGGCTGCCGGAGAGGTCACACAACCTTCGCGCACAGTCAAATAAATGCCGGTTCACAGTTCCTTCACAACGCTGCATTCACTATGAGGAAACGGGCCCACCTCACATCGGCTGCAATTCAAGATACGATTCAGTCGGGCACAGCACTCCTCTCGTTAGCGACGGGGCTCTCAGGGGCTCCACGGACCTCCCTCCGACTTCCGCATACAGGGGGGTTCCCGCCCACAGCTACAGCTCCCGGGTCACTGGAGAGTGGCAGAGACGCTAGTCCCGCCCAACGAAGGCCGGCCTTTCCCCGCCCCGGCGCACCACCTCACCTTCTATCTGCGCAGGAAGCGCTCTATGCTGGTGGGGCTCGGAGACGTCCGAGTTCCCCTCTAGAGGCACCTGACGCGAAGGGGGCAAAGCTGACGATCGCGGTCGCGGCGAACTTGCTCTCGCCTCGCGACTCCATAAGTCGATCACAGTTCACCACCGGGGGGGCGGGGAGGCACACGAATCGGGCCACAGTCTTTGGGGGCAATGAGGTACTCGCTGGGCAGGCGCTGTAGGCGCTAGATCACTTCTCACGTAGCTGACTGGAACGCCAGTCAGACACAACGCCAGCAATCCTTTGCTGCTCTACTGCCTGCGCTACCAGCCACCTCAGGGGTCAACAGGGCAGGTGTCAATCTGGTGTCAAGTCTGGAATCTCTTCTCTAATCTGAACTTCATCATCATCTAAAATGGCCGCCAGGGACTGGGCCTTATATAGCCAGTGCCCTGGGGTACTGGCACGAGCCAGAAGGTTCTAGAACCTTCTCTGGCTGTGACAATGACATGGCACTCTTGAGGGCACTCACAGCCACCGTACTGGGGTTCTAGAGCAGCCATTTTGTGTACCTGAGGAAAATAAAGGAATTCCTGTCAGAAATGCGCGCCAAACAAAGGGCGCCAAAACCTCAAGAGGCCAGGGTTCATGAAGGCTCCAATGGGAGTCACTTTACATGAGAAAGAAAGGGTGTCCACCATTTTAGGTTCATTTATACAGGTTGACAACCCCAGTTTGTAATGCCACAGGTTTGTACCAGGCGCCTTGTAAATAGGTGCCACAAAACTTGTGAGCAACTGGGCGTCAAGGAACATCTAACCCCATGAAACAACACATCAAAAGTCCTGGTAGACAAATAAAAAGCGACAAATTTTGGGAGGTACAGGGGAACAAAAGAAATCATAGTGGTGAGGGGACTCTCAGAAGCAGACGGGTCTAACACTAGGACTTCTACTTCAGGGTAATGTAAGGATAGTAAGTGACTTGCAGGGGTAAGAATTAGAATTTTGATGCAACCCAACGTGAACTTTTGTCTCCTGATGTGGCCTTGATCCAACTAGCCTTTTTTGTTTTGTTATATAGGGTGAATTGGTTTCAGAGATTTGGCTTCATCCTATTTACTTTGTACTTTTATACCATGATGCTTAGATTGATGTACGTTAATCTGAGAGTTTGCAGTAAACAAACAAACCTGAGTTTAGTTGTCAACCTGAGTTCTTGCATAGCAGTTTGGAATCTCTTGAATTTGGATGTTGTGGAAAGAAGTTTTTTGTCTACCTCTCATGCTGCGCAACAAGAACCATTGACCAGATTGGTGAGGGGATGGGTTTCAGCTTTCTCACAAGTGATCACATGCGGGGGAGTCCACAGGATTAGAACCTTGCAGGGACACTTAACAGCAGCAAAAAGAAGTAGCACCGCCACTGGATTTATGGCTTCATAGTCTGTGGCAAACAATGGCTCTGGAAAAAGCTGATAGACAACCTGCTGAAGGACAGTGGGAAATTTGAAAAAATCGGGTCCCCCCCAATGACCTACCTTACCTCCATACTGATGAAGCTATGTACTCCAAGATAAGCCCTACCAATGGCACTGGGTCCCAGCCAAGAGTCAGATTAACATAGCAAGGGAAAGGGGTCCCGAACAGATGGGATCACTGAAACAATATAGACGTCAAGAATATCGATGTAAAAAATATAGTTAGTCAAAATGTCGAATTTTTTAAAATGCTTTAAATTAATTAAAAATTTATGAAATAATAAATATAATTAACTTAAACATACTTAAAATACTTAAATAACCTTAAAATGAATAAATAATTAATGTAAGTAAAAAAAAACATACAAATTGATTTGTTAATACATATATATATATAAACGTAATATTAATACAAAAATTACCAATTTTTACCGTAGGATAGCGGAAAGGGTCAAATTTACTATTACCACTCCAGTGAGTGCAACAGTAGGGAAAGCGTTGGATAGCGTAGGGGTAATAATTACTATTCCAACTCCAGAGAGTGCAACAGTAGGGAAAGCGTTGGATAGCGTAGGGGTAAAAATTACTATTCCCACTCCAGAGAGTGCAACAGTAGGAAAAGCGTTGGATAGCTTAGAGGTAAAAATTACTATTCCCACTCCAGAGAGTGCAACAGTAGGGAAAGCGTTGGATAGCGTAGGGGTAAAAATTACTATTCCCACTCCAGAGAGTGCAACAGTAGGGAAAGCGTTGGATAGCGTAGGGGTAAAAATTACTATTCCTACTCCAGAGAGTGCAACAGTAAGGAAAGCGTTGGATAGCGTAGGGGTAAAAATTACTATTCCAACTCCAGAGAGTGCAACAGTAGGGAAAACGTTGGATAGCGGCAGGGTAAAATTTACCATTCCCACTCCAAAGAGTGCAACAGTAGGGAAAGCGTTGGATAGCGTAGGGGTAAAAATTACTATTCCCACTCCAGAGAGTGCAACAGTAGGGAAAGCGTTGGATAGCGTAGGGGTAAAAATTACTATTCCCACTCCAGAGAGTGCAACATTAGGGAAACCGTTGGATAGCGTAGGGGTAAAAATTACTATTCCAACTCCAGAGAGTGCAACAGTAGGGAAAGCGTTGGATAGCGGGAGGGTAAAAATTACTATTCCAACTCCAGAGAGTGCAACAGTAGGGAAAGCGTTGGATAGCGTAGGGTTAAAAATTACTATTCCTACTCCAGAGAGTGCAACAGTAGGGAAAGCGTTGGATAGCGTAGGGGTAAAAATTACTATTCCAAAGGCTGCAACAGTAGGGAAAACGTTGGATAGCGGCAGGGTAAAATTGACCATTCCCACTGTGGTAAATAAATAATTTATTACCGGATCTATTTTTCAGAAATAATCAATAAACAGGTAGCTCAATAAATAAGAGTCAAGATTCAAGGTAGCTGGAGTTTACAGGCTTTAATAGGCATAAAGGACAGGAACAGGACAGCCTGTACGGGAATAGGATGGCAGCTGCCGGGGGCAGGATCTGGGAGCATAAGGGATAACTTTTAATAACAGTGCACAATATTTATAGTTAAACAAATACATTACATTCAATACAGTAGGCGTAGCAGTAGGCGTGGTTCGTAACAGTCGCGAAAGATAAGAGTAGAATGATGTAACAAGAAGGCGTGTACAGGGCGTATACATAGACATGTGATGTAAACGTAACAGAATATGTCATAAAAGGGGCGGAAACATGGAGGGGGCTACCTGAGTAGCTGGGACCTCTAACCTAGTGGTGCGCGCAAATTGGCAATGACGTGTTACCAGGGAGAACTGGGGGCTATGACTTCTACGCTAGAAGAGGAGACTAAAGTCTGGAGTGTCAGAGCGACATGTACCCAGGCATATCTAGTATCTGATGTTTAGAGTACATGTTGATAGAATCCAAAAGTTATCAGGGCAAAGGCTAATAGACTCTAAGACTGGTGCATGCATAATTCTATATGTAGTGCGTGTGCGAGGAATATTCTATGAATATTAATACAGTATTTCTCTTACATGGAGACATAAAGGCTAGACCATGACGGAAACTATTGATGCGATTCAGTAGCTTAGGAATGCAGAGAAGGAGGGTTGGACTGATAACTAGAAGCATAACATACTCTTGGCAGACTGGGAGGCAGAGCCAGGCCGGGCCGGGCACTGCGGGGCAAGAAGTAAGCTAAGGGTCAGGGATGCAGGTGGAGGCTGTATCGCTCCTCGGAGAGGGTTCAGGAGACAGGAGCTGAATCTGAGTCCGGGCCCTTTTGAGGCCTAGAAACGGGGACAATTCAATGAATTAACGTGCACACTGTAAAATGTGGCAACGTAGGTTTACATAGGCCTAATATTCGTTGTTTTCACGAAGACTGGAAACTGGCATACTAGAGATGGACACAACTGTAATTGCGTCTTTAATTGATCAGAAAGGGAATACATGCATATCGATCATGCACATATAACATAAGATGGGGAACACGTAGGCACATACAACATGGCAAAATTTACTTTTCCACATTCCCTCCTTGTGCCCTACGTTTCCATCAGGAAACATCAATATTCATGATACCATCTATCATTTCATATAGCATCATTTGCTCGTCTCGGATTGTCTTGGAACGGGATTTAGGACTAGGAATACAAGAGGTAGCACAAATGCCGCAAATCGCAGGGCCACATTGTATACAGAGGCAGCAACTGAATATGATCATTACTGCAATACCTAGGAATGACAATACTTTCCATCCCCAGGCAATTATAATACTCCAGAGCCAACCGGACCATGTCCAGGTGCCTGGATTCTGGTGTAACTGATGGGCAATTTTGTGAAGTCTGGTTATAGCTGAATAAACAGACGGCGCGTTATTAGGAATGAAAATGCAGCAACTAGATCCGATGACTCTACTTGCTCCTCCTCTATCGGCCAGTATGACGTCAAGAACGAGACGATTTTGGAGCACGACAAATCTCATAGCAGATTGCTCTTCAGTTAAGTTACCTAGAGCAGAAGTAGTCTCATTCACTACTGCTTCAAGGGTTCTGGTTAACCTACGGATTAACTTACTATTCTGGACAGGGCCTATAAAGAAGAAAAAACCTTTATTGAAGTCTTGATATTGTTCTAGAGCAGTTTCAGTTTGATCGACAATTGGGGACTCGATCTCCCTTCTATGTCTGACGTGTACTAGATGTGTATTTCTGTGATAATCAGATGGGGCTAGAAAAACTGGTGGCAGTAGGAAGGCAATGTAACATGTTCCATCCCAATCGAGGGGCAGACGAACATATGCGGTCTGACCACAAACAAAATAAGAATGACGTGAGGCTTTGAAAATAGATTTCCCACTGTCACTATACTCGACAATAGTAGTACAATCACTATGTCCTACATGTGCGGAACCATTCTTTCTGACACATAATTCGCCTTTGACTGGTAGTACTGAAATAGCAGGCAAATCTGGAGTAGTATCAGACTGAACATTCAAGACCATAAAATTCGAAGAATAATTACCCAAATCATAAACTTCATTTTCTAGATCTAACCCTGTTCTATGGGAAAGACCTTGCTTGTCTGGAAAACATGTTCTGTTCAGAAGGGACATATCATTGGAGGATGACGTTAACGTGGACCATGCTCCACACGAACCATTATGTGAAAACGGATAAGGAAAGAGTGGCAGAACTCCCTTCGGTGTCTGGAAAGGGGGGAGTCGACCACACACCCAACAATTAGTAGCATTGCTGGTCTGGTGTGAATAGTGTAACATTCTGATGAATGTATTATTTCTCATAGCAAGACGATAGGATAGCTTGTGAGGAGGCAGATCACTAAATGTGTGCTCTACTGTAGCATTAGAAAACTTATTTATATGTGAACTTGGAAAACATAAATGTAAAGCATAACTTGTGCAGGTAACCATTAGACTTACATATAATAAAAAACTTAGAATGATGATACATCTGATAGAGTTTTGACTAACTCTCTCACTATGCGGGTCTATCTCATACATGTCAGAAACCTGTCTAACCGTTTCACCCGAGAGGGACTTAGACAATTAAACTGTCTGACTTATTTTACTAGACCGGAGTTTCTTTTTATACTCCTGTTGCGGAGTTTCCTCTAACAGGGGAGGCTTGAGTTCAGAATCAAGTTCAGAGTCTGTTTTTAGGCAGTCTTTAGTAATGGAACAGTCCTTAGCAAAAGATTTTTCACGAAGTCCATGGAATTTTTTGACGTGGGACAGGTGGACCCATCCCTTCCGGCCTTCCAACTTCACGGCAGTCCTCGTGGTTAACAAGACTAGGCGAGGCTCCTTCCAACGGGGTTCCAGCGGACTTGAACGATCAAAATTCCGCACCAACACGAGGCTGCCTGGAATGACTTCATGCGGTTTCACCTCGGTGTTGTCTGGAAATGCGGCGGCAACCTGTGAACGACAAGAGTGTAGGGCAGACATCAAGGAAGCTAGGTAATCTGTCAGCATATTACTGGAAACATCTGTAATACTGCGGGGTCTAGGTGTACCCCACATGTTTGGGGGGCGGCCGAATACGACCTCATACGGGGACAGACCTGATCTGGAATGTGCAACCATCCGCATATAAAATAGGGCTACTGGCAGGGCAACTAGCCAGTCTACACCTTTCTCTTTACATATCTTGGCAATACGGATTTTCAGGGTCTGATTATGTCTCTCTACGAGACCGGCTGCTTCAGGATGGCGCACACAATGGAACTTCCACTGGTACCCTAACAGAAGGGAAACATGTTTCATAAGTTCAGATGAGAATGGCTGGCCGTTATCAGAATACACGACCCTAGGGAGTCCATAACGGGGAAAGAATTCACGAACCAACTGCCTGGCAGTGGTCGCGGCTGTGTAATCTGGAACTGGATATGCTTCTGTCCACCTAGACAAAGCGCATACAACTACGAGGACATACTTGAAACCTCGACATCGCTCCATCTGAATATAATCCATCTGGAGGACTTCAAAAGGGTGGTCAGGAGGTTGGAATCCACCTTGTTCCACCGGGACACTTTTACCTGGATTGAATTGGCAACATATCATACAGGTATGGACTTTCTGCTTGGCTGCAGCTCGTAAGTGCTTGTTGAACCAAAGGTTCTGGATACTGTCTAACATAGCTTTTTCTCCTAGATGGGCTGGACTATGTGCGGTATTGATAATGACTTGAACCATAGAGTCGGGGAGAAACCATGTGGCTTTTCCCTTCGTCACCCATCCCTGATCTGTCTGGACCCCTCCTTGTTCGGACCATTTCTTGATTTCTTCGGGAGTAGCATGTAACTGTATGTCTATGACATCTTGTGTAGGGTCCTTAACTGTCATACAAGTAGTCTGTTCTAGAGTAAATGTCTGTGTCGTGTTAACTGGAATGTCGGGAGTCTGAGCTGTAAGCTTGGCTGTTCGATCTGCTAGATCGTTACCTTGGGAAATGATATCAGTAACTTTCGTATGTGCTTTGCACTTCATGATAGCGATAGCTGTCGGTAAATGTATTGCATCTAACAGAGCTTGAATGAGGAGACCATGCTGAATCTTGGTTCCATGAGAAGTGTACGACTCCGAATGCGTAACGTGAATCTGTGTATATGTTTACTTTCAGGTTCTTGGCACGTATGCAGGCTTGGGTCAGAGCAACTAGCTCTGCTGCTTGAGCAGACAGGGTGTCAATACGATGTGTTTCTATAACTTCGGTTTCAGTAGTCACTGCATACGCGGCTACTAGATCTCCTGTACTTGTTCTCATACATGAACCATCCACATAAAGTGTCAGGTCGGGATTAGGTAATGCAATGTCTGTCAGGTCTTGTCTTGGCTTTGTCATAGTGTTAACAACTTCCACACAGTCATGTGTGGCAAGATTTGAAGTAACTGACGGTAACAGTGTAGCAGGATTTAGAACGTTGCAGCGTCTGATTTCTATGTGTGGCTGGAACAGTGTCAGTTCATAACCTGTTAAACGTGCAATTGTCAAGTGCTGAGTCTGTGTTCGGTTTAAAAGAACTTCCACCGAATGTGGAACTTGTACTGTCAGGGAGTGTCCTAACACTATGGAATCACTTTGTCTGATAGCTAGAGCTGTGGCTGCAACTGACTTGAGGCACACAGGCAGAGCCTGGGCTACTGGATCTAATGTGCTCGAAAAATAAGCACAGGGCTTGTATTGTCCTGCTTGATCTTGTGTGAGAACAGATAATGCAGTACCATCACGTTCTGTGACAAAAAGTGTAAAAGGCTTACCGTAGTTCGGTGTAGCTAGAACAGGTGCTTGGCATAGGGCTTTCTTTAATTCATTAAAAACAAGTGTATGTTCCTGGGTCCAAGGGAGGACAGTCGATACGGCTGCCTCCTGTGTCGTTAACTGTATCAGTGGCTTGGCTAGAAATGCATACTGAGGAATCCATTGTCTGCAATAAGAAGTGAGGCCAATAAAAGCTCGTACCTCCTTCTGTGTTTTGGGCTGTGGAAGACTCGCTATTAACTGGATACGGTCTGGTGTCAACTGCCTACCCCACTTGGACAGTAAGTGGCCTAAGTAGATCACTTGCTGGACACAGAATTGTAATTTGGAAGGGGACACCTTGTGCCCCTGCTCGGCCAGAAAATACAGGACTGTAAGTGACGCTCGCTCGCAGTCACGTTCGGAACGGGCTGTGATCAGTAGATCATCGACATACTGGAGCAGGGCAGTGTCAGTTGGCATGTGAATATTGTCTAGTTGTCTCTTGAGTGCTTGACTGTAAATACTAGGACTTTCTGTGAAACCTTGAGGAGCTCGTGTGAATTTATAGCTCCTTCCATTTAAACAAAAACCGAAAAGGTACTGGCTGTCTGGATGAATGGGGACACTGAAAAATGCATTCTTGAGGTCGATAACAGTGAAAAATGTAGCTTCAGAATCAATGGCTGTCAATAGGGATGAAATATCTGGGACTACTGGATACTGGGGTATGATACATTTATTAAGCTCTCGAAGGTCAATCACTAATCGATATACTGGAGGTGCATTTGGATCAGTACGTTTCAAGACTGGAATGATAGGAGAATTACATACATTGGAGTCAGTTTCTACAACCACTCCTTGAGCAATAAGCTCGTCAATAATTTTGGATAAGGCTGCTACAGCCTCAGGTGGCAATCTGTACTGTCTGATTCGTGGCAAAACTATACCTTGTTTGAGAGTCACACGATGGGGTGTGATTTGCATAAAACCTACATCAGTTGGACCTTGCGCCCATAAATGCTGCGGTACATTCAGTAGTCTTGGATCAAAATCACGTAATACATAGTGACCTTTAAAGTCACGTAAAAACAATCGGACTCCTTCTGGGGAGCAGCAGATTGCTGCACCTAATTCTTTCAATGTTTTAATGCCTAATAAATTTTCTGGACATGATTTCGTAAGTAACAAATCAGTAGTTCGGGACAATGGACCAACTTCTAGGGAAACTGGTTTCGAAATTTCATTAACAATAGGCTTTCCTGAAAATCCAAGGGAAACATTTTTAGAGCCTGAGAGCGGAGCCCCTGGAACCTCGTCATGACTGATAGTAGTCCTACTTGCCCCTGTATCAATCAGAAACTTTCTGTCTTTCCCTAATACTTGACTGTGTACATAGGGACCCTCTTGATCTACAGGTATCTCGATGAGAGGCAAGCCTACCTCCCTCTCTAGGCTGTTTCATGAATACTGTTGATACTCTGGATACTCTGACTGGGCATACTGGTAAATCTGCTGTGTAACATGCTGTGTTGCAGCGATAGGCTGCGGTGCTGGAACTGTCTGTTGTGCATTCTGTGGTGACTGAGAAGTCTGTGAAACTTGTTCTTGTCTAGGCGGACGTGGTCTTTCTTTAGTCTTACCAGTAGCTATGTTGTGTTTCAGAACTGCACAGTCGTTTATAAAATGACCTGGCTGTTTACAATAATTGCAAGTCCCTTTAACGGGAGCTGCAGGATGACTGGCTTGATTCGGACCCCTCTTCTGACTGTCTTGTGGAACAGATTGTGCAACTAATACTTTCATTTTCGTGTCTTTCATACGTCTCCTTTCGTGTTCTTGTTCTTCCCTGATTCTATTCTGGTGATACTGGAGCATCTGGAGCATTTGGGACGGAGTATTAGCTTGCCAACTACTTTCGACTTTCAAAACTCGATTTTTAACTTGTGGACTTGAATTTTCGACTAGTTTGGTAACAAAAAGATGAGGGTACGACTCGCTACTTGTCTTCAAACCACTGTTAATAATAAAACATTTTTCAAATCTAGAATAAAAATCACTAGTGTCTTCCTCCTGTTTCTGTTTACAAGCTGAGATTGCATCCCAATCTTCCTTTTTCGTGGCTAGTAACCTTGGCAAGACTTGTATCAATAACTCGGGCAATTCTTTACATTTGTCCCCAAGACCGGTACCTGGTACTCGTGAAGTATCTTCAGCTTCTAGAGCTGTCCAATCAATCTTTTTCTCTCCCACCTCCCATTCTTTTTCCTTGAGTTTTTCATATACCCCTGCGGGCAACAGGACCTTTAACATTTTAATGATATCTGGATATGTGTATTCTCCCATACGGAGCATGTCTTTTAATTCTCGATGGAACCCTGCTGGATCTTTGTCGTGACAGGGAATTAACTTTTTCATCTCTAAGAGTTCCATCTTTGTGATAGGGGTGTAAACAAATACTCGTTCTAGTCCACCACCCGTTCCTCTAACTGGATGTACTTCTCGTAACGGATGTTGTCTATCTATGTAGAATGGCTTTCTTCCTGGAGGTGGGACGTGAACAAAATGCGGATTCAGAAACGTTCTGTATTTGTGGCGCTGTTCTAGAATGACACTAATTAAATCGGTACCTAAACCTCTCCATCTATATTGGAGTAACTCGTTCAGAACATCATGTAACGGACCTGGATCAGAATGCTGACCCTCATACAGTGTAATGAGGTGCTGGATTATATACATACCCACCAGTCGCTGCTCGGCTGGGGGCAGTTTCAGAAACATTTGTGCCACTATTTCGTCTGGAAAAGTGGTAGAATCAGTAGTCCATCGGACTGCTGATCGGGCTAGTTCTTGTTCATGCATGGTACTAAGTTCACTATAACCGATTCGTGATTTCAGAATGTGATCGGTAGCTTGAAATACTTGTTCAAGAGAACCTTGTTCTGGTGCTGGAGGAGGAAAAACTTTCTTGTGTTCTAGACGTGAATGTCGGTCGGGAAGTCTAGTTTTACCTACATACGCTATTCTGGCGGGATTCTCGTCGTCTACCTCTTCGGTAGGAGAGTCGTCTTCTTTCTCGGACACTTGTGCTGCTTTGCGTTTCTCGTGTAACCTTATTATTTCCTTACGAATTTTCTTGTACATACTCTCTTTACTACCTAGTGTCTTGTGTCTTCCCTCGGCTATATGATCACTCCACCTTGTCAGGACTTTCATTTCGGTCGGATCTTTATCTGGATAATCTTGTTCCCTTATTAAACAATTAATTAGAAACTTTAAAAGCATGAGCTGAGTCTCAGCTTTCCTTTGAGACATGGCTTCGCCAATACTTTCTGGATCTACTCCTGTACGGATGAAACGATATATTCTGTCTAGATCTTCCTTCAAATTCGGTAGGGTGTCCAAATACTCAGTTACCCGTCTTACACGCAATGAATATATGACCATATCATTGTCGCCTGGGACTGGATCATAACGGCATTCGGTAAGAGCTCGCTTGATATCTGCAACGGACTGGGGTCTGGGCGTACGCTGTAACGCACGTTCATGTAACTCGAGAAATGACGGACGTTTGTGTTGGGGCGGGGTACAAGGAGGACTTCCCCCCCGCGGCTCCTAAACTGGAATCGTCGACGGGTATCGTACGGGCTGGCAGAGTGACTGATGTAGCGGGTACTTGTACTGTGGGCTGGACCGGGGGTACCGTAACAGGTGCTGTAACGGGTGCCCCGGTGGCTGGAGGAACAGGAATTACATTATTCGCTGGAGCTGGCGGAACTGTATTTGAGTATTCTGGGACTGTGTCGTCCAAATAGGACGAGAGAAAAATATCAGCTGCGGTCGGTTTGTGACGTAGCTTAATCGGAACTAATGGTGGCGGAAAATTACATGGTGCTTCCG
Source organism: Lissotriton helveticus (assembly GCF_964261635.1). NCBI lineage: Eukaryota > Metazoa > Chordata > Amphibia > Caudata > Salamandridae > Lissotriton > Lissotriton helveticus. The sequence continues at coordinate 382,212,901 of NC_136060.1, forward strand.
GGGTTGCTTTCGGCAAGCCCTCGGCAAGAAGAGGATACATACCCTTAATAAGAGCATTTCTCTGTCTGTCTGACTGTTCGGCTTTAACTCGTTCACCTATTTCGATTAATTCCTTTTCTTGGGCTCTTTCTGAGGATTCCCTACTTAATTCTGTCTTTCTGATTTCTTTTTCGGTTCTTTTATGAGATTCTTTGCGCCATAACTCGATGGCATCTTTCTGGGACTGTCTGGCTTTCTTTTTCCATAGTGCTTCTTCTACTCGCTTGATGCACTCGGCATCCCACGTACCTGATACGGGCCATCTATATTTCTCTTCTAATTCCTTGGTGTACTCCACCCATAAGTCTAGATATAATATGGCACTTATGCCATGCTTATGATACATAAAATGACCTGGACTGTCCCTAGGCGGGACAGGAACTGCTTCCTCTAGCAGACCTTTTCTGGTTTTTAACTGACGTAATTTCGAGAACAAAGGCATAATTCTAGGCTGGAGTCTGGATACAATACAATACACGATACACACAATAATAACTAAGAAAACAAATCACTCATACCACGACATTGAAAACACATGAAATAACATTTATAATAACAGTTCGGACAGAATACATGAATTTTCTCGAGAACAGAACTTACTGGAACAGAAACTTACTAGAATGACTAGATGTACTGCTAAAACAGCACGAAACTTACCGGTCCCATAAAGAGACACGTCAGGACCCGCGTCCACCTAGGTGAACACTTCGTGTTGGATCTGTGTACCCAAACCCACGGACCAGAGACAAATGAATTGACCCTGTCTAGATACTACCCCAGCAACGGTACTCACCGGGCAGCAAGAATTTATTACCGGATCTATTTTTCAGAAATAATCAATAAACAGGTAGCTCAATAAATAAGAGTCAAGATTCGAGGTAGCTGGAGTTTACAGGCTTTAATAGGCATAAAGGACAGGAACAGGACAGCCTGTACGGGAATAGGATGGCAGCTGCCGGGGGCAGGATCTGGGAGCATAAGGGATAACTTTTAATAACAGTGCACAATATTTATAGTTAAACAAATACATTACATTCAATACAGTAGGCGTAGCAGTAGGCGTGGTTCGTAACAGTCGCGAAAGATAAGAGTAGAATGATGTAACAAGAAGGCGTGTACAGGGCGTATACATAGACATGTGATGTAAACGTAACAGAATATGTCATAAAAGGGGCGGAAACATGGAGGGGGCTACCTGAGTAGCTGGGACCTCTAACCTAGTGGTGCGCGCAAATTGGCAATGACGTGTTACCAGGGAGAACTGGGGGCTATGACTTCTACGCTAGAAGAGGAGACTAAAGTCTGGAGTGTCAGAGCGACATGTACCCAGGCATATCTAGTATCTGATGTTTAGAGTACATGTTGATAGAATCCAAAAGTTATCAGGGCAAAGGCTAATAGACTCTAAGACTGGTGCATGCATAATTCTATATGTAGTGCGTGTGCGAGGAATATTCTATGAATATTAATACAGTATTTCTCTTACATGGAGACATAAAGGCTAGACCATGACGGAAACTATTGATGCGATTCAGTAGCTTAGGAATGCAGAGAAGGAGGGTTGGACTGATAACTAGAAGCATAACATACTCTTGGCAGACTGGGAGGCAGAGCCAGGCCGGGCCGGGCACTGCGTGGCAAGAAGTAAGCTAAGGGTCAGGGATGCAGGTGGGGGCTGTATCGCTCCTCGGAGAGGGTTCAGGAGACAGGAGCTGAATCTGAGTCCGGGCCCTTTTGAGGCCTAGAAACGGGGACAATTCAATGAATTAACGTGCACACTGTAAAATGTGGCAACGTAGGTTTACATAGGCCTAATATTCGTTGTTTTCACGAAGACTGGAAACTGGCATACTAGAGATGGACACAACTGTAATTGCGTCTTTAATTGATCAGAAAGGGAATACATGCATATCGATCATGCACATATAACATAAGATGGGGAACACGTAGGCACATACAACATGGCAAAATTTACTTTTCCACACCACTCCAAAGAGTGCAACAGTAGGGAAAGCGTTGGATAGCGTAGGGGTAAAAATTACTATTCCCACTCCAGAGAGTGCAACAGTAGGGAAAGCGTTGGATAGCGTAGGGGTAAAAATTACTATTCCCACTCCAGAGAGTGCAACAGTAGGGAAAGCGTTGGATAGCGGGAGGGTAAAAATTACTATTCCAACTCCAGAGAGTGCAACAGTAGGGAAAGCATTGGATATCGTAGGGGTAAACATTACTATTCCAACTCCAGAGAGTGCAACAGTAGGGAAAGCGTTGGATAGCCTAGGGGTAAAAATTACTATTTCCAATCCAGAGAGTGCAACAGTATGGAAAGTAAATACTTCATATATAAATAAAAATAAATTAAATATTAATACCAATTACAAATTAATTAAAAGTAATTAACAATTTTATATAATATAATAATTAATCAATTAAAAATACCAATACAAATTAATTATTAAAAATGATTACTTATTAATACAAATTATTTACCAATTAACAATTAATTAATTAACAATTAAAAAATAATTAAAAATTAGAACAAAAAACAATAAATAAATTAAAATATTTAATTAATTACAACTAAATTACTTCCCACCCTATTCCCCTATAAACACACAACCCACAACAGAAATTAATTAATAAAATTAACATAATTATCAATTAATCAATGAATTAAAATTAATTACCAATTATATTTTGATTAATTACCAATTAAAAATGTAAATAACAATGAATTCAAAATAAGTACCAATAAATAAATAAAACAATTAAATTTTTTATAATTACATTACTTCCCACCCTATTCCCCTATAAACCCACAACCCGCTACAGAAAATAAATTAATAAAATTAACATAATTATCAATTAATCAATTAATCAATATTAATCACCAATTATATTTAAATTTTTTACCAATTAACAATTAATTAACAATTAATTCAAAATAAATACCAATAAATAAATTAGAAAATTTAATTAATTATAATTAAATTACTTCCCACCCTATTCCCCTATAAACCCACAACCCGCTACAGAATTATATTAGGCAAAAATAAAATACCATAAAATTAATTAATTAAAATAAATTATAAAATAAATATACACTTTTCACACATATACTAACATAAAAAATCACTTTAACAAATTGGATATTATTAAAAAATTGAAATTAACTTACTTACCTCAAATTCGATATTTTTGTTGTCTATATTCTGTTCATTCGATATTTTGTCCATTCTATATTTTGAATTCGATATTACTGCTATTCTATTCGATATTTTATAGTCTATATTCTGTCCACTCGTTATTGGGTCCATTCTATATTTTTAATTCGATATTAATGCAAATCGATATTAAAAACTTGATATTTTGAGTGTATACCGAACAGATGGTAGGGAAGATACCCTTGACTGCCATTCATTTTTTTAAAACCTTTTCTGTGCCTCAGGATTGGGAATTTAGCCTCTCAACTTTATTTTACATGTCTATTTTAAATGTTTATGTGCATAAGCAATTTTGTAAATTGATCCCAGAACTGATTGAGAGCCACTCCTCCATTTTTGGATTGCTGAAGCTGGTAAACAAATTTATAGCGAGAAGTTACCTCCATGGTACAACACTGGGCTAGAGCTTATGATTAGCCTCAATTGTATCCTGCATAAGAAATTGATCTTGGAGTCTAAACTCAAGTTGTGAAACTTCACTTTATTTATAGAGGTTGTCAATTGGTTTTGTGGAAAAGCTAGGATGGATTCCTGGGCATTAGCTTGCACATTTGGATTTGCCCAAGAGATTTCTTGTCTCAGTTTTATTTTGTCTCTCAAAGTGCTCTTTCAAAACAAAACTAGTGGTGACTTAGTGCTAAGTGTCAGTAAAACAGTTTCTATGGAGTACGATCAAAATTATTACTGTGCAGTTGAAAATGTTAGCTCAAAGCACGTCTATCACCTCATCATTGTCAAATTCATCAGCCTTTACATCATGAATTATTAGTATTGATTTAAAGCATAATGTCTGAGTGTTGTATGACAGGGGAGGGATAAGGGAAGGAGGGTTGATTGGGTTGTACTTTCTCTTAATTTTTGTGTTGACAAACAAAGCACAGTAAAAAAGGAGTGGATGAGAAACTATGCAAGGCCCCATGGGGAAACCACATAGTAAAAATGCAACATAACATGGTGCTTATGAAACTCACGATACATTTTGATATACAAAAAATAATTACGTTTCATACTTTTAGAAGCTTAGATATTATCCAGCCATTATGACCTGCAGTAACAAAAATGGATAAAAGACACCTACTTTTTTATGTTTAAGGTGACCTTAAGACACCATAGGTTTAAGGCTTATATTGCAATGCATTGGCAGCTTTGATAGCCGGTTGGATGACTGTGACTTCATTGGCAATTTCACAAGAATAGTTCATGCTGCTCAAGACGCACAGACCATTCATCTGGTTAGCAGTACAGTTTGGTGTAGTTTCTCATTTCAGACATGTTACTAAACTACTGCTATCTCTTTCTGGAAGTGTTTTATCTTATTTATTGTTCTCTTTATTCCCAATTTTTCCATGATCTTTGAGGTTTTGTCTATAAACTTGGTTCCAATTTAAGGAATGTTTCTTCTCCTGTGCACTTGCTAGGCTCCTAACACTCATTTTGATCTATGCTCTCCCTCTATATTTTAAGTATTGGCTGACTTTGCTCTTTTTGCTTCTGCTTGTGGAGGTTCTGGATTGTCCATTACTGTCTGGTACTGCTCCCTAAATGTTTAAACACGCTATGGTCACACCAGTGTAAAAAAAAATATGCTGATTTGTGAAAAGGTAGGGCTGTTTCTTACCTTTCCTATCCCTAGAGACATTCTAATGGACTGTTTGTGACAGTTACGATCTTTTATTAACTGGATTAACGGTCCAATGAAATTGTTTTGATATAAGAATGCAATGATCTTTCGATGTTCAAATAGGGAATCTTTTATATTTGTCCTTGTTTTTCAATAGTGATGGAGCAAGGTCTTGGAGAGAAGAGACTTGCTCGAAGAAATCCGCTTGTTTAACTCACTAATAAGTTGTTAATAAAGTTTTGTGAATACTAATACGCATTTACATGAACACTTTTGGGTTAGCTTAGCTTGCGTATGGATGTACTAACACAGATAACAATGAAGAGGGACTAATACTGCTTTAAATGGAAAATCTGTTTGCGCATGCGTCAACTACATCGACGTACTATGACGAGGTAACTCTTAGAGGGAAATTCTAGCGCATGAGCAGAAGCTATTAACATGGTGGCTTGAAGACTCGCATGCATGGCACCTGCTTACTTGAAATTAGAGCGGGCTATTTTACTAATGCTAACGCGGGGATAAGTCTAATAAATACATTTGAATGGAGACCCCAAGGATCCTCCATCAGCCCGACACTGTTGAACATTTACATGGCCCCGCTCGCACACGTCGCCCGACAGCACTACCTCAACATAATCTCCTATGGCGACGACAATCAACTGATCCTCTCCCTCACCAAGGACCCCATCACCGCCAAAGCCAACCTCCATGAAGGAATGAAGGCCATCGCCGATTGGATGAAGATCAGCCGTCTGAAGCTGAACTCGGACAAGACGGAGGTCCTCATCCTCGGCTCCAACCCGTCACCCTGGGACGACTCCTGGTGGCCAACTGCACTGAGGGCAGCACGACCCCCACCGACCACTCATGCAACCTGGGAATCATCCTCGACGCAATGCTCTCAATGACCAAGCAAGTCAACGTCGTCTCCTCCTCCTGCTTCAACACCCTCCGCATGCCCTGCAAGATCTACAGATGGATCCCGAAAGGTACAAGAAAGACAGTCACGCAGGCCCTCGTCAGCAGCAGACTCGACTACGGAAACGCCCTCTACGCGGGAGCCCAGACCAAGCTCATCAATCGACTATAACGCGTCCAAAACGCCTCGGCATGACTGATCCTCGATGTACCACGACATGGCCACATCACCCCCCACCTGAGAAACCTGCACTGGCTCCCCGTCAACAAGAGGATGTCCTTCAAGCTCCTAATCCACGCACACAAGGCACTCCACAAGACCGGCCCAGCCTACCTCAACAGACGGCTCTCCTTCTACACCCCCAACTGCCAGCTCCGCTCCGCCGACCCCTCACTCGCCACCGTCCCGCGCATCTGAAGAACAACCACCGGCGGGAAATCCTTCTCCCACCTCGCCGCCAAGACATGGAACACCCTGCCACTGAGCCCACGACAGACCCAAACCCTGCTGACCTTCAGGAGGATACTAAAGACCTGGCTGTTCGATCAGTAGCCCCGCCCCCCCCCCAGCGCCTTGAGACCCTCGCGGGGATGTAGTGCGCTTAACAAATTACTGATTGATTTATAGAGAAGAGGTGGGTGGTATACAGTGCAACCACTTATTTTGAGAAAGTAACATCTGTCTTTTGACTTTCATCATTAGTGCGTATTTGGGCCATTCTCACGTAACTGAATGACACGAAATCCGCGCATGCCCAATGAGTGAAGCCATGAAGGTCAAAGACACAGCAGTTGAAAGGAAACCAATATCAAATGCTACAGCCTGGGAACGGATGGTGCAGAGTTCAACAATGAAATATCCCTATTCATAGTAGTGTCATTAATGTTTCAACATGTATACATGGATTGTATGAGAATATAATTTATGAATAAAAAGTAAGGGGTCGGGTTTACGAACAATGGTTTAACTGAATTTTCTATTTTTATTTCTTTATTGCCATTTTGAACAAACAGTGTCAGTACAGTACAACTAGCCAGTTCAGCACAGATCTGTAAGTCAGATTATTAACCATAGCGACATCTTAGCACACAGTTGTCATAACAAATGTCTCCCCCCTCCCGCCACCCCCAAAAAAGCTGATCTAAAATGTGAATTCTCTCGCGCACACGCTACACCAAGAGCACTACTGAGGGTCAGAATTCCGCACATAGCAGACCTCGGGAAGGTCAGCAATGCATACATTCATCTAGACACCAGTTTAAAAACAACTACCGCGACTCGCTACAGCAGATCCTGTGTTGGTTGCACATAGATCCAGATCCCACTAAAGACTCTGAGGACCTCCCTCTTCCTCATCCTCCGCCATCCCCTGAATCCTGGCAGTCCAAGCAATGAACGGCTCCCATATGTTTCGAGGTCTAGCGGCAGGTGGCATCAGCTCCCAAAAGGTACTAAGTTGCGTATGCCCATAGGTTATGTCCCAGACTCAGTCCCTTAAAGAGGGGACTCGTCGCCTACCTCAGTGTACTGCAACCTGGCATTTTGCAAACAAGAGCAGGAGTGCATGTAACTTGCGTAATCTGGGCGGGGTGTCCTTTATGTATCCCAAAATGCCCAGAATGGGAGACGGCTCCAGCGACACCCCCAGCATATCGACTCAAAAACCCTCTCCCAAAATCCAACAATCTTAGGGCAGTGCCATGCCCCATGTAAAAAGGTAGTTGGGGCAAAACCACATCTCCAACAGCTGCTGTCAGCCAGAAGTCCCATCCTATGCAAGCTCACAGGCGTTCTGTAGTATCTATGCAGATACTTAAAGTGAATGAGCCGTAACATGGTTTAACTGAATTTAGTGACATGTAAGCATGGTGTGATGAAGACCCCCCCTTTGCCGGACCAATCGGATTTCGTATTTCACGATATTGAAACATTTATGGGTGGAACATGCAGAATGAAAGGTATAATTAAGATAGTTTTAGACAGTTAGTCAGATCAGAGGGTGCAGAGCTGAGGAGAGGTGCTGCTGGAGACTTGCTGAATGCTGGGAGAGATGCAGATGCTATGAGATTCTGACGAAGAACTGATCACAGAACCTGAAGCAGAAATTTCTATCCTAACTTAATTGGGTTAGATTTGAACATCGAGGAAGAATCTCGAGGAGGAAGAGAGTGTCAGAGAGGGGTGCTGCATAACCGTCGGTATCTTAGAGAGGGTAACTATCCTGTCCTGAAGTATTTGTCTCCTGAATCTATCTCAGGGGTCCTCCAACAGCCCTTTGGCCAGGGGGTTGGTCTTACACACCATCCTTGGAAAATTAAATTTTCTGTTATTTGCTAATGTTTGATCTTTTCTCTCTGTCCTCTCCCTTTCCGACCTCAATTATTGCGTGAGTCAGAAATAAATGCATTGTGTTTATTAATTGACATTTTCTCTCCTATGAATGATGGTGACTGCACTGTATTGAGACTGTTCACATGCATCTAAAATTTTTATAAAGATTTGAAAACTTCTTCAGTCTGTGGTGATTAACTTAAAGTATAGAAAGGTTAGTTAATTATCGCCATCAACCAGATCCAACTAAAGGTCCATCGACCAGAGGAAATAACTTGTTGATCTGCGAAGGGTTAGTTGAAATTGAACAGAGGTATTGAATAAACTAATCCTAAACAATTGTGTAATGTTTTATAAAACTTGACCGAACCAGCGGTTTTAACCACTGACTAGTTTGGTGATAAGTATTGATTATTGATTTATGTTTAACAGAAGAGTTAGCATCTTGTTTTATGTTGTCTAGAAGCGCAGGTACAGTGGATACTTGGACATCCCGGGAATGGAATTTTGAATAGCGGGTGGTGACAGAAGCCATCTGCAGAAGGTTACTTGTCTGTTGTCATAATACTGAGAAGCTACGGACGGCTGGAAGTGTTACATTAGGGACTATATCGTGTAAAAGTAGAGTGCGAATGATAGCGAAGCGTGTTACCAGAGAAACGTAAGCTTTATTTCCCAAAATGGGTATTGCTGAAGTAGAAACAGGTACTCCCCAAACTTGAATTGAAGGGTAAACAATGGTGTTAATCATAGTGAAAAGAAGTACTTATTTACTTCAGAATAAGTTGAATCCATTCTTTATTTAGTGGAGCAGACAGAGTAGCTCAGTTTTTATGTTGTTACTTAATTTTTTTTTAAATTAAGAACAGTGAAAGAAATAAGTTTTCATATTACCTTATGAAGGGAGGGTCAGTCGCAGGAGTTATACGGACGTCACAGAGAGCCGTGCTGGGAATGGTCGAAGCAGTGGGCGTGAGAAGGGAGCAGATTGTAAAGGGAGGGTCAGTAGTGAGGCGCATACTGACATCACAAAAGGCTGCGCTAGTATTGGTTAAATGAGCAGCGTAAGCCTCAGCTTTGATTGGTCGCTAAGATAGAAGCATTGTTAAGATTGGTTGAGAAAGAAATTGTATGTCGAATTCTGATTTGATTGCTGGTGTAAGTCGCGGAGGCAAAAGAGTTTGAGGGTTTACCGTAGACTCTTTCATATATACTTCATCTAGAATGTATGGAGAAAAGAGGAAGATGTCGCTAATAAAGAAAATAAAAAATTTATTTAAGAAGGATAAGCCTGTGTTGACTAGAGAGGGAATTCCTGTTCCGCCACCAAAGACGCCTGCTTTATTTATGATGATGGAAAGAGGATATTATACTTGTGTATGGCTGGAGAATTGGATAGAGTATACAAAAGGTGATGGTGTTCTAGCTTTCCCAGAACATGGTACGTTTAATGGAAGAATTCTTCAGAATTTGAGAATCAGAATGAATGATCTCGAACCAAGACCTAGGTTGACACAGTATGAGGCTTTGGAAGAATGGGAAACTGAGGCATTTGAAAGAGAAAAATTCAGAGGTGGAAATAGATTTAGAGGAGTTTTACCTAGATATCCATATAAGTCAGGTGAGGATCAGATGAAGCAATGGAGAAGAGCTATGGTAACAGAAGGTTTATATCCAGTATTAATGACTGAAGAGCAGTACGGAAGCTAGGGTAAGGAAAAGAAAAAACACATGAATGTGTGAGGGTATGGAGAATCAGATGATGAATTGTTAGAGGATGTTTTAATTAAAAACCCTCCACCGTATCGAGAGGGTCACTCCGAGTGGGTCACTCCAAGAGGGTCACTCCGAGTGCTCCAGTGTTGGGAACACCATTGGTTCCACAGATTCTTCATGATACATCGAGTGCTAGGGTATTACAAGATAGCGAGAGAGAACCATTGGACAATACTAGAGAAGAGTTAGTACAGAAAATAAGTCAGTTGAAATTAAATACTGAAGCGTTAACAGTGCCAGTGACAATTGGCCCCATGATCCCATTGTATGGAGATAAAAAGAGTAGTCCGAAACCACAAACTGTAACATTTCCTTTAGGTAATTGTAGAAAAGAAATAGTGATGTCTGATGATCAGGTCAGTGACAGTGATTCGGTTATTTCATTAATGGATCTTCCAATTATGGAACCCCTAACTGAAACTCTAAAGAGAGTTACACCTGAAAAGGCGAAAGAAAAGGTGTCTACAAACCCTAGTGGAGGCTCAACGATGGTTACTCCTGAGGATTTAGAGAGATGGGCACAGGGTACGGAAAAACGAAATTCACAACTAAAGATTTTGGATATTAGCAGATTGAAAGTGGGTTTAGAAGAAATGATAGCTGGTATTGTAAGCACAGAAAGATTGAACATTTATAATGAAGAATTGTTCTTTTTGTGTAAAAGCATAACTAGGAGAGCAAAGATTTTTCATGAGAAGTTAACAGAGGTTGCTCCAGAGATTGAAATAGATATAGAGAGATCAAAGTTGTTGCAGAAACCATATTGAGTGGAGTTTACTAAATAGGATTCAGAAAATATAAATACTTCTGGTAAAAGACTTCAGATAAAAGAATTGATAAACTTTTTGAGAAAATTGGGAGACATTGATAAATGGAGAACTAGATGGACAAAGAAGAAAGAGGAAGCACAAGCTAAAGAAGCATTGTCTGCATTTCCAATGAGAGAGTCAGAAAAGATTGAAAGGGTATGTCCAATGAGGGAGGTACCTGGCGGTTGATATGTTCATGGTCCATGGAGCAGACAGGATATTTTGTCATTTACAAATGATTTTCCAAGGTTGAGAGAGAAACATGTTGAATGGTACAAGCAAGTGGAAAGGTTTTTAAAAGTTTCAAAGATATTGTTGAAAGATTTGGATGGTTTATTTGACCTTGTGGTTCCTGCTGATTTATGGACGGAGTGTAATATTACGGTTGACTGGCCGAGTGAGGAGAATGCAAGTGATTCCAAAACAGGAGCCCCGTCCGAAGAAGTGATGAAGAAGTATCACCAAGTGATTACCTTCTTAAAAGGGAAAATCCCTCCTAAAGAAAAGGATTGGGTGAAAATAGACAGAACGACACAAGAGCCTAAGGAGTCTGTGCATGCATATTATGAGAGGTTGTTACAGGTGTTTAAGCAGTATAGTGGCTTTGAAAATTATGGTGATAAGTGTATGGGGCATTTTGTGTATCAGTTTGTGTATGGTCTGAAACCGGAGATTAGTTAGATGATTCAGCAGCACATGTTGTGCTGGCAGAGCAATTCTATTGATGAAATATTGAAATATGCGAAATATTGCAGTGACAGCATTCAGGCAAAACTCAGAAAATTAAAAGAGAAAATGATGTGGGCACAAGTGAAGTTGGCAGAGCAGCAAGAAACAAATTTAGTTACCCAAGCTGAAAATCAGATAAAAGAGCAGAGTCAGGGTGAACAAGTGTCAAATGGTAGTAAAGGAAGAGCACGAATGAGTAAAGAGAAAGCAAGGAAGAAATTTCCTTGTCATGCGTGCGGAAAGCATGGACATTGGAAGAACGAGTGTAAGAATTTTCAGAATAATAATGGGGCAAATCAAAATTTAAATCCGCAGATGCAGAATGAAGTGGTTGTGAACCAGCAACAGCAGCAACAGGTAGATAGTCCACAATATAAGGTGCCACAAGCTCCTATGACAAACCATGTGAACATTAAAAAATACAGTGTGAACACTGAAATTCACTGAGAATTTGGTAAGAAAAACCCTGTGGTTTCAGAATATGTTTTTTCAGAATGATGAGATGACTATGTGCAATGACGGTACCTGAGGGGGGAGGAAGAGGAGTGTGTGCTTGGTGCATCCTTGCTGGTAGATTAGACTGGTCCATTTATTGATAGGAAAGTTGAAGGTAGTGACATCACTTTTCTATTGGACACTGGTGCTACAAGGTCTACTGTGAGAACAGAAGACATCCCAAACCTACCCCTCTCGGGAGAGACTATCCAAGTTGCAGGAGTATCAAACAAACAAATTAGAACTCCAGTTACGAGACCAATGGAAGTGCATATTGTTAATGTGAAAGACTTGCATCGATTTGTGGTGTGTGATTCAAGTCCAGTGAATTTGTTAGACAGAGACCTACTGTGCAAGATGAACTGCACAGTCTTTTGTACTCCTGATGGTGTTGCTTTCTAAACACCTGATGAGGATATTGTTTACAAGATGTTGCTAGCTAAGCAAGGGACAGAAGTAGATGAGATGTTTTCCTTAATGCTTGAAAATTACTTGCCAGAAGAATTGTAAACTACAGTAAATCCAGAGGTGTGGGATTATTCAGGAAAAGATATAGGGTTAATGACAAATGTTGATCCAGTGGAAATAGTGGTGAAAGAAGGTGCAGTTTATCTAAACACGAAACCGTACAAAATGAGTCCGGAAGTGAAAGCAGGAGTTGCTCCAGTGATTGAACAGACGATTGAGAAAGGGATTCTGAAAGAAATAGTAGGGAGTCCTTGTAATTCGCCAATTATGGGACTTAAAAAGCCTAGTGGAAAGTACAGAATAGTGCAGGATTTGCGAAAGATTTATAAGATTGTAGTACCTTGTTGTCCGGTAGGGCCAAATCCAGCAGTGATCCATTATCAGATACCATGGAATGCAAGTTGGTATATAGTGATTGATTTGTGTCAAGCATTCTTTTCTATACCTTTGCACCTGGATAGCCAATATTTATTTGCTTTCCGGTTCAGAGATCGTGTGTTGGCATGGTGCGGAGTTCCACAAGGGTATACAGAGAGTCCCTCGATCTTAAATCAGATCTTGAAAAAGTGTTTAGAGTCATTAGTAATGCCCAGAAAGTTTGTTGGTTCAGTATATTGATGACCTATTAGTGGCATCAAAGACAAAAGAAGATTGTATCCCCAACACAATTGCATTACTGAACCGTTTGGCCGAAGGAGGACACAAAGTGTCCCCATAGAAATTGCAGTATTGTCAACAAGAAGTTAAGTATTTAGGGCATAAAATAGAAAGAGGAGTTAGAAAACTGACCCCCGAAAGAATATAAATAATCAAACAGATGCAATTACCTCAGACGCAAAAGGAGATGAGAATGTTTTTGGGAGTGGTTCGGTATTGCAGGCAGTGGATCAGTGGATTTTCCCTGCTGGCAAAACCATTGATACAACTGACTCGGAAAAGATCAAAGGATCCGATTGATTGGGATGATGAGTGTTTGGAAGCATTTGTAAAGTTGCAAAATTGTTTGTGCGAGGAGCCAGCCATGGTAATGCCAGATTACACGAAAGAATTTGCATTATTCGGTTGTGAAAGAGAGAGTTGTGAACTTTTAGTTTTGACTCAGAGACATGGACTGAGCCGACGTCCAGTGGCGTATTTCTCTGCCACTTTGGATCCAGTGGCTTCAGCTTAACCTAGCTGCTTAAAAGCAGTAGCTGCTACTTCTGTAAGTCTGGAGCAAAGTGAATCGATTGTGATGGGACATCCAGTTAAGGTTTATGTGCCACATTCAGTTGAGATTCTTTTAACATGAACTTGAACGCAACACCCCACTCCTAGTCGGATGACTAAGTATGAAAGAGTGATTTTGGGAGCAGAGAATGTGACAGTGATAAGGTACACAACAATGAATCATTCTACTTTGTTACCAGTGTAGCATCCTGCTACAAAGAACCACAGACACAGGTTCTTATATATCCGAGCTTTATTTTATACAACTTGTCTCGACCCTGTCCCTACTCTAACTGTCCTCATCCTGTTCTGACTCCTCCTTTTCCCCTCAGCCCACCTAGCTCCGCCCACCCCAGCTACTAGACTGTCAACTATATTACATCTCCCCCTTTCTTAACAAAATGAGCTTAATGTCTTCAGTGTTCGCAATTCTTCAATCCACCACACGGGTCGGCGGACAGCCTGTTCTTCAAGCTTCAGTAGTGTTGAATCAGTGGTGGGCTTGGCTTTGGTCAATCTTTCCGTTGTCTTAATCAGGGCATTCTTGACTACGTTGCGTGTGAACTGTTTACTCTCACACTCCGCAGTCGTCATGTTTCCTTCCTGTGGTGTAACTGTTGGTTCAGATGCTCGGTCCCTTCCATGAGTGGATAATGTTCTGGTCCTTTTCTGAGCACCTGCATTTACTTTTACTGCCTTTTGTCTTGTCCGGTCGAGGGCAACACTGTCCTCCAATTCAGGGTCATGCATACCAGACAGTACGGTACTATCTGACGAGACTGTCTTGGTTTGGTTCAATAACTCATTCGCGGCCTCGGGTTGTCTGGCGAACTCGTGAGATATCTGTGCATGGGCATGTCTTTCTCTCATCCACTGATGATCTCTCTCTGCTGACACGTCCAGCTTTCCTTGCGGAGTGACTGGCTGGTCCCTTCCCTTCCGATGACTAGGGTCCACTGTCTCTGTCTTCCTTTTGTATGTCCTTTGAGTCAGCCTCGCGGACCCCTTCAGGGGTGACGGTGTCTGATCTATGTCCGGATATACTTGTGACTGACATGACAGGTTGCCTTGTGGAGTGACTGAGTATTCAGAGACCTTAGTGTGTGACATGTTGCTCTTGACGGGAAGTATATCCTCTGGTTCCATGGTGTGTTCGGATGGTTGACGCCATGGCTGCTGTCGGGACCATGACTCGGTCGACTCACGGGGTTGAACAGACGTGCTCTCGGGGTCAGAGAAGTCTTTTGTCGACTTCCAGGATCGGACAGACGCGCTCTCTGAATCAGAGGAGGTCCTGGCCATACCCCTTTTAAAGGATCGGACAGACGCGCTTTCTGAACCAGAGGAGTTCCTGGCCATAGACGTGCTTTCTGGGTCAGAGAAGTCTTTTGTCGACTTCCAGGATCGGATAGATGTGCACTCCTCGTCAGAGAGATCCTTCTCCCCATTCCTTCTCAAACGTTTCTTTGAAACTGTCTTGGGTAATGGATTTTTGAATTCCGTAGTCCGTGACAAAGTGCTCTTCCCCTTTGAATGGTCTTTGAGATGCTTCTCCGTGTGCCTTTGTTGGAACATCTTCAATGCTGTCTCATTTGGGAGGTTGTTTGATGATCCCGTGCTTGTTCCTTGTGCTTGATCCCAAGCTTTTGCCTCTTTGTCCTTCCCGCCTGAAGTTAACAATTTCCTCTCCGTTTCTTCGTTGTCGCGGGAGCCATGGATGCATGGATCTTTTCTGGTTCGTTGCTGTGGAGGATCAATCCGTCTTGTGCGACCTGTTTCTCCTTCTTGCTTGTTTGATGCTCTAACACCTCTGATCTGGGGGTGATGTGTTCTCCTGCCAGATGTTTCCTTGGACTCGTCTTCACTGCTTGGCGACTGATGTTCCTGCGCCGACTTCCGGTGTTGACCAGTGCGACCCCTTCTTCTATGGTTTGTCTTTCTCTCCCACTTGTTGTGCAGGATGCCCTCTTGTCCAGGAGTGCGATCTGTCCTACTTGACGCTCTTTCCCCATCAGAGTACTGTGTGTCATACTTTGAATGACTCCTTGAGGAACTCCTGGGGGGTGAATAACTCCTTGGAATTGTCTTTTGGATGGTTGACTCTGAGTCATCTGACTCCAAGTAATCCTTGGTTGACTTTGAGTAGTCGGACGCTGAGGAATCTGACTCTGAGTACTCCTTGTCACTTTATTTGTCACTGTATCTTTCCCGTTGTCTTTTTGCTGGTCTGCCTTCCCTCTCTCTCCTTTCAGATCTGTTTGTTTTCTGAGTTCTATCTTCCCAGATATCTTGATGGTTTGCTCTCAGGTGCACGTCCTTCAATCCGTCTCTTGCTTTGATTTGCATTCCAATTTCGGCCTTCTTGATGATTTCCTTTAACGACCAATGCCCTTGCAGAATCTTGCGCTTTGTGTCAGGGTTTGTGCAACCTTCAACTATCCGAAGTCGAACCGCATCCTCATTTGTAAAAGTGTTGAAGTGGCAGCCTCGTACCAGACTTTGCAACCGAGTGATGAAATTTGGCAACGGTTCGCCTGGTTCCTGCCGTGCTGTATTGAAAACCATGCGGTTATGATCCACATCTGTCTGTGCGTTGAGATGGGCACAGAGCTCCCTTTGGAGTCTTTTATAGATTTCTGTATCCTCTTTGGAAAATGTCCTGATTGGGCATCGGCCCTCAGGACCCACCAGATGGAGGTGTAGTATCAGACATTTTCTCTCTCTTTGCTCACCATTGGCTTTTAAGAAATCTTCCAATGCTTCGAGCCACCAGTGTCGTTTGAGATCCGAGATCCAATCATCAGTCTGCACCGCTGGGGGCGGTACTTCAATGTATGGAGTGACCCGCTGTGCTATGTCTCCTCCCACCATGAGACAGGGAGATTCTGGTCAAGGTCTTTGCTTAGAAATTGATAGTCTTTGTAACCATCACAGTATGCGCCGGTGAATGAACTTGGATGGTTCTACTCTCTCCGGGGTCCTCTGTAGGACTGCCCTCCTCTGGGTCTTCTGCAGTTCTGCCCAGCAGCTCTTCTCCCTTCGGCGCTCTTCGGTTTATGCTCAGCGTCGTCTTGATCTGTCTCTTGCATTTGCTTATGCTTGTTCCATTATGCTGTTGTCTTTGCTTGGTCCTTGTGTGCGCTTGTGCTTCTTCTATTTTACAGACACGTGTTACTTCATTACATTCGCCACTGCGCATTCGCTTGCGTTTCTCAATGTTCACGTTTCCACCCGTGCTGACATTTGTTTTTGTCAATGCATGTTTGTTAAGTCACTCTTGTGGTTGCTCGTGCTTGTTAGTTGATTCACTCTCGTGTTTGCATGTGCTTATTCTGTTTTGGTTGCCAAGGCTTGTTCATTGTTGTTCACGCGCCGTTATCCACTGCGCATTCGCTTGCGTTTCTCGCCAATGTTTGTTTATTCGCTTTTCCAATGCTTGTTTGTTTCTTTTCGCCACTGCTTGTTGGTTTCTACTCGCCACTGCTTGTTGGTTTCTACTCGCCACTGCTGGTGGGTTTCTACTCGCCAATGCTTGTTTGTTGGCTCTTGACAGTGCTTGTTTCTTTCTATTAGCCAATGCTTATTTATTCACTCTTATCAATGCTTGTTTGTTCTTCGCCAATGCTTGTTTGGTCTTCGCCAATGCTTGTTTGGTCTTCGCCAATGCTTGTTTGGCCTTCGCCAATGCTTGTTTGGTCTTCGCCAATGCTTGTTTGGTCTTCGCCAATGCTTGTTTCTATTATGTTCGCCAATGCTTGTTGCTAAACTCAACTCGCCTGACCTCAAAATGGCTGCCTCCAGTTTGCACAGGGAGGATGTCCCAAAAGTTGCCTGACTCAAAGATGGCCGCTGTAGTTGTCTGCAGGCACTACTTTCTCTCTCTGCACTCGACCCGATTCGTCACACAGGACTCACCGGCAGTTGCTTCCAGGGTCAGCATACTCCAGATTTGGCTCCCTCTGGTCACTGCTACAGTCAGGTGAGGTTGGGGTGGGCTCCCGCCTTACTTTGCAGGGTCTCGCGCTCCTTCAGCGGCGCCCTGCCAAAGCTCACGCATCGGGGGTGAGGTTTTCCGACGTCGGACCTCACCCGGGCTCAAATTTCAGCGCGCTCAGCAGTGCTTAGCAGTAGACCTTCGTGGGGGCAACAGACCTTCGTGGGGGCGATGTCCTCCACGCTGAGGCACTCTTCTTCCACTTTTGGGGCTTGGCAGAGTCGGAGTGGGCTCCCGACTTCTGCTGGCGCAGCGCTCCCAGTTCTTGCACGCTTCACGCGTGATTCGCGTTTCGGCGCGAACAGCGTCTCTTCTGCGAGCGAGTCAGCGCTCGGTGCTTCGGCTCCCTCTTGGGTCCCTCTCGACTGTTGAAGGGACAGGGTCACCTGCTGCTGGCTTCTTTTCTCGGGCAGCAGCTCACTGTACTCGGCAGCGTTTTTCTGGACGTTACCTGGGACAGGGTGTCTTCTTGGGGTTCTGCACGCAGTGGGCTTGTTCATCCCACCCTCGTCGCCAGTTGTAGCATCCTGCTACAAAGAACCACAGACACAGGTTCTTATATATCCGAGCTTTATTTTATACAACTTGTCTCGCCCCTGTCCCTACTCTAACTGTCCTCATCCTGTTCTGACTCCTCCTTTTCCCCGCAGCCCACCTAGCTCCGCCCACCCCAGCTACTAGACTGTCAACTATATTACAACCAGATCCATGCTTTGAAGAAGTGAAAGATGAGGCAGATCATGATTATTTGGATGTGACTGAAATGTGTACAAAACCTCACCCTGACATAGAAGAAGTACCCTTGACTGAATCAGATAATTTATTATTTGTGGATGGGTAATGTTTGAGGACGGAAAAAGGAGGTCTAAGTGTTGCTTACGCTGTATGTAAAATTTCAGGAGTTATTGAAGCATCCTGTTTACGAGGAGTCAAGTCTGCACAAGTAGCCTAATTGGTGGCCTTAACAAAGGCATGTAAAATTAGGAAAACTTGGAAAGTAACCATATTTACGGACAGTCAATATGGTTTTAGGATTGTGCATGACTTTGGCCAGCTCTGGATGCAGAGGGGATTTCTGACTTCTTCAGGATCTCCTATCAGAAACAGTACACATGTGAAAGAATTGTTGGAAGCATTACAATTGCCAAAAGAAATAGCAGTGGTCAAATGTGCTGCACACCAGTCAGGATATGACTATGTGATGATGGGCAATAGATATGCCGACCAAATTGCTCAATATTGCTCAATATTGTGCAAGATACGAATTGGCAATCAATAAGAAAGTGGAAAATGATGAAACCAGCTGCCAACTGATGTTTTTCTCAGTATTAGAAACATGGGATGAGGTTAGACAAATACAGGAAGAAGCTGAAGAGAGAGAGAAAGAAATATGGACAAGGTCAGGTTGTAAAAAAAGGACGGAAGAGAAAGTGTGGGTGTACTAAGATGGCAGACCAGTCATGCCATACTGCCTGCTCTCTCAAATGGCAAGAGTATATCACGTAACAACACACATAGGCAGGGATTCAATGATCAGACTTTTCAGACATAATTGGTGTAATCCTGTCATGTTTCACGATACAAAGGAACCGCAACTGGAAGGAGGACAACACCGCGATCGCAAAAGGGCAAGAAAACTACATTTACGGGTTGACGAAACCGGAAGGGACTACAGATCCCGTGAGGCAATGCGCGGCGCATGCGCACAATATGAAGCAGTATAAAACAATGGCGGCACCCACGGAACCCGTTGGATATTTTCGTGACGAACCAGAGGGCTAGGGAATCAACGCAAGGTAAGGGACTTCGACCCTTTCTCGATTGCACGTATCAGAGCCCTGTGTGTGTGCATCCTGAGCTAAGTTCGAGCGGCCGCTCTGCTTGTCATTACCGAGCGTGCACGCTAGCCGGAGCCTATTTGCTTGTGGACGGACACCCTCCCTTTACCTTGTTTGCCGACTCGACGAGAGTGAGCAGCTGCTCCCGTGTGTCACCACGTCCAGCAGCGCACATAACGTGTGGCTGCTGTTTCCTTGATCTCAGGGGAGCCAGTGAGGAATACTACTCACCCTGTGGATATTGACTCTTACCCGAATCAGACTTTGAGAGAGGGACACCACTGGCATTGATACCCATATCTCAAGTGGCCTGTAGTGTTACACACCCAGGCAAACTGTACCCCTCGTTGGTGAGTGTCGGGACCGGCATTCTTGCGGGGGACGGTTAAGACGGCTGGCTAGACTGTCTGTGGATAGGCGAAGGCTCGAGTGGCATTGTCGGCCACTACTTAGCACAGTGCCCTCCGTTGATGAGTGTCAGGACTGGCACTCATGCGGAGGACGGTATGAAAGCCTAAAGGGCATATAGGGTGGTGTTAACCCTTGTTGTTCTTGCTGGATTGTATAGGACCAAATCCAGAAAGTATATGAGCCACTCATAAATCCAGTTCAACATACCTTGGGTTTTTGGTTGCCTTATTTCCGCGTTTCTGGTTAAAGGTCTGGAGTTCTGTTTACACACTCAATCCAGAGGGCAGTCAGGGATTACATAATATCCGACCTTATACTCCATAATCAGCCTCCCGGTTGGGTTGGTGAACATGGCCGACATGGACGATGTGTTAGCCGCCCTCCTTGCTGTTCAGAACGAACTAGCGGCCTCCAGGTTGGAAACCGCGGACATACGGGCCAGGATGGAAAACCTCCAAAGGAACCCGTTTGACGCTGGAACACCGGTGGTGGCTCAGCCGGCTGCGGTGGTTGTGAAACTGCCGGTGTCCATACCACTTGCTACGCCAGAGCGATATAGCGGTGATCCCAAGGGTTTTTAACACAAGTAGCTCTGCATTTCTCATGCAAGCCCAGGTCGTTTCCCACCAATCAGGCGAGAGTCGCCTTTTTGATTTCATATTTGGCAGGAAATGCAGCTCAATGGGCAGTACCATTGGTGAGCAGGGACGACCCTTTTATACATGATTGGGACACGTTCCAAGAGGAATTCATAAAGGTGTTTGATAGAAGGGCTGATTCATATACGGCCGACAGAGAGCTGCTGGAGTTACGACAAGGTAACAACGGGCTTGTACAGTACATGAACGCATTCCGAAGGTTGGTGTCAGAAACCAAGTGGCCTACGGCAAAAAGGGCAGCGCTCTTCCATCAAGGCCTGAGCGACGAACTGAAGGACGTGGTAGCCCAAATCGACCCCCAACCGGCCACATGCGAGGATCTCATAAGCCTAGTCCTTCACCTTGACCATAGGCTGGGGGAACGACAAGGGGACCATAAGAAAAAATACAAGACCCTACCAGTCCATGGGCCGTCTGGGGCCGTGGATACACCGCCTACGGCATGCTCAGAGCCAATGGATGTAGGGGCGATACGGGCCAGCTTAACATCCTCGGAAAAAGAATCACGCCGCAAACAGGGCCTATGCCTTTATTGTGGCAAGAAAGGCCACTTCATGAGGGAGTGTCCGGTCGCCGAAGATGGGTCGCTTCAAGAGCCCCAGGATGACAACCGCAGCCGTTGACAACCCCGCGGAAAACTGATGAACTCCGGGAAAAGAGAAGGGGATTCTGGGAGTCGTTGTTTCATCCCTTCCGTGCAGTTGACGACGACGCCAAACCAGAGACATTTGTTCATAACCATCCATCTTCATGTAAGGGAGGAGTGGATTCCGGTAGAAGCCATGGTAGACTCAGGTGCCACGGGTCTCTTCATGGATGCGGAAAAAGCTAGATGCTTATCCGTCGTGCTTACTCCCAAAGAGTTGTCAGAGGAAGTATATGCGGTAGATGGGCGACGTCTTGCCTCAGGGCCCATCCACCAACACACCGGGAACGTCCAAGTGAGGTACGGAAAGGAGCACTCGGAGGATATCGATTTCAACATCATCCAAGCACCACAATACGGAGTAATCCTGGGGTTACCCTGGCTCCAGAAACACAACCCCTCGATCGACTGGGCCTCTCACGAAGTCAACATGACGTCTGTTTTCTGTGCCCGCAATTGCGGTGTGTCCGCTTCTCAACAGGAATCGGCGTGCAACGTGCCCTATGATATCGCCACTGCGGCGTAGAAATGCGTTGACCTCCCCGAAGCCTACAAGGAGTACGCTGATGTGTTCGATGACGCACAAGCCGAAGTGCTACCCCCGCATCGAATATACGATTGCCAGATAGAGTTGGTCCCGGGAGCGAGCGTACCAAGTGGAAGGCTATACCTAGACAACATGCTACGCCTTGGATTCATACGGCCTTCGAAAATCCCCAGCCGCTTCTCCCCTGTTCTTCATTCCCAAAGCCAACGGGGAACTCCGCGCCTGTGTGGACTTCAGGGCCCTCAATGCCATCTTATCTTATCTTATCAAAATTGTATAAAGCGCTCGCACACCCAAGGGTTTCATGGCGCTAACCAAGAGGACACTAACTCTACAGTGGAGACCATCAAACATTAGGCCAAAGCCTGGGTGATTAGCCATGTCTTCAAAAGCTTCCTTAATGGAAGGAGAGCAGTGCAGGAACGAATTTCCTAGGGGAGGGAATTCCACAGCTTGGCAGCGAGGGTAGCGAACCTACGGCCTCCCTTACGTGAGAGCTTATAACAGGGAACAATCAGGAGAGTTTGGGACGCAGACCGAAGGCTACGAGACGGGGTGTATCTGAGCAGAAGTTTCTGAATGAACTTAGGACTGCGAGCGTGTAAGGATTTGAAAATAATACAGGCCAATTTGAAGGTGACACGGTGTTGAATCGGAAGCCAGTGGAGTTACCTCAAAAGAGGTCTGGCTGACTGCCATCGCGGGAGGCGGTGTATGAGTCGAGCCGCCTGATTTTGTGCCATCTGCATGCGTTTACTAAGTGTAACGGGGAGGCCAAGATAGATGGCATTGGCATAGTCTAAATGAGACAACACCAGTGCCCTTACCACCTGGGTCAGAGCAGGTCGAGTGAGCATCTGACTGATCTTTTTTTATTTTCCGCAGTTGGAAAAAACAGGTGGAAAAAACAGGTGGACACAACTGAATTAACCTGTGGTTTTAAAGAGAGCTCACTGTCGATGAGCACCCCTAAGCTTTTGACTGATTTAGACGGAACAGGAGGGGAGCCCAGTTTAGATGGCCAGTAATGGGGGCCCAGAACAGTTGACTATTGCCAAAAAGAACCAGTTCCGTCTTGCCCGGATTTAACTTGAGTTGGTTCTCGTCCATCCACTGACAAATGTGGAGCATGGTATTCTGAAATTGGTGAATCGAGTCAGGGGAGTTGTCAATTGTAAAGGTGAGTTGCAGATCATCTGCATAATTAAAAGTAATAACTTTAAAAGATTGAAGAGACTGAAGCAGAGGGAGCATATAGATATTAAACAAAATGGGTGACAGTGAGGAGCCCTGGGGAACTCCACAGGTGGTATGGAGTTTGTGAGAAGAAAAAGGGGGTAAGGCCGACCGCCTGAGTGCGGTCGCTGAGAAAGGATCTGATCCAGTCATGGGCCAGGCCGCAAATGCCCGCGAGTCTGACAGGGTCGAGAAGAATGTTGTGGTCGACCGTGTCAAACGCGGCCGACAAGTCAAGCAAGACCAGCGTCTGAGGGATTCCCGAATCTGCATTAAAACGCAGAGAGTCTAAGACCGCTACGATGACTGACTCGGTCGAATGGGCTGGACGTAAGCCGGCCTGAGAAGAGTGTAAAACATCAGACTGCTCGATAAAGTTTGAAAGATGCGAGGTTACGTGAGCTTCCAGTACCTTGGCCAGGTATGGAAGCAGGGATATAGGCCTGTAGTTCGAAAGAATAGTGGGTTCCACTCCCGGCTTTTTTAAAAGGGTCAACAAGACTGCATCCTTGAAAGATTTGGGTACTGTCCCTTGGAGCAAGGAGGTATTAAGAAGTGTTAAACGCAGGGGTAGGGAAAGAGGCAAATACCGTCTTTAGTATATAAGGGGAACAGCAGTCGCGAGGAGAACCCGATTTTACCCTATTCAGTATGGCTATTAAAGCTGGAACGTCCAGAGAGGGAAAGTGGTCCAATGATAGGGTGTTAGTGGTGTGAGCGGGGGCAGACAGAACAGGGGTAGTGACAGGAATGCTGGATTTAATTATGGCGATTTTGTCCAGAAAATATTGATTTAGGGTGTTACAGAAATCTTGATTAGCAGCAGGCGTGGACTCAGTTCTACTGGGATTCGAAAGTTTATTAACAATGGAGAAAATCTCCTTGGGATTATTATTTGACTGTTCAATTAAATTACAGAAGAAATTGGTTTTGGCTGAAAGAATAGTTTTCATATAATCAGCACGTGCGGCCAGATAGCTGGTCCTGTCGAGAGTGTTATAAGTTCTCCTCCACGCTCGCTCCTTTTGCCAGACAGTAAGCTTTTTTTTCCCTCAGATCAGAAGAGAACCATTTATGGGCATTAAAATGGCGAATGGTTTTGCATTCTTTTAGAGGAGCATGAGTGTCACTGGCAGCATTGAGCCAGTTGGAGACATCAGACGCGGCTGAATTAAGGTCGGTGTTTAAGACCGGTTGAGAGTTATTTAGACTTTCCAGAAAAGCTGGAGTGTCCAATGAGCCCCATTTCCTGATGAGTCCATGCTTAGTGATCGCATTAATTTTGGGCTCAGAGATGAGGATGCTAAACTGGATCAGAAAGTGATCCGACCAGATACACGGAGAAATGATAGGTGAAGATATATCAATATTCGTGCTCCACATCTGATCCAAAATGTGTCCTTTAACATGAGTGGCAGTGTTAATATGAGGCCGGAAGTTAAGCCCAGCGAGAAGCTCCATGAGTTTGTCTGCCGCAGGGCCACCGCACTCACTGTGAAGCCAGTAGTTAAAGTCTCCGATAAGCAGGATGTTGGTGTAATCTGTGACCATAGAAGAAAGTTGATCACACAGGGAGAAGGGAAAGAATGGCATGTTTTGTGGGGGTCTGTATATCAGTATACAGAAGAGTGGTCAAGAACTGGAGTCAAGCTTGATGACCAGATTGTCAACTGCAGCAAGATCAAGAGATGTCATTTTAGAGAAGACAAAGTCTTTATTAATAATAGCGGCGACTCCGCCCCCTACTTTCCCTGCAGCTCGATCTACCTGAAGAATGTAATAATTGTCCGGTAGAGCGGCCAAGATGTCTGGGGAGAAATTGATATTGAGCCAAGTTTCCGCAAGAAAGAGAATATCCGGTTTATGGCAAGTAAGAAGGAGGAAGATGCCAAGTTGGTGTTTGACTAAGGACCTCGTGTTAAGATAAAAGATATTCAGGTGCTGAGTTTTGGCGGAAGCGGGCATAGGTTGCAGATATTGCTGGCGTTGCTGGGGCAAGGATGAAAAAGTGCTAGCAGAGGAAGATAGAATACCTAATTGACTCAAGTGTCCAATGGAAACAGGGGACAGGCAACTTGCTGAGCTGCGGAGGTTCAAGAGGCTGTCAATGGTTTATGTTGTTAAAGAGACAGGGGGACTGGCCCGGCCTGGGCCCGGCCTGGCGCGGACGGGTGCAGACGGGCTTGCCTTTGGCGCGCCTTCGGCGCGTCCGCTGCGCGGCCGGTGTGGGAGACACATTATATGCTGTCTGGGGTAATTGTTGCAGAAAAACTACAGCGGCAACCCTGGGCTACTCCCAAGATGGCGGCTTCCCTCCCAGTCCCCGTAGCAGCGTCTAGTCGGCTGCACGAGGGGTCGATGGAAAATGAGCAGGAGAAGGCGGGTAAGTCCGCGGAGGTGCTAGAGCAGTTTTAAAAATAGACAACAAATTTAAAAACACAGTGCGATAGTGGTCCCGGCTTTCCGCCTCAGGAGTGAGAAGCAACCTGTTAGTGTAAAACAGTAAAAAAAAACGTTATTCGCTGCCCCTTATTAACGTGTTGTTGGAACAGGTGAAAAAGGCCAGGATATACACCAAACTCGACTTGAAAGGGGACTACCACCTGGTGCGTATGAGAACAAGGGATGAATGGAAGACGGCGTTTAAGACACCGTTTGGACTGTATGAATACATGGTGATGCCATTCGGCCTTTGTAACGCCCCTGCGGCATTTCAGTTCTTTTTAAATGACGTGCTACATGAACTACTGGACGTCTACGTTGTGGTATACATAGACGATATTTTGGTGTATTCCAACAACGAAGAAGAGCACGTACAACATGTTTCTAGGGTTCTGCAGATACTACGAGAACACCTGTTGTTCTGCAAGCTCAGCAAGTGTGACTTCCATGTCACTTCCATGGAGTTCCTGGGAGTGATGTTGAGCCCCAATGGCCAGACGATGGTGGACCGAAAGGTCAAGGCGATAAAAGAATGGCAATCACCTCGGAACGTCAAGGAGGTGCAAAGCTTCATTGGTTTTGCCAACTTTTATAGATGTTTTATAGATGGGTTTTCGGGACTGGTGGCCCCTATTACGCATTTATTATGAAATCACAATCCTTTCTGTGGACCCCTGAGGCGGAGGTGGCCTTTTCTGCCCTGAAGAAGGCGCTTGGATCGGCACCGGTGTTGGCTCACCCAAATACGGACCTTCCGTTTATAGTGGAGGCCGATGCATCAGACGTGGCTCTGGGAGCCATTTTGTCGCAGCGACACCCGAGTTCCGGAGTGCTCCACCCTGTGGCCTTCATGTCAAGAAAGCTGAACGAGGCCGAGTGCAACTATCATATAGCCGAGAAGGAGCTGCTGGCTATCAAGGACGCGTTCACAGAGTGGAGACATCTCCTAATGGGGGCTAATCATGTTGTTTCTGTTTTTACGGACCACAGAAACCTCCAATTCATGACGGCGGCTAGACATCTCTCTCCTAGGCAGATGAGGTGGATGCTCTTCTTTTTGGGATTCAACTTCGTCATTACCTATAGACCAGGAGTAGAGAACCGCAAGGCTGATGCTCTTTCCCGCCAAACAGCGGATCCAACGAAGCTATCGGTGCCGGTGACCTCCATCATCCAACCTGAAAAGGTGATAGGGGCGATACAACCCGACAGCTTCTTGAAAGGGGTTCAGAAGGGTGTACGCACACACGAGTGGAAGACCTGGCTACATCACCACCCGGATTGGCAGTTGAAGGACGGAATCCCTATGTACGGGAGTCGCATGCTGCTACCTACACCGCCACTGAGGAAACAGGTGTTTTGATGGTGCCATGAACCGCCGAGCGCGGGTCATCTGGGGTCAGAGAAAACGGGAGAGTACATCCTAAGGAGCTTCTGGTGGCCGAGCCTGCGCCTGGACGTAGCGGGATGGGTCGCTTCCTGCGAGGTGTGCGCCTCTATGAAATCCGATCATCGGAAACCACAAGGTCTGCTGCGACCCCTTCCCACGCCCTCAAGGCCATGGGAAAACATATCCTTGGATTTCCTCGTGGGTCTGACTGTGGATCAAGGGAAGACAACTATCCTGGTAGTGGTCGACTACCTTACCAAGATGGGGCATTTCATAGCCTGCAAAGGGGTGCCTTCGGCAGGGCGGCTGGCCTATGTGCTACTGAAAGAGGTGGTGCGTATCCATGGGTTACCCAGTATGATCGTGTCAGACAGGGGATCACAGTTCACGGCGAGGTTCTGGAAACCCTGGTGCTCCTCCTTACACGTCAAGTCAGCTCTGTCCACCAGCTACCACCCGCAGACGGACGGCCAAACGGAGAGGCTCAACCAAACACTCAAGCAATACCTACAATGCTTCATCGACTAGGGTAAAGAGGAGTGGGTTGAACAACTATGGCTTGCTGAAATAGCGTACAATAACGCCACGCACAGTTCCACCAAGGTGTCGCCGTTCTACGGCAACTACGGACACCATCCCAGGTTTCTCCCGTTAGCAAACCCAACAATGAATCAGGGCTTGCCAGAGACGACCAGGAGAACCGCCCACCTAAAGTAACTGGTGATGCGTACCCAGAAGTGTTTGGCAGAGGCCAAGGCCAGGTACAAGTCTCAGGCGGATCGACACAGAAGACCAGGTCCCTTGTACAAAGCGGGGGATTACGTATGGGTTTCGTCCCGCAACATGCAGTTCAGGAAACACAGTCCATTCCACCCTAAATACATTGGCCCATTCCAGATTGAGAAATGCATCAGCCCGGTGAACATGAGGCTTTCCTTGCCCTCAACAATGCGGATCCATCCGATGTTTCACATTTCTCTGCTGAAACCCTCAGTGTCCAAGAAACCACCCGCTCCCTTGGTGGTTCGGGTAGAGGCAGACCGTGAATACGAAGTGGAGGGTATGCGTGATTCAAAATGGAGAAGAGGCAAACTATGGTATTGGTGGCCTGGAAGGGGTACGGCCCCGAGGAGCAGTCGTGGGAACCCGTAGCAGGCATATCAGCATCACGGCTGGTTGCGGCTTTCCACAAGAAGTATCCTGCGAAGCCGGGCCCGTCGGTGGGACCTGTGTGAGGAGGTATGTGCTGTCATGTTTCACGATATGAAGGAACCGCAACCGGAAGGAGGACAACACCGCGATCGCAAAAGGGCAAGAAAACTACATTTCCGGGTTGACAAAACCGGAAGGGACGACAGATCCCGTGAGGCAATGCGCGGCGCATGCGCACAATATGAAGCAGTATAAAACAATGGGGGCACCCACGGAACCCGTCGGATATTTTCGTGACGAACCAGAGGGCTAGGGAATCACCGCAAGGTAAGGGACTTCGACCCTTTCTCGATTGCACGTATCAGAGCCCGGTGTATGTGCATCTAAGTTCGAGCGGCCGCTCTGCTTGTCATTACCGAGCGTGCACGCTAGCCGGAGCCTATATGCTTGTGGACGGACACCCTCCCTTTACCTTGTTTGCCGACTCGACGAGAGTGAGCAGCTGCTCCCGTGTGTCACCACGTCCAGCAGCGCACATAACCTGTGGCTGCTGATTCCTTGAACTCAGGGGAGCCAGTGAGGAATACTACTCACCCTGTGGATATTGACTCTTACCCGAATCAGACTTTGAGAGAGGGACACCACTGGCATTGATACCCATATCTCAAGTGGCCTCTAGTGTTACACACCCAGGCAAACTGTACCCCTCGTTGGTGAGTGTCGTGACCGGCATTCTTGCGGGGGACGGTTAGGACGGCTGGCTCGAGTGGCATTGTCGGCCACTACTTAGCACAGTGCCCTCCGTTGGGGAGTATCAGGACTGGCACTCATGCGGAGGACGGTATGAAAGCCTAAAGGGCATATAGGGTGGTGTTAACCCTTGTTGTTCTTGCTGGATTGTATAGGACCAAATCCAGAAAGTATATGAGCCACTCATAAATCCAGTTCCACATACCTTGGGTTTTTGGTTGCCTTATTTCTGCGTTTCTGTTTAAAGGTCTGGAGTTCTGTTTACACACCCAATCCCGAGGGCAGTCAGAGATTACAAATCCGAAGTTTAGGGTAGTCGCAGAGAGGCTTTGACAACAATTCTTAATCTGTCAGCAGCAAAATCCAAGCAGGAAGACAGTGGTTAGTTGGGGTAAAATTGGAAAGGCGGAAGGACCCTTCATCAGGTTACAATTAGATTCTATCGAGGTACTACCATGCAATGGTTTGAAATATGTTTTGGTCATAGTGTGTTTGTTTGCAAGATGGGTGGAGGCATACCCCACTAGAAGAAATGACAGGTTGACAGTTGCAAAATTATTGTTGATACCGAGATTTGGTTTTCCAGTGACTTTGAAATCAGATAGGGGACCTCATTTTAATAATGAGATAGTCCGATTAATCTGTGCTGCATTTAACATTGAACAAAAACTGCACTGTGCTTACCGCCCAGAGGCTCCTGGAGCAGATGAACCGCTTAATGGCACAATTACATCAAGGTTAGGGAATGTATGTGCATCCACAATGCTGAAATGGCCAGATGCACTACCAGTTGTGCTAATGGGTCTCAGAAGCATCCCTGACAGAAAAACAGGATTCAGGCCACAAGAAATCCTGATGGGAAGGGCAATAAGCCATGCATTCCTTCCTGGAAATAAATTAATGAATATTACTGATGATTTGGTATTAGACTATTGCAAAGGATTGGCTGATCTGGTGCTTTCTGTCTCTCATCAGGTTGGAGAAGATACAGTTGCAAGGCAGCCAAGTCAAGCACATGATTTGAATCCTGGAGATTGGGTGTTAGTGAAGAAATATACCAGAAACTCATGTCTAGGACCCATGTGGGATAAACCAAGACAGGTCATACTGGTCACTACAAAAGCAGTGAAGTGTGCAGGTTTACCCAATTGGGTTCATGCTAGTCATACCAGAAAAGTACCAAGTCCAACTGAACAGCAAGGACAACAGCTGACTGAACACGCTGAAAACGTCAGAAGCTAAAGGTGGTGAAGCTGAAGAATCTAGAGAAATAGATTCCGACAGACAAATAGATGAAAAGCAACCCAGTGAAGTGTGCAGGTTTACCCAATTGGGTTCATGCTAGTCATATCAGAAGAGTACCAAATCCACCTGAACAGCAAGGACAACAGCTGACTGAACAAGCTGAAACGTCAGAAGCTAAAGGTGGTGAAGCTGAAAAATCTAGAGCGATAGATTCTGTCAGATAAATAGATGAAGAGCAACCCAGTACAAAGTGAACATAAAAGAACCGTAGAGAAAGACGGAGAAGATGAAAGTGCAGGTCAGGTCAAAAGAGTTAGAAAAGGTGTCAGTTGGCCAGGTGAAGTTAAAAGACTAAAATATTATTTAAGAAAAACAAGGGAGAACCCAGAGCAAGTAAATGAGGTTTCAAGTCAAACAGAACCAAAGAAGTCATTAGCAAAGTCCACACGAAGAAGCCCAATACTGAGAATTTTGAACAGAAAATATAAGGCTCCTATATCATACTCGAAGAGTTTGAAAATTTAGTTTCACGTGAAGAATCAGAGAGAGACTCTGTCAGTCAGGTTGATGAAAGCGAGTTAAAGCCACCCTAACATAAAGATCACTTTCTTCCTTTCAATTGATTAAGAAAAGAAAAGAGGAAAGGATATTTCCTTTAAATGAAAATGGCAGAAGCTAAAGTCACTGAACAACCCAAACGAGGTTGTAAACGAAAATGTTTTAGAGCTTGTATATGTAGTATTTCATTAGTAATATTGATATGGTTATTTTTAACAGTGGTGGTACCTTTATTGGTTCCATGTTTAAATATCGACAACAAAAATATAGTTTACAAAAATATAGAATTTATAAAATATCGATTACAAAAATATCGTCTTCCTATACTAAACAGGTAAGTACAATAATATCGACTCAAAAATATAGATGTAAAAAATATAGATGTAAAAAATATCGACTTTAAAAAATAATATAACTTAAATTAAATAATTAAATAATATTAAAATTATTAACCAAATAAATTAAATTACATTTATATTTTAACTATTTATAACAAATAAACTTAATTCAATTAATATAAACACAATAAATGTGTACATATACATATATTTTCTTAAATACATTTTATTATTATCTTTATTTAAT
This sequence comes from Lissotriton helveticus, assembly GCF_964261635.1. Taxonomy (NCBI): domain Eukaryota; kingdom Metazoa; phylum Chordata; class Amphibia; order Caudata; family Salamandridae; genus Lissotriton; species Lissotriton helveticus. The sequence continues at coordinate 382,243,977 of NC_136060.1, forward strand.
ATGTAAACTTTAATAATTATATAAAAATAAAATAAACACGTATATAAAACATTTTGAATAAAATATTCTATATTTAATTAACACATTAAAGTATTAAAAAATAATAATACATTTAATAACAAAATAAAAACATTAGTAGTTAAAACATTTGATAGCGAAGGGGTAAAAATTACTATTCTCACTCCAGTTAGTGCAGCAGTAGGAAAAGCGCTGGATAGCGTAGGGGTAAAAATTACTATTCCCACTCCAGAGGGTGCTACAGTAGGGAAAGCGTTGGATAGCATAGGGGTAAAAATTACAATTCCCACTTCAAAGAGTGCAACAGTAGGGAAAGCGTTGGATAGCGTAGGGGTAAAAATTACTATTCCCACTCCAGAGAGTGCAACAGTAGGGAAAGCGTTGGATAGCGTTGGGGTAAAAATTACTATTCCCACTCCAGTGAGTGCAATAGTAGGGAAATCGTTGGATAGCGTAGGGGTAAAAATTACTATTCCCACTCCAAAGGGTGCAACAGTAGGGAAAGCGTTGGATAACGTAGGGGTAAAAATTACTATTCCCACTCCAGAGAGTGCAACAGTAGGGAAAGCGTTGGGTAGCGTAGGGGTAAAAATTACTATTCTCACTCCAGTGAGTGCAACAGTAGGGAAAGCGCTGGATAGCGTAGGGGTAGAAATTACTATTCCCACTCCAAAGGGTGCAACAGTAAGGAAAGCGCTGGATAGCGTAGGGGTAAAAAATACTATTCCCACTCCAAAGGGTGCAACAGTAGGGAAAACGTTGGATAGCGTAGGGGGAAAAATTACTATTCCCACTCCAGTGAGTGCAACAGTAGGGAAAGCGCTGGATAGCGTAGGGGTAAAAATTACTATTCCCACTCCAGAGGGTGCTACAGTAGGGAAAACGTTGGATAGCATAGGGGCAAAAATTACTATTCCCACTCCAAAGAGTGCACCAGTAGGGAAAGCGTTGGATAGCGTAGGGGTAAAAATTGCTATTCCCACTCCAGAGAGTGCAACAGTAGGGAAAGCGTTGGATAGCGTAGGGGTAAAAATTACTATTCCCACTCCAGTGAGTGCAACAGTAGGGAAAGCGCTGGATAGTGTAGGGGTAAAAATTACTATTCCTACTCCAGAGGGTGCAACAGTAGGGAAAGCGTTGGATAACGTAGGGGTTAAAATTACTATTCCCACTCCAAAGGGTGCAACAGTAGGGAAAGTGTTGGATAGCGTAGGGGTGAAAATTACTATTCCCACTCCAGAGAGTGCAACAGTATGGAAAGCGCTGGATAGCGTAGGGGGAAAATTACTATTCCCACTCCAGTGAGTGCAACAGTAGGGAAAGCGCTGGATAGCGTAGGGGTAAAAATTACTATTCCCACTCCAGAGGGTGCTAAAGTAGGGAAAGCGTTGGATAGCGTAGGGGTAAAAATTACTATTCCCACTCCAGAGAGTGCAACAGTAGGGAAAGCGTTGGATAGCGTAGGGGTAAAAATTACTATTCCCACTCCAGAGAGTGCAACGGTAGGGAAAGCGTTGGATAGCGTAGGGGTAAAAATTACTATTCCCAATCCAGTGAGTGCAACAGTAGGGAAACCGCTGGATAGCGTAGGGGTAAAAAATACTATTCCCACTCCAGAGGGTGCAACAGTAGGGAAAGCGTTGGATAGCGTAGGGGTTAAAATTACTATTCCCACTCCAAAGGGTGCAACAGTAGGGAAAGCGTTGGATAGCGCAGGGGTGAAAATTACTATTCCCACTCCAGAGAGTGCAACAGTAGGGAAAGCGCTGGATAGCGTAGGGGTAAAAATTACTATTCCCACTCCAGTGAGTGCAATAGTAGGGAAAGCGCTGGAACCCAAAACAATTAAAAAAAACTATCAACATTTTTATTAAATTTAATTTCTAATATAAACATAATTATTATATACATTTAATTATATTATTATTAACAAAGATAATAAAAAATAATTAATTACACAATATTTAACACTATAATATCCACCACACACACCTAAAATTAATTACACAATTACATTTAATATTTACTAATTAATTAATGAAAATTCATATTTTTGTTTATTAAATAATTAATTAATTAATTACCAGCTTTCACACCATATCCACTTATAAACACCACAACACAAACCTATAATTAATTACACATTTACAATTAATAATTACTAATTAATTAATTGTAATTAATTTAAAAAGTATTTAATAATTAATCAATAAAAAATGTATTACTTACCACCCTTCACAACATTTACACATATAAACTCCACAACACACACCTAAAATTAATTAAACAATTAACATAATTAATTATTAATTGAATAATTGAAATTAATTAACAACTAATTATTAAACAATTATTAATAAATTAACACATTAATTAATCAATTAATTTTATATAATTTAATTACTTCCCACCCTATTCCCCTATAAACCCACAACCCGCTACGGAACTAATAACACAAAATTCAACATAAAATACATTAATAACTAATACAATTCCCAAAAATATAATAAAATGACAAACAATTCTCTTCAAAAACACTAAAATACATAACATTATTAATAAATCGATATTTTTGTAAACTATATTTTTGTAAACGATATTTATTACAACTATATTATTGTTATCGATATTACTTACCTATCAGTCGATATTCTGGTAAAACTATATTTTTGTTGTCGATATTTCTTCCACTCGATATTTCTGCAGAGATATTTATGTCAGACGATATTTCTCCGTCGATATTCCTACTCTGCACCCCTTTATTAATGGTAGCTAATAATAGAAATAATACAGTCACTAACGAGAGAATAGATAGCTTTACCGAAAGTACTAAAACAGGATTAGAACAAGTAGATGAAGCTATGTATCTTCATGATGGACCTAATAATGATACATCTTTGATTGTGTTTACTAAGTTGTTGTTTCAGTATGTAGATACAATGGAGATTAGTGATTGGTACGTCTGTATGAAATTACCCACAGCAGTATCAGAAAGGGTAACTTACAGCCATATTCCTTTAACATATGGGGGTCGATTCCGATTTGGGAAAAACCGCTCCGAATAGCCGTTCGGAGCGTTTTTCCCATACGAATCGTACCCAGTACGTACGACGAAGTACGATTCGTACCAGGAGCCGTACTCCGTACGAGTCGTACAAGACACCGTACGACTCTAATCTCTGTACGATTCTCCCTCGGAACCCGCTGTACGCGACATCTGTACGGTTCGCGGCTTGTTTTTACGACCCAGCAAGTACGATACGTGTCGGGTACGCACCGTACGACCCTTTTTCTACGGATGCTGAAAACAGCCATAAAACCAGAGATCGCGCCGAAACAGGTACGGAACGGACCCCCCGGGTACGGCGCGTACCCCCCATGACCGCAGGGGTACGCACCGTACCCCTGCGATCATGGGGTGTACAAGCAGTACCCCCATTGTACGCTCGGTGTACGAGCCGTACCCCATGTACGATGGGTGTACGAGCCGTACCCCCATTGTACAATTCCACCAGTATTTTATGTCATGGGGTACGGCTCGTACACCCATCGTACAATGGGGGTACGGCTCGTACACCGATTGTACAATGGGGTACGGCTTGTACACCCATCGTACATGGGGTATGGCTTGTACACCCATCGTACAATGGGGGTACGGCTCATACACCGATCGTACAATGGGGGTACGGCTCGTACACCTATCGTACAATGGGGGTACGGCTCGTACACCGATCATACAATGGGGGTACAGCTCATACACCGATCGTACAATGGGGGTACGGCTCGTACACCGATCGTACAATGGGGATACGGCTCGTACACCCCATGATCGCAGGGGTACGGTGCGTACCCCTGAGATCATGGGGGGTACGGACCGTACGGTGTGTATGTGTTTATGTGCTTTTCCGTACGACTCGCCCTTTTCGACGTGGACCGTACGAATCGCGTCCTCATACCCCGGTCCGGATCGTACTCGTCGGGTCGTACGGCATGTTTACGAGTCGTACGGTATGTGTACGAGTCGTACGGTTCACGGTTTCAGCCTTGCAATACGTACGGTTCGCGACGATTCGGACGGATTCACGGAATACGGATCGTACTTCGCGACTCGGACAGACGGGTACGATTCGTACGGAGAGGGCTCCGGATACAAATCGTACGGACGGTTTTTTTCCCGAATCGGAATCGACCCCATGGTGTGTCATGTAGTATATTATCAAGCGTATTTTATGTAATCGGAGAGTTACAGTAATTCTATTCTATTATAGATGTAGTATTTCCAGAATTATCTGTTCGAAGGAATGTGAGCCCAATAGATAGGACAGAGTATAATAACGTTTTCATTTGTTCCAGTTAATGTGAACACGACTTCCTAATTATAGGGTGATGGGGACTAAAAGGGGGAACTGATCCTGTATTTCAAGGCATTTATTAGGTATGCAGAAATAATGTGTATTATAGATTGATTACCTGCCAGGTGGTTTGGTAGTTGTTACTTTGGAATAGTATTTCCCAAAATTTACCATGTGGACAAATCAATGGAATCAATGAAATATCTAATGGACTAACATGAATTAAGAGGGCTAGTTTTTCTGAAATAGTGGGTGATATATTTGGCGCACTGATACCCTCAGTTGGAGTCGTTCTGAATTTGCACAAAATTCGTAAATTGTCAACAGCAGTTTATCGTCTTTCGACAGATACTGCTGGAGGATTCTTGATGATTAATACAGAAATGGTTGCAATGAGATCTATGGTTTTACAAAATCGTCTTGCTCTTGATATTTTATTGATAAAAGAAGGAGAAGTCTGTGGAATGTTGAAAATTCAACATTGTTGCACTTACGTACCTGATAAAAGTAAGGAAATTAAAGGGTATATGAAGGATATTTCAGGAATTCTTGAAGACGTGACGCAACTGGAGGTTGATGGTGTATGGGAAAGACTAACAAAGAGAATTACTGCGATAGGGAATTGTTTTTCTGACTTTAGAAAGAGTTTCCTAGGACAAATAATATTACCAGTAGTTTTCATAGCGACAGTTAATTGTAATTACCACATGCAAGTGTTGCAAGAGTAAAGGAAAAATGAGATTACATGATGGGAAGGGAAAGAAAAGAAAGAGAGAATATGAGGAAATTCAACTAGTAGAGATGAAAGGGAAATTATATAAAAGAATGAAAGAATTAGAAGGAAAAGAAGTAAAGGATGAAAATATAAAAGGGAAATACAAAAATTGAGAATTGTTGATGTTGGCATCTGGTTGGGATGAGTAATTTTGTGATGGCTCAAAAATGCCATCAGAGAGGGGATTGATGGAGCGAGGTTACGGAGAGAAGAGAATTGCTCGGAGAAATCCGCTTGTTTAATTCACTAAGAAGTTATTAATAAAATTTTGTGAATACTAATACTCATTTACATGAACACTTTTGGGTTAGCGAACCTTGCGTATGGATGTACTAACATAGATAGCAATGAAGAAGGACTAATACTGCTTTAAACGGGAAATCTGTTTGCCCATGCGTCAACTACATCTACGTAGTATGACGAGATAATGCTAGGTGGGAAATTCTAGCGCATTAGCAGAAGCTATTAACAACATGGCGGCTTGAAGACTCGCATGCATGGCACCTGCTTACTTGAAATTAGAGCAAGCTATTTTACTAATGCTAGCGCGGGGATAAGTCTAATAAATAAATTTGGATAGAGTAGAGGTGGATGGCAACCACTTATTTTGAGAAAGTAATATCTGTCTTTTGACTGTTATCATTAGTGGGCATTTGGGCCTTTCTCACATAACTGAACGAGTTAAATGATGCGAAGTCCGCACATGCACACTGAGTGAAGCCATGAAGGTCAAAGACACAGCAGTTGAAAGGGAGCCAAGATCGATCGCTAAAGCCTGGGAACGGATGATGCACAGTTCAACAATGAAATGTCCTATTCATCGTAGTGTAATTAATGTTTCAACATGGATACCTGTAGTGCATGAGAATATAATTTATGAATAAAGAGTAAGGGGTTGGGTTTACAAACAATGGTTTAACTGGATTTAGTGACATGTTATCATGGTGTGATGAAGACCCCCCCTTTGCCGGACCAATCAGATTTCGTATTTCACCATATTGAAACATTAATGGGTGGAACATGCAGAACGAAAGGTATAATTAAGATAGTTTTAGTTAATTAGTCAGATCAGAGGGTGCAGAGCTGAGGAGTGATGCTGCTGGAGCCTTGCTGAATGCTGGGAGAGATGCAGATGCTATGAGATGCTGTTGAAGAACTGATCGCAGAACCTGAAGCAGAAATTTCTATCCTAACTTAATTGGGTTAGATTTAAAGATCGCGGAAGAATCTCGAGGAGGAAGAGAGTGTCAGGAAGGGGTGCGGCGCAACCGTCGGTTTCTTAGAGAGGGTAACTATCCTGTCCTGATTCCTGTTCTGAGGTCTTTGTCTCCTGAATCTATCTCAGGGGATCTCCACCAGCCCTTTGGTCTTCCACACCATCCTTGGTAAATATAATTTTCTGTTATTTGCTAATGTTTCATCTTTTCTCTCTGTCCTCTCCCTTTCCGATATCAATTATTGCGTGAGTCAGAGATAAATGCATTGCTTTTATTAATTGAAATTTTCTCTCCTATGAATGATGGTGACTGCACTGTATTGAGACTGTTCACAAGCATATAACATTTAGATAAAGATTTGAAAACTTCTTGAGTCTGTGGTGATTTACTTAAAGTATAGAAAGGTTCGTTAATTATCGCCATCAACTAGATCCAACTAATGGTCCATCGACCATAGGAAAGAACTTAACGACCAAAGCTCAATGTGGCAAGGCTCTATGCACAAGATTCTTAGAAATCCCCACAGTCAAATACAGAAATGTCAGAATGTGTGCTCCAAGGAAGTGGGCAGCCACTTGTACCCACAAAAAACGGACCAGAGAATTCTGATCCTACAACAGAAACCTGGTTATCCTGAGCACTACTCAATGTGTATTATGAAATTAAAGCCCGATCCGTCTTCTCTCCACTCCGTTGTTTATTCTTGAGATAGAGATATTTCCATCACAGGTCATTATTCATCCTTTTTAATCCGTCTTCTCTCCACTCCGTTGTTTATTCTTGAGATAGAAATATTTCCATCACAGGTCATTATACATCCTTCTTGTACATGATACAATGTTCTTCAAGATACCAAAATAAGCCAACACATGTTTCGTCAGGTCTGATGTGTCCGCATCTCTGACTTTATCCGGGCTCTCAAATATCTCTCTAGTCCAAACGTGTACTGATAAAATAGTTTCCTGTGCAATCGCTATTCCTCTATAGTCCTCTATTCAGGACACTCCGTAACCAAAATGTAATTTTTCTGACCGAGTTTCAGAGAGTACACCTTTCTCGTCTCTCCTGCGTCTCTATCTCAAGAATAAACAACGGAGTGGAGAGAAGACGGATTGGACTTTGATTTCATAATAAACATTGAGTAGTGCTCAGGATAACCTGTTTTTAGAGGAAATAACTTATTGATCTGCGAAGGGTTAGTTGAAATTGAATAAACTAATCCTAAACATTTTTGCGATTTTTTTAAATAAAAAGTGACCAAACCAGCAGTTTTAACCACTGTGAGTTTTTATGGGCCCAGGTTAGTATGTGGTAGTGGAGTATCTGATGTTGGTGAACCGCTGGATCAATAGCATCCACAAGGCATGCGCCATCAAGACAGAGCCTAAAAATTATGTTTTCTTCCATGCCTTTAACTTCCTACAGATGGAATCCAAATTCTGAATTTTGCCCAGTTTCAGTCACAGTGCCATCAATTGAGCGTATTACCCCAGCCCTCAGATAATTTCATTTACTACCTAGTTCAAGGACCTTTTACTTCATTCACATATCTAAATTTGAAAACATAAAGCTCTATGTACTCTTACATAACCTCAGTTCTGCTACATCTGGTTTCTGCTAGCGTTCTCCCAACTGAAAGCCCAGTATTGAGTGGCACACATTTAAAGGTTCACTGATAAAATATCGACCCCCAAAATATCCCCATACACAAATATCGGGTTATAAATATTGATGTCAAAAATATCGACATCATATATTGAACAATCAAACCTTAACAGTTTTTTTTTAAAATGTCACGAAAAAATTGTGGTTCCATGTCAGTCTCGTGAGCAAGGTCTTGGTTAAGACTGAAACGCGTAGAGTTGCTGCTGGCTGAGCTGTTATGATTAAAGAAATCTAACCACTGATTTGGGAGTAATCGCTGTTTGTTAAATATTGAGTCTGGAGTGCACGAGCAAAAATCTCCGCGGAGAAAACAGGAATGCATTTCTAACGGCTGGGCTCTGCCGTGGCTCGTTTGCACCGTCTGAGAGCGCCCGACATAACCTGAACCTGGGCCAACGGAGAAAAGATATATATATATATATATATATATATATATATATATATATATATTGTTACCACTCTCTTCTTCACAGAAAAGAAACGAGCCGCACTCCAACAGGCAATTTTCTTAAAGTTTGTCTATTTTCTGGCAGTCCTGACGTGTTTCAGTCGTGTCTCCGACTTTCTTCAGAGGACACCTACCCGGCAACTCGCTCACACCAGCAGAATAATTTCCTACTTTTCAGCCCTCCAGTGGGCGTTGGTTTATTTCTCTGCTGCTAAGCGTTCTGGGAGTTGTGGTGTGTTCTCGAGCCCTCCAGTGGGTTATGCCTTTATTATCGCCGTTTTCATTTTAGATACTGTTGCTCCTTGAAATGCCTCCTTTTGACATTCTTTTGGAAGCCATACCTTAGCAGCTCTAGGTAGCGCCAGCTTGCCCTCTAAGTTTTCACGAACTTCTAGTCGGTTCATTGTCGGGCAATTTGCGGCGCATTTGCTGGCTGTGCGATCCTCCGGGCGGAACCAAGCCCGTAATTATTGTTACCACTCTCTTCTTCACAGAAAAGAAACGAGCCGCACTCCAACAGGCAATTTTCTTAAAGTTTGTTTATTTTCTGGCGGTCCTGACGCATTTCAGTCGTGTCTCCTACTTTCTTCAGAGGACACCTGCCCGGCAACTCGCTCACACCAGCAGAATAATTTCCTACTTTTCAGCCCTCCAGTGGGCGTTGGTTTATTTCTTTGCTGCTAAGTGTTCTGGGAGTTGTGGTGTGTTATCGAGCCCTCCAGTGGGTTATGCCTTTATTATCGCCATTTTCATTTTAGATACTGTTGCTCCTTGAAATGCCTCCTTTTGACAGCCATACCTTAGCAGTTCTAGGTAGCGCCAGCTTGCCCTATACGTTTTCACAAACTTCTAGTCGGTTCATTTTCGGGCAATTTGCGGCGCATTTGCTGGCTGTGCGATCCTCCAGGCGGAACCAAGCCTGTAATTATATATATATATATATATATATATATATATATATATATATATATATATATATATATATATATTTATATATATATACAAACACCAATAACATAAAATCTAATAAAAAATTATATTATGAATTAAAACATTAAACTATTTAAAAGTCTTTAAACTTACATTTTCCACTTCAGTGAGTACAACAGTAGGAAAAGTGTTGGATAGCGGAGGGGTAAAAATTACTATTCCCACTCCAGTGAGTGCAACAGTAGGGAAAGTGTTGGATAGTGGAGGGGTAAAAAATACTATTCCCACTCCAGTTAGTGCAACAGTATGGAAAGTGGTGGATACCGGAGTGGTAAGAAATACTATTCCCATTCCAGTGAGTGCAACAGTAGAGAAAAGTGGTGGATTGCAGAGGGGTAAAAATTACTGTTCCCTCTTTAGTGAGTGCAACAGTAGGGAAAGTGTTGGATAATGGAGAGGTAAAAATGACTATTCCCACTCCAGTGAGTGCAAATGTAGGGTCAATTGTTGGATAGCGGGGGAGAGAAAATTACTATTTCCACTCCAGTGAGTACAAAAGTGGGGAAAAGTGTTGGATTGCAGAGGGGTAAAAATTACTATTCCCTCTTTAGTGAGTTCAACAGTAGGGAAAGTGTTGGATAGCGGAGGGGTAAACATTACTATTCCCACTCTAGTGAGTGCAACAGTAGGGAAAGTGTTGGATAGCAACGGAAGAAACATGACTATTCCCACACCGGTGAGTGCAACAGTAGGGAAAGTGTTGGATAGTGGAGAGGTAAAAAATTACTATTTCCACTCCAGTGAGTGCAACAATAGGGAACATGTTGGATAGCGGAGGGGTAAGCGTTTATTTTCCCTCTCCAGTCATTTTGAAATTAAAATAAACTAAATATCACCAGCACAAAATATAAAAGAAATAAAAAATGAAAAATATCAAAAAATATTTAAAAAATCTAAAAAATAGAAATATATTATAATGTTAAATATATATGACAAATACCTAGACATACTATATTAAATAAAAGTACAAATAATTTACAAATTACTATTTCTAATTAGAAATTATTTATAAACAAAAACATTCATTATTACATAAATGTAATCGTTTATATTTCCTACCCTTTAACACCACACAATTCACAACACTCCTAAATGTTTAAAAAAGTACCTCCATAATTAACATAATTAACTATCAATTAAAGAAATATTATTAATTAAAAAACAAATTAAAACAGATAAAAAGTATTTACTCCCCAAACATTACCCCTATGAAACCAAAACTCACAGACAAAAAATAAATAAACAAGTACCCTAATTAATTATCAATTGATGAATTAATATTAATGATCAACTAATTATCAATTAATGAAACATAAATTACATTCCACCTGCTACCCCTATAAAATCCACAGCTCACACCTAAAAATCATTATCAATCAATCAATAAATCAGAGCATTTGTAGAGCGCACTACTTACCCGTGAGGGTCTCAAGGTGCTATGCGGAGGGCGGGGGGGGAGGGGTGCTGCTACTGTTCGAAGAGCCAGGTCTTGTGGAGTCTTCTGAAGGTCAGTAGGTCTTGGGTCTACCGTAGGCGGATGGGGAGGGTGTCCATGTCTTGGCGGCGAGGTTGGAGAATGATCTGACGCCTACGGTCACGCTACGGATGCAAGGGACAGTGGCAAGGGTGTGGTTGGTGGAGCGGAGCTGGCGGGTGGGGGTGTAGAAGCTGAGTCGGCTGTTGAGGTACGTTGGTCCGATGTTGTGGAGTGCTTTGTGTGCGTGGGAGAGGAGCTTGAAGGTTATCCTATTGTTGACGGGGAGCCAGTGGAGGTCTCTCAGGTGTGGGGTGATGTGGCTGCAGCGAGGGATGTCAAGGATCAGGCATGTGGAGGCGTTGTAAGCCATTTCAGGAGTTTGTCTAAGGCCTCTGCGTAGAGGGCGTTTCCGTAGTCCAGTCTGCTGCTGACGAGGGCCTGGGTGACCGTCCTTCTTGTTAAGGTGGGAATCCACTTGTAGATCCTGCGGAGCATGCTGAGTGTGTTGAAGCAGGAGGAAGAGACAGCGTTGACCTGCTTCATCATGGAGAGGGTGGAGTTGAGGAGGACCCCTAGGTTGCGTGCATGGTCGGTGGGTGTTGGCACTGTTCCTAGTATGGTCGGCCACCAGGAGTCGTCCCACGCCGAGGGGGTGGATCCGAGGATGAGGACCTCAGTCTTGTCCGATTTCAGCTTCAGTCGGCTGTTTCTCATTCAGTCTGCAACGGCCTTCATTACTTCGTGGAGGTTGGTTTTGCCGGTGTGGGGGTTCTTGGTGAGGGAGAGGATCAGCTGGGTGTGATCGGCGTAGGAGATGATGTTGAGGTCGGGCAACGCGGGCGAGCGGTGCCATGTAAATTTTGAACAGCGTCGGGCTGAGGGATGATCCCTGGGGTACGCCACAGATGATCTTGGTGGCTTCGGAGCGGAAGGGGGGAGGCGGACGCTCTGTGTTCTGCCGGACAGGAAGGAGGTGGTCCACTCCAGGGCCTTCTCTTGGATTCCGGCATCGTGGAGGTGTGTTCGTAGTGTGTGGTGACTGACCGCGTCGAAGGCGGCTGACAGGTCCAGGAGGATGAGGGCCGCAGTTTCTTCGTTGTCTAGCAGGGTCCTGATGTCGTCGGTGGTGGCGATGAGGGCAGTTTCGGTGCTGTGGTTGCTGCAGAACCTGGACTGGGATGGGTCCAGGACGTTGTTCTCCTCGAGGAAGCTGGTCAGTTGCTTCTTGACGGCCTTCTCAATGACCTTCGCCAGGAACAGGGGCAGGGAGATGGTCCAGAAGTTCTTGAGGTCCTTGGGGTCCGCCTTGGGTTTCTTGAGTAAGGTGTTGATCTCGGCGTGCTTTCAACTCTCCGGGAAGTTTGCTGTCTCGAAGGAGATGTTGATGGTTTTCCGGAGGTGGAGTGCGATGGCGGTGCTGGCTTTGTTGAAGATGTGATGTGGGCATAGGTCTGACGGGTATCCGTAGCGGACAGTGTTCATGATCTTGATGGTGTCGTCGTTGTTGATGTTGGTCCAGGAGAGCAGGAGGTTGGTGGTCGTGGGGGTGGAGGTCTCGGTGGTTGCCGGGGCGGTCCCGGCGTCAAAGCTGTTGTGGATGTCTGTGATCTTGTGGTGGAAGAAGGTGGCCAGCGAGTCGCACAGGTCTTGCAAAGGCGGGATGTCGTTGGTGTTGGAGCTGGGGTTGGAGAGTTCCTTCATGATGTTGAAGAGCTCTTTGCTGTTGTGTGCGTTGTTATCTAGGCCGTCTTTGAAGGAGGCCCTTTTGTCAGATCTGATGAGGTGGTGGTGTCTGCGGGTAGCGTTCTTGTGGAGAAGCGTGGCTCAATGGTTAGAGCAGCAGACCCTGATGCAGAGGTCTGGCCCGGGACCAGGGTTCGATTCCCGCCTCGGCGGCTCTTAAACTCAGATAATTCTCGCCTCGGTGCCTAGTCTAATCATGGGTCCCACTCTGTGACTCTGGGCAATAGCTTGCTTAATCTCCACAACGGCCCCAGCAGCTCTTGGATGCCTGGCTTCACCTTGGGGGTGCCCAGAAGTGGACATTTCACAAGGAAAAGCCAGGAAGGGTTCCACAGCGGTATGAGTGCAGCGCCGGGACGCCCTGTCGCGTGGGCAGCCGTGTGCTTTACAAATACAACACATTTACATTTACATTTGTGGGCTGCGTAGCTTTCTGGTGTTCGTTCACGGATCCAGTTCTTCTCTAGCTTTCGGCAGGTTTGCTTGGAGGCCTGGAGGCCTTCAGTGAACTAGCTGGCTTTTTTCTGGTGTGTCTGTTGGAGGGTTTTTTGAGCGGGGCAAGGGTGTTGGCGCAGGCGTCAATCCACTGTCTGAGGTTGCGGGCGGCGGCACGGGGTCAGTCGGGTCTGAGGGTAGGCTCCGGGTGAGGGTGGTGGTTAGCTGGTCTTTGGTGACTTTGCTCCAGCAGCTGCGAGGCATCTGTTGGGTGCGGTGGTGGGTGAAGTGGATGCAGCGGTGGTCGGTCCAGTGGAGTTCTGTGGTGTGGTTGAAGGAGACGTGGGAGCTTGCGGAGAAGATGAGGTCAAGCATGTGGCGGGCGGAGTGGGTGGGTGTTGTGACGAGTTGTCTGAGTCCGAGGTTGTCAATCAGGGTGGAAGAGTTGGAGTTGTTGTTCTCGAGGTGGAAGTTCAGGTCCCCGAGGAGGATGTAGTCTGTGGAAGCGAGCGCGTGTCTGCTGGCGAAGTCAGAGATGGAGTCGCTGAACTGTGGTCAGGGTCTGGGGGTTTGTAGACAAGGGTTCCTCTGAGGGTGGTATTGGTGTCGGTGTGGATCTGGAAGTGCAGGTGTTCGGTGGTGCTGAGTGTGTCGTCGGTTTTGGTCGAGACGCTGAGGGTGTTCTTGTGGAAAATGGCGATTCCTCCTCCTACTCTGTTGGTGCGGTCCTTGCGAGTGATCTTGTAGCATTCCGGGATGGCTATGGCGATGTCGGGTGCCGAGGAGTCGTTCAGCCAGGTCTCCATCAGGAAGGCAACGTCTGGGGTGTTGGAGTCAAGTAGATCCCAGAGTTCAACGGCGTGTTTGCGGGAGGAGCGGGTGTTGAGTAGGATGCATCTGAGGTGGTTGGGATCTTTGGTGGGTGGGTTGGCGGGGCGGATTCTGGTGAAGGTGCAGTTCCGGCAGGAGAAGGGTCCTAGGGTGCGCTTTGGGGTGGCCAGGCAGCAGGTGCGTGATCGTCCGGCATTGAGTGCGTGGAGGGTGCTGGGGTCGTAGCGGAGACCGGCATTGTGGCGTTCGCAGAGCAGGACGCAAGTACCGCTGGCAGAGAAGACAATGCGGGGCACGAACTAAGCGATCTTTGCCAATGCTTGTTACACCTACTCCCAGCCAGATATTACACAATTTCCATAATTAATTTAAAAATAATAAATTAATATCAATTAACATTCTTCAATAATTAATTAAAATTAAATTACTTCCCACCCTTTACCACTATAAGCCCCACAACTCACACCTAAAATTAATTAAACATTTGCCATATTTACATTTTAATAATTAATTAGCATTAATTTACAAATAATCATAACTTAATTAAAAGTAAATTACTTTCCACCCTTTACCCCCATAAATCCCACAACCCTCTCCAATAAAAATTACCTATTGAACATCATTTATTACCAATGAATTAATTATTATTAACAACCAATTAATAATTACTTAATATTAAATTACTTCCTACAATTAGCACTATACAATCTAAATTAAATAAATACGAAAAAATAATTAATTTATGATAATTAAATTAGTTCCCACCCTTTACCCTTATGAACCCCACAATACGCTCCTAAAATAAATAACACTATTACCATAATTAATTACCAATTAATTAATTAATATTAATTGACAACCAATTAATAATTAATTAATAACTTATTTCCCACATTTAACACTATAATATCAGTAAGTAAAAAATATTCATTAATTCATTATAATAAAACTAGCTTACCCGTCGCGCGTTGCTGCGATCTCAGAAGAAAGGAATGTTGCTGCTGCTCAGAAAGATAATTATCTCAGTTTCCTATGTTTTCTGGGATTGGCCTATATCTTCTGAATACCTCAGAATGGCCTTTTAAGGTGAAATTCTAACTTTTTTCTCTGGTTTGTGTATGCTTTCTAATGATACTTGTGTCTCGCACTCGATATTGGGCCCTGTGTCTTTCACCCTAGACTACTTCCCCTCGGGTTCTATTTCGAACCGGATTAGGCCTCATGGCATTTGGTATACTTTTGAACGCGAGAGCGAGAGCACAGCGCTTACACGCTCGTACCTTGCGCCCCCATCTCGACTCGGGTTCATTCCCAATCCCGCACCATCTCGCCAACACCCCGTCTCAACGAAGACTGATTCAACATGTTTGGGCAGCTTCTTCGGCCCCCTCAATGTGCGTAGCTGCACTCGAGGAGGGCCGGGTTACATTAGAGGAATTCACCTTCGGAGAGATTCTCGATGGTCGTTTGTTTTTTGAAGAACGGGCTTGATCCGTTTGTATTCGAACAGCTTCTAATCTTGCTTTGATATTTAAAAAAATGTTATGCCAGAAACCTTCGCGGGAGTGTACTCAACAACTTCCCAAAGTTTCATGGCGATTGGATGAATGGTGTAGTAATGCATAAAGGACAGACAGACAGACAGACATACATTCGTTTTTATATATATAGATTACTGCCCACCCTATTCCCCTATAAACCCAAAACCCACTACGGAACTAAATAACGCAAAATGTAATTATTATAAAATTGATAACTTCTAAAAATGTAACACATAAATTAAAAAACAATACTTATACAAAAAAAATAGATCACATACATTTAAAATACATACTAAAATACATAACACTAATTAAAAAAATTATATTTTAAACAACTATATGTTTGCAAATGATATTAAAGACTTTGATATTTTTTAAAACAATATTTCTTACCTTAAAGTAGATATTCTTGACCACAATATTCTTGCTGTCGATAATTCTATGTCACGATCTTTCCAACTCGATATTTGTGTAAGGCGACATTTCCAACTCGATATTCTGTCTGCATACCAATTTATAATTCAGATGGCTTGATACACATTTTTTCTATTGAGGACCTGCTGTAGTTAAGATATTGAAATCTTAGCTTTTCCAAATTTCCAAATATGTTCAATTATCGGTTTCCATGATTCAACTCATGTGAAATACCTAAGGTCACAAGAGGGCAGTGGGGTATGGAGTGCGCACGGTTTTGTGACAACGTAATCAGAATTATAAGTTAATTTGATAGTGCATCAAAGGAAATTGAGACAACGACCACCCCACGCTGTCAGTTAGTGTATGTAAGCCTACACACTTGTAATTAGACACAAATTCAATTTCCTGAGCAAATTATATAAAGTCCAAAACATAAGTCCATGCAGTAGTCTTTTTCAAGTGTTCGTCCTTGGTCTTTATTCTGTAACTTGTATCTTGGGAAGACTTTTTGATCTCAAATTTCAATGGTGAAATCCAAAGACTTCTTCAGACCTATAACAGACACATGCATCGCTAAGTTATAATGTAGGATGCAAGCATAAACATGTACCAGAACATAACTCCACCAAAGAAGAGTTTGAAGATGTAGAACGCCCGGTGCTCCACCTATAACTTTGAAATGTAGAATCAGAATACACACACCCAGTGAAGTAAGAAAACAACACTTTAGGGTGTTTAAAAAAAGAAACATTATTAATAGAGAACAGGGAGAGAGAATCCCCTCAATGAAAAATAGAATCAAAATATGAGTAACCAACTAGGCAAGTTAACCTGGATGTGACTCATATTTAAACTACCTTGAAAAAGGTGGACAAAGTAGAAAACCCTATACACATCCCAATTCACTAACACGACTTGTCACAAGACTCAATGTGGACTGCTATATCTATTCAACACAACGAGTTTTGACTGCCTCTGTTATGTAAATGACTGTATAGTAATGTCAATTTACATGCTACCACACCATATGATTATGTATCGTCCTATCAATGTAATGGCCATGTGGATATATTTTGTAATGCTGTGACAATAGATTTGTATTTTCTTGCATATAATTGAAATCAGATGTATGGTACACTTATAATGCGCGTCTCTGTCCTTCCTGCTTCTTTTTCTTCGCTTACCCTCTCTCTCTTCACTTCTCAACTTTACAAATACTCCCGCCTAGAGATTACTGTCTAGGGTTTATTTTCTGTAGGTTAATGTAAAGTATTACTGAAAGCATTGTTATAAATGCGTAATAATTTTCCAATCTTTCGTATATGGAATGTCTCTATTATGAGGACCAGCATATCGTGAGGCGCCATTAGCTCTGTAGGCTAAACGATGTGCCTGCTTAACCGTACATGAGTTCGATTCTTGTATCAAATACGAATGAGCTCTCACATTTTCTCGATGGATTTTTTCCTAAAATATAAGGTGTATAGAATTAATGTTCATCGGTAATATATTGTTTATCAGCATTTAGGCTATGATGTCAGGTTTTATTAAGAGGTCTCTTAATGGAGACATGATACTCAATATGTGTGTTATTGACTACACAAATAAGCCTTTTAACACTGGCTAATTGTTCATCGCTTTCCGACCTACATTTATTTTAGTTTTACTTGTTTGTTTGTACTTAGTATATTTGGTTATCTCGAATATTCTTGACGTTTTAGACATTTATGAAACAGACTCGATAAGTTCAATATGGCTCCCGCATTGGGGTTTGTAACTTAGCGATGCGCATCGGATGCAGTTATTGATGTCTAGTGTGAGCTAACGGTATAAATAACCATTTCAAGATGGCGTTGATGCAACACGCCATGGATCGTATCGGCATTACTCACCATTGCATTTTAAAGTTAACTCTGCGGTAAAGACTCCACTATGGTAACTATCAGAGGGATCGAGAATCGGGCTTTTTTATATGTTGTAGGTACGTTTGTGATGGCATTATGCCTTTTGGATATATTATAAACTGTGGCTTTTATGATTTTGATTGAGAATCAGGACGTTTTTTATATGTTGTTGATACGTCTGTGATGGCATTATGCCTTTGGGATATACTATAAACTGTGGCTTTTATGATTTCGAATAATTTCAGAATTGGCGTGTTCGAATTGAGTTGTTTTAGACTAAGTAGAATGATGTTTTTAAAATTGTATTTGAGTGAGACTATACAATAATCACAGGCATTTTCGGTGTGTGAATGGCTTAAGGTTATATATGCCTTTATGCAATTGAAATAGCTGATAACTGACTGCGCTCAGTATTGTGTTAGGACATAAGACACTGATGTCTACTCATATGATCTTTTAGGATACAGGCTGGTGTTACTGAGAATGTATACTGATTGATGATTTCATACTGATATTAGCGACTGAAAGCACTTGACTTGGTGAGTGCGGATCGGCCTCTTCGTTTTTAAAACACAGATGTTTATTAATTGCATGAGTTATATACCAAGACCTGAGTACTGTAGGGGTTGAAATTACATTATGTTTGTTTACATGTTGCCATAGGATTCATATTGACCATCAAATCAGATGAAGGCTGTCCATGACAGAGGCAATCAAAACTCGTTGTGTTGAATAGATATAGCAGTCCATGGTGAGTCTTGTGACAAGTCATGTTAGTGAATTGGGATGTGTATGGGGTTTTCAACTTTGTCCACCTTGGGACTTTTTCAATGTTAGTTTAAATATAAGTCACGTCTAGGTTAACTTGTCTAGTTGATTACCCATATTTTGAATCTATTTTTCATTGAGGGGATTCTGTCTCCCAGTTCTTTATTAATAATGTTTCTTTTTTTAAACACCCTGAAGTGTTGCTATTTCTTTTTGCACTGGGTGTGTGTATTCTGATTCTACCATTCAAAGTTATAGGTGGAGCATCGGGTGTTCTTGTTAAGTATAAATGAACCATATACGTTTATATAAAAATAAGATTTATTCCAAAATGAAGAAGCACCTCCGGTACAGGTCTGCAAGCCAGAAGGAACTTCAAGCAACTGTCTCCCTGCCTGCTCTCAGGGCCGGACTGGGAACCACAACCGGCCCTGGCAAAGTGCTCGGCCGGCCCTCCCTCCCCACTCGGGGGGTTGGAGGTGCCGCTGAGCTCTTTGCCGGGGCCGGTTTTCGGCCGATTTTGGTATGCTGCAAAAACGGCCCTGTAACAAAAACGGCCCCCAGGGGCCCAAACCCGGCCCCCACCCGTGCTGCGCACCGGGGGATTGCCCGGTGCCCACTATGGCCAGTCCAGCCCTGCCTGCTCTCAACCAACGGCCCGATCCAAGGTAGAGTGTAGAACCCATGGATCGTGCCATGACTCAGACCATTAAAAAATCAACACACATAACTATGAAGGCAACACACTTGTGCATGCAAGCACGTGAATAACATGAAAGAAAAATAGCGCGTGTAAACAGCACGCACAAAGCATGTAAGATATAGCACACCTTCCCCCTTTAAGGATAAAAAAAAATATTTAACAATTATGTATTTTACAATTGAAATAAAATCAGACATCCACTTAGGCTTACTTATAGATCTTCTACCTAATACATTAGTATTAGTCACATTTGTATCAATCACATTTTCTTGAGCACTATCCTCATCAGTATTTGGCACAACACAATTTTCAGAAATGTTATTCTGTAACTCATCTAAATAAGTGAAATCAGTATTATTCGGGTTACTATTTCCATTGTCATCTGAACAAACATATACTTCTTTGTCAGCTTTGAGAATTGCAATTCTGCTTAAATACCAAACTCTGTTGTCAGATAATCGTACAGAATTTCTTAACACTTCAATGACTTCAAAAGGTCCCATAAATTGGCTATCACCTTTTTTAATTCTCCAAGGTTTCTTTACTTTGACAAGCATACCAATTTTAACACATAGTTCTATTTTTGAACCCTTTCTTTTATCGAAAATCTCTTTGTTGATTGCATGTGTTTGCGCTAGCTTTTCTTTACCATCTTTTAAATCTAAAGTAGATGAAGTAGAGGGAACTAACCATGAAGGATTAGCTTTTGTCCTGGGAAGTCTCACTCTCATGATTTCAAAAGTAGAACAACCTGTCATTGAATTTATGGTAGTTCTGTACATCCATACAGTTTTATGAACCTGTAGTTCCCATTTGTAATTCTCTATTCCAGCTGCTTGTATTGCATTTTTAAGGACTCTATTAAACCTCTCAATAACCCCATTGCCACTAGGATTATACAAAGAGGTAGTGGCATGAATTACACCGACTCTGCTAAAATATGTTTTTGTCTTATTGGAAATAAATTGAATACCATTATCAGTAATAAGCCTGGCTGGCAAACCTTCTTCAGTAAAAACCTCCTCTAAGAACACCAAAACAGAATCAGTGTCAATTCTTTCCACAATTTTGATGACAGGCCATTTTGAAAAGATATCAATAGCTGCTAGAATGAATTTTTAATTGCAACCAATAGGCCCCATAATCTCCATAGCTATGGTATCCTATGGATTTTCAGGAGTTATGTAACTACCCATGTTAGGTTTGAGGGTAACAAGTGACTTATCAGAATTAGCACAAATAGTACAATTTCTTACAATACGTTCAATGAACATATCCATCCAGGCCACCAATAAAATTTGTTCACAGTCCGTTTGGTTCTCACAAAACCACTTGTCCATCATTTCCATGTAAAACTATAGAACGCCCTAGGTTACTTGGAGGAATAGCTCTATCTCCACTTTTAACTATACTGTTATCACAGGATAACTCACTTCTAATTTCCCAAAAACTTCTACGTTTCGGACTAATATTTTTTTAGGGCCTATCATTTGAAAAGTGAAAGGCAACTTGTTTCAAAATGGTGTCATTATTAAATTCTTGACACCATAAACTCTGATCAATTGGCATAGGACCTTCATCATGTACCATAGCAATGTGTAAATCATCTAATTCGTTATAAAGATCTTCTTTGATGGGTAAAGGCATCCTAGATAAAAAAAATCCGCTGTAACATTTTCCTTACCAGGAACATATATGATTGTGTAAATAAAATCTTGTAAAAGCATTGACAAACGTGCAATGCGAGCAGAAGCCTTCAACATGCCCTCAGTGGTGAGTAAACGCACCAAAGGTTTATGATCACTTCTTATGATACACTCCCTACCCCACACAAACACCCTAAAATGTTCTAGTGCCCATACACATGCTACAGTTTCTCTCTCTATTGTAGAGTATTTCTCTTCAGCTGGGGTGAGAGCTTTAGAAGCATGCACAATGATACATTCCTTCCCAGATTCACTTTTCTGTGCAAGAACAGCACCTAAACCCTTTGAGCTGGCATCAGTAGTGATTATGCATGGAAGAGAAGAATCAAAACAAGAAAGAGCGGTAGCTGTACGGATTGCTTTCTTGACATCCCTGAATTCTTTATCACAATCAATAGACCATGAAAATGTGTTTACTTTTTTAATCAATTGTCTAATGTTGTAGGTACGACAAGAAGAAGTAGGTATGTATTTTGCTTAAAATTCTATCAACCCCAAAAAAGATCTAACATCGTCCTTAGACAGAAGATGCGGAGCTGCTTTAATAGCTTCGACTAAATGCGATTTGGGTTTAATGCTTTCCTCACATAACTCATGACCAAGGTAAGTTACTGGACGTACACCAAATTTGCATTCGGCATGCTTGATGGTTAAACCGTGGTCATTCAGGGCAGAAAGAACGCTCTCCAAGGCAAAAGTATGTTCTTGTTCACTGTTACCAAAAACAAAAATTTCATCCTGGAAACAGACTGCATTTTTACAATTTCTCAAGATATTGTGCATGACTCGTTGAAAAATTGCAGCAGCGGACGCGAGTCCAAAAGACATCCTATTATATATGTAACAACCAAATGGTTTGATGAATGCCGTAAGATCTTTGCTCTCAACATGTAATTCAATCTGATGGTAGGCTGCAGATAATTCTATCGTTGAGAACAATTTTGACCCTCCAACAGTAGCCAACATCTCTGAAATCCTGGGTAAAGGAAATTGATCTATGACTATGTTGTTGTTAACATGACGTAGATCAGTGCAAAGTCTAACCTTGCCATTGGCACGTCTGGCTACCACAATGGGAGAAACCCATTCTGAAGATTCGATTCTTTCAATGATACCTTCTTTAACTAAACCTTCCAACTCAGCCCTGATCTTATCATGTACAGCTAACGGGATGTTGCGTGCTTATGTATCTTAGGACAAACGTCCTTTTTCAAGCGAATTTCATGTTTAAAATTAACTAATTTACCAATTTCTGACTTAAAAACATTAGGAAATTTGTTGAACATAGAACAGCCAATACCATTCCGTTCATCAACTAACAAAACGGGGTCAGGACTATTAGGATTTAAGATGATGTCTAGTTTCCCTTGTTCAAACCAACTTAGACGTCGATTAGGATGGTGGACGGACTTGCGTCCGTCCGCCACCCCTGAGGTGGAGGGACCGTCCGCAGGGGCAGCGGCGTTCCCTCCATCGGAATTAGGATGTGACCGCTACCCTGGCGGTCACATCCTTTGCATTTGCATGCACAAAGCGGCAAGCACCGCGCGG
Source organism: Lissotriton helveticus (assembly GCF_964261635.1). Classification (NCBI taxonomy): domain Eukaryota; kingdom Metazoa; phylum Chordata; class Amphibia; order Caudata; family Salamandridae; genus Lissotriton; species Lissotriton helveticus. The sequence continues at coordinate 382,266,518 of NC_136060.1, forward strand.
TGCCTGCCGCTCCCCCCACCCCCCGACGCCCTGGGGGCCCGCAAGTGCCCCCCAGAAGCAAATCTCCACATGCTTTTCCACGGCAGAAAATCAGCTGCGGAAAAGCATGTTTGCACACACATCGTAATTTGGCTGGCGGTGTCTTGCAGACACCGCCACCAAATTGCGGTCAACACCCCGCTGATCAGCAGCGGACGGACCTGCCGTCCGCCGCTGATCCCACCACCATCATGTTCTGGCGGGGGGTGTTTTCAGGGTCCGAGGTGGTGAATCCGTATCCTCCGGGCCGGCGGTGGCTTCCACCGGCCCGGAGGATGCGGATTCACCGCAATCATAATCGACCCCTTAATACGGAAGGCCCTTTTTTAGAAATGTATAATTTAGCAGTGTACTGACCATTTTTAATTCTAAATACTAAAATTCTAAACCCAAGAATGTCAATCCTTTCACCAGAGTATCCCTCAGGACTAATGTCTGTTTTTTCTAAGTGACTCCCAATCCTATCCACAAAATGAGACTTCCAAACTGACTCGTTAACAATAGAATAAGGAGAGCCAGAGTCACCATACATGTCAATTTTCACACCACAAATAGTCATTTTGCAAACAGGTTTTTTCTTATTTACTGCATTGTCAATATTCAAAATAGTGACCTCGGCGTCTTTTATGTTGAGTACAAAGGAATTAAAATCAGAATCTTTCGAAGTTTCATCCTCATCACTCTCACCACAGTATTCAATACACTTGACTTTTTTACCATTCTTACTTCTCCTGCACGCAGAAGTAAAATGTCCAGCAAGGCCATAATTTGAACATTTCTGTTTCAAAGCAGGGCAAGATTTAGAATTAGCTAAATGGGTTTCACTATTGCACCTGAAACATCTCCAATTTTCTTTGTCTTCCTCAAATCTTTCTTTAGAGTTCAACACCTGTTTCTTTTTTGAACAATCAGTATTTTTGTTAGATGCTGTAGAATTAATTTTGGAAAAAATATCCTTACTAATACTAGTATCATTACTCTTAATGTCATTTCCCTTAACTTGCTGAGCGCTCCTACATGACAACTCTGAATTCCTCACAATGGCTAAAATACTCTCAAGATTTTCATCACCATTTACCCACAATCTCTCTTAAATGGTAGAGTTGTTAACATGCATTACTACTTGGTCCCTTATCAGATCTTCTAGAAGAGAGACAAACTTCCAGTCTAGAGATAAAGTCTTAAGTGCAGAGACCTAATTGTCAACAGTTTCATTAGTGAGTTTTTTTTTTTTTTTAAGAATTTGTATCTCAATATCCCAATGCACACTTTTGGTGAACAAAATTTGTTAAAGTCAAAAATAGCTTTGTCAAAAACATTCATGTCCCCACCACTTACTGTTTTTGGTAATTGATTATAAGCTTTAAGACCTTCAGGAACCAAAGAATGTAAAAATATACCTTTCTTTTAAGCAGGTTTCATTTTCCCATTAGCATCTAAAGTCTCATTATAGTTTAAGAAGTATGCCTTCCATTCAATCCAAGGCATGCAAGGAGAACTTCCTGCCGCCCAAAAACACTGTGATAGAGATAATGTATAACCCTAGCCACACATGCTCTCTTAAAATAATAATAATAGTAAAAATAGTAAAGCTAAAGGACTACACAAACTGACAGAAAATAAATAAAGTACATAAATATGTCACCCCAGAAGATAAATATCTTGTCCATTAATGAGATGGAATCCGACTGTAAAGGAAACCAGTTAGCACAATCCAAATTGGAGATGAAAACTCAACACATGATTTTTTTTAAAAAAGAACCAGCTTCTATCCGAAAGAAAAACAAAAGAAGGTCTAAATGAGTATATGCGATTCGGTTGCTAAGCGCCGTTGTCAAGTTTCTGAATCAGGAACTGACATAGCACGCACAGGATGGACAGCGTGGAGCGTCTAGTTCCAAAGTGAAGATGAGTCGGGCGAATGTACGTTGCTCACAAATTGTTAAATATAAATGAACCATATAAGTTTATATAAAAATAAGATTTATTCCAAAATGAAGAACCACTTCCGGTACAGGTCTGCAAGCCAAAAGGAACTTCAAGCAACTGTCTTCTTGCCTGCTCTCAACCAACAGCCCGATCCAAGGCAAAGTGTAGAACCCATGGATCATGCCATGACTCAGAGAGCATTCAAAAAGCAACACACATAACTACAAATGCAAAACACTCGTGCATGCAAGCGTGTGAATAACATGAAAGAAAAACAGCGCGTGTAAACAGCACGCCCAAAGCATGTAAGATATAACAGTTCTACTTCTTCAAACTCCTCTTTGGTGGAGATTTGTTCTGATACATATTTATGCCTGTGTCCTACATTATAACTTAGCCATACATTTGTCTGTTCTAGCCCTGATGAAGTCTTTGGCTGTCACCATTAGACGAAACACATGTTGGCAAGAAATGTGGCTGTTGGTTGTATCATTGAAGAACTGAAATGTAATTTGAGACCAAAAAGTCTTCTCAAGATACAAGTTACAGAATAAAGAGCAAGGACGAACACTTGAAAATGACTACTGCATGGACCTATGTTTTGGACTTTATATAAATTGCTCAGGAAATTGAATTTGTGTCTCATGTGAAATACCTCACCCAACATTTATGACATAGGAGGGATCCTTATATCTTCTGAGGTGCGCTGTAAGGCTAGTAAAGAGGATCTAAAAAAGGACAGTTTATTGTTAGGTTTTGGATTTCACTGTGAGTAACTGTAAATATGTAGCCAGACCTACCCAAGTGGTCCACATTCTGACCTCTTTCCACTCCCTTCTCACAAAAACAGTAATGACAATTTCAAATCTAACTTTGTTCATGATATATTTTTTCAGATTTAGTAGTCATCCCTAAGGTGAAGAGCTAATGACCCCATTCACTATGCTACTACAAGTGTTATGTTAAACACATATTTCACTTTAGGTCCAAGACATGTTTGGAAATTAAACCCTTCCATGCCACACGCTGGATATTTATCAACATGATTTGGGTCCATTCTGAGTAGTTATTTAGGAATAATGTGTACCATGTGCAAATACTTGAACTGTAGTGTTATACGTTAAGTTGTATGCTGTCTATTATAAGTCGTATGGTATGTTACATTTGGGATGTTTTGTATAGCTTGGTGCTAGTGGGGAAGATAGGTTGGCAAACAGTTTTCGATTGCAGACTAAACAAGGACAATTTTAAGTTTCTTTCTGAGCAGCCTGCAGATTGAAGTGTTGAGTAGCATAGCAGGAAGAAAGTTCCACAAAGATAGAACCTGGGTAGAGAAAGTTTATCTGCCAAGATTGTCCCGCTTGATGTGAGATTCTCAGAATGATAGAGCAGACTGAGGGCTTTTGAGAGCAGGGACATGTGAATGAGTGATTGCAAAAAGTTGGGAGTTCTTCTAACATCAATCAAAGTGCCTTAATTCTAGAGTGAATGGGAAGCACTGTAGCTGCCTAAGGATGATAGAAGCACCACTGTTTCTCGGGGAAGAGGCCATCATTATGACTGAATGAATCAAAATCACCGAAGGAGCTGATCGTGGCAGTTTCCACTGCCAGCTATAGTAGTGTAACATGCTTCATAGATGAGGTATGACACAATTTATGCAGTTTCCTCTTCAGCAATGTATACAACAAGACTTCTGCAGTGATCTGAATTCCTTGGCATTTTGCGTACAACGTTGTATCTAATTTCTTACAGTATTTGATTTTTTGGGGGTAGAGGCCAAGTTCCTAAAGCAATAAGGACGGTTGCCGCAAATCTGCTCCGAGCTATTAATACCCCAGTGCTGTTTTTAACAAAGTCTTAAGCATGCGCTCCCTGATTCTCTCCTTGCACTGATAAAGCTTGGTGTCAGCAGAATTGAGAGCTCTGATATGAAGACCAAGTGGGTATCATTGAAGAAAGTGTGGAAAAGAAACATATGGGAGTGGATAAATCTTGCTAGTGGAGCAGGGTAAAGGCTAAAGCGTTGGGGAAAGGAGGCATATCTCTGAGGTACTTCATGATATTCCTGCTTCACAACACAACTGATGACAGATGTGGACATTAAAAGCCAGATAGCTACCTTCTGCAAGCGAATGGACAAAAAAAGGAAAAGAAAGCCAACCCAGTGCTGAGCCACCCAAATGTATATTTTCCAGCCTGCAAAGCAGGAGACTGGCTGACAGTGTCCAATATAGAGAGAATCTGGAGGAGGAATAAGGACACAGCCACTTGTGAACAATACAAGATGGCGTTTCGTAGCTACAAAAAATCTATCCGGACAACTAAAGCCGCATACTATGAGGTCCGTATAAACAGGGCAAACAATGTCCAAAAGGAAACGTTTAAAATCCTGAAGGAACTAACAAAAAGAGCCCAGGATGCAGAAAGTAGCATAGACTGTGACACTTTCCAGAAATATTTTCTGGATAAAGTTGACACTATCATGCGCGAAATAAAAAGCATGGGGTGCAGCTTAATTGAGCAACATATCGCTCTAAACCCTACTGCCAGCTGCTTATCATCATTTCCCCCTATGGATTCACTAACCCTTGAATCACTGATGAGAAAGACAAAATCTGGCTCCCCAGCAGATCCATGCCCCCAAGTATTTTTTGCTTGGCAGGTCCAATTCTAGAGGACCATATCCTAGCTACATTGAACAAATCCCTGAGCACTGGCAGGCTCCCCACTAGCTTCAAAGAAGCTCGTGTAAGACCATTGCTAAAAAAAGTGGGGGCAGATCCCAATGCCTTAAAAAATTATCGACCCATATCCCAGCTGCCCTTCCTGTCCAAAGTACTCGAGCAACATGTACTAAAATCTATGTCAAGCTATCTGGAGTTTAACCATCTACTCCATGAGAGGCAGGCAGGCTTCCGTGCACACCACAGCACCGAGTTGGTCATGCTCTCGGTGCTGGACGAGCTCAGAAGGATGGCTGACAGTAAAAGACCGAGCGCCCTGATTTTGTTAGACCTATCAGCGGCGTTCGATACTGTCAGCCACTCCATTCTGTTGAATAGGCTGGCAGGGTTTGGGATTCAGGGTTTAGCCCTTCGGTGGCTCGAATCATTTCTATCTGGGAGAACCCAGAGAATCCAGATGGGAGATAGTGTATCAGGAGTGGGAAGGCTGACTTGTGGCGTCCCCCAGGGCTCAGCACTGTCCCCACTCCTGTTTAACATATATCTACAGCCCCTGATTAACACACTAGCGGGGATGGGCTGTCGGGTGTTTAACTATGCTGACGACACACAGCTGCTGCTGGGCATAGATGAAACAGCACAAGCCCAGTCACACGCGCAGGACATACTTAGATATACGGTCCACTGGATGTCCACAAACCAACTTAAAATTAACCCGGAAAAGACAGAGGTGCTGATAGTACCATCCAAGTGCTCTTCCTGGAGTGACATGTATTGGCCCCAGGAGCTGGGCCCAACCCCACAGCCAGCAGCCACGGTTAAAAGTCTGGGCATTAAATTGGACAGTGCCCTCTCAATGACCAACCAGGTTTCCACCGTGGTCGGCACTTGTACGGGTCTTTTAAGACAGTTGCGCAAACTAGTCCCTCTCCTCTCTCAGTCGATGCTACGCACAGTGGTCTCGGCCACCGTAGTGTCAAGACTCGACTATGGCAATGCGCTCTACTTAGGCCTGCCAAAAATGCTAACAAACAGACTTCAGGTAGTCCTAAACGACGCCGCTAGACTTATTTTTAACCTACCGCGGAGAACGCATGCCTCTCCACTATTAAAAAGTCTACACTGGCTGCCAATTGGACAGAGGTCCATTTTTAAAAGCCTCTGTATAGCCCATAAAGCCATCTATGGGAAGGCCCCGACCTACATAAAGGAGCGGATTGAGATATACAGACCGGAAAGAAATCTCAGGTCCTCTGATGCCAAACTCCTTGTATGTCCTCGTTTTAAGCTGGCCACAATGGGAGGGAGATCCTTTTCGGTTTTACTACCGAACCATTGGAACGCCCTGCCTGAGACACTCCGAAAGGAGGGGAATCTACTCCGTTTCAGGAAAGCCTTGAAAACTAACTTGTTCAGAACAGCACTCAGCTTAGCTTAAGCACTCCACCCTTTTTCATATCCCGGATGTTATGTTTGGTGGTCAAAGCGCCCTGAGACCTGTAGGTGACCCGGCGCTATATAAATCCACTATAACAATAACAATAACAGTGGCAAATGGTGGCAACAGATAAAGTAAAATTTGAATATTGATGCTGGCATTGTCTATTGATGACACAAGTCTTCAGCGGTAGTGACAAGCACAGACATGTGCAACAGCCTGGGAGAAAACCTGCTTGTGAGTGCAGTTGCTATGCATCAAGCTGCTCTGAATTTTAGCCGTGGCTGGTAGCAAAGAGATTCTGTAATGATTTGCAGGGAAGGCTGGTTATAGCCTGGCTTTCTTTGGATGTACTACCAAACCTTTGAATACCCGAGACACAATACCTGTAGAGAAATTAGAAACTGAGACTAGTGCAAGGAGATGTGGTAATGCCAAAGAGATGCAATAATGCTTGAAGCAATGTGATACAGGAAATCCAGAGGACTAGTGTTGCGAGCAGAGTCTGATTTGTACAACGAGCAATTGCTTTCCGACCCACAGATGATGTAAGCATAATGAAGGAAATGAATTTGGGAGGTAAAACCGTGAATGTAGCATTACGAACAGGACATTTCTCCAGGTCAATTTGGCATTTAATGTTAGAAACAATTTTCTTTGAAAAAAGACACTGCACTTCAAATAGTCTTCTGGCCAGGAACATCTTAAGGATTTTGGGGATCCTGGGACGTAAATATTTTGGGGGACCTTCTTTGGAACAGCTTTGAATTTATGATCTAATTTCAGCTCTTTCATGCCCATTTGGGCAGGTCACTGGCTCTGCACATGAACATCTATCTAAATACCCGTTCTATGGTCAAACACCAACTTGAAATACACAACCTGCTGACGATTGAAAAACCAGATATCCTACTATTCACAGAAACCTGGTAACACAGGATTCCTCCCCAGATATCCTAGCAGTCCTCACTAACTATTAGTACATCCTTCAAGCAAACAGCCCTCAAGGAAAAACAGGAGGGGGTATGGCAGCTATAATTCATCAAGACCTAAAATTATCAGCACTTACCCCCCTTTACCTCCCACAAGTAGAGAACCTAGTGATTAAACTAGAATCCGATTATGCCCCGTTAGTCTGTGTCATACTCTACAGATCATCACAGAGCATGCCACAGTTCCAACAATCTCTGAGCGAACAGATGACACAGATTATAATGAACCACACAAAAATACTACTGATTGGTGACCTTAACTACTGGGCTAACGACCCAGCAGTTGGACCACACTCAGCCGAACTTACTGATCTACTCACAGGGCTGAACTCCCATCAGCACATCACCTCCGCTACTCACACTAAAGGGTATACCCTAGACCAGTTATGGTCCACAAACCTAGCCATGACAAACCCAGATATAACTCCCTGTATCTGGTTAGATCACTTTCTCATCAAATTCTCCATGAACAACCTTACTTAACCCAAAATACCCTCACCCGAACCTGGATACTTTAGGAGCTGGAACACTATCAACAAAACCCAATTCCTCGAAACCTTGATCAACACAATTCCCATTAGCCAAACCACTATAGAGGAGAGTGAGGAAAACCTGTGGAAATGGCTCTTGACAGCCAGCAATAAACATGCCCCTCTTAGGAAAATTCAATGAGCACGCCGCCACAAAGCCCAGAAATGGTTTTCCGACGACTTAAAAGAGCTTAAGCTCCCTCTATGACAAGCAGAAAGGAAATGGAGGAGCAAATACTCACCTGATGATACAAATACCTATCTAACAGCCCTTAGAAATGATAAAAAGTTGATTCTGACCACAAAGCCCGAATACTTCTCACTTAAAATTATCACCTCCAAAAACCGCTCAAAAGACATATTTTCAATAATTAACGACCTATCAAACCCTGACAGAGTAACCTCAAAAATCACACCCTTACAATCTCTATGCTACTCCCTGAACAAATTCTTCATCAACAAAATCAAAACTATCAAAGCAAGCATCCCCATATCCACTCAACCCCATTTGTCAAATTACACCAAAAAATACACAAAGGCTAGAACAAATTCCAATGATAAGCCAAGAAGCTTTCACAGACCTACTTACCAAAGTAAAGTCTGGGTCTCCTAGGGACTGCTGCCCCCCTGGATCCTAAAGGAAGCCTTTTTATCCTGCCCAGATCCAGCCATGGCCCTCTTAAACAAATCACTATCCCAAGGATACGTGCCAAATGCCTTCAAAGAGGCGCACGTCATCCCCCTCCTGAAAAAAACAAGGAGCAGATTCCAGAACCCACACCAATTACCGACCAATCTCACTGCTTCCAGATATGGCCAAACTACTCGAAGCCCACGTAGCCAAAAGTCTATCCACCTTCCTGGAACAGTCAGATTATTTAGACCCTCATCAAGGAGGGTTCCGCCCAGCTCATTCCACAGAAGCAGTGGTATTATCAGTCCTGGACTCCCTGCGAGAGAAAGCGGACAAAAGACTCCCCCAAACCCTGGTGCTACTGGATCTTTCGGCCGCCTTTGACACGGTCGACCACAACATCCTGGTCACCCGTGTCATGGATGCAGGAATCGAGGGATCGGCCCTTGAATGGATAAAATCCTTTCTTACAGACCGTTATCAAGCGGTCCGCCTGGGAAACTTCACAACCCCCAAGATTAAGAACACTTGCGGGGCTCCCCAGGGCTCCTCTCTCTCCCCGCACTTATTTAATCTATACCTCCTCCCCCTGATCCATGCTCTAAAAGAAAGGAAAATCCAAACGTTTAATTATGCAGATGATTTTCAACTAATATTTCCGATGAATTATTCCCCCACCACCATTTCCGATTTTCAGACGACTATGCTGTTCATCCGTGACTGGATGAACAGCAACCACCTTAAGCTGAATCTGGACAAAACTGAAGTAATCCTCACAGGAGACTCATCGGATCCCTGGAGCTCCCACTTTTGGCCTAAAGAACTGGGGTAGCCCCCTACTCCCTCTACATCTGCAAAAACCTTGGGAATCATAATTAACAACGACCTGACCATGAAAAATCAAATCGGAGCTGTGATCTCTCCCAGCTGCTTTCAACTAAGGAAAATAACGAAAATCAGCAGGTTCCTCTCTCAGGAAGCAAAAATACAGGCAGTAATCGCCTTGGTAATATCCCACATCGACTACGCCAACTCCCTTTACCTAGGCATTCCAGCCTACCTCACCCACAGCCTTCAAATGATTCAAAACCAGGCGGCCAGGCTAATCCTCAAAGAAAACAGGCGCCAACATATCACCCCCCTTCTGAACAAACGACATTGGCTTCCAATAAACCAAAGGTGCGCCTTTAAGGTAGGATGCATCATCTTTAAAGCCCTGAATAACAAAAACCCTAAATTCATCAACAATCTGATCAATAGATATACTCCTACCTGCAACCTTTGATCTGCTCATATGCATCTCCTAACCATACCATCTTTTAGTCTAAAACGCGCTGGAGGGACGAGGTTCGCCACCCTAAGCACCAAATTCTGGAACTAGCTGCCTCTTGAGATCAGATCCTGCACAAACATCATGAGCTTCCGCAAACTCCTAAAAACTTGGCTATTTAAACAGGCATACTAGTAACACCTTAGTCTAACATCTTCAGAGCAGCACCAAGAAACCAACCTGGTGTACGTGCGCTATACAAATAAAGTTTAACAGAACATAACATAACATAACATTGGCCCAAATTCTAAATGTATTTACATCTAATGTCCAGGATGAGTGAAGTGTGTTTTCAATATTGTACAACAACAGCGGCTCACTAATATTATTGCAAATAATCTCTGTGACCCCACCCCCCATGTCTCCTATGTGAAGTCCTATTTTGCTCTAAAAGAAACTTTTTTATGGATGTTGTATGAAACCTAAACACAAAACGGGCCCAATTCACAAAAGTAATCTGAGACAAAATCCTAACTTCACAACTTTCAGTATTCACAAAGGGCATTTAGGAGTAGTAAAGTTAGGAATCCTAACTTTTTAGAAGTAGTAAAGTTAGGATTTCTAACTTTACTACTCCAAAATGCCCTTTGTGAATATCGAAAGACGTAAAGTTTGGATTTTGTCTCAGATTACTTTTATGAATCGGGTTCTTATTCAAGTACATAGAGCAAAACCCTCAGCAGAACACAACTGGCTCTATCAGGGCAACCTGCCTGAAAGGCTGGTTCCTTGTGCCAGCGCCCACGTAGCTCATGCCTTAAAATGTATCTGCTTCTGATGATGATCTGCTTTTAAAATATAGCTTTCATAATAGTCCCTTCACGCTTGAGAGATCAGATTTATGGTTAGTAAGACATTTCTGTACGTCTGTTTTTGTCCTAGTTCAAGTACCAGTGTTTATATTAGGCTGTTTAACCGTCATGTAAGAGTAAGCATATTTTTTGTAAACCAAGTGACGTTTATGTCTAGGGTAGGGAGATTGGGAACAGGAGAGCAATTAAGGGGTTGATTAGGATGGCGGTCGGAAAATCTCTCCGACCACCATGGTAGCGGGAAAGGCCCGCCGCAAACGCTGCGGCATAACCGTCTGTCCAATTAGGATGCTTCGCAGTCAAAATCAGACCACTGCGGTTGGATTCTGGTGACATTGCCGGGGTTCCTGCTGCCAGCAGCACCGCCTCGATGTCAAAAGGAGCATGTCCTGCATCTCTCTGCACTGCGTGGCAGGCACCGGACAGTGCCTGCCACCTGGCACAGGGAAATGTGGGGGGGTACCATAGGTACCCCCCAACGCACCCACCCCCCCACACATTGTGAGACCGCAATGGGCTCCCTCAACATGTGTCCCCCACCCTTTCCACCGCAGCGGAAAGGCTGGCTGCCGCCGGCATCATAATCGTGACGGCGGTGCTTGGCCCTGATCCGCCATAGTTCTTGCGGTCCATCTCCCCCGCCAGGCAAGCGGGCGGACTCTAACCGGCGGAAAAGTGGCTGGCGGAAAATCACACATCCGCGGTCACGACCTCAATGCTAATCGATCCAGTGTTTTTTCATTTTTCTGGGTTTCGATCGTGCTTTGGGGCCGGGTTTCGAATAGTCCCCTAAGTGTTAAGCATTGGGCAGCCACTGGCAGTACAAATTGCAATAAAAAGAGGGGGTCTACCCATGCCGCAAAAATCAGAGGGTAGCTAAGCTGGTTACGGTGAGGGTGTTGAATTGTGTTTTCTTCCATTGATTGACGATACTGATAAGTGGTTTATATTAAGGGTGCAGTATATAGATTGCAGTGACTATAATGAATGTCAATTTTCTTCTATTTCCAAGTATAGTATTTATACTTTTTTCAGAAGTGCTTAGACATTTTCTTTGTATTTGTCTACAGACTCACCTCTGGTCAGTGAAAGGGATTGCTGTGTTAATTAAGAAACATGCTTTCCTAGGTAGTCTTCCAATTGCTACAGCAACTGCTGATTCAATTTCCGCTTCTACCTGTGCCCAAGATGACAGGTATATTTTTCTGAAAACAAAGCAAGCTTCAATGTGGAGAGACCAGGAAGATGTAAATAACAGTTTCACTAGGTAAGGAAAGCAGTTGTATGCATTTTGATGTCATAAAAACTAGCAAACAATGCTTCTTTGCCAGTTCTATTGCAGTAGTGTCTGCTGTGCTTGGCCTGTTGCCGTCTTTGGGGTTTGGACCTCCATTATTTGACCCGTCTTGTTGTTGGACCTGATGTATTAATCTCAGGTCTCAAGTTTTTAACCAAGGCTGATGTACAAATTCGTAATATCGCAAAAGCGTATATGCCATATGTTTCAAAACCTCCTACTTTATTCATATTTATGAAGCAGAGGGCATTTTGCTTTCCCTGAGAATGCCTGCCGGTGCAGGGATGGAAGACTCGGAGGACAGCAGACCTCATCAATGCGTTCGCATTCCTTGCATGTAAATATTTATTTAAAAGCAGCCCATTTTCATATTTTGCACTGTGCATGTGAAATCTATTGTATTCAATATATCTTAAAAGGGACTTACATCCCTCCTTCATTTCCTATTGATCTGTGTACTTGTCCCTTTACTTTTCCTTGTTTCTTATTGGTTGTAGGCATTCTGTTCTGAGGGCCAGATGTAGGTAAATGTCATTTACCGATTCTTAAATACCGAATTGTACTGATTCGGTATTCAAAAATCGGTAAATGAGATGTAGGGGAAAAATCTGTATTTTTAACCGAATCGGTAAAATTCGGTATCGGACTTTCGGTAATTACTGAATCGGTATTTACCGAATCGGTATTTCCCATTCATCCCTATGGGCCAAAAGGCCCATAGGAATGCATTGGAAATACCGATTCGGTAAATACCGATTCGGTAAATACCGAATCGGACAGCAAGCAAAAGTGAAACTTAACGCAACAGCCAATCAGGTGCAACCACCCTCCCCCTTCCTACCAGGAAGTGGCTACACAGGCAGCTGCAACTAATTAGAAGGTTCTGGAGAGGCAGTTGGAGTAGAGAGACTGGGAGCAGCAGCAGACAGAGTTTGTGCACTTTTAAAATTTAAACATGGCAAGCAGCAAGGACACAGAGCAGACAGAAAGAAAAAGAAAGCTCAAATTCAGCAGCATGGAGCTCCAGGTCCTTGTGGAGGAGGTGGTAAAGGTGCACCCCAGACTTTTCAGAAGGGTGTCCCTTTCTGTGCCTGAATCAGCAAAAACGAAGCTTTGGCTTGAAATCCTTGAGAAAGTCAATGCAGTGGGAGTGACCACCAGAGTCATTGAAGATTTAAAAAAGAGGTTTTATGTCCTAAGGAGCCATACAAAAAAAAAATTGCTGACCACCACAAACAGGCCTCGCAAACAGGTGGAGAAAAGAACACAACACCCCCCCTCACTGACCTGGAGGAGATGGTAGCCACCACCTTTGAGCCAGAAAGCGCCCATGGACTGGGAGAAGTGGACAGCTCGGCGAAAGCTGCAAAAAGAAAAGGTAAGATGCATGCACAGCAATCCCCCTCACACCCTCATCCATCCCTCACCCCTTGAAGCTAAGTTACCCCAGTCCCAGTGTGTCTGTGCAGAACAGTAGCAATGCATCATGGTACATGTAGTCAGTTCATGAAAGAGCATGTCACACAGCACTGTAACCACCAAGTTAGGCAAATGATTGCAGACATAATGAAGGGCAGGCAGCATGTAATAAGTGCAATTTCATAAGTTTTATTGTAGTGTCTGTGAGACATTTGCACCTAGCTGATATGTGCTCATATGTCCACAGGTCACACATCCAGATGGAAGTCACAGGAGGCAGAAGGCACGGCACCCGAGAGGGATGAAAGTCATGAGCCAGGTCCCAGTGCATCACAGGACACAGGTGTTCCGAGTGGGCAGCCACCTTCCCAAAAACATGACATCAGTGAAGAAATGCAGGCATCCCCAAGACCTTCACAGTCCCCACTATTGGTTTTGTCACCAGAAATGCCAGCATCACTGGAAATGGAAACACCTGCTGCACACCCTAGCAGGAGGCATGTCGTTTCCCCACTGATGGAAATGGAGACAGCTGCTGATGAAATGGTGGGTGAAGACTCACACAACTTGCCTGGAGCTGACATCTCTGCCACACTGCAGCCCAGCGCAGAGCCTGTACCTAGTACCACTAGACGCCGCACAGTACAAGGAAGGAGTGTAGGTGCACGTGGGGAGGGGTCCAGTGTCTTCCAAGGCCTGGAGGGATCCATGGTCAAGATTCAGAGGATGCAGGGCAAGGGCATCATGTCCTGTCAAAGACAAATGCGCAACCTCAACATCAACATGCAGGAAATTGGTAAGGGCATCAGGGAACTGGTGGAAGTTAATGGGAGCAGGGCTACAGGGATACATGACATGACCCAATCCATGCAGCAACTGTGCACAAAACTGGACTCCGAAATAACATCAAGGCGCAGGGAGAAGCAGCGTGCAGAGAGAACTGAGAAATCTATCCACCGCCTGGCAACAGCCACATCCCTGCTATGCAGGCGTAGCATGAATAGTCAGGAAGTCCTGACTCAAAACAGCAATCAGCTGACAAGGGGCATAGCCGGAATGACCGGTGCGCTGGAGGCTCTACTCAATGCTCAAACTGCACAAACTGCTGCTATTGACGTGCCGGACACTGAAGGTAGCACCCCATGTCGTAGAGACAAGGAGGAGCAGCAGGCGACAGGGTGAGGCTACAGGCCAAACGCCCAGTGAACAGGGTGAGCCACATACACCTGCCAGTGCAAAGCGTGGCCGCAAATGAACAGTTGATACTATGGCCTACTGCCATTGGACATTCAATTTATAGATACAAATGTTTTTGTTGCACATTTGTGCCATTTAAACCTGCCTAGTGACAATACACAACTATGGTGGGTGGATTCAACACCTGTCTGTGTGTGTTTGCTCACTGTGAGCATTGCTGTGAAATGCTTACAGTTGCACTTTTGTTCTTTAACATACCTAGAAATATCCTAAATAAAACAAATTCTCGTGCTTTCAATATAGGTCTCAGTCTCATCACTTACTCAGAAATAGTTGCGTGTTATTTCCTCACGTCTGTATCTGCCATCACTTGGTGTTGACACTCCAGCAGGTTGTGTTTCAGGCACAGCAATGTCGTCGTCATGATCCTCATAGTCTGACAACTCCACCTCAGTACCCCTCTTCACAGCAAGATTGTGCAACATAGCACAGGCAGCAATGATCTTACAGCAGGTGATGGGGGTATACTGCCTTGCACCTCTGCTCTTGTGCAAGCATCTGAACCTGCTTTTCCAGATACCAAATGTTTGCTCTACAACATTGCGTGTGCTCTTGTGTGCCCGGTTATATCTCCTTTGGCTGGGTGTTGAGGGGTTGAGGTAGGGGGTGAGTATGAAGGAGCGGAGGGCATATGCACTGTCTCCTAAAAGGAAATGGGAATACATAACTCACATGCATACATGTACTTCTTACTGCAATAGGTGTTATAGGGGTCGCACACTGTGTCTTACCTAGGAGGTATCCTTCACCAAATTCCCCTGCAGTCAGCCGTGCATAGATGCCACTGTTTTGAAATATATAGGAGTCGTGGGTACTCCCAGGGAATTTTGCCACAAGGTCAGTAATGGCGAACTTTGCATTGCATATCACCTGCACATTGATGGTGTGGGTGGACTTCCTATTCCTGTATATATATCCGGTGGCTGCAGGGGGACAAATGGGAATGTGCGTGCCATCAATGCAGCCAATTATATTGGAGAAACGTGCCATCTGGTAGAAGTCAGATTTTGTTTGGACCAGTTCAGCATGGGTTGCAGGAAAAGATATATAATGCTCCATCCTCTGTAACATGGCGTCAAGGAATTTGTGGAAAAACCTTGACAGGCTGCTCTGGGTCACCCCACCTACCGCAGCAACCACACTCTGGTAGCTCCCAGACGCAAGCAGGTGTAGGCTGCACAGCACCTGCATGTGGGGAGGAATAGCGTGTGCCCTTGGGGTAGTATGCTCCAACAGTGGGTGAAGGTCCCTGATGAGTTCCGTGATGGTGTCTGGGGCCAACCTGTACCTCTGGAGTATCTCTGCCTCTGTGAGCATGAACAGGGTTATCCTCTGTCTGTAGACCTGCTCCTCTCTCTGCCATTCCCTCTCTCCTTCCTCCTGTAGCCGTAGCCCTCTTGCAATGACATAAAATGCCGCCATTGTGCAAGAAGAATTGCATTTTGGGTCCATATTTATAGGTTTCATCTGTTTACCACCTGATTCCAATCCATGGTAAATACCGACTCTTAAATACCGAACTTCGAGCAAATTCGGTATTTCAGAGCTTCCCTACATCTCAATATCCATTTTTACCACTTCTTATTTACCGAATCGGTATTTTACCGATTCGGTAACTTTACCGATTCGGTAAATTTACCGAATCACAAACCGTTGCGATTCGGTAAATTTACCGATTCGGTAATATTTCCGATTCGGTGTTTTACCGAATCGGTAACTTTACCGATTCGGTAAATTTACCGATTCGGACGATTTTCGGTGTCCTACATCCCGAAAGCTCAATACTGGTCGGTAACGGCCGAAAATACCGATTTCGGCCGTTACTGACCGGTAAAGGGCTTCCTACATCTGGCCCTGAGTGTGTTTCTTCTCAGTTTCTCGCTGACCAAGTACTCCTTCTCATTGGCCTTCTTTAATGAAGACTTCTTTTATTTTTATAAGACTGGCATTTATTTCAACTGTATGCATTTAAAGCGTGCTTTCTGACAGTTTTCTTTTCTGCTATTTCATGATGTCTTTTATTTAAACGTTTTGTGTTTTTGTTCTTGTGAGCTGACTCTGAGACTCGAACCCAGCTCCCCAGCTTTAGGGTTGACAGTTCTGGTCCTTTCACCACATTCTCTGTCCTCCCCCTTCGCTCTATTTTCAGTACCTGCGCCAGTCTTCCTCTAGAATGCAAACACACATTCCAGATTCCTCGAGTTTAGTTTGAATATTGCTGTGCTTCTTTAACAGCGTGTGTAAAGGTAACACAGATGAAAAGTGTGAAAACATTTTGGAACAGTTACTTATTTTACTTTTTTATTTCAACATAGGTCGAGGTACATTTCTGAAATGATTTGTTTTCTACACTAAAAGAGTAAAATAGTTTGGTAAACTTTGCCCTTTGACTCAACTGGGTGTCGACATGCAGTGGATGCGCACACACTAGAGGAACAGCACCCCTTTTGATCCACAATTTAAAGAGAAAGGTTTCTTTTAATTCCATAGTGGGAAGGAGCTATCCTAAAAGCAACTTCCTGCTAACAGCACCTTCCTGATCACTGTATTGTACAGTAGTGGCTGCTACTGGATGGGGGTGGTGAGGCAGGGGGGCGGATCAAATGCAGAAGAAAAAAAAAGAACTTACCTGAAACGGAGGACGGCCGCCCCTCCTCTGTACTCTTCATTTTCCAGTCCCAGTACCGGCAGGCAGCAGCAGAAGGAAGTATTCTCCTGAGTCAATCACAGCGCTGCAATGTTGCATTGTGATTGGCTCCCCATAGCCATTCACAATGCTGCAATGCAGTATTGTGATTGGTCTGAGCACTGTGGTTCGGCACTCAGACGATTACAGGGAGGCTTTGCATGTTCCTCACCAGGCTGTGTAATGTATCCTGGTGGGGAACATGCAAAGTGCGCAGGAGTCATTGGACGGCCCAAGATGGCCGGCCTAGCAGTCCTGCACACTTAAAGAGTGCAAACCACTCCTCCCCGTGCACAGCCCAGCCCCGCCATGCCAGCCAATGACCTCCATTCCATAGGAAAAATACAATGAGAATAACAATACAATATTATCATTGTATTTTTCCATTGGAGCAGTGGGTGCAACCCTTCGCCACCTTACCTTCTATTGGTATTGTACTAACAACCCATCACACAAAGCTGAACAACCTGACAGAGTACATGGCGTCTGTCTTGCCATTTGAGTGCTTACATTTGCTCCTTGTTTCTTCTGTTTACGTTCTTGTGTATAGGATTTAAACTTTAACAGGAACTAGAGACATTCAAATAATACCAAGGTGAATTGTTATTTACTGGTGAGGATGAGATTGAGGTGGAAGGGATGAAAGGCAGCTCGGAGAAACTGCGCAGAACAACCACATGTTTGCCTAAGGTTAGCATCGCAACAACAAGAAGATGGCTTTCAGAGTCAAACTCAAGAGTGGTTTTCGGCAGTTCCAATATGTGAATAATAAAAATAATTTCTGAAACTCTTTAACCCCTTTGGTGCTAGGCCTACCCATCCGTGCTAAGCCTTTTTGGCAATTTGGGGTAGTTTACGCTTAGGCCCTTTTTGTCCATATAAGGTATCCACGCCAAATTTGCGTCCTTTTCTTCCAACATCTTGAGCATTCTAAAGGTACCCAGGCTTTGTGGATTCCCCTGTGGGGGACCCAGAAATCAGCCAAAATATAGCAATTTATTTATTTTATTTTTAAATGGGAAAATGTGCTGCAGAAGAAAGCATCTGTTTTTTTCGTGAAAATGGTATCAACAAAGTGTTTGTCGTGCTGAAATCATCATCTTCTAAGCTTTCTGGGAGAGGCAGCCTTTTGTCAGAAAAGCAACATTTTCTACACAGGTTTAGCATTTTACTGGGACATAGCCTATTTTTGCTATTTTTTGTGGTTTCATCCTCCTTTCAGTTAGTGGTAGAAATTGGTGCGAACGCAATAATGGATCCCGGAAAGCTATACATTTCTGAAAAGTAGACAACATTTTAAATTCAGCAAGGGGTCAGTTGTGTAAATCCTTTCAGTTTTTTCATAGAAACTAGCAGTTGAAAATTACGAATATTGAAATTGAGTTTAAAAAAAACAGCAATTTTTGCCAACTTTTTTATCTGTAACTTCTAAATATGACCGATTTTTAAAGCAATATACCGTTACATCTGCTGGGGCCAATAACTGAGCTGCGTCTTGCAACGGTTTTTCATTGTGTACCGGGTATGCAGCAATTCATTTGGTAAAATATAAAGAGTGAAAAATAGGTACCAAGGAAACCTATATATTCCGGGAATGGGAACAAAATATAGAGTTTGGAAGCAGTGGTTATTTGCACATCTTCAAAATTGTGGGTACCCATACAAGCATGTGAATTAGAGGTCATTTTTCAAAATGACTTTTTTTTTGACGAATTGTCTTATATTTGTAAGGCAGAAATGCAAAGAAAGTCAATTGCTAATAACACTTGTTCTACTATTTTGTGTTCCCCTAAGACTCCCGATAAAAATTCAACCTCACTTGTATGGGTAAGCCTAGTGCCTGCGACAATAAACGCCCAACACACAACGCTGTTGCTGAGATAGCCCCACGCGCACCGAAATAATTAAACTGAAACTAAGTTTCAGTTTTATTTTTAATGTAATGACGTCAGCGCACCATGCCTGTGATCGTCATTTCATTGAAAAAATGAAAAAAGGCCCCAGAAAGTTGGGGAAGCTCTTCCCCACCTCTCGAGGCAAAAAGAAAAAAAGAAAATCCCTCTGCTGTCTGCAGCAGAGGGATTTTGTATGCCTGTACACTATGACCAAATCAAATCAAATCAGGTGTGTGTTAAGCCTGACTACTCACCCATAAGGGTCTCAAGGCGCTAGGAGTGTGGGGGGTGTTCACAGGTTGCAGTCCAGCAAGAAGGGGGTCTGTCAAAGAGCCAGGTTTTGAGGTTTCTTGCGAAGATGGGGATCGATGTTATCTGTCTGAGGTGGAGCAAAAGGTCGTTCTAGGGGCTGGCCTCCCGATCTGGTCTTTCTGGTGCGGGGAACCACGGCGCAGGAGAGCTTGGCTGATTGTAGGGTCCTTTGGGTTGTGTGGAATTTGAGTCGGCTGCTCAGGTATGCTGGTCCGGTGTCGTGGAGGGCATTGCGAGCGTGGGTTAGCATCTTGAAGGTGACTCTAGCTTAGATGGGGAGCCAATGGAGTGTGCACAGGTGCTGGGGGATGTGGCAGTGGCTTGGCAGGTTGAGGACCAGTTTTGCGGCGGCGTATTGGATGTTCTGTAGCTTGCGGGTGAGATTTTTGTTTATTCCGGCAAAGAGTGCGTTACCGTAGTCGAGCCTGCTGGTGACCAGGGGGTGAGTGAAGATCTTTCTGTGTTCGAGAGGGATGCATTTGAAGGTCTTACTTAGGAGGCGGAGGGTGTGGAAGCAGGAGGACGAAACAGAGTTGATCTGGCTATCCATTTTGAACTCTGAGTCCAGGATGATTCCCAGGTTGGTGCGTGGTCAATGGGGGTGGGCGGGCTTCCGAGGGCGGTGGGCCACCAGGTGTCGTTCCAGGCGTCTGGGTTTCAGCCCATGATGAGTACTTCCATGTTGTTTGTGTTTAGTTGTAGGCAGCTGTTTTTCATCCATTTGGCGACTGCCTCCATGCCTTTTCGAAAGTTGTGTCTGGAGGTGTTGGATTCATTTGATAGGGAGAGGATGAGTTTGGTGTTCTATGCCTATGACACAATGTTGAGTCCGTAGGTTCTGACGATGGGGGCGAGCGGAGCCATGTAGATGTTGAAGAGCATAGGGCTGAGGGAGGACCTCTGGGGGACTCCGCAGGTGGTAGGTGTAGGATCTGAGAGGAAAGGTGGGAGTCTGACCCGCTGCGTTCTACTGGAGAGGAAGGAGCGGATCCAGTCGAGGGCTTTGTCTTGGATCCCTGCGTCGTGGAGTCTGCGTATTAGGGTATGGTGAGAGACTGTGTCGAAAGCCGCTGAGAGGTCGAGGAGCATGAGGGCTGCTGTTTCTCCTTTGTCCAGTAAGGTACGGATGCCGTCTGTTGTGGCAAGGAGGGCGATTTCCATACTATGTTTTTTTCTGAAGCCGGATTGGGAGGAATCAAGGATGTTGTGCTCTTCGATGAATGTGGTGAGTTGGCTGTTGTTGGCTTTCTCAACGACTTTCACTGGGAACGGGAGCAGGGAGATGGGTCTGTAGTGTTTGAGGTCGGTGGGTGCGGCTGAGGGTTTATTCAGGAGGGGGTTGTTCTCAGTGTGTTTCCAGTCGTCAGGGAACAAGGCAGTTGCCAGGGAGCAGTTGATGGTGTGGCAGAGCATGGGTGCGATGGTGTCGGCGGCTTTGTTGAAAATGTGGTGGGGTCAAGGGTCCGTGGGGGCCCCGGAGTAGATTGACTTCATCGTCTTCAGTGTGTCTTCGGTGGTGAGGGCTGTCCAGTTGTCGATCGCTGGCTTCAGGGTGTCGGGGGGCTGGGTGAGGGTTCAGTGTGTTGGTTGTCTTTGTCGAAGTTGTCGTAGATGCTCTTGATTTTGTGGTGGAAAAAGGTCAGTTTCACTGACAATGGGTCAGTGGTCTTGCTCGCCTGTCCCCGCAGTGGCAGCCATTAAGTAGAGGTCAGGGAGGGCTGGACAGCTGGGAGGCGGGAGCGGGGAGGGGTGCTGGATTGGGCCGGTCGCACTGGTCGTGCTGGGGGCAGGGGCCGCTGGGGCAGCAGCGGCGGGGAAAACGGGCTAAAAAAGGCAAAAGGAAAAAGGCAAAAAGAGAGAGAAAAGTGCAAACAAGGCAGCAAAAGTGCAAGAACGAGTGGAGCAAAGACACAGAGGACACAGGAGAGTGAAAGGGGGAGATTGAGATGAGGGTAAAAAAACGAGTGAAAAACAAAGGAAAGACACAGGAGAGTGAAGGGGGGAGCTTGAAATGAGGGGAAAACGACAGAAAATGGAGGTTAAGACTCAGAGGGAGAGTGAAGGGGGAGATAGAAGTGAAGGAAAAGACGATTAAAAAAGGAGAGAAAAAGCGGAGCAAGAGAATGGAGACAGAGGTCCACTGGACCAACAGGGATGAGCAGCAGGTGAAACCTGTGGGTGGAGGAGGGTCTCGAACACCAACACTCGAGAGTGCAGGGGCTCGGGGGAAGGCCTCACTTAATGGTGGAGCTGCGAGGGAGGGAAAGCAATTTCACTGACAATGAATCAGTGGTCTTGCTCGCCTGTACCCACAGTGGCAGCCATTAAGTAGGGGTTGGAGAGGGCTGGACAGCTTGGAGACGGGAGTGGGGAGGGGAGCTGGATTGGGCCGGTCGCACTGGTCGTGCTGGCGTGAAGGGGCCACAGGGGCAGCAGGGGCAGGGAAAACGGGCTAAAAAATGCAAAAGGAAAAAGGCAAAAAGAGAGAGAAAAGTGCAAATAAGGCAGCAAAAGTGCAAGAAAGAGTGGAGGAAAGACACAGAGGACATAGGAGAGTGAAAGGGGGAGATTGAGATGAGGGTAGAAACGAGTGAAAATGGAGGAAAGACACAGGAGAGTGAAGGGGGAGCTTGAAATGAGGGGAAAACGACATAAAA
This sequence comes from Lissotriton helveticus, assembly GCF_964261635.1. Taxonomy (NCBI): domain Eukaryota; kingdom Metazoa; phylum Chordata; class Amphibia; order Caudata; family Salamandridae; genus Lissotriton; species Lissotriton helveticus. Next base: position 382,288,432 of record NC_136060.1, read on the forward strand.
TGGAAGATAAGACCCAGAAGGAGAGTGAAGGGGTAGATAGAAGTGAGGGAAAAAACGAGTAAAAAAGCAGAGCAAGAGAATGGAGACAGAGGTCCACTGGACCACCAGGGATGAGGCGCATGTGAAACCTGTGGGTGGAGGAGGGCCTCAAACACCAACACTCTAGAGTGCAGGGGCTCCAAAGGAAGGCCTCACTTAATGGTGGAGCTACGGGGAGGGAGAGCAATTTCACTGACAATGAGTCAGTGGTCTTGACGGAATGGTTCTGTCATGAGCACAGGTGCTTATGCTTATGATGGAACCATTCCGTCATGAGCACTGAAGGAGTTAAACACTATAGATATTGTTTTGGTTAATATTACAAAAGCGCAGCGTTACCTGCACAGTAGGCCTTTCGTTCATATATGCTTGGCTGACGTGTCCTAAATGCTTTGGGTATTCTCTGCAGCAAGTGATTCTGCCTCAGAAAGCTTCAGAGAAAAGAGCCAAGATCCTGCATTAAAATGCTGCTGTAAATCACTTTACTTCTCTGCTGGTCGGCTTGCGACTAGTGGGACAGCTCATTTGATTGACCATAGATTCCATAATTTCAGGGTCATGGATACAGGGAAACTATTTTTAATAAAATGTGTACACAATGGGGTAATTTAGTTAACAAGCTGACCAAAAGCATGATTAGGAATATATCAGAGAACTTTGAATGGCAACGCTGTAAGTGGATGCTGAAGTATTTGGTTATAGAGAATATTTCTCTCGTCACAATTTTGACAGGTGTGCCATGTAGCCCTGTCTCGTGCTTTCACACAGCTGATTTTGTTCTACCAGGAGATATATATCAGACTGCCCTCGCGTATAAATATTTACGATTCAACAAAAATAAGGTTCACTCGTTTATATGAATGTACCAGCACTGCTACTGGAAAAACTTCACTCCAGGAACCCAAGATGTGGCAATAAAAAGGGAGCGGGGTAATGAAAATCAGTTTGACACTGGAAAGGTGTCTGCACGCCTGCCCTCCTCTCACTGTAGGTTGTGTTACTTCTGTTTGGTGCTGCCAAATTGCAATGAATGCTCTTTTTCAGTTCATTTTCAGTTCAAAGCTATCACAATGTCCTCCCACTGCGCCTCGTAATGCGTATGACTTGTGGACGATTCTGTGCTTTGCATGCTTTTAGCCATCATCTCTGCGTCTTCTATTCTGCGCAAAGCTCCTTAAGGGCTCAATAGACCCTGACTTCCAGCACCAGGAAATGCGGGATCGTGAACGAGAGGTAGAGACCCATCAGGGCACGCACTTAACCCCATCTTCGCAGGAGGAGATAGTATCTTTTACAGCCACACCACCGAACTGCTCTGGACTGACCACCACTGCATCCATTTCTTCTTTAACCATCCCACCGCATACAGGCACGAGCACCACCTCCCACACAGAATCTGGAACAAAGTCTCTGAAGAACAACTCACCTCCCCCCTCACCTGCACTCCACCCCACCCCCAAAAACAACAGACGCCAACAACGCAGCAAGCAACATCCACCAATGGATAGCCAACAGTGCAAACACACTTGCTCCCCTCCAGAACACCACAATACGACCCAACAAGAAAGCAAACTGGTTCACTATGGCACTTCAGGAGTCCAAGCGTTTCTGCCGATGACTGCAAAAGATGTGGAGAAACAGCAAAACTCCGGAAGCACGCTCCGCTTTCAAAACAGCCACCACGTCCCACCACCTCATAAAATCCACAAAGAACTTCCTCCAAGACAGAATCTTCACCAAGGCCCACAACTCAGAGGAACTCTTGAACATCATACAGGAATTTGCCAAACCCAACAGCGAAGCATGTCCCTCCCTCCCAAGACCTCTGCAATAGAGTCAGCCCCTTCTTTCACCTCAAGATCAAGACACTCTACAACAGATTCGACAACCAAGACCTCTGCACCACCTCAACCCACAACCCCAGCGACGTCACCCAACAGAATCTACTTACCTAGACCCTGCTCACAAACTTCTCCCTCAAGGCCGCAACATTCCCCGACAACTGAAGGCACGCCAAAGTCAACCCCTTTCTAAAGAAAACCTTTCCCAACTCAACGTAACTCAAGAATTTCAGGCCCATCTCACTGCTTCCTTTCACAGCCAAAGTAATTGAAAAGGCCATCAACACTCAGCTGGCACACTTCATCAATGCCAACGACATCCTAGACACCTCTCAATCCGTATTATGCAGCAAACACAGCACTGAGACCGCCCTCCTCGCCGCCACAGATGCTATATGAGCCCTCCTCAACCATGGCCAAATGGCACCGCTCATCCTCCTTGACCTATCAGCAGCCTTCAACACCGTCTCCCACTGCACACTAACCACCAGGCTCCACAATGCGGGCTCCAAGGAAGGGCCCTAGACTGCTTACGCTCATTTCTCACGGGCAGAACACAGAGAATAAGACTCCCACCCTTCCTCTCAGAATCAACCGAGATCAGATACAGAGTACCCCAAGGATCCTCCCTCAGCCGCACCCTCTTCAGTATCTACATGGTCCCCCATGCAACCATCATCAGAAATCATGGGTTCAACATCGTCTCATACGCCAATGACAGTCAGCTCATCCTCTCCCTCACCAAGGAACCCGACATCACCAGGCACAACTTCCAGGAAGGGATGAAAGCCTTCACAACCTAGATGAAGAACAGCTGCCTGAAACAACTTAGAGAAAACAGAAATACTCATCCTTGGCTCCACCCCCTCTGCATGGAACGACACCTGGTGGCCCCCTGCCCCTGGAAACCCACCTACTCCAACATACCATGCACATAACCTCAGCATCATATTGGACTCATCGCTCACTATGAATTGCCAGATCAATACTGTCACCTCCGCATGCTTCAACACGCTCCGCATACTAAGTAAAACATTCGAGTCGACCCCCTCCGATGCCAGGAAAATTGTCACTCTTGCCCTCATCACCAGCAGACTGGACTATGACAACACCTTCTATGCCTGAATCAATAAAAAACTCCTCCACAAACTCCAGACCGTCCAGAACGCTGCAGCCAGACGAGTCCTCAATATCCAATGGCAGATTCTCATCACCCAACACCTATGGGATATCCACTGGCTCCCCGTTGAAAGAAGAATAACTTTCAAGCTGCTCACGTACGCCTGCAAGGCCTTCCACAACATCTGACCTTAATTCCTCAACAACCATCTCTCCTTCCACGCCCCCAAGGGAAACCTCCGCTCAGCCGACCTCTCCCTAGTCACTGTCCCACACTTCTATAGAACCATATTGGGTGGAAGGTCCTTCTCCTACCTCGCAGCCAAGACCTGAAACGTTCTCCCTCTTCACCTCCGGCGATGCCTGACACTCCACCAATACAGGAAAGACCTCAAGACCTGGCTCTTCGATTTGTGGTATATAAATAAATAATACCGGATCTAGGTTTTACTGGACATAGCAATAACAGATAGCTCAATAAATAAGAGTCAAGATTCGAGGTAATAGGAGTTTGCAGGTTTAATACAGCATAAAGGACAGGAACAGGACAACCTGCACAGGAACAGGAGGACAGGGCCCGGCAGCTGCCGGGGCTGGATCTGGGATGAGCGCGCTAACTTTTAATAACAATACACAAGCATATATACTAAAACAGTTGCATTACAGTGAATACAATAGGCGGAGCAGTGGGTGTGGTCAATAGCAGTCGCGAAAGATAAGGGTGAAAGTGGGTGTAACAAGAGGCGTATACATAGACATGTGATGTAAACGTAACAGAATATGTCATAATTGGGGCGGAAACATGGAGGGGGCTACCTAAGGAGCCGGGACCTCTAACCTAATGGTGCGCGTAAACTGACAATGACGTGTTACTAGGAGAAGCTGGGGGCTATGAACTATGTGCTAGGAGCAGAGACTGAAGTCTGGAGAGTCAGGGCGACATGTACCTAAACAGTATCTAGTATCTGATGTTTAGAGAACATGTTGATAGAATCCAAAAGTTATCGGGGTAAAGGCTAACAGACTCTAAGATTGGAGCATACATTATTCTACATGTAGTGCGTGATGAAGAATATTAAATGATCATTAATACAGTATTTCTCTTACATGGAGACGTAAAGGCTAGACGATGACGGAAACTATTGATGCGATTCAGTAGCTCAGGAATGCAGAGAAGGAGGACTGGACTGATAACTAGAATCATAACATACTCTTGGCAGACTCAGAGGCAGAGCCAGGCTGAACCGGGCACTGTGAGGCAGGAGGTAAGTGAAGGGTCAGGAATACAGGTGGGGGCTGTATCGCTCCACAGCGAGGGCTCAGGAGACAGAAGCTGAATCTGGTGTCCGGGCCCTTTTGAGGCCTAGAAACGGGGAGTTCACAATGAAATAACGTGCACACTGAGAAACGTGGCAACGTAACTTTACATAGGCCTGATATTCGTAGTATTCACGAGGACTGGGAACTGGCATACTAGAGGTGGACACAACTATAATTGCGTCTTTAATCAAACATGGGGAATACATATGCATATTAATCATGCACACATAACATAAGATGGAGGACACGTAGGGACACAGAACATGGCAAAATTTACTTTTCCACAGATTGACCCCCAACGGAGCTTCCCACACCCTCCCCTTAGCGCCTTGAGACCCTAATGTGTGAGTAGTGCGATCTACAAAACCCTGATTGATTGATTGATTAATAGGCTAATGTGCAGAGCTGCTGACTTCAGGACAGCAGGACTTGGTTTTGTGTCCTGCCGTTGACTCTACTGCATTCTGTGATTCTAGGCAAACTTCTTAATCTTGCCGTTCCTGTTGAAGTCTGATATTTGAGTAATGAGAACTGATGCTCATGTAAAGAACTTTAATGCCTTTGTGCCAAATTTGTGCTATGTAAAAAAATAAAAAAAGGGTCTGTCAACTCTTCTCATTTTTGATTTGCCATGCGTTTTTAATTTCCGGAACAGGGAGTGCTCAGTCAGTGTTCCCACATGAAGGCTAGCAGGACCCCTACTATTCTTCTGCTGCAGTAACTCTTGTCAATTCATCCTAACCCAGATCTGTTGAACCCCTGCTACTCTAGTACAGAGAGTGCTCTGCCAATGCTCCTCTGTCCATAACTGATGTTGCTTCTGCTATTCTGGCCCTTGAGCTGCATTGGCAATGACCCTAACTCCACCCCTGGTCACCCATTGCTACTAGTCCACTGCCCCAGCCCTATCAGCATTCCACAATCACGATGTGCAGACTTATAGACCCCTTTACATTTTACTGAAAGGCTCTTCGTTCTTCAAGGGATGCGCCTGTGCAGTCTGGTCAGTCAATGCACTATTACTTTAAGTAGGCATCGTGACACGCAGCATCATGAAATAGACGTAGGCTACTGTTCAGAGCAGACGACTTCAGACCTGCGGGACTTGGTTTTGAGTCCCGGCGACGTCTCTACGACATTCTATAATTCCAGGTAAAATTCTTAATCCCGCTGTTCCTTAATCTGATCTTGAGAAATGGAACCTGATGCTCATACAAAGCACTTTTAATGCATTTAGACCAAATTTGCGCTATGTACCAAACAAAAGGGTCTGTAAACTCTTCTCAGTTTAGATTTGCCTTGCGCTTTTAATTCAGGAACAGGGAGAGCCTAGTCAGTGTTACTGCATGGAGACCACCTGCCATTCTTCTGCTGCAGTAACTGTAAATTCAACTGAACCCAGACCTGCTGAACCCCTGCTACTCTAGTACAGAGAGCGCTCTGCCAATGGCCACGACTAGTGAGCTCTTGTGATGGCTAGAAGGTAACCTTAGGGCTGGAGCTTGGATTCTTATGGCACCAGAAACAGTTATATGTGTTGCCACCCCTCTGCCACCATACATAGCACTACCCCATTTAACAAATCTCCCCACTTTATAATACCACCAATAACAGCACAATATATTGCCTTACTTGAAAAACAAGTCATAACACTTGAACGGAGTTCCAGTAATTTATATTGCGCAACGATTCACCAAGCTACAACAAAAACAGCGTAATAGTAATAACTGGCGAAACCTAATGCTTGTTTTTTCTTTCAGTGTTATAGGCAAACTCGACCAGAAGGTATTGGAGTGCTCTACGTTAAATGTGGATACATTCTTTTTTGTTTTGTTTTTGGTAGGGATGGATGGAGAGATTAAATGATTTGCCCAGAATCACAGGATGGTGAGCCCACGCCAAGACTCAAACCTGGTTCCCCAGTTCCAGAGTCAGCAGCTCTAACCATTAGGCCACATCCTCTTAAAGCGACAAACCGCTTTTATAAATAAATGTTCACATACAGTGACTCACTGAATGGCATTGGCAAAGGCAAGGAGTAGTCTCCACTATTATCTGCTTCTCCCACCCATCAGCATGCATACCCCTTCTCTTTGCTCTTTAGAATGGGCCACTAAGTCTTATTTATTTATTTAAGGAGTTTTGTATAGCACTTGCTGGAACCGGGGATATCTGAGCGCTTTACAACAGTGTTTCGCAAGAGTTATATAGTAGAGCAGCATTATGCATAAAGGCTTGGAAGTCCAAGAGTGCAGTGTATTCATGAGGTAGTACTTGAGTTCTGAGGTAGCCTCGTTGTATGCATTATTGAGGTAGTACGTGAGTCGCGAGGCAACCTCATTTTATGCACAATTGTCTAGGAGTGAGCTGTGGTGGATCTTTGTGATACAAAGTCAAAGAGTAACAGAGTCAGGGTTAGCGTAAAGGCGGCGGCTGTCCATTCGGGAGGGGGCAGCTGAGGAACATAAAATACTAAATGGACTTGTTGCAGCTTAGCCTAGTATTGAAGTTTTGATTTTATTTCTAGTATATGTGGGACTTTCAGATCCATCTTCTTATGTTTTTCAAGCTACCTTTTCATTTAGTAGTATGCTAACCTGGGTTACCTCTAAGCTGTGCAGCAAAGCAAAACAAAGGGATCTCCTACTAACAGTGATATTTTTCCTCCTCCCTCCTGACTCTGATTGTTCAAGGTGTGACTCCCTGCCACCGTACTTAGAGGAATTCAATGTATTTGGAAGTGCAACAGCAGTCCATAAGATTTACACACTTTGTAAGTGTGGAAACAAGAAACATGTTTGTGCGGGTACTACCATTTTTATCATAGAATCTTACTAAAAAAAATGCTGTTTTGGTAAAACTGTATTTGCATGAATGTATTTGAAAGACATTATGACTGCAAAAGCCCTGGATGTTCCAAGATAACAGTGTTCTATTCAAGCTGACTTATTGGGAGAGGTAGAGAAATTCCAGATGAAAAAGAAAAGTGAGCCCAGCTGAAAATAACTGCTATAAAATAATCTGCAACTCAGGCAAGCCAATTTCCACGTCTAGGAGGGGCAGTTCCCTACTTACATTATTAATGTTAATTAAAGGGACCAATGTATGCACATTTGAAAGCTATACCCTTGTTCTTTTCAACACTTATGTGATTTCTCCACAACAATAGTCTTAATAATTACAATTCCTGTCTTGAACTGGCAGGAGCGCTGCACGGGTTAATACAAGCACTTCGTGAAAATAAACTACATACAACAAATGCTCGAAAGACAGTTATCAAAACCAGGGTTGCTGAATGGGAGCAGAAGTAAATCCGAGTTGAAATTAAAATTAAGACCGGTAAAGAAAATAAATAAGAGAAGACGTGTACCATCGAGTTGGTTAACAATCATTTGTAATATAGTGCTAACAAACCCTTGAATGAATGGGTGTTTCACGAATAAACGTATGACTTCCTGTTACACATTTTCAATTGCGAGTTGTCCCAAACATTGACATACATATCTGATGTGCTGAGAATCAGCATTCTGCCAATTCCTTCTTCCACTAGTCTCTCTGTTTCGCCTGCTTCATGTAGGATACCATGCTTGCTGCAGACAGCAAAACGTTATATTTCAGGGCACCTGGGTTGCAGAGTGATGCTGGTCTGGGAATGGGGTTCTGCGTGGAACTTGAGCGACGGTGCTGACGGAGAGGTGGGTCCTCTTTGCACAAGACATGATGCAAGGATGGAGGAATTCCAAGTGTACCTGAAGCCAAACAATGTGAGGAGGAAGGACTAGCTTCAGCTGGCAAAATCTGAGCATCGCCAGAAAAGAGGTCCTAGAAGAAGGGGTTGCAAATGGAACAAAAGTGTTTGCATATACCGAAACAAATGACAGCCAAGTGTGCAGTCCTTCTGCGAGAAGCCCCATTAGTAATTCAAAGCACCTATTTCTTTACCTTAAAATGTAAAAAAAAAATTTTTTTAAAAGACTAGGAGCACTAGTATTGATTACAGGAGTGAGCAGTGCAGATAATAGACATAAGGTTTTCCTCCGTATATGTTACAGTGCAAAGGTTGGTCTGCCAAGCAGTGCTTGAATTGTGATCACATAGGCATTATAATTTCATGCTTTATGTTACTTTCTCTCATCAGAGCAGACAGTTTTCAATCTCAGAACCCCACGTGTAACCCACTAAACGACCCTCAGCATTTGGTGCAGCACAGGGTGACATTGGTGGGGCACGTGCCTAACGTTCTCGAGCAGCTAGAAATTAATTAGAACCTGAAAAAACACACCTTTGACCTATTCTGAAAAGGTGCTTAAAAGTTATCGTTAGGTAACTATTGTTGCTTATTAAAACACCCGAACAAATGAAGACAAAAATAGCCGTCTTCTCCACAACATGGCACTATATTTCTCAAGTATTAGGGTGTCTTTCATAGATTCATATGCTTGAATATTCCCCGTCGTCGAAGTGGGAGCCCCACGGTAAATAAAATAGCAATAAAATCCCAATAAAATATGTATTTAAAAACATAACATATAAAAATACACACTAGAAACAGTTACAAATACCAAGTCATAATTCCCACATAGGAATACATGGAGAGAGAGAAAACATTTGCAACATATCACTGTCGTTATGTTAGTCCAAACTACAGCCAATCAGGCGCAAGCACCCCTCCAGAACCTTCTCTTCGGAGGCTCAGGCAGTCAGATTTTCAACCGCAGGTCGTGTGAAGGGAGTCTCCCTGAGCTCTGCTCAGTTTTCTACTTTTCTCTGGTTTCCAGTACTTCTACAATGTCTTCAAGTAAGGAGTCTTTGTTTAGACCGTGTTCTTCTTGTGGGAAGTTGAGACTTTATTCTGAAGACCCCCACAAGAAATGTATATATTGCCTCTATCCTGACCATAAGGTAGGTAAATATAAAATCTGCAGGACTTTCTCCACCAATACCTTGAAGGATAAGGAGGGTCGCCTCCTCCTCTGGTTACAAAGGCTGAAGGACAAGGATTCAGCTCTTTCTGACGCAGACAGTTTGGTGTCAGGTACCTCTAAAGCCGCCTCAAAGCGTAGCAGTGTGCAGGATCTACCTTCTCCCTTCTTGAAGAAGAAGAAACTCTCACTCTTGAAGGCTCCTGCGGTGTCCCCATCTCCTCCTGCTACGCCGACGCCCGAGATCTGTCTCTCAGGCGTCTACGGCTTCTAAGCACGTTTCCACCTTAAAACGTGTAAAATCATCGACGGGAGCGTCGATGATCGTCCCGACGATGAGATCTGCCCTCTCCGGCTCGTTGATGACAACAGTGACGACGACTTCGGCTTCTGGTTCGTCGACGGTGTCTATGTCGACGAAGGTATGCCTCAGTTTTAAGACTGTCTCGCCGACGATCCCTATCGCGTCGACGTCGAAGAAGAGTCTCTCGTCGTCATCAGGATCTACGTCAACGAGAGTTGGGAAGAAAGCCTCCTCATCGACGGCTACTCCATCAACGGATGTTCAGTCGACGGTGGGTTTGTCGACGACAGCCTCGTCGATGACGATTGCGTCGACGGCGACGGCGACGTCGACGTCTGTCCTGTCATCGTCGACGGCTTCAACAACGGTTTCGTCAACGGTGGTGCCATAATCTTTCGCCTCCTTACCTCTGGTGCCGCTTCCTTCATCCGAGTCTGGTGTTTCCTCCGCCGACCCTTTGCACCAACGTCGCCAAGTGCCTCTGGAACAGCTTGAAATTCCACGTGACATGCAGCCTCCATCGCCCCTGTTTGCGACAGGTTCTGAACAAGACTCGGTTTCTGAGAGTGAAGAGGATGATCATTTCCGGGAAGCACGTAGCCCTTCTGAACTAGTCATAAAGTGTCAGGACTATGGAGATGACATTGAGGACTCCTATTCTCCGGAGGAAGAACAGTCCATTCAGGTTCCGACGGCATCAATTCCTCTGTCCCTCATTTCTAATCTTCAGCATATGCTAGAAGATTACAACAGGCGTTTTCTGCCATCTCGTCATGGTTCGCCTCTGCATACAGCACCTGAGCCTGCACCACCTCCTATCGCTGTTCCGCCGCCGCAACAGGCACCTGCGCCTACACCACCTCCTACCGCTTCTCTGCAGCCGCAACCAGTACCACCGCCTCCTCCTGCAAAGACCTCTATTCAGGTTCATGCTACGGTGTACGAAGATGATGATGATAATCTTCGCCCGGACAGAGAGGGTGGAGAACTGCAGGATGACGATACTGATGGTGATGGCGATATGCAAGACTGGGTCTATTACTAGATACAGACACCGTCCCCACCTCCTGCGACTCCGGGGGATTCCCCCCCTGTTGACATTGCAGGTTTCCATCAACTCATGGATAGGGCAGCACTCCGTTTTAAACTTCCCATGGTTCAAAGGGAGGAGGACTGGTTCTTGTATGACTTTAAGAGTCAGCTTTTCATGCAAGTTCGGACAGTCCTGATCATCGTCTTCATCTGGAATGAAGGAGTCAAGTTGATGCAAACGCCGAATTCCATCCCGGCACAGCTACCTCGATTGGAGAAAAATATAAGGCACCGCAGGGTTCTCCAGCTTGCCTGGTGGCGCAGCCTAAACCGGATTCAGTAGTCACCCAGGCTGCCCAGCGCCGTTCCAGAAACCCATCTTCCCCGATTACGGCTCCTCCGGACCGTGAAGGTCGTCGCCTAGATGCCATCGGGCGAAAGTTCTCAACTATGGCTTCCACTACTGTAAGGGCAGCTAACGCTTTGGCCATACTGGGATGTTACGATCGTCAGATGTGGTCTGACATGTCCGCCTTGGTTGCCCTCATTCCGTAATCCTCAAGAGCGGAGGCTCTTAAAATCCTCCAGGAGGGGGAGAGAGCATCAGAAGAGATCATCGAATGCTCCGTGGATATTGCCTGCACTGGCTTCCGTCAACTTGCAGGGGCGGCTGTTCTACGGTGCCAGGGTTGGCTTCGGTCTACCTCTTTTCGCCAGGAGGTCCAGGCGAAAATTCTCGACATGTCTTATGACGGCGAGTCACTCTTCGGTCAGCATGTCGATGAGGCGCTGCAGACGATGAAGAAAGATACTAAAACGGCTCGCTCTTTGGGCACTTTACAGTTCCGAAAACAGCCCTTTTGTGGTGCACGCAGACGCGGCACCACCTCTTCTTTTCATGGAGGATCGAATCAATACCACTCCTATGGCCGGGGAAACCAACGGTATTCCAACCAGCAGCAGCAGACCTCACGCCAGCAAACTTCCAAATCGTATAGTGGAAAATCTTCCTATAGAGGTACCACTTCCAAAAGGCAATGACTTACCTTTCCCGCGCAAGGTTGGAGATAGAATCTCCCTGTTCTTTTCTCAATGGTCCTCAGTCACCTCGGACCGTTGGGTATTGGACATTGTATCAAAGGGCCATGCCTTGGAGTTCGTAAAATTTCCTCTTCGCACTCCTCCCACTGGTCCGCCTCCTGCGCACCTCAAAAAACTTTTCCAACAGATTCACATCATGATTCAGAAAGGTGCCATCGAAGTGGTTCCCAAGTCTCAAAGGGGAATGGGATTCTATTCCCGGTTTTTCTTCATCCTCAAAAAGACAGGCGACTGGCGTCCAATCCTCGATTTACGGGCACTGAACAAATACCTGAAGTGCCAGTCCTTCCGCATGCTTACGCTGATGGAGATCTTACGTCTTCTCTGCAATGACGACTTCATGACCACCATCGACCTCCAGGACGCCTATTTCCATGTGCCAATTCTTCCTCGTCACCGGAAGTACTTGCGCTGCCGGGTGGGGTGGAGAGACTTTCAATTCAGGGTGCTGCCTTTCGGCCTGCGCTCCGCCCCTCGTGTCGTCACAAAAGTTTTGGCCCCAGTAGTGGCTTACCTACATCTTCAGGGCGTTCAAATCTTTCCACACCTGGACGATTGTCTCATCAAGTCGTAGTCTCACAACCAACTGTCCCTCGGCCTTTCCATCAATACCGAGAAGTCTCAGGTTGACCCAGCTCACTGCAGGACTTTTCTAGGTGCCACTCTGGATACGTCACTAGCCAAAGCTTACGTGTCTCACGAACGTCAGCTGCGGATTCTACGCCTGGTGACCCTCCTTTGTTCAAAAGAGTCCGTTTCCGTTTGTATATTGAAGTCTTTTCTGGGAATGGCGTCCTCGTGCATCTCTATGATACCAAACTGCAGGCTCAGGAGTCACCCAATTCAGGAAGAACTGGACGGTCAGTGGCGTCAGGTCACCGGCTCCTTCAACGATCTCGTTTATGTGACCGACCGAATGAGGTCGGCTCTCCAGTGGTGGGGGCAGCCGTCCAACGTGGCTGCCGGGACCTCTTTCCTCATCACAACTCCGGAACTCACTCTGACCAAGGATGCCTCCTTGGAAGGTTGGAGCGCTCACCTTCAGGGGCTGTCCATCAAGGGCAAATGGACTCAATCTCAACGCTCCTGGCACATCAACTGGTTGGAGTTGATGGCCATCTTTCTGGCTCTCAAATTGTTCCATCTTCTGATCCAGGGGGAATCCGTGCTCATCCAAACAGACAATACCACCAGTATGCACTATGTGAACAAGCAGGGCGGCACCAAGTCTCCTCTCCTATCTCGGCTGGCATAAACTATCTGGGACTGGGTGCTTCGGCACCATGTTACCCTGATGGCAGTTCATCTAACAGGAGTCTCGAACATCCTAGCGGATGCCCTCAGAAGGTCCACATCCTCGACGCACGAGTGGGAGCTACATCAGCCGACTCTGGACTTCATCTTTCGGCGTTGGGGTCATCCCAGCATAGATCTCTTTGCGAGCCCAGCGCACCGGAAATGCGGTCCTTTGCAAGTTGGCTTCCCCATCCAGAATCGTCCAGGAATGCCCTTTTGATGGATTGGTGCGGTCTATTTACCTACTCCTTTCCGCCGATTCTGCTAGTTCCTCGGGTATTGTAGAAGATGCGGAGACAGCCATGCCACATTCTCCTGATCGCTCCCAGATAGCCTCGACAAGCGTGGTTCTCGGAACTGCTGCTTCTTTCTCAGTGCGAACCCATTCTCCTTCATCCTCGAGTGGACCTCCTCACGATGGACGAGGGCCTGATCTGTCATCGGGACCCCTCCTCTCTCAGATTATCAGCCTGGAACCTGAGCACCTTCAATTTGCCCATTTGAACATCCCGCCAGAATGCAGAGACATTCTTGCCAATGCCAGAGCTCCATCTACAATAAAGACTTATTAACTCAAGTGGAAAAGGTTCTGCCACTGGTGCGTGGCTGCCAACATTCATCCTGTTCATTCTACTCCAGCACAACTCCTTCCGTTCTTTCTAGAGCTGGCACAGTCAGGGCTCTCCCACTCCACTTTGAAAGTTTTCTTGGCAGCGATTTCTCGCTTCCGGCAGGATGGCTCCTCCTCTCTCTGCTCTTCCAGGATCATTCATCAGTTATTCAAAGGACTGTTCAGGAAGTTCCCGCCCATTTGGCGTCCTCCCCCAACCTGGCATCTCAACATTGTTTTGACACAATTAATGAAGGCACCATTCGAGCCTATCTACAAGGCGGATTTAAAATTTTTAGCTTGGAAGGTGGCCCTTCTTCTTGCCTTAACCGCTTCACGTCGCGCGAGTGATGTTCACGCCTTTACCATTAAGCCTCCTTTTCTCCAATTCAAATCGGACTGTGTAGTGCTTTTCACAAACCCGGCTTAAATGCCTAAAGTGCCCACAGACTTTCACCTCAATGAGCTTGTTTTCTTAAAGACTTTCTTTCCAAACCCTCAATCTCCAGCGGAGCAGCGTTTACATTCTCTGGATGTTAAGCGATGCCTTAAATTTTACATCGATAGGACGGCACTCTTTCGCAAAACTGATCAGCTGTTCGTAGCCTACGGACACATGTGCAAAGGGCGTTCTATCACCAAGTCAACTATTGCACGTTGGATTTCTTCAGCAGTTTCCTTCTCTCACCAGAAGGCTGGCAAGCCTCTTCAAGCCTCAGTGAGAGCTCATTATACCAGGGCGATGTCATCCTCTACTGCCCTGTTTGCTGGTGTGCCGGTTCATCAAATTTGCCTAGCAGCTACGTGGTCCAGTAGGCACACTTTCACGAGACATTATTGCCTTGAAACAATCAACGAAGCCGATACGGCAGTGGGACAAGCAGTGCTTCGCAATCTTTTTAACTAAGGTGAGCCTCTGCTTTCTACCCTCCACCTATATGGCTTGTGTAATGATGCGGTTGTTATTATTTGTATCATTCCTCCTGGCTATGCTATGCTATTGGTGCATCTTCATACCTATGCTTTGCTGATTTTGCTCTTGCTGCCAGCTGTTACTGGTCACTATTCTATTCAAGCATGTGAATCTATGAAAGACACCCTAATACTGGAGAAGCACAATTGTTACTTACCTGCTCGCTTCTCCTCCTAGACTCTTTTGTCACTCTTGTGCTACGAAAATCTGAGGGCCTGAGCCTCTGAGGAGAAGGTTCTGGAGGGGTGCTTGCGCCTGATTGGCTGTAGTTTGGACTAACATAATGACAGTGATATGTTGCAAATATTTTCTCTCTCTCCATGTATTCCTATGTGGGAATTATGACCTGGTATTTGCAACTGTTTCTAGTGTGTATTTTTATATGTTATGTTTTTACATACATATTTTATTGGGATTTTATTGCTATTTTATTTACTGTGGGGCTCCCACATCGACGACGGGAAATATTCAAGCATGTGAATCTATGAAAGACACCAGTACTAGAGAACCACCTGTTTACAGGTAAGTAACAATTGTTCATTTAATTAGTGTTGTGTCGTGCACTGCAAATCAATTGTAGCGAGATGGGTAGTTCTTATAATGCTGATCTGCGAAGACACTTTTTTCTTCTGCACAAAGTCTGACACAATAAGTGCTGTCTCAATCCTGTTCCTGTTCTGTCAACTGCTTTCTTTCCTAGTTACTCATCTGAGCAGTATTTTCTTCTTTACATAGCAGTGTCTCATAATTACAGTTATCTCAGCTCTCGTTCCCTCTCTGTCACTGCTCCTTTCCTGGCACAGTTTTTTCCTAAAGTCTTATTTTCTTTGTGCAGCAGCCTCTTAGTATTAACGTTCTCTTATCTTCAATTCCCCCATCGCTGCAGTCCACAGTGACAGTAATGTGTTTGTATTTATATAGCGCACTTCTACCCAGAGGTCTCGTAGCGCTGTATTCATACCGCTGTGGAACCCATCCTGGCTTTCCTATGAAATGTCCACTCCTGGGCACCCCCAAGGTGAAGCCAGGCATCCAAGCGCTGCTGGGGCCATTGTGGAGATTAAGCAAGCTATTGCCCAGAGTCACAGAGTGGGACCCATGATTAGACTAGGCACCAAGGCGAGAATTATCAGGTCCGGGGAAATTGAGTCCCAGAGCCGCCGAGGCGGGAATTGAACCCTGTTCCCGGGCCAGACCTCTGCATCTGGGTCTGCCGCTCCAACCATTGAGCCACGCTTCACCACCGGGAATATACCGGGGCATAGTAATTTCTTCGCTGCACTGCTCTCAGCAGGCTGTCTAACTCCCTGTGCAGTCTTCTCTTTGTTTTGTTTGTAATGTTATCTTCTCATAGTTTGGTAGGTTTGCTTTAACTACTTGCTGGCCTCACTGACCCTGTCCTTCCTTTACTGCCTATAAGATCAAAGACACCCTATATTTTCATTTTCTTTCAAAGGACTTCATTATGTCTCCTAATTCCTTTTCTGCTGCTCCTCTCATCTAAGTCTACCAAGTATGGGGAAAGGGGTGAAATTGCATTCTCATTGACAGCACTCCTCCTACTCCAACATGTTGGGCTTTGCAGGACATGTTCGTTGTCTATTCCTCCTCAATGACTGCCTATGTTCATGATGAGTTGTCTGCTTCTGTCAGTAGTAGGGGAGGGGTATGTCTGTATTAGTGTAGGGTGAGAGTTGTTCCTGTGTGAGCAACATAGCAATACATATGTTTGAGTATAGGGTGAGGGATGCCACTTTGTGGCTGGAGGGTGAGGGGTGTGCCTTTGTGAATGTACAGTGAGTGTGGTGTTTGTGATGTTTATTGTGCATGCTGGAGTAGGTGAGAGTCAGAAGAAGTGCTTGGTGAAGGAATTGTCTTTATATGGGCAGGGAGAGCTTTGTGAGTGTAGGGCCAGCAGTCTGCCTGTGTGAGAATGAAAAAAGTTCAAAGTGTGCATGGTAAGCAAAGTGTGTTTTGAGTGTAGGTTGAATGGTGTGTTGTGAGTATATAATGAGTAGTTTGCCTGTAAGAGAGCATGGTGAGTAATGTAAGTTCAGGGTGAGTGGGAGTTCAGGGTGAACGGATTGCTTGTGGAGTGAATAATGAATGATCTGCCAGTGTGAATGTATGGCAAGTCATGTGTCTATGTGAGTCTAGAATTAGTGGTGTATTTGTATGTGTGTACGTTAAATAATCTGCTTGAATGCAGCATTTCAGTGTGTATATGAGTGCATCTGAATGCGGGGTAAGCAAAGTTTGTGAGTGTACACTGAGCAATGAGTCTGTGTGAATGTAGGGTATGGGGAGTGTCTTTGTAATTGTAGGGTGAGTGGTGTGCTGTGTGAGTATTGTGCCTGAATGCAAGTTTTCAGTGTGCATTGTGAGTTTATTATGAGTTGGGTGCCTATGTAAATGCAGGGTGAGACATGTGCCTGTGTAAGTGCAGGATGCAGCACATTAAAGCCAAACCTGGGTGCATTACTAATGATTGTTAGACAATTTAGCAGAGAAATGTAAATGTTTGGAGAGTTGTCTGTTGCATCCTGTGTCCTGTAGAAAGATGTGGTGATATTGAAGGATGTGGTGATATGTGTTATTTCCAAGAAAGCTGCTGTTCTGGCAGGCTTACTTCTGTCTACCACATTTTTTTTCAATTTCAACACATTTTAATTAAAATTATTGTACATATAGTCATCACGCTTCGTTGTTACAGGGTAGCAGCCCGCACTGGCTGTGTTGTTTCAGAAATACACTTACACAGAATATATGGTTGGCTGAGAGTATAGGTGAGTGGAGTGGGGAAGGATAGAAAGAAAAAAAGAGAAAGAGAAAGAAGAAGCCCTAGTGTGCCATAAGTTCGCATCCTTCGGGTTTCTGTTGTGATCTGGCGGGGGTGTTTTCTGGGGCCCTGTGGTCCCTTTTTTATGATTCTGTTCACAGGGGTTCATAGGGGTCCAGGAATTTGTCTAGTGTCTTCCACATTCCCCTCGAGGTTTGTCTCCATGGAGAGTCTCGCAGGGCAGTGCTATCCGCCCCTCCGAGGTAAGTCACCCAGTTGAGCCAACCCTTGAAAGTCGAGAGGGGGGCGTGGCTTCGCCGTGCTGCGGAATGGCCGAGAGTTAGATCGGCTCCGCCGGCTGACCCAAATGAATCCGCTAAATTATCCGCCTATTCTGCCCAAATCATGCGCCAACTACAGGGAAAAGGCTTGCGAATGCAGAGCTGACACGGCGGTTCGTCCATTAGCAGAGCAGCTGTCATCGGGGCTGGGAGATGGTGTGGGGCCTGCAGCAGAAGCGGCCGAGGCAAGCCGGGGACTCAGGTGGTCGATGGCCTAGGTGGCAATGAGCAGCTAGAGGTGCCGAGGAAGAAGTAGCGGTGCCAAAATGGTTACAGCGGCGTTATCGGGTCCATGAATCCCTGACCACATGCAAGCAAGACTGTGTTACAGGGTGAGTCATTTCAGACGCATTGAAGCGCAACCTGCCTGCACGGAACGTGAAGCGATTTCGGGAGAAAGGAAACGCTGAGCGAGGCTACCCAGGGAGTAGAGGTCTTACCTCAAAGAGTTAGCTGGCAAGGCAATCGTAGCTGCAGGTGGGGAGTGTGGAGTTCGCTACTCCCAGTGTATACCAGCAAGGTAGCCCATATCGTCAGTGCGGGCGGACACAAGATTGTGTAGGAGCGGCCATTTTGAGAGAGACCTGGGAGCGCTGCAGTATACTCCTGGATGCGGCTTGCGTGAAGCGCTGGGAAGATTGCTGGCTATGCAGGCTGATGATAAGTAAATAGACAGCCTGGCCTAAAGATTTACCCGGTGTGCAAAGAAGCCTGAGCTCATTCAAGAGAGGCACACTACACAGCGGCGCCTCTGCACGAGCAGATTGATTCGGGTCCCAAACGAAAGCAAGATGGTGGACACAGTTATGGTGGGCGGACAAAAGTGGATCTGAATCACATAGGAAATTCAATGCAAGTGTGACTCCGGTGGTGGGTGCTGACTCCATATGCCTGTCCGCATGGGTTTGATCCGGTGAGATCTCACATAGGAAAGGTAGCGGCAAGGTGTGTGGGGGGGTGACATACTACAGGATCCCCACAGGGACAGTTGTGGCTGCTGACTCCCATGTAGTACAGCGCTGAATAGCTGCACCGGCCTGAGGCCCATAGGAATGAATGGGGAGTTATTCCTTATTTGCGATTAGCAATTTGCTAATCACAAATAAGGAACATGTAGGAATCGCAATATTTTTTGCAATTCCTACATGAATCCCGTTTTGCAAGTCCTTAATAGCGATTCCTTATGAATCGCTATTAAAGACTCGCAAAACGGGTCTTTGATGAATCTAGCAGTTAGTCAATACATCATCAGAAATCTTAAGTACAATGTCCCACTTTTATGAAATACTGTACACTTCTAAAATCAACCCTTCTCAGACCGACATAGTAGAATATCTGGACACTTTGGCATTGGCCTGGTTTAATGATGGTGCAGAGCAAGACATGAAGCTTCCCATCACTGTAGAAGACATAAGGCAGGTAATAAGCGGCATGCCAGCGGGGAAGGCCCCCGGGGCAGACGGGCTGACTACGGCCTTCTATTAAGAGTACGCAGATATCCTTGCTCCACGTTTACTTCAGATGTATCTAGAGGCTATGGAAACAGGTATCCTTCCACCCACGCTGCATGAAGCTACCATAATCACGCTGCTGAAACCAGACAAGGATCCCACTGTGCCTGATTCTTTTCGCCCGCTATCCCTTATAAATGTAGACAGCCAAACTTATTGCAAATAGATTGCAACCGATGCTTCCCCAGATCAGATAGCTCTGCCAGATCAATCTGGTTTCATACCGGGTCGATCGACCTCTCACAATTTAAGAACACTGTTCGAGCTTCTTCATCACCTGGCCCCACATGTACAGGCGACTGCTGCGTTGTTAGATGCTACAAAAGCATTTGATTCCCTAGAATGGAAATTCCTGTTCGCCCTGCTAACTCGTATGGGGCTCAGTCCTTTGTTCATAAAGCAGATCACATTGCTATACACCAATCCAACGGCGAGAGTCAGAGTCAATGGGCAGATATCGGAGTCTTTTGCGGTAACTAGGGGAACACGGCAGGGTTGTCCATTGTCGCCACTACTATTTGCAGAACTATTGGCGGCCAGGCTCCGACAACACCACACGCATTGGAGCGTAGGGTTCACATCCAGGGGCTTGCTGATTTCTATGTATGCCAATGATATGATAGTGTACTTGAACAATCCCAAAGATAACTTTGTGGTAGTTATGAGAGAACTGATCAGATATGGCGGGTTGACTGGCATTGAGATAAATTGGTCATAATCTATAATGATTCCGCTCCCTGACACCACTGATCACTATACAGTGGGCTAGTGAAGAAGTGAAATACTTGGGAATTAGCATAAGCATGTCAATACGAGAAATGTGGCTAGCAAATTACGGTAGGGTAGTGGATTGGATAGCGAGTAAAGTACAGAACTGGAAATCACTGCCGCTATCACTGATAGGCCGTATAGCCATCACCAAAATGGTGATCCTGCCCAAACTGCTGTATTTATTCGCCAATATCCCGATGCTGCTGAACACTCACTTTTTCAGACAACTCCGGTCTCACATTCTTGACTTAGTGTGGGCTGGTAAGCAGCCCAGAGTCTCATGGAATTTGTTGACATTGCCATTCACCCAGGATGGCTTGGGGCCCCTGGATTTTGAGCTTTATGCCTACAGCGCACAGGCGCAATACCTACATTTTTGGCAGCACCCAACACCATATCAACCCCATGTGGCGATAGAAATTGATAGAGTAGCTCCCGTTCCGCTGAACACAGCAGTATACCAGGCTTATAAAAGGCCGCATTTGGAAATCGACACAGTGGAAACAACACGATGGGCGTGGAGAGGGATTACGAAAAGAGCTCACCAAGAGGAACTTTATGCTCCTTCCATGCCATTAGGTGGTAACCCACTATTATTCCTGTTAACAGATAAAGCAGCCACAATGTGAGCTAAGGCAAATGCATTGGAGAAAGGGGGAGATCTATACCCGGATGGGACGTTCGTGACACAGCAACAGATGTGTAACGTACAGTTGCCGACGGCATCAGACATGCTATTGTACTACCAGATTAGGGCCGCATGCAGAGCTAGATATAAGACTTTTCCTCAGGAGCCTCCTGGTTTACCAGCGTTAGAAAGTGTGCTGTCCATCCCTTCTCCTCGTAAATTAACTACACGTATTTACAGTATAGCGAAAGGGGAGTCGCTGGTTATATACTTGGCGGACCATGATTCTAACAGGGTCTTTGTCTTCTCTAGGAATAGCTTTTCTATTTGGTCTAGAATGGTTTTAAGGTCCTTGCCGAAGTGAACTCCCAAGAACTTGATATAGCCCGTTTGCCATGCCAAGCCCGAGTTTCCCAGTATTTCTCTCGTGGTGTGGACGTTTAGTTGTTTGTGCTCCGACTTATCCTTATTTAGTTTGTATCCTGAGTGTTTCGAATATGTGTCTATGGTTTCTATGAGAGCCGTTATGGAGAGTTTGGGTTGTTCTGTAACTATGGGGATGTCGTCCGCGTATGTGGCTAGTTTGACTGAGACCTTGCCAATGGTAATTCCCCTCACTTCCTCATTGTCCCTGACATCCCTGATCAGGGGTTCCAAGGCCAACAGGAACAGTGAGGAGGACAAAGAGCAACCCTGTCTTGTTCCGCGTTGCAGGGTGAAGGGGTCAGAGAATGCCCCATTCACCACTATTCTAGTGCAGGGGTCCCTGTACAGTGCCATTACTGTCCGTATGAATAGTTCTCCCAAATTGTAAGTCCGCATGCATTGTTCTAAGAAATCCCATGACACCCTGTCAAAAGCTTTTTCTGCATCAAGTGTGATGGCTAACACCAGTTCATCTATTTCAGAGGCCCGATCTAGTATGTGACAAAGAAGTCTGGTGTTATCATGTGACATGCGTGTCTTTAGGAACCCTACAAGCGAGTTGCTATTAGGTCTGATAAGACCGTGTTGAGCCTAGCGGCTAGGATTTTGGTGTATACTTTGCAGTCTACATTTATTAGTGAGATGGGTCTGTAGTTTTGGTGTAGCTGTGCGTCTTTTCCATCCTTCGTCATAACTATTATGTTTGCTTCTGACATGGATTGTGGGACTACTACCCTGCGCATCGATTGAACACTTTCTGCATGATAACTGTAGTTGTGTCAGGAACGTTTTGTAAAATGTGGCTGTGTACCCATCCGGTCCCGGAGCTTTGTGGTCTTATCTCTCGGCCTAACTTCTGTGCCTCCTCATCTGTTATCTTTGGGAGGTCCAATCTATTTAGGTAATTTGCGCTTCCTGCTTTATTTAAGGACTCGTCTTTTTTGAAGGTTAGTAGGATTTCCTTGTGTCTTGTTTGTGGGTTCTTTTTTGAGTCGGTGATTGCTGCAATGGTATTTTGCTTTTGTTTGTGTTTAAGATAGGCGGCTAGGAGTTTCCCTGCCTTTTTGATCTCACAGAGGTTGATGGCTTTGTATTTGTACAAAACACAAAAACGTAAGATTGGGTCAGAGCCAATATTTAAAGACCAACCTGGATACCTTGCCTCAATCAACAATACTCACATACCTAGAGTATCCAAGGGTCTACAACAATATTCCGTATACTATAAAATCTGAAGAAAAAGCAAAAGATAGGAAAAATATTCAGTACATTTCCGGATTCCCATCACTCACCAACCTGGTGACATGCTTCATCATCTGGGTCTCCTCTTCATAGTCACACTGGTGACCCTAAAGGCTACAACCCTATCAGATGAGAGTAGTTGAGTGTATGGGAACTAAGTGCAGTGCATAGATGATAAGTGAGGTTAAAATTGAGTTGCGACAGAACCTATATTTATTATTATCTCTCGCAATTCAAATTAAAAACAGTGCAAAAAGACAGTTTTATCAAATAGCTGTATAAGATTATAAAGTGGTCAACATGTTTCGGCACGCTGACACCATTCTGTCTAGTGCCTTCATCAAGACCCACCCAATATTTGCTACTGCAATAATGTCAAAACAAGATTAAAGGTAAAAAAGGAGTTATGTCATTACTAGTACATTAGAAATGGCTGGCAATGATACAACCAAGTCACCTCTCATATAGAGTGTACATTCCTTCCTTTGCAAGCACCCTATGTCTGAAGGTGTCTGCAAGAGTAAAAATAACGTGCATCTCAATGAGGTTAATCAACAGAAAATACAGAGATACCAGAACTTATCAAGATAGTGGCATCAACATTGCCAGCTATCATACTCAAATAATAGATCAAAGCTTTTTCTTCTTACCTAGACATTGCAAGCAAGCTGCCTCACCTCACCTGGCAACAGCTCAGGTAAAAAGGAGGAACCACTCTAGAAAGGAAAGAAAGAGACCTCAATTGAATTGATCTTCTGCCTTTCTTAACAACCCAAATCTATATCATTAAGCTCCCCACCACATACATCCACTGTCGGTCACACAGAATTAAAAACTGACTTTGTTATGGCTTATAGTATTAATCACAGCCTTCTCTTTGTAAACAAAAAGAGTGTGCCACCGGTGTTACACAAGATGGTTCTGTTCACACAATATGCACAAAGTGGAATTACCGATCCACCATTAAGCCAGACCTATACTTATAATTTTTATGAAGCTGCGAAATTGGCAGCTCATCTAACTCGAAGATCAATTCTAAAACATGTAATTACAAATTGTCCTAGCACTCAACTTGTGCTTTACGGCCTCAAAAAACGATCTTCGATAGTGTATTGACCTGCATACCAAAGTGTATATTGTGCTCAGCAATACAGCACACACCATCTGTAGGATAGAATTGTTTCTAAACTTGCTTGATTAACTCTAAGTGTGTATGCATAGAGAACCAAACATCCATTTCTGCCTTGCCCTTCGCTAGTTGTTGCGTGTTCATCAACAATCTAACACCCATAGCCCTGCCCTTTCGCTCAAGATTTTGTTGTATTCGTATTTTTTCCTATTGAGTTCTGCTAGAGTGCTAGTGTTCCTTGTGTTTGTACTGTGTATCCCTTCTATCCTTTTCATGTATTTTTCAAGTTCGTTCAGGTGTTGGTTAGTGTTTCTGTTTATTTGGACCTTGATTTCAATTATTACGCCTCTGACTGTGGCCTTAAGTGCGTCCCATGTGTTTTTGTCATCAGTGTTCTGTGTATCGTTATGCCGCAGGTAGTCTTTTATGGCCTCTTCTATTTTGGTTTTATTGCCCCGGTCCGTCAGGACGTCACTGTTAAACCTCCATTTGCGCGGGGTGTCCTCATTATGTCGTCCGGTCAGCTGAAGGCTGATGAACGAGTGGTCAGAGATTGTTCTGGCCGCAATGTCCGAGTGGTCTATTAGGTGGGTGTGTGAGCCTGTGATTAGTATGTAGTCAATCCTGCTATATGAGTTGTGGGGGGTGGAGTAGAAGGTGTAGTCCCTAGTGTCCAGGTGTTGTAGTCGCCATGGATATTTGAGATTGAATCTGGTGCATATGTTCTTAAGTGTGTTGTGTGCGTTTGGAGGGTGGGAGTGGCATTGCGATTGTCTATCCAGTGTGTAGTCTAGAGCTATGTTAAAATCACCGGCCACCACTGTTAGTTCATTCTGGGGAATTGCCTCCAATTTCTTCGAGACTCCCTCCCAGAGGGTGTGTCGTCTGTGTTAGGGCCGCGAATATTTACTACATGAATGCGTTCCTCCCCTCTTTTCAGTTGTGTTACTAGTATTCTCCTTGCTTTGTCCTGTTGTTGGTCTTCTGTTGTTATCTTGGAGTTCTTACCTATCAGAGTGATCACCCCACGTTTCTTCCCTATTGCCGGTGAGCACACTATCTGCCCTACCCATCTGGCATTCAGTCGCTTGGTGTCCTCAAGAGAAAGCATGGTCTCTTACCTAGGTAGTCTAGGACTTTTTTCCTCTTTACTGGATGATTGAGGCCTTTTACATTGAGGGAGACTATCTTTAGGTTCGAAGTCAGAGAAGTCGTATCGTTCTGCATCATTGCGTCATTGTTTCTTCTGTGCGTTCGCCGTTTGGGCCTCACCCTTGCCCCTTTTTGCACTGTGAACGAGCCTTCCCTACCCCCATGTGTACTTTTTCTGAAGTGTTGCTCGTAAGCTGTACAACCCCTCATTTTTCCTGTTGCTCTCCCCAACATATCTCCCATTTATGTTGCTACCTATGCCAAGGGATGAAGATAAAAGGATGAAGAAAGAATATGAGACAGTAGATAGATGTGTTTCATAAATCTTAGACAGATAGGACCAACAACCCCTCCTCCCCTTAGCCCCCTCCCTCCACTCCCCCCCAACTGTGTTCCTCCTTCGTATTTCGGGCGTGCGACGACAAGGTCACCCTTCCGTCTCCCCCGGGAGTCTTCACTTGTATTTTTATCTAAACACCCTACCCTTTGCATCCTTTCCAGCTGGCACAGGATATCTTATGCGCGTTTTGTCCCATTGCGCGTGTGCCTTTTTCCTGCTCCTTCTTGCTCTTAAAACTACAGAATACTAAATACTAATTACCCCGCTTTTCTAAACACATAAAGGATATTTGGTTATATGTAGTCATTGTTTTCTTCGTGTCTCTGACCCCTCGGTGCCCTGTTTGTTCCTTTAGCCTTCCCCTCTGCTTTTCCCGATTCAATATGAGGTAGATAGTGTTTTAGTCTTTTTCTGTGCGGAACGGAAAAGCATCTGTTCTGAGGTAGTTTTGTATATTCGCCTTGTTTAGATCTAAGGTTGTCAGGACCGATCTGGTTGAATCGAGGTAGTTGCGGTTGGTGTGTCTGAATGAACATTCTGGATAATGTTTTCATCCCTGCTCATTCCACTCTTGGTTCTGGAGAGGCTCTTCTCTTGCCTGATCCCGTTTGTGAAGTTTTCATCTCCTGTTGTGTCGGCCCTTGCAGATAATTGGTTAGTTCTTTCGGGTCTTCGAAAATGTGCGTTCTGCCTTCATCAGTTATTCTGAACCTTGTGGGGCCCACAAAAGAGAATATCATGTTTTATTTCCTCAGTTTATCTCTCAGGGCTAAGAAACCTTTTCTTATATCCACTGTAGGTTTAGAGTAATCTTGCGTCAGAATTATCCTGTGTCCATTCCATTGCATATTTTGGTTCTTCCTTGCTGCCCCAAACATTGACTCAGTCTGCTGTGATCATAGCGGTTTGCATATTAATGGGGGCGGGCCCGTCCTGTTGGTTGATTTGAAGGCTGGGACTCTGTATGCTTTGTCTAGTTCAAAGGGTTGGTCGAATCTAATGTTTGTTATTTTGTGTAGCATTTCCTCTATGAGTGCCATGCAAGTCCCTGCCTTATCTTCTTCGCCATCTGGTACCCCTAAGATTTTTATGTTTCCTCTTCTGTTTTTGTCTTCTAGATCCGCCGTCTGCCTTGGAGGGTTGCCGTGGTCTTGGTTAGGGCCAGTAGGGCTTTATTCGTTTGTTGGTCCCCATCTTCTATGTCGCTTACCCTCTGCTCTACTACTTATATCCTGTTGTTTGCCGCAAGATGTCGACTCTAACAGCTGCTAGCTCTAGTTGGATTGCATCTGTAGTCTGTTTTGGGGTTTTGGCTAGGTAATGTACCTCCGCCAGTTTCTTCAGAATCATGTCTAGTGTTCTGTTGATATCCGGTTTGTGTTTGATCGGTGAGTCCATTGAGGTTTCCCCCTTGGTCTTTTTCTGTTGCTGTAGCGTTTTCCCTCATTTCCCGCCATGCTTGGCAGCCCCCTCCTTAGATGTTGTAGTTCGAATCTTCTGCCTGCTTTTTGCGTTGTTGGCTGTTGGTTCTGCTCTTGGGCTGGTGCTCTTCGGGCTCTTGTGGCTTTCCTTTCCAGGGCAGTTACTGGGTTGAAGTTGTTGGCTTTGTGAAGGGTCTCTGGTGTCCCTCTCTCTAGTTTACTGTTCAGTGACGGGAAGCCTGTGCGAAAATCATGTTGCCGCCACTCTTCTTGTTAGCGTTGCCTTATCAGTGTGGGACCACTGTTCTCTGGTACGGTTATAGGGCTACTTCGTGCCTTCGACTTGTGTCCCTACTTAAGTGTCTTTTCCTCCTGTCCCTCTGCCATTGTGTGGCTACGCAAGAGATTGCTGCCCCCCTCCTGGGCGTTGCGTGGTCTATATATCTCTGTTCTATGCAACTCTATATCACTCTCTGATGTTCTTTGTGGCAGCCATACACGCCCTTAGGGTTTTGCTCGGGGCACCGGTTCTCTCCAGTATTAAACGCCACTGTTATGCTCGGAGGATTCAGGCGCGTGTTTGCTGCGGTTTGACCCAGATTGGCTAACTCTGCCCTCTCACGCTATTTCCGTGCTCTCTTTTGTGCCACAAGGTCTACCTGTGTCCAGTTATCCTTGGCTGCCGTTAGTTGAGTGTGGTTTGTTTGTTGCCGCTGTTTTTGCCGGTCCCTGCGTGCTCCTCAGTCCTGTGTCTTCATTCACACACAGACTCTCGCCTGCAGTAGGCCTTCAAATAGCCTGAGCTGTGTTTGCACAGCGTGGGCGGATGGTTGGCTTGCCTGTATCTTGACTCCTTAGGATGGTGCTAGGTGCTCTTTTGGTTCTCTTTTTATTTCCTTTTGTTTCATTTCAGATATGAGCGCAGGGAAAGATCGCGCCCCAAACAAAAGGCGACGGACAGAGGGGGGAGAGGAACAACAGCCGGCAACAAGGTCAGCGAGGAACCACGACACCACTGCTAAACCACCGCAACTTCCCCCGGCACCGATGCGCAACAGAGATCGAGGACAATCATAAAATTAGAAACTGAAACCAGACAAAGGGAGGCCGCCATTTTGAGGAACCACCAATGGGGACAGCGTAAGAACATGCACAGTGGAGAGCAAGTCAAAGTAATAAGCGGTGAACATAGGAACATAAGAAGCAGAACAGTGTCTACTACGTTTCCAATAAATTCTTACCTTTTCACTTGCTGTGATCGTCTGTCCACTTCTCATCACTTGCCACTGGGTCGACTTGTTATCTCAGCAGGAGAGCGCCTTCATGCAGACGGAAAGCGGTCATACTCAAGGAATCGTGGCAATGAAAATAACCATAACTTTGGAAAACACGGGTGTGTCCAGCAAGAGATCGTGATTGTTGCAACGAATGAAGCTATTTTGAATTTTGGCAACATTGTGGTGTTTATTCCTCACCCTCGAGCATGTTACGTTCACTTTTCAATATTGTGAGCATATTCTCTTGCGCATATCTTCTTTCGTGTCCTGAGCGTTCCCACCTCTGATCGGTGTGCTGACAAGCACATTTCCTCCGTCTCGCTCTGGATTTGTTAATCTACGCATCTTTTTCCTCCTGCTCTGCTCTCATTGCAGCATTTCTTTCACAAGTGACCAAGCCCCTAAAACCTGCATCCTGTACATGTACAATGTTCACATTTTTTATAGTCGCTTTCGGATGGAAGAACTATTGCAATCTCTTTAGCTACATATATTAACATTACATGTATATCATATCGTCATCTAAAGCATGTTCAAACCTCGTAGCTACCTTTCAAAAAGGAAAAATGTACAATCAACAAATAAAATGGATGGAGTAATTGCACCTTCTCCTTACTTAATTATATCAGGTGAGTCTACACTTATCTGGGAAGAGTTAAGAGAAGGGTTTGAGGCATATATTGAAGATGTAGGAGGGGATATATTTACAGCCTTCAGGAAGCTAGCATTGTTAAAGCATTGCCAGGGCGCTGAAGGGTGATGCACATGAAAGCACCTTCTTCCACTACTTGACGAGGAGGACGACGATGCAGAGCTTGGTGATCATGTGATTGCTTCAAAACAACTGTACTTCGTTTTGGGAGACAGAAAAATGAAGAGAGTACAACTTCCTGGAGAATCTGTTGAGAATTACTTTGCTGCTTTATGATGTCTAGCTCCCACATGTAATTATAAAAATGTTCAAGATAAGGTGTCAACTGACCAACTAATATAAAAGGTTTATAGTAAAAAGATTCCAGAGAAAATACTCAATACAGAGAACGTAACATTAAAACAGCAAAAACAATGATATAGCAGTAGCAGAAGTCACCAGTGAAGGCCTGGTGGAGATGTCAATGAAAGCGTTACAAAGAGTTAAGGCTGCGCAGATGCAGAGTGGAAAGGGTTACTCAGAAGCAAAATAGATGCCGTCTAATTCAAAGAACAGTTTTTGCATTGACAAAACTGACTTCATTTTTTAAGTGTGGTTTAAAACCTTGTCCAACTAATAATTAAAATTGTCCTGTGATTGCATTCGATGCAGAATGAAAAAGCATATTGCCAGGGTTCGTAGGGGCAAATCATCTAGTTTTTTGGGGAAATCATAAATATTTATTAACACTGTAAATGATGGCCAAGAGGATGGAAGTTCAGGAGAATTCATAGTCCAAGTTTGTGAAAGTGGAAAAGTAAATTGCAAGACCCCTTTTGTACCATTTAGATTCTTTGGTAGGTTATACCATAATTTGGAAAGAGCACTGTTAATTTGCAAACAGCACTTATCTAAATTTTCTAAACATGCATTATACCCTCTGGATGTCAAATTAATAGCATATAAGAAGAAACCCATAGATGTATTTGCATATATCGAGGCTACACAAGAGTTTCAAGGGATTAAAGTATCCAAAGTGCACATTGCTAAGGATAGGTTCTGTTTACTGGGATGGCTGCAACAACAAAATATGTTGATCTGCCGAAGTCAAAGGCAAATGAAGTAAAAAATGAGGAATGGTAAAAAGAATTCCTTGAGGTGTTTAGGAATGGTCTTGGTTTGCTTAAGAGTTTCACGCACAAAATAATCTTAAAGTGTAGTGCTTTCGCCAAAGCACATAACATTCATAGTGTTCTTTTGGTCACAAAAGACTCCTTCTGGAGAGAATTACAAAGATTATGCGAGGGGGATAATGTGGAAGAAATTAAGGCATCCGAGTGGTTGATGTGTGTGAATTTTTGTGTTTTGAATGCTGCAATATGGATGGATAGGCATACCCTACCCAACATTGGGGAGATGCTGATGAATAAAAAAGGTACCAAAATGTTCTCCACGTTGGATTTGCTGTCCGTATATTACCAAATAGCTCTCCACCCAAATTCCTGACCTTTTACGTTGTTCATTTCACCTGAAGGAGCATTTTGGTCTCAGCGCACGCCATCAAACGTTTTTCAAATGATCATGCACCAACTTTTTACGATGTATTAAACGTAACATACTTTCTAGGTGATGTATTGATTTTTGGTTAGCGAACAAAGATGCATGATAAAGAATGAGATCTGCGCTAAGAAAATCTCCAGAAGTGTGGGTTGGCAATAAAAAAGAAAAGTGCAAAATTGGTGTATAGGGGATTGTTTATCTGGGACATTGGCTGGAAACAAATGGTATTTCCCCAAAGATTAAACTAATTACAACCATTGGGAATGATTACAGCAATATTGGTCTGGCATCTGTCCTGCTTTAAAAAAGGGATGAATAAGGCCATAGGGTATGGTTCACTACCGTTGGGGGATGTGGAAAGGATATACTCCACCATAGAAAAAGAAACACTTGCCAGATGGGGGGTGTGAACTACTTTAGGAAATTTGTTTGGGGCACAAAGTTTGTGATTCGTGTTGATCATTGGGGGATGTATTCACCATACGAGGAGTAAGTAGAGCTTCTGTGGGCATTGTCGGGTGGATGATGAGGTTGGGGGAATATGAGTATTCTGTCCAGTATGTTCCGGGGAAAAAGATTGTTTAGCTGACTGTCACAGCAGCCTGTAGATGAAGTTCAAGTAGATATATTTAGTGATGATAGACAATATGTAGGACCTCAGCAGTGGTAGGAGGGAAGTCTTGAGGAACTTCATTTTCTCAACAAGACATTTCCCATCCTTTTTTTACTTTTAATCCTGGTATGGATACCTAATTGTGTTTAATAAAGGAATTCTTTTCATTGGCACCCCTAACCAGTTTTAATCACTTTCCTATACTGCAATTATTTGTCGCACTATCAGTTCCAGGCACCGGGTGTTTTGCACATGCTCTTCACCTCATTTGTGTTACTCGTATGTGGTGTTATTATGTGGTTGTACGTCCTGTAGTGTAGAATTTATTATTATTTTCCCCCTCACTAATGCTCCACCCTGGATGTGGCTACACCAGGGCGTTTGTAGCAGGCCCTATGATGAAGCATGTCACATACTTCGGTATGTGAGTGAGGGCAGTTTTTCTAAAATGAGAAATATTTCTTAGTTATGTCTATCGTGTACTCTTTATACCCCTTTAGTGTGAACATTTGACTCGGTTTGGGGGCCTGGGGTATTGGAGTTTAAACAGGAACGGTCCTGTCCCCTCCTTCGTGTTAAGTAGACAATACGTATGCCATCACTGAAAGACATATTCCACGGAAAACACGCACAAAAGAGTCGGGTGGAATCAAAGCCGTTTTAATGTCCTTACCTCCCATGGCTTTTTCAATTGCATTGTCACTGGTCTGCCTCGATTCCCTTAAATGCAGCATGATGGTGAACACCCGGATACCATGCAAATAAGCCCACATTGAATAGTTCAGTGGGGGCTCGGCTCCGGGCTACAGAAGTGTTTGGACTGTCAGAGACAGGTTACCAGCCCTAGCAGCAATGGGCCTATCCTTTAATGAGTACCAGTACTCTCCTCGTCAGTAGAGAAGTGCCGGTACTGAGTACCTGTGAGTACCGGCCCAATTTAAGCACTGTATATAGAATTAATTTGTTTCCAGATGCTGTGGAAGGTTCAAGCGGACCCTCATCTACTATTTCAGAGGGAACCCCAACCATTGGTGGTGGAATTAAGGGGGCCTTTGGGTGGTTACCTGTCTTGCCGCTGGCTTGACAGGTTACACAGGAGCTGACAAACTCCTTCACCTTCTGAGTCATCTGGGGACAGTAAAAGTGGCTAACTAGCCTTTCCCAGGTTTTGGTTTGGCCCAGAAACCCAGCTAGAGGGATGTCATTAGCTAAAGTTAGGAGGACCTCCCTGAACTTCTGATGCACTACCACACTCCCAGTGGCTCTAGGTTTGGGGTCTCTGGCCTCAGTGTACAGTGGTCCCCCTTCCTAATAAACTCTGTGAGTAGCACTGACATCTCCCTTTTCCTGTGCAGCAGCTTGCTGCCTCTGGCTCCCAAGAGTTGGACAGTCCAAGGCGCAGCTTTTATCCTAGAGGGTCCTCCTGGACCTAAGAGTTCATCCTGGTAAGGGTCAAGCTCCATGGGCTCAGTTCCATCTGGGGTGTCCAAGTCATGTCCCTGAGGAGAGGGGTCCTGATCTTCTTACATTTCCTCTTGGAAGGTTGGGCCATACCTTTGGGCTCCAACACTTCTTTTTCACCCTGTTTTCTGCTATGTGCTCTTCAATCAATCAATCATCGTATTTATATAGCGCACTACACACCCAGAGGGTCTCAAGGCGCAGGGGGGGGTGGGGGGGGGGGGGACTGCTACTGCTCGAACAACCAGGTCTTGAGTTGCTTCCTGAAGGCGAGGTGGTCCTGGGTCAGGCGGAGGTGGGTGGGGAGGGAGTTCCAAGTCTTGGCGGCGAGGTAGGAGAAGGATCGTCCCCCTGTGGTGGCTCTGCGGATGCGGGGGACAGCGGCGAGGGCGTGGCTGGTCGAACGGAGCTGGCGTTTGGGAGCGTAGAAGTTGAGGCGGCTGTTGAGGTATCCTGGTCCTTGGCTGTGTAGGGCTTTGTGTGCGTGGGTGAGGAGGCGGAAGGTGATTCTCTTGTTGACCGGGAGCCAATGCAGATCTCTCAGGTGTCCGGAGATGTGGCTGCGACGGGGGATGTCCAGGATGAGTCGTGCTGAGGCGTTCTGGATCCGCTGGAGTCTCTTCTGGAGTTTGGCGGTGGTTCCGGCATAGAGGGTGTTGCCGTAGTCCAGACGGCTGGTGACGAGGGCCTGGGTGACCGTCTTCCTGGTCTCGGTGGGGATCCACCGGAAGATCTTACGTAGCATGCGCAGGATATTGAAGCATGACGAGGAGACGGCGTTGACTTGTCTCGTCATGGAGAGGGAGGAGTCCAGGATGAAGCCCAGGTTGCGTGCGTGGTCTGTTGGTTTGGGTGCGCTGCCTAGGGCGGGGGGCCACCAGGAGTCGTCCCAGGCGGAGGGTGAGGATCCCAGGATGAGGACTTCCGTCTTGTCCGAGTTCAGTTTCAGGCGGCTGTTCTTCATCCAATCGGCTACCTCTTTCATCCCTTCGTGAAGGTTGGCTCTGGCGGTGGCGGGGTCGTTGGTAAGGGAGAGGATCAGCTGGGTGTCGTCGGCGTAGGAGATGATGTTGAGGTTGTGCTGGCGTGCGATGTCTGCGAGGGGGCTCATGTAGCTGTTGAAGAGGGTCGGGCTGAGCGAGGAGCCTTGAGGGACGCCGCAGATGACTTCGGTGGCTTCAGATCTGAACGGGGGGAGGCAGACTCTCTGTGTTCTTCCAGCGAGGAAGGAGATGATCCACTCCAGTGCCTTCTCCTGGACTCCGACGTTGCTGAGGCGTTGTACTAGGGTACGATGGCAGACAGTGTCGCAGGCCGCGGAGAGGTCGAGGAGGATGAGGGCCGCTGTTTCTCCGTTGTCGAGCAGCGCTCGGATGTCATCGGTGGCTGCGATCAGGGCGGTCTCGGTGCTGTGGTTGGCCCGGAAGCCGGACTGCGAGGGGTCGAGGGATCCGTTCGTCTCGAGGAAGGCGGCCAGCTGCTTGTTGACGGTCTTCTCGATGACTTTTGCAGGAAACGGGAGCAGCGAGATGGGGCGGTAGTTCTTGAGGTCGGTGGGGTCAGCCGATGGCTTCTTGAGTAGAGCGCTGAGTTCGGCGTGCTTCCAGCTCTCCGGGAAGGTGGCGGTGTCGAAGGAGGTGTTGATGATGTCCCGTAGGTGGGGTGCGATGATAGCGTCGGCCTTGTTGAAGACGTGGTGAGGGCAGGGGTCGGTCGGAGATCCGGAGTGGATGGAGTTCATCGTGCGGATGGTGTCTTCGGTACTGATCGGAGTCCAGGCGCGGAGGGTGGTGGTGGGGGGCGGTGGTTCGGTCGCGGTGCTCGTCGGTTGAGTGCTGAAGCTGTTGTGTATGTCCGCGATCTTGTTGTGGAAGTAGGAGGCGAGGGAGTTGCAGAGGTCTTGCGAAGGGGTGATGTCGTTGTTTCCGGCGTTGGGGTTGGAGAGCTCTTTGACGATGTTGAAGAGTTCTTTGCTGTTGTGTGCGTTGTTGTCCAGTCGTTCCTTGAAAGCAGTTTTCTTGGTGGCGCGGATGAGTTGGTGGTGTTTCCGGGTGGCGAGCTTGAGGGCAGTCATGTTGTCCGGTGTTGGGTCTCTGCGCCAGGTTCTCTCGAGGGCTCGGCAGTTCTTCTTGGAGCTCTTGAGTTCGTCGGTGAACCATGGGGCTTTCTTGCTGCCGGGTCTGCTGGGCTGGTTCCTCAGGGGGTGAGCTCGTCTGCGCAGTCGCTGATCCACGTTGTGAGGTTGGTGGCCGCCTGGCTAGGGTTCGTTGTGCTGGTGGGAGGGTTCGTGCTCAGGGAGGACGCGAGCTGGTCGGCTGTGATCTTGTTCCAGCTTCTGCGTGAAGCCTGTTGCTGGTGGTGGTGGATCGTGGTCCTTGCGAAGCTGAAGTGGAAGCAACTGTGGTCCGTCCAGTGGAGTCCGGTGGCGTGGCTGAAGGCGATGTCCTTGCTGGATGAGAAGACGGGGTCGAGTGTGTGTCTGGCGTAGTGGGTGGGGGTGGTCACCAGTTGCTTGAGTCCGAGGTTGTCCAGCAGGGTGGTGGTGTTGCGGTCGTTGTTGTCCTCCAGGTGGAAGTTGAGGTCCCCGAGGAGGATGTAGTCAGCGGAGCAGAGGGCGTGCGGGCTGATGAAGTCGGCGATGTCTTCGCTGAATTGTGTGCGTAGTCCAGGGGGTCTGTAGATGAGGGTGCCTCTGAGGGTGGTCTTGGGGTTGATGTGGACTTGGAGGTGCAGGTGCTCGGCGGTAGCGAGGGTGTCATCGGTGTTGGTCGTGATGCGGATGGTGTTCCTGTGGACGATGGCGATGCCTCCTCCGGTGTTGTTGATGCGGTCCCTTCGGATGATCTTGTAGCCGTCTGGGATGGCGATGGCGATGTCGGGCGCTGAAGAGGCGTTCATCCAGGTTTCCGTGAGGAAGGCGACGTCTGGGGCTGTGGTGTCGAGCAGGTTCCAGAGCTCGACGGCGTGCCTGTGGACGGAGCGGGTGTTGAGCAGGATGCATCTCAGGTGGCTGCTGCTGTTGTTCGTCGAGGTCTTGGGCACTGCTGGAGTGGTGCGGGTCGGGGTGCAGGTGACCTTGCAGGAGTTGCAGCAGAAGGGTCCGTGGGTGCGTCTCGGGGTGGCTCGGTAGCATCCCGGGGCTCGGCCGGTGTTGAGTGCGTTGAGGGCGGCGGCGTCGTATGTCCGGCGGGTGGGCTGGGGTCTGCGGGGGCCAGGGGTCCTGGCACTGGGCGCGGTCCAGGCGCGGACGGGCGCAGACGAGCTTACCTTTGGCGCACCTTCGGCGCTCATTCGGTGCTCCCGCTGCGCGCGTCTGCTGCGCGGTCGCTGAGGGGGCGTCATAAGTCCGTAGCCGGGAGGGCGAGTCAGCTGGGAGGCGGGTAGCGGGTTGTCCAATGGGCTGGAGGTGGGCGGGGCCGCAGGGAGGCAGCGGCGGGAATCGGCGGAGGCGACGTGCGGCTCAGCGGCGGCTGGGTCGCGTAGGTAGGCTGGCAGACAGGAAGGAAGGCGCTTGGCAGCAGGAGGGGTGACCCGGCCTCGTAGAAGGCACAGTGGTCACTCTTGTATTTACACACACCACCTCAGGGATATCCATCACAGCTGTATGGATTTTCAGTTCAACCTCAGCCCAAACTGAGGTTTCCATTTCATTGCCAAGCAGACATGCAGCTGGTAGGTTTGGAGACACCACTACCTGTTTCAGGACAGTAACCCTCCCCCCCCCAGTCTAATGTCACCATAGTCATTGCATGGTTAGTGGTAACACTTTCAGCATTCGTGTCTGGGTAAGTTCTCCCAATCAAGGGAAACCAGTGTATCCCTCACCATAGTGACACTAGCACCTGTATCTCTCAGAGCCTCTATCCTAGTTCAATTAATCCAAGGGTATTGTAAATACGTCTTTAAGTTGGGTGGCCACACAGGTACAGTGGTAAACTCGACTTCCCCTTCTAAAACTAGAACTGCTTTAGTGTGCAACCCGATTTGCTCTTGGCACACTGTTGATCCCATCTGGAAACTTGCTACACCAGGAGTATCTGTAGTAGGACTAGGAGCCTCCTTGTTTGGTCAAGCAGCATCTCCAGTTAAGTGTCCTAACTTCTTACAGTTGTTACACCAGGCCTTTGAAGGATCAAAGTTCTTTCCCCTGTACCTATTATTGGACTGGGAAGAGTTTGGAACCCACCCCCCTGTGCAGGTTTTTGGGGCCCTTTAGAAGACTAAGGCTTTTTATCTTGGGGATTCTCACCACCTTTCCCCTGGAGAGGTTTTGTAACCCCTTTCTTTTGGTCACCCCCAGTGGTTGAATTGTCACCCTTGTCTTGACCCAACGGTCTGTCTTCTTTCCCAAATCTTAGGGAGAAATTAGACCTAGGTCTACCAAATGCTGATGTAAATTTTCATTAGTGTAATTACTTAAAATATGTTCTTTCATAAAGAAATTGTAAAGTCCATTGAAATCATGCACATTGTGTCCACTTAACCCACCATCTAGTGTTTTAACTGAGTAGTCTACGAAGTCAAACCAGGACAGCTGTATGGATTTTCAGTTCAACCTCAGCCCAAACTGAGGTTTCCATTTCATTGCCAAGCAGACATGCAGCTGGTAGGTTTGGAGACACCACTACCTGTTTCAGGACAGTAACCCCCCACCCCCCAGTCTAATGTCACCATAGTCATTGCATGGTTAGTGGTAACACTTTCAGCATTCGTGTCTGGGTAAGTACTCTCAATCAAGGGAAACCAGTGTATCCTCACCATAGTGACACTAGCACCTGTATCTCTCAGAGCTTCTATCCTAGTTCAATTAATCCAAGGGTATTGTAAATACGTCTTTAAGTTGGGTTTTAGGTTTTGTGAGCGCCCCTGAATCTGATTCTATATTTCTCAGTTGTGAGTCCAAATCCCTCAGAGTTCTCTTCATGAGGTCAGAAGACCCAGCATCTGCCCCAGAAATGGTCAGGAGTCTGTCTCAGCAGTTAACAGAGAACAGTTCCCAAAAGAGTGCCTCCCAGTGTGACTTCTTCACTTTTCTCGTTTCACAAGCCCTCTCAAAGGCTGTGAACCATTTTGTGATATCATCACTCCCTTCAGGGTCAATCCCTTTTGGGATTTTAGGATCATAAGATTGCTCTTTATCCTTATTAAGTAAATTGCTGCTCCAGTAGGAGGGGGCATAAGCCTTTCCCTGGTTGGCTGAGTCCCCTCCATCTGCAAGATGGTGGGGACTTAGAGCTGTGCTTCTCCTCGCCTCCCCCACCTGAGGGGTGAAGTTGGCAGAGGTGGGCACACCTCTCTTCCTCACTTGTTTTTCCTGCTGGTCCTCCCGCCCAAAGTGGGGGTCAGAACCAGTGGGTACCAGTTGCTGAAAGCAGCAAGTGGCCTGGGAAAGCTCACAAAGGTGGCAAACCTTTGAAGCTTCCCTTTCATGAACCCTGCCAATCCTGGGGAGGAGGTTTGGGACCTCGTCCCAGGTTGTACATTGTTTCAGGCCCCAGAGAGCAGCAGGCTCTCAACCCAGGGGTCTGGAAACATGCCTGGTGGTGGCAGCTGAAAGCAGCCCCTCAGCCTGGACACTAGTGGTAGGTTAGTTTTTAGGGGGCATCTCTAAGATGCCATCTGTGTGCATTTTTCATTAAATCCCACACTGGCATCAGTGTGGGTTTAATGTGCTGAGAAGTTTGATATCAAACTTCTCAGTTTTCAGTGTAGCCATTATGGTGCTGTGGAGTTCGTAATGACAAACTCCCAGCACCATATACTCTTAATGGTAGCACTGCACTTACAAAGTCTAAGGATGGACTTAGACACTGTCGGGGTAGAGGGCTCATGCACCTGTACCCTTACCACTGGTATAGTGCACCCAGCTATAGGGGTGACTGATCTATGCCAGGGCAGTGGGTTGTAGGTATGGCACACGGGGTCTGTGCCATGTCAACTCTTCACGTTGTTCTGCACCAAAGCACGCAGCCTGCAAAGGCAGTGTGTGAGTGTAATGGTACAGGGCCTCTTAGGGTGGCACAATAAGTGCTGCAGCCCTTAGAGGCCTTCTCTGGTCACAGTGCCCTGGGTACCTGTGGTACCATTTACCAGGGGCTGAACTATGGCCAGAGATGCCATTGGGTTTATGCTTCAATGCAGTTTTAGGGAAAGAACATAGGCCCTGGGTGCCTGATTAGCAGGAGCCCAGGGCACACTCAGTCAAAGCACATCAGCAATTCAGCAAAAAGTGAGAGCAACCATGCACTTTCTCACAATATGTTTATATATATAATACACTCACACACACACACTATTAGCAAACCTTTACAAATAAAAAACAACCATGAGAGATGTGTGTAACGTTTATGGCAAGTTCTGTTGGCGGAACTTCTTCTGGGTGGGCTCTGTTAGTTACTATAATTAAATCTTGAGAATATATTTACATAACAGTAGTATACTTTTGCAAATTTAAGAAATCATAAAGAATATCAACCACACCGGGTGATTAGCATATTCCTGTATGTGTTGCTATGCCTTCAAGTGAAAAGAACATAATAGCCCATTGCACGAACTCTGCAAAGGAATAATACCCATTGCCAAAGACAACTCTCTAGATTCATATCATCAAATCCAGCAATGATAACTGACTGGGAAAAGAATTGTGTTTACACAGCACAAGAGAGATTATTTTCTGATACTTGAGGGATTGATAGTTTGGCTGTGTCTAGTGTAAATGTAAAATGTAAATGTCGGAATTTGTAAAGCGCACAGCTACCTCCACCGGAGGTGTCCCGGCGCTGTCTGTATACCGCTTAGGAACCCTTCCTGGCTTTCCTGGGAAATGTCCACTCCTGGGCACCCCCCAGGTGCAGCCAGGCATCCCAGCGCTTTTGGGGCCGTTGTGAAGAGACTAAGCAAGCTATTGCCCAGAGTTGCAGGGTGGGACCCATGATCAGAACAGGCACTGAGGCGAGAATATCCAGTCAGGGGAATTAATGAGCCGGAGACCCGCCGAGGCGGGAATCGAACCCTGGTCCCTGGCCAGAGCTCTGCATCAAGGTCTGCCTGCTCTAACCATTGAGCCACACTTCTCCAGTGTTGAGCTTGCATCACAAAGTTGTCCCATATTTTCTCAGGCTCCTGCTCCAGTTTATGGCCCATGTAAAGGTCATCTTTATATATTTTGATCTAAATGTACTCTCCTTCTAGGATGTGTGCCATTTAGACATTGAAGAAAATTGAGACCGGGAAGGAAAATCTTAGGTTTAACTTGCTGTTGTGTTTGTTAATCAGGAAAGATGTGAACCAATCATGGCAGCTATACACATTAGGGGCTTGATTTGGATCCGCTGTGGAGATCTCTTTGGCTTGATTCAAAAGGTTAACTTGTACTTATGTGTACGTTTATGATTGCTTGCTATTCACAGAGGGATTTCCAAATAGTATCTTTACGAGTGCGGAGTCTCTGCACATAGAAGCATAGTCATAGTTCTACCTACACCTGTTTAGTAGCCTGATATATCGACAATATTTTGTTGATATGGGCAGGATCAATAGATTATTTACATGACTTCAAACATTACTTGGACAATATGTCATTTAGATGAACTTCAGCAAGCGCAAAATTGTATTCTTCGATCTAGAACTCTACATACACCATCAACAGCTGAAAAGTAGGATCAACAGGAAAGAAACCTCATGCAACTTAGCATTGCATGCGAGCAGTTCCCACCCTAACCATCAGATAAAGGCAATACCATTTGGCGAGATAGTTAGGGCTAGGAAGAACTGTAGTTGTGATGATGAATACAAATAGAACCTGGAACAAATAAAGAACAGATTCTAAATAAGAGGTTATGACAAGCACTTGATGACTAAATTCCAAAAAAGACCAGTAGACAAAACCAATCAGTCATTTGTAAGGCGCACTACATACCCGCGAGGGTCTCAAGGCGCGGGGGGGGGGGTGCTACTGATCGAACAGCCAGGTCTTGAGTATCCTCCTGAAGGTCAGCTGGTCTTGGGTCTGTTGTAGGCTCAGTGGGAGGGTGTTCCATGTTTTGGCGCCGAGGTGGGGGAGAAAGATCTCCCACCGGTGGTTGTTCTTCGGATGCGAGGGACGGTGGCGAGTCAGAGGTCGGCAGAGCGTGGCTGGTGGTTGGGGATGTACAAGGAGAGCCGTCTGTTGAGGTAGGCTGGGTCGGTCTTGTGGAGTGCTTTGTGTGCGTGGATGAGGAGCTTGAAGGATATCCTCTTGTTGACGGGGAGCAAGTGCAGATTTCTCAAGTGGGGGTGATGTGGCCATGTGGTGGTACGTCGTGGATCAGTCGTGCTGAGGTGTTTTGGATGCGTTGTAGTCGTTTGGTTGGGGCTCCTGCGTAGAGAGCGTTTCCGTAGTCGAGTCTGCTGACGAGGGCCTGGGTGACTGTCTTTCCCGTATCTGTCAGGATCCATCTGTAGATCTTGCGAAGCATGTGGAGGGTGTTGAAGCAGGAGGAGGAGACGGCGTTGACGTGCTTGGTCATTGAGAGCATTGAGTCGAGGATGATTCCCAGGTTGCGTGCGTGATCTCTGGGGGTCGGGGCTGCCCCCAGTGCCGTTGGCCACCAGGAGTCGTCCCAGGCTGACGGGTTGGAGCCGAGGATGAGGACCTTTATCTTGTCCGAGTTCAGGTTCAGACGGCTGATCTTCATCCATTCGGCGATAGCCTTCATTCCTTCATGGAGGTTGGCTTTGGCGGTGATGGGGTCCTTGGTGAGGGAGAGGATCAGTTGAGTGTCGTTGGCATAGGAGATTATGTTGAGGTGGTTCTGTCAGGCGACGTGTGCGAGTGGGGCCTTGTAGATGTTGAACAGTGTCGGGCTGAGGGAGGATTCCTGGGGTACGCCGCAGATGATCTCGGAGGCCTTGGAACGGAACAGGGGGAGGCGGACGCTCT
Organism: Lissotriton helveticus; assembly: GCF_964261635.1. Classification (NCBI taxonomy): domain Eukaryota; kingdom Metazoa; phylum Chordata; class Amphibia; order Caudata; family Salamandridae; genus Lissotriton; species Lissotriton helveticus. The sequence continues at coordinate 382,329,191 of NC_136060.1, forward strand.
GGGTTTTGCCGGAGAGGATGGAGGTGGTCCATTCCAGAGCCTTGTCTCGGATCCCTGTGGCGTTGAGGCATCCGCGTAGTGTGCGGTGGCAGACGGTGTCGAAGGTGGCAGAGAGGTCCTGGGAGGATGAGTGATGCGGTCTCCCCGTTTCGAACAGGGTCCTGATGTCGTCAGTGGTGGCGATGAGGGCGGTCTCGGTGATATCGTTGCTACGGAACCCTGACTGGGAAGGGTCCAGTATTCTGTTCTCTTTGAGGTATCGGGTTAGCTGTCTGGGATCTGATTAGACCTATTATGTCATTTGCGAGCAATACAGGGGACATAAGTAGAATACTAAAAAGACACTGGTATTTACTGACTAGTGGCAGAAATATTGCACCACACATCATGACTAATCCAAGCATAACATTTCGTATGGGGAGTAAACTGGGTGGACTCATCAGTCCAAGCTACCCCGAGCCCGGAAATAAGGCTCGTACAAATGTGGACATTGTTCTGTATGTAGATTAAGCAGAGAGTTGAATGAATTTGACCATAACCAGAGCCCATCGTTTGTGATCAAGAATAATATTAATTGCTACACTGAATTTGTGTTTATGTATTGATTTGTAAATGTCACAAAATTTACGTAGGGAGCACTATCAGGATGCTCAGAGAGAGGATTCAAGAACACTTCAGGGCAGTTAAACAAGGTGTTCCCAGATATCCTTTTGCAGTACACACACTTAACTGCGATAAACAAGACCAACACAGATCCTTTCAATTTCATGGGCTAGAAACAGTTCCACCAACAGAAAGGGGTGGGAATAGAGAATTGAGGCTAAGACGCCATGAGGCGGTATGGATGATGCGCCTTAATGCAGTGGATAAAGGTCTGAATATAGACCGTGAACTGCATTACTTTTTGGGAGAATGATGAAAGCTGCTAGCATATTGTGTACCACCAATCAAATCGTAGACTCTCAGTGAAATCACTATGTTTAATATATTTAATTATATGATTTTAGTGACAAAGCATATGTACAACTTGCAAAATCATGAAAATGTGATTAACATGAAGACATACAAAACCAGTATATGTTAATTGATAGGATGCATCTGATTATTGTATGTAATATTATGACCAATGGAATTGTCATTCATCCGTACATAGCATCATATTGAGATGAAGACCTATCTGTTTATTTAACACTATGGGCCAGCTGTAGGTAGTGATTTAGTGATTGCTGAAATTCACCGAATTTCCACGTTTGGGATCTCTAAAACCCCATGCGTAATGTAGAGGCAGAAACACCGAATTGCAAAATAAGGAATCGCTAAAACCAATGGAATGAACCTAGTGATTCCTTATTTATCGATTACGCCACACCGACTCACTATTTATTAAATCGCTAAGTAAGGAATCGCTAAATTAAGTCGCAGAACAATGTACCTAAAATCGCTAATTCCGATTCCATTAAAAATCGCTAAATAAGAGTCGCAAATTACCACTAACTCAAAGCAGGTGGTAACCAGGTTCACAGCATCTAAACAGCCCCAGAATGCATCTGTGTGAACACAATGGTGGCCCTCTATGTCATTGCAAGGCGGATACGGATACAAGCTGCAGCTCAAAGGATCTGGAGACGACAGGAACGCGTATACAGACTGTGCATCACACTATTCCAACTCACAGAGGCAGAAATTCATGAGAGGTACAGGCTTCACCCATCACCATCCTGGACCTGATACGTGACCTGCACCCACTCCTGGAGCACCAGACACCAAGGGCGCACGCAATACCTCCACATGTGCAGGTCCTCTGTTGCCTGCACCTACTAGCATCCGGCAGTTACCAGAGGGTAAAAGCTGTGGCTCGTGGTGTCTCATAGAGTTGCCTGTCGCGTTTTTTACACAAATTCCTGGATGCAATGATTCAAAGCATGCACCACTACATCCGGTTCTCCAACAGGCCGAACTGCACAAGACAAAGATGGACTTTTATCAGAAGGCTCAGTTCCCACATGTAATAGGGTGCATTGACAGGACCCACATACCAATCTGCCCCCTGCTGCTACTGAGTACATCTACCGTAACCGCAAATCAACACATTCCAACAACGTACCCGTCATATGTGATGCGTCCCACATCATTACCGACATCGTAGCAAAATTTCCAGGGAGCACGCATGATTCCTACATCTTCAGGAACAGTGGGATCTATACCCGTCTAGCTGGGGGTGAATTTGGAGAAGAATACCTGCTAAGTAAATTAATGTGACACACCCTGATGTCTACCTTTGATGTATCTATTGCTGACTGCGAATAATCTTTCTTCCTTTAACACCTAGGTGATAGCGCATATGCCGTGCGAGCATTCATCCTGACTCCATACCTTAACCCATCTACCGCAAGTGAAAGGCGATTCAATGTTGCACATAAATCAACCAGGAATGTGGTGGAGCGTACATTCGGACTCCTCAAAAGCAGTTTCCGTTGCCTGCACAAAAATGGAGGTGCAGGGCAGTGCCGCCCTGTGACCTGCTGCAAAATAATAGCAACATGTGCCATGCTGCATAACCTGGTTACAAGGAAAGGAACACCCGTGGAACTGACTGAATCAGAGGAAGAGGATTGGCCACAGCGCAGCCGGAGTCGCAGCAGCACCAGATGGGAGACACAGACGGGCTGAGATCACACACAACTATTTCTGAGTAAGTAATGAGACAGAGCAAGTAACTGCAATAGCGTGATGGTGTTTAATTGACCTTCAGTCAGGCAATAGGACAGCACACCACCACACCATGATAGCCACACAGTGCCTCAACAACCCCAACATGGTATAGATTCTCCCCATGCAATGTTCACAATCCCATCATTATGTCAGATGGGTTACTTCACTCATCTACCAATGCCAGGCAATTGCTGGTTTATTTTCTGCGCCCACGTGCAGCACTGCTGCGTTCCCTAGGAACACTGTCCTCCCTAGCGGTCTGTCCTGCAGCTGGCCCGTGCCTCCCACTGCGCCTCCTGGACTCCTGTAATGGGGGACTGCTGCGGCTTGTTGCCTCCTCACTTTCACCCCCGATCCTGTGGCAGCGATTTGCGAGGTCTGCAGCACCTCCCGGGCACTGGTGACTGTGACCAATCCCCTTGTGACGTCACGGCTGCACTTGGCCATCTCCAGCTGCATGGCCACCGAGCGCCTGCTGAGTACATGGGTGGCATTGCATAGCCGGTTCACTGCCTTGGTGTACCCATCCAACCTCTGTCTGTCCCTGCGTCTTGTCCCACATTCGCTTTCCATCTTGCTGCATAACAGCCTAACAGCCTCTGACATGTCTGGCATGCCTTCAGCCACGGTGCTGTTGAAGCAGTATATGGCCTCCTTTATGTCGCGCATGTGTTTGTTGTTCGCCACCATCTGGCGTTGCATTGCCCTTATTGTTTTGCCATGCAGGCGCTGCACTTTCAGCATCTTCTAGTCCAAACCTGCAAAGACACTGGACTCCTCTCCTCAGGACTGTGTGGCCTTGGTCGGCGTCTTCGGGCACCTGTGTGTCCATCCTCATCCTGCGGGGTTTGTTGGGCTCCCATGCTCTCCTCCTCTGTGCCCTTCCTTTTCCTTGAGGCCAGCCACTGTGTGCGTCCTGGCTCTCGGTGGTGGTGGTGGTGGTGGTGGTGATGGTGGTGATGGTGGTGGTGGTGGTGGTGTGACCTCAGCAGGTGACAGGACATCCTCCTCCAGTGTGTTGGGTTCCCTGGTTGCCTCATCTGTTTCCCCTCCTGCAGCCTGGCACGATAGATTGCCTGTGGATACAGAATGTCCATTTACTCACTTGTGTAGCAGCATTTGCCTTACAATAAATTAATGACTGCTAATCTAACTGTCTGGCCCGCTTGCTTATCTACTGATGTGTATGACATGCATTTGGGTTCAGTGGACTGACTGCTATGCTATTAGTTTATTGGTACTACATCTCCCATGATGCATTGCTGGATATTGGCAAAGCATGGACTGGAGTGGGATTCTTGCAGGGTAATTGGTGATTGGGGTTAGGGAAGGGGGCACAGCATGCTGTGCATGCTTCTTACCTTGACTGTGGGCTCCTGTGGCTGAACTGTCCACGTCGCCAATGCCACAGATTTTTTTATTTTTTTTTGTAAATTGTGGGATTCAGAAAATATACAGTCGTGTGAACCGACTTTCCCACCTCCTACAGACATCTTACACTATTCGGAGCTTAAGCATCACACAGCCATTTAGCCCACATCCCTGAGGCTGGGCGGCGATAGCCAGGAAGCACCAAAAAAAGGAATCAAAGGAAACAATGACATCCGCTCGGCAAGACGGTCTAGTATCTGCATTTCTATATCTACCCAATCCCTAGCCCCAACATATAACCTGTCCCACAACGCAAATGGTAATATCGGATAAACATAGTCAGTGTATTTCAGTTGCCCTCCCCAACCAACCAACATCCTTGTGTAGGTGTCTCCTAGAGGGCCAAGCTCAGTGTGCCGATGCCTGAATAGGGAAACACCTCGAGCAGATATACAACTCAAATGTCCCCACATTAGGCACTTATTAATCTGTCATCCCTTGTACCATCAGCAGGACCCCTAGCTACACCTCTCCCACCCTCCCCCCCCAACTACTGCTGGCGGTGGCTTGGTTCCTACTTATTCCTAATCGGACGAGACCTGAAGGAGCAACACTCATCCTCAATCCATCACACTGAGTTCTAGGCAAAGTTCTCACTCCCTAGTCCCTTTCGCTAGCCTGGCAGCTACTCAGCGTGCGCACTAGTCCCTCCCATGCCCTCGCCATTTCCAAACTCTTCTCATTAGCTGTGCGGGAAGCCTGCCTAAGTCGAACAGTACCTTCACTATGGGCCCATTTAAGAAGTTCGGCAGCCCACCGCCTGCTAGATGGACCCTCTGCCGATTTCCAATGCCAGGTGATCTCCCTCTGGGCTAAGATAAGACCTAGATCTATGAATTTACTAGTGATTTTCGTTTTCTTCGTGTGAGGGAACCAGAGTAACAGACAGGTCGCTATGTCATATCTCACCTGCCTATCAGTAACTAGAGTGAGAAGCGCCCCCACCTCGGACCAATATGGCTCAATTTCGGACAGTCCCACAACATATGATCTAGTCCCACCTCAGGCATCGAGCACCTAGGACATGCTGCGTCTGCTACCTGGAAGTATCTCCGAATCCTCCCTGGGGTAAGGTAAGCTCTATGTACTACAAAAAAGTGCACTTGCTGAAATCTAGCATTCCTACATCCTTTCCACGTCCGTCTCAGGATATGCCCCCACGTCGTATCCGGTATGGGCTTCCCCACACTCTCCTCCCACTTTTGTTTGAGGGCCGTGAGGGGTTCTAGTCCCTCGTGTAACATTCAAGAATGCAGGCAAGTTACCACCTTAAACGTCCCTGCTGCCATCACCGCATATTGGCAGGCCATCGTGGTTTGTGGTTCCGACTGCCCAGTCTTCCAGTGTTTCTTTATCGCCGACGTTACAGCCATATGCAAGAGGAAACTTCCATCAGGAAGACCGAATTGATCCTGCACTGCTCGAAATGGCAACAACTCGCCATCAGCATATAGGTCACCTATCATGTGGAGCCTCATATCTTCTCATTCCATGAGGGGGGACCAATCCCCCCGTGGGGCAATGCAGTCAGCACGCCCAAAGGTATTTCGGGTGCATAGGGGTGCGCTACTCATGCCCTCCTTTGGCTTTTATTCCAGCACAGCTCAGGGTCTTTTCCTCCATGGTTAAAGCTCTCACATCAAGGCGTTGTTGCATGACGATGTATGAAAGGACATGCCTCTGTATTCCTGCTCTACGCATCTGGACAGGGCCCCTAAACTCCCGCACAACATTCTGTGTAAGGACCTGCAGCTGCACTGCCAGATAGTAAAGTTCGAAGTTAGGGACTGCCATCCCCCCCTTCGATTTTGGCCGCCGCAGTGTATCTAACGCCACCCGCCGTCTCCCGTGTCCCCACAGAAAGTCAATAGTGAGCGTGCGCAGTTCTTGAAAGAACCGGGGTGAGATCCATAGCTGCAACGTACGGAAATAATAGAGAAATCGTGGCAAGGCCACCATTTTAAGCAGCGCTACTCTCCCAACCACTGAAACGGGGAGGGTGGCCCAAAACGCCATGCAGCTCCTCAGAGCTCGTATGCAACGTCCTATGTTCCCTTCCAACATGTCATCAGCATCATGATAGATCCTTACTCCCAGATAGGTGAAGCACAATCGCTCCCACACCATATCCGCGGCTAGATACGGCTGGGGCATATCCGCGCCAATGCCACTGATGCTCTCCGGCTGGAGGGTGTTCCAAGGCAGTTGGTGCAGGCGCTGTTGATATTCCCCCACCTGTTTTTTTTGGCTTGCTTGAGCCTGTCAGCCACCCTCTCCTTGGCACGCTTCCTGAGATCGTACTAGCACTTTTTAAGTTCCTCTATCGAGCGCTGGGTCACGCCGATTGGCATTGATTTTCTGCTGGATCACGAGCCATATTTTCCTTTTTTGGGATTTGGGAACATGCAGTGATTTTTCCCCAAAGAGCTGGTTGTAATCCTTCACCACCTCCTCAATCAGTACCTCCAATTCCCTCTCACTGAACTTATGTTTTCTATTCCTCTCTCCAGCATCCTTTCCCTTCGCCTGTGTGTCCATGGTATCTTTGGTGGGTCAGCAAGGTGGTTGTGCAGCTCCTGGGGTTTTGCTTCAGCTCCCTGCCTCTCCCACAAAATCAGGATAAGTGTATCTGCATGGGTGTGGCCACTTCCTGGTTGTGAGGTCATCAGGAAGCACAGGATTGGCTGATTCAGATTTGCGATTTTTTTAAATACCGGATTCGCTGAATACCGATTCGGTAATAAGGAATCGCTAATGATGAATCGGTAATAAGGATTTGGTATTTATTTTAGCGGATATTACCGAATCGCTATCTTTTAGCGATTTTTTAGCTACATCGGGAATTGCGAGTTCTTAATAGCGATTTGATAAAAATCGCTAATAAAAAGTCGCAATTTGGGTTTTACCTACATCTGGCCCTATGTACTTAAGTATCTCACCACAATTTTGATACCCTGAACAGGAGTGGTCTAATATTTCTATATTTTCTAATATTTTCTTTTATTTAATTTCTTTTCTTTATATACTTTCTCAATTTTTTTGATTAACAGCATGATCTATCATCGCTAGTTTGGTGGACTTTAATTAATTACTATCACACGTGTAATAAGCAGTAGTCCTCTCTGGAACACTTGTACTCAAATATGAATTATTGCTTACAGTTTGGTGCACTGTACGACTTGTTAGTTACACAAGGAGCCATACACACGTAATATAAACCGGTAGTTATTTACACTTTAACAAAGTCCTTTCCGTAACACTTGTACCTGGTTACTATCGTCTGGGTATCATTTGCCTACAGCATGGTGTTGGTGTTCAAATATGAACACAGTTTGATTAATATTAAATGCATTGAAGTATATGATGTTTTATAGTTATCCTTCTATTTTATTAGGTTGACTATATTTTATTCGATTTGGAGAGAGACTAATATATATGTCCTGAAAAAGGTGGCACCTTAACCGTTGGTCACCACCGAAACGCCTCAACACCAATTCTCTTTGTGGTTACTTCCAGGAACTACCTCATGTCTATAAAAGATTATGTTTTAAAAAGACTGATGGTGTTTATGATTTGATTCCTGTGCTAAAGAACCAATTTTGATGCTTTATTGATGCACATTTGTCCTGTCTCTCTGGATAGTTTTTATTTGTAATATATGCATTGGACTGTTTTTATTATTTGTATGCTTTTTGTGGTACACTATGTAATAAATTGCATCTATGTTTTTAATTTATACATTGGGGTTATTTATCTTTCTGTTATTCACAGTGGTTTCCTTGTTAGTATACATTCAAACCCTTCCCCCTATTCTGGCTATGTATGTATAGGTGTGTCTGAACTATATGGCTGTTGGTTGGATGTTTGATTGAAGATTTGTGGTTGTCCAGGAGAATCTCCTCTTACACTTTGTTGTGGTACCCTGTCTCTTGGCCAGTGGGGTTGCTCCCACTTCTTATATACAACTTGAAAAGAAAGCCTGAATGGCTGAATAAAAGACATTGGACATTTCTACATATAACTATACTCATTTTGACTCACTGAGTGCTTGGAGAATGTATAAATTATTGAGGAGAAGTTTTCTTTTTCAAATGAGGAAGATTTGGTGGCTCTCCCTCCTCATGAGCACCGATTGGAATATATGTACATTGAAATAACAAGTGTTTAACGGTACCAGTATTGAGTGTGCGCCATTTTCCCAGCCATCACCATTATTTCATAAAATTATCACAATGTTGAATTAGTTGGTACTGCTCTATGGTCTTTACATACGGATATAAAAACGTTGTTGAACTTGCCATTTCATGTGTATTAACAGTTAATTTGTGTGACAGGATTGATGGTGATAGTCTGTGTCTTTCAGAATAACTGTCAATGTTAGCTAGAGGGGCACTCTTTTAGTATATGTATGTCATGTGGCCCAGTCGGTTGTATGTCGGAACCAGGCAGGCATTTATCATGCATGCCTAAACAACGCAGCCCTAACCACAAATGCGTCTTTACAACAGAAACCTTTACCACAAAAGTCATTACAGCGACTTGCCTTAGGGAAAGCAAGGGACGTTGAATAGTATAATTTACTATTCCAGCTCCATTTTGTGCAACAGTAGGGAAAGTGCTGGATTTTCAATATATTCAATATAACTTTATTCAAATGCATGTGGTATCCATAAAAGTGCAACAATAAAAATACATCCAATTCATTACATTAAAAAACAAAAACATACAGAAATATGACGAATAATGAATAAAAAAGTTTCGATATCCATTGCCCTTAAAAGTACATAAAGTGCAAAATAGTGCATCAGAATTATACAGTATTCATGGAGCGACGTGCTCTTACAGCATCTTTAAAAAAAGCACCCAAAGGAATTGTCTCAGCTTCATCATTCAGGCAAAGAAACAATTTATGTTCCTCTATTAAATGTCTAACTCCTCATTTCTTTAAAAAAGTGACCAGAAAATGTTTGGTATATGTAAGATAAAACCCACAAAAAAACATAAAATGTAACTTTGACTGTCCTGACATGGGGTAAAAGCCAAATTAATGTTAAAACTCAGCGGGAAACATAACTGATATTCCGCTGTCCCAGCCCTATACCGAAATAGAAGGCTTTTTCCCACCTCCCTCTCACTCTAGTTAAGTACATTGCCATGTTGCTGTAGCAGCGTTTCCGTTCTCCCACAGAACTGTGCATAGAGATTTGGAACCTCGGCGAATTAGGGTGACCCAAAACTCACCTCAGTACCCAAAATCCCCTTACCAGGCTAGCTACAGTGTCTCATTGGTCATCACAAACTTCCAATGATGAGACAAACCAGAACATGAACTTACGATACCTCAGGTTACGTGGAACACATGAACACTCTTTTGTTATACTATCATTTCAAACCAGAACGGGGAGTAAATGAGGACACGTGCACATATGAAATATTTATTTACTAATGCTGTTTTCTCAAACGCAGTATCTTAGATAATACAAGGAAACATATTATCACAAGCAAAGTTATCAGCATAGTTACTAGTCCATAGAAAGCAAAAGGTGATAGCATGCTAAGATGCTTTAATGAATAAGGGTTAACAACACCTATTTCTCACCCTCCCTAACTAGCATATTATATTAATATGTAAGAAGGTCTCTTTGGGTTTTAGCAGGGCGGGCCCATACCTCAAGATCCTAGTATGAAGAGATCACATCAGCTTCCACCAGCTCTCTCTGCATGCGAACCGCATCAAGTGTGTATCTGTGTTCTAAGCAAAGCAATATAAAACCTGCCTAAAGCCTAAATTTGGCAGAAGCTGCACTTATGTTATGTCTATGAAGGTGCGGAGATCAGACCTCATAACAATTCTGTATCATGTTATCCTTGAAGCTTCAGCACTCTCTGTACAGACATAGTTTATTAAGCAAAGCTGATATCAGAGCAATAACATATTATTCTCATGTAAATCACAACGGTCTTCTAGGTTGAAAGCTAAATCAACAATTAAGTGTCGTGTGCAGAAGCAGCAAAAAGAAAAATGGCGTTTAAACATTTAATAAGCCTATGCTAACTTAACACATTATAAAGATAAACAGTAGCTATATGACATTGCCATGTTATCTGAGGGGGCGTATAACATGTAATTTGACACACTCTCCTTCGCGGTTTCCTTACACAGTCTATTGGAAATTGACTGGTCGTATAGTGCCTGCCATAACTATTTTTTATTAATATTGAAGTTGTTAAGTGGATTATCAAAAATCCATCAAGATTGACCGAGCATAATATGGATCTTATACTAACTAGCCATGGAATTTCAATCCCCTTCTTACCACTGTAGCAATCCTTTTTAAAAAAAATCTTTATTTTCCAGTTTTAGTATACAGCTAGAAATAAATAGTATGACTGCGGTACATTGTCAGGCGTTTCATCAAATATAAATAATACACAATAATTAGCAAATCACAATATTAGGCAACTCACCTAAAAAAAATAAAAATAATAATGGAATCTATCGTACTTCCCGCCCCTGGTTCGTCCCACCTGAAATGCGCCGACTTGTCAATTTATCATGCAATGTAATAGTTACAAGATCACTAGTCCGTTCCGACCCATGCGCCGTGTCCTTAACAGAAAGATGAGTTTAGGGCGCATTGAATAACAAGAATCATATGACATCTTCATAGCCCATCAACCTACTCCCTCAGGGACTATGCTGCTTTCAATCTGAGTAGCAAAGTCCATACTCTTCTCAGCAACATACGCCCTATAAGGGCCCCATATATCTTTGGGACATGAAGAGCTCGGCATTAGGGAGGCGTACATTTCACAGTTTACATTACAATATGCCAGGCTACGCAGTCAGGCCTGTAATGTGGGGGCAGTTCTCTTACCCCATACTAGCGCTATCTCCCGCTTGGCCAACAGAAACCCAAGTGCCGCAAACCTCCTGACCTTCTTTGGAAAGTTGACAGTGTATCCCTTGAGAGCGATTTCCGGAGTGGGGGTTAGAGACAGTGCTGTCATGTCACCTAAAGTAGCGTGTACCTGTTCCCAATATGGTTGTATTTTAGGACAAGTCCATGTAAGATGGGCAAAGTCCGCTTGAGGGGCATTACATTTCAAACAATGGTACGGCCTGGAAGGGTCTATTTTATGTGACCAGGCTGGAGTGTGGTATAGCCTGCGGAGGAATTTAAAATGAATAAGTTTGTGCCTGCTGTTGAGGGATACTTCTTTCGTAACCATGCAACATTTGTCCCATTGTTCATCCGATATGGGTCGGCCTAGATCACATTCCCAAGCAGTGCGTACTTTAACATCAGAAAGTGGACGTGTACTAGTGCACAATCTGTACATTTTGGAGATGAGATGGGGACCCTTCTGACTCTCAATTATCAGTGTTAATGGGGCCGCAGGGTCCGGGGAAACCGGGTATGTAGGGAGCGCTGCTCGTAATGTGGAGTGCATGCGTCGCATTGTGAAGGCATCCATAAAAGAGCTGTCGTGAATTCGGGCGTCCTCTGACATGGAGAAGACATGATTATTCGGGAATAGATCGCCTATTTTTCGGATATCAAATTTGGCCAATGTGCGCTGTACTGTAGTTTCTCCCATGATGGGGAGCCATGAAGAGTTTGGGAGCGGCAAAGCCGGTGAGTACAGTAGGTCTAGTCCCAGAAATCTCAGAAGCTTTTCCCATGCCCAGCTATTGGTGGATACCGTCTGTATGTGAAGTGGGTCTCTAGGGATACCCCTGGGGAGCACTATGGACAACTTTTGAGGGGGCACTAAATCAGCCTCTGGTCTCAGGAAAGGTACTCGAGCGTCCAGGTGATACCAAGCGTAAGCATAACTACACCCTGCAGCTAAATAATATAAATATAGGTCGGGAACGCCGAGACTTCCCCTTTCATACGGGAGAGTCAAAATCTGCCAGTTAACCCGAGGGCGCTTACCACCCCAGACCAATCGCAAATTATGTTGCCGTAGCTGCAAAAAAAAGGACTGAGTGAGGGGAATGGGAATATTATTAAAAAGATATAAAATGTAGGAAGCACTATCATTTTGAGAATGACAACCCTACCTGCCATGGACAGTGGGAGACTAAGCCATCTCTCTACCTGTGTCTCCAAGGAGCTTACTTGACACAGAAAGGAGTTAGGTCCTTGACGGAACTGAGGGTGGGCTGGACCGTTATACTAAATACAAACAACTGAAATGCCCCAACCCCTCGTAACTTAATAAGACAATTATTTCAGAAAGACCAAATGTAAATTCATTAAACCTGGTCAGGTACTTTTATTTATACCCATCACTCATATTTTTAACTTTTTTTTGGGAGAGGTTATTCTTTATAGGCAAAGAAAGATATACATTTATAACATAACATAACAAACTGAGCAGTTTTCACAAAAAACACATAAATGAAGAATACATCCAATAAACACAGAACGTTAAACATTAAAAATTCATTCCATCAATGATTGTAAGTCAAATCCTTTTTTTTAAACAGACAAAACAAGGCAACGTTACATCGCAAGAGTAAAACAATATATATTTGTTTCTAATGTATCAATCAATGATAAGGTTGACTCTTGTAGGTGTGCCGACGCGTTTCGGGTTCGAGTAACCAATTCTCAAACCCTCATCAGGGCTTTGGTATTTATCTGTATCTTTCAGGCTGGCGGCGTTTCCATTATATCAAGCTGTGGGACGTGATGCTGGACTTCAAGCCCTTATTTCTCCTTACGCACCATCCGGCGCCTCTTGGAGGGAGGAGGTCGTGATGACTGTATCAGTAATCCTTGTATTCGTGTCCTAGATTTAGGAGATGTTTCTATTCACTGTCTCGCAAAGGCTGTCATTGCTTATAAAAACGACCTGTATTGCATTCCGATTTCAATTTCTCCCTCGTTGTGTTCTTAGCCAGATACCCCCGGGGGTCCGTTATTTCCCTCGTTGATCGTCACACACTCAATGTGTTCACTCGCTGCCTCCAGTGTTAGGCGTCCGCTCGATCGCCTCACTAACTGCGGCGGCCCCGCAGGGAGGCTGCGAGTATTAATTTCGGTTATGTATGCTTTGCTGTATGGGAGTGGAGCATATGTGCCAGAAACCTGCCAGGTCGTTCGTTCTCTCCGTATCTTCTGGCCGTGTGATGTTTACCCAAGTGTAGTGATTCCCTGTCCGCGGCATCACGAAATTCTACTAACAGAGCCAAACGCCAAGTTTCCCCCTCTTCAGAGGTGTTCTCAAGCAACTCCGCATCCAATGCCAATGCCAATATTTCCCCCTCAATTCGGGCCAGGGTAGTATGCAAGTACCTTGAGGACACCTGCATTTTTGGCAACACACAAGCCCTGTGTATATATGCATTAAACCCCTCCCATAGGACCGCCTATGTATCTACTGATCTAGTGTTTATGTCAAAATAGTCTTCGATGGCCCCACAAACCTCCTCAAGGAAAACCTGATCCTGAAGTGCCCTACTCAGAAATCGCCACTGCTTTCAAAGACCCCTGGACGAGGGATAGCAAGCCTCAACACCACGGGAGAGTGATCCGAGTAGGTCCGAGGCAGTGTGTTAATTGCCCGGACCCAGCCAGCCACCCCCGGGAAATCAGCCATTTAGTCAATTCTGGTCCAGGTGTCATGGTAAGCTGAGTAGTGAGTGTGTGCAGTGGCCATAGCATTGTGTGCACGCTCCACATCTACCAAGGAGAATTGCAGACAAATGTCTTGTAGTGCAAAGCGAGAGCGGGGTTTCGCGTCAGAGGATGTGGAAGTGCTGTCCCTCTTGGGATCTAACTACAAATTGAAGTCTCCACCCATAATAAGCAAACAGGAGTTCAATGTCAATAAGTATAACTGTAAGGAATGAAAAGAATCTAGAGTGTCTACGTTTGGACCATAAATGCATATCACCGCAACAAAGTGACCCATTAGCGTACCTGTAACTATTAGGAAACGGCCCTCACTGTCTTCCATCACTTTACCCGGGCGAAAGGGAATCCTTTAATGGCTCAGAATAGCAACCCCTTTTGCTTATCTACTGTAAGTAGAGAAATATCTATGTGCCCCCCAGCTTGCGGCAAGTGCAGTGTCTGATTTGGACAAGTGTATCTCCTGTAAGCAAGCTATATCGATGTTATGTCGTAATAAGTAATTGATTACCTGTCGCCTCTTTCGGGTATTGTTGAGGCCCCGAACGTTCCATGACATAAGGGACAGACCAGAAGGCCCGGGCAAGTTACCTAACTGTGCCATAATAGGATTATAACATTAAAGGTGTTAGCAATGAATCTATGAAAACTCCTAGTGATAATGGCCTGTGTATAATGTCCCTTAAAACATTGAACAAACTGCAAGTATCTCCCCACACCACCCACCACTCTGCCTCACCCATTTCCTAGCGAGGCAGAACCATGCCCATCGCACCCTCTGGCTGTGCCAATGAAATGCTCGAGTAAACATGAAAACATTGAACCAACACCGCTGCGTCTGTAGAAACCAAAACCAAAATACGGTGTACACCTTGAGGCGTGGCAATGTCACACCAGCCGGACAATCAAATAACAACTTCAGTTTAGAAAGAGAAACATTATCAATAAAGCATCGGTGACGGAAAGCCAATACAGTAATATCTGATTACCGAGTCCCTGTATTAGAGAACAGGTCCATGCTGGACCCACAGCCGCTCTGTGGAGGAGAGGAAACCCGCCCTGCAGCCTCAGCTTCATTGTTGTCCTTCTTGTAGGTGCGAGAAAACTCTTGCGCTTCATTCGGAGTGTCAAAAATGCGGGATCTGCCTCCCACATCAACCTTAAGCCTAGCAGGGTATAGCATACCGTACCGCTGCTCCAGATTCTGTAGGGTAGCCTTCACCCCGTTGAACTTGCGTCGGGCGTCATGGGCCAGGATAGTGAAGTCTGGGAAGAAGGATAGTTTAGACCCCTGCCAGTGGATTTCTCCCCGTTCTCGGGCCGAGCGCAAAGCGGAGTCACAATCCCTATAGTTCATAATCCTGTCAATGATGGATCTTGGGGGAAGTCCAGGGTTAGAGCGGGGACCCATCAATCTATGTGCCCACTCTACCACAAATCCCTGAGTAAAGGCCTCCCTGCCAAACAGGTCCGCCAGCAATTGTTCCACGAAGACTTCCATACTCCCAGAAGTAGCCGTTTCCGGAACACCTAGAATGCGCACGTTGTTGCGCCGACTGCACTCTTCCAGGTCCTCATTTTTTAATCGTGACCTCTTTCAGGATTCTTTCTACCCTGTCCAGTCGTTTCTGAGGCGGCGCTGCACTGTCCTCAAAGTCTGAAATTCGAGCCTCCGCTACATCAAGCCGACAGTCATGAGCCTGGACCTTAGCACCCATGTCCGATAAGCTTTTATCCAATGCGTCGAATCTGCCGTCCAAGGCCCGGAATCCCGCCCTCATCTCCTGTAGCATGGCAGCTGATAGCGTCGGTAGATCTTCTTTATCTTTAGCCCCGTGGGCATGTCCGCCATGTCGGAAGGATCTTCATTAGTATTGTCCGCCACTTTTCCAAAGGGTAGGGTCCTATGCTTGGGACCTTTGCGGCCCATGCCGCAGGATGTGGAATGTGCTCTACTGTGAGATGTACCGTGGGGCAAGCGTGCAGGCGGGGATCAAGGATGGAGCAAAGGCCTCACCGAGGCAGGACAGTCGTGGATGGAGGCCGAGTCGGCGATCTTGGCAGCAAGGACAAGAACCCCAATATGAGGCTGAGGACAGCTGTGATTCTCTGCGAGGTATCCTGCAATGTGGTCCCCCAGCATGAGACAGGAGAGTTCTCAGGCACCTGTTTTCGCAGGATGTGAGGCCCCCTAAAGCAATGAAGTCCGTGAGCCAAGCGTAGCCGGGGTGGACAGCGTAGGATCAGCACCTGTTGGACCTAGCGCCATTGGCGTGGGTCTCCCTTCCATTTTTGCTGTTGCCTCATGTGTTTTGCTCGTATTAGATGCTTTGGGCACTGTGCCACTGCTGTCCAGTGCCACAGTGCAAGTGCTCCCTATTGTAAATTGATGTATTAATCAGTGGTTCCATGTTTGGCTATTTTGGTTTACTTGTCAGACCCTAGTCTAGTGCACTGAGTGTGCCAGGGCGTGTAATCTAAATGCTGCGGGTGGGCTTGCAGCACTGGTTGTGCCACCCACAGAAGCAGCCTTGTAAAATGTGTCTAAGGTTGGCCTTTGCGGAGCCTGCGTGCAGTCTGGTACTGTCATGCTGACTGGGCAAGTGCACCCACTTCCCAGTCCCTAAACCTTCCCTTTCCTTCATATCAGTCACCCCTATGGTAGGCCCAAGGGCAGGGTGCATTGTAAGTATAAGGTAGGACAAGCCCTGATGTGTGTGGCATGTCCTAATAGTGAATTACAGCCATTTTCGTTTTTCACTATTGCAAGGCTACCTGTTCTCCATAGGCCAGAATAGGCTGTTAGAATTGTTACACTTTATAATCCTAACAGGCTCAGAGAACATGGTAGAAATTCGAGTTTAGTATCCCTGAACTCAGAATAATAAAATACATCTTTTAGCGAAGTTTATTTTAATATTCTGTGTTTGCAAATACCACTTTTAGAGAGTAGGTATTTGCTTGTCTAACCTTTCAAACCTGCCTCTGCTAGTTTGTGTATTCCTATGTCTGGTTTTGAGAGTGACAGGTCTGGGGAATTCCAGGAGACAGGCTGAGTCACCCAGTGGTGAATAGAGAGATCTGCATCCAGATGGGAGGGAGGAGTGCACCTGAACTTTGAATAGGGCTGTGCCTGCCTTCCACAATGCTGGCTCCATCCCCTGGGGAGTGGCTGATGTCTCTGCCCTTCACACTGAAAGAAGAGAAGGACTCTTGTCAACAAAGTGCTCCAGGACGGTACTTACCTTCCACAATGCTGGCTCCACCTCCTGTTGGGCGTCTGATGTGCCTGCCCTGCACTGTGAAAGGAAAGGAGAAGTTCGGTAAACAGAGTGCTTCATAACTGGTTTGGACTGGGCAAAGGCCCCTCTCCCCTCAGAGAACAAAGGATTTCTGGGTATAAATATTGGGACCCTGATCCCATGAAATTAGATCACTTTGGACTACAAGAAGAAACCTTTACTGAGGAGAGGAACCTGAAGAAACTGAGGAGAGACTATTCCCAAGCTGAAGTGCTGCTTGGGGGATTGGCCTGCAGTGGTTGCCTTACTACCAAAGGAAGGAGAAAGGAACTTTGTGTACTTTGCTTTCAACTTGTGAAGGATCTCCAAGGGCTTGGAAAAGAGCTTTCCTCCTTGCTGAAGTCTCAGGGACAACAGACTTCACCCCCCAGCTCCCCAGAGTTCTTTTGGAAGTGCCTGCTACTGTCACTTTGCCACTGGAGTCAAGCAAGCCCGGCTGAAGACGGCTGTAATGCCAGAAACCGGTCCTGGGAAGCTTGATTCCGGTCCAGGGAAGGCATGGCTTGGCAGTTCGGGCTGGACTGTTCCCATGAGGCACAGGGTCAGACTGATTTGCATATGGCCATGTCTGAACTGGGGTGGCGGAGTGAGCTAAAGAACGGTGTTGGATTAAACCCAGATCAGTTGACTGGGGGTGAGTGTTTGTATTGTCAACGCTCCGTCCATCATTTCCTTTGTTTTTTCTTTGTTCGCCCTAAATTGGCAGGGTATGCTCAGACGTGAGTCCCTTGCTCACTTTGCCACTGGAGTCAAGCAAGCCCGGCTGAAGACGGCTGTAATGCCAGAAACCGGTCCTGGGAAGATTGATTCCGGTCCAGGGAAGACATGGCTTGGCAGTTCGGGCTGGACTGTTCCCATGAGGCACAGGGTCAGACTGATTTGCATATGGCCATGTCTGAACTGGGGTGGCGGAGTGAGCTAAAGAACGGTGTTGGATTAAACCCAGATCAGTTGACTGGGGGTGAGTGTTTGTATTGTCAACGCTCCGTCCATCATTTCCTTTGTTTTTTCTTTGTTCGCCCTAAATTGGCAGGGTATGCTCAGACGTGAGTCCCTTGCTCACTTTGCCACTGGAGTCAAGCAAGCCCGGCTGAAGACGGCTGTAATGCCAGAAACCGGTCCTGGGAAGATTGATTCCGGTCCAGGGAAGACATGGCTTGGCAGTTCGGGCTGGACTGTTCCCATGAGGCACAGGGTCAGACTGATTTGCATATGGCCATGTCTGAACTGGGGTGGCGGAGTGAGCTAAAGAACGGTGATGGATTAAACCCAGATCAGTTGACTGGGGGTGAGTGTTTGTATTGTCAACGCTCCGTCCATCATTTCCTTTGGTTTTTCTTTGTTCGCCCTAGGTTGGCATGGTATGCTCAGACGTGAGTCCCTTGCTCACTTTGCCACTGGAGTCAAGCAAGCCCGGCTGAAGACGGCTGTAATGCCAGAAACCGGTCCTGGGAAGCTTGATTCTGGTCCAGGGAAGACATGGCTTGGCAGTTCGGGCTGGACTGTTCCCATGAGGCACAGGGTCAGACTGATTTGCATATGGCCATGTCTGAACTGGGGTGGCGGAGTGAGCTAAAGAACGGTGATGGATTAAACCCAGATCAGTTGACTGGGGGTGAGTGTTTGTATTGTCAATGCTCCGTCCATCATTTCCTTTGCTACTGTTTTGGGCCTTCTGAGGAACTGCGTGTCACAAGGAGCTGGAAGCGCGACTCAGTGAGAAGAAGGGTGTCGCCATCGCTGTGCCTGCCGTCGCAACTACGGAGAAAGGAGGGTGTCGCCGCTGCACTGCACCGCATCGGAGAGAAGCAGGCCGCAACGAAGAGGAAGCGTGTCGCCGTCGCTGCTGCCTCCGACGCAAGTCCGAAGAAGGATGGTGTTGCCGCTGGAGCTGTCGCACTGCACCGCATCAGGAGAAGAAACTCGCAACGAGGTTGTAGTGTGTCGCCGTCGCTGTGCCTGCCGTCGCAACTCTGGAGAAAGGAGGGTGTCGCCGCTGGAACTGTCGCATTGCACCACATCGTCCAAGAGCACCTCGCATCCCCGAGAAGCGCGCCACCGTCAGAGCTGCTGCCATCGCATCTTGGATGCCGCCGCTGTAGTTGTCGCATCGAGCGGAAGCTTCACGCATCGTGGGAGAAGAGCGTCGCCGCTGGAGCTGTTGCTGTCGCTTCGTAAGGGTGTCGCCGCTGCAGTCCACGCATCAAGCCGAGAACTTCTCGCATCCCCGAGAAGTGCACCGCATCTGGAAGATCTTCACGTCTTTATTTCTTTGTATCTGAACTTTGCCGCATTTCCCATCGCTGCGACATTGCTTGTCGTGGAAGTGCAACGCAACTTACGGTACATTGACGCAGTGTCGCATCTAAGAACTGAACTGAACTAAGCTTAAATCTACCATCTTAAAGTAATCATAGTGTGTATTTTTGTTGTTTATGGTCTTGTGGTAACTCTATATAAAGTCTACTTATTTTTTATATAAAACCTGTGTGGTGTCCATTCGTAGTGTTGTCACTGGGTTACTGTATGTGGTCACAACTGCTTAATTTACAACGACTCTGAAATAAGCCTTGACTGCTCGCGCCACGCAACCTAGAGGGTGAGCAGGGGTTATTTTAGGTGTGTAATCCCCTTGTCCTGACTAGAGGAGAGGGTCCCTACTTGTCACAAGTACCTACCTGTGCCAACCAGAGACCCCAAAATCTAACAGCACCTTTCAGCTCCACGGGATTGGAAGGAGCCTGTGAATGTTACGCACTTAAAAGAGCACGCTATTTGCTATGTATCAAGGACCAGAATGTACCCCCAGTGTGTTTATCTTCCCGTGACCTCCGGGGTATGGAAGCAACTGGGTTATGTGGAGCCTCCAGGAGAAGAAGCGCCGAGATTCTGTAGGTCAGTGGGCCCCAGGCGTCCCGCAGTACACTTGTAGCCTGGTATCTGGACCTTCAAGGCCGTTAGTGTAGCCATGTGGATATGAAACTGGCCCCCAAGCAGTTATACAGGGTATCACCTGCAGCTTATTTAGGGAAGAAGCAATGCTTCGCTGAGTCCCCTTTTCATTACCCTCAGTCCTGAAGCAGATCCGGCTTCTCTGGGCCCGCAGGGCCTGGGGGTGAAGGAGGGAGCAGGAACCACTCAGGTGGGCCCCAGCCGCGTCGATGGTGCTTGCGGAATCGAGCTGGCTGCCCTCACACACACACACACACATCGCACCCCATGTAACAATTGGGGGACCGGAAGGCCCTGTCCCCAACACGGACCCCCTGCGTAGCGGTAATCGCCGGGACGGGTCTAACGCTACTCACGCAGCACCTGCAGCCCGGCACAAAGTGTGTTTTGGGGGAGGGGGTTGTCACCTCAGCAACTATGCGTGGGATGACCGCAGCATCGGAACACCGACCAGCGGCACCCGCTCACCTCCTGTAGCGATCGTGTCTCACGGCCTCAGCGATTCCAACATGGTTCCAGGTCACGGTGCATGGAGGTCAGGAACGCCATACGCAGCAGCTGCAAACACCGGTTCGGAGCGTCGCAGAGGCCTCAGACAGGGATCTCTGGAGTACTCCTCATTTCTACAGCTCAGCGATATGCTTTCCAAATATTTTAATCCAGTTCTTCATGCCGCAAACATGGGAATGCAAGTCCGGCCGGCAAAGCTTCAAGCAAAAGCGGCCATCTTGGACGCTTGCGTGGCCACGCCCCCCCAACTGTAGCAATCCTTAATGATGTTCCTGGTTCAGCAAGCTGTTTCATTTTTCCAGATGGCAAGCCACAATAACGGCGGTCGGGTCTTTATGTAATACTCGAAGTATGAGATACCTATTTCTCTATAGTAAATGTAAGTAGAAGATGAAATAGAAGCCATGAGGGTCTTTCTATAAAATCTGTTCTCTTCCAATTGAACTCGGTTGCAATTCTGAAATCCCCAGACGCCAGTGTCATACGTGGCCGCAGGCAAACATTGTGTATATATGTCTGCGATAAATGGGAGAGAGCACCTCCACCCTTCGGTTGTGGTAAGGAAAATAGTGTGTACATTTTATTTTGTTAGTTTTCGCCCGCTTTGCGCAACCATTGTGCCCCATGAGCCTGTGGCTGCAAATGATGTTCCCAAATAGTAAAATGTACTAACTTGTAATAGCTTGTTTTTGTTGCCTGCAGAAATAGAGAATGTTTCTTTGGGCCAAAGGCCATAATAAAGGAGTTGTTAAAATTTGTTTGTAAATCTACCAGGCGTCGTCAAGCGTTCGGCGTGCGTGCCTAAAACAGCATTAGCTGCAAATAAAAGTGAGGGTAAATGGGAGCTATTGTTTAGAGAAACGTCTGGGGTCTTGTTGATTACAAATGAGAGAATGTTATTAATATATAATATGAATAAAAGTGGTACGCAACCTTGCCTCACTACTCACAAAACATTTATTGGAGATGAAACCTCATCGTCTGTGGGGATTCTAACCTTGGCCTTCATATCTGTGTGCAAATATGCAACAAAGTGCACTAGTGTCTCATCTAGTCCCTGCGCCAAAAGGTTTGTCCAAGCTTAGACCGATTTACACAGTCAAAAGCTTGTGATAGATCCATGATAGCAAAATATACTCTTGACTTACGTGCAATCGTATATTTTCCTAATATCAGTGCCAAATTTAAGCATTGTTCGACATTGCCAACATTACTCCTGAACCCATATTGACAGGGATATAAAAGTGACTTTGCTTCTACCCAGTCCTTAATACAGTTGTATAAGATTCCCCCTAGAATCTTAGCCATGGTGTAGATAAGGGAGATCGGTCTATAGCAACTAGGCTGGGTGAGGTCTCCCTTTTTGTAAATTGGCACGACGATAGACAATGACCAAGGTTCAGGTAGCGGGGAGTGAGTCAAACCATTAAAAGCATTCACTAACAGAGGTGCTCAGAACTCAATGGAATATTTTAAAAGATCTATTGGAACTCCATCCAGTCCGGGAGCCTTCCCACCCAGACTTTGAGCAATTGCTTCCTCCACTTCATCTATAAAGACAGAAAATCATTACAATGGCCCTTCACCTTTTCTGTACTTGGATCATCAACAGAAGCATAGATTTGAGAAAAGTGTGCTTTCTCGTAGCCGCTCCAAAATTGTGGAACACATTGCCCCATTCCATAAAGACCAGTACTTCTCTGTGGTCTTTCCGCAAAAACCTTAAAACCTGGCTTTTTAACCAATGAACCTCAGTCCCCCCTTGCTGGCTAAACATTGCAGTTACTTAGCGCCGAGATGCCCACGGGCCTTCGTTTCGCGCTTTACAAATGTTTTTATAAATAAATATAAATAAAGTGGCACTAGACTTAAAAATCAACATTAGTTTAACAACGCTTTCCTAAAGGCGTTATTAAGACTCATTCATGATTCAGACCACGTTGTTAAGGCACAGCATGGTTCGAGCTGCGATGTAAAGGCTGTTTCCTGGCCCGCCTTTTTCCCTGCTTTAATAAGGGCCTAAGCCCATTTTATATGAGAATTCATCCCAGCACCATCTGACAGTAATTCACATGAAAGGAACAACAAAAACACAATTTTGAAACCTTGACTTAAAAGGTGAATACTTTTAGACAGGTTATGGGTAGACCTGCGGAAATGTGAAATCTCACTTTTCCCAAAAGGAGAGGCCCTTTGCCTGTAATGTATCCCTGGCTCATTTTCAGATAGCTGCAAAATGATTCTCATCACTGTGTTTTAGTTCTCCTTATCATATGCTTGAAAGGCCTTGTGAATTGGGAGTTCATACTAACCTTTACAGCAGTAGTGAAGAGAAGGCTTCCTTTTACAAATGCGAATCTCTGAATTTATCAGTCTCGCTTCTAAAGGCCTAGATTGTGGACATTACATTTTACTAGATAAGTGTACGTCAATATTAGGTCTATCGGGTGCCCTTTCTGCAAGACGGATACACCAGGACAAATGGAAAAGTGTGACTTTGGGGCCGATTCCGATCCTGGAAAAACGCTGTACAAATCGTGAGATGGAGCGTTTTCCCCATACAACTCGTACTTGTAAGGAGGCCCCTACAACCAAGGAAGTACGATCCGTACAAATAGACACACTCCATACAAATTGTAAAAAAGACCATACAACTCGTATATACAAGCAATTCCGATTCGGATTGCTCTGGACGCAACGTTCCCATGTATTTCCGGCAGCAGTTTACAACCCGGCAAGTACGATTCGTACAAACGGCACTCTGTACGGCTCTTTTTTTTACAAGAGCCAAAAAGTGCCGGAAAAACCTTGTACGCCCCGAAAACAGTACGAGACAGACCCCCCCATGTACGCGTCGTACACCCCATGAATACAGGGGTACGGTGCGTATGTACGGTGCGTACGGATGACACGGAAAATGGGGTATGGTGCGTACATACGCGATGAAGGGGTACTGGTCGTGTACGCACCGTACAAGCACCGTACCCCAAAATCGCGTATGTACGCACGGTACCCAAAATCCCCTGTGTACGCATCGTGCCCCAAAATCCCCTGTGTACGCACCGTACCCCAAAATCCCCTGTGTACGCACCGTACCCCAAAATCGTGTATGTACGCACCGTACCCCAAAATCGCGTATGTACGGTGCGTACATGCGCGATTTGGGGTACGCACCATACACACGCCTCGCATGTGGGGGGACCCCTGTACGCCTCATACCCCTAAACGACCCATACCCCGGTATGAGTCGTACCCCCAGAACGAGTCATACCAGGGTACAAGGGGTTCGTTTCGTTGCCCGGTACGAGTCATTCCCCGTATACAGGCCATTTTCCATTCAAATCGTATGCTGACAACCCGGTACGAATCGTACTTGACGGGTTGGACAGCCTTTTTACAAATTGTATGGTCTTTTTTACAAGTCCGTGTCGTACAGCTTTTCCCGATCCGATTTGTAAGGATCGGGCCGATCTGCATGTATTTTTTCCATACGAATCGTACTACACGGGTTGGAAGGGACTTTTACAATTTGTATGGAAAAAAATACAAATCCTATTTGTATGGAAAATAAAAATCCAGGATCAGAATCGGCCCCTTTATGTTGCCTTTAAAATGGATTTGAGGTATTCTAGTACTGTATACTCCAGTCAGATTATCATCTCTAACCATGAAACTAATTGTGGTGGTCATGGAGTTAAGGGGCACACTGTTTGAACCAGTGCACAGTTGCAAGATGACATAGTTTTCAAGTCGTAGTAGTAGTAGTAGTTGTAACCTTGGATATGAGAATATGTGAGCTGCAAGCTTTTTTGCCTTTGAATCTTTTAGAAAATTCTACTAAGGATGAGGCAATAAAAACATACTTAACTTTCAACGCAAAAATGTCCTTGGTCAGTATGACAACTGAAACAGAGAAATTGACCCCTATTTTGGAACATTAACTGGTCTTTCTGATCCTTCAAAAAGCCATTTCGAGTAACTGATCCTCGTACAATATGGAGATTTGCCTAATGGTCAGAGTGAACAAGCATCCAGTATTGTGATTTTATGTCTCTCGACCAGAAACTTGACAAAGAAAGCAGCATTTCTAGCAAGCATACCATTGCCAGAAAGACTGCAAATCAATGGCATTAAAATCAGCTGATACATTTCCATGGCATTTCTAATTGGAGGTAGGTGCCAGTGCTGACACTCAGGTTGGAAAAATCGTACATCGTAATTGCTTTAGAAATTTAGATGATGTATAAGTACCAGTCCCTCCGTCCGTCTGGCAATTTGATCAAGGTACTCAGTTCTAAGCATACAAAGCTATGAACGATTTGCAGTGTTGGAGAAACAAGTGTTATCTGCCCGTAACTGTGATGTGCTAATCTCTTTCACATATTCACATGCTGCCACCCTGGCCTGCTCCATAGACCAAAGCCTACAGGAGCTTCAGACTTGTAAGGAATGGTCTGAAATGGCCCATGAGCCTCAGGCAGAAAAAGTGGTAAATGTTATGTAAAATCACACGGAGAATAACCATATTTTAAGCAGGTGAATCTATGGAACAACTCTTGTTAGAGAACTGCATTATGTGTATAAAATGTCTCTGATATATGCCATTGTCAGGATTTAAGATTGTAGTTCCACACACATCTGCCTTTCAAAAGTTGGAGTTAAGTCGATTTTGGACTTTGAATATGCCTTCCTAAGTTATTCTACAGTTTTCTCAATATTTCTTACAGAAAAATGTTATTGCTGATACTGCAGAGTAAAGGGAGTGTTATCTGTTTCAATGCAAAGGATTTTCTTAGAACATGTCTTCAACTTTACAACAAAGACTTGTCATGGAAACAAGGTAAGGCATGAACAAAACAGCTCATATTATTAAAAGAACTTAAACGTATTACCATTTAAAAAGAGAGAAGCAGGGCTATGTATAAATACAGGTAAGATTACAATTTTATTGATGTATATTTGCTCGGATGAACACCTAGCCAAGTTAGGATATGTAATTCACATGACTCAGTTGAATAGATTATTGTTCACAAGCGCATCTAACATAAATGTGTACATTAAATTGATATGTCATCAAGCTCATTGCTCCAGGAACAGATGAGAGTGGAATTTTGCTTAATTGTCAGTCCCTACATTAAGCATCAGTGTTGTCTTCATTTGCCACCAAATTATAAATTGTGAGTGAAATTCTCCTAAGGGTCTACTTTGGTGCAAGTTTTCAAATAGCACACAGCGCCTCCATTCACAGCGATCTGTTTACCAAAGCGACTCCTCAGATTTACTAGCAGCAAAAGATTTCTTGGAATTAACTCTGAATCACATATTATTTACAAAGATAACAGTAAAGCAGATGGTCATTATATCGCACAAGACAGACATGACACAAAATTTGAGGAAGAGATGTTGGTCTTGAATTTGTTTCATATTTACAATCCTGATTTCCAGGGCCGTACTGGCCGTAGCGAGCAGTAGGAATTTTCCCGGTGGGACAAAAGGGTGGGGGCCGGTTTTGGAGCTGTGGGGACCGTTTTTGTTATTGGGGGTAGTTCTGCAGCAGTGCTTCAATGTTGGCCTGCTGTAACAAAAGCAGCAGCAGTGTTTCCCACCAGCACCCTCCCCCCCCTCCACCAGCCAGTCCAACTTAATTGCAATGGGTAGTCAGCGTTCTCAGTCCGGCCGTGCTGTTTTCATATACATTACCACCTACTTCTACTCTGAAATACACAAGTTTTGCTCCATTTTGTTTTTGTCGATGGAACTAATCTTGCAAACATTCAAGACTAATCGATAGTTGCTGATTATGCCAGCCAAACTCAGAAGTACGTATCTGTAGTGTCATGTGAGTTGTACTGAAGGAACCTTCGTGGCTCCTGATAGACTCCATAGAGCTGTGACATAGGCATATGCAGGTTTAGAATGTTGAGTTTGCAGTTACACGCAGAAGAATAAAGACGTTATACTAGCTCTGTGTGTAGCATAGTCATTGGTGAGTACTCTAGCTGGGGAGGATGCTACAACTGGCGACGAGAAAGGGGATAAGTAACGCAAAGATCAACAGTGTTTTCCCAGATAGTTTGCTGTGGTCTAGCAAACTACTTGTGCGTGCCATGTGTGCCTACATCAAATAGCGGAATCAACGTTTGGTGTATGCGAAGTCAAAGCACAGCCCCAGTTCCATGAAAAGCAATTTACGCTAATGAAAGCGTCAATGAAAAGTCTACACATCAGTGGCTGAGAACCTGCTGGAAAGGCCACACAAAGAGGTACTGCGCTACTACGCAACTCAAAGCCATACATTCATATAGAGTCACAATGCTTTAGGCGGACGCAGCCAGGTTTTGAAATAGCAGCAAATGCAAGAAAACACTGCGAACAGACGTGCTGCAAGGCAGAGATCAACCAGGTGTCAGACAGCACAAAGCGACACCTAAAGGCAAAGTGATACAAGAAATGGTCATCTGCTTACCAGTCCTGAGTAAGAGATTCATTATGCCACAGCGCTGAAGGGAGTGACCCCAGCGAAGGCACCCAGGTTTGTGCTTGCAGAGCTGTCCATACCCAAAGCGGCCCAACACTAAAGCTGCCGGTTGGTGGCTCAAAACAACTCCCAAGGTCTCCTAAAGGCAAAGGGCTCCCATGGAGTCTAACGGGGAGTTCAAGGTTCCATGAACTGTCCAAATCGACCCAGATCCCAGCACACCACAGAGCCTTGGAGATGGCCTGGAGGAAGCAGGTCTTCGCGGAGAGCAGATGGAGTCAGAAGAAACTACACTCTCAGTGTCAGCCGACCTCGTAAATGGTTACAATGCTAACACCTTTTTGAAACCACCACTGCCATTCGATACTGTCAAAAAGTTGAATATTGGCGACAAATGGACGGGCTCGATAAAGACGTTTGATGATTTAATTGCTGCAATTGAAGAGGCAGATAACAAGAAGATTATCAAGTACCTTAAGATTCTTGTTGGTGAAGGTGTAAAGGAAGTCATACAGAAAATGCAGCGAGCTGTCAAAATTACATACAGTCAAATCAAAGCAGCCCTGAACCTCAAGTTCAATCCAATGCCAGATGTAAATTGCAAAAGATACTTCTCTGTCAAGAAAGACAGAAAGCTGGTGAGACCATCAGCAAATTTGTTGAGAGTCTTGATACTCTTATCAAACACTGTAAGTTCAATTAATTTAATGATCACCTCACAGTGATTATTGATGCTTGTCAGATTTGTTCAGATGAATGCTGACGGAAACTCTTAGTCTGGAGCAAGGTCTCTTGGCTGTCATAGGTGAAGAGTGTGCAGACCGACATGGAGGCTGCTGGAGTGTGCCCAGAGTGAGTCAGTAATGAATGTGATAAATAAGCCAAAGAATAAGGCCGAGAGACACAGAATGAATTCTCCACAGAAAAAGAAGTTGTGCTTCAGGTGTGAATTTTTGTTTCCACACAAAGGTAAATACCCTGCCATTGGGTGGATCTGCAAAGGCTGTGGAAAGGAGAGCCATTTTGTGACGCAAAGAATAAAAGCAAGTGTGCCTTGGCATGAAGACAAATCGGCACCCGAATGTTCCCGAAGCGACGTTCGACGCACACCCATCAGGCTAAGCAACCACATCCGCTGAGGCTAAATTGATCAAACTAAGTCGACATCTAAATCTTCATCTAATAGTTCTTCTGTATCAATATCAAGTGAAAGTAATGAAGCAGGGTGTGCCATGTCGATGCTTACCTCAGAGAAGCAAGCACATGTTAGACTGTTTGCCTGTGAGGAAAAACACTGTTCCAAGAGAAACTGACATGACACAGCACCAAAGTTGTTCAAGTATTGTCTGAAGATCACACTAAATGGCTGTTCAATATCTTTCATTATTGATAGTATTGCAGCAATAAATATTATGCCTGAGGAGACATGTAATGAACTGTGTCCAGTGCCCCGACTTATGCCATTGAAAACTAAAGTGTATACGTGGGCTGCATCGACGCCAGGTTCATTTGTGGCAATGATGAAGCATAAGAAAACAAAAGTACAACCACTGATTCATGTACTTCAAGGCACGCTGTCAAGCACCTGTTTATCCAGCTTCAGCACAGCCAATGATATGGGACTTGTTTCTGTGAACTATAACATGAAAGCTCATCACAAAATAGTCAAGTCAATTCCCTTAGTTGTTTCAAGAGTAGGGAAAACGCAAGAATATGAAAGTCCAATTACACATTAATGAGGATGTCTGTCCTGTTGCTCAAAGACACAGACAAATTGATTTTCACTTACAAAAAGATGTTATAAAGGAACTTGAATATTTACTCAAGCACAATATCATTGAGTGTTCTATTTGTTTTGAAAGGGGAAGAGTGTGTATTCCGTTTCTATGACCGTATTATTTTTAAGGCTAAATCATGTTTTCAAAGTGTTCCATTCAAGAGACAAGATTGTTCCAAATTTGAACAGGAAATCTTTATTAGTGCATTTTTGAACATGGACAGCCGACACGTGTTTCGCCACTTGTGGCGATTGGCGCCAGGGCTTTCTCAAGGCTGTAAAAAAAGTGAGTTTAATTTAGTGGAAGTGCTAATTGATGCATATGACCCCAAGAATAGAAACAGAACAAGATCCAGAAAAGTGCTTAGTGAAGTGTAGGAGAAAGGGCGTGATGGAAGCCAATTTGCTGTTTAGTGTTTAGTATAAAATCTTTTTATTGAACAAAAGACTCTCATGTAATGCAGCAAGCATACAGCAAACATTGTATATGTGACAAATGCTAGATATGAAACAGGATCCTCAGAATAAAGCATATCAAGAAGCATACATGGCAAAATGAGTCCCTGAGCTATACTGAAAGGTGACTGTATAAGATGCTGAAGTGCAAATGCCAGAAGCGAGAGCAAACCCCCCCAACCCCCTCGTGTCCCGCCCCCTCTCAACTTGCCCACCCACCACCCTCGTTCCAAGTCCAGTTCCTCAGTCCACATACGCATCCATTCACTCAACCTGAGTTCCATCATCTAGCTGAGATAGCCGTAGCAGCCGTAGGTAACGGGGACAGGTCACCTCCCTGAATTCTGTGGCCAAGAGTGACAAAAAGGATTGCCATAACTCCGCATATTTGACCCCTTCTCCCGCTTTCGCCAGGGACAGCTTCTCCATGCCTAAGACTGACCAAAGCCTGCCTAGCCAGCCCTGCATGGTGGGCACATGCGCCGTGCGCCATAAGGCCAGAATTGTCTGAACGGCGGAGCCCAGCGCTATTGCGATCAGCCGCCCTCTTCTAGCTCTCAGGGGAAAGGTAATGGCGTTGGGAAGCCCCAAGAGGACATAGGCCAGGAATCTAGGAATCTCCGTGTCGAAGTGAGCATAAATTTAATCTAGAACCACCTTCCAGTATTCCTGAATGTGTGTGCAATCCCACAAAAGGTGTGTGAGTCTGCCTGTCTCTGCGCAGCCTCTCCAGCAGGTTGCGTCTCGGGAAGAATCCAGCTCGTGCAACCGTTCGGGCGTATAATACCAGTATGACACCAGCTTGGTAAAAGTGGTCGTCCGGCCCATATGGTAAGCAGAGTGTTGGGCCCGATAGCAAATGTCCTCCCATTCCTTATTACTCAGGTCCCTTCCCAGTTCCCTCTCCCAGCGTGCCCTCGCCGCGTTGTAAACTCGAGAGTATTGCTCCAGGAGCAAGCGGTATAGGTCCGATATAAGTCGCTTGTCCGTCTTCCGGGAAAGCAGCCAATACTCGTATTGGCTGAGCTTCCGGTCAGCTCTTTCCCGCACTTGAAAGTCAAGCGCCCAATGACGCACCTGTAGATAACATATGCGTTCTGATTCTGGTTGGCCATATTCTTGACGTAGGCGCTCAAAGGGTGTCACCTCTCCGTCGGAGTACAGGTGACATAAAACCCGACAGCCTGCTGGGCGCCATCGAGCGAACGCCTGCACATCTCTGCCAGGCCCAAAATCTGGATTTTCCAACAGCGGCGTCAGGAGCGGCGGAGACGTTGTCAGACCATGTCGGGCATTAGTCTGATCCCAGAGGAACTCTGGTGATGAAAGAGGCATATAGATTAGGCGGTCTATGTCGTCTACGGAGGAAGGGGACCTCCTGCAGGGGCCGGCCGGCCACCGCCTTATCCTGAAAGAGCAAGTGCTGCTCCGACTCCCACCTACTCCACTCCACCAGGGTGCGGAGTTGCGTCGCCTGGTAGTATAGTGTCAGATCAGGTAGTCCCAGACCTCCCTTCTCTGGAGGGAGCATCGCCAACCGCAGTTTCATCCTCGGACGCCTTCCGTTCCAGACAAATTGCGCAAGTTCCGCTTGAGTTTGGCGAATCCAGCCCCCAGGCGGTCGAAGCGGGATAGCCCAAAAGATATACAAAATCTGTGGCAGGATGGTCATCTTTACCGCCGCCACTCGTCCTAGCCAAGAGAGAGGCAGGTGCCGCCATCGCCCCAGTTCCGCGCGGATAGTACGGCGGAGGGTGGCGTAGTTAATACGCACTGTGTCCTGTAAAGTGGTCGCCAGGTGAATCCCCAGGTAGGGGACCACCTCCGAGGACCAGTGAAAAGGAAAGCGCTCCTCCAGAAAGGCACGAGTCTGTCGCTCTAGAGAGAGATCCAAAGCCAGCGATTTCGCCATATTCACCTTAAAGCCCGAGGCCTTTGCAAATGCGTCTAGGATCTCGATACTGGCCGGCAGCGAATCCCTCGGGGTGGCCAGAGACAGGAGCACATCATCAGCATATAAACTGATTGTGTGGATGTAGGCTCCAAATTTTATCCCTTTAACTCTGGGATCCGTCCTTAGGGCTTGTGCCAGCGGTTCCATGTATAGTGCAAAAAGTAGGGGGGGAGCGTGGGCACCCCTGTCGGGTTCCGCGCTCAATTGGGAACCGGGCTGATGAGCAACCATTGACGCGTACAGTCGCTGTGGGGAAGGTATAACAGTTCAGCACCCATGTGCGGAATTTGGCACCCAATCCCGCCCTTATCAATACCTGTTCCAGGTACGGCCAATGGACCCGATCGAACGCCTTTTCGGCATCAATCGCCAGCATCATGAACTCGCCGGGCAATCTTGTGGCTCGTTCGATCAGGTGGAGCGCCCTCTTTGTGTTGTCGGCCGTCTGTCATTCGGGGATAAACCCCGTCTGATCCGGATCAACCAACCCTTGCATCAGGGGCGCAAGCCGGGAGGCGAGGATGCTAGTATAAAGCTTAAGATCAACGTTGAGGAGGGAGATGGGTCTATAGGCGCTGCATTGCGTGCGATCCTTCCCAGGCTTGGGAATGACCAAGATGGTGGCCTCCATCAGATCCCTCGGAATGGCACCAGCTTCTGAGAATGAGTTAAAAAGAGAGGTGAGCAGCGGAGCTAGTTGGAGGCAGGAGGTTTTGTAAAAGATGGCGGTATAGCCATCCGGGCCCGGAGCCTTAGCTAATTTAAGTCGTGAGATCGCCGAAATCACCTCCTCCGGTCTTATCGCCCTCTCCAGTGCCTCCGACTGCTCCGACGAGAGAGTGGGCAGCGCGACATCCCGTAAAAACGCTTCACCATCCGCGGGGTCAAGATCGGCTCCAGCATAGAACACGGAGTAGAAGTCGCGAAAGGTATTCGCTATGGCCTTATCCCCTATAACTCTATTGCCCGCCTGTGTGCTTAGTTCTTGTACCGTGTGGTGCTGAACCCGTTCCCTGAGTGCCCTTCCCAGCAGCCGCCCGCAGCGGTCCCCGCCTGTGTAGTACATATGACGGACCCTCAATGCCGCGTATTCGGCGGGATCTTGGTCAAGAGCCGCCAGTTGTTGACGCGCCAAACGGAGCTGCCTCCAAATTCTTGGCGCCCCTGTTCGCTGATGGATCCTCTCCAGCTCGCGCGTAGTCGCCGACAGCTCCTCCCTTTTTTGCGCCCGCTCCGCATTTTCCGCCGCCGATATCGCTATGAACTCGCCTCTTAGCACCGCCTTAAGCGCCGCCCAGTGTGTGGCCTGTGAAGTGTCAGAAGGCTGATTATATGTCACGTATTCCGATATGGCCCCCTTGATTTGAGCTATAACCTCTTTCCGATGAAGTAACGTGTCGCGCAATCTCCAGCAACGCGGAGCGTGGGCAAGGGGCGGGAGGAGAACCCTGCCGTGAGCGGCGAATGATCTGACAGCGCCATCGCTCCAATGTCAGTCTGGGATGCCAGCGCTGTAAGTGAGGTGGATGTCAGCATGTAGTCTAAACGAGCATAAGTCTTGTGGGCATTGGAGTAGTAAGTGTAATCCTTTGAACCTCGGTGGAAGCTCCGCCAGAGATCAGTCAACCCCAACTCTCTCAATCTGCAGTGTCCCCCCTCCGACAGAGTGCCTGTCTGCGAGTAGCGCTGCCCTGATATGTCCTGTAGGTTATCAAAGACCAAGTTAAAATCCCCCCTATCACAATATGTCTATCCGGGGACATAGCTGTCTCATCAAGAACCTGGTGAAAAAACTTTTCTTGTCCCTCGTTAGGTGCATATACTGAACTGGCTGTGAAAGTGACCTCACCCATAGAGAAGCTATAGGATAGCAGTCGCCCCTTTATCTCAGCTCTTTTCTGCAGAACCTTGCCTCTAAAGCGGTGGGACACCAATATCGCAACCCCTGCGGTCTTTGTGGATGCTGAAGAGAAAAACTGCGCTGGGAAATGGCGCGATTTCATCCTATGACAATCCTTGGGCAATAAGTGCGTCTCCTGCAGGAGGCAGATATCAGCCTTCGAGTTCTCCAGGAGAGACAATACCGCCCTGCGCTTTACCGGGTTATTCAAGCCTCGGACATTTAAAGTGAGGAGGCACATCTCAGTCACCGACATAGGGAACCTCCAAACCTTCAAGCTGCATCCCCTGACGCCCCTGCACACCAGCGTCCCCACACTCATCCATTCTTACCGGAACTTGGAACCCCCCCCATCCTACCTTGAACCCCGCACTAGTGCCGAGCTCCTCCCGTATTACAACACCCCATCCCCCTCCGGAGCCCTCCCTAACCCCAACCACAATCCCCCCCATAAACTCCCAACAGTCAAAAGAGTCCTGGGCCGGTCATGTCCTTGTTCAGGCCCCCGGAATGAAGTAGTAATGGGAAACGTGGCACTGGCAACCCCAGCGGCCCCTCGCCCGGCCCCATTCAAGCCCACATGAAAGCAATGCTAATAGAAGAAACCCCCCCTCCACTGCACATGAGGGTGAGACTCAGTCTTGTGTCGCTGTATCTTTGGACACCTCCTCGATGGCTGCCGCTTTCTCCTGTGCCACCGTCGCTGGGTCTGGCCTACGAGTCGACCTGGGCGCTCGCCGACGCCGCACTTTCAGCCAGCCCTCCCCCGTGGGGCGAGGGAGCCTCTCCTGTGAGGGGTTGCCTGCGTCATCTCTGGCTGTCAAAGCCTCCTCCATCTCTATACCCAGCAGGGTGCACGCGTCCGTCAGAGATCGGAATTGGTGTAGTGCGCCTTTCCATTTGAAAACCAGGCAGCAGGGGTAACCCCAAGAGTAAGGGACCCCCTTCTCGTGGAGGAACGTGGTGACAACCTTGAAGGCCTTCCTCTTCTGTAAAGTAATAGCGGAAAGGTCCTGATAGAGCGCGACTTGTTGGCCTTGATAGCGTAGAGGCTGCTTTCGGCGCGCTTCCTGCATTATCCTCTCCTTCATTGGGAAATCTGGCAGAAACGCCAAAATGTCCGGCGGAGGAGCGGGTGCTCTGCGTGCCAAGCCCACTCTGTGTGCCCTGTCAATGCGTACCACAAAGTCTTCCCCTTCCCCTAAGATGTCCTGAAAAAGGCCCTGCAGGAACAGGGTGACATCACCCCCCTCTGCATTGGATGGTACGCCTCGGACGCGTATATTGTTCCTCCGGGAGCGATTTTCTAAATCTTCTGCATAGGCCTGTAAGTCCACTTGTTGTTCCTGCAGGCGCAGCACCTCCTGCTGTAGTTGCTCTACATCCTCACTCCGCGTTTTATCAGCATCTTCGACAGCGGCCACCCTGTCCCCCAGCCCGTCGACCTCGCGGCGGAGCTCCCGATACTCTCCCGCCATCTCCTGCTTTAGGGTCTGGAAATCCTCCCGTAGAAAATTGAACAGGGACTCTAGGAACGCTTTAGTGATCGGGGCCCCCTCCTCCTCTCAGGGTCCGCGGCCGCCGCCGGGCCTGAAGGGCTTTTTGTCCCCTTAGCCGTTCCCTTCGTTAACATGTCTGTAATGTTGCGTCCTCCCTTGCGTGACCCCCCGGACATGGCGAGTCCCGCCGAGTATGTGCTGCCAGAAGCTCCTCGCTGTGGCACGAGGCCGCACTTCCTCCGGCTCCACCACCAACTCTCGGGCCCACCCGTCCAGCGGCTCCCTCAGCTGGGGGGCCAGCTAGCCTAGCCGACGGTGTCCACAAAGCTCCAGGACCCAGGAAGGGCCCCCACAGTCCAGACCCAATCCGCTCACCTTGGGCTCCTGGTGAGCATGCTGCTGCAATACTTCAGGCGCCACGTGTCCCGGGGCCCCCTCGCGTAACCTGCTTCTCAGCAACCTACCAAGGCTTCAAAGAGGGGCCGTCGGGGGGAGCACCGTAGTCTCTGCGTCAGGGGCCCCCGCGGTAGACGCTGGAGGAGGGCTTAGCACTACTAATCGGGCATTTACCGGGGCCGGGACCGGGAGCTTCGCTAACACACGTCCGCTGCGGTCGCCATCTTGTGGTAAATAAATAATTAAATACCGGTTCAATTTTTGACTAGATATACAATAACAGATAGCTCAATAAATAAGAGTCAGGATTCGAGGTATCTTGAGTTTTGCAGGTTTTAATACAGCATAAAGGACAGCAACAGGACAACCTGCACAGGAATAGGATGGCAGGGCCCGGCAGCTGCCGGGGGCAGGATCTGGGATGAGCGCGCTAACTTTAATAACAGTACATAACATATATATACTAAAACAATTGCATTAGAGTTCATACAGTAGGCGTAGCAGTGGGTGGAGTTCGTAGCAGTCGCGAAAGATAAGGCTGAAGTGGGTGTAACAAGAGGCGTATACATAGACATGTGATGTAAACGTAACAGAATATGTCATAAAAGGGGCGGAAACATGGAGGGGGCTACCTAAGGAGCCGGAACCTCTGACCTAGTGGTGCGCGCAAGCTGGCAATGACGTGTTACTAGGAGGAACTGGAGCTATGACTTCTGCGCTAGAAGAAGAGACTAAAGTCTGGAGAGTCAGAGCGACATGTACCTAAACACTATCTAGTATCTGATGTTTAGAGAACATGTTGATAGAATCCAAAAGTTATCAGGGTAAAGGCTAACAGACTCTAAGACTGGTGCATGCATTATTCTACATGTAGTGCGTGTTGAGGAATATTAAATGACCATTAATACAGTATTTCTCTTACATGGAGACGTAAAGGCTAGACCATGACGGAAACTATTGATGCGATTCAGTAGCTTAGGAATGCAGAGAAGGAGAGCTGGACTGATAACTAGAATCATAACATACTCTTGGCAGACTGGCAGGCAGAGCCAGGCCGAGCCGGGCACTGTGAGGCAGGAAGTAAGTGAAGGGTCAGGGATACAGGTGGGGGCTGTATCGCTCCTCAGCGAGGGTTCAGGAGACAGGAGCTGAATCTGGTGTCCGGGCCCTTTTGAGGCCTAGAAACGGGGACTTTTACTGAATTAACGTGCACACTGTGAAACATGGCAACGTAACTTTACATAGGCTTAATACTCGTAGCTTTCACGAGAACGGGAAACTGGCATACTAAAGATGGACACAACTGTAATTGCGTCTTTAATCGATCATAAGGGAATACATATGCATATTAATCATGCACATATAACATAAGATGAGGAACACGTAGGGACACAGAACATGGCAAAATTTACTTTTCCACATTCCCTCCTTGTCACTACGTTTCCATCAGGAAACATCAATATTCATGATACCATCTATCATTTCATACAGTATCATTTGCTCGTCTCGAATTGCCTTGGAACGGGATTTAGGACTAGGACTTGGAATACAGGATGTAGCACAAATGCCGCAAATCGCAGGGCCACATTGTATACAGAGGCAGCAACTGAAAACGATCATTACTGCTATACCTAGGAATGACAATACTTTCCATCCCCAGGCAGAAATTATACTCCAGAGCCAACCGGACCATGTCCAGGTGCCTGGATTCTGGTGTAACTGATGGGCAACTTTATGAAGTCTGGTTATAGCTGAATAAACAGACGGCGCGTTATTAGGAATGAAAATGCAGCAACTAGATCCGATGACTCTACATGCTCCTCCTCTATCGGCCAGTATGACGTCAAGAACGAGACGATTTTGGAGCACGACAAATCTCATAGCAGATTGCTCTTCGGTTAAGTTACCTAGAGCAGAAGTAGTCTCATTCACTACTGCTTCAAGGGTTCTTATTAACCTACGGATTAGCTTACTATTCTGGATAGGTCCTATAAAGAAGAAGAAACCTTTATTGAAATCTGTATACTGTTCTAGAGCAGTTTCAGTTTGATCGACAATCGGGGACTCGATCTCCCTTCTATGTCTAATGTGTACTAGATGTGTGTTTCTATGATAATCGGATGGGGCTAGGAAAACTGGTGGCAGTAGGAAGGCAATGTAACATGTTCCATCCCAATCGAGGGGCAGACGAACATATGCGGTCTGACCACAAACAAAATAAGAATGACGTGAGGCTTTGAAAATAGATTTCCCACTGTCACTATACTCGACAATAGTAGTACAATCACTATGTCCTACATGTGCGGAACCATTCTTTCGGACACATAATTCGCCTTTGACTGGTAATACTGAAATAGCAGGTAAATCTGGAGTAGTATCAGACTGAACATTCAGGACCATAAAATTCGAAGAATAATTACCCAAATTATAAACTTCATTTTCTAGATCTAACCCTGTTCTATGGGTGAGACCTTGCTTGTCTGGAAAACATGTACTGTTCAGAAGGGACATATCATTTGAGGATGACGTTAACGTGGACCATGCTCCACACGAACCATTATGTGAAAACGGATAAGGAAAGAGTGGCAGAACTCCCTTCGGTGTCTGGAAAGGGGGGAGTCGACCACACACCCAACAGTTAGTGGCATTGCTGGTCTGGTGTGAGTAGTGTAACATTCTTATAAATGTATTGTTTCTCATAGCAAGACGATAGGATAGCTCGTGAGGAGGCAGATCACTAAATGTGTGCTCTACTGTAGCATTAGAAAACTTATTTACATGAGAAATTGGAAAACATAAATGCAATGCATAACTTGTGCAGGTAACCATCAAACTCAAAAATAGAAGAAAACATAGAATAACGATACATCTGATAGAGTTTTGACTAACTCTCTCACTATGGGGGTCTATCTCATACATGTCAGAAACCTGTCTAACCGTTTCACCCGAGGGGGACTTAGACAATTAAACTGGCTGACTTATTTTACTAGACCGGAGCTTCTTTTTATACTCCTGCTGCGGAGTTTCCTCTAACAGGGGAGGCTTGGAATCAAAGTTTGTAGCGGGACAGTCCTTGAGAATAGGGCAGTTTTTAGAATTCTGGCAGTCCTTAAAAATGGAACAGTCCAATGTTTTTATGCGACATCCATGGAATTTCTTGACGTGAGACAGGTGCACCCAGCCTTTGCGGCCTTCCAACTTCACGGCCGTGCGGGTGGTCAGAAGGACTAACTTTGGCTCCTTCCAGCGAGGCTCCAGCGGACTTGAACGATCAAAATTTCGGACAAGCACTAGACTTCCTGGAACGATTTCATGCGGTTTCACCTCGGTATTGTCTGGAAATGCGGCGGCAACCTGTGAACGACAAGAGTGTAGGGCAGACATCAAGGAAGCTAGGTAATCTGTCAACATATTACTGGAAACATCTGTAATACTGCGGGGTCTAGGTGTACCCCACATGTTCGGGGGGCGGCCGAATACGACCTCATAAGGGGACAGACCTGATCTGGAATGTGCGACCATGCGCATATAGAATAGGGCGACTGGCAGGGCTACTAGCCAGTCTACACCTTTTTCTTGACAGATCTTGGCAATACGGATTTTTAGTGTCTGGTTATGTCTCTCTACGAGACCGGCTGCTTCAGGATGGCGTACACAATGGAACTTCCACTGGTACCCTAACAGAAGGGAAACATGCTTCATTAACTCAGATGAGAATGGCTGGCCCTTGTCTGAATACACGACCCTAGGGAGTCCATAACGAGGGAAAAATTCACGAACCAGCTGCTTGGCAGTGGTCGCTGCTGTGTAATCTGGAACTGGATATGCCTCTGTCCACCTGGACAAGGCGCATACAACTACAAGGACATACTTGAAACCTCGACATCGCTCCATCTGAATATAATCCATCTGGAGGACTTCAAAAGGGTGGTCAGGGGGCTGGAATCCACCTTGTTCCACCGGGACACTTTTACCTGGATTGAACTGACAACATATCATACAGGTACGGACTTTCTGCTTGGCTGCAGCTCGTAAATGCTTGTTGAACCAAAGGTTCTGGATACTGTCTAACATAGCTTTTTCTCCTAAATGTGCAGGACTATGTGCGGTATTAATAATGACTTGAACCATTGAGTCGGGGAGAAACCATGTGGCTTTTCCCTTTGTCAACCATCCCTGATCTGTCTGGACCCCTCCTTGTTCGGACCATTTCTTGATTTCTTCAGGAGTAGCATGTAACTGTATGTCTATGATATCTTGAGTGGGGTCCTTAACTGTCATACATGTAATCGGATCTGGAGTGGATGTCAGTGTCGTGTTAACTGGAATGTCTGGAGTCTGAGCTGTGAGCTTGGCTGTTCGATCTGCTAGATCATTACCTTGGGAAATAATGTCAGTGACTTTCGTATGTGCTTTGCACTTCATGATAGCGATAGCTGTCGGTAAATGTATTGCTTCTAACAGAGCTTGAATGAGGAGACCATGCTGAATCTTGGTTCCATGAGAAGTCATAAAACCTCTTTCTTGCCAGAGCACTCCAAAGTCGTGTACGACTCCGAATGCATAACGTGAATCTGTGTAAATATTAACTTTCAGGTTCTTGGCGTGTATGCAGGCTTGGGTCAGAGCGACTAGCTCTGCTGCTTGAGCGGACAGAGTGTCAATACGGTGTGTTTCAATAACTTCTGTTTCAGTAGTCACTGCATACGCGGCTACTAGTACTCCTGTACTGGTTCTCATACATGAACCATCCACATAAAGTGTCAGGTCGGGATCTGGTAATGGAATATCTGTCAGGTCTTGTCTTGGCTTTGTCATGGTGTTAACTACTTCCACACAGTCATGTGTGGCAGGATTTGAAGTAACTGACGGTAACAGTGTAGCTGGATTTAGAACGTTGCAGCGTCTGATTTCTATGTGTGGCTGGAACAGTGTCAATTCATAACCTGTTAAACGTGCAATTGTCAAGTGTTGGGTCTGTGTTCGGTTTAAAAGAACTTCCACGGAGTGTGGAACTTGTACTGTCAGGGAGTGTCCTAATACTATAGAATCACTTTGTCTGATAGCTAGTGCTGTGGCTGCAACTGACTTGAGGCACGCAGGCAGAGCCTGGGCTACTGGATCTAATGTGCTCGAAAAATAAGCACAAGGCTTGTATTGTCCTGCTTGATCTTGTGTGAGAACAGATAATGCTGTACCTTCACGTTCTGTAACAAAAAGTGTAAAAGGCTTACTGTAGTTCGGTGTTGCTAGAACAGGAGCTTGGCATAAGGCTTTCTTTAATTCATTAAAAGCAAGTGTATGTTCGGATGTCCAAGGGAGGACAGTCGATACGGCTGCCTCCTGTGTCGTTAACTGTATCAGTGGCTTGGCTAGAAATGCATACTGAGAAATCCATTGTCTACAATAAGAAGTGAGGCCGATAAAAGCACGTACCTCCTTCTGGGTCTTGGGCTGAGGAAGACTCGCTATTAACTGGATACGGTCTGGTGTCAACTGCCTACCCCTCTTGGACAGTAAGTGGCCTAAGTAGATCACTTGCTGGACACAGAATTGAAGCTTCGAAGGGGACACCTTGTGCCCCATCTCTGCTAGGAAATACAGAACTGTAAGTGACGCTCGCTCGCAGTCACGTTCAGAACGGGCTGTGATCAGTAGATCATCGACATACTGGAGCAGGGCAGTGTCAGTTGGCATGTGAATATTGTCTAGTTGTCTTTTGAGTGCTTGACTGTAAATGCTAGGACTTTCTGTGAAACCTTGAGGAGCTCGGGTGAATTTATAGCTCCTTCCATTTAAACAGAAACCAAAAAGGTACTGGCTGTCTGGATGAATGGGGACACTGAAAAATGCGTTCTTGAGGTCTATGACAGTGAAAAATGTGGCTTCAGAATCAATGGCTGTCAATAGGGAAGAAATATCTGGAACAACTGGGTACTGGGGAATGATACATTTATTAAGCTCTCGAAGGTCAATCACTAATCGATATACTGGAGGTGCATTTGGATCAGTGCGTTTCATGACTGGAATAATAGGAGAATTACATACATTGGAGTCAGTTTCTACAACCACTCCTTGAGCAATTAGCTCGTCAATAATTTTGGATAAGGCTGCTACAGCCTCAGGTGGCAATCTGTACTGTCGGATTCGTGGTAACACTACACCTGGTTTGAGAGTCACACGGTGGGGTGTGATTTGCATAAAACCAACATCAGTTGGACCTTGCGCCCATAGATGCTGCGGGACATTCAGTAATCTTTGATCAAAATCACGTAACACATAGTGACCCTTAAAGTCACGTAAAAACAAACGTATTCCTTCTGGGGAGCAGCAAATAACTGCACCTAATTCTTTCAGTGTCTTAATGCCTAACAAATTTTCTGGACATGATTTCGTAAGTAACAGGTCAGTAGTTCGGGACAATGGACCAACTTCTAGAGTAACTGGTTTGGATATCTCGTTAACTATTGGCTTTCCTGAAAATCCAAGGGAAACATTTCTAGAGCCTGAGAGCGGAGCCCCTGGAACCTCGTCATGACTGATAGTAGTCCTACTTGCCCCTGTATCAATCAAAAATTTTCTGTCTTTCCCCAATACTTGACTGTGAACATAGGGACCTTCTTGATCTACAGGAATCTCGATGAGAGGCAAGCCTACCTCCCTCTCTAGGCTGTTTCATGAGTACTGTTGATACTCTGGATACTCTGTCTGGGCATACTGGTACATCTGCTGTGTAACATGCTGTGTTGCAGCTATAGGCTGCGGTGCTGGAACTGTCTGTTGTGCATTCTGTGGTGACTGAGAAGTCTGTGAAACCTGTTCTTGTCTAGGCGGACGTGGTCTTTCTTTAGTCTTACCAGTGGCTATATTGTGTTTCAGAACTGCACACTCGTTTATAAAATGATCTGGCTGTTTACAGTAATTGCATGTCCCTTTAACGGGAGCTGCAGGATGACTGGCTTGATTCGTACCCCTCTTCTGACTGTCTTGAGGAACAGATTGCGCAACTAATACTTTCATTTTCGTGTCTTTCATACGTTTCCTTTCGTGTTCTTGCTCTTCTCTGATTCTATTCTGGTGATACTGGAGCATTTGAAGCATTTGTGACGGAGTATTAGCTTGCCAGGTACTCTCGACTTTCAAAACTCGATTTTTAACTTGTGGACTGGAATTCTCGACTAGTTTAGTAACAAAAAGATGAGGGTATGACTCACTACTCGTCTTCAAACCACTGTTAATACTAAAACATTTCTCGAATCTAGAATAAAAATCACTAGTATCTTCGTCTTGTTTCTGTTTACAGGCTGAGATTGCATCCCAGTCCTCCTTTTTCGTGGCTAATAATCTTGGCAAAACTTGTATCAATAACTCTGGTAATTCTTTACATTTATCTCCTAGACCGGTACCTGGTACACGTGTATTTTCTTCAGCTTCTAGAGCTGCCCAGCCTATCTTTTTCTCTCCCACCTCCCATTCTTTTTCTTTGAGTTTTTCATATATGCCCGCAGGCAACAGGACCTTTAACATTTTAATTATATCTGGATACGTGTATTCTCCCATACGGAGCATGTCTTTTAATTCACGGTGGAACCCTGCTGGATCTTTGTCGTGACAGGGAATTAATTTCTTCATCTCTAAGAGTTCCATCTTTGTGATAGGGGTGTAAACAAATACTCGTTGCATTTCACCACCCGCTGTCCTAACTGGATGCACTTCTCGTAACGGATGCTGTCTATCTATGTAAAACGATTTACTTTCTGGGGGTGAGACATGAACAAAATGCGGATTCAGAAACGTTCTATATTTGTGGCGCTGTTCTAGAATGACACTAATTAAATCGGTACCTAAACCTTTCCATTTATACTGGAGTAACTCGTTCAGGACATCATGTAACGGACCTGGATCAGAATGCTGACCCTCATACAGTGTAATGAGGTGCTGGATCATATACATACCCACCAGTCGCTGCTCGGCTGGGGGCAGTTTCAGAAACATTTGTGCCACTATTTCGTCTGGAAAAGTGGTAGAATCAGTAGTCCATCGGACTGCTGATCGGGCTAGTTCTTGTTCATGCATGGTACTAAGTTCACTATAACCGATTCGTGATCTCAGAATGTGATCAGTAGCTTGAAATACTTGCTCTAGAGAACCTTGTTCTGGTGCTGGAGGATGAACAGTTTTCTTGTAGTCTAGACGTGAATGTCGGTCGGAAAGTCTAGTTCTACCTACATACGCTATTCTGGAAGGATTCTCGTCTTCTGCTTCTTCAGTTTCAGAGTTACTTTCTTTCTCGCTTACTAGTGCTTCTTTGCGTTGTTCGTGTAACCTTATTATTTCTTTACGTATTTTCTTGTACATACTTTCTATACTACTGATTGTCCTGTGTTTACCCTCGGCTATATTATCACTCCACCTTGTCAGAATTTTCATTTCATTCGGATCTTTAGTCGGGGAATCTTGTTCCCTTATTAAACAATTGATCAGAAACTTTAATAACATAAGCTGGATTTCAGATTTCCTGAGAGACATGACTTCACCAATACTTTCTGGATCTTCTCCTGTACGGATGAAGCGATATATTCTGTCTAGATCTTCTTTCATATTCGGTAGGGTGTCCAAATACTCGGTCACCCGTCTTACACGCAAGGAATATATAACCATATTATTCTCGCCTGGGACTGGATCATAACAGCATTCAGTAAGAGCTTGCCTGATTTCTGCGACGGACTGATATTTGGGCGTACGCTGTAACGCACGTTCATGTAACTCGACTAACGCTAAACGTTTATTTGGCGGCGGGGTACCAGGAGGACCTCCTCCCGCGGCCCCTAAACTGGAATCGTCGACTGATACTCTTCGTGCTGGCAGAGTGATCAATGTAGCGGGTACTTGTAATGTAGACTGGACCGGGGGTACCGTAACAGGTACTGTAACAGGTGCCCCGGTGACTGGAGGAGCAGGATTTACATTATTTACAGGAGCTGGCGGAACAGGGTTTGCATATTCTGGGACTGTGTCGTCCAAATAGGACGAGAGAAAAATATCAGCTGCGGTCGGTTTGTGACGTAGCTTGGTCGGAACTAAGGGTGGCGGGAAATTACTGGATGCCTCCGGGGTTGCTTTTGGCAAGCCCTCGGCAAGAAGAGGGTACATACCCTTAATAAGGGCATTCCTCTGTCTGTCTGACTGTTCGGTTTTAACTCGTTCACCTATTTCGATTAATTCCCTTTCCTGGGCTCTTTCTAAGGATTCTCTACTTAATTCTGACTTTCTGATTTCTTTTTCCGTTCTTTTATGAGATTCTTTGCGCCATAACTCGATGGCATCTTTCTGTGACTGTCTGGCTTTCTTTTTCCATAATGCTTCTTCTACTCGCATGATGCACTCGGCATCCCATGTGCCTGATACAGGCCATATATACTTTTC
Source organism: Lissotriton helveticus (assembly GCF_964261635.1). Classification (NCBI taxonomy): domain Eukaryota; kingdom Metazoa; phylum Chordata; class Amphibia; order Caudata; family Salamandridae; genus Lissotriton; species Lissotriton helveticus. The sequence continues at coordinate 382,373,634 of NC_136060.1, forward strand.
TTCTAACTGTTTGGTGTACTCCACCCATAAATTTAGATATAATATGGCACTTATGCCATGCTTTTGATACATAAAATGACCTGGACTGTCCCTAGGCAGGACAGGAACTGCTTCCTTGAGCAGACCTTTTCTAGTTCTTAACTGACGTAACTTGGAGAACAGAGGCATGACTGAACTGGAGTCTAGACACAATACAATACACAATGAACACGATAATGACTGAGGAAACAACTCATTCATACCACGACATTGAAAACACATTGAAATGACATTTAAGATAACAGTTCGGACAGAAACATTACCTGGAATACTTGAGAACAAAAACACATGAATTTCTCGAGAACAGAACTTACTTAGAACAGAAACTAGAAGGACTAGATGCACTGCTAAAACAGTACGAAACTTACCGGTCCCATAAAGAGACACGTCAGGACCCGCATCCACCTAGGTGGACACTTCGTGTTGGATTTGCGTACCCAAACCCACGGACCAGAGACAAATTAATTGACCCTGTCTAGATACTACCCCAGCAACGGTACTCACCGGGCAGCAAGAACGGAAGGCCTCGGACTGGACTGGACCGCTACGACGACGGACTACGAACTTCGGACTTCAGTTACGGGTGGGCCTCCGGATACCTCGGACCTTGGACTCTCGGCTTGGGCTCTGGTCGGGACTCGCCGCGTTCCTCCACCGCCTCGTCTGGATGCTGGACCGCAACCTCCGTCTCCTCCGTGGGCCTGAGGGATACTTGAAGCAGAAATATCTGCACGTGCACGGTATGGTTCCGTCACGGCTGCAGAGGATCAGGGGGCCTGCGTGGCTTCTCCGGCGCGTGGGGAAAGGGCAAGTCGCTATTCGGGCGCCATTATGTGGTAAATAAATAATTAAATACCGGTTCAATTTTTGACTAGGTATACAATAACAGATAGCTCAATAAATAAGAGTCAGGATTCGAGGTATCTTGAGTTTTGCAGGTTTTAATACAGCATAAAGGGCAGCAACAGGACAACCTGCACGGGAATAGGATGGCAGGGCCCGGCAGCTGCCGGGGGCAGGATCTGGGATGAGCGCGCTAACTTTAATAACAGTACATAACATATATATACTAAAACAATTGCATTAGAGTTCATACAGTAGGCGTAGCAGTGGGTGGAGTTCGTAGCAGTCGCGAAAGATAAGGCTGAAGTGGGTGTAACAAGAGGCGTATACATAGACATGTGATGTAAACGTAACAGAATATGTCATAAAAGGGGCGGAAACATGGAGGGGGCTACCTAAGGAGCCGGAACCTCTGACCTAGTGGTGCGCGTAAGCTGGTAATGACGTGTTACTAGGAGGAACTGGGGCTATGACTTCTGCGCTAGAAGAAGAGACTAAAGTCTGGAGAGTCAGAGCGACATGTACCTAAACACTATCTAGTATCTGATGTTTAGAGAACATGTTGATAGAATCCAAAAGTTATCAGGGTAAAGGCTAACAGACTCTAAGACTGGTGCATGCATTATTCTACATGTAGTGCGTGTTGAGGAATATTAAATGACCATTAATACAGTATTTCTCTTACATGGAGACGTAAAGGCTAGACCATGACGGAAACTATTGATGCGATTCAGTAGCTTAGGAATGCAGAGAAGGAGAGCTGGACTGATAACTAGAATCATAACATACTCTTGGCAGACTGGCAGGCAGAGCCAGGCCGAGCCGGGCACTGTGAGGCAGGAAGTAAGTGAAGGGTCAGGGATACAGGTGGGGGCTGTATCGCTCCTCAGCGAGGGTTCAGGAGACAGGAGCTAAATCTGGTGTCCGGGCCCTTTTGAGGCCTAGAAACGGGGACTTTTACTGAATTAACGTGCACACTGTGAAACATGGCAACGTAACTTTACATAGGCTTAATACTCGTAGCTTTCACGAGAACTGGAAACTGGCATGCTAAAGATGGACACAACTGTAATTGCGTCTTTAATCGATCATAAGGGAATACATATGCATATTAATCATGCACATATAACATAAGATGAGGAACACGTAGGGACACAGAACATGGCAAAATTTACTTTTCCACAATCTCGGCCACGCCCCCGCTGTTTAGTGTTTAGATGTTAACATTGGCTCATAAGTATTTACAAAAGTGTTCTTAATTGACAAGCGTGAGAGAGTGGTGATGGAGTGAACACGAAAGAGAACGGAGCAAGGTCAAGAATTATTTACATAAGTTGTTGATTATTTGGTATTCCAGAGCTAATATTTTATGTTAGTTTGTTTCATGATTTTTTGTTTGTTGATTTCTAAGTGATGACTGCATGAAACCCAAGGTATTTAGAAAGGTCAAGACAGAAAAAGAATGAGTAAGAATGTAGAGCACCCCAAGGTGTCGGTGTTACTCAAGCACAATATCATTGAGTGTTCTATTTGTCCAACTTCATGGGTTTCTCCCATTGTGGTAGAACCCAAAAAGGACAGTGAAAGAGCTGTACACATCTGCATGGATGTGCTTTAAGTGAAGAAGGCAATTAAAAGAGAATGACAATAAGGTCTGCACATTGCCGACATAATAACGCAGTTGAAGGGTCTAAAGGTATTCTCTTGCTTGGATCTAAATAAAGGATATCATCAGTTCGAACTCGAGGACAATTGCAGGAACATTGAAACTTTTTCTACTCATATTGGTCTGTTATGTTACAAATGACTAAGTTTGTTATGTCAATAGATGCAGAGCTATTCTAAGATGTAATTCGACGTATCATTCAGCCTGTCATGAATACTTTCAATTACACTGATGACATATTGGTTTTCAGAGCTACACAAAAGGAGCATGACAAAGCTCTCACGCTAGTGTGTCAGTTGCTCACTGATGCTGGTTTAAGTTTAAATGCAGAGAAGTGTGACTACTATATGACAAAGTAAAAATTATTTGGTCATATTTATTCTGATGGGGGCATGACACCCAATCCAGCTAAAGTGCAAACACTGTCAACTTCCACTCCCCCACAAGATGTTTCCATGTTACTTTCATTACTTGACATGGCCAGCTATTGCTCCAGATACGTACAATTTAACAGAAAACAACGGTTCCTGTGGACAATCAACAAATAATACCTAATATATAATAGCACAATCACAATAATCAAAGGCAAAGAGATGTCTGAAGGAGAAAAGGCATATAACACGAATTTTGTATGAAAATGTGTTTTATATAATGTAATCACAATATTTTAAATCCAGTGCATGGTGTTCCAAGTGATTATGAAACATATATTTCAAGGTTGTGACTCTTTGTGACATAAAAACAAGGTTTCTTCAAAAATGTATAAAAGCGACCATTAGATCAATACATGATATGTGCTTGCAGCCTACTAATACAGTAATAGTAGCTGACAAATGGTTTGCTTCACTTAGTCAATGACGTTTTGACCCACTTAACAATGAGCGGTCTCATCAGGACCTAGCAATGAAGGGGCACCTAAAAAATGATAACCAGTGGTGGAGAAAAAAAGAGAAAAGCATCAAGAAGGTAGATTTTCAGTCGCTAATCATACCTAGGGATGACTGTCAGATAATGTGGTGTGCACTGTGTGGAGGTGAAAAGGAAGAAGAGTACTCACAGAGGGCCCAGCCAGGCACAGTGGGGACGAGAAATGAGGAATATTTAAAATACAATTGGGCACACGGAGTAAACGCTGGAAGTCACCATCTGTGAATATAAGTTCAACTTGCCCTATAGTGGGGAGGGTACTGACAGTCAGTAAGGCTCAAGGTAGGAAGCCTTAATAATTCTAAAAAGTGGGCGAAAAGCTGTTGTCAGGAATTTCTGACAGAAGGGTTCACACACCCAGTAAATACGTATGTGGCACATATGGTCAATAAATATATATTGGTGAAATCTAGAAAAAAACGTACCCGTGGAAAAAAGGCTGAACTCTAAATTAGCCTCAGGGGAAAATGACGACGATCCGTCATTTTGTTACCTAAAAATCGACAGTGAAACGAGTGAATAAACATTCACCCAATTTCCATCCTATAAAACCAGAGTTTGGTGCGAAGGTGCTCTTACCCGGTGTGGAGACGATAATGGAATGAAAGGGGCCGCCAAGGTAATTAATAACGCTTGCCTTGTAGAGAGGACTGCAGCGGTCTGTCTCTGCAATGACAAAAGGAATTGGTCTTGTTTTATGCTCAAGGGCCGCGCCCTGCTGGTCATAATTGGAATAGACGAACAGTCAAGACTAAAGGAAAGGACGAGGCACAAACAATTCTGTGTCCTCAAGAAAGCATTTGACATTTTTTGGGAAAACAGGCTGAATGAAGGGGAAGTACCCATAAAATTAATGGATAAAAAAACTGAAATGAAAGGCAGATAAACTAAAAATATGCATGAATTTACCATGTGGTTCAGAGAACAGATTTTTGCTGTCTACGAAGTTGTGCAACAAAGTGATATTTATAATGCGAAAGGCTATTAGTGTGTGAAATATATCCAGATATCACAGAAGCAAAAAAATCACATATGAAGGTCAACTACATATTTTGTGGTATGAGTCACAAACAATTCATTGGAGGTTCAATATAGCAGGGTGAGAACCCTTCAGGCCTGCTTCATAGTCTGTGTAATATCTCCTTTGAACGTTCTTTAAAAGTTCAGTTTGACAGGGTGGAGACAAACTCACACCATTTATCAAGGACTAACACGGCTGAGGAATGGCGTGGGTTTGTCTCCACCTTTTCAAATTTACCTTCTAAAGAACATTCAGTTGAGATATTACACAGACTATGAAGCAGGCATGAAGGGTCTTACCCTGCTATATTGAACCTCCTATGAACTGTTTGTGACTCATATCACAAAATATGTAGTTGACCTTCATATGTGACTTTTTGCTTCTGTGCTAAATGGATATATTTCACACTCCTAGCCTTTCGCATTATAAATATCACTTTGTTACACAACTTCATAGACATAGTAAAAATCAGTTCTCTGAACCACGTGGTAAATTCACGTATTTTGTTTTATTAAATATTTTTTATTAAAGATAAGACTTGCCATGTTAACATTTATCTATGATTACAGTTTTTACTACTTTAGTTTATGCGTTACTCGTCCTCGTCTGAGTCGGGATCCATTGCTGGGGGGGGTGCATATCCTTCCTCTAAAAGTATTCCATTTACCCCACATTCTCTCCCATTTTTTAGGGCAGCCTCTGTGGACGTATGTAGCTTTTTCGGCTGCCATGGTCATGTCCATATTTCTACACCAATCTTCAAAAACTGGTGCACCCGCCTCCCCCCAATGTAAATGATGTAAATGTAAATGTGTGGGACTTGTAAAGCGCACTGCTGCCCGTAAGCGTCCTGGCGCTGAAGACCGCTGTAGAGATGAGGCAAGCTTAATGCCCAGAGTTGCCGAGTGTGATCCCTGGTTAAAGTAGGCACCGAGGCGAGAATTATCGAGTCCGCTGAACCTGGTCCATGACCCTGCCACGTCGGGAACTGAACCCTGGTCCCGGGCCGTTCTCTGCTTCCGGGTCTGCCGCCTTTATCCAGTGAGCCACACCACTCCATGTTTGGCTATGTTTCGTTTTGCTATCATCACACCAAGTGTTGCCCAAGCTTGGGCTGCGTGGTTTATGTCAGTTGGTTCCCAGACATTCAGGAGACATCGTTTGGGCTCAGGTGGGACCAGATTGGCGCTAATCTGAGTGATGGTGTTTATTACTGCTATCCAGTAAAGATTAATAACCGGGCATTCCCAAACTGTGTAGTAAAAGGTGCCTATGTCACCACATTGGCATATGCAGTGCTGATCAGTACTTTTCCCTATTTTGCATAATGTCACTCTGGTAAAGTAAGTCCTATGTAGCACTTTAAGTTGTATAAGGAGACCGCCATTACGCGAAGGGGGCGTGGCTTGGGCGCCAATGTAGGCGGTAGCGGGACTGCGGGGCTCCTCCGCAACCGCCCCTCGCAACCACAAATCCTGACCCCGGACATCGGACCCCTGGCCCCCACCTAGCATCGGAGGAGCTGGGGAGCATAGGGGCGAGGACTGGGGGAGCTGGGTACCCCCGAGATCGCCGAAAACTACCTTCCCCCCCCCCCCGGAGCGGTTGGCGTGCTGGAAGCGCAAGATGGCGACTGAATTCGCAGATCGGGCTGCCTGACGTAGGCGGGCTGCCGACAGAAGAAGGCTCACTGGGGTGGCGGACCCAACAGCGCCTGGAGCGGAGCGCCCTGCACACTGATAGAGGTGGGGAGAGCGGGCTGATGAGGCGGCTTTGAAGCGCCCTGGAACGGTGAATTCGCGGGCCGCCTGACCCCAAGATTGCGGCACCCGTGTGAGTGCCCCGGGCCCCGGACGTCTGGCCAGACACGTTGGGAGGCCTGCAGATCCCCCCCCTTGTGGAGGAGTCTCCCGGACACTGAAGCGGGAGCAACGGTGGCCCTGGTGCCGAGAGGAGCACGACGGCCGAGGGCGGTAGCAGGGGGCTGCTTAAGACAGAGGGACTGTCACAAGGAAACGTCAGGAGGACCGGTGGGCGCCTTCACGGGAGGCCTACAAGTAGCTAACACGGCCCGGTGAGCCACCCCCTAGGATCTCTGGTGACCCGAGGCCGGCGGTGCCGGCATTGACTGCTTCGCTGGGTGCCCCCAGGAGGGAGACGACCCGGGGGGCCCCCTCTTTCTCCTCATTCTTGGCAGGACCCATGCTTGACCTGTGGTGAGTGGACCTAGAACTCCGGGAGTCTGCCCCTTGAGCCGGAGTACACCCCTTGCTATCCACGAGCCGGCCTTTCCACTTTCCTGCCGATTGCCGCAGCGGACGACCGCTTCGGGCAGGCCCTGGAGCCCTCCCTGAAGACCCTGGTTGGGACGTCCTTCCTGCGCTGACTTTGCCCCTGCATCCACTATCGGGGGAGTCGGAGTGCTCTTGGCCACGGGAGACGGGAGGGCGCGGACCTGGTGCCGGGGGCTCCCCTGTGGAAGCGACTGTGGGCTGACGAGCCCGGGGCACTGAGCCTGAGTGGGCGGCTTGGAGCGGACTCCGGAAAATTGCCACAAGATGGTCCGGGGGGCCATAAAGAAGGGATTTGATGTCCTGAGGCTTGATGACCCGGGTCACACGATGCCGGGTGGCGAGGAGGCATCTGGCTCTGGGGGCTCAGCCCCGCCACAGGAGCCCTCCCTGAGTGACATTATGCAGGTCATTGTGGCGTCGCGGGAGGCCCTGGAGAAGCGAATAAACACCATTGGCACTGACCTGTCCCTTTTGAGGGATGACCACAGGAAGCTGAAGGAGCGAGTTACGACCACGGAGGCGAACATGAAAGACGTTCCAGGTGACGTGGCAACCCTGAAGGCCTCATTGGCGGAAGTGGCGCAGAAAGTTCGGGTGCTGGAACTCAGGGCCGAGGACAGTGAGGGACGCTCCAGACGTAACAACCTCCGCCTCGTGGGAGTCCCAGAGAGGGAGGAAGGCCAAGACGCAGTGGCCTTCTTGGAACACTGGTTGCGGACGGAGGTGGCGCCGGAGGGGCTCTCCCCATTCTTCGCTCTGGAGCGCGCCCACAGAGTCCCGTCGCGCCCGCCTAGAGCCGGAGGACCGCCTCGCCCGATGGTGGCGCGCCTTTTACACTACCGAGATCGTAATCACATTCTCCAAGCGGCTAGGGCCCTACCAAACCTACGCATTGGTAACAGCAAGGTCATGATTTTCCCGGACTTCACCGGAGATGTTCAGCGTCAACGATCGTCCTTCCTGGCGGTCAAGCGGAAGCTGAGAGCTCTGCAGCTGCCCTATGCTATGTTGTTTCAGGCCCGCCTAAAGGTCATTGCTGGCGGGAGCACTCATTTCTTCCTTACACTGCAGGAGGCTTGGGACTAGATAGAAACCAGGGGGGCAGCTGATGGAGGCACCCCCGCTTCGACCACGCCTAGACGTGGCTCTCCAGAATTGACACCGACGCGACGACCTGGCTCCCCCACTGGATGGCAACAGGAGAGAAACAAGGCGGTGTTGGCGGTGGCAGCCATCAGTCAAGGAGAGGTTAGCCGCTCCAGTAACGGCTCGGAACACTCAAAGACTGCTGAACTGAGTCCGGACTCCAGCAGCGCTCATGGCCTCTCCGAGACGGATCTCCCGGTGGTTACCAAGTTCAAGTTCAAACATTTGTATAGCGCACTACTCACCCAGAGGGTCTCAAGGTGCTTGAGGGAGGGTGGGTGTGTTACTTATCGAAAAGCCAGGTTTTTAGCTGCTTTCTGAAGGAGAGGTGGTTCTGTGTAAGGCGGAGGTGAGTGGGGAGAGAATTCCAGGTTTTGGCCGCTAACTAGGAGAAGGATCTTCCTCCCATGGTGGATCTGTGGATGCGCGGAACTGCGGCAAGGGCTTGATTGGATGATCGTAGTTGGCGGGTGGGTGTGTAGAAGGAAAGTCGTGTGTTGAGGCATTCGGGTCCTAGGTCGTGGAGGGCCTTGTGTGCGTGGGTGAGGAGACGGAACGTTATTCTCTTGTTGACGGGGAGCCAGTGGAGGTCTTTCAGGTGACCGGAGATGTGAGCTTGACGGGGGATGTCCAGTATGAGTCTGGCTGAGGCGTTTTGGATGCGTTGGAGTTTTTTCTGTAGTTTGGCTGTGGTTCCAGCGTAAAGGGTATTTCCATAATCCAGTCGGCTAGTAACCAGTGCATGGGTGACTGTCTTTCTTGTTTCGGTGGGGATCCAACTGAAGATTTTTTTGAGCATGCGTAGGATGTTGAAGCATGAAGATGAGACGGCGTTGACTTGTCTGATCATCGAGAGGGAGGAGTCAAGGATGAAGCCCAGGTTGCGTGCGTGATCTGTAGGTATGGGTGCAGTACCCAGGGCCGGTGGCCACCATGAGTCGTCCCAGGCAGAGGGGGATGATCCTAAGATGAGGACTTCTGTTTTGTCCGAGTTTAGTTTTAAACGGCTGTTCTTCATCCATTCGGCTACTTCTTTCATTCCTTCGTGTAGATTGGTTTTGGCGGTGTTTGGGTCTTTGGTGAGGGAGAGGATCAGCTGGGTGTCGTCTGCGTAGGAGATGATGTTGAGGTTGTGTTGTCGCGCGATGGATGCGAGGGGACTCATGTAAACGTTGAAGAGGTTGGGACTGAGTGATGATCCTTGTGGTACGCCGCAGATGACTTCGGTGGCCTCTGATTTGAATGGGGGGAGGCGGACTCTCTGGGTTCTTCCGGCGAGGAATGAGATGATCCAGTCTAAAGCATTTCCTTGAATTCTGACGTTGCTGAGGTGTTGTATGAGGGTACTATGACAGACTGTGTCGAAGGCGGCTGAGAGGTCAAGTAGGATTAGGGCAACTGCTTCTCCGATGTCCAGTAGCGTTCGGATGTCGTCTGTAGCAGCTATGAGGGCGGTTTCGGTGCTGTGTTTGGCTTGGAAGCCGGACTGTGAGGGGTCGAGGTAGTTGTTGGATTCAAGGAAGGCGGCGAGCTAATTATTGACGGCTTTCTCAATGACTTTGACAGGGAATGGGAGGAGTGAGATGGGGCGGTAGTTCTTAAGTTCAGAGGGGTCTGCTGTGGGTTTCTTCAGAAGGGTGTGAGTTCGGCGTGTTTCCAGCTTTCCGGGAAGGTAGCGGAGTTGAGGGAACAGTTGATGACATCGCGGAGATGGGGTGCGATGATGGAGTCTGCTTTGTTGAAGATGTGGTGGGGACATGGGTCGGTTGGTGAACCTGAGTGGATGGAGTTCATCAGGCAGATGGTGTCTTCAGTAGTGATTGGGTTCCAGGCGCAAAGGTTGTGAGAGTGCTGTTTTGGTTCGGGGGTGGGTGGAGTGGTCTGTTCTTCGGAATGGTTTACAAAGCTGTTATGTATGTCGGCGATTTTGTTGTGGAAGAAAGAGGATAAAGAGTCGCAGAGGTCTTGGGAGGGAGTGATGTCGTTGGTGCCGGCGGTGGGGTTGGTATATTCTTTGACGATGTTGAATAATTCCTTGCTGTTGTGGGCGTTGTTGTCGATTCGATCCTTGAATGCTGATTTCTTAGTGGAACGGATCAATTGGTGGTGTTTGCGGGTGGCGTCCTTGAAGGCGGTCAGGTTATCAGTGGTTGGGTTTTTTCTCCAGGTTTTCTCGAGGGTACGACATAACTTCTTGGATTTCTTAAGGGCATCGTTGAACCAGGGGGCCTTTTTGTTACCTTGTTTGATCTGGTGGTTTTTCAAGGGTGCTAATTCGTCAGCGCTGTGGGTGATCCATTGTGTGAGTTTGTTGGCAGCTTGGTTTGGGTCCGATGATATGGCTGGCGGGTTTTGGTTAAGCAATGTGAAGAGTTGGTCGGTGGTAATTTTGTTCCATTTTCTTCGAGGAATGGGATGTGGGGGGTTGTGGGTCGGGGTCTTTTTGTAGCTGAAGTGGACGCAGCTGTGGTCCGTCCAATGGAGAGCTGTGGTGTGATCGAAGGAGATGTGTTTGCTGGAGGTGAAGATAGGGTCGAGCGTGTGTCCGGCTAAGTGGGTGGGGGTGTCAACAAGTTGTATGAGTCCGAGATTGGCCAGGTTGTCCAGAAGGGTGTTGGTGTTGCTGTCGTTTTTCTTTTCCAGGTGGAAGTTGAGGTCTCCCAGTAGTATGTAGTTCTCGGATGTGAGGGCATGTGGGCTGATGAAGTCAGTGATGTCTTCGTTGAATTGTGTGCGGGTTCCTGGTGGTCTGTAGATGAGGGTGCCTCTAAGTGTGGTCCTGGGGTCGGTGTGGATCTGGAAGTGAAGATGTTCGGCGGTCGCAAGGTTATCGTCGGAGCTGGTCGTGATTCGGATGGTGTTCTTATGGACGATGGCGATGCCTCCTCCTGTTTGGTTGGTGCGGTCTTTTCGGATGATCTTGTAAGCGTCCGGGATGGCTATGGCGATGTCGGGCGCGGATGAGGCGTTCATCCAGGTTTCTGTAAGGAAGGCGACGTCCGGCGATGTAGTGTCGAGTAAGTCCCAGAGTTCAGTGGCGTGTCTGTGGACCGAGCGGGTGTTCAGCAGGATGCACTTCAGGTGGTTAGAGTCGGCGTTGTGTTTGGAGGAAGTGGATTTGGTGTGGGTCCTGATGCAGGTGAACTTGCAGGAGTGGCAGGTGAATGGTCCATGGGTGTGTCCTGGGGCAGCTTCGCAGCATTGACGTGTGCGACCGGGGTTAAGGGCAAGGAGGGTAGCGGCGTCAAACATTATGCGGGTGGACTGTGTTTTGCGAGGGCCAGGGGGAATGGCACTGGGCGCGGTCCAGGCGCGGACGGGCGTAGACGGGCTTACCTTTGGTGCGCCTTCGGCGCACCATGGGGTGCGGCCGCTGCGCGTGAACGCTGCGCGTAGAGGCATCTGTCATAAATGGATAGTGGAGGGGGTAGGGGCGTGGGGGCGTGGGAGGAGCAGCTGGGCGGTGGGAGCGGGGAGGAGGGACGGGCCAGGAGTCAACAGCAAAATGGCAGAACAAACAAACAGCGATACTGGGCACCACCGGAGCAAAGCCACGATCTGGGCAGTGGAAGCGGCACAAAAAGGCACAATAAATTCAGCAGGCGATGCGAGCAGTGCAACAGTGGCAAAGAGCCCAAGAGCAAAGGCACACCAAATAGCGGCAAGCGCTACGATACCAGGCAGCAAACGCTACGATCTTACACAGATTTACGATCTTACACAGATTTACAGCAATGATAAATCAACAAGCGCTACGATATCAGGCAGCAAGCGCTACGATACCAAATATTGTTACAGGCAGCAGGATTGTCAGGGAGCGTGGGGAGCGACCGCTTCAGGGGAATCCAAGACGGTCACAGCGCAAGATGAGAAGGGACAAGTCTTATCTCTCAGTGGGTGGGAGGAGCAGCTGGGAGGTGGGAGCGGGGAGGAGGGACGGGCCAGCAGTCAACAGCAAAATGGCAGAACAAACAAACAGCGATACTGGGCACCACCGGAGCAAAGCCACGATCTGGGCAGTGGAAGCGGCACAAAAAGGCACAATAAATTCAGCAGGCGATGCGAGCAGTGCAACAGTGGCAAAGAGCCCAAGAGCAAAGGCAGACCAAATAGCGGCAAGCGCTACGATACCAGGCAGCAAGCGCTACGATCTTACACAGATTTACGATCTTACACAGATTTACAGCAATGATAAGTCAACAAGCGCTACGATATCAGGCAGCAAGCGCTACGATACCAAATATTGTTACAGGCAGCAGGATAGTCAGGGAGCGTGGGGAGCGACCGCTTCAGGGGAATCCAAGACGGTCACAGCGCAAGATGAGAAGGGACAAGTCTTATCTCTCAGTGAGTGGGAGGAGCAGCTGGGAGGTGGGAGCGGGGAGGAGGGACGGGCCGGCAGTCAACAGCAAAATGGCAGAACAAACAAACAGCGATACTGGGCACCACCGGAGCAAAGCCACGATCTGGGCAGTGGAAGCGGCACAAAAAGGCACAATAAATTCAGCAGGCGATGCGAGCAGTGCAACAGTGGCAAAGAGCCCAAGAGCAAAGGCAGACCAAATAGCGGCAAGCGCTACGATACCAGGCAGCAAGCGCTACGATCTTCCACAGATTTACGATCTTACACAGATTTACAGCAATGATAAATCAACAAGCGCTACGATATCAGGCAGCAAGCGCTACAATACCAAATATTGTTACAGGCAGCAGGATAGTCAGGGAGCGTGGGGAGCGACCGCTTCAGGGGAATCCAAGACGGTCACCCCGCAGACGGCGGACAGCATCTTTGGCTGAAGCGGCTGTGAGGACATGGGACACTCTATTATACGGTATTGGGACGCGGGGAGGGTCCTACCTGCTGTTGCGAGGGTGGCGGGGTCAGCTGTCTTCTGTTGCTCATAACTGTACTGTTGAGGGGGGGAAGAATTGGTGAACTTTTGAATGCTTCGGGGGGCGGAGGGGGGAGCTCCGGATCTAACTGGCATTGACGTTCCGTATAGCCTAGCCTACTCTTGTTGATTGACGCTTGTTTGCCAGGGTTTGGATGGGGTTACCACGTTGGTTATCTGTCCGGGGGAGAGGGAGTTGGGTTGCACTGTTTGATAATGGGTATGAGGGATGGGGGGTGGGTTCTGGACGTGTCAGAGGCTCCCATAGGGGACTGTATGAACTACAACGTGTACTGCCATGGGACACGACTTAGGATACAAATGTCTAACGTGGAATGTGAGTGGGATGCATACCATGCATAGACGCCACAAGATTCACTCATACTTAGTTAGACGGGGCATACATATGGCCTTCCTCCAGGAAACGCATCTCTTAGCCCAGGATGGAAAAGCATTGCAGCAAAGATGGAGGGGACAGGTATTTCACACTGATTACTCGGCCTATGCCAGGGGGGTGGTCATCTGGATAAGGGCGGGGGTTTCCTCTCAATGCACGCAACAGCTTATTGACCCGGAGGGTAGGTATGTAGTGGTGAGGGGCAAGCTAGATGGGAGGGACCTCACGTTGAGTTGCATATATGCACCGAATATGGACCAACCTGCTTTCTTCTCCTTGCTGTCCCGCACATTGGCACCGTTCTTAATGGGCCCTCTGCTCCTTGGGGGGGATTTTAATTGTGTATCTGACACTGCCTTGGACCGCTCACATCTCCCTTTACTAAATGCACCGGCGAGCAGACTGGCGCTTGCGCGTTCTGACTGGCAGCGGCATTGGGGGCTAATTGACGTTTGGAAGGCCCACCACCCGTTAGACAGGGACTACTCCTTCTTCTCCTCCCTTCACGAACTTCACGTCCGCATAGACGCCTTCGTGGGCTCCCCGGAGGTGCATGCTGAGGTGTGCCATAGCAAATACCTTACGCGCACGATTTCCGACCATAACCCGTTGCTGGTGCACCTGCGATGGTCGCAGTGCCGCCCACGCATTTCCACCTGGAAACTTCGCCCGGAGGCGCTATACGATCAGGTCTTCCGGGCCACGATAGCCACGGATATAGAGTAGTATTTTCGGGATAACGCGGGGACTGCGGGATCGGCGAAAATCGAGTGGGACGCCTTTAAACAGTGGTGCGGGGTCGATGCATTGCGACGGGGTCGGGGGTGCGGAAGACCTTGCTCAGTGCAGTTCACCAGGAGGACGCGGAGCTACGATCGCTGGAGAAGGACCGACCCGAGCGGCCAGACATTCAGGAGGCACTACTTGAGGCGAGGGAGTCGGTAGCGGCGACGGTGGAGCGCCTCAGGTGCTTCGATCATAAGGCATACCTTAGACGTGCGCATTTGGAACGGGACAAAGCGGGGGCGCTCTTGGCCTGGCTAGCCAATCCGGTTCGCCGAAGTTCGGTCATTCTCGAACTCAGGGATCATGCGGGAATGGCGCGGTTCGACCAACAGGGGATAAATGAATTATTCCATGACTATTACACAGAGCTCTACCGTAGTCGGGTGCTACCGCTGGAGGCTGAGTTCCAGAGCTTCCTGGAGGGACTGGATCTACCGGGGCTGGATGAAGAGACTGCAAAACCTCTAGTGGGTAAGATTGATGAAAGGGAGGTGAGAGTCGCCATCAAGAGTATGGCGCGGAATAAAAAGCCGGGCTCTGATGGTCTACTGACGGAGTTCTACCACACTTACGTCGACCTCCTGGCACCCCGACTGGCGTGGCTCTGCAATGAGGCTAAATGTCTGGGCAGCCTACCAAAGACCACTGGCGAGGCACTCATTGTCCCTCTATTGAAACCTGGCAAGCCGCCTTGGGATAGGTCGGCGTACCGCCCGCTGTCCATGCTTAACCTGGACTACAAAATCTTGAGCAAGATCTTGGCGACTCGCCTACTTCCCTACATGGCCACTTTGATCCACGTGGACCAATCGGGCTTTATCCCGACCCGCAACACCGCGCTTAATATACGACGGCTTCTCCACGTTCTGGAGGCTGACACCTACGAGGTGGATGAGGCAGCGGTGTTTGCCGTTGACATTGAAAAGGCCTTTGACAGCCTGGAATGGCCGTATCTTTTCCATGTTATGCGCGCCATGGGATTGTGGTCGGATTTTGTGGACTGGACGGCACTCTTATACAAGAACGCTACGGCTAGAGTCAGAACGGGAGGTGTAATATCAGAGGCTTGCGTAGTAGGGAGGGGCACGCGACAGGGTTGCCCACTCTCGCCCCTGTTGTTCACCATAGCGATCGAACCTTTAGCGGCGCGTGCCCGTTTGGGACGGGCATATCAGGGGTTGGACGTATATGGACAGGTGCATCATATCGCATTATATGCTGATGACCTCCTGCTGTTTTTGGCGGATACTGCGGCCTCCCTGCGGGGAGCTAAAGCTCTACTTCAGGCGTTGAGCAGGGTGTCGGGCCTCAGAGTGAACTGGACGAAGTCGTACCTGTTCCCGACTCGGGCGTGCGGACAATGCCCACACTCTTCGGAAGGAGTGACCTGGGAGGAGAGGAGCCTTCGATACTTGGGCACTTCGATCTACCATACTAACATAGACATTCTGGAAGGCAACATCGGATCGGCGATCGGACTCACTACAACTAACTTTGACTTCTGGGGTACGCTCCCCCTATCCCTGGCGGGCAGGGTGGCACTCCTTAAGATGGTGACGCTGCCGCGGCTGCTCTATTTTTTTCGGACTCTTCCGGTCTGGATACCGGCGAGCTACTTTTGTCGTCTACTGACCATGGTGACCGGTTTTCTGTGGGGCTCGGGTAGGGCGCAGGGTGGCACTGACCACGCTTCTGCAGCCTCGAGCTGAGGGGGGGTCTAGCGGTGCCGGACTACGAGCTGTACAACCTGGTGGCCCAGCTGCAGTGGTTGACACAGTGGACAGCGAGAGCCACGAGGGAAGAGAACGGGTCTGGTGAGCCAGTGGGGCCGGGGCAGGTGATCTCCCGGAATATATTGGGCCTGCCGATGGGGGACCTCCATCTTACTCAGGAATTTGCGACGGTTCGGAAGTGTTGGAATAGGTATCTGCGGAGAGGTCACATTGCGGTGCCGTACGCATTGGAGATACCGCTCAAGCTACGCAGGGCGCTCCCGCACGGGGGCTCATGGCGCCGACTAGAGAACTGGGAGCAACAGGGACTGGCGACCATTGGAGATCTATATGACGACGGAGCTCTAATGCCCTTCGACCTCTTGCAGGATCGCTTCGGACTGCCGAGGGGAGACTTCCTCCTTCATGCGGCACTGACTGCGGCGATCCTTAAACACTGGAAGGCGGGGTTGGTGGAGCCTCCGCTGTCCACGGGCTGTCAATACGTGGTAGTGGCCGCGGGGACGGTTAAGGCTATAACGTGCCTCTATAAACTCATGACTGCGGAGGCTCAGGCCCCACTAGCAATTCTGAAGGCGAAATGGGAGGCGGACTTAACGACGGAGATCCCTGAAACGGCGTGGTCTGGTATAGTAGAACGGGCCTGGAAAGGGAAGCGCAATGCGAGCTTTCAGCTAGTGCATTTTTACATCCTGACAAGCTCCTGCCCACGCTGTCCGGCAGACGTGGCTGATTTCCAACACATGTTCTGGTCCTGCCCGGCTCTGGACTCCTTTTGGCAGGGGGTGGTGGAAAATCTGCGGGAGATCACTGAGAGGGATTTGCAACCCTCAATGGCACACTGCGTCCTACACTGGTTCCCACACACATCAAAAAACAAAATCACTAGTAAATTCCTAGACCTGGGTCTGCTGCTAGCGAAGCGAGCCATAACGTCCCAATGGAAAGCAAATAGGGGGCCCACAGTGGAGAGATGGCGGGCGGAGCTCACTAAATGGGCCAGCTGTGAGGGGATGATGAGTCTGCAACTGGCGCTTAGGGCAGGCACTGATACTGCTCTGGAGCGGGCCCGGGCCTGGGAGCGGCTGGTACTAGAACTCACGCTGCCGACCTCTGACAGCGAGGGCTCCCCCGCAGGTAGCCCTGGTCCTTAGACACCATGGCTTAGGTGGGTGCTCGGCCCATTTCTTTCCTGGGATCGTCACGCACCTCACGTGTTGACTGCACTTTCCTACTGGTTAATCCTGATTGTCGGTCTCGGACCTGCTGTGCCCGTGTGGGACTCGGGCTTGCTCTTGCTCTTGCGGACCTCTGACACGCCAGGGGGGACGGGTGGGAGAGGGGGGTGGGATAGGGGTTTAGGGGGGTAAGGGATGGTGGGATTTGGGGGGGAACTGGGAGGGGGGTAGAAAGATGTTTGTTATCGTTTAGTGCTCGCTGGACCAGGTGCGGGGGGAACCGGATGGTTAGAAACACAGCCCTATGCACTACCTGGGAAACAGTTATATGTGAGTACCCTTACAGATCCTAGTGAATAATACTCTACTGTGTACTGCCGCTCGACCTCCGGGGTGTGAGCTGAATGGCCGTGTTAGACTAAGGTTTCCATTTCAGAACTTATGTACCACGAACGCAAGATGCTGATCTCAGTGGCGACTTGATTGTACATATATTACTGCTGCAATAAAAATTCTTTAAAAAAAAAAAGGGTGACCGCTATTACTCTAGGAGATTCAATCGTCTCCTGCCAGTCAGTATCATCCAGCCCGCCCACCTCATTCTGCCATTTTACCCAGAGCTTTTGCATAGGGTCCGGCTGATTGTTAACGATCTTCCAGTATGTAAGGGAGATCGCCTTTTTATCCATGTAGTCGATTAGTAGTCTATCTTCTAAGTGGGAGACTTCGGGAAGGGTGTCCTCTATTGGACTGGCCGCCTCTAGTGCGTGTTTGACCTGCATGTAGCGGAACATCCCAGTGGGGGCCATTTCGTTTTCTTCCTGTAGGCGAGCGTAGGTGACAACTTTACCCCCTTTCCAGAGGTCGCCCAGTCGAGATATTGCTTTATTCAAATTCTTTAGAACATTGAGGCTAAGATATTTCTTTAAAGATACACCACAAACTCTATCAGTAACATCATGGGACAAAGACTTCAAACCCAAGAGTACATTTTGTGCACCGTTCACACATAAAACTATAGAAGCGTTTGAACGTTCAGTACTCTCTGAAATACAATCCATTAACTTTGTGAAACCAAAGAAAAGCAATTTATCAGCCAGCGAATGGAATACATTGAAAAATTTAAGCCACGATCGAAAATTAACATTTCAAAAGGCAGACAAGGGAGGAGCCCTTGTGGTAATGGATACTGAATTCTACATACAAAATGTGAATGATCACGTTAAGAATCAAGATATTTACCTTCCTTTGGAGATGGATCCCACAATTGAATATCAGACAATGTTGAACAAGATCATTCAGCACGCGTTCGAAATGAACTGGATCACTGAAAAAACCAAACTGTTTTTTGATACTAAATATCCGAGAAGACCCAAACTTTATATGATGCCAAAAATTCATAAGAGTTTAACCAATCCTCCATTCAGACCCATAGTCTCGGCGTGTGGATCTATTTCAGAACCTATCGGTAAGTTCATTGATACATTTTTGCAACCTATTGTACAAGGTTGCAGCACATATCTAAAAGACACCACAGCATTTTTGAAACTTTTGGAGAAAATTCAATTGGAGAAAGATCAGTCATATTTGCTATGTACCATCGATGTCACAGCATTGTATACATCAATCCCTCACAACGAGGGGATCGAAGCACTTGAATGGATCTTACTAAAAAGCTCTTTGGAAGATCACCAAAAAATTTTGATCCTACAATTGATGCAATTCTCTTTGTATAGTAGCTACTTTGAATAGGACGGCAAATTTTACAATCAAAGTAGTGGGACATCCATGGGATTTGGGGGTGCCCCCTCATATGCTAACATCTTCATGAACAAATTTGAGACAGACTACATATTAGAAAACACCACATGGACTGAAGGTTTGATAACGTACAAAAGGTACATCGATGACCTATTCCTAATATGGAAAGGGACCTCTCAACAATTGGAACAGAACATTGCTAATCTGAACACTCGCAATCCACGGATTCAATTCACCCATACGATTGATGCAAAGTCAATATCATTTCTAGATGTACAAGTAAATATTCATGAGAATAAAATTACCACCAGAGTTTTCATTAAACCCACGGATAGAAATTCAGCATTATTGTTTCAAAGCTTCCATTCTGATTCACTCAAGAAACATCTGCCCACATCCCAATTTATCAGGATTAAACGCATCACCTCCAATGAGGAAGATCTCAAAAGTGCATTGGAAACTCAAACTGAGAAATATCATTTAAGAGGTTATCCTAAAGATGTGCTAGATGTAGCTTTAAAAACTGTTGCAAATCAATCTCGAGAGAAATGGCTGGAAGAGCAAAATAAACCATCAGACAAAAAAACTGTATGCATTATGAAATATTCAAGCGATGCTTCCAGAATCAGAGCAATCATCAACAAACATTGGAAACTAATCCAGTTAGAACCTGATCTTACCGGATTATATAACGAGAGAGTTACATATGCTTTTCAACGGTCAAGAAATATCAAGGAAATACTGAGCACAACTAAAGAAAATGTCACACAACATCGAGGGATGCTTAAATGCCACAACTGCACACATTGTGGAAACGTGATAGAGAGTCTCACAATCACACATCCCACCAAGGGGTTTCCCATCCAACTTAAACACACAAGTACTTGCGACACGATGAATTGCATCTACATGATTAAGTGTCCATGTGGCAAAGTTTACATAGGCCAGACCGAAAGAAAAGTAAAGACACGTATAACGGAACACAAAAGCAACATTCGTTCAAAAAATCCAAAATCGTCAATTGCTATTCACTGGATGGAATGCAATCATCAAATTTCCCAACTCAGATTTCTTGTTCTGGAAAAGCTCACCACACGTCATGACCAGGATCCCACTAAACAAAGATTGAGAAATGAATTCTTTTGGATCAAAAAATTTAATTCTGAGCATCCGATAGGGCTCAATGATCCCATTGAGCATTCATATTTCCTATGATAGACTGCATAAGCGATGTCATGAGTTTAAGGAACATTGGGTCTCACACAATACGTGATTATCTTTGAACATTATGCATATTCAAATTGCTCGTGTAAATTGTGGTATATGCTATTGAATGTTTATTTTTCACTTTGTATAATTTTTCGATTCCATAATGTTATTGACAAACACATCGATGTTGTAAACAACTTTATTTAACACAATTGGGCACGGCACTGAACAGCGAGCGCATTCCCCCGTCACATGACACTGTTACTTGAAGCCAAACCACTCTGATTGGCTGTTTTGCCGGTCACGTGTCCGGATAGGTTAGTTGAGTTAGGAAGCAGAATTTGGCGCGTTAAATCTAACCAGCTTTGGAGTTCGTCGCAACCAGGCTAGAGATCGGCTGATCCATATGTAAGTGTTGTGATGTTCCCTGCGCGTAAAGATTGTTGCGTTTTATCTAAACTGTATTTCACTCGACGTTGACCCGTGATGTTTCAATTGCAGCGCCCGTAAAGCACGATTAGTGTATTACGTTGTGATACATTCTCTGTGCCTTTAGAGCCTGTCAAGCCTCGTTTCAACCATTACAGTCACAAAGTTAGACATGTTTTTTCGACCACCATTGTTACAACGATGTGCTTATTTATTTGAGAATGTCAATGTATATAGTTGAGAGGGTTTTTGTTATTAATAGGATAATGAACTTAATGGTCCTGTTTTCCATTTCGTTACAGACCCCTGACGAAGGGTCAGTTTGTTTTATGACCCGAAATGCATTGGGTGTGGATAAGCTGATGATGAAATCATAATATGATGTTTGAATTTAACGATTATGAAATGAAATAAACTACGAAAACTGAAAAATACTGAAATACATAATGAAGGATTACTAATCAATAAATAATTCATTACAAATGTGAAGAATCCTTTTGTGGTTCATGTACAAAATCGCGCACCTATTTACAAGAAGGTTTCCTCCTTGCAACATTTTGCCGACTTGCTGTGACAAGGTCAGAGGCCAAGAAATGCCCAGCTGAACAAGTGCTGGATCCTGGAAGAATGGACCAGACACTACCCAAGAGAAGGAATGGTAGGGTTAAGGCGAGCCTTCCCCCCTGCTTCAGGTTGAGGATCAGCCCTCTCAGGAGGCTGACCCAGAGACCCCAGAAGGAACTGTCCTAGAAGAGCTTGAACCTGAACAGGTTGGGTTTCTTGGGACAGGGCAGACTTGAGACAGGCCCAATTAGACTGTTCCTCTCTTGAACCCCTCAGACAGCAGGCTGCTGCCGAGGCTGCAGAGAATGCTACAGGTGCCCATAAGGTATATTGGGAAGATGGACTCCTACACTCTGAGGCAAGAGACCCCATGTCTGGTGCTACCAGGAGGCTGGTCATCCCCTTGTCTCTTAGAGGTTTCCTTCTCACCTTAGCCCATGAGATTCCCCTTGCAGGTCACTTAGGCCAGAACAAGACTTGGGACGGGCTTGCCCCACACTTTCACTGGCCCCATATGTCTGAAGACACTAAAGAGTTTTGTCGCTCATGTGTCACCCGTCAAGCCAGTGGCAAATCGGGTGGCACAACAAAGGCTCCCCTCATACCACTACCTGTGGTGGGGATACCCTTTGAAAGGGTGGGGATAGACATTGTTGGACCAATGGACCCCCCAACAGCATCTGGGCACAGATTTATACTGGTGGTAGTGGATCATGCCACCAGGTATCCAGAAGCTATTCCCCTTAGGACCACTACAGCTCCTGTTGTGGCCAGGGCCCTACTTGGAGTTTTCTCCAGAGTGGGGTTTCCTAAGGAGGTTGTCTCTGACAGAGGTGCAAACTTCATGTCAGGATACTTGACTGCAATGTGGAAGGAGTGTGGTGTCAATTACAAATTCACCACACCCTATCACCCACAGTGCAATGGGCTGGTTGAGAGGTTCAACAAGACCCTTAAAGGGATGATAAAAGGGTTACCTGAAAAGCTTAGGCGAAGATGGGACATCCTTTTACCCTGCCTCCTGTTTGCTTACAGAGAGGTCCCACAGAAGGGGGTTGGCTACAGTCCTTTTGAGCTTCTGTTTGGGCATCCTGTAAGAGGACCCCTATGTCTGGTGAAGGAAGGATGGGAGTTACCTCTCAAAAAGCCTAAACTTGACATAGTGGACTATGTACTTGGTCTCCGCTCCAGGATGGCAGAGTACATGGAGAAGGCATCTAAAAACCTTGAGGCCATCCAAGAACTTCAAAAAGCTTGGCATGACCAAAAGGCTGTCCTAACTGTGTATCATGCAGGAAACAAAAGGTGTGGGTGTTGGAGCCAGTGGCCCCAGCAGCTCCCCAAGACAAATGGTCTGGACCCCATACCACCATTGAGCAAAAGGGAGAAGTCACCTACTTGGTGGACATGGGAACTCCCAGGAGCCCCCACAGGGTGCTTCATGTAAACAGGCTCAAGGCATTTGTCAACAGGGAGGACATGGGCTTGCTCATGGCCACAGATGAGGGGCAGGAGGAAGAGAGTGACCCTCTCCCAGACCTGCTCACTCAGAACCCTGATGATGGGTCAGTAGATGGTGTAGTCTTTTCTGACAGCCTCTCTGAGCATCAACAAGAGGATTGTAAACAGGTTCTTCAATCCTTTAGACAAATGTTCTCACTGACCCCCAGTCAGACAAACTGGTGCACCCATGAGGTGGACACTGGTGACAGTCTGCATGTCAAGAGTAAAATCTACAGGCAACCTGACCACGTCAGGGACTGCATTAAGAAAGAAGTTCAAAAGATGTTGGAGTTGGGAGTCATTGAACCCTCAGAGAGCCCTTGGGCTATTCCTGTAGTTCTAGTGCCAAAACCTCACACCCAGGACGGTAAGAGAGAGATGAGGTTTTGTGTAGACTACAGGGGTCTCAATGCTGTCCCTAAGACAGATGCCCACCCAATACCTAGGGCAGATGAACTGATAGACAAGTTGGCTTCTGCAACTTTCTTAAGTACATTTGACCTAACAACTGGTTATTGGCAGATCAGGTTAGCTGAGGATGCCAAGGCCAAAACAGCATTTTCGACCCCAGGAGCATTACCAATTTGTGTTGATGCCCTTTGGTTTGAAAAATGCACCTGCCACTTTTCAAAGGTTGGTGAACCAAGTTCTCACTGGGTTGGATGACTTCTGTGCAGCATATCTAGATGATATTGCTGTCTTTAGCTCCACCTGGGAGGATCACCTGATCCACCTGAGGAAAGCTTTGGAGGCCCTGCAAAAGGCAGGCCTCACTATCAAGGCCACCAAGTGCCAGATAGTGCAGAGTTAGCTTGTGTACCTGGGCCACCTTGTAGGTGGAAGCCAGGTTCAACCATTGGAGAGCAAGATACAGGCCATAAAGGACTGGGCTCCTCCAACCACCCAGACACAGGTCAGAGCTTTATTGGCCCTGTCTGGTTACTATAGGAAGTTTGTCAAAAATTATGGGTCCATTGTGACACCATTTAATGACTTGACAAGCAAGAAAAATGCCAAAGAAAGTTCAGTGGACAGTTAGCTGTCAGAAGGCATTCGATGACCCAAAGCAGGCCATGTGTACTGCACCTATTCTCAAGAGTCCTGACTACTCCAAAACCTTCATTGTCCAAACAGATGCATCTGAGTTGGGAGTGGGAGCTGTTCTATCTCAACTGAATATTGATGGTCATGACCAGCCCATTGCTTTTATAAGCAGAAGGCTGACCCCTAGAGAGAAACGTTGGTCAGCTATTGAGAGGGAGGCCTTTGCTGTGGTTTGGGCCCTGAAGAAGTTGAGGCCATACTTGTTTGGAACTCACTTCAAGATTCAGACCGACCATAAGCCCCTCTTATGGCTAAATCAGATGAAGGGTGAAAACCCCAAACTTCTTAGGTGGTCCATTTCCCTACAGGGGATGGACTTTACAGTGGAGCACAGACCAGGGACTGACCATGGCAATGCAGATGGTCTCTCCAGGTATTTCCACTTAGAACAGGAAGACTCACCTGGTCAAGGTTTATTTAATGTCCCTAAGTTTGGGGGGGGGGGGGGGTTATGTAGGAGAGTGTGGTCTGCAATCCTATGGTGACTCCAGATTTCTGCTTTTTACTTCACTGGTTTACGACTTTCCCTGGCTGTGGGCCTGCTAATCAGACCCTCAGCCTAGCTGTTCTCTCTCTAAATTGACCACCATGTACTTTAGGTGCATTCACCAATTGGTACTGGGCCACCTTATCAGTCCCTGTACAGTATAACTTAGGTATCCAGGGCATAGGTGTACCCAGGGCCTACCAGGTGCTGAAGCATGTATTATGCCACCCCTGGCTGGCTATCTAAAACTGACACAACTGGCTGCACGACAGCTGGGGCAAGGTGGTGTAATCACCCTTTGCTGTAGATATAGTATATCTATATCTAACCCTAAAATGGACACATATCCTCCTATCAGTCACTCCTATGGCAGGCCTTAACAATCCTGAAGGCAGAGTGCTTGGAATTATGTGAGATGGTGCTCTGGCATGAGCTGAGCCCGTCTGCAGCTTGCGGAACCAAGTCCTAATAGCTGTTCCATGATAACGCTATACCATATACTCTTAAGTGCATTATCAACCTCGCGGTTAAATGCTAACTCTGGTATAACATTATCAAAACATGTCGAGTAAGGTGTCATACGAATTGGAATACTACCCCCTCGCCAATTCTGGCGACGGGGGTAGCATTCCACCCTTCTAGAGGGACACGACATGTATGTAACTGTGAACCCCGGTTAAAGTTAACTCGAGCCTTGGCATCACAAAATGGATGCTGCCACCACAGACACAAGTCTGATCTCCTGCTGCTGGGAGTCCTTCCAGCGAGGGAGGCTTGGACAAAGGGTTTCCTGCCTTGGGAGGTGCTAGCACCACCCCAGACAGGATTTTGTGTATTGGGTAGGATAGGCCTGAAAGGAATGAGACATGCCTGGGGCACACAAGGTGCCCTGTGCATACACCGGTTCAAACCAGTTGCTGGGGCATCCCTGCCCCAGCTCTGGCGCGAAAACCAGACAAAGGATAGGGGGTGTAACCACCCCCCTTCCTGGTCCCACCCAGGGGAGAGACCTAGTCACCAGTACAGCCCCCTTTAGCAGGATAAAGGTAGGAACTGGTCCCATTCCAGATTAGATTAATCCTGAACTACTCTACAAGAAGAAACTCTGGACTTCGACGTTCTGCTCCACAGAAGACTGAAGAAATCTCCCTTGTGGGCAAGGAGTGTCCACCCTGCTACTGCAGGCACCATCAAGCGTCCAGCGGCTTCACTTTGTCGTCTTCCCTCGAGGATCCAGACTTCAGAGCCCGACGAGACCTGGATTCCCAGACCTCTCCGACCTCAACCTACATCTGCAGCACAGCTGAGACCCGTGGGTGCGACGAGACACGTGGGACCGGCCATCTTGAAAGAAACTGCACTTCGCTTCCAGCACGACTCCCGAGGTACACTCGACCAAGTGCTTTGGGGACTGAGAAGCTCCAGCTCCGCGCAGCCCCTGCACCGAAGATCAGCCCTCCGGCATCCACGAGATCTGCATGGGGCACTTCTGCTTGTTTGCTGCTCGACGCGTTGTCTGGTCACTTGCCGGCTGGCTAGTGGCCTCCTAGACGATGAACCTTGAAATCTTCACTGCTGGTCTGGTTGCTCCAGACTGGCCCTTGCTCCCTTCCAAAAGAGGGGCACCCCGGACTCTCCTAGTCCACGCCAGACGCCGTTTCCACTCACCGCGTGGGTTGCCTTTGCCAAGGCCTGTTGATGCCGATTCCGGATCCAACACCGCCGACAGCGAGAGCCTGCGTGGGACAGCTCGTGCCTCCATCCTGGTCATCGAAGACACCTCCTGGTCCACGTGGCTGCAGAGTCAAGCGTCCACTCTTCACCTGATCGCGGCGACGACATCTGGTTCCTTCCTGGTTCCACATCGGTCACTGGCTAGTGACTTTGAACACTGTCCCCTCTGCTTTCAGGTCCTCTTCTTGACCGATCCACCCTTGGATCGCACCGGACATCTTCCTCCTGGTCGCCTGCAGCATCTTTTCTTTCAGGCTCCATTGACTTCAACGCGAGAACCCGACACACTTTGACAGCTATGCACCCGCAGCCCGTGGGTGAGGTAACAAGAGCATTTCGGTGCTCAAGGGTAGTTTAACTGTCCTAGTGTCCAGTTCCACAGTCGTTTTAGTCCTAACTAGTCAGGATTGTCCGTACTTACCTTTTACTTGAACTGTACTGTCCATAGACGTTGTTACGCATCCCGCGTGTGAGTTCACACTCTGCACCCGCGTCCCGTGGGCCTCCTATTACTTATCTAAGGTTAGGATAGCGTAGTCCCAGCGGTCCTGCAGCCTATGGACAGCTCCATTTCTTCTATTGACTCTCACATTCCATTTACTTAGTATATGGTTTGCCGTGCCCCTAGGGTACCATTGTAATTTTGTGCAACTTGTCGTATTTTTCCAAGAGATTGTCATGTGCTTAGCCCTCTGACCTCATAAAGAGTTCAGAGGTGTTTGTTAGTAATAAATATACTGTTTATTTTCATAACAACCTGTGTGGTGTCCTTTCATCTAGTATTCAAGGGGTTATATTGTGGTAAAACAGCTGGCTTCACATGCCAAAAGAGTTTAGCCTAAGACTGCTTTGTCCATGCTACCATTAGGATAGCTGGTCTATAAGGTTGACTTACAACCAATCACCATAAGGGTTGTTTGGACTGATACAAGGTGATCACTAGAACTAGTGAGCATCATATATCAGGCCAACTTCTCACATAGAGAAATCTGGGTAGTGCCATCATTTTAAAAAGTGCCACCCTACCCAGTAGGGTGAGCGGCAATGATTTCCAATGTTTAGCTTCCCTGCTTGTTTCAAACCCCAACCCGCTGCTTGAGAGACGAAATCCACGTACCATCCACCTGACATTCGAGACCCTCTGTCCTCCGCCCGTCTCCCGCCGCCCAGCCGCTCTCTTACGACCTAGAGCGGGGCCGCCAAGTGGAGCATGGCGAGGGGCTGCCTACAACTCCCGGCAGCCCTTGAGGTGTCCAGCGTCTAGCGTCAGCCCAGCGTCATATTCCACCACCAGGAGGAGCTTTAAATCGACGCTAGTTCCGGGGAGCGGGGCTTCCCTGCTTGTTTCAAACCCCAACCCGCTGCTTGAGAGACGAAATCCACGTACCATCCACCTGACATTCGAGACCCTCTGTCCTCCGCCCGTCTCCCGCCGCCCAGCCACTCTCTTACGACCTAGAGCGGGGCCGCCGAGTGGAGCGTGGCGAGGGGCTGCCTACAACTCCCGGCAGCCCTTGAGTTGTCCAGCGTCTAGCGTCAGCCCAGCGTCATATTCCAGCGCCAGGAGGAGCTTTAAATCGACGCTAGTTCCGGGGAGCGGGGCTTCCCTGCTTGTTTCAAACCCCAACCCACTGCTTGAGAGACGAAATCCACGTACCATCCACCTGACATTCGAGACCCTCTGTCCTCCGCCCGTCTACCGCCGCCCAGCCGCTCTCTTACGACCTAGAGCGGGGCCGCCGAGTGGAGCGTGGCGAGGGGCTGCCTACAACTCCCGGCAGCCCTTGAGGTGTCCAGCGTCTAGCATCAGCCCAGCGTCATATTCCAGCGCCAGGAGGAGCTTTAAATCGACGCTAGTTCCGGGGAGCGGGGCTTCCCTGCTTGTTTCAAACCCCAACCCGCTGCTTGAGAGACGAAATCCACGTACCATCCACCTGACATTCGAGACCCTCTGTCCTCCGCCCGTCTCCCGCCGCCCAGCCGCTCTGTTACGACCTAGAGCGGGGCTGCCGAGTGGAGCGTGGCGAGGGGCTGCCTACAACTCCCGGCAGCCCTTGAGGTGTCCAGCGTCTAGCATCAGCCCAGCGTCATATTCCAGCGCCAGGAGGAGCTTTAAATCGATGCTAGTTCCTCCTCGTGGGACGCCGGGCGAAGCCCGGGCCAAGGGCGGGCCCGTTTTAGCCCGTTTCAGACTGTTCCAGGCTGGGCTGGGCCACTCTCCTTGGCTCTTGTACCTGGTGAGGTTCTCCTCGACTATCAAGTAATTCTACCAGACTTTTTGCTGCTCTAGCTAGAAGGCTTACTATCCCACAAAGTCGATCCCCAGGTCTACGTACTATGACTCGGGGGAGCAGAAGCAAGACGGCCATGTCTAATGCTCTGGTTACTGGCCCATTGATCAATTCATTTCTAGAACCAACGAAGTCATCAACCAGAGCATATCCTTGCTTGAGCGAAGGGTATCACAAGACCTCGCAATAGCTAGAAGGTCATCATTGGGCCCCCTAGCTTCAGCCCAAACCCAGCTAAAATCGTCCTCTGACATACCATCGTTAATACTACCTTTGCAACCCCAGCCAAACGCTTTGGCAGAGATTCACTCAATTCGAAATCAATCGATCTTTCTGTCTCGAACCTCACCCTTGATGCTGAAACCACAGGTGACCTGGAAAACACTCCAGACCTCCAGCTATTACAATCCCAAGAACCGGGCACACAGACCCAGCACAAGGGGGTAAAGGAGGGTGCCGTCCCCAAGCATGGTAAAGACAAGAATACAGTCAACTCAAGAGTTTCTAAAGTTGTTATAATCAATAAAGATAGACCAAATCTCCGAAAATCGCATGGCTTTCTAAATGATTCGACCACTCAATCTATCAACCTAATAGACCCATCTGTTAATTTAACTACCCCGCCCACCGTCGGAGAGATTTGCACCCTATGTAGTGCAAACACCCAGCTTCTGGCAAATTTTAGGGAAATCCTCAAGCATCATCTCCAACCCCTAGACCGCAGCATAATGACCATCGAAAAACAGCTTGCAAAATTGACCCAAAAACCATCTAGCCTCCACAGCGTGGGTCAATTGACCACAGTGGTTAGTAAGGAAACTTCTCTAACCCCTGGCATCCAAGGGGTCCAAAAAACCTGTGAACCCAAACTGTCAAAAGCAACAACTTCCCAAACCATTCAACCCAACTCCAAGAAACTACAAACCCCAGCTCCCTCAATTTCTGGAAGTGGGATTAAGGACAAGACTCTGAGTACTACTCTCTCCCAGCCACCACCTCCGCAACCCCGTCCAACCCAGTTTTCCCCTGATAAGGGTCCCGCTCAGTTACCAATCCAGAGACCAATTCCACCATTAGTACCTCGGTACCCCATGTCAAACGTACCAGGCGACGGGAAAAAGGGGTCTAGGTCTAGACGCCCGTTCCATCTTCCACGACAAGCGTCTCCCTATACCGTCATTCTTACGGGGGTCCCGGAGCTACCGGAAACTGCAAAGGAACCATCTTGGTCCCTTCAAAATAAGGTCTTACAGTGGCTTAACATCAATAGACCAACCCAATCTGCATATACCAGCAGAATTTCTACTGTACGCAGAGTTCCGTGGATAGGGCCAGAACTTAAAACCATTCAGGGCGACTGTATCATAGTCAATTGTGAAGACCCAGCCACTGTTGATCATATCTGTTCATGGCCAGCCCTAGCTAAGAACGGGGGGGGATAGACGCCTGTCGTCTTTCTTTTTTCTACCCCCGACACATAACAACCAGTATTCGATAGCCCCAAATTGGGAGCAGCCTTTAGAGAGGGTCTGGAACTATGAGGAACCTTGGCTTACCCACAGAAATATCAGCAGGGAGTGGGAACCTCGGTCCTGGTTCCCAAGTAGAGAACAGGCTCCTATGGTGGGATGGCAAGGAATTCCAACCAGAAACAGATATGACTGCCTGGAAATGGTCGACTGACCGTTAGCCAGTTTACATAGTAACAACCAGGCCCAGCGGACCCTCAGCCCACCACTGGTACCAGAGAGAGCTTTGGCGATTCCTTCTGCCAATACCAACCCTATACTCACACTATCCATCCGTGCTCAAACACCTCCACTTTTCCCTTCCCCTTATGCCCCTACAGGAACTGTTGTGGAGGAATCTGTAATTCCTCTCGACCTGCCGGTTCCTTTGACAGAGGGTCTCAAATTGTCCTCCCCAACTTTGTCTCGTATTAGCATTCTGCAAATGACAAAAACAGAAAATGCTACCATAGCTATTCCACACGATCAAGCATGCAACTCCACTCTATCAAAAGAGACGACATTATCTGTCTTATTCTGGAACATTGCTGGTCTTCGTTCCAAGATTAATTTACAAACATGGGCGGATACAATAGCTGAGAACCATATAGTATGCCTTCAGGAGACCTGGTCAACCGTCCCTGTCCATTTGGCGGGCTACAAAACTTTTTCCATCTTAGCCACGCAGGGCTTGTTCGGAAGACCTAAGGGTGGGCTAGCAGTTTATGTAACAAATAACCTCTTCTCCACATCAATTACCAGCCTAAAAGAAGAGGCCTGTTACCAAATATTAAGAATCTGTCTCAACAACAGTTTTGTTTACCTCCTGGTCAACTTATATAACAATCTTCCACCATCAGAGTGTACGCGGACATTACATCAAATCACCACCTTTCTAATGTCACAGCTGAATAAGTCATCAACTCACAGTGTCCACATAATCTGGGGAGGCGATTTTAATATTCCAATATGCCCTAACTACAAAAATGGGAACTGCGGACTGTCTGATGAGACTGACAGCCCTTTGGCCCATTTTGCACACACCACCAATGGGAAATCTCTGAATGAGAGTCTCTTTACCTTAGAGTTGGATTATGCAAACCAGCTAGTCCATCCACAAGTCGACTTTTCCCCAACATTTCATGGCAGGGGTCTGTCAAGCACAATTGATTTTATTCTCTGCTCACAAAGCCTGAGGGGCCAACTGCTAAAATTTTCCACAGGATCTGATAGTAGTAGCAACCACTTTCCAAATAGAATTTTAATACAACCAAAAACAGTTTCACTATATACAAACGTCAGAAGCCTGCTAACACAAGAATCTTTAAAAATGGATAAACTGAACGGGTTCTCAGTAAAGTGGGCCAAAATAGATCCTGGCGTAGTAACAGAGAAAGTTCTCAAAAAAGCAATCCTCTCTATAAATGATTGTTTAAACCCTAGGTCATCACCCCAAACAATATTGGAAAGCTTCAGCAAGATTCTGAGAACAATAAAAGAGGAATTAACTTGTACAAACCAGCGCAAACCATCGGCCGAGGGCTGGTTTAACCCTGGCTGTCGGAAAGCACTCTCAAACCTCAAGTCAGCTCTCCGGGTAACCCAGAGGAACCTCTCCGAGATAGCCAAACTAAGAAAACTCTACAAGGATGAAAGGGTAAAACGCAGCAAAGAAATTAAGGCGAACTTGTGGCTACAACTCCATGATAGCTGTCGATCCGGGGATAGTGGTCACTTCTGGCGAGTCGTAAAATCTCCCTTCCTATCAGACTCGTCGTCAGTTCAACATCTTGATGTCGCAGTGACAACAGAAGAATGGGTCGCTCACTTTTCGAGAATCTTTGGCGGATCTCAAACAAACCCTACAGAGGGGGCCTCCCCCTCAGACCCTACACTGGTCTCAAAGATCTTCCCATTAAACATCTGCTTTGAGCATGGCGAGGTGGTCAGAGCCTTAAAGGCGTCAAAATCAGGTAAGTCCCCTGGTCCAGACGGGGTGCCGGTGGACATTTTTACTCATATCATCGAGCTCTGGTCTCCACTTCTCACCCAGGTCCTGGCCGCGGTAACATCATCAGGTCTTATTGAATCATGGTCTTCATCTATTCTCCTCCCCATCTTCAAAAAGAGTGACCGGAACGATCCGGCTTGTTACAGACCCATCTCCCTTCTGGATTCCCTTGGCAAGGTAGCAGGACGACTGCTGCTGGTCCGTCTTCAGGAGTGGGCAACATCTAAAAACATCATGACCGACCTCCAATATGGGTTCCAGGCGGGTCTTGGGACTGTGGACCAGGCCCTGAATCTTGCCATTTTGATCGGAAAATACGTGAGCGCCAAGAAGGGTCATCTATTCGTCGTATACGTTGACCTCAGTGCAGCGTTCGACTGTGTACAGCACTCTAAACTCTGGACCTTGCTGGGGGAAATGGGTGTTGGTCCCGCTCTCATTGCATTCCTGCGCGAACTTTATTCGAACGCAACGGCGAGAGTAAGATACGGCACCAACGGAGAACTCTCCTCTTACTTTCAAATTACAAAAGGGGTTAGGCAGGGTTGTGTACTGGCTCCCTTCCTGTTTAACTTGTACACCAACGGCTTGGAGGCAGCCTTGCTAGAAGGGAGCCAGGACCTCCCACAAATTATTCACCGTCCCATACCAACACTATTATATGCGGACGACTCTGTCATCTTCGCTAGGACACTGACCCAACTTCAAGCACAGCTCAACAAGTACTGTTTCTATATGGACTCTCTGGGCCTTAAGGTTAACATAAAAAAGACATTTGTAATGCACCTAGGACCAAAAATAAAGAGCCCAAAATCTACTTTTGTTGACAAGACTAAGCTTGAACTAACCCGTGCCTATCCCTACCTGGGCATTTTGGTGGACGATTCTTTGAGCTGGAGGCAGGCTGTGGCAAGCAAAAAATTGCTTTTTCAGAGAACTACGTCAGCCCTAGTTTCCTTTTCAAGGAAACTGGGGAAACCGGCTCCCCCAGAACTACTCACAATTTACTACGCCAAATGCCACAGCGTGGCAACGTACGGTGCAGGGGTTTGGGGCTATGGTCCAATAAACCCACTACAATCAGTCGAAAATGGGTTTGTCAAATATTTGCTGGCCTTACCAACTAGTGCCCCAACTTATGCCTCGCTAGCAGAACTAGGAATGGATTTTATTACGGACACCATTCGTTGCCAACCCATGCTTCTGTGGCACCGTATATGGTCCAAAGAGGAGTGCCACTTAACGCGTTCATTAATCCTGGATTGCACCGCCCTAGATAACTGGGAAAAAATACCCTGGCTAGTATACATAAGGAATTTCAGTCGGGATATGGACCGTAGTAACTTTTTTCAGGACCCTCCCAGCATGGGTGACATCTCGAGGAAGGAACTCAAAAAGCTGTGCCTGAGCCATCTAAGAGCTCTCCGATGCTCGGTAGAACTGGCGAAACCCACAAACTCTCAAATTATTGCTGTTCAGACCCATCTGGGCATTCAACCATATTTGACTTTTTATTTGAATAATTATGAAAAGTACCTCCTTACAAGGTTTCGTTTTAATTTCTTTTTCAGGCTTGTCACTTTTCCGAATGTCCAAGACTGGTCCCCCACAATCACTCCCTGTCCTTGTGATGACCTTTCACCTCAATCAACAATGCACATTTTATTTTTCTGCACATTTTATTCTTTTCCTAGAAAGGTCTGGATTTTGCCCCTACTCAGATTAACAGGCCTTAGATCCTGTCGCCCCGCATATCTATCCTTGCAATCTCTGGAGTCAAGTTTTATCGCGCAGTTTATAGCCAACTTTTTTAAAGCCTGTATTAAATATCGACGCAATTACGAGTAATCCATATTTTTAGTTAGTGTTCTTAAAGTCAATGTGTTTTTTCTTTTTTTTTCCTTGTCCTGTATAAAATATGATTGATTTTGCTCCGAAAAACGTCTTTTACTAAATGTATAATTTTAAATGCCTTTGTACTTTTTATGGTTGCAAAAACAAGTGGCAATCGAATAAAAGTTTATGAAACGAAACCAATGTTTAGCATCTCGCCTCAGTCTCTGCAGCAGCTCTTGGAGGTTTTGCGGTAGGAAGTTGTTCGGGTTGGACATGAAATGAAGTATTTAAAGCTGTCCGTTACTACCTTAACTGTGCAATTCTTTGGCAGCACTGGTTAAGGCCGTGTAGACTATACAGTACCAACTTTCCCCAGTTGATAGTGTATCCAGAGACTGTCCCGTACACTTCACTTATGTTTAGTAGTCTATGAATGGAATGGAGCGGGTGGGGGATGCTATATATACCAGAAGGTCGCCCGCGTAGAGGGATATGCGATTTTCATATCCCTCCATCCAGCAAAGGCAGCTGATTATTGGGTCTCCTCTTATCCAAGCAGCCAATGGCTCTAGGTCTAGCGCAAAAAGAAGTGGCGACAGCGGGCAGCCTTGCCGCGTTCCACGTTCCAGGGAGAATTCCCGTGAGATATGCCCGTTAGCTACCACATGTGCGAGAGGGTTTGTGTATAGTAGGCGAACCCATGAGCAGAATTTGGGCCCGAACCCCAGGTGTTGAAGGGCTGCAAAGACGAATGGCCATTCGACAGAGTCAAAGGTCATCCTTGCGTCAAGGGACAGTATGGCGGCATCCTCCCGTATGGTGTGTTTGCGGAATAGGACATTATGTAGGTGGCTGAGATTTAGGACTGTGTTTCTTCCTGGCATCAATCCCAATTGATCCGGGTGGACTTGTTTAGAAAGGTAGGGGGTCAGTTGGAGAGCGAAAGTTTTGGCTAATATCTTGGCTTCCGCGTTAATCAGCAAGATGGGTCGGTAGGAGGTGCTTTCAGAAGGGGGTTTGTCTGGTTTATGGATAGCTACTATTATAGCAGTGCATTGGTCTGTGGGGAGTTCCCCCTGAGCCAGGCTTACCTCATACATCTTTAATAGATGAGGGGTAAATTTACCAGCTGCTCGTTTGTAGAGTTCTATTGGTATTGCCGTTCGGACCCATAGACTGTATCTTGTTAATGGCCAATGTTAGTTCGTCCGTTGTTAGGTCAGCTTCCAGTAGTTGGGCCTCTTCCTTTGTGAGTGTTTTCAAGTGCATGTCCCTTAGGAATGCTAATGTATCCTGCACTCCAATCGTGACCGTAGGAGTGTAGACACATTCAAAGTGTTTCGCTAATGCGTCTACTATCTGTTGTGGGTCTGACGTGGAGTCACCATCTCCTATTCCACGCTCTGCCACCCATCTGTCCACCCGAGCTCGTATGTCTAGCCAGGCAAGAAGGTTGCCTGCTTTGTCCCCGGTCTCATGGACCCAGTGTTGGACTGCTGTTAGTCGCGTTCTAGCGTCTGCCTATAAATGTTCTTTGTATTCTTGTTGTTTTGTGCGTTGCCTATGTGTGGTAGTGTCTGATTGATTTTGGGCGTGTAGTAGCTCCAATTGGTGCACCTCCTGTTCTAGGGTCTCTACTACATTTTTCTGTTCTATTTTGTGACCTGAGATGAGGGATATGGCTTGTCCCCATAGGACCGGCTTGTATGCTTCCCAAAGGATCAGCGGTGAGGCGCCCTATGGTTCATTTTCAGTAAAATATTGTGTTTTGGTTGTGAGCAGGCCTTTTCTGATCTTGGGGTTATGTAGGTAACCTGTATATATTGGGTACATACGATGTCTTGTGTCAATCTGCAAGGCGTAGGTCTCCGATACCGGTGAGTGGTCAGAGATTCCTCTGGGTAAATGCCAGACCTCCCTAAACCTTCCTACACTATCTGTGGCCGTGAGTATAAAATCTATTCGTGAGAGACTATTATGAGCCTCTGGGAGGTAGTAAATTGTTGTCTGCGTAAAGTTAAGCCGCCATGTGTCTATCAGGCCGTATGCATCTAGGAAATTAACTAAGCTCAAGCATGTGCGGTGTTGAGGCCTCAGGGAGATTCAGTCCAGAGTGTCATTTAGTGTTGTATTAAGGTCACCCCCAGTTCTCCCTCTGGCAGTGCAAGTAGAAATGCACCCAATGCTGGAAAGGCCAGTGAGTGTAGTGCAGGGGGATGTAAACAGTTACTTAGTTGATTGTGCGGCCTTCCCATTGGCCAGAGATCGCTGCAAATCGGCCTTCGTCATCCCTGAAAGTGTGGTTAACAATGATAGGAAATTGCTTTTTAATCAGGATTCCAACCCAACGGGAACCTGAAGTGAATTCGGAGTGTACCGCTAATTTGAAACCCCCATCGGCCTAACGCCTTACATGTCGATCCTACAAGGTGTGTTTCATGAAGCATTGTTACGGCTGGTGCCTTACGTTTAAGATATTGCAGCACTAGCCCTCTCTTTACCTTATCCCTTAGGCCGTTGACATTCCAGGAGATGAGAGATAATGATGGTGTTTGTATGTGGTGTATCATAGGAGTGTCAGAGATAGTGGGTAAAGATGACAGCGACATTTGGGCTGGACCTACAAGGTGGTGTCGCTATTCAGACTCATGGAAACAGTACATGATTGTTTGCAAGTCTTAAGAAAAATCAAAATAAACAAGGAGAAAACACTCAAAATTTTTTTAACATCCCCAGCAATACGTCCCTCCCCCTCCCTGCCTCCCTGCATGACGGACTTACAACTCCCCGCCACCCCAACAGTGCAGAGTGCTTATGTCCCATTCCCCATTACCTTTGCAAGAGGAAGTCTCTCCATCAGTCCCCCCAGATCATCTCTTCGACAATTGTTTATAACATCAAAAATTACTAAATGTATACAAATCGGCGAGCGTGCATCCGCATTATCCGTTTACACAAGGTATCGTTCAATCTGTTGACGGCCGCCCGACACGGGCGTTTCCAGTCCTGTATTAGTGTCATTAGTTATGGAGGCGCCTCAGTCCATTGGATGGAGGATTCAATGTTTACCCCTGATTCTAATTTTTGGGTGGTATTGTTGCCCTTGTTCAGTGTCTTTCTGGCGATTCTGCCTCTCCTGCTGCTGTTTCTTCATTCCGATGTTGGATCATTGCATTCAGTAGTTGGCACAACTTGTTGTTCTTCTTCCCTGATGCACAGACTTGACGCCATCCTTCAAGCCATTCCTATACCTCCTCTGGCATAGCAAAGAACACTACTTTTCTCTCCGCTTCGACCCTCAACCTTGCCGGGAACAGCATGGAGTATGTCAGTTCTCAATTTCTCAGTTATTTTTGAACCACCAGAAAACTGCGTCGTTGCTTGGTCACTGCTGCTGTATAATCGGGAAGGAGAGTGATCGTTTTGTTTTTGAAGCGAACTGGTGGGGCCGTTCTCGCTGTTTGCAGAATTAGGTCACGGTCCCTAAAATTGAAAATGTGGGCTAAGATCGGTCTGGGCGGCACACCCAGTCTCGGTCTGCCACCAGGAACCTGGTGCACTCTTTCCACCGAGAAGTAGCTCGAAAGGTCTCTGAGTTGTAGGTATTGTTTGATGAGACCCTCCATGAAGAGGTCCATTGCTTGCCTTCCCACCCTCACCGGCACTCCAATTTCTAACGTTGTTGTGCTGGGACCGACCTTCATAGTCATCTAGTTTATCGGGCATTACTTTAATTTCTGCTTCTAATAGGCGCACCTGACGTTTAAGTTCTTTGGTCTCGCCACACAATTGTGCCGATTCGGGAGTCACAAGCTGTATGTACTTTATTTAGGGTGGTGAGTATGTCTTGTAAAGTGACTTCCGACCCCTCCCTAGAGGCCGTGTCCGATGTTTGCACGGTTGACTGTTCTGTTGAGTCCTGCTGAGCTTTAGTGTAGGCATATTTGTCTAGTTTGTTCTGCTGCGTAGTGCGTTGTCCGCGGCTCCACATCGTTGCTCGTCTGGTTCCCGTTTCACTTCAGTTAAGCACGGTGGCGGTAGTACTCACCGCTGCCCACCTGGGCAACACCCTGTTTCCTGCAGCCTTTCGGGTTTTTCTGCCCCCAGGGAGGTTCAATGCTTTTTCGCAGGTTTCACAGTGGAGCCTGAATCTCAGCCAAGGAGTTGCAGCACCTGCCGCCTGCGAACTGCCTTGCGCCTGTTATTTTGCACCCCTCCTATGTGTCCCATGCTGCTGTGGGCTGGAATTCTTTCTGTTGGAGCTGGTGTAGATTCTCACCGCTACACTCTTCAGGTGTTTGCACGCTATGGCTGGTGCGGCGTTAGTTGCAGCTACGGACCTTCCCACTATGCCCCGTGGGTGTCTGTGTTTCAAAGTGGCTGCTTGTGGCTTTCCCTATACGTGCTCCCTCTCAGCACGGCACTGCCGCGTTACGGTCCCTAGACGCTGAGTCAGGTAGGGGGGGGTTAGACAGTTCGACGGTTAATAGTCCTGATCGTGATTCATGCTTATTTTTAGTTTATCTGCCTTTCATTTCAGTTTTGTTATCCTTTCATTATGGGTACTCCCCCTCCATTTAGCTCCTTTTTCAAAGAAATTTCACATGCTTTCTTGAGGACACGGAATTGTTTGTGCCTCGTCCTTTCCTTTAGGCATGACTGCTTGTCTAATCCAATTATGATCAGCAGGCCCCCTCCCGTGAGCATAAAACAAGACCAATTCCTTTCAATCGGTCTTGTCATTGCACGAGGAGAGACAGACAGGTGCAGTTCTCTCCATAAGGCGAGCATGATTATTACTGCCTCTGACCTTGGCGGCCCCTTTCATTCCATTATCCTTTCCACACCGGGTAAGAGCACCTTTGCGCCAAATTCTGGTTTTATAGTTTGGAAACTGGGTTATTCACTTGTTTCACTGTCTATTTTTAGATAACAAAAAGATGGATTGTCGTCATTTACTTCTGAGGCTAATTTAGAGTTCAGCCTTTTACCACGGGTAAGAGTTTTTCTCGATTTGACCAATATATATATTGACCACCTGTGCAACATACGTATTTACTGGGTGTTTGACTTTGAACCCTTCTTTCAGAAATTCCTGACAACAGCTTATCGCCCTTTTTGAAATTATTAAGGCTTTCAACCTTAAGCCTTCCTGACTGTCAGTACCCTCCCCACTATAGGGTAAGTTGAACTTATATTCACAGCTGGTGACTTCCAGCATTTACCCCGTGTGCCCTTATGTATTTTAAAGATTCCTCATTTCTCGTCCCCACAGTGCCTGGCTGGGACCTATGTGAGTACTCTTCTTCTTTTTCACCCCACACGGTGCACACACATTATCTGACAGTCATCTGACAGTCATCCCCAGGCATGATTACCGACTGAAAATCTACCTTCTTGATGCTTTTCTCTTTTTTCTCCACCACCCCATTACTGATACTATGGTTATCATAGTTTTAGGTGCTCCTTCATTGCTAGGTCCGGACCCCACATTGTTAAGCGGGTCGAAACGTCGTCGACTAACATAACCCTTTGTCAGCCATTATTATTGTATTAGTAGGCTGCTAGCACTTATTACGTATTGATCTAATGGTCACTTTTGTATATTATTGATGAAACCTGTTTTTTATGTCACAAAGACTCATAACCTTAAAATATAGGTTTCACAATCAGTTGGGACACCATGCCCTGGATTTAAAATAATGTGATTACATTATAACTTTCTCTTTCAGACATCTCTTTGCCTTCGATTATTGTGATTGTGCTATTATATATTAAGTATTATTTGTTGATTGTCCACAGGATCCGTTGTAGGCTGTTAAGCTGTAAAGTACCCTGGTTCCATGTGAGTAGGGTGTTCCTTGTTTTCTCATAGCTGTGAAGAATGCTACTGAAATGGCATTTCTCCAGTATTAGGGTGTCTTTCATAGATTCACATGCTTGAATATTCCCCGTCGCCGGAGTGGGAGTCCCACGGTAAATACAATAGCAATAATATACTATATATATATATATATGTAACAACATAAAACCTGAAATATGTACCAGAAAAAGGCATAACCTGCCTACACATATTTCTACATAGGAATGCATGGGAAAGGAAAAAAACATATGCAGTCTATCCCTGTCATTATGTTGGTCCAAACTGCAGCCAATCAGGCGACAGCAACCCTCTAGAACCTTCTCCTCAGAGCTCATCACCTCAGATTTTCTACCGCACATCGTGTGTGAGGGAGTCTCCCTGAGCTCTGGTCAGTTTTTCTCTACTCTTCGGGTTTTTCCTGGTTCTTCAACATGTCTACAAGTAAGAAGTCTCTTTTCAGAGCTTGTTCTTCCTGTGGAAAGCTAAGACTTTTTTCAGAGGATCCACACAGTAAGTGTATTTACTGTCTTTACCCGGACCATGAGGTGGGGAGCTGTAAGTTCTGTAGAGCATTCTCCACAAAGACTTTAAAGGACAGGGAAGGCCGTTTACTCCTCTGGCTTCAAAGACTTAATGATAAGGATAATGTACTTTCTGATGTTGAAAGTCTTATTTCTGGCCATTCCCAAGCAGCCTCTAAGCGTGGTAGTGTGCAGGAGTTGCCTTCTCCATTTAAAAAAAAGAATATTTCTCTTTCCTTGGCCCCTGCGGTGTCTTCACCACTTCCTACCACTTCTGGGCCCACGAGACCTGGCTCTCAGGCTCCTGCTGCGACTTCCTCAGGTTTTTCTGTGAAGAAACCTGATTTTCCGTCGACGACGGTGTCGTCTACAGTTCCGTCGATGAGATTGGCTGTCTCTGGTTCGAAATCGACGACAGTCACGACAACGCTTGCTTCTGGATCGTCTACAGCCCCTTCGTCGACGTCATCGTCGTCGATGAGGGTAATTCTCAGTTCTAAGACTGTGTCGTCGATTATTCCAATTTCATCGTCGTCGACGCAGAAACCTCCGCCGTCGACAGTTAGATCATCGTCGACGAAGGGTGTTAAGATGCTTGTTTCGTTCACGCCTTCGACGACGAGTGTTCCGTCGACGGCTGTCCCGTCGACGAGTGTTCCGTCGACCGCTACTCCGTCGACGAAGAAGATGAAGACGAAGGTCCCGTCTACGTCGACGAAGGTTCCGTCGGCGGCACCATTGCCGTAGACGACATCACCGTCGACAACAGCCTCGTCGACGAGGTCACCGTCGACGACGGTTTCGTCGAAGAAAACCGAAAAGACCACAGCATCGTCTATGCTGATGATAGCACCATCGACGGCAATATTGCCATCAACGAGGGAATCACAAAATGTAGAAAAGACAGCTCCGTCTACAATGCAGTCTACATTTGCCTCTCTACCTTTATTGCCACTGTCTTCCAGCAGTTTAGCCAATGTTGACACTCTTCAAAAGAGTGGTATGATTCCAAGTAATCAGCTTGCACTGCCTGGTGATGCACTGCCTCCCTCTCCTTTGTTTGCTACGGACTCAGATCAAGAGTCTGAAGAGGATGTACATGAAACTTTCACTGAGGCTCATAGCCCATCAGATTTAATCATAAAATGTCAAGAGTTCAGTAATGATGAGGAGGAGCAGTATGGCCAACAGGATAAGGTTCAAACTCAAATTCCGACTACGACGTTACCTTTGTCGCTTGTCTCTAACCTCCAAAGTATGTTAGACAACTATAATAGGCGTTTCCCACCATCACCACAAGTGCCTACAGTTCCTTCAGTCTTAACCCCTATTACGGTGCCGTCAGCTGCTCCTTCCTTACCTCCACCACCTGCTGCCATTCAGAGACACACATCAATTCAAGTGCACGCTACTGTGTATCCTGATGATGATGAGGAGAATCCTCCTGAACGAGAAGATGGGGAGGTTACAGATGTGGATGGTGATGATAATATGGCGGAGTGGGATGACTATCGGGCACAAACACCATCCTCATCTCAAGTGACGCCAGGGGATTCTCCTCCGGTGGATATTGCAGGCTTCCATCAGTTAATGGACAGAGCGGCTCAGCGTTTTAAGTTACTACGAGTCCAAAGAGAGGAAGATTGTTTCCTTTATGACTTCAAGAGTCAACTATTCAAACAGATTCATACTGTTCCAATTATAGATTTCATCTGGGCTGAAGGGGTGAAACTAATGAAGACTCCAAATTCTTTGCCTGCCCAATTACCACGATTAGAAAAGAAATATAAGGCGCCGGTCGGATCTCCAGCATGCCTCAATGGCCAGCCGAAGCCAGATTCAGTTGTTACACAGGCAGCTCAGAGGGGATCCCGGAATCCTGCATCCACTATTACAGCGCCTCCGGACCGTGCGGGCCGTCGCCTTGATGCTATAGGGCGCAAGTTCTCGTCGATGTCTTCCACTACGGTGAGAGCGGCTAATGCTATGGCCATCTTGGGTCAATATGACTGCCAAATTTGGGCAGATATGACCGCCTATGTGGCGTTGCTTCCGGATGCTTCCAAGGCGGAAGCATTGCAACTTCTTCAGGAAGGTGAAAGAACGTCTGAAGAATTGATTGATTGTGCAGGAGATGTAGCCTGCCCTGGATTCCGACAGCTCGCTGGAACGGCTGTCAACGTAGGCAAGGTTGGTTGCGCTCCACCTCCGTCCGTCAGGAGGTTAGGACAAAAATTCTCGTTATGCCATATGATGGCGAATCACTCTTTGGAGCACACATTGATGAGGCGTTACAAGCTATAAAAAAGGACACGGACACTGCACGTGCCTTGGGATCTCTTCAATTTAAGAAACAGCCCCTTCGGGGTGCTCGAGGACAAGGCACCAATTCCAATTTTCGAGGAGGAAGCAATCAATATCTCTCCTATAACCAAAACAACCAGCGTTACTCCAGTAACCGACAGCAGTCGTCTCGTCAACAGCCGGCCAAGACCTATAGAGGGAAAACCTCTTACAGAGGATCTTCTAATAAACGCCAATGACTTGCATTTAATCCAGCAGATTGAAGGTCGAATCTCCCTGTTTGGTTCTCAATGGTCCTCCATCACCACGGACCGTTGGGTGCTAGACATTGTAGAAAAGGGCCATGCATTGGAATTCGTCAAAATCCCTCCTCCAACTCCACCTTCCGGGCCGCCACCTTCGCACCTCAAGGAACTTT
Organism: Lissotriton helveticus; assembly: GCF_964261635.1. NCBI lineage: Eukaryota > Metazoa > Chordata > Amphibia > Caudata > Salamandridae > Lissotriton > Lissotriton helveticus. The sequence goes on from NC_136060.1 coordinate 382,416,099, forward strand.
TGCAACAGGTTCAACTTCTGATTCAGAAGGGTGCAGTAGAGGTAGTGCCAAAGTCACAAAGAGGGAAGGGGTTTTATTCCCGTTTTTTCCTAATCGTCAAGAAGAACGGGGAATGGAGACCAATATTGGACTTGAGAGCGCTAAACCAATATCTCAAAATCAATCCTTCCGCATGCTAACGCTTACAGAGATCTTGCGTTTGCTCTTAGTCGGAGATCTCATGGCTACTATCGACCTCCGAGACGCCTACTTCCATGTTCCTATACTCCTACGTCATCGGAAGTTTCTGCGATTTCAGGTGGGGCAGCAACATTTCCAGTTCAGAGTATTGCCATTTGGCCTTCGTTCCGCCCCTCGAGTCTTTACCAAGATGTTGGCTCCTGTAATGGCCTACCTACGCCTCCAAGGTGTCCAGATATTCCCATATCTCAAAATCAATCCTTCCGCATGCTAACACTTACAGAGATCTTGCGTTTGCTCTTATTTAGAGATTTCATGGCTACTATCGACCTCCGAGACGCCTACTTCCATGTTCCTATACTCCTACGTCATCGGAAGTTTCTGCGATTTCAGGTGGGGCAGCAACATTTCCAGTTCAGAGTATTGCCATTTGGCCTTCGTTCCGCCCCTCGAGTCTTTACCAAGATGTAGGCTCCTGTAATGGCCTACCTACGCCTCCAAGGTGTCCAGATATTCCCATATCTCGACGATTGCCTCCGGAAATCACAGTCTCGCGCACAGCTGCTTCGCCATACATCCCTTTGTCAGAGGGTGTTTCGCTCCTTGGGTCTGTCTCTCAACCTAGAAAAGTCCCAATTACGCCCTACTCCTTGCAAGGATTTTCTTGGGGCCACATTGGATACCACACTGGCAAAAGCATTTGTGTCCCTGGAACGTCAACAAAGGAATCTTCGTCTAGTATCTCTTCTACTATCAAAGCAGTACGTTACAGTTCGGCTGCTGAAGTCATTTCTGGGGATGGCGTCATCGTGCATCGCACTCATCCCACATTGCAGACTGCGGACACGTCCCATTCAAGAAGAATTAGACGGACAGTGGCGTCAGGTCACCGGATCCTTCAACGATCTAATTTGTGTCACGACTCGCATGAAAACAGCGCTCAAATGGTGGACACAGCCAGTAAATCTTGCAGCAGGGACGTCATCCCTATCTGTCACTCCAGATCTCACGCTCACGACGGATGCATCTTTGGAGGGATGGGGGGCACACCTCCAAGACCTGTCCATAAAAGGAAAATGGACTCTGCCTCAGAAAGCCTGGCACATCAACAAGTTGGAGCTCATGGCTATATTTCTAGCGTTCAAGTCTTTTCAACCCGTGCTGCAAGGAGAGTCTGTCCTTATACAAACAGACAACACAACCTGCATGCATTACATAAACAAGCAGGGCGGAATAAAATCTCCGATACTGTCTCGACTGGCACAGTCAATTTGGGACTGGCCACTCTAGCACCAAATCACAATCACCGCAGTTCATCTCCCAGGGATATCTAACCTCCTGGCGGATTCCCTCAGCAGATCCCGATCATCAACCCACGAGTGGGAGCTACATCAACCAACACTCGAAATGATCTTTCATCGCTGGGGTCGCCCGAGACTGGATCTCTTTGCCACACCAGAGAACCGAAAATGCCCAGCTTACGCAAGTTGGCATCCCCACAAAGGGTCACAGGGCAATGCCCTTTTGATGAACTGGTCCAATCTGTTTGCTTACGCCTTTCCTCTGATCCCTCTAGTGCCTCGGGTGCTCTGGAAGATACGGAGAGAACCCTGCCACATCCTTCTCATTGCTCCCAGGTGACCACGACAGGCATGGTTCACGGAGGCGCTTCTTCTGTCCCAGTGCGTGCCCATCCTTCTACATCCTCGGATGGATCTTCTTTCCATGGACAGGGCTCTAATTTACCATCCGGACCCCTCTTCTCTGATCTTATCAGCCTGGAACCTGAACACTGCGAATTTGCCCATCTAGCCATTCCACAAGAATGTCGAGACATCCTTGCTCAGGCCAGAGCTCCTTCAACTATAAAGACTTACAAGTTAAAATGGAACCGATTCTGCCATTGGTGTGCTGCTGCCGGTGTTCATCCTATACGTGCAACGCCTGCACAGCTCCTCCTTTTCTTCTTTCAATTGGCTCAGTCAGGATTGTCTCATGCAACTTTAAGAGTTTTTCTGGCGGCAATTTCACGCTTCCGCCACGGTGGCTCCACCTCCTTCTGTTCCTCTAGGATAATACGCCAATTTTTCAAAGAACTATTTCGTAAATTTCCACCAATTCAGCGCCCTCCTCCTGCTTGGCGCCTTAACATTGTTTCAACACAATTAATGAAAACGCCATTTGAGCCAATACATAGAGCTGACCTCAAGTATCTCACCTGGAAGGTTGCTCTTCTTCTTGCATTAACGTCTTCTAGTCGAGTAAGTGACATTCATTCATTTACGATCAATCCTCCGTTTCTTCAGTTTCAATCAGATTGTGTGGTGCTTCGCACTAACCCTACTTTTCTACCTAAAGTACCTTCAGATTTCCACATCAATGAACCTGTTATTCTGAAGACTTTCTATGCTAATCCACAGTCTCCTGCGGAACAACGCTTGCACTCCTTAGACATTAAACGGTGCTTGAAGTTCTACATCAGCAGAACGGCTCAGTTCCGCAAATCTGACCAACTCTTCGTGGCTTATGGACGTTTTCACAAGGGGCGTCCAGTTACCAAACCTACTATAGCCCGTTGGGTGTCTTCGGCTATTGCTTTCTGCCATCAACAGGCAGGTAAGCCTCTGCAATCTTCGGTGAGGGCCCATTCTACCAGATCAATGGCGTCCTCTACTGCCTTATTTGCCGGTGTCCCGCTGCATCAAATCTGCAGAGCAGCCACGTGGTCCAGCAGGCACACGTTCACGAAACACTACTGTCTCGGTGCCATGAATGAAGCGGATACCGCAGTAGGACAAGCGGTGCTTCGTAATCTTTTTCAATAAGGTGAGCCTCTGTTCTACCCTCCTCCTTTGGTTTCCAAGTAATTATTGACTGTTTGATATATATATGTACTCCATACATATGATTTTCAGTCTCTTCATATGCTTCGTAACTATGGAAACTTTTCTTTGGTGCTGACTGCTATCTATTCTATATTCAAGTATGTGAATTTATGAAAGAAACCCTAATACTGGAGAAGAACAATTGTTACTTACTGTAAACAGGTGGTTCTCCAGTATTGGTGTCTTTCATAGATTCACATGCGACCCTGCCTCCTCCCCTCAGAGGCTCTCTTCTCCTCACAGACTATTTGGTCATTCTTGTGCTCGAAAATCTGAATTGCTGAGCTCTGAGGAGAAGGTTCTAGAGGGTTGCTGTCGCCTGATTGGCTGCAGTTTGGACCAACATAATGACAGGGATAGACTGCATATGTTTTTTTCCTTTCCCATGCATTCCTATGTAGAAATATGTGTAGGCAGGTTATGCCTTTTTCTGGTACATATTTCAGGTTTTATGTTGTTAGATATATATATATATCCAACAGCCTTGGCTCAAATTTTCGCAGTCCAATAGCGCTCTCTTCACCGGTGCCGGACTACTAAGCAGAGCCCTGCTTTATTTAAATATTGCACAAATCCCTTAAGATAAGGGAAAAAGTCCGCACTCACAAAGAGTTTCTTTCCCAATCTTCCAATTTATTAGTCAAAGTTCAGCAATAAAGTTACAAACCAACGCGTTTCGCAACCCACAGTTGCTTGTTCACGGTAAATTCAACCATTGTGCAGACTCCTCCTATATTATCGAAGGACCCGCCACATTTTCTGATGCTGATCTCACTTCCTGTGCGCCCACAGGAAGTTAGATGGGAAATGTAGTTTTTTTAGTAATTTCTTTGTTCGTGTGAAACTTAGTACACAGACTTTTATATAAACAAATGCCGGCCATAGATAAATATATTAATTCATATATTTTGTCAATACTTTGATTCAGTGCATTTCGACAAATACGTATGATTCGCCCCGTTTTCATCTCATGACAAAATTCATAAACATTCGGAATTTACACTTGTAAGCCCTCTGGTGGGCAAAGTCATTATTGCATACATTGGTCACCATAATTCGGCTATCTTGCTGGAAGCTCTAAGTGGTTTGGTAAGCCTTTATTTCGGTAAAAATGTACCATAAAAGACAATCATATAGAACAATACATTTGAATGATTTGTACAAATGAAATATAAAATACATAAAAACAATACTGAAAAGGAATCCTCAAATAGTAAAAGCAGATCCATACTCAGTCTATGTTTTGAGGCATTTCCTTCTGATGGCCCAAAGGGCGCCCAGGTACTTGGCCATTGTGAAAACAATATGATCTGACAAGTCAGTTTTTAAGACTCTGTAAGCGTGCAGACACTTCTTAAATCCCAGATTTTTACATAGAGGAAGAATCCAGTGCCTACGGATCCCATGGTAAGCTGGACAAAAAAGAAGGATATGGAGCTCACTTTCATCCGAGTTACTACAAGCAGGACACGTACTACTAGAATCATGGCTCCATTTGGTTGTAAAAGTTTTGATGGGAAGGGAGCCATGTCTCCACTGAAGATATAATTTTCTCAGTACATTAGGATAAATTTTGTCTAGAGTAGGTTCCATGTTGTAGTTCACTTTATGAGAGAAAAAGGACGCTGTCAGGGACCCAGGATGTTGGTGGGTGAGGATCAGGGAAAGTTTAGATTCTCGGTATGACCTGGCTAGATCCTTTTTGGAGAGGGTGTGGCACACGTTCTGGGGGTCAGACCACATACTTGAGAGGCCTGCAGCCACCAATTCAAACTTAATATTGTGGAGCCATTTGATTTTTCCGGCACCTGGGGTGGCTAGGATCTCCCGTAGACCTTCCCTGTAACTGGCCAATTCAGGGATTGACCATAATCTGCGCCAGAAGGCCAGTGGGCGTAAAGCCAGTTCCTCATCAAGCGGGCATAAGCCAAGGTCCATCCTCAGTGGGACAAGGGGGGTGCTCAGTGGTAGCCCTACAAGGTTACGGATAAATCTGTTTTCAACCTTCAGTAATTTAGATGTATTTTCATGGCCCCAGAGTTCTGATCCATAGATGACAGCCCCCCTGGCCTGGGATCTGTAGATCTGTAGTGGGGGGCCAATCGGCCTAACCGAGGATTTGTTGTTTGCCACGAGCTTCATTATACCTCCCGACTGCTGGGTCAATTTCAGTGCCGCTTTTTCCAGGTGAGAGCTCCAAGTGAATTTATCGTTCAAAACGATTCCCAGGTATTCGAAGGTATTTACCCTTTCCAGCTTGATACGTGAGATACTTGGGCAGAAGTGGAATTTCTGTGGAGGGTTAAAAACCATGAATTTAGTCTTAGTGGCGTTAATTTCTAAACCATGAGTGTCACAGAAGTCCACAAAGCCATCGAGGGTGCGCTGGATACCTTTTGCCGACTTGGATAAAAGCAACGTATCGTCAGCGAACATGATGGCTGATACCCTCTCGGAGGCCAATTTCGGTGCGTCAGAGTTGGATACGCCCGCTAGACGGGCGATTACCCCGTTGACATAGAGGCAGAACAGGGTTGGTGCAAGCACACAACCCTGCCTTACCCCCCTGCCAACGGGAAACTTCTCAGACAGTTCTCCCATCCTACCACATCTAACCTGGGCGTAATTACTAGTGTGGAGGCGTATTATCATTTTCAAAAGACCTTCAGGGACCCCCAGATTATCGAGAACCTCCCACAGCTTGTTCCTTGGTACCAGGTCGAACGCTGCCCTTAGGTCCACAAATACGGTGTAGAGGCTGCCACCCTCCAGTTGTACTGTTTTCCAGTGTTTCATGGCGAGACGAAAGACCTGGTCCACTGTAGAGACCTTCTCCCTAAAGCCTGCTTGAAAGGGGCTCAGGATGTTATAGTCCCTGATCCACTCATGTAGGCGATTTAGCAAGAGCTTGGAAAAGAGTTTCTGGGAGACGTCGATTAGGCTTATAGGCCTATAGTTTGCAGGAAGGAGGGGGGACCCCTTTTTAAAAATTGGCACAATTTCTGCCCCTGACCAGGTGGAAGGAATTGGCAAACCCATTAGAATGGAATTAAATAGTACCCCTAGATAGGGAGCCCAGATATTAGGTTCGTGCTTGTAAAGGTCACCTGGGAGCCTGTCTAGCCCCGGCGCCTTACCAGCAGACAGGGAGGAAATTGCCAGAGTGATTTCTTCTAAGGTGAAGCCCTCGATGTCAGTTAGCCTGTTTTTGACATTGGGGGTCACTCCACCGTGTTCACTGCTCCCATTATCACTGCAATGTGGAAGGTATAAGTTTTTAAAGTGATCCTCCCAAACGGATGGGGCTATGCAAGCCTCGACTGCTGCAAGTGGTTCCGACGAGCCGTGCCTAACAATTTGCCAAAAGGTCAGTGAATCTTGGCAAGCGAGGGCGGCTGTTATTTTTGTCCAATTCTCCTCGTCCCATTCTATTTTTGCAGTGTGGAGGGCAGATTTATAGGCTACTCGTCTCTCCCTGATTATAATTGGGGTATCTCGGGCTTTCAGTGATTCCAATAAAAGGGTTTTTGCTTCCTTGCAAGAGGCGTTGAACCAGGTCGCTCTTCTCTTTTTGGCCTTACAGAGCCTGGCAACTGGGTTCAGTATTTCTGCGAGACTGGTGCATAATTCCGAGTGGATGTTAGCGAGGGCAGCCAGATGTACCTGAGAGTCCAAGCTACCCGTGATGTTAGTCTCTGATTCGCTTACTAGAGAGTTCACACAGCACTCTACTTTTTCCAGGGCAGGAGCGATTAGTGCATAAATTCTTTCAATATTATTGTGGTTTTCCAGCAATTTGGTCCACTTTATTCTGCGCCTATTGCTGGTTAACACTAAGTCGAGCTGAGATGGTGCATTGGGATCTACCTTCTCTAGTTGGCGATGAGGGATCTCAAACTTTAGTGAGAGCAGATTGTGGTCACTATCATATCTGGTGATGACTTTAAAATCTATCACCCTCTTCCATTCCCTGGTTGATACCATTATATAGTCAATTCTTGACTCGTGACCCGGCCTGTTAAAGGTGTTTTTAGGCGGGATATCACCCTCCGTCCGGCCGTTACACGCCCTCAAAGAATGACTAAGTGTGAAGGACATTATCTGAATGGCAAGGGGGGAACATGCCTTGGTGACTACGTCTGTCAAGGAAGGAATGTCCCATAGGTCATCCTCCTCGGCAGATATGCCATCCATGTAGGCAGGGAGTGGTTCAAATTGTTGGTTGAAATCACCACCTATGATTAATGGGGAAGAAAAGTTGTGTATATCAAGAAAGTGTGCTAGGTCTTCCAGTGGGCCCGATGTTGCAGCAACCCCAACTGGCCTTGAATAAAGGTTAATCACTACAAGCTTCCCTCCGCCTGGCCATTCTAAGGAGACACATTAGAAATCGCAAGAATTGGTTTCCATAGATATGGCCGTGCAGGCCAGGTGGGACCCCACCCAAATCGAAAGGCCTCCTGAAGGGCGGCCCTTTCCCCCCCATTTCGCTTCAATACTGAAGGTCGCGAATCCCTGGCAGCTAAGTTGTTCTCTAGCCCAAGTCTCTTGTAGGAGACAGATGTCATAGCCCTCTACTAAGTCCATCCAATCGGGGGTGTCTATTTTGTTCGCTAGCCCAGCCACATTCCACGATAAAATGGAGAGTATGCCATGAGCCTCTATCATGCTTCTGGTGTCTAATATTCCAGGGCGCCCTAGGGCTACAGATTTCCCACGCTGGTTGGGTGGGAAGGTGTCCAGCGGAGCCCTATTAGGTACAGGGCACTGTGGAATAAGGGGATTATGTTTCAGCCGCTGGTTAGAATCAGCAATTGCACCATTGGGAGAGCATATGATTTGTTTATCTGCCCCTGCTCTGGGATCATTTGGGACTGTGTGTACTGGTGTTGCTGGGGGAGGTGTACCAACCGTATGTGTATTTAAAATACAGGTTGTTGGTACAAGGGCCGAAGACTGGGTATGGTCACAAATTCGGATGGGTGGGGGGGGAAGAATGTTTGGTGAGTGTGGGAGTCAGTCCACTTCCTCAAGACAACCATACCTATTGAAAGTCGGGGCCCCGTTCCATCCTCCGGATCTGTCTGCCCACCGGTTTCTTTGTACTCCCCAAGTGTGTTTCCTCGCCTGAATCCTGCTCCAGTTCCCCCCCTGAGCTAGAGGGGCACATGGTGGATAGAAGAAGGTGAGTGGTCTTGCTATTATTGTTACAACTGGACTGTTGTTGATCCATGAACAAACGGCGTGAGCAGTATTAGAATCCTCAAAGGAGATTATCACACAGTCTCCAGGGGTGGACTTTTGTGTAGTCCCTACCCAAGGTACCCTCCGTACCATAAGGATTTTACTCCTTAAATGGTTGGGGATTGGTTTATTGGTTTCCAACCAGTGGATCACCTTATTCTTAAGAGAGGCAAAGTTTTCATGTTGATTATATATCAGTTCGGTAACCCCAGTCAGCACCACAACATAGGGGCTAACCTCCGGGGGAAGATCTACAAATCCCCTTGATCGTATAAAACTGGTGCTGGCTCTCTGCGATGATGGAGGATTAGTGTTCTGACCATTATGCCGCACATTGGGGAGTTCGATCGGGACAGGTATACTTTGGGCAGGTGCAGCTAGGGTGGGTGGCAGTAGGGATGCAACCCCCGGTTGAGTAACGTTTGGCATTACCCCACTGGGAGGATTTTGAACATCTACTTTGGTTCGGGGTTTGGGTGTTGGTTTGACCTTGGGTGTGACATTGGAAGTGGTGAGGGAAGAGCATGCAGCAGGTGGAAGTGTGTTAATAGATCCTGGTTTCTTGGCCTTAGGGGAAGGCCGCGAATACACTCCTGTTTGATTTAGAGAATCCGAGCGTGCAACTGGGGACAAGGGTCCATTTGTGCATATAGGTTTGGAATTCTGGATAATAGTTGTTGCCAGATTTAATATGCTTTTTTCAATTTCTAGTAACTGAGTCTCTATATGTGTGAATCTCTTTTCCATTGGGGAGAGTAGTTTTTTTAGTGTTTCCCAAACAATGGAGAGAAATTCGACATCCTTCCCTTTAATAGAGCATAGAGGGGTTCCTGCAGTGTCGCTTTCTATAGTAAAATCGTTGTTTTCTTGGATGACTGCTGTGTAAGGGGGGATGTTATCTGTGCATGTTACTAGGGTAGAAAATTGCGGTGTTGGCAAAATATCTAAGGAAGGTGCCTTAGTTGGTAGCTGTGCCTTCGCCACTTTGGCCTTTTTTCTTGAGTATGCCGAGGTGGGGTTGCGCTTCCTTTTGTTTTGTGAATACTTTTGTACTATGGGTAGGCTACCACCTCTTTCTTGTGAAGCAGGGGTGGGTTCAACTGCCAAGGGTAAGCCCTCCTCACATCCCTTCCTTTGGTCTACAATCACACCCAGATGGGAATTTAGAGGGGGGATAGGGTTTTGTAAGAATTTCCCTTGAGGGGAGGGTGAGCTTACTACTTGTGTAGCGTGAATATCGGCATTAGTAACAATCAGGATGGGTGTGGAGCCTGGAGGCCGTTCAGGGGTTTTCGCCCAGGCAATAGGGCCAAGAGAGGATTTTTTAGCGGCAGTCAACTCGACTGACAGTCTTCTAGCAGCATCGAGTTCTAATGAAACCCTGTGTTGCATCTTGGTTATCTCATTGTCAATGGCAGTGTGAGTCCTAGTGATGAAGTCGTCCAGGGTGCCATTTTTTAGTTTAGATTTGGCTGCTCTATCTCTAAACTCACGGGTTGCCATACTGGGATCTAATTAGGAAGAGAGGTTGAATTTCAATAAGGTGGCCCAGCCCAGTCTCTAACTGCCTCTAACGGCCTAAAACGGCCCTGTCTTTGCCCAGTCTTAGCCCGGGCTGCGTCCCGCGCTGCGGGAGTGAGATGGCGTTTTATAGGTATAGATTTGGGTAGGGGGCGGGCCAGCAGGGAGAGCGGACCGGAAGCTCTTCCTTGGTCTCGCAGGGACTTCTGGGAAATGAAGTCCCTGCACGCTCGCAGCCCCGCTGGTGCCTCGCGCCCCTTACCGCCTTGCCGCCTTGCGTGTGCTCCCACGAAGCTACTACACCGGGGCTGACCAGCGAAGCGGCACCCGCGGAGCGGGTGCGGCGAGGAGTAAGCTGGGAGCCTCGTGTGCTAGAGCCAAAGTGCGCTGGTGGTGTAGGATGCCTCTTTCACAGTGCCTGGGCTCCCACGAAGCTACTACACCGGGGCTGACCAGCGAAGAGGATGGTTACCCATTATTTTTCCAGTTGTTTGATCTAATTGTAATAATTTCCAGTTTTTCCTCAAAATATTTACAATTTGTTTTGATTCCCTGGTATAGTCTAGGACCAGTCTTACTTTTCTTTCCTCAGGTTTTTGATCTCCCATGGTGTAAACACATATACGGCCATATACAGTGTAAAACACATTGCGCAGTCAATACGCAGTAATCAAAATCAGTGGTTACAATATGTTACTAAGATGCCCTTCATTTATTATATTATGATTAGTTAAAACAATGGAACTTGTTCTTTTCGAATTGCAGTACATTGCTTAAGCCCACCGGAGGGAATGAATGAATATAATTAGAGCTTCCAGCAATATAATTAGAGCTTCCAGAAAGATAGCCGAATTATGGTGACCAATGTATGACTCTAAAGACTCTGAAGACTCTAAAGACTATTCTGTTTAGGACAGCGTGGAGCCTAGTTTAGCCTCTGTTCTTCCCTGACGTTGATTAGGCTGTTATGTTTTGTGGTCAAAGCGCCCTGAGACCTGCCGGTGAGTTGGCGCTATACAAACCCATATTAACAATAACAATAACAATAACAATGCAATAATGACTTTGCCCACCAGAGGGCTTACAAGTGTAAATTCCGAATGTTTATGAATTTTGTCATGAGATGAAAACGGGGCGAATTATACGTATTTGTCGAAATGCACTGAATCAAAGTATTGACAAAATATATGAATTAATATATTTATCTATGGCTGGCATTTGTTTATATAAAAGTCTGTGTACTAAGTTTCACACGAACAAAGAAATTACAAAAAAAACTACATTTCCCATCTAACTTTCTGTGGGCGCACAGGAAGTGAGATCAGCATCAGAAAATGTGGCGGGTCCTTTGATAATATAGGAGGAGTCTGCACAATGGTTGAATTTACCGTGAACAAGCAAGTGTGGGTTGCGAAACGCGTTGGTTTGTAACTTTATTGCTGAACTTTGACTAATAAATTGGAAGATTGGGAAAGAAACTCTTTGTGAGTGCGGACTTTTTCCCTTATCTTAAGGGATTTGTGCAATATATGTATATATATATATATATATATATATATATAGTATGTTATTGCTATTTTATTTACCGTGGGACTCCCACTCCGACGACGAGGAATATTCAATCATGTGAATCTATGAAAGACACCAATACTGGAGAACCACCTGTTTACAGGTAAGTAACAATTGTTCATTTTGATCCAAAGCTTCAAATGAGGTTGTTGTTGACGCTTGCCAGGAAGGTTGGGCATACACCCATATGCTCAAAGACGTATTGTGGAGTATGTCAGCAGAAGTTTGTCTCAGATGGAACGTGCTTACTCACAACCTGAAAAAGAAATCCTGGTGGTGTTGTGAACTTGTTAATATTTCCACATATGAGGAGGAGCCTAGCCTGCAACCATGATGGCCGCCTAAACCCTCGGCTCCGCTGTCCCGCTCGTCTTCCCTCCGTACCGCTGCCCATCCTGCTCTTTATCCTGTACTCACGTCACGGTATCGGATGTGGGAAGTGCTGCCGAATCCGCAGATGTGCTCCCCGACGTAATCCCTGTGGCAGGAATGGTAGAGCGTCCTTGTCTCCACTCCGGTGTGTAATGGCGGCGACTGGGTCTTTGTTCTCGGAGCCGGCCGGCCCCGCCTACGACAACGGTGGACACTGAAGGCAGAGCAGACCCGGCCGGCGGAGAGCGGCTGTCGCTCAAGTTTTCCGCAGCAGAGCGCCTTCTCTCCTCTTTACCACTACGCTGGCTCGACGTTGCAGCTGCCAGAGATACATTTGTATCCTTCACCCTGGACGACTCTTTTAACTTTTCATTCTCCGGTGCTGTGTGGGGTGCCATTCTGAGTCAAGCGATCTGCGATTGCCTTTGATGGCCTGCCCTTCTGCTGAGGGTGTTTACATCGGCCGACGCCGCACTGCAACTGTGTGAAGTGTCTGAGATGCCTTTGCAGACTTGCGAAGTTTTGGACGCTCTGGCTGCCCTGCGAGCCGTTCTGTGCGATAATGCCCGGGACCTGGGGGGTCGATTGGAAGCCATTTTGACCACACTATCCTCGACTGCCCGAGATGGCGTCCTACTGCAGTGCGCTTCGCCACACCCCGGGTTCGATTATTGTGAGCTGCCTATCCAGAGATGCATGGAGGCGCTGGAAGTGCGAGAGCTTGATACCGCTGCGACCCTGTCTGCAGTTCCTGTTGAGAGGTGTGGGATTCCCGGACGGATGCAGCGGCTGGGCGGTCGCCTCTGGGCGCCATGTCTTGCAACTTTTTTGGGATCTGCTGGTGACTCTTACCATGGAGTCCTGGGCTTACTGCTTTTACTTCGACTGTTTAACTTTGGAGGATTGCGGATGCGCACTGCCCTTCTTTATTCATCTGTGGACTATATGACTCTGCCCTGGACGGATATTGGTGGTCGATGCCTCGCTCTGTTGTGGTCCTTGCGGCTGTTTACGTCGTTCCGGAAGGCTGTTTTATTATTGCACCTTGTTGGCCCACTGGATCGAAAGGGACAAGGCTGAAAAAGCTTTTTCTTTCTGCTTCCTGTTGTTTGCTCTGCTGTTGCTGGGATGGGTGGCCGGGGGAGCTAGGAGTTGGTTATGCTTTGCTTCGGGGTCGGGGGTGGGGCGGCCGGGAATATCCTGACTGATGTTTCAGACACATAATTCTGGCCCTCCTCCGGTTTTATTTCTCTTGGGAGTAGGGGTTCGGGTTCCTTGGGAGGTTCATTGTTTGTGTCTTTATATTTTACAAAATTTGTTAACATAGCTTGCTTCATGGGCGGGTCACTATGGTTTGGTGGGATTGTATTTCGGACTTATGTTTTCCTGTTGTTCTCCCTATAGCACGCTCAATTAAAGGCAGCTGTCCTGTCCTGTGATTGGTTGGGTTAAGGGGGTTTTGATGTGGGTCAGGTCTTGTCCTTTCCGGGAGGGATTTTGCATCTTGTGTTCCTGTTCTTTCGCATTGTTTATTGATTCCTTGGATATGTTATTACCTCTAGTGCATAGCCGTTGGATGCTTATTTATCCTGTTTTCATTTTCCACTTCTACCCTTGTTTGGGGGCGAATAGCTTGTTACATGATTTGCTCCACGTGAGGCTTTGCTTTATCGCATTTCACTGGATCCTTCTCCCTATAATATAGGCTGACCCTCTCACATCCTGCTATACATGGACAGGATGGATTGTGAATCCTACAGTGATATCCCGCTTGGGCGTGGCACTGACTGGTGCGTTATGCAATTCCGCGTTTGCAATTCCGCGTTTGTGTGTCCTCTTGTGATAGTTCACGTCAAAGTCCCGCTTGTTGCCGTTCCATTTGTGGATAATCCTTTGTATGGCTCCCCCTCTCGGCTATTTGGTCTGACTATATGTCACCTCAACGAATTTATATTGCCTCCTTTGTTACTCATTTCCTCCTACTCCACTTCTTGTACTTTTTCCTTTCTGTGGGGTCGTTTCTGGGCGACAGGCACGCTGTTAGTGGGTTGGCCGTAGCCATTACAGGGGTGCAGGGTGGAGGGTGTGGGGGGGGTTTGTTGTTTTAGTTTGTTTTGTTTTATGGTCCCTATCGCTCTTTTCTGGCTTTGGGAGGGTTCTTTCCTCTTTAGTAGGGTTAGCTGTCTCTTGGTCTTGCACCTTGTCCTTCTTCGGGCATCTCCAAAGCCCCTGTTTCCCGCCTCCTTGGGGTGGGCCCTTTGGGGTGATATTTGGGAACATTGCTTATTGTATTATGGCCTATTGTTTAGTATTACCATCACGGTTGCCTTGATTATTTAGTTCCTACAGTCATAGCCTGCCTCAAACTTCAACTGGGGTATGTCCCTTTTGTCTCTTTGTGTTCTTAATGTGAGGTGCTGTGTCCTTGTTGTTGCAGCCTCCCCCTCTTCTTCAATTTAAAAATGAAAACCTTCAACCCTGTGTTACAGGCCTCGTAACGGCTTCTGTTGTACCTTATCGTATCATGTTTGCCGATTGGTCTGTTCTGCTCCTGTTTTTCATTGATTGTTTTTGCGGCCGGCCATGATGGTCGTGGGCCTATGCATGTATCTCCTTAATTGTTGAATAAAGGTTTTAAAAAAATATATATATATATTTCCACATATTCTTGTATGGGGAGGTCTTCACGCTTGTGACTAATCTTCAAGCATTATTGACTTTCTTAGGAAATTCAAAAGCAAAAATGCCTCCTCACATTGAACATTGGAGTCTGCGATTGCAAGAGTACAACTACACCATAGTGCATTCCCAGGGAGAGATCACAGCCCTGCTAACTACTTCTCATGAGTGCCTCTCCAGTGCCCTGGCACCCATTCTAAAATGGCTGAAGCTTACACGAATTTCATAGGGAAATCAAGCACTCTAGCTCCCATTTCATTGGAACGAATTGTCTCTGACACAAGTCAAGATAGCGACATGCTGAAACTGAAAGACATTATTACACATCAGTCGTGGAACCAGCACCTTCAATCTCTTATTGTTGACAGTGAATATCAAAAGTTTAAGAATGTCAAAGATGAACTGTCTATTACTGAGGAAGGTTTTATTCTAAGAGGGTCGAAAATTGTCATTCCGGAGAGTCTGCTACAACAGATAATTGAAGTGGCTCATGAAGGACATTGTGGAATTGTTGCCACCAGATGAGCTCTCTGAGACCAAGTTTGGTTTCCACATCTAGACAAGAAGGTTGAAAGAGAATTTAAGGCCTTTTATATATTCAACTGCCTGTTATCGAAAACCACTTAGCACCCTTTCCCACTTAGCACTCTTTCCCATGCATGCCAAGGCATGCATGGGAAAGAATTGCAGTGGACCTCTTCTGTCCTCTTGACAAAGGACATCACCTGATGGTGATTATTGATAAATATTCCCGTTTTCCATTGATCAAAGAGAATCTGTCATTGAGAGATTAGACAGCATCTTCGTGATCTAGCATGTTCCTGTGATTTTAAAGTCTGATAACTGCCCACCTTTCAACTGTCGAGAATTCAAAGACCTTCTCAAGCATCAGAAGAGCACCCCTCTTTGTCCTCAGGCCAATGGCGCTGTGGAATATTTCATGAGTACTCTAAAGAAAGCTGCTCAACATGCTATACTAGAAAAGCTCAACCTTAAAACTGTCTTAAATTCCACTCTTCGAGTTTACAGTTTGACACCTCACTTGACCCCAGGTGAAAGCCCTGCAACCTTAATGAGAGCCCTAACAATCAAGTTACCTCAATGGACCAAGAGAAGAGCAATTACTGAGGACGAAACATGCATGAAAGTCTTAGATCGTAAAAGAAAAATGACATCTATGGGGACAAGCGTCAACATGAAAAAGATTCATCTTCACTAGAGGGTATCGAGTTCTTGTTCGTAAGCATAGAAATCATAGTCCTTTTGTTGCTGAACCATTTCATGCTGTGACCAGCAAAGACACATGGTGACTGCCCAGCATCCTGGGAAGTCGAGTGTACAAGATTCCTTGCATTTCCAATGTGTAGCTCATCACTCGTCAGTCGCTGATGTCATTGTAGAGACTGCGTCTGTAAGGACAATTGAGGAACCCCTGACTGCTGCCGTTTCTCCATCACCAACGACAGTCACAGATATTTCTACTGCCTGTCCCCAGTTTCTGAAGACATGGTCTAGATATGAGATCCAAGCGCCACGAAAACTCATTGAAAAGCTCTAATTGTATACATTTGTAAAAATAATGTCATTTTTTATTTAACAGAGGGGAGATATAGTGTCGTGTGAGTTCTAAAGATGGAACCTTTGTGGCTCCTGATGGACTTCATAGAGCTGTAACGTAAGCATTAGATGTAAAGCATTGACTGCAGGTTTAGAATTTCGAGTTGCAGTTACACGCAGAAGAATAAAAGACCTCTGGGTGTTACATAATCATTGGTAAGTACCCGGGCTAGGGAGGATGCTGCAGTATCCATGCCCGCTGCTGGTGTCCAGCTCTTTTAAAGACAGTATCTAAAGCTTGCGTTTATCAAGCTGGGCATGCACAATTTTTCCGCTGCTAAGTTTAAGTTATCATCTGTAAAGATCCTCCGTTTCTACCTGGTTTTGTACATTTTTTGACAGTAGTTGACTATTTTCTATAACTCCTCTAAATTGGTTAAATTACTAATTTGTTTGCATTCCGATAAGATTGTGGTAGAACGAGAGGTAGTTTTAAATTAATTGAAAGGCACTGAGTTGAGATTTTTAACGGGAAACAGTCATAAAATGTGCCCTGCACCTCCAAAGCAGATGCAACTCAGACCTGTACAGTACTGAACATAACATGTCCCTGGATAAGGAGCTTCAGTATCTCCAGGTGGCAGTGACATTTAAAAAAAATATATATCTGCATAGAATTCAACAATGCACCAGGCTAGCGGCAGCCTACCATAAACTGTTCCAATAGTAAACCCCCATCACACTTCACAGCATTGTTACTCCAAGTCTTCTTTCCACGTTTAGGAATATTGCAAGTTTGCAATCTATTAAGGCATTACTATACATAATCAAGTTAGTATTCCAAGTTCCATTTACTGGCCACCATCTACCAGGCCCATATTGTTAGACTAGTTCCTCTCTCCTCCCCTCTATCCCTTGTCCCGTTCACACTACTTTGTTAACATCATGAATGTCCTCTTTGGGGTGACCTTCATGCCATTTATTATGTCCAACCACTGTTTCAGGGTGACTGCCAGTTTATCATCAGCCTTAACTTTCTTCATTCTTCTAGATTCCGCCCCTGCTCACTCCACCACATCCTTCATCCAAGATGCCACCACTGGTTTAAGATTGGACAGCCAATGTATTGCTAATCTTCTGTTATCTAAGCCTAGTGCCAGTGCCGCAGACTTAAACTGTGTTTTGTTATTTTTTTTTTAATGTAGGATGATTTCCAGTAAGCAAAGTAAAATCATCTCCTCTAATTTTATCTTTGTCACCCGTCTTGTTATCTGTATAACCTCTGTCCAGTAATCTGTGATTGTTCTGCAAAGCAGACAGAGACACATTTTAAATTGTATCTCTGCATTGTAGGTGTAGAAACTGAAAATGAATGAATATTAGATGGAACTTTTCTCTGATATGGTTGTGTCATCTAGAACTCTATAGTAAGAAGTGCTGGACTGACCGGTATGCCACTCTGACATTTCTCCAGTAGACTGCAGCATAGAGGGCTGTATTCGGAGCAGGATGGCCTGCTGTAACCCAACTATGCTACAATGGCCTCATTCTATTTGCTGACTCCTGTAGTGTACTGCTGGTTTAAAATGTTTTGCCTCTGCTTATGTTCATTTCTAATCCAGCCCAGATTGTGTGCTGTTCGTGTGCTATTCTCTCTTGCCATGCCAGTAGATGTTGTTAGATGCAACCCCATTTTTAGCCACATCCCCAAATTTCATTTATTGCACACTCTAGGCAGGGGTCTCCATCACTTTAATACCATGTCTAATTCTCAGTCCTGTGCTAGTGGAAGAGCCAATATAAAGCAGACTATGTAATGAGTCATAGAAAATAATATGTATGCTCGAATTCAGAGACAAGCCTTGAATCGAGTATATATTGAAGATGGATGTAGTGACTGTATTTCACTTGTCGAATTAGCTTCTCATTTGGTCTTCATTGTTAATTAACCCAAAGGTACACTTCCATTTCTGGTATCTGTGGCCAAACTGTGCATTACTCCTTGACAAATGGACCGGAGGCCAAGATGAATTGAGCCGATCTTCTAGTCAGCAACGAACCAGTTCTATAGTACACAATTTCCTTATATCAAAGTACAACTTTTGGCATATAGAAAAAATGCAAAGTTTGATCAGTGTCCCATGTCAGTATCTAAGAATACTGTCAACCTTGTTCGAGGAGTTTTTTGCAGTCATGAAACCTGCACTGCACAAAATGGAATATTTTACAGTTGTAAAAAACTAATTTTAAATGTACCATTGGCTTTGTGACTAACAACGTCGATATTGTGAATCATTGTGTAACACATGGAAAAGTGAAGAAGAGGTCATGGGAAGTCCCCCTTCCTTAAAACTTTCAAAAAAACGTATCTGTGGAATGATCATATACCTGGTGACTTCAAGAGTCATCACTATCGTTCACAATGTAATATACCATAACAATTTTGCAGCTGGGCTTGAGATAGCTTCCATCGTGTAAATTTCTATTCTGAGAAGGCAAAATGGGACTGCCGCAGGCTCCTTTCCTACAATGTCCCCTTGTACTCTGCCCCCATCTTGGCATTCACATCTATTGCAGAACGGTCCTGCCTGTTAAATATTAATAAGTTAGGAATTCTACAAATCCTTAACAATGTCTGTTCCCAGTGGCACAGCAACAAAATGTTCTTGCATAGCAGATGCCATGCAAACAGAACATTTGTGATACAACCTGAACATTAGTACTAGTGGCCCATGGTTCCTACTTAACGCTTCGAGTATCCACCTGTCCTCAATTTACACCAAGATACTTAGCATTCATTCTGCTATATTACCACTTTTCTTCTGTACTGATAAGATCACCAAAGGGTCCTCCTTTCCACTGCCATTAGCAGTCACCCCTCTGGACCCACCATATTGTAAATCTCAACTTTCGTCCACCGCAGCAGGTTTCTCCAGACATAGCACCACAAATTCAGACCATCAAAATTACAATGGCATCTGGCATACATTTTGATCTTGGAACAGTCATTCTTCTTGGCAGTGCAGAAAACAACCATTTGTGCTTTGTGTGTATCGCACACAACAAAAAGTCTTTGCTTCGGAGAAACCACACTACACCTCAGGTAGCGTATATCAGCTGGCTCTAAGGGGCGTAGGGTTTGCCTTCCTTCTGTGAAGTATTCTCAAATCCCATTCTTCGAGTTTGGGCTTCACTTGGCAAAGCATTACTGACTTGAACTACATAATCTGCTATTATCAAATGTCTTTCTGCATCCGAGTATTCCCAAATCCATTCTTTGGATATGACTCAGCCAGCAAAGCAGTACAGTTTTCAATCATACCTCCTGTCTGTAATGTTAGAATGGTAGTCAAGTGACTAATGAGGTAGACCTGCCACGCCCACTCCTCACCTTCTTGGTTCTTGCACTTGTGGTAGAGAAAAGGGATATTGCGAAGTATTGGGGGTCCCCGGAACCGCCAGGATTAGAAGAATGGAGAAGAGGGTTAGACCTTTACATGGCGGCCGAGAGACATATAAGGCGAGGGGGTGCCCGAATAAATTTCGAAGGGTCTGGTCCAAATGGCGACATTATCACGGGTTGGATGGGGAGTTGTGAAGGGGGGGAAATTGACAATCTGATTATCCGGGTGCAAGAGCATCGACAAGAGAGCTCAGGGGGGGATGAGATGAGAACAGTGTGCCGTATATCCATGGACTTTGAACTGAGATGTTATATACTGTGACAGAAAATTGGGGCTCTGAGGTGGGTGGGTGTGGGAGTAGAGTAATGTACACTGCTGATTTCACGACTGTACTGTTGAGTTTTGATAAAATGCAAATAAAAATATAAAAAAATAAAAAGAATGGTAGTCAAGACCAGATCTGGTGATCGCAGTTCAGTTGTTGATTCAGAATCAACAGATTTCCATCATCACAGAATCATAGCAGTATGCTTGTGGAGCAAACACTAGGTTGCATCTTGGTGCCTGGTATTTGCCCTAAAGACAGAGCGTACCATATCAAACCGCTGCACCATGAACCCTTTTTAATTTGCCTATTGACTTTCATGCTATTGATGACAATGAATAGGAGAATGATCCCCCCACAATTATATGAGCTAATTGCACCTTTGATCGTCAACCATCTCCTGGGCCTTTGTGTATTAGCTATTTATCTAGGAGTAGCCAACAACTTTTCAGACTGATTTTCTGAGAAGGCTCACACACTTCCCTTACGAATGGATGATTCATCTAAAAGCTGTATTTCTTTTTCAAGTAGGGAAAGGCTGTAGATGAGTTTACACTTACACTGATTTAGCACTTTTTCATACAATTCAGCTGTATGAGTTGCATTCCATGGCTTCCATAGGCTGAGGAATAATTATTTGAGCGATGAGTGAACTACAGTTCATTATGATACTCAATATTCAAGTAAAAGAGAATTACAATGACATGTACAATACTTTGAAAAACAGTACACCCTGATACTGCACCAAAAGAGGAAGTCCAATAATTCTGGATAGATTCGGGTTTCATGATTGAACAAGCACATGCATTTTGACGACTTCGAGCTGCCAAGGACCCATGCTTGCAACCATTTGGCTAAATTCCATGCTTCTTTCAAGGCTATCAGTTTTTGTGGTATAACAGAGAATTCATAAATTGTTTTAGAATACGGTAATACTTTGAGGATTGAATGCAGTTCAGTGACATACATACAGAATAATTGTGTCAAACAGGTATGGAGTTCCGTTCCGTCAGACAGAGGAAGACAGAAAGAAAATAAATGACTGGTCGGTTCAATCTCCACGGGATCAGACTGCGGTTCTGGTCTTTTTGGAACTGGGGCCCTCACACAACCAATTGGGTGTCATGCTTCATCATAGGGCTTGCTCCTCATCAGACCAGCACTGCAATGCCCAACAGGCACCCGCTAAAGGGGCCCTGTGATGAAGATCTTGTGTTTCAAAGCTGTGAGGTGAAGTGGGGGCATAGGGCCGTGAGATGTAGATGAATGTGTTGATGTGCAAGGTGTATGGGGTTTTGTTGTAAAATAGACTTAGTAGTACTCTCAAGTAAACTTTAATAAATGGTTCTGCTTCTCTCGTGTAAAAATGAAAATAGCGAACCTCTGAGACAATGTTCTGTGGTTGCTATAACAAAAGGTCAACATGTTCTAGCCTGATAAGTCACACAAAGTGATCAAACGGCAATTTGTCAGGGACAAACTATTGTATATTGTAATCTACACAGTGGTTGGAACCCTACGTGGAACCTAAATGTGGTGTACCTTTCATAGGAATACCGACCTGTAATGCAAATTAAAAATATAAATGAAAGTTATCAGTATACAATAGTCAAATTCTCGCTCATGTCCCTCATGTGATGAATACCTCAACACATCTATGGACATAAGCAGGCAGATACATTTCATACACTGTGGTGGGACGACAAGAAAACTCACCCAAGTATGGTGGCTCTCAGGCCACCTCAATAATGGCAGAGGGAACGCTGATTTAGCATCCTAAAGTTCGATTCCCGACGCGGCAGGGTCGTGGACCAAGGTCAGCGGACTCGATAATTCTCGCCTCGGTGCCTACTCTAGTCAGAAACCACACTCGGCAACTCTGGGCATCAGCTTGCCTCATCTTCACAACGCCCCCCCCAGACCGCCGGGGATGCTTGGTCGCACCTTAGAGATACCCATCAGGGACCATCTCTCAGGGTGAGCCAGGACGGGTTCCCCAGCGGTCGAAGCGTGGAGATACTCCTCCGGGAGTCGATTCCTAGCGCTATATAAACCCGCAATTAAATTAAATTAAATTAAAGGAAAGAAGGAAATATAATATATGACAGCAACCATCCATACTGTTAGAAATGGGGGTCTCTAGTTGGCAGGGGTAGGTACCACTGTCCAAATAGGGACCCGTGCTTCTAGTCAGGGTAAGGAGGAAACCCTCTGAGATAACCCCTGCTCACCCTCTAGATAGCTTGGCACGAGCAGTCTAGGCTAACCAGAGGCAATGTGTAAAGTATTTGTACCAACACTCACAGTAACACAGTGAAAACACCACAAACTGACTCCACAACAGTTTAGAAAAATAAAGGTATTTAATCTAAACTACACAAGACCAAAACGACAAAATTCCAACATACACAGTTCAAGAATATGGTTTCAAAAGAGTTCTTAAGGTTGCGATAAAATTCTTTAGGTTGCTATAAAATAATCCACAGTTACGTGAAAAGTTCACAGTTGCGTCACGTTTAGCTCACAGAACCTTTAGTTGCGACAAAGTTCCAAAAGCAGAAGCTGGTGCGGTGGAAAACAAGCGATGCGTTGCTCCTGAGACCCTGGGGAGGCGTTTGCGATAGCCCCGCTGCAGCAGCGGGTGTGTTGCGACGAATCCGGTCTGTATGGAGAGGAAGGCCACTTGTATGGATTCCGGTGCGTAGGTTCGTTAGGAAGTTTGTTCTCGCAAAGGCACGATGCGACGATCTTTGGAGGTGCGACGATCTCCGGGGCGACGATGCACATAGAAGCGGTGATCTTCTCTCTTGCAGCTCCTCGATACGTTGGCTTCGGCGATGACTCTCGCAGCGACGTGATGCGGTCCACAAGCAGGCAGTGCGGCAATCTCACCCAGCGACGACAGGCTCTGCGACGACACTCGCAGCGATGTTAGACGTCCTGCGCCGATCGGGTGCGTCCCGCAAACGAAGGATGCGACGGCTCTGACAGCAGCAACAGACGTTGCGACGATCTCGACCTTCGTAGCGGCGGGAATTTACTCGCACTGTCGGGGATGCGCTCCGCAGCGAGCGATGCAATAACTTTTCTGTAGCAAAGTCTCTCAAGCTTAGTTTCCAGCTTCCCAACACAGGTGCAACTTCCAGAGGCACCACACAGGGGCCAAGCACTCCAGGAAGGACAGAACTCTCTCAGTGGAGCTCAGGGGAAGCTGGGGGTGAAGTCCTTTTGTTCCTGGGACTTCAGAACAGGGAGCCAGCTCTTCTCAGGCCCTTGGAGATTCCTTCAAGCAAGGGGACACAGCACACAGCAAAGTCCTTCCCCTCTCCTTGGCAGCAAAGCAACAGCAGGGCAATCCAGCAGAGCAACAGCTAGACAATCTTCCTTCTTCAGTTTCAGCTTTCTCCTTGGCAGAGGTTCCTTCTTGATTCCAGGATGATCTAATTTTCTGTTGTCAGGGGTCCTGTACTTATACCCCATAAAGTCTCCCGGTATGTCTGACTAATCTACAGAGCATTGTAGTGGGTAAGGGGAAAAGGTGTGAACATTATCTTGAGTATGGATGGACCTCATGAAACTCAAGGGAAGGATATGTGAGCATACATTGTAGACCAAATAGTGGAGGGTGCAGAGACATAAAGGATGGGTATATGGCCAACCCTCAGTCACAACCCAAAGAGTCAGCGAGGGTTGGCTACTGGGGTGGTGTAGATATGATTTGAGTTTGTTACATGTTCAAGGGATAGATGGCTGTGGTGGACTAACCATTCAATTCATTTCATGGAATGTCTCATTAAGCCCAAATTTATGTGTGAGAAGAAACAAATCCAGCTTTTTTCTACTCTGAAGAGGGCATTCTTACTCATGTGTGGGTGTGCCTCTAGGATCGTTCACCGTATGGCATCTGGAGAGTGTTCCTAGGTTGTAAAGTGTGTGTACATCTTTGTCTTTATTCTGTGACACCGAATGTTTCTCCGGTGTTCCTTGATGCGTGTCTTCACCAGTCTGTTGGTCATACCGATATACCTTTTGCTGCAAGGGCATGTCTAAGTGTATATGCAATTGCTGGTATTACAGTTAGTATATCTCTTCTGTATCCAGTTCAATGTGCTTATCAGTTTCACTTCTTTTGTCGTGTTGGTCGATATACATACCATACAGGACCCGCAAGGGAAGTGCCCCATCACTGGGGTTACGTCCCAGAGGGATCTCTGATCAGATCTGGGGAATGTTCGTGGTCTAGTATGTATGACCTTGTCTTCCATATTCATGGTGTGCTTGAAGGCAAACCAAGGTTGAGATATGGACAATTCGCCTTTTTGTAAGATAACCCAATGTTTTTTAATGATGTTGCAAATTCTATTTGAGTCTGGTATATACCCCCACTTCACATCACACCTTTGGAATAAAAGATCTCCATCAAAGAGCCCCTCTACGGGTGCCCTTTGGGCATTACAGCGCCCGGCCGACGAGGAGAAAGCCCTACTATGAAACATGACACCCAATTGGGTGTGTGAGGGCCCCAGTTACAAAAGGAACAGACCAGCATTTGATCCTGTGGAGATTTGATCGACCAGTCACTTATTTTCTCTCAGTCTTCCTCTGTCTGAATTAACTGCATACCTGTTAGACACAATTGATATTTAAAAGGGCCTCGTATGCTTGACCTACAAGCGCCCATTGTCCCCCTCCTTCGATGATACATACATACAGAATAAGCCAGAATCTATAATACTGGCCAGTCAACAATTAGATTATACTATCCACCCTACTGTATCATCAAGTACATTGGACAAGAAAAAATAATAAAGCACTGAGATACTAGGGTTATTTAACCTGAAAATGGTCTTAATTAGTGAGTGGGTTTCTGAAGTCTTGTGAGATTGATAAGATGGGAAAATGTCTTGTAGTTAGAGATACTTAAAATGTTGGGACTGGGAGATCTGGCACTGGGCGTAGACTTCTTCAAAAGACGTAAAGGTACGAACTGTATAGAACTAATATACAGAATAAATCAAAATGAGAGTGAACCTCACGATTCTAATTACCAGATTTTCACAAGGAGTGTCTTGGCAACCCTCAACCACTAATTCAAGCCAGTAGTGTATATAATCTCCACTTGTGTAATATAGTGGACAGCGTCATCAGGTCTCCTTACCTGGGCATGAGTTGAGGTGGAGAGGACCTATTAGGTGTAAATACCAGGCTGTATCCTTTGACAATGGATTCTCACGGGACTTCCCACCACAACCCGCAACCTATGGGGTCATTATTGAACCTGCTCTCAGGTATAGGCAAACAATTATTGTAGTGAAGACAAGTAAGTTAAAGTACTTACCCAAGAATTTGATTAGAATCGATAGGCACCAAACTAGATAGAAATGAAAGGGGATCTAATCTGTAAGATCCTGACAAGAGCCAATTGACCTAAAAAGGCACCCACGACTGAAACATGTAAATCAGATGTTAAGGATTATTAGTGCGTCCAACAAGCATGTCTCTGGTTTTAACCATACCCCTTGCGGCCGGGGCGGAAAAGGAATAATATGGTGGCGGTGTCTATTAGACACCACCAGCCATATTACAATGGGCTTAGGGAGAGGTCTTTGTGGCGGCGATGCCGCCACGGAAAGGCATGCGGTCTTTACTCTGGGGGCCCCCTGCGGACCAGAGTGAAGGAGAGGTGGGGGTGCACACGGGGGGGGGGGGTACCTGCGGTACCCCCCTGCATTTGCATTAATAAAACTGCAGGCACCGCGCGGTGCCTGCCACTTTGTTTATGCAAATGTAAAAGTGCATTTTTAGCATTGTGCTAAGAGCACCGCCCGCCACAATGCTAAAAATACAGGATGCGCCCGCCACAGTGGCAGACGCATCCTAATACCCCCGGCGGGACCCCTGCCCTTATGGCGGGCGGTCCCAATTACCGATGGGATGGCGGGCGGACTAAGTCCGCCTGCCATCCTGATGGACCCCCAAGTCTTTAAGCAGATACTGTCCCTCCTGGTGGAGGCGCCACTTACCTGGACTACCTAATGCCCAGGTAGGAGACCTGATGACAAACCTGTCCACTGTATTACACCAGTGAAGATTATATACACTACTTGCTGGAACTAGTGGTTGAGGGCTTTGAAGACACTCCTTGTGAGGCTCTGGTATTAAGAATGGTGAGGTTCACTCTTTTTTAATATTTATTCTGTATTATGTATGAAGACGAAGTGAGCACAAACTGCTTCTACCTACCCCATCCTGATTGTTTATAGTACTAATGTACAACATGAAGCTAGAAATTAGCCAACCCCCAACATTTGTTAAATTAAAAACCTCCATAAATGAGGGTTGTCCAACACTATGAAATGCTCTATGGTCAGCTGGCAATCTAAATGAAGTTAAGAGTTGAACTCCATTTATGCAGAAAACGAGTACAGTTTTGAATTTCACTTGCTTGCGGATGTTTGTGTGGTCAAACGTTAACAAAATTGCTTGCTTCACTTAGTCAAGAAAGATATTGTACCAAAAAAATATATCCATGTTGTCATCGGTTAGAATCATCAAGCACAATCTACAGCCTGATAGTATAATTTAATATGAGGCATATTCTTACCTGCCTCATTTCAATCAGTAGCTGGTAAGGCTTGATTTACTGGGATCCAGTTACATTTAATAGACACCAACGAGGGCTTGGAGACATGTATCGCATAATTTGTAGATGCACAAGAGGGAGCCAGTTCAGTAAATAGCAGTATCACATACATTCGGTGGTAATTGAATCGAGCAGATAAAAAGTGTACATGCACCTTGCCTCTTGTTCCTGCCATCTGGAGGCAAGCTCCTGGACTTCCATAAACCACATCTATAACACAAACCTTTTGCATTCGAGACTGCTCTTTATGCTAAGAATTTTTCTTACCCTGAAAGGCCCATCACCAAACAACATGAGCTCCTCAGCCCCTTCACACATTCTTGACTCTGTAAAACATCCTTCCAACTACTAGCTCCGACGACCTCTCTGGTCTGACAGTCCTCCCTGGCAGCATTCTTACAGCTCTTTGTTGGAAAGTTTCCCCTCCAGCTGTGCTGTAAACAGTTATCAAAGTGCACAATAACAATGGTAAAAGGCTAGAAAACACTTCACATCGCACCGAAAATTAAAAAATAGAAAATACCAAAACTATGGCCCACATGCATCAAAATAAGATTTAGCGATTCTGAAATAGCGAGAAATAAGGAATCGCTATTAAAGAATCATTAAACCGAATGCATGAAAAAAATTGGTAAATATTTGCGATTCCTTAAAAATCGCAAAAATATTTACTTATTACTTATTTACCGAATCTGTATTTGCGAATTCGCAATTACAGAATCTGTAAATGCGAAAGCGTCAATCGTCTCATGTAGATGACATCACAAGCAGGAAGTGATTCCCAGATTCCACACACCTGTGCACAGGGAGAGACCGAGGAGGAGAAAGACTGTTGGTGCTCAGCCTGGAAAACCCTTCTCCCTGCAGCTGAGACAAACAAACACCATGGACACAGCAAAAAAACAGCAAAAAGGAGAAGGCAGGAAGAGGAAGATTACATTCAGCGAGAGGGAATTGGAAATACTGACTGAGGAAGTTGTGCAAAAACATGGCCAGCTGTTTGGTAAACTATCCCTGCATGTTGCAGAGTCAGTGAAGAGGAAGATGTGGCTTGATATACAAGCCAGGGTCAATTCTGTGGGGGTAACACCGTGACATCACCAACCTACAGAAGAGATGGTATGACCTTTGCAGCCGGGCAAAAGAGAGAGTGGCTCAAAGGCTGGTCTCTGCAAGAAAAACAGGAGGGGGAACATCCACTCAGTCTGCAAACACCCCATTGGACGCCCTGGTGGAATCCACTCTGCAGCCAGAGGCAGTTGTTGGGATCATGCAGATTGACAACTCAAGACATTTGGGGACCTCCCAAGGTAAGAGCACAACCAAGCATATTTCCGTAGAAATGTAACCCAAACTGCCTTAAATGCTGACCCGGCGTAGTGTAGCAGACATGAGGCCAGTCCATCTCTTACTTGCAACCCCCTAATGCATTGTGGGAGTTGTATGCATACAAATGTAATGGCAAAGCATGGAGGGAGTAGCAAAGATCAACTGCATCAGAGTATAGAAAGGCATTGACAACAGTAGACTTTCTACATCACAGAAGTCAATTTGTTAGACCCCTGTAAGCGCAATGTCCCAAACATGTGCAATTTTCTTTTCATTTTTCTAAAAAGAAATGATCTTGCACTGTTCTCTTCACAGATGCAGCACAGGAGAGTGACGTGGCAGACGTCCACGATTCTGAGGGACATACAGAACAGCCAAATGAGGTACTAGAGATGCAAGAATCCTCGCCCCTACCTGTTCCCACTCATCGCAGGAGAAGAGTCCAACCACTGCCGGATTTGGATAGTGATGAGGACACCCAGATAGGAGCGCACCCACAGGGCACTGCCCATACACCACCACCCCCACCACAAGAGGGAACAACCCTGCAACGTCACAGTCCGTTCCGCAGGCGAAGGCCAAGTGAATTTCTGAGGTCTGCTGGGGACGATGGTGAAGCTGCTTGAAGTGTGCTGGAGTCCAAGATGCTGAGGGTCCAGCGCCTGCAACAAAACAACATGCGTATTATGCAGGAGCAACTGGGAATAATGGTCACACACATGGGTGGTATACATGACTGCATGAAGGAGCAGACAACAGTAGTTGTTGAGGGTCTCAGGGCACACGGTGAGAAACATGACCATGTAGCAACAGCCATTGAACAGATGTGCAGGGTCTTCCAGGCTGAGCATGTCTCTAATGCCAGGAGGCAACAACATTCTATGGGGCGCATGCGCGGATACACCAGGGCCATCAACAGGCTGAGTACTACAACAGCTCAGCTTTACAGGCGTGCAGTTGGCATGCAGGTTGAGATGACCCACTGCTGTGGGGATGTAGCTAGAGGCCTAATCCAGGTCACCACTGCTGTGGAAGGGCTACAGACAGCAGCAGCCAGTGGGAACCTCATGCATGGAGTGGGGGACAGTGAGGAGGCCTCCAGCCTGAGCAGCCTACTTGAGCCTGTGGCACATAACAGGAGGCGCAGTAGCAGAAGTAAGGCAGGCACAGAAGGCACCATGTCAGATGTAGCTGGGCCTACTACAAGGGCCACAGGAGGGCGTCACAGGAGGAGTTAGACATTTGGACATTCAAACAATCTGGTGAGGCAACCAGATATGCGTTGCGTATTCACACTGTAGTTGCAGTCCCAAGGCAATGGGAAGTAACTGTCTGTACATGGTATGTGTGCATTAACACAACCACACAACTGTCACATAAACCTTCAAGCAAATACTGTGTTGTCATGTGCTTACTCACCTCAAGTAATGTTGGGTGATTTCTGCTCTTCTTTGTCTGCCCTCTGCTGCATTTGGGCCGCCTGCTGCGTGGGGTGGTTGTGTCGGCTGTATGTAATGTTCTGGCTCGCTATCACAGTCCACCAAGGGTATGTCTCTATAAGTAGCTATGTTGTGCAACATATCACACGTTGCCACAATCTTACAGCATTTCTCCGGGCTATACTGTAGTGCACCCCCGGTCTTCTGTAGGATGTGGAATCATGATTTTAGTAACCCAAATGTCCTTTCTATCACATTGCGCATCGCTATGTGCGCACAATTGTAACGTCGCTCCCTTTGTGTGGCAGGATTCAGGTATGGGGTGAGTATGTAAGACCTCACAGGGTATGCGCTATCACCTACAGGATGTGAGAGATAAAGATACATTAGTCACTGCTATGTGTGACCATAGCAAACCCTTTTGAAATACAGCGTTACATATATTTACCTAGAAGATATCCATCTCCAAACTCCCCCGCAAGTAGACGTCTGTGTATACCACTGTGCCGGAAGATGTAGGCGTCATGTGCACTGCCAGGGTAACTTGCCACTATGTCAGTGATGAGTGTTTTAGAGTTGCATGTTACCTGTATGTTGAGTGAATGGTAAGATTTCCAGTTGCGGTAGATGAACTCATTCACTGCAGGAAGACATATGGGTACATGCGTCCCATCGATACAACCAATCACATGTGGGAACTGTGCAACCTGATAAAAATCTAATTTGGTTTGCATCAATTCCTGTGGTGTCGTGGGGAACCTGATGTGGTGGTGTATCCTCTGCAACATGGCATTTAGGAAACTGTTAAAAAAGCGTGATAGGGCACTTTGGGAGACCACTCCAGCTGCTGCAATTACTCCCTGGAAGGTCCCTGAAGCTAGGAGATGTAGTGAACACAGGACCTGCACATGGGTGGGTATGGCATGTGTCCTGCTATCTGCAGCTGTAGTAAAGGGTCTAACTCAGCAATTAGATCTAGGATAGCTGCAGCATTCAGCCTATATTTATCATAGATCTCGTCCTCCGTCTGCCCTAGCAATGCGAAAGGCACTCTAAATATTCTCTCCTGGATCCTCCTCCTGTGTGCTGCTGCTCTCAGCCTCATCCTCCTCGCCACGAAGTAGAGCGCTGCCATTGTGGGTCATTGTGATGCATTCTGGAACTGTTTAAGCAGTTTGCTGATGATTTCCACCTGTTTTTGCTTATGTGTAATTTTTACCACCTGATTTGATTTCTTCTAGTTTAAGGAATGCAAATAGCGATTTTTGGCTAGTTCTGTATTTGCGAAGACGTGATGCATCCCATTTAGCGAAATCTTAATTGCGCTTCATAAAGTACTTTTTGAAGTGCTAAAATTGCAAAAAACGCACATTTTTGCGAATTTCTGCATTTTTTACCGATTCGCAATGTTTCCGGTCGCAAATTAGCTTGATGCATGTGGGCCTATAATCACTAAATAAGTACAGGCCAATCAGGATTGGAGAATGGCTTCTTCCACATACCAATTTGTAGATGACGAAAATGCAAGGGATGTGATACTGTACTATGGTATTAAACTGACCATTTGAATCCGTGCATACAGTTCGATGCAGTAGAGTTACCATTAGGCACCTGTCTGCTTAGCTATGCACCCTGCTGTTATTAAAAGCCCACAAATAGGATCTGCATTATATACACACTGCTGTTGGTTCAGACACAGAAATGTATGCAGAGTTGCTGGTCAGATGGCAAAGGCACACAGCCAGTAGGTGGGATTCGAGATGCTCCTCTGCACTAGGGACCTGCAGGTTAATTTTAATTAAAGATCCTGCGAATGGGCCTAGTGTTGGTGCTTTATTATAAACTGGAGTCTTTGGGTGATGGGAAACGTCACATGGTTGTTATGCCTGTGTTGCAGTCATAATCATAGTCAAGTGCTATGCAGAGCTCCAGGCCTCAACATTGCCTTATTTCTCTTCATAAAGAACACAAGCAGTGCGCGTTTCAGCCTTTTGCCTCAGACGTCCTTTTCACTGTAGTAGTAATATTACACTGAGCCTCGTTACAAGCACTTTAGTAATGGAACCAGTAGCTCCGGTCTCCAGAGTTACTTATATCTCCGGGGGGGCAGAAAAATCACACCATTGGGTGTTGAACCAAAGAATGTGCCATGAAACGAGGACTAACCAGGGGGTTTGTATTTACCTCATCCAGATTCCCTAATTATTCCTCATTCTCAAAATCATTTTCACCCAGAGATTGAAGTTGCTTTACTTGGGACAACTGTCCACATTATTAGTACTCCTAATGGGCATAGTAGCTCCCGTTGCTAGGCCCATTTGTGATTACAAGCATTCATAGAGGGGCGCTAAGTGGTCTCCTGAAAAGGAGATAAATGCCCAACTAACTTTAGGACTCCTAAATGCCTTCTGTGAATACCAAAAGTCTTAAAGTTAGGATCTTTCTCAGTTTATGAGTAGTAAAGTTAGGACTTCTAACTTTAGGACTCCTAAATGCCTTCTGTGAATACCGAAAGTCTGAAAGTTAGGATTTTTCTCAGTTTTGGAGTCCTAACTTTACTACTCCTAAACTGAGAAAAATCCTAACTTTTGGTATTCATAGAAGGCATTTAGGAGTCCTAAAGTTAGGACTCCTAACTTCTGTGAATACGAAATGAGTAAGTGCCTTCTGTGAATACCAAAATGAGTAAGTGCCTTCTGTGAATACCAAAATGGTAGTAAGTTTAGGATTTTGTCTTAAGTTAGTTCTGTGAATCGGGCCCAATGTGTTTATGCAGCTTGAGGTTCCACTTCAAGATATTTTGCAACAAAGTATTGCTATTTTTGAGTACCAACATTTTGACAAATATCTTTGTCTCATAAAAAAAATGACTACAAAGAAAAGTAAAAATGAACTGTAGGAATATGATAAGTTTCCTCGGAATATGTTTCATTTTCATCTGGAATGCCCTACTTAGGTTGAGCACCACTTGTCACACCTTAGAACACATTTGATCATTAGTTTGTTGACAGTGATATGTCACCTCCAAAACATGATTTCACTCGCCTCACAAAAGTCAAATAAGACTTTTTTGCCTAGGTTGATTTCTTTTAAGTGTATACATTTGATTTTTACAATCGTGTGGGTTTGCTACTGTAGATATGATACAATAATAATGTGATTTGTATAATTATTTTCAGTTGGAGATGTAATTTTATTTGATCCAAGAATTGCAGCATGGCTAATAGACCCTAATGACACAGCGCCATCCTTCGAAAAGTTAGTTACTAAGCACTGTGGAAAGACAGTGGATGTGAGAACTGCTACTTCGAAGATCGATTTTGTGGTTAGTAACTTTCACATATACCTAAAAAAAAAAATTGTTTTTTTCATGACTGTAGATTTTAAGTATTACTAAATCTCAAATATGCTGTAACAAAAACATTAAAATATAACGTGTGTTACTCTCATCCCTAATGCCTTGTGAATAACCATGAAGGAGTTTTGTACAATATGTAAATGTAATGTAGGTGTACTTATATAGCGCAAACCTGTCACCCAAAGGGCATCCTGGCGCTTGCTTAGGGAACCCGTCCTGGTATTCCCCTGTGAGAAACCCCGACAGGGTGTCCACAAGGTGAAAGTCAGGCATCCCGCCGCGAGGGGCCGTTGTGGAGATTAAGCAAGCTATTGCCCAGAGTCGCAGAGTGTGAACCCGTGAGTCGAGGAGGCACCGGGGCGAGAATTATCGAGTCCGTGGAATTTTTAGCCCAAGACCCGCCGAGGCGGAGAATTGAACCCTGGTCCAGGACCGATCTCAGCTTCCGGGTCTGCCGCCTCTAACCCCTGAGCCACACTTCTCCACTCAATATCCCATTAACAAATTATTTTAGGAAGATTTATTAATGTGTTTCTTCATAATTGCAATTTTTAAGCCCCCTACCCCTGCAACCCTATCTCCGCTCTACTCTAAATACCAGAGACATAATTATAGCACAGGTGTAATTGTGAGTTTCCAATAAGCCTACCCTATACTTTAATGAAACCTCATGCTTGCCGGTAACATTCAGACCCTAATTTAAAATGTATGTTTGAGATAAACATGTCTTACCTTTATTATTGTTGTGCTAAATAACCACACTGTAAGTCGACAGTCATAACTGGAAAAGTTTGGGTCAAGCAATGTACACCCTTCACTTCGAAGTTAACAAGTTTGAAACCAGATTGCTAAGCTGCACTGGGAACAGAAAAGTGTTTCCTATAACTAGATCGGTGTAATTACTCAATTGTGCATCGTCCATAAGTACTGTAAAGTAGCATTAGAGTTTGCAACCAACAGCATTAATTTCTAAGCGTTTTCCTGGTGTGCATGTTAAAATTGCGTTGTTTTTATAAATTGGAAAGGTGATTAAAGTAAACATCGATGCACACCAAGCCCTAGTGACCTAATGTCATTTGGCCACCTTCGGGCCTTTTTACATTGGCATTTTGGGTTATGTAAATTTGTACTCCCGCTGTACTATTTTACGTACTCTTACATGGCTTAGCGCATGAGGTCCATACAACTCTAAAACGAGAACACAGTGGTAATATTCTGGGAATATTCATATACAATTCGTGGGTTCACTGACAAAATATCAATGTAAAAAATATGGAAGTAAAAAATATCGATGAGAAAATATAAAATGCAAAAATATTGACTCCCTATATTTAAACAGGTAGGTACAAAAATATAGAGAAAAGAAATATTGATGTTAAAACTATAGTTGTTCAAAATATCGATTTATATATATATAAAATAAAATAAAAAATATCACATATTTTAAATAATAACATTAATATTTAAAAAACAAAGTGGATTTAATATACATTTTAACAAATATAACAAGTAAACTTGATTAAACACACATACATAATCAATATATATATATATATGTATATATATGTATATATATATATTTACTTGAAAACAGTGAATAAACTATTAATTTAAATTTATTTTATAATTGTAAAATTATATAAAAATACACACACACACACACACATATATATATACCAATAACAAAAAATTGATTTTAAAAAACCCATTCTATTATAAATTAAAACCTGAAACTAGTTAAAAAACTTTAAACTTAAATTTACCACTCCAGTCAGTGCAACAGTAGGGAAAGTGTTTGATAGCGGAGGGGTAAAACTTACTGGGGCCGATTCACAGAACTAACTTACGACAACATCCTAAACTTACTGCTTTTGGTATTCACAGAAGGCATTTAGTAGTAGTAAAGTTAGGATTTTGTCTTAAGTTTGACTTAAGTTTGACTTAAGACAGACTTAAGACAGACTTAAGACAAACTTAAGACAAAATCCTAACTTAAGTCTGTCTTAAGTCTGTCTTAACGTCTGTCTTAAGTGTGTCTAAAGTTTGTCTTAAGTTTGCCTTAAGTCTGTCCTAAGTCTGTCTTAAGTCTGTCTTAAGTTTGTCTTAAGTTTGTCTTAAGTCAAACTTAAGACAAAATCCAAATTTTACTACTACTAAATGCCTTCTGTGAATACCAAAAGTAGTAAGTTTAGGATTTTGTCTTAAGTTAATTCTCTGAATTGGGCCCCTAATTCCCACTCCATTGAGTGTAACAGTAGGGAAAGTGTTGGATAGCAGAGGGGTAAATATTACGATTCCTACTCCAATGAGTGCATCAGAAGGAAAAGTGTTGGGTAGCAGAGAGGTAACATTTATTATACCCACCCCAGTCAGTGCAACAGTAGGGAAAGTGTTGGTGTGCGTAGGGGTAAACATTACTATTCCCACTCCAATGAGTGCAATAGTAGGGAAAGTGTTGGATTGCGTAGGGGTAAAAATGACTATTCCCACTCCAGTGAGTGCAACAGTAGGGAAAGTGTTGGATAGCCAAAAGGTAAAACTTACTACTCCAGGATAGAATTTACTATTCCCACTCCAATCAGTGCAACAGTAGGGAAAATGTTGGATTGCAAAGGGGTAACAATTAATATTCTCACTCCAGTCAGTTCAAAAATAAAAACATGCAAAATATTAACAACAAAAATATTTAAAAAACAAAATTAATAAAAATATATATAAATATATAAAAAATTAAAATACAAAAGATGTAATATTACAAATTGAAAAAACAAACACATAATAATGTTAATGCATATCAC
Organism: Lissotriton helveticus; assembly: GCF_964261635.1. Lineage (NCBI taxonomy): Eukaryota > Metazoa > Chordata > Amphibia > Caudata > Salamandridae > Lissotriton > Lissotriton helveticus. The sequence continues at coordinate 382,451,402 of NC_136060.1, forward strand.
AAATACCTATAAATATTATTTTAAATAAAATAAAAAATAAAAATTCAAACAAATATTTATTTTTCATTAGAAATTATTTAGAATCAAAAACATGAATTATTACATAAATTTACTTTTTTTATTTCCTACCCTGTAACACCACACAATTCACAACCCACATCTAAATTTTATTTAAAAATTTACTTACATAATTAACATAATTAATGACCAATAAAGAAATATTATTAATTAAAAAACAAATTAAAACTCATAAAAATTAATAAACGTCCCACACTTTACCTCTATAATCCCCACAAGCCATTGGTAAAATTAAACTGTGAAAAAATTCATTACACAATAAAGCTTATTTTCAATTAAAAAATTAATAGTATATACAAACTAATTATAAAGTAAGTAGAAAAATGTAAACCCACACTCAAAGAAATATAAACAACTACCCTAATTAAATATCAATTAATAAATTAATGTTAATGATCAACCAATTAATAATTAAACATAAATTACTTCCCACCCTTTACCCCTATAAACCTCACAACCCACACCTAAAAAGAAATTACACAATTACAATAATTAATTATCAAATCACAAATTAATATTAATTAACAACCAATTAATATTTAATTACAAATAAATTACTTCCCCCCACAATTAACACTATAAAATCTAAATTAAATAAATAAAACATGATCATTCATTTATTGTAAATAAATTACTTCCCAACCTTTTCCCCTATAAACCCAGAACCCCCTACGGAACTAAAAACGCAAAATTGTATTAAAATGAAATTGTTAACTACTCTAAAAATGTAACACATATATTAAAACACGTAAACAATACTTCTACAAAAAAACATACATCACATACATTTAAAATATAAACTAAAATACATAAGACATTAAAAAATCGATATTTAAAACAACTATATTTTTGCAAACATTATTAATGACTTCTATATTTTTTTAAACAATATTTCTTACCTTAAATTTGATATTCTTGCTGTCAATATTTCTGGATAACGATATTTCCAATTTGAGATTTGTGTAAGTCTACATTTCCTACTCTATGAGTAATGGTGAGTTGGATATTTTTGGGGTCTGTACTTAAAGAAATACTCATGTTGTACTTCTTCCCATACCCATAAGACGCTTTTGTGAATCAACCCCATCGTTCTCTTTTAACACAGTAATGAATGTGAAAGGAAAAGCCATAGATTGGGATGAGTAAAAGTGTGTCCTGGTGACATGGAGGGGTGTGGTTATCATATATATATTTCAAGAAATAAGAGCTCTGCTTTGCTGCTATTTTGCTCCACTTGTAACGCAGTGCAACACGTGGCAAACCTCCGCCCATTATATAATTTTTCAGGTTTTAGTAAGTAATTGGTAGTATCAAAATGAGAATTCTGGTCTGCATAGCTAATGTGCTAAATGTTGTGGAAACGAAAGTGAATGCTTTACAATTTGTAATTGTACACCAATGGGTATGGTAAGTAAAACCTTCCAACGTGTTATGCTGTTTAGTAAAGCGTGCTAAATCGTGAGTAATCCAATGGAATGTCTTGTATCATTCACCAGCTGGGTATGGATGAAACCGTCACAAATGTTCTGGAAATGTAATGATTCGTTAGAACAGGACAATTAATTCGGGTATTGAAAAGAAAGCAAAAAGAACCGTTTTTTAAAACAAAGTTTTATTGTACTTTCCAACAATACAGACAACATGTGGTAGGCCAAACAGTACAATATGCAGTAATTACTAACATATCATGGATCAGGTATTAGTGAATAACCATTGGCATGATAATTAGTGACAATGCAGACAATGTGATACAATAATCACTGCCTACCCATACAACAAAAATGTTACCCCCATCTTTATCCCCGGCATACCCCCCATCCCTGCCCATGCCTGCCCATGCCTTTGAGTTCTCATCTAGGGGTAACCTACCACTCAGCAATGTTAGAAAGGTCCTGGATATATATTGCCCTGCATGTTCCACTGTGCAGAGAAGCTACGGAGAGTTAGGGCCTGATTTAGATTCCAGCGGACGGGTTACTCTGTCACAACAGTGACTGATTTCTCATCGGCTGAAATATAAATCCAATAGAATATAATAGGATTTATATTTCGGTGGACAGGAGTAACCAGTCCCTAAAATCTACATCAGGCCCCTAATCTTCTGCTGTCGCTGGTTCATCTCTGGGTAGTGGTAGAGTACAGGAGTATCTGAGGCAGGTTCTTTTAGACAATCTACCAGGTGATACCACGCTTTGTCTTTGTTAGAAAAGAAAAAAACTGTTGTTAGCTCATTTTTTCAGCGAATCCAAATGCTGCCATCGAGAATTGCTCATCTGGTAACAGTCAAAAAGGTCTAGTGAAAAGGTTCTGTGAACCGTTTTATGATCAGTAGGAACAGCGGTTAACAAGATTATGAATCATCTAGGTTATACGCAGTGGCGGCCGGCAGGGAGCGGGGGTGGTTAGGGGATCAAATAAAACACTTACGCTTTGACGGCTGCCGTCTCTCCTCAGCTTTGGTCCCTTCTCAGGCTGCCTTCTTCTCAGTTTTGGCATAAGCAGGAAGCACACAGGCTTCCTCCCCTAATCCAATCACAATGTTGCAATGCATGGTAATTGGATTAGGGTGCAGTTATTGGTCTGAGCGTCAAGGTTCAGCTCTCAGATGAGGACATGATGCGTGGGCATGTTCCCCACCAGTCTGTGTAGTGCAGCCTGGTGGGGAACTTGTAATGTGTGCATGACTGTTTGTCAAACAATCATACCACTTAGAGTGTGCACCACTCCTCCCCCTGTACCTGCAGCCACCCACCCTGCCCTAACCTAGCCCCATAGTGAAAAATAAAATGAAAATAACGGGGTTATTATCATTTTATTTTTCCTTTCTCCTACTCTGATAGCAGTGATGCGAATCTCCTCCGCCTTAGCGTATAAGCCACCTCTGGTTATACGCAAATATATGGTAATCTTCCTATGTAGATATGTAGATCCGAACTCTCGTTTTTCCATTTCGAGCTAGGGTTTAAGCAGTCAACTCCACTGACACCACTAAGACTCAAACTATGGCTTTGCCCAACAAACTATATTATCTCATCCTCCTCGATCTTCCTGCTACTTTGGGCATTGGTTAGTACTCTATTTTGCTCTCAGGTCTCTCTCGATATCTCCTGTACCACAGCCTTGTTGGCTTCATCTTGCCTTGCTAATTAGACTTTTCGTGTGCTTTGAGAAAGGCACAACAATACCTCCTTACTACTCTGTTGTCATAGACATTTTAAGATGTGTTCAAAGTGGGCGCTAGCCAGGGACCCAGCTTTTTATTCAGCTCTGTTCTGCAGAGACTTGCCATTATGACCTTGAACAGTTCTTAAACAGATTTTGTTAAATACTGTTTTTCTTTATTTTTCTTTTAATGTGGGTGATGTCTGGCATTCTATTACAGACATATTGCAGAGAAATGTTGTATTTGGTTCATGCAACATTCATAAAAATGTTTCCTTTAGATCAAAACAAGACCCCTCATATGACACATGGGAGGCGGTCACAGAGATTAGTTGCAAAAATATTAGTGATTTGCAGCTGTGCTATTCCTTAATTTTAGATGTAAACAAATGTAGAATTTGGATCGTTTTGCCTGTGCACTGTGAGTGACCTGGCCAAAGAGGGCACAAAAAAATGTAATTAGATCATGAATTCAAAGCTGTTCCGAACAGGGGGCCCCAAAATATGTTTGGCCCAGGGCCACCAGAATCCTCAAGATGGCCTTGTCTGCTGTAATGTTCGCCATGGTTCTGTCCCGGCTTCTGATACTCTTTTCTATCCATACCACCTCTGGCTTCTCTAATACGTTCCTCCTACTTCTATGGTGACAGTTTCAAGATTTGTCTTTGCTTATTTTCTTTTCACTCCTGTCTGAGCAGGACTCTATTATGCTTGTCCTTTATCTAGTCACTTTATGCTTTACATGATTCAGTCTTAACCTAAGGAGCTAGTTCTTGAATCCAGTGAGTGGCCTTGTGGCAGTAGGTTAATGGATGGGTACATATCCATTGTCGGAGGTGACCACATCCAAACAACTCTATCTCAGATAAACTGCCATCTCTCTTCATGAGCTCATATTGCTTAACCCCTTCCGTGCTCATGACCGCCCCCGGCCGTCATGAGTCACGGTGGGTGTGTGTGCACGACAGCCCCGGGCCGCACCCAAGAATGGAATGTCCAGCACCGCGGGGGAATTCGCGCCGCAGCCAAAGGGTTGATGCATGGGTACTCACAAACTTTCTCTCCGGGCCAAATTTACAGTGTGGTTTGTGGCTGTGGGCCCCACTGGCGAGGGCGGGGTCAGTGGGGGGCGGGGTTAGTGTAGGGCTGGGCTAGAGGAATAAAAAATCACTACCGTTTCAAAGCATTACTAGACAATGCTGTATTTCCAAAGCAGATGTAACTGCAAGGAGCACATTTTTATAATATTTTTTTATTATCAGACAATAGTAATCTTAAGAGGGATTGCATGGCAATTTGCAGTAACCGAACATTTAACACATGCCCATTGCAGCACAGGCTTCAGAGTCCCAAAAATAGGTACGTTAAAGACAAACACAACAAACTTATTTTACATGAGGAAGTGTGGCTCACTGGTTAGAGGAGGCAGACCTGGAAGCAGAGGTCAGTCCGGGACCAGGGTTCAATTCCCAGCTCGGCGGGGTCTTGAGTCCTAAAATATCCATGGACTCGACAATTCTCGCTCCGGTGCCTACTCGATTCACGGGTTCACACTCTGCAACTCTGGGCAATAGCTTGCTTAATCTCCACAACGGCCCCTCGCGGCGGGATGCCTGGCTTTCACCTTGCGGATACCCTGCCAGGGTTATCTCACAGGGGAATACCAGGACGGGTTCCCTAAGCAAGCGCTTAGAAACCGCTTGGTGATTTGCGCTATATAAATTCCTGTACATTTACATTTACATTTCATGTCACCAATTAGTTTTCTGTAATCTGGTACCAAGCCTGAAAAGACAAGACTTAAGAGCTGATCCAGATGTATGTCTGTAAGCTTATTTCTGAGTTTACTCTTTAACAGTCCCATTGTGGAAAATGAACTTTCCCAAACATTTGTTGACCCATACTTGTCAGAAGGCACAATTTTCCAGAATTCTTCTGGTGCTTGCCCCCACAAAAATGCTTCAAGGGCTGAATTGTGCTGCATGTCAATTAGCTCTATTTCTGCTCCAGCCCTTTCCATGCCAATAAGGGCAACAACGTCAAGATTTTGTGCACTCAACATCCAGGGGTTTTCGACTAGCCAGAACAGAGGGGTGAGGGCTCTGAAGTGAGAAAATCAGCGTTTGATCTCCCCAGCAGTTTCTTAAAGACATGCACCAAGGTCTAGGTTTGACAGAATTTCTTGTGCATCTAGAAGCCTCTGCATCACAGCCAACAGTTTTGGGAAGTGGGTGAAGTCACTATATCCAGCTGTTCTTTGAATAGCACACGCTTACTTACAAAAGCATAAATACCATTCATCAAGGAGCACACAAGCTGTTGTTTACCTTGCAGGGTCAAATTGAGAGCATTGAAATGTGTGTAAAGAGTTGAAAGACAATGGAGCATAATAAGACATTTCACATGAGTTAGTTCTTGGAATGATTGACCTCCACTGTTCACAAAGAGTTCAATTTCAGGAAGCAATACGATGAACCGCTCTAGAACCTTCCCTTTGCTTAGCCAACGCACGTCAGTGTGCATCAAGAGGTCTGTATATTCGGCTTCAGATTCCTGCAGCATTGCTTTAAAAAGTCTATGGTTCAGAGCTTTGGCACGGATAAAATTAACAATTCTCACTGCAACTTTTAGGACATTATTCAGTTCTCCATGCTTTAATTTTGCACATAATACTTCTTGGTGAATAATGCAGTGGTAGTCTATCACAGTCTATTCTATGAGCTTCTTTTTAAGCATAGATACAAACCCTCTGTCATGGCCTACCATGGCAGGAGCCCCATCTGTTGTTATGCTGACAAGAGTGTTCAGTGGTATATCATTTGTTTTAAAGTAGTTGCTCATGCTGTCCAGTATTTCTTCTGTTGTGTGCCCTTGCAGTGATAGAAGGCACAGGAGCTCTTCTTTGGGATGAAGCGATTGGTCGAGATACATCAGCCAAACTAATAACTGGGCCACATTGCCCATGTCTGTGGACTCATCCATGGCAATGCTGAAGAACGGTGACTCTCTGACTGCTTTGATCACCTGCTCCTGGACGTTTTAACCCATTGCCTCTATTCTGCATGCACACGTGGAATCTGATAGCTCCAATGCACCGATTTCCTTTAAAATACTGGCTTTATTAGTGTAGTTGTCAAATAAAATGTTGGCTGCTGAAAGGAAACATTTCTTCACCAGCTCTGCATTTGTGATATATTTTTTAATGTTTGGCAAGCAAGTAGCATATTTTGAAAAACACTTCTGTAACAGTCTCCGATTCCTTCATCTGACAAAGGAAGATCTTCTGCTGGGAAAGAAGAGCTTGCTTTAACAATGCCACTTTTGCAGAACAGAATTTTGAGTTCAGTGGGAGGTTTGCAGTGTATCCAGAGTGCTGCGTTTTGTAGAGGCGTTCCAGGTTATACCTCTTAAGAACATTTACTTTCTCTTTGCAAAGCAAACAGGTGTTTTTTTTCTTTTGGGCATTCAACAAACAAGTACTCTTCTTCCCATGCTGCCTGGAAGGTCCTGTGTCCGCTCTGTATTGATCTGGATTGTTTGCAAGGCTTGGAAACTGGACTGTAGACCATCGCGGACCTCTCCAGCTAGTTTGTTACTATACAATAAGTAACAAGGACCAGGAATCTGATTTTCCACCTGACGACCAATGGACTGACACCGCCTAACGACCAATATTCTGACACGCCCCATGACGATGGACCGACACGCCCCACGACCTATGGACCGACACTGCGTCATGACCGTTGTACTGACACCACGTGACGACCGGTGGACAACACCACTTTTCACAACAGATCTGTGTGCAACACCAAAGTAATGTTTTGTTTAAACATACAAAGTAATGGGTAAACCTGCAAATGAAAAAGCAGTCGGCTTTCCTAAAGCCAGTGGTTGTCACTCAATAGGGATTTGAAATAAATGGCATTCACGCACACACACGTTCACCCGTAGGTATCTTCGCGCTGATTAACAGATGTTTATTGCTACCCAACTAATGTTATCGACCTCAGATGGTTGAAAGGCAGGACCCGCCAGGATTGGAACCTGTGACCATGAGGTAGAACACAGACTCCTGCAGTGGATGCATTAGTCCACTGAGCCACCAGACCTGGCATACATACAGTACAAGGGTACAGAGTTTGAGGTGGGTTTAGACTGGGAGACAACAGGAGAAAAAAACGGTAATCTGCCAAATCGGTGATCTCGAGTTGAATTAGACCAAAATAAATCCAATTAAACCAAATATGGCCTCTCTGTCTGTATTGGAAATACAGCTATTGCAGAAAACATTGGAATTAGAACAACTGTGACAGTTGTAACAGATCTATCTTATACCCCTCATCTCCCTGATCGAATCATACGGTATCACTGTTACATCCTACGCCGACGATACCCAACTTATAGTCCCGTTAGAGGAGAACTCTACAAGTGCCGAACAAAATTTAACTAACTGCCTGAAAGAGGTCTTCCTGTGGTTGGAAACCAACCACCTCAAATGTAATACAGGGAAGACAGAAATCCTCCCCATAGGGAAAAACGTCAACTTCTGTCCCCACCTCTGGTGGCCAAAGGACTCCACAGCCCCCCCACAGACCGTCACCACTGCAAGAAACCTTGGCGTCACCTTCGACACTAACCTGTCCTTTGACCAGCATGTCAGGACTGTCGCAGGAAGCTGTTTCGGAATCATCAAATCCCTCAAAAATTTTTTTGATTTCCTTCCAATTGAAGCCAGAAAGACGGTTACCGTGGCACTAATCCTATCTCGCATAGATTACTGCAACGGCCTCCTGGCAGGCGTGAAGAAATCCACACTCAAAAAACTCCAGAGTGTCCAACACTCGGCGGCGAGGCTCGTGCTCAAACTCCCCAGAAGATCTTCAGCCGCGTCCGCCCTGAGAACCCTCCACTGGTTACCCCTGCACAAAAGGATCCTGTTCAAGATCCTAACCGTGGCTTTCCGGTCATTCAACCATATTGGTCCCAAGTACCTAGTCAAACGCTACCCCCACTATAATCCTCACAGGTCCCTGAGATCCTCCAACAACAACCTTCTAACACTAGTCAGGTTCAACCTAAAAACCAAAGGGGGTAAAACTCTTACCCACTTATCCTCCAAAGCATGGAACGCAATGCCCCAGCATCTGAGATCACTGACAAAGGAAAGCCAATTCAGGAAACAACTGAAAACATGGATCTTCAGCTTATCAGACGAGTATGTGCGGGACGCCATCTAATCCTGCCTTAAATTCACCCCCCTCCGCTCACCTTCCAGTCAGCGCCAGGATGCTTCTTCCGAAGCGACAGTCGCGCTTTATAAATACCGATTCCAATTCCAATTCCAATTCCAATTCCAATCTAATAGCGGACCAGTCTGCATAAACGTAGGGAAAGTCAGATATCATAGTAGAAAAACATATGGAAGGAGCTAATCAGGACAGCGCTATTTTTTGTGGAGCAGCTGTCAAACTATAGGAATGTGAATGGCTCAGATACAATGGCCGGTCCTGTAGAGAGGGGATAGGCGAGGGGAGGGGCCAGGTTTCAGGTGGGGGTTCGTAGAGCGGGCGGAGAATCAGAGGGCTGGAATAACCTGAAGATTGGGCCAGTGGGCAGAGTCAAGTTATTATTTTTGGGACTTCAGGAAGGCAGAGGATTATAAGGAAACGAAACACTAATTTGAGTATTTTTTAAATAAACATTAAGCCTGAGATAGAACCTTGGAAAGTATAAATAATCATTAAAAATCATATGTTAAATTGATGTTTCTGTTTTCAGGTATTACTCAGGATGTTAACTCGTCAATGATTAGTCTTGTTACAGTTTATGTAATAGCAAATTGGCAAAGTTTAGAAATATTTTCATTACAAGGGTGTAGGCGTAGAACAGGGGGCTTGTTTGTTCATCATATTCATGTTAATACAAATGCAGCATAAAGGAATCACTGGTTGCCTGAAGCATTCTATTGGCTGTATTCGAATGGTCTTACCCTTCAGGGTTGCTGACAAGAATGTGGACTGCTTAAGAGTAACTCTTGTAAAGGGAGAAAATGTCTTGTCCTAGATAACTTCTGGTATTATTAGCACGAGGGCTGATGGATATGTCCCCACGCACAAACAGACAGGAGCAGTGATGGTGATTAGAATGCATTGTGAGCGCCAAATCATTGAAAGAAACACGTTAATGACAAACTATTGGATGTGCTTATTGACCTTGGATAAGATTGTGCACAAAACTGGATATACTCTATGAGTAGCTGAATCATGGAAGCTTCATCAGTGGTGGAAATCATTAATAAAATCAGAAGCAGAAGTGTTCAATGTATGTTGGTGTTAATGTGTTTGAGGATTATGCATATTCACTTGTATATTGTATGTAAAGTTCTTTAGCTTTTCACTCTTATTGGGGGTTGGTGTTATTACATGTGTAAGAGCTTAGGATGACTAACTACATTCCCAGATGTCTGTTGTTGGCTTGGAACATTGGATCTGTTCATTGTGTATGTAAAGGATGTGGGCAGCTGAAGATGTACAATGTATGCAAAGAGCCTGCATTGCTCAGTCTACAAATCTGATGTGTTCCAGAGCAAAACTTGGGACATAAGAAGCAGAAAACTGTTTGTTTTCTCATGTTGAAGGGGAAAGTGAAAAGGTAACTTGGGGACACAGTTTCGAATCCCAGCCTTGGGACTTGACTCAGCAATGTGTGATTCCGGGCAAACCCCATACTCTCTCTGTGGCTAAAAATGTGAACTTTAATGTGTGTAAAATGTATTTGCATAATCCCTACCTGATGTACACAATCGTGTCAATCATCGCCCAACCCCTCATGTGATGTTCAGTACTTTGTTGTTTCATAGCTAGGTTTGTGCTATGTAAATACCAATACATATATTCACTCACACAGAACACTTTCAGCAGTGACATTTAGTTCTCACAGCACATTGATGAGTTCTGCAAGCTTCCTACACACAGAAAAGATAAAAGAAGTAACTGTGAAAACAAACTTGTGACAAAACATATGGCCAGGATAAGTAGCAGTTTCTCCCTCGCTCACAATGCAGGTACAGAAGTAAAGCAGCCGTACAACACTGGTAGGACACTGAAATATGTTGGGGAGGTCTCCAGCTCACAAAATACTGCTGATACTGCTTAGGATTCTTCTGGAGGCGAAACTTGATGGAATTTAACAAGTAGAAAGGATGTTTGAGATATAGGCTCCATATTATTTTTAATCCAGCCCTTTGTCCCTGATATAAAGGGAACCCATGGGTTTACACAGATGTTGCCCTCCCCCTTTTTATGCCTAGAAAACGTTACCCTTTAACAACCTGCAAAATACACCTCCTCACACAGTCTTACTAGGTCCTAAGAAATATTTCTCTCAACCGTACATTACAGCACCCCTCCTCATCCACTTTTTTAGGGAACAGGCGTGATTAACATGGTATTTTACTTTTATGTTTATTTAGGCGAAAGGTCCAGCCTATCTAATGTTTCAATTTGCGCACCAGTTTAAAAAAATGTAAAGTTAAAGAAATATTTAAGATACTTGCATGACTAATTCATTTTTTCCAGTTTTAAGAGTTTTGCGTGATTGGGTGTTTTTTGAATTGATATGGGGCCTCTTTTTCATTTTAAATGGCTGTTGTACATTTTATGCAAACTAATAAAATAAACTTCAAATGTCACTTGTATATCATTGCCCACATATATCCTTCTTCACATAAGGCCAGTGGTGAAAGATTGAATACAGTGCTCCCTTTAAATACACGAGCAACCCGCACCACCACTAGTGAAAAGTATACAATACAATATTATTCAATTAAGGACTCACAATTCTTCTTCTAGCTTTGGAAGATCGGTATTTCAATGTAATTTGTAAGCAAGAAAGAGAGGTACTGACTTCTTATTTTGCAGAGAAGAGGCTCCGGGGCGAGAAGAGGCTGCAGTGGAGAGGACGCCCTCAGGCAGTGAAGAGGCTCCTGGGCGAGAAGAGTCTGTGGTGAACGAGAAGAGGCTGCAGCCAGGGGCTGAAGAGGCTCCGGGGCAAGAAGAGACTGCGGCGGAGAGGCTGCCCTCGATTCTACGGGCCGATTTCAGGCTGCAGTGAAGATTCTCCGGGTCTGCAGTCTGCGGGCGGAGAGGACATCGTCGGCACCACAGACACAGGAAGCTTCCCAAAATGTCCTTTATAAGTCAGCGCTTGTGCATCCGTATTAAATACGTATTCACAACGTATGCTCCTGCGGCCATCTTCTCTGTTTACTTCCAGGAAGGAACTGGCATATGGCAAGAGAAGGTCCACGGGCCGTCAATGAAGGCCGGGCGGGCCGCTGGCGGCCCCTAGGCCGTACTATTAGTACCCGTGGCTTAATGGGTCCACTCTTTAAAAAAAAAAATATATTAATAATTATTGCTATTTTTAACATTTCCATATGATACAATTTTGCATAGAAAGGTAAACACAACTTTGAAAAAACATCCACAGTTATAGTTCTTCTTTTAAAATACAAGGCACCAGAGTAAGGGCCTGATTACAACTTTGGCCGTCTAACCATCAGTTTACTGTGGCGGCAGTCCCAAGGACACCGCCAAGCTGCTGGTAACCTGACTGCCTTATTTGTATGTTCCTGATGTGCCTACGGTGTGACGGCAGCGGTCACCCGGCGGCGGGAGACTGTTGCGTGTGGTAGCCCATAGTTTTCCCCACTATGTCAATGCATATGTATGTATTTTAATGTGCATAATTAGAAAATACACACATATGCTTTGGACATACAGACGATGCTTGTGTGAAAAATGCATTGCAGCACGGGTATACAGCCATTGGAAGAGTGCAGGAATCTACAAGTGGCTTACCTGTTCCTATGACAACAGCAGTGGGGATTTCCCACGTAGACAGCTGCAAAGAGGGGACCTGGACATTGGGCTCGGTGCCAGGAAGAGGAGTGAAATTTGGACATAAGGTAAGTTTTAACCTTATTTCCTGTGTTCCTGCTGGATCGAGTGTGAAAGGTCTTCCCTTGGCAGTAAGGCACTGCTGGCACGGTGTCTGGACTTCTACCATCAGTTGCTGCAGCCTGTTACTCCATCACGGTGGGGTGAGAAATCCTGGCTGTGGTGACAGGAACTGGGCGGTGTTACGTCTGTGGAACCACCAACATCAAAATACAGCTGGCGGACCGCCAAGCCGGCGGACGGGGACTCCGACGCATTTGCGACAGCAGTACTGAGTCCGCCAAAGTTGTAAGTAGGTCCTAAGTCTTTTGAAGCTTCACCATAAAGCTGCATTCATACATTACCTGCCATTATGCTCAATCTCGAGCATTGTCTACTTTAAAATTTCATACTAACATTTTGCCTTGGCCTACTGTTAAATTGTTTAATTGTGTTAAAATGCTGCCACCAACCCCTTGCCTTATATGCAGATTCTTCTGCTATGGCATAATAGTTCTCCTGTATTGGATCTTTCATAGATTCACATGCTTGAGGCCTACAGCGGCTCCTTGATATCAATCAATCAATCAATCAATCACTGGCATTTATAGAGCGCACTACATACCCGTGGGGTCTCAAGGCGCTGGGGGAGGGGGGGTGCCGCTACTGCTCGAACAGCCAGGTCTTCAGCTTCTTCCTGAAGGAGAGGTGGTCTTGGGTCAGGCGCAGGTCGGTCGGGAGGGAGTTCCAGGTTTTGGCGGCCAGGTGGGAGAAGGACCTTCCTCCTGTAGTCGCTCTTCGGATGCGGGGGACGGCGGCGAGGGCGTGGTTGGCTGATCGGAGGTGGCGTTTGGGAGCGTAGAAGTTGATTCGGCTGTTGAGGTAGCTCGGGCCTTGGTCGTGTAGGGCTTTGTGTGCGTGGGTGAGGAGGGGGAAGGTGATTCTTTTGTTGACGGGGAGCCAGTGGAGGTCTCTCAGGTGTCCGGAGATGTGGCTGGTGCGTGGGATGTCGAGGATGAGTCTGGCAGAGGCGTTCTGGATCCGCTGGAGTCTCTTCTGGAGCTTGGCGGTGGTACCGGCGTAGAGGGCGTTGCCGTAGTCCAGTCGGCTGGTGACGAGGGCCTGGGTGACGGTCTTCCTGGTCTCGGTGGGGATCCACCAGAAGATCTTCCGTAGCATGCGTAGGATGTTGAAGCATGCCGAGGAGACGTTGTTGACTTGCCTGGTCATGGAGAGGGAGGAGTCCAGGATGAAGCCCAGGTTGCGTGCATGGTCTGTTGGCTTGGGTGCGGTGCCCAGGGCGGGAGGCCACCAGGATTCGTCCCAGGCGGAGGGTGAAGAGCCCAGGATGAGGACCTCCGTCTTGTCGGAGTTCAGTTTCAGGCGGCTGGTCGTCATCCACTCGGCTACCTCTTTCATCCCTTCGTGCAGGTCGGCTCTGGCGGCGGCTGGGTCGTTGGTTAGGGAGACGATCAACTGGGTGTCGTCGGCGTAGGAGATTATGCTGAGGTTGTGTTGGTGTGCGATGGCCGCGAGGGGGCTCATGTAGACGTTGAAGAGGGTGGGGCTCAGAGAGGATCCTTGAGGGACGCCGCAGATGACTTCGGATGCCTCTGACTTGTACGGTGGGAGGCGGACTCTCTGTGTTCTTCCGTCGAGGAAGGAGATGATCGATTCCAGCGCCTTGTCCTGGATTCCGACGTTGCTGAGGCGCTGTACTAGGGTGCGGTGGCAGACAGTGTCGAATGCCGCGGAGAGGTCAAGGAGGATGAGGGCCGCTGTTTCTCCGTTGTCCATCAGGGCTCGGATGTCATCGGTGGCGGCGATGAGGGCGGTCTCGGTGCTGTGATTGGCTCGGAAGCCGGACTGTGAGGGGTCGAGGGATCCATTCGTCTCGAGGAAGGCGGCCATCTGCTTGTTGACGGTCTTCTCGATGACTTTGGCTGGAAACCTCGCAATATTCCAAATTAAATAAACTCAACATCAATTATGACAAAACAAAAGTCATGTGCCTTAACCACCGCAAAAAGAAATCAACACGCAGCTGGTTTATGGACAAAAAGAAATTGGATGATACAAACAAACATCGCTACCTGGGTGTAACCATAGATCATAGGGGCAGCTTCATATTACAACGAGAGGAAATAAAAAACAGAGGCCTAATGACAGCTGTAACATGAAGAAACCTGAGAAACAAAATTGCTGGGCCAAACCTCTCCGCACTAATAAATTTGATCCAAGCTAAGCTGATCCCTTCCATCACCTATGGAAGTGAAGTAATGAGAGGCAGGGATGCCGAAACAGTAAATGGAGTAATAACAAGAGCGATGCGCATGATCTTCGGCCTTCCTCGGTACACTTCACCGGCGCAAATTCGACTTGAATTTGGGCTAGTAAAAGAAGAACTGGCACGCAAGGGAGTCTACCTTAACAGTTGGTACAAAATCAGCAGGGGAGAGGCGAATACTCTTAGCGCATTACTCTGGAAAGAACTTCAATCCAAAAACAACAGTCCAGCAAGGCTTTTTCTGGAGGATGCAATAAAGCAGCTGGGGGCGCAACAACTGTGGGATCTTCAAGGAAACCTAACAGGCTTTAAAAAAGCAGTAAACAACGTTGTCAGAAAAGAATCTCTTTTACAGGACAAAGCTTCTCTGACGGAGCGAGCTCACGGATGGCTAACCGTAAACACCTACAAAAAACTTGCACCGCAATCGTATCTCTTGACTAGTTTCACCAAAAAAAAAAGAGCTATTCCTAAAATACCGGCTAGGACTACTGCCCTCTGCAGACCACATGGCACCCTGGCTGCGTCCTTTAAAACCAGCAAAATGTCGCCTGTGCGGGAATGACGAGGAAAATATCCTACACCTCATCACTACCTGCAAGAAGATGCAGCCTGAACGTAGGAATTGGCTGAGACCAGTATTCAACAAAAAGGGGATCAGGTCCTGTAGGCAAGCAGTCCTGGCTTGCTTTTCAGGCGACGAAGTACAAATGGCTTGTCGACTAGTAAAATACATCAAAGCCTTAGAAGCTAGAATCACCTTAATGAAAGAATAAATGGACAAAGAAAGCGTACACTCCACACCCCTAGAATCAACAAACATGTGTTCCACACATTATGCAGGAACCAGATGAGACCACTACTCAACAAAAAAGGGGATCAGGCCTTGTTGGCAAGCAGCCCTGGCTTCCCTCTAAGTTGACGAAGCTCAAATGGCTTGTCGACTGGCAAAATACATTTAAACTGTGGTACCCAGAATCACCCCAAAAAAGTAAGAATGAATGGACAAAGAAAACGTAGTCTCCACACTCTTACACTTAAAACAACACTTGGTCCACACAGAGGCACAGTTGGCTTATAGGTATAAAAAATGGACAGAGGAGCGAAATGCACGGACATCCGGGAAAAGGAATGGCTTGCCTCCGACAAGGATGCCTACTATATGGAATGTGGTCTGCAATGCATCCGGAAAGGGAAGGAGGCAAGGTTAATCCACTAGAAATAACCCCGGAGGAATCGTAGAAGTGATCTGGCGGCAGACAAACATTTATTCTCAAATATCTTTTTATCAATTTTTAATTATTTTTACAAGAACTACTGCCTAGGCTGCTACAAATATATTTTTTAACTTATTGTTTCTTATTGTTTTTTTCATTGATGTTGGTCTTTTTGTAATGGTTTTTATTAACTGTACAATAAAGTATTACTTACTTACATGCTTGAATCATTCCCCGTTGTTGAGGTGGGAGTCCCGTGGTGCAATTGAAAAAGCAGTACAGGTTATACATAGCCCAGAAGGACTAGAAAACATTCCCTACAGTAACCTATCCACATCACTAGCACCCTCTAGAACACCCCCCCACAAAGCCTTAAGTCCATCAGATATTCTACTGCACGTCCTGTGAAGAAGTGTCTTCCTCAGCCTTGGATGTGTAGACAAAATATATATTTAAAAATATCAGAAGTCAGAAATTAAATATTGTGACACACAAATATCATGATGCACAAAAAGAATGTCATTTTATGAGGTGAGTAATATCTTTGTAAGCAATATTGTGGTTTCCAATATCGTTTTCACTAATATAGTGGTTCACAATATCTTTTTAAATTATATTAATGTGTTTTAGTTGATATATTAATTTGATGTGTTAATATTATTTATATACATGTTATTAATTGTATTTAAGACATAACTTGTATTTTTAAGTGATTTAGAATGCTTTGTTAAATTTTAATAGTAATTTATCATGTTGTAGCGGGTTTTTGGGTTTGTAGGGGGATAGGGTGGGAAGTTAATTAGGTAATAATCAAGAATTATGTGATAAATTTTATTTAATTACAGTCTAACACTTTCCTTATTATTGTGGTGACCAGAATAGGAATAGTTAACCTAACTCTCCACATTTTAACACTTACCTACTGTTGCCTAAACTAGAGTGGAAATTGTATTTTTAATATTCTTGAACTCCAATAGTTTTATAATATTGGTTAAGTAGATACTATAGCATTAATTATAGTTTTATATATTACATTATTTATTTACATTTTCAATACATTTTTATGTTTATAGTGTTTTTTGTAAATGTGTTTTTTTGTTTGTACATTTGTAATATTTTATTTATTGTCTACAATAATAAATATTTTTTTTATTTAATTGTTTATATTGTTATAGTTATATTGTGTATGTATGTTATGTATATGTATATATTTATATATGTGTGTGTGTATATTGTAACATAATAAAACTATTTATTTTATCTTATATGCTCATATTTGAATGTATAACCATGAATAAATATGCATATATATTTTCATATTTCTAAATGTTATAACTAAATAAATCATATTTTTTTAAACATGGTATTCATTATAATATATATGTAGCTATTATGTTGCTATATATAATCAAACACATATGTGTTTGTGTATTTCTATAAGTATATATTGATATATAATATTAAATATCAGTGGAATATATATAATTTAAATTGCATTACGTTTATATATTACCATTTTTCCAATACTTTTGCATGCACTTACTATTATAAGTATAGGAGCATGATATTGTGGTAAACAACATTGTTGTGCACAATATTGTTTGCCACATGATTGCCATCTATCTGAGCCTTCCTCAGTTCTACAAAAGATTCATGTTTATATATATATATATATATATATATATATATATATATATATATATATATATATATATATAGCATCTCAGTTTTTAATATTCTGTTTCTGTAGTGTAACTTCCTTTTGCTGGTCATTTTTGCATTTTTGAAAATGAAAGTTTTTTTAATTCGTTGATATTTAGGCCCACACAAACTGTTATGAATTAGTAGGTTGAATAAGATTGTGTCTCAGCCGTCATTGTCACTTTTTTTATAGTTTTTTTTTAAATTTCTTTTTAATGCACAAAATGTAATCCACATTTACAGACATATGAACCAATACATCAGGCATGAAGTGATAGATGAAACATCATCCAGTAAACAAATATGCATACTGCAGGATTGCGGACTTTTCGAATGACACGTAGCAGTTGTACATTTTGCTGTTTTCGTTACGTTGAAACCATAAGAACAAAAATCAGACAGCAACAGAAAAATAAAGAAGGCAATACACCAAAAGACGAATCATATCAAAGAGTTTGCGAGAACAATAGAGCAAGTCGATCGGCACAGTAACAGTTTCAGGCTCAGAATGACGTATCAAGAAATACAATAACCACACATCGTGCTACAGGTCAATGTGCACAGATCACCAATGAAGATGAATGGAGCTCTTCAGTGAACAAGCATCGCATACGGAAGCACACCGGATCCCCACGTTAACACTCAATACTCCAAACCGCTACGGTTCGTTGCGCAGGGTTCGCGTGAGTTACACTGATAGCAAGGTGAATTTCTGAATTTCTATCCTGGCTTAATGCTGTGGACTCAAATCTTAAATTTACAGCCCATGTGAGTGCTGATAGGGTAGAGTTCTTGGATATTATGATTTTCCATGATGAAGGTAAATTAAAAGGTGGACCTATTCGTCAAGACGACGGCAAGAAATACGTTGTTACACTTTCAGAGCTTCCACCCTCGTAATCAGAAACAAAGTATCCCCTTCTCTCAATTTTTGAGGGTAAGGCGGAATTGCACAGATCTCCATGATGATGATAGACAGGCAGCTGAAATGAGGAAATAATTCTTGGAAAGAGGATACCCTCACCGGCTGGTGAGGGACTCCTATAAGGGAGCAAGATTCTTCGATAGGGATCATCTCTTAAGATCTAAACAGAGCAAACAAGCCCAACAACTAGTATGTGTCACTAGGCATTCCACCCTTGATGCCAAAGTCAAACAAGTAATTGACTCCTCATGGCATATTTTAAATAGCAACTGCACTAAGGAACAAAAATTAGAGAAACCCTTGTTCGCCCATAGGCGTAATAACAATATAAAAGATCAGATTGTCCACTCAAGATTTATGGGACAAATGAGTGAGGGTACCTTGATTCAGAAATCTATATACACCAAACAATCAATCAAGGTACATTTAGATGTTCAATGTGTAAATCTTGCTCTAACATCTTAGAAGGTGAAACCTTTGTCCATAATGGACATACTGTATCTGCCACAAACATGTGGAACTGCAGAACTGCTAATGTTATTTATTTTATTCAGTGCCCCCGTTCCCTCGGATACGTTGGAGAAACGTCACGGTCTGTACAGATGCGTTTGACAGAGCATCGCTCTGCGATTAAAACAAAGAAATTACTTTCACTAATGGTGAAACTTTTCTTAGACTGTAGTCATGGCCCTGAAGAATTTAAATGGCGTATATTGGAAAAGATTAATATGCCTGACACTAAAGGGGGCGAGCGGATCCGAAAGAAACGCAATATTTTTTGGATTTTTACTCTCGATACTTTCAGGAATGGATTAAACAGTGAGATCCCTTGGGAGAATGCTATTGTATGATGTAAGAAAATTATCATTGTACAATGACTTTTGTGATTCTACTGTAGGCACCAATTTCTCTTCCTATTTGTGTGATTATATGTTCTTTTTTTGATAAGTCCCATCTTGATCTGGGGCTATAAAAATCGCTTTATCAATCTGGGCGGTAGATTTTAAATTATTAGCTGATCTATAAGAAATTTAGTATGTAGCGTCGCTGAAATATCAATATGTGATATGGTGTTTGTTACGTTATTCGTAGAAGTCTGCTGTACATATAACGTATGGTCGGCAATTTTTTTAAGTGATTGGCTTTAATCTTTTGTCATCTGTTCAAAATAAATAATAGAACACGTGTGAGTTTCCCATTATTTTAGAACAATGAAAGCTATATGCCGTTGTTCTTGATTATTGGCTTTTCAGCCATAGTGTTTACTATTAGGAATGGCGTGCATATCTACAAGTAACAGCCGCCATGCATTATCTGGCGATTTTCCGCGAACCCTTTTCAGTTCGAGGTCACTTGCATAGTGATTCTTATTTCTATTTCTACGTTGCGACCTACGTATATGTGACGTAGGGTATCATGTGATCCGAAACGTGAGTACGTGTCGAATAGATTGAGAATATTTAAAGGCCGACCTTTCATAGCGGTAGTTGATATCCCATCGCCATTTTGTCCACCAAGACGCGAGGTCCGGAATTAGATGGCTAGCCTCCGCGTAGACACTGCCCTAAAACTATTTGCAGGTACGTGTAGATCTAGGATCGGTATTTCACAGATACAAGTGAAAACTATTCTTTCTCGTGATTACCCTTTCGATTGTGCATGATATTTTGCCATTGACTTGCTATTGTAAGTAGAGACAGATATTATTAATAGGGTGGCGTTTAATCAATCCTTGTGTCGAGTGTATTAGACAAACGTTTTTTTCTTTTTTTCTTTTAATTATTTATTAGTTCAGTGAACTTCATATCTACAACATAACGCGGAGGCAAAGTGCAACTGCCTTCGGATTCAGGTAATTGATGTAAATACTACTGAACTCAATTAGGTAATTTATTTTCGTGTTCAATTGTGTGACACGTCTGTGACTACATCTATTATAGATCCTTTTATCAATCGTCTATTTAACCGGAGCAGTTTCAGTGATTCGAAATGTTACCCTTTTTCACTATTGCACAATACTCGAGTTTCGTCTTCTGGGAAAATAGGAACATCAATTTGCTTTAGGTGGGTATCATGGAGTGTCAAGAGAAGGGCATGTAAAATCTTTTGACGCATATTCGAGATCTGATAATCGCTGTTAGTTTATCATAGTGATGGCCGTCTTTTTCTTATCTTGATGTCCCTTACAGGCCCTACCTTCCTGGTGCGAACACTGCCGAATTATCAAAAGGCGAGTCTAGCAAGAAATAAGATATTTGGTAATTATCTTGTTAAGGAAATATACTGACTATCATGTTCTATATTTGAAATAGAAATAGATGTCTCTGACTTGTGGCTCGAATCCCTGCGTAGCACCATGATAATACGGGAGGTAATCTAATAGAGAGCCACATAGGTAGCTTTGATAATTATGCTTATAACCATTGCATACATCAACTATGAGATTCTTATTATAATTTTTTCATCAATAGAAAAGGAGTTTCGAATATTGTTAATGTAGGTATGAACCCCATAGGGAGCTATGTAGGTAGCTTCCACAAGAATGTTGGTAATCAATACATATATCAACTTTAAGACTTATGTTACAATTTTTCTCATTGACAGAAACGGAATTTTGAATCTGTATACATATCAGAAACTATTCATTTGTTTACTCTGAACTAAAGCAAAAGGAAGTATCAACTATCTATCTTTTACAGAATAAAGTAAGTAATTGTGACTCGACATGAATTCAATATTTAGTCTTCTTAAATAGGTAACTAGGCCTAATCATTGATTATTGATATATATAGTGATATATATGTGTATTGGACGTTCATAATATCCGCTGCCCCGTACCAATCAATTGGTGAAAAATAGTTCTATAACTTGACCCCGCCTCTTTTTATTCACCTTTTCAGGACTGCCAAAGTTATTATTATGTAATAAATTCCCAGCTTGGTTGGTCCCATGTCAAATGAGCACAGAAATCCACAACTTAAACTCATGTTTATTTATGAGTTAGACTTGTCTAAAGATGGGCCTTCGACTAATTCTCCTTAATGTTGATGTATTACCTTTTTGCTATGAAACGTATGTTAAGTAAATAGGATGATACTGATGAAATGTGATTGTAATTATTTCTGTTGATAGACACGTTATTTTGCTTATTTTAATGTTGAAATATGTTGTTTATTATCTAGGTTACCAAGTAGCTTGTCCTGAAGAAGGTGCTGGTCGCCGAAACGCGCGTCGATTATTCATTTTTGTGCCACATACATTTGTGTTTTCATTAAGTTTTTTCCCTTAATTCCTTGCATATTTATTGTATTTTATGTTGATATTTTATGTATAGTTTTTTTAAACTATTTTTAATTTTTGGTTTATAAAAGAATAGATTTTTACAGTTTTATATTAATTCATTGTCGTGTTGACAACAAAATTGTAATTTCATCTTTGAGAATGGTCCTTTGCTCTTATACCATTTCCTAAGACAAGCAACTACGATTGCCTAGGTAGATGTTTACATATACAACTTCCAGCCTTCACACCTTTTTAGATCCTGAAGAAAGCCCCCCGACCCGTCAGGGCAGTTCTAAGGGGCTGAAACATGTTGACCGTTTATATGGACAACCCAGTGCGTTAGACTTATAATTTGTCTTATCACGCACAACACTTTTTAGGGCTCGTTCTATTCCATTCCGCAAGGAATGAATAGGACGAGTCTATTGGGGTGAAACTAAGAGCTAAACTAAGCTCTCAAAAAGCGGTTTTCAACGAGTGCATGAGATCTCGTGAACGCGCTTCAATTCGCCCGAGCCGCCTGTCACCACATCAAAGCCATCTGTTGCTTTGCGCTCGGCCTCAGGCCGGCATTTCTCCTCCCCTAATTATTCACTGCATGGCCGGCCGGCACATCAAAGGCTGCTGCTCCCCATGCGTCTCGTCAGCCCCCCATTAAACAGCACAAGCATCAACCCTGGTTTCCTCTATGCAGCGCTTCTTCCCCTCAACATGCCATGTTGACCAGACTACTCCAAAACCTTTCACCACTGCCTCCTCTCCTTATTTATTTGGGAGTGATGCCACAAATTATATTTTTTCCTCTAGAGTTTTCGTGTTTAGTCCACTTAAACGTTGTTGTCCAAATCGAAGCCATAGTAGAAATGCAAAGTTCTCCTATTTTCTGCCATAGACAATCCGGACTTGTCTATAATCTATACCATAAACTTTGGTGATATTGAATTGTTAATTTGTCGCTGTACAGGCCAGCTGTCAACCCCTGCTCGTAGAGGGCTGCTAGCATTTCCCAGCCACTTGCATTTCCCGTACTTGTTTAGCATTATACTGGTCATTGTTCTAGTTAGTTGTTCTTAACCTCACCACGTCCCCACACACGATCTTTAAACAGCCATTGCCGTCCGCTAGAAGCTTTCATCGGCTTTATAAAGCGCACATTCGCCCGCTCCGAACGTTTCTTACAGGCTGTGCATTTCGGAGGATTATGAAAATAGTGAACATGAATAAGGACTGGTCCGGTCACGACCCCTAGCCCCCCATCCCCGATCCCCCACCACCACCACCCATCACCTCTCCTCTCAGGTACGGCTCACAGTGAAGGCATTATCGATTGGTTTTATAATGATGATAACTTGTTTTTATGTAGCGCTAAGCATCATACTTGTGTCGCCTTGTTAGAAAGGCGACCCCGGGGGAGGCAGAAGATGTCTGACTGACCACCCTTAGGTCCACCTCTCCGTCAAGAAGTAGCCGGGCGTTACTGAGAGGCCTCCTGGGTGAGGGCCCTCTCCTAGGATCGTACAGCAGAGTAACCACACACTACAAATGGACGCCACACCAGAGGTCGAGTTCGTAAGCTTTATCAGGAAATAAAGGCTGCTGGTTCTCAGCGATATGTACAAGTAGACCGAGGGGTCTGTAAAGTCTCGTGAAAGGGGAGTCAGGGTAGAGGGACAGTCTCGGCTGGGGTGTATGCAGAGATACCCTGCGCACAGCTCTCAATCCTCGAGCCGGGGGGTTCCGAGAGGTCGAGCCGCGGCAGCGCCAGCAGGCTCTCAAGATGGTTCGGCAAAGGTGGGCCGCGGCAGCGCCAGCAGGCTCTCAAGATGGTTCGGCAAAGGTGGGCCGCGGCAGCGCCAGTAGGCTCTCAAGATGGTTCGGCAAAGGTGGGCCGCGACAGCGCCAGCAGGCTCTCAAGATGGTTCGGCAAAGGTGGGCCGCGGCAGCGCCAGCAGGCTCTCAAGAGGGTTCGGCAAAGGTGGGCCGCGGCAGCGCCAGCAGGCTCTCAAGATGGTTCGGCAAAGGTGGGCCGCGGCAGCGCCAGGAGGCTCTCAAGAGGGTTCGGCAAAGGTGGGCCGCGGCAGCGCCAGCAGGCTCTCAAGATGGTTCGGCAAAGGTGGGCCGCGGCAGCGCCAGCAGGCTCTCAAGATGGTTCGGCAAAGGTGGGCCGCGGCAGCGCCAGCAGGCTCTCAGTGTCTCTTCAGGTTACAGGCAATGAGTTCTTCTGGTGTCGGCCGTGACAGCGTCAGTAGGGCTTTCCAGTCCAGGATACAACTGCCGTCCTACTCCGGGGCTGGCCCAGATATAGGACTGGAGTCCTTTGATGTCCGGACCCTCGCGCCTGGGGGCCAGAGGGGCCGGGATGATGGTGTCCAGACACCCAGCAGGGGGGTGGAGCCAGCACCCAGGGATGCCGGAGGCGATCGATACCGGGCGTCCGGGGGCGGCTGGAGGCCCATCGAAACCCCCTTCCTCCGGGATCTGT
The DNA here is from genome assembly GCF_964261635.1 of Lissotriton helveticus. Classification (NCBI taxonomy): domain Eukaryota; kingdom Metazoa; phylum Chordata; class Amphibia; order Caudata; family Salamandridae; genus Lissotriton; species Lissotriton helveticus. The sequence goes on from NC_136060.1 coordinate 382,475,475, forward strand.
CGAGTGGCCACTCGACCACCTGGGTAGATCTTGGCGCCTCGATGTCGGGGCTTCGCTGGGGCCTGAGCCGGGGCCGAGGCCACGTGTTCGTGACGTGGTGGTCCCAAGATGGAGTCGGGCGAGACCTCGTGCTCAGGACGTGATGGGCCCATGATGGAGTCAGGCCGGTAGTGGGCGTCCGGGATGGTGGCCGGACCGGTAGTGTTGGGGCGTGCAGGATCGGGCAGAAGGGGCCGCCCGAGGCTCTGTGAAGGGCCGATGTCGTCCGGGGCCCGCCATGCGGGAGGGGTAGGACCACGCCATGAGGCCGGGTCCAACACGCGTCCCCCCCAGCTGAAGGCAGAGGAGAGTCACCCATCTTCTTGGGGATTCTCCTCGTCGAGGCGGAAGAATCGGGACAGGCCGTCAGCATTGGCGTGGTCGTTGCCGGGGCGATGCTCCACCGTGAAGTCCATCCCTTGGAGGGAGATGGACCATCGCAACAGTTTCGGGTTTTCTCCCCGCATCTGCATCAGCCACCGTAGAGGCCGGTGGTCGGTCTGGACCCGGGAGTGGGTGCCGAAGAGGTAGGGCTGGGGCTTCTTTAGGGCCCACACGACGGCGAAGGCTTCCCTCTCGATGGTGCTCCAACGTTGTTCTCTGGCCAGCAGCCGCCGGCTGATGAAGGCAACGGGACGGTCGGCCCCTTCAGGGTTTACTTGGGATAGGACCGCCCCAGTGCCGTGCTCCGAGGCGTCGGTTTGAACCACAAACTCCCGGCTGTAGTCGGGGGCTTGGAGCACAGGGGCGGTGCACATAGCGGTCTTTAGGGTGTCCAAAGCTACCTGGCACTCGGGGGTCCAGTGCACCCTTTGTGGTAGCCTCTTTGAGGTCAGTTCTGTGAGGGGCCCCACAATGCTCCCATAGTTTTTGATGAAGCGCCGATAGTATCCAGTGAGCCCCAGGAAGGCTCGGACGGCGGTCTGGGTGACCGGGGGCTCCCAGGCCTGGATAGCGTCAATCTTTGGCTGGAGGGGAGCCACCTGGCCGCTCCCTACTTGGTGTCCCAGATAGGTCACGGACCCTTGTCCGATCTGGCACTTGCTGGCCTTTATGGTCAGTCCGGCCCGACGGAGGGCCGTCAGGACCTCCCGGAGGTGGGTCAGGTGCGCATCCCAGCGGAGGCTGTACACCGCAATGTCGTCTAGGTAGGCGGCGCTGAAATCTTCTAGCCCGGCCAGCACTCTATTCACGAGTCTCTGGAAGGTGGCCGGGGCGTTTTTCATGCCGAAGGGCATCACCTTGAAATGGTAGTGGCCATCAGGGGTCGAGAAGGCGGATCACTCTTGCGCTCCAGGTGTGAGGCCGATCTGCCAATACCCCGCCGTGAGATCGAAGGTGCTGAGATACTTCGCAGCCCCCAGGCGATCGATCAGTTCATCCGCCCGGGGGATGGGATGGGCATCGGTCCTGGTGACGGCATTCAGCCCCCGGTAGTCAACACAGAACCGGAGCTCCGGGGGCGCGCCGGGGCGGCGGCTTTAGGGACCAGGACAACTGGGCTGGCCCACGGACTGTCGGAGGGTTTGACTACCCCCAGCGCTAGCATCTTGGCCACCTCGGACTGGATGCAGGCCCGCACTCGGTCAGGCACTCGGAAAGCTCGGTGCCTTACAGGCGGGCTGTCTCCGGTGTCTACATCGTGGACACACCACCGGGTGACTCCAGGGGTGAGGGAAAACAGATCTGCAAACTGCCCCAGCAGCTGCCGGCAGTCATGGTGCTGTTCTGGGGTCAGGGTGGAGGAAAGCATGACCCCTTCGATGGAGCCGTCCTTCTCAGTGGAGCTCATGAGATCTGACAAAGGTTCGGAGTCGTCTTCAGCTCCGTCATCGGTCGCTAATAGCAGACTTAGTTCAGTGCGGGCAAAGTGCGGCTTGAGCCGGTTAGCGTGTAGAACCCGGAGGGGGTTCCTGGGGGACTCCATGTCCACCAAGTAAGTGACGGGGCTCTTGCGCTCCACCACCTTGAAGGGCCCCGTCCATTGGTCCTGGAGTGCGCAAGGTTCAACCGGGGACATGACCCAGACCTGCTTGCCCGGCTCGAATTCGATGGACGAGGCGTTCCGATCATACCAGCGTTTCATCTCCTCCTGACTAGCCTCCAGGTTGGCTTCAGCCAGTTCCCAGAACTTCCGAGTTTGGTTGCGGAGGGTCAGGAGGTACTGGTAGACATCTGGTGGAGCACCTCGGACAGCCGTCTCCCAGCCTTCTTTGACCAGGCTAAGGGTGCCTTCGACCGGGTGCCCATACAATAGTTCGAAGGGGCTGAACCCCAGGGACTTCTGGGGCACTTCGCGATACGCAAACAGGAGGCAAGGCAGCAGAACATCCCATTTGCGTCGTAGTGGCTCCTCTAGGCCCTTGATCATTCCCTTCAGTGTCCGGTTAAACCGCTCCACAAGTCCATTCCCTTGGGGGTGATACGGGGTGGTGAACTTATATGTGACCCCGCACTGTTGCCACAGGGATCGCATATGTTTGGAGATAAAGTTTGTGCCCCGATCACTCACGACTTCTCGGGGGAAGCCGACTCTGGAGAAGATCCCCATTAGGGCTCGGCCTACCACAGGGGCCGTGATGGTTCGGAGGGGGATGGCTTCCGGATAGCGGGTGGCATGGTCCACCAGAACGAGGATGAAGCGGTGCCCTTGAGAGGTGCGGGGGTCCAGGAGCCCCACGATGTCTATCCCCACTCGCTCGAAGGGGGTGGTGACCACAGGAAAAGGCTGGAGCGGGGCTTTGACTTTCCCCCCGCTCTTCCCGCTGGCTTGACAGGTCGGGCAGGTTCTGCAGTGATTATGCACATCGTTGCGCATTTTCGGCCAGTAGAAATGAGTCACCAGGCGGCTGTAAGTTTTGTCCTGCCCCAGGTGCCCGGCGAGGGGCACATCATGTGCTAAGTTCAAGAGGAAGTCTCTAATTCGGAGGGGAACGACCAGCACCCGGCTGGCCCCTAGTTTGGCAATCTTCTGCTCACTGTAGAGAAGGTCGTTGTCCCAATAGACCCAGTGGGACCCCGCAGGGTCTCCAGCGGCTTGAGTGGCGGCTTGTCGTCGAATTCCCTCGAGGGAGGGACAGGTGCTCTGCTCTTGTTGGAATTGTTCGCGGGTGGGGCCACCTTCTTGGCGCCACTGAGCTAGTTCTGGAAGGTGGCCGAGCTCGGTGATTTCTTCATGGCTGGGCCCCTGGGGGCCGGGTTCAGGGTCGGCGTCCTCGGGGACGGCGGGCGGTGGAGGTGCGGGCCACTCCGGCTCCTCGATCGGGGCTTCCTCCGTTGGGGTGGAGGCTCGGGCGGACATGGAGCGGGTGGTCGCACAGACCCACTCTGGAAGGCCTAGCATCCCCAGATGCTCTCTCCGCTCTACGCCGGCCCAGGGGGAACTTTCCAGGTCGTTCCCGAGGAGGCAGTCCACGGGGGAATCGTCTCGGACAGTCACTTTCAGCATGCCCGACACCCCTCCCCACTCGAAGGGGATGTGGGCCATCTGGCACAAACTCTCAGAGTTGTCCGCCGACCGTACTGGGCACAAGATGTTGGGAAGAATTTGTTCGGAGGTCACCAAGTGGCAGCGGACCGCCGTCACGCTGGCTCCAGTGTCCCGGAGGGCTTCGGCCCGGCGTCCATTGATGGTGACCCATTGGCGGTATTTCTGGGTGATACCTGGGATCGGGTCTCGGGGGATCATGTCCCGATCACCCAGGCATGCTAAGGTCATGGCGGCGGGTTCCCACTCGGCCTGCTCGGGGTCGTCGCCCTCTTCTTTGCCTCCCTCTGCACTCAGGGCGGCGGCCGCGATCTGGCGGCTCGGGGGACCGGTGGTGCCAGGTCGCTGGTTCATCGGGCAGAGAGGGTCGTTCGCATAATGGCCCTGCCGCTGGCATCTGTGGCACGTAACATTCGGGCGGGGCCCGGGTCTGGCTGGGGGGCCCCCCTCCAACCCAGGGATGGCGACTGGGAGGTAGGGGATGACCCCGTGGGGGTGTCTCGGCCCCTGCTCTGGCCTCCTCCGCCGCCTCGTGGTCGGTGGTTCCCCGGGGATCCCCGGCCGTAGTCTCCCATCGGACTCCGGGGAACTCGGGTGCTCACCCATCTATCTGCCTCGACAGCGAGTCTTCGTGGCTCTGTCAATTTTCTGTCGAGGAGGTGCTGCCGGAGTTCGATGAAGCAGTTAGTGGAAAGATGTTCCCATAGGATGAGGTCGACCAACTGCTGGTAGGTGGTGACCTGGCAGCCTCTGATCCACCCTTCGAAGGCTCTGCTGTAAAAGTTCACGTACTCCACCCAAGTGGTACCGGGGATTTTTCTACAGTCTCGGAATCGCTGCCGGTACATTTCAGGGTTGAGTCCGTAGCGAGTGAGGAGGGCGGTCTTCATGTGTTCGTACGAGGTCATCTCGGCGTCGGGGAGCTCTAGCAGGGCGTTTCTCCCCTCGTTGATGAACTTTCCCCATAAGCCGGCGCCCCAGTCTTTGTGGGGTACTCGATGGGCGGTCATGGCAACCTCGTAGGCTTTGAACCACTGTTGGATGTCGTCGTTCTTATAGTATTCTTTGACGACCTCCTTGGGTATGTGCACCTTCATGTCCACCTGCGGGGTTGAGGTCTTGCCCCCGGCGGTGCCGGGTTCGTTTGTCTTGGCCTTGATTTCCAGTTCTTTGAGGCCGCGCTCATGCTCGAGCATGAGTTTCTTTTCTTCGAGGTCTCGTTGTCTTCGCCTTTCCTCTAGGTCTCCTTCCAGCCGTAGTTGCTCGAGGGCTAATTTCCTTTCTGCCAGCTGTATCTCTCCTTCTTGTTGGAGTCGGGCGAGCTCCAACTCATGGAGCCGGTTCCTCTCTCGTTCTCGGGCGTCTCCGTGGGGGAGGACCGTGTCCAGGTTTGCGGGTCTTTCCCCCGCTGGGTTCGCGTCGGTCTCCGGGCGTCCGTTCGGGCCCGGGTTGTCTTCATTCTGGGGTGGCGCGTTATCGGCGTCTGCCCAGGCTTGCAGGGCTGATTTAAAGTCCTCTTTGGTGTTGAGGCCCGTGGTAGCGATGCCTAGGTCCTTGCAGAATTGTTTTAATTCCTTGTGGCTGTAATCTTCCATCTTTTCTTTCTGGAATTCCGCAGTCGGTCTGGTTTCCTGAGTAGTCATGGTCGCGGTGTGTTTTTCTCGGTAGTGAGTGAATTACTCTCTGTATGATCTGCGTCGGCTCGGATCCCGTCGCCTGCCACTAATGTTAGAAAGGCGACCCCGGGGGAGGCAGAAGATGTCTGACTGACCACCCTTAGGTCCACCTCTCCGTCAAGAAGTAGCCGAGCGTTACTGAGAGGCCTCCTGGGTGAGGGCCCTCTCCTAGGATCGTACAGCAGAGTAACCACACACTACAAATGGACGCCACACCAGAGGTCGAGTTCGTAAGCTTTATCAGGAAATAAAGGCTGCTGGTTCTCAGCGATATGTACAAGTAGACCGAGGGGTCTGTAAAGTCTCGTGAAAGGGGAGTCAGGGTAGAGGGACAGTCTCGGCTGGGGTGTATGCAGAGATACCCTGCGCACAGCTCTCAATCCTCGAGCCGGGGGGTTCCGAGAGGTCGAGCCGCGGCAGCGCCAGCAGGCTCTCAAGATGGTTCGGCAAAGGTGGGCCGCGGCAGCGCCAGCAGGCTCTCAAGATGGTTCGGCAAAGGTGGGCCGCGGCAGCGCCAGCAGGCTCTCAAGAGGGTTCGGCAAAGGTGGGCCGCGGCAGCGCCAGCAGGCTCTCAAGATGGTTCGGCAAAGGTGGGCCGCGGCAGCGCCAGCAGGCTCTCAAGAGGGTTCGGCAAAGGTGGGCCGCGGCAGCGCCAGAAGGCTCTCAAGATGGTTCGGCAAAGGTGGGCCGCGGCAGCGACAGCAGGCTCTCAAGATGGTTCGGCAAAGGTGGGCCGCGGCAGTGCCAGCAGGCTCTCAGGGTCTCTTCAGGTTACAGGCAATGAGTTCTTCTGGTGTCGGCCGTGACAGCGTCAGTAGGGCTTTCCAGTCCAGGATACAACTGCCGTCCTACTCCGGGGCTGGCCCAGATATAGGACTGGAGTCCTTTGATGTCCGGACCCTCGCGCCTGGGGGCCAGAGGGGCCGGGATGATGGTGTCCAGACACCCAGCAGGGGGGTGGAGCCAGCACCCAGGGATGCCGGAGGCGATCGATACCGGGCGTCTGGGGGCGGCTGGAGGCCCATCGAAACTCCCCTTCCTCCGGGATCTGTCGAGTGGCCACTCGACCACCTGGGTAGATCTTGGCGCCTCGATGTCGGGGCTTCGCTGGGGCCGGGGCCGAGGCCACGTGTTCGTGACGTGGTGGTCCCAAGATGGAGTCGGGCGAGACCTCGTGCTCAGGACGTGATGGGCCCATGATGGAGTCAGGCCGGTAGTGGGGGTCCGGGATGGTGGCCGGACCGGTAGTGTTGGGGCCTGCAGGATCGGGCAGAAGGGGCCGCCCGAGGCTCTGTGGAGGGCCGATGTCGTCCGGGGCCCGCCATGCGGGAGGGGTAGGACCACGCCATGAGGCCGGGTCCAACACACCTCTAAGCACGCTAAATAGTGTTACGTTTGCCTAATTAATGGTGCTTAAGTACCCACTTCGGAAGCATGAATAGTCAGCTGCGATGGTTCAGGCCAGTACATAATAAAAATAGAAAGCAGACGCTGAAAGTGATGCGCTGCTCTGACCAAAGATGGTCCGACACAGGGCCACTCTTTGAAATTCTGCGTGATCTGCAGTGTCTGCCTGCAAGGAATTTACCATATGCAAGTCGAAATCCAACAAGGGATGCGACTGAAGCCTTCTTACCATTTGCTGTAGATTAAACTGTGCAGATACCGTCACTTTAAATAATGTCCAATACTGACGTTATTTTCTTATGAATTGTCCACCGTAAACACTACGTTTATCTCTTTATAAGAAAAAATAAGTTATCAAGTTTAATCCTTGCTGTTACTTAACCATTTAGGTACTAAGAACGGTATACAAATGTCACTTTTATGCCGAAGAGGTGGGGGAGAGGTTTTTTAGGTCGAGCGACCTATCTCAATGCGCATACGCATTGAGCGGGAGCGAGATATATAGGGGCTTAAATAAGTTTACCAACTTGCAAGTCGATGGCGATTCCTTGCAGTGCCTGTGAAATTCAAGCTCAATGCGCAAGCGCATTGACATTAAAAGCACGTGCACATGCCACCAGCCGCCTGCCTTGCATTACACATCAAAGGCAGCCCAGCCTCTCTCCCGCAGCCCCTGCTGCTTCACACCCTCATCGCAGCCTGAAATCGCCGACTGTTTCCGTCTGCCGCACTTCTCCCACACCCCCGCTCCGCCCCCTCCCCTGCCTGCCGTGTCGCATTTCTCCTCCCCCCTCCCCACAGCAATGCCCTCCACCGGCCGAACTTTCACTTTGAAGGCCGCAGGCCGTCTCTCGTGTTTCTCCTTGTTTTCTTCGCGTGCTTAAGCAATCTGCATTTTAGCAGCCCTCCACCCACCGTGTTGCTCTCCTTCCCCCCACGGATTCCCTCCTCATCAGTTTAATTTTGCATTTCCCCTTCTTTCCGCCCCCGCCCCTTTGTTCATGATTGCGATGAGTTTCGCTTTCACAGGCGGCTACGTCACTTCTGCTTGTTTATTTCATGCCGTCTCCGTGACTGTTGCAGCCCATCTCTGTTTCTCTTCTGCAGTCTTAGCTTGAATGCTTCGCGCTGCAATGTTTCTCCCCACCGAGCTGTTCACTTCTACTCCTCCTGCTCCCTGATGGCTGGGTCCTTTTAACTCCTTGTGCTACAGAAATCCACAACTATTTTGCAGGTAGCATTTCCTGCGTCAAATATTTCACAGTTGGGCATAGGCTTACAATTAGGAAAGTGTTACAAACGTCTCAACTGCTGTTTTTACCAAGTTTTATAGACTGAAGCATGTTAATGTACATGGCATGATGACAATTACACATAACCATAGAATACATAAAAACACAAACTAGGCATATTTTCTTTGAATCACTGAGAGTGTAAAGCTGCCCATTTGCAACCCTCTAAATTGCTTTAAAACCCTTATGATTCAATTTAAACATTCTGACTGGTGATTTTTTAAAATAAGACTGGTTGTAGTTTTTGACTGCCCACTTGGAGTGCATAGGAGCAATCCGCATATGATATGATGCTCATCACCTGACTGCAGTAAAATATGTTTCCCAACGACATTACTCTACTCATTTTAGGTACCCAAAATCACTCATTGCTGACAAGTAGATCCATTTCCTGTGTAATACCTTCACCCAGCGCTGGCAGTTTACCTGAAAGCATGTTGCATTCTGGGGCATGCGGTTTTACTTTGAATTTGGTAAGAACAGACTCAAAAATCAAAGCGTGGAAAGTCTCAGAATGCAACAATACATTGACGGAAGTGCCAGAATAAATGAATGACTGGGAACTATTAACATTCCTAGGAAAACAAGCATTGGCATAGCCAATAGGTCTCGTATTTGGGACCTTATAAGTATTTAGTTATGCAGCACAATATCCTTGATGCAACAACATTAACTGTTGCATGGTTGAACACTTATAAGGTCCCAAAGGCGAGACCTATTGGCTATGCCAATGCTTGTTTTACTTGCATCTATTTCAAACTAAATAAAGGTATAGTTTAGGTAACTCGAGACCCCACTTTTTTAACTCACCTCACTTGAGCACTTTCCTGTTTTCGTCACTGATCTCTAGTGTAATAACCAGTGGTTTTTCCTCCTGGTGGGGGATAGCATACGAAAAAAAGAAACCCAATGATGATGCTGCCACGTTTTTAATAAGGCGGAGAACCAAGATATACTGCCTCACGGCTTGTGTACGTGAATGAGGTTTTTTTATTGAAAGACGGCTAGTACATGTTAACCCTGGTTACTCAGGTCAAGGGATCCATTCCCCATTGATATTTTGCTAGATGAAAAGTCTACATCTCAGGACAAGCACAGCTCTTCTCTCTGGAAAGGTGTCTCTCCAAGTGAGTGTGCAACCTTTTTCGCTTGCAATATTAAAGCATACGATTTCCAGTAGTGCAGCTGTGTATAGTATGTTATGTCTAGGTGCAAGGGACTGACCAGAACAGAATAACAAGGGGAATTGTTGATCGACCTTGTACATCGTATGCAGATTAAAGCTGAGAGCACTGCAGAGAACGCGAAAGGCAGGCGGTTCTCATGGAAAGGGGGACAAACAAAATCTTGCAAAATAAACACATGCAGTGTCGTGTGCAAAAGCAGCCTCATAGCAGCGAAGCTCACACTAACTTAGCAACGTCGACAATGAACCCACCATCCATACTACACTTCACCTCCTTCGCCAGCGGCATCTTTTGTAAGTCCTCCATTGTGGTCTAAGGCGGTTTCTGATGTCACTTTGCAGCTATGCACCCGGCTTCCCTGGTGTAGGTATCCTGTTTCTTGGGGTATGCATGGGAGGGGTGGCTCTCCAACCTTTCGTTTTCCACTGGGTTTCTTCAGGGTCCACTGGGAAGGGCCCTTCTTTTTGAAAACTACAACTCGACTTTCTCATTGACTTGTATTGAGTCATGTGACCAACCGAATCATGTGACCGACAATGGCCATATTAGAGCAACATTACACAACTAAAGAAAAGCCTCCCACCCTCTTTATTCATTGGTGCAATCACTCTGACCCTTCTGATAAAGTGTTCTAAGTGCTATCTACCTACGCGCTATTTGGTTTGTGAAATCTACATATCCTAAAACTCAGCTCAAGCAGAACACGTGATTTGACAGCGTGCTATTTGATTTCTGCAATCTGACTCTGTGTACATTTCTATAACCTCAGCATAAACAGAGCGCATTATCTTGATCTTGTTCCAATGTATTTTGATCATCCCTGTGTCTTATCTTTCCGTACTAAATTGACCTCAAAGGTGATTGGTTTACTTGCGTCACTCCCCTGGTACTACCTCCCCGCACAATCATTTTCTGGAGGAACTGTCAATACTGGTTTGTTTCATGTACCAGGGACTTCTTGATTTGTTTGTTTCATTGATTTCTAGCTACCGTCAGTATGTATCAAAGGTTGCCGCTGGTCTCTCTCTAAGCTCTTCCTCTTGTAATTTAATAACTTGAAGAGTTCGGCACATACTGCTATCTCATTGCATACATTCCTGTACTGCTGAAGGTGAGGCTTTTTAGTGTCATTTTCTCTGGGTCATCAATGTTTATACTAACATTTTGTATACTAACATTCCCCCCTTTAGTTGATTCTTCAACTATCTCAGAGTTGGTCCTGTCTTCGTTCATCTTGGACGTATGGCTTGCAAACTGTCTGTCAACATACATTCCCTTTCCCAATTTTGTGACTGCGTTTTTACAGCAATGTAATATTAATTGGAAGATATACACATAACAAGCAGCGCCACTATTATTGGAAGTAAGGATTTAAATAGTATGGATACCCAATTCGGAAGCCAACTAAACCAGTTCGAGAACCATTCATATGGGGCACCTCCCTCTCCATCTGTTGTACTTCATGTCAAGTTTGTATAGCTTTAGTTAGAGAGCCATTTTAGGCATCGTTTCCTGGAATAAATGTACAGCATGCAGTTTCTATTTTTGCACAAACTCCACCGTCAGTAACTGTGAGCAAATCCAACACATATCGGTTTTGGATTACCATCATTCTCATGGCTCTCAGTACTTCTTTAATTGAATTAAAGCTGTCTTCAGTATCATTTATCATTTTTAGAAGTTACCACCTTGTAATCTGCAACCACCTTGCATTTGTTTTTAATTGCAAGGTGAATAATGGTGTGGACGTTCCTGCATTCACTTGGCTTTCACTGAGAAGTTGGAAGTCTTGTGGAATGTTTTTGTATATATTCCATCTGAAATACTCTGTTACTCTTCGTGTTCTTTTCTGGAGTAGAAGGGCAATCTTGTTCTCATTGGGTGATTGTGCAATGCTGAAATATCCTCCCCTGGATTACTAGCACAACGGTTTTCAGAGTCACCAGGGAACAGACGCTGTGTCATCTGGGTGACAGTTGCGCATAGACTTTTTCTCCACACTGCCAGTAGTATTCCAGTAGTCCGTAGATGCTTTGTTGTAAACATCCTAGATTTTTAGTGGTGCTGCAGTTATGGTTGATCCCCACTGGACCTGTATCATTGCCCTTAAAACATAAAGAAAAGTGTGTTACTTTAATCACTTTTATATTTTTAGGAGTAGGGTTAACAGTGATGTAACTAGAGGCATAAGTGTTCCAAATGGGCTTACACCCTTTTGTGTGTGTACCGCTTAGCCCATCCTCCCACAGAGAATTATGAGATTGTGACTCCAACCCTCCTGTGAGTAAATGTATCCATTTATTAGCATTTTTGGCCTTATTCTTTTTTGCATAATTTATGCGTCACTCTTTGCCTGAAAGGGTTTTGTTTTGACTTAATACTGGGTGCTCCCTTGTGTTTGGACAAAGCTATACCTCTCTGAAGAGCTCTAATTAGAGCGAAACACTGTGTCAGGGGTTGCCTTTACTCATTTCAGGTTGGCTTGAGTTGGTATTTTACCAATTCAAAGCTGTAATATGGTGCCTGGAGTGATAAATGGCTTTTGTTATTTTACAGCTCGGCAAGGACTGCACTGTACTAGTCCTATGCTTAAAGACTTTGCTGTTTGAATGGCAAAAGACTTTGGGCCATATGTATCATCAAACTATTTTGCATTTCCTAAATAGCGAATTTTAAGGAATCGCTATTTAGGAAATGCAAAACGGTATGTATGTACAAAATCGCTTTTCAATAGCGATTCCTTAGCATTCCTAATTTGCGATTAGCAAATTGCTAATCGCAAATTACCCATTCATGTCCATGGGCCAGGAGGCCCACAGGAATGAAAGTGCAATTTGCGATTAGCAATTTGCTAATTGCAAATTAGGAATTTTTCCAAGGGTGCAGGGGTGTCTCAAGAACACCCTGCTGCACCCCTGAAAAAGACATTTGGGGGCATATGGCGCACATACATGCCCTAAGGGCATGTATGGGCGTCATATGGCACCTTTTGTTTTTTGGAAAAAAGCTTTTTGAAAAGAATTCGCAAATTACCACCAACAAGAAGTTGGTGGTAATTTGCTAATCCTTAATGGCATTTTTTGCATATTTTTTGTTTGATACATTGCATTTAAGGAATCGCAAAATTTGCGATTCCTTAAGTGCAATCTCAAAATAAGAAATAGCAAATTTTGCTATTCCTTATTTTGCATCAAACATGTTTGATACATACCATTTGTCTAATTAGCATTCGCAAAGGCCGAAATTCGCAGAATTTCGGCCTTTGCGAATGCTAATTAGCTTGATACATATGGCCCACAGTCATTTTCTATCTCGGCGTGGATAGCACTGTGCTAATCCTATGCTTAAAAACTTTGATAGAAAAACAGACATTTGAGGTGAGCAGATCTTGAGTGTCGCTGTTGTTGAGAGTGCTCTAACTGGAGCTGCTTTCCACCTAAACTGAGACCTACCCAGAGTTCTCTTCTTCTTTTTTGCATAATTTATGCGTCACTATGCCTGAAAGGGTTTTGTTTTGATATATATAGGTCATGTGATCAAGGCAGGGAACTGCCAAAACGCGTCGTGACGATATGGCAAGCACAAGAATAATTATTTAAAATTGCACTGAACCTGGGTCTTCCCCGTCTTTTCAAGTTTGTGAAGCAGGACGAGCCTTGCAGCATATATATATATATATATATATATATATATATATATATATATATATATATATATATATATATATATATATATATATATTCGATAATCTCTCTCCACAAGGAAAAGAAGTTGGATCGCACAACAATACTCCTTTAAAGTAAATTCCAGGTATTTATTTTAAACAAACTCCAAACACTCCAAACACCAACGTGTTTCAATCTCTGACTGAGATCTTGTTCACGGTCTTGTTCAGTGTATATACATATATATATATATATATATATATCAACCAGAGACATCCTCCCCTCCAACATGGAATTTGGACTTTGTTTCATCACAAAGAGATATGAAATATGTATTTTGTCCATTTTTCTGTTATGCAAGGCTGGCTTATATATCTTATAGCTCTTGAAGCCCGAAACGCGTCGTTGCTGGCTGTGGTGTAAGAACAAAATAAATGTATACCTTGCCTGAAATGCTGTGGTCGGTCTGAGTTCCTGCTTCGCCGCGAGACGGAAGTGGTTGGAATTGCTGTTGCATATATATATATATATATTTATTTATTTTTTCACCAAAGAAACAATTATACTCGCACTCCACCAGGAAGATAGTTTATAGCAGGTTTATTTCTGTGCCATTACAGCACACAGCTTTACTGACGCGTTTCGCAGCATCCGCTGCTTGTTCACCGTTACAAACATTTGTCCCCTTGTTTGTTTCTCTCTTTTGTACCAGTGAATCACAATTGCCCTGTTATGAGGCATTGTGGTCCTGGTAGTTACTCTTTGCATTTTATGCATTTTATCATTTACAAAAACGTGGCGTATTTCGTTTGCTTACATCCAATATCAAGTGTAAAACATTCTGGCCTTAAATCAACATAAATATCCTGTTTTCAGTGCACAGCAGTTTTAAGGAAACTCAAAAAGTAAAAGTGCATAGTCTCTAAGTGAGTCTAATTTATACACCACGTTACTTGCAAGTTGCAAATCAGTTCTGTTTTTAAGCATTACATTATTTGCTATAACATTATTACTGATAGCAATACATATTTCTCGGGACTTAGTGCCCTACTTTCATCCCAAACTGCATCAATAACAGTTGATTGTTATCATTTGTATACTATATTAATCGCAGCAACAGACCAAACATCTTTCGTGTATATTATTTTGCACATTGCATTAACATTTTACAAATATATCTCAGGACTCAGTGCCCTGCTATTCCCAAAAAGGCCTGCATAGTTGACTGTTGAATGTTCTTCTTATAGCCAGATTTTGTTGTTATTTTTGGATTTTATTAACTTCTTAAAGGTGCACATAAAGTTCCTCGTCCCCATTTAGTCCCCCAGGGATCTTAGTTTTAAATCGAATGATTAGCCTTGATTCCAGGCGAAGTAAAGTCATCAGTCTGTTACCCCCTCTCTCCTTTATTGGCACTGTTACCAAGCCACTGTATGTAATGTCTTTCCAAGTCTTTTTTTCTTTTTCATGGGTTAGCATATGTTTTGCCATTGCATAGCTTTAATCGTGATTCTCTATTGCACGGATATGCTCTAATATCCTTTTGTGGAGAGGGCAGATGGTACTTCCGATGTATCTTTGGCCACAGAAACATTGTAACAAATAAACCACATGTGTGGTTTTACAGGTGATTGTACTTTCCACTTTGAAGATTTTTCCATTTGGGTCCTTTATTTTGGTAAGATTTCGTCCTACTTGACAGGCCTTACATTGACTGCATTTTGTAAAGCCATTCCGTCTTCCATCTAACCAATTTTTCGATTTTTTCTTTATTTCAAAGTGGCTGTTAACTAATTCATCCGATAAGGATGGAGCTTTCCTAAATGTCAACTGTGGAAACTTTCCAAGCTCCTTCCCTATATCAGGATCCTTTTGTAAAACATGCCAACATTTTTGTAATGTTTTCCGTATTTTGTGGCTCTCTTTTTTGTACGTCAATATCATTCTGATCGGTTCCTCGGCGGTTGTTTCGTTCTCTTTTCCTTTTTCTTTTTTCGGAATTAATGTTTCAAGTCTACTTTTCTCTCTTGCTCTCCTTTCACCTTGTTCAATGTCATGTTGTTTATATCCCCTTTTCCTGAATCTAGCAGCAGTCTCTTTGAATTTTTTGTTCATTTCCTCTATGTTAGAACAATTTCTCTTCATCCTTATGAATTCACCATGAGGTATGTTCCTTTTTAGAGCTTCCGGATGAAAACTTTGGCCATGAAGTATACTATTCGTGGTAGTTGTTTTTCTGTGGACTGTTGTCTCCAATTGACCATTTTCAACATATATTTTGGTGTCCAGGAATACTATTTCACTAGTACTTATGTTGTGTGTGAATTTCAATCCTTCCTCGTTATTATTTAGGATCTTCAAGTACTCCAGGAATTCTTTGTTCGATCCATTCCAAATTATGATTAGGTCGTCTATAAATCGTAGCCAGAGAACCACTCTGGCTACGTATTGGTCATTTCCCTCTCGCCAAGCCACCATTTTCTCCCACCAACCCATGACCAGGTTGGGGTAGCTTGGAGAGAAGGAAACTCCCATTGCTGTCCCACACAGTTGAGTGTAGTGTGCCTTATTGAAAAGGAAGACATTGTTATTGAGGCACATTTCCACCATCTCCACAATCATCTTGCAATGTTTCAATTGTTCTATAGGTTTTTGCTTCAAGAAGTATTCTATTGCTTTCAGTCCAAGTTTGTGATCTATTGAGGTGTAGAGAGAGACTACATCGATGGTCACCAGCCGGTAGCCATCCATCCATTCTATGTTCATCAAATGTCTTAGAAAGTCCCCAGTATCTCTTATGTACGAAGATAGAGTAGGTACAATTGGGGCTAAAAAGTGATCTACATAGTTCGCAACATTTTCATATAGCGAGCCACAACTAGAAATAATTGGTCTCCCAGGAGGTTTGTTTAATGTCTTATGAACTTTCGGGAGAAAGTAAAGTGTTGGAGTAGTCGGAGTTTGAGTATTGAGGAATTGGACTTCATTTTCACTCAATAAGTTTAAATCTTGCCACTTTTTTAGACGTTTTTCTAGGTCCGTTGTCATTTCATTAATTGGGTTCTTATCCAACTTTTTATAGTTTTTGATGTCACTTAATTGTCGCATTGCTTCCTTCATATAGTCTTCCCTATTTTGGATTACTATATTTCCGCCTTTATTCGCGGGGTTGATTTCCAGATTGTCATTTGACATTAATGATTCCAATGCGTTACGTTCCTCTACCGTCAGATTTTCTTTCTTCTTCATTTTGATGTTGTTCAATTGATCCAATTCCTCATTCACCAGATCATAGAAGAGGTCAATCTTATTCCCTGGATGTAATATAGGACAAAATTTCGACTGTTTTTTTAAATTTGTCCTCGGATGTTTGCAGGTTTCATGTCCCATTTCTGTTAGGATTTGAGTATCTGAGATGGTGTCTTCATTTGTTTCATGTACCAGTTCATGAGCTGTTCTTAGTGCTGGTATGTCCTGTATCCTTAATGCTTGATTTTCAGCATTATTGGTATTAGTAGTATTCGGTTCCTTGTTTTGTCTCCCTTGTTTCATGAAGAATTTGGATAATTTCATCTTTCTCACATATTTGTAGAGGTCAATCTTGGTTTCCACCAGATCCCAGTGTTTTTCGGGACAAAATGTCAGCCCTTTGTTTAGAAGTGTTTCTTCTGCTCTTGTTAGTGTATGTTTAGAAAGATTAATTATCAGGTAAGGTTCTTTTTCTTCAGGATCATTTACGCAGTTGTTACTCTGTTTCTCAGATTGTATCCCTTGTTTTTTCCTTTTGCCTCGTCTGGTTTTGCGTTTTGTTCTCCTGATGTTTGTAATCCACTTCCTCTTCCCCGTCCTCTTGAGAAGCCCCTGCCTCTGGCTCTGCCTCTTCCCTTCGGTAGTTGCTGGTCGAAGTACACTAGTTGCATTTCCTCTAAAAAAGACGGTTTTTGTCCCTGCGGTATTAATTCTTCAGTGTCACTGAAGTCTGTATCAGATTCACTCAGGGTTATATTTAAGGATGGATTGAAAGGCTTTTTATTGGCCTTGAATTGTTGTCTTAAATTTGTGAAGCGTTTCGCAAATGTGAGGATTGTTCCTGACGCATAGTCATGTTGACCTCTTTTATATTTTCTTTCTTTCCTTTCTTCTACTTCTTTCTCATGTTTATCTAAGTTTGTTTCCATTGTTTTGCGTAGTTTTTTTGCTTCCTCATCTTTGTTAATTTCCTGTATTTTCGCTTCTATTTCTTCCACCTTTTTCTTTATCTCATCAATATCTATTTTGGCGTGCTTGGTGATAATCATCATCATATTGTAAGAGCACTGCATGTTGTTATTCCCCCAATCAATGAGCATTTCCGGTCTTGTGTCTGGGTGATTTGGGAGAGTGAATATTCTTAATCCCCTTGGGACCATTTATTGTTCTAAATATTTCTCCATTGTCAGTATCTCCCAGCTTTTTGTTATATCTTTTTTTAGAAATCTTTCCAACTGGAGAAATAATTGTTTTAGTGTAGTTTCTCCTTTGGTACTCGGTGTCTCTTCATTGTTTTTCTCAGTTTCATTTGACGTTACTTTCTGAAACATTGCCTCCGCTCTCTGTGCCAGTTTTAAACCTCTTTCCTCCATGTCAGTAAGCAAACTTATTATGCCACGTTTATCTAGGTAACTTTGTTCACAAACACAGGCTGTTTGTTCTGTGATTGAAACTTCACAGATTGCCCCATTGTTCCTGGTGAGTTCAAATATATACAAGTGAGCAGACGCGCGAAAGTATGATTAGTACTACTACCGCTTTCACTGCCCCTGAGCCTTGCTGCGACTCTAGTGTGAGAAGGTTCAAATTTTCAGCACGTTAAATCATTGCGCTCTTACCTCGTTGTCAGGTATGCGCTTCACTCTGTCCTTCGTGCCTCCGTTGCCGGTTGAAAGATTCTCAACACTTTCTTCGGTCCAAATACTGTTTTCTATTATTCAGATCCGCGGTTTCCGTACTCACGCAACTGCGTTTCCCGAGAATTCCACGATTAGTCTTTCAACATCCCAAAACGGCAGTCAGCCAAAGATCAGTCGGGTGCACTTTGGTATTTGACAATTTCTTCACCAAGTTAATCGCGTTACCGAAGGCACTCGTTTAAACAGCCGGTGCGAGTTCCAGGGACGGGCTTTCCCTGCTGATTAATTTTTCACCAAAGAAACAATTATACTCGCACTCCACCGGGAAGATAGATTAAAGCAGGTTTATTTCTGTGCCATTACAGCACACAGCTTTACCGACGCGTTTCGCAGCATCCGCTGCTTGTTCACGGTTACAAACATTTGTCCCTTGTTTGTTTCTCTCTTTTGTACCAGTGAATCACAATTGCCCTGTTATGAGGCAAAATACGGAAAACATTACAAACATGTTTTACAAAAGGATCCTGATATAGCGAAGGAGCTTGGAAAGTTTGGAAAGTTTCCACAGTTGACATTTAGGAAAGCTCCATCCTTATCGGATAAATTGGTTAACAGCCACTTTGAAATAAAGAAAAAATCGAAAAATTGCTTAGATGGAAGACGGAATGGCTTTACAAAATGAAGTCAATGAAAGGCCTGTCAAGTAGGACGAAATCTTACCAAAATAAAGGACCCAAATGGAAAAATCTTCAAAGTGGAAAGTACAATCACCTGTAAAACCACACATGTGGTTTATTTGTTACAATGTTTCTGTGGCCAAAGATACATCGGAAGTACATCGGGAGAGGTGTGGCGCCGCGGCCAGGGCGACTGACGCTGGAATCTGGGGACCACGGTTCGATCCCCGGCTCCGGCGGCAGGTTAGCCCAGCACCATGTGACTCTGGGCAATAGTTCGCTTAATCTTCCCGACGGCCCCCAGCGCCTAGAGACCCTTACGGGTGATTGTGCGCTTTACAAATGTGGACTTTACCATCTGCCCTCTCCACAAAAGGATATTAGAGCATATCTGTGCAATAGAGAATCACGATCAAAGCTATGCAATGGCAAAACAAATGCTACCCCCATGAAAAAGAAAAAAAGACATGGAAAGACATTACATACAGTGGCTTGGTAACAGTGCCAATAAAGGAGAGAGGGGGTAACAGACTGATGACTTTACGTCGCCTGGAATCAAGGCTAATCATTCGATTTAAAACTAAGATCCCTGGGGGACTAAATGGGGATGAGGAACTTTATGTGCACCTTTAAGAAGTTAATAAAATCCAAAAATAACAACAAAATCTGGCTATAAGAAGAACATTCAACAGTCAACTATGCAGGCCTTTTTGGGAATAGCAGGGCACTGAGTCCCGAGATATATTTGTAAAATGTTAATGCAATGTGCAAAATAATATACACAAAAGATGTTTGGTCTGTTGCTGCAAATAATATAGTATACAAATGATAACAATCAACTGTTATTGATGCAGTCTGGGATGAAAGTAGGGCACTAAGTCCCGAGAAATATGTATTGCTATCAGTAATAATGTTATAGCAAATAATGTAATGCTTAATAACAGAACTGATTTGCAACTTGCAAGTAACGTGATGTATAAATTAGACTCACTTAGAGACTATGCACTTTTACTTTTTGAGTTTCCCTAAAACTGCTGTGCAATGAAAACAGGATATTTATGTTGATATTAAGGCCAGAATGTTTTACACTTGATATTGGATGTAAGCAAACGAAATACGCCACGTTTTTGTAAATGATAAAATGCATAAAATGCAAAGAGTAACTAGCAGGACCACAATGCCTCATAACAGGGCAATTGTGATTCACTGGTACAAAAGAGAGAAACAAACAAGGGACAAATGTTTGTAACCGTGAACAAGCAGCGGATGCTGCGAAATGCGTCGGTAAAGCTGTGTGCTGTAATGGCACAGAAATAAAGCTGCTATAAACTATCTTCCTGGTGGAGGCGAGTATAATTGTTTCTTTGGTGAAAAATTAATCAGCAGGGAAAGCCCGTCCCTGGAACTCGCGCCGGCTGTTTAAAGGAGTGCCTTCGGTAACGGGATTAACTTGGTGAAGAAAATATATATATGTATATATCTCCCCGCGAGTGTGGCTGTGTTTCTACACGCGAGCGTACATATATATATATATATATATACAGGTATGCTCGCACTCAGGATGCCAGGCAGGTTACAATACCATAATTGATTATTACTTATAAAGACAGCAGGACTGCAGAAACGCGTCAAGATTGGATTTATGAAGTAATAAATCAATTATGGTATCGTAACCTGCCTGGCTTCCTGAGTGCGTGCATACCTGCTAGCGAATTGTGGATTGAATTGCTGGTTTCTCCGCCAGCGTGCACGCCACCTGCCACGGGTCTCGACTTCCCGTAAGGAGTGCTTTGTTTACGGATATATATATATATATTTATATGTAGATATAGATATATGTAGATATAGATATATGTAGATATAGATATAGATATATAGATAGAAAGATAGATAGAAAACCCAGCCGTGAATAACAAAAACATTGACAAAATACATATCTCATATCTCTTTGTGATGAAACAAAAGTGCAAATTCCACGTTGGAAGGGAGGATGTCTCTATTTGCTTCTCCTTTCTTCTGACTCCCTTCGTTTCATTTTCTTCAGATTTCCTGGTACTAAGCTTTTTCTGTCTGTTGTATGTGGCTGAGGGGGATCCATGGTGTTCTGTCTTTTACTTTCAGTACAGTATGCATTGATTCAGTGACTGTGTAAGGTCCTTCAAATGTAGGGTCTTTCCACTTACTGATGTCCTTCTTCATATACACTGTGTCTCCTGGTTGTGGGACCGGGCCTGCCTCTGCAGGATCATTGGAGCTATTTTTTTGGTACTGTAAAACCTGTTTAGAAAACAATTCTGCTGCTTTTGTTAGTTAAGACAAATAGTCATACATTTATTTTCCTAATATCTCACTACTTGTTTCACCATCTGTTTTTTGTCTGGATGGGGATGCTGCATTTCTATAGTCCTCCCAGTCACTATGGTGTGTGAGGTGATGATCAGTACTTGGTGTGTTTGTAGTGATAATAATGCAATGGAGAGGTTGCTGATATTTTGCTAATTTAGTTTCTTTGAAGACCAGTAAGGTGTTCTACAATTCCATTACTATGTGGGTGATTAGCTGAAGTCAGTTTATGCTTTATTCTTAACATTTCTGTGATATGCTTCAAAATATCACTTGAGAAATGAGTTCGGTTATTTAATCTTATTGCTTCAGAGATCATGCTCCTGGGCCATCACTTTACATCCCTCCCTAAAGCTTCTTGGCCCCCCTGTATGGGTGAGCTGCCCACACCGAAAGAAAAAAACAAAAGCTTGGGGGTGTGGTTTGAGCCCGACCCAACCTTCAGGACGCATGCACAGAAAGTCGCAGGCATCTGCTTTGCCTGCTCCGAGCAGTGCGGAAAGTTCTGCCTCTTCTGCCTTTCCAGTCCAGGAAACTACTGATTCAGGGATTAATTTTATCCAGACTAGATTATAGTAACGGCCTGTTCTTAGCGGCACCTGAAGCCACCACCAATATTCTTCAACGGGTGCAGAATGCAGCAGCCAGAATGCTCTCCGGGGCCTCAAGAAGATCGTCGGCTAGACCAGTTTTGAGAGCCCTTCACTGGCTGCCAATACGCGAAAGAATTATTTTCAAATCGCTATGCAGCACCCACAAGGCGCTTCAGGGCAAAGGACCCCCGGCTCTTAGGAGCCTGATCTGCCCCTATAAATCTTCCCGGGCTTTTCGGTCGGATTTGGGAAACCTAGCTAAAGTCCCAAGAGTGAGGAAGACACGCACAGGGGGACGCCGTTTTTCGGTAAATGCGCCACAAAATTGGAATTCTCTCCCCAGGCAGATCCGGACCGAACCCTGTTATCTTAAGTTTCGAAAGTCCCTTAAAACTTTTCTCTTTCCCAAGAACCCCTAAGTAACGGTACCCCTCTCAGTCTGTTCCTGTTTTTGTTCTGTTAGCGCTGGGACGCTCTTGGGCAGCCATGTGCTTTATAAATCAAATTTCATTTCATTTCATTTCATTTCTGGGACTCCCCATCTCGGTATAAACTCTCTCACTAGCAAGTTAGCAGCTGATTTTGCATCACAATGTACACATGGGCCTGCCTCTATCCATCTTGAGAATGGACAGACTGCAACTAATAGATAAGAAAAACTGTAACGTAGAGGAAGGGTCTAAGGGAATGTTTTAAGACCTGGCATGGATATATTCCCCATTCACAAGCTACATACAAACCACAATATCCACGGGTCTGTTCATATAGACACACAGAATTTCTGTGTGTTTGAGCCACATAGGATCTAAAGAAACCATAACCTATAACCTATACACCTCTTTACAGGCTGCAAAGAAATATCTTTAAAAAGGACGGATTCCCATCACTCACCATTGGTGACATTCTTCATCATCTGGGTCTCCTCCTAGTAACACGCTAGTGTCACGAAGCGCTGAAACCCCTTCAGAAGGAAAGGGAAGCTCATGGATGTTTTCACGTTCTTCAGATGGTAGCGATATAACACGCCATAGTTGATCCTAAAGATGTGAGCAATCAGTTTTTGTAGGGGTGATGAGTGCAGTGCAAAGTAGTAAAAAATAGTGAGTTAAAATTGAACAATGAGAGAAAAAAACTTATTAGGATGTCATCCACATATTGCAGCAGTACACTGTCACACTGGAAGTTTGAAAGATAATTTTTTACTACCCTATTAAATATACTAGGGGACTACTCCTGTGGCAGACGAGTATACCCTGCCCACTGCTTTGAAAACTGAAACTACCTATCTTAACTTTCGCAAAGGACTCAAGACATGGCTTTTTCGGCAATGATCTGTGTTTTGTTCTCTATTCTTTCTTTTAATCTGTCCCTTGGTGCCGGGAAACCCTTTGCGGTTAGCTGCCCGCCTTAAAAGTTAAATAAATACATATACAAATACTTAGTTCCTCTATAGGTAAAAGGCGTTAGGTATTGACTTTCAGGGCGCAAAGAGGGCACTTTAGAAAGCATTTTTCAAATGAATCACTGAGAAATGTGTTGCATCAGCTGGGATGTTTGTCAATATTATTGATGGATCTGGGACCACTGGGTACTCTGGGACTACTATATTATTAAGTGAGCGAAAATCCTGGAACATCTTCCAAGTACCCTCTTTTTTTTCTTTACAGGGTATATTGGAGAGTTACAGGGTGAAACTCCTGGATATAGTAAACCCTGCTGCACCACTGCTGTGATAGTATGTGCTATCCACTCATCTGCTTCCTTTGACAAAAGATTCTGCTTAACCCTAGGTACAAGTGCTCCTGCATTTATGGTAGTTTTTTCTGGTGTTGCTGTCTGTACCAAACCTACATCAAATGGTCATTTTGTCCACAACTGTGGTAGTACTTTTGCTAAATCTTGGTCTTTACTAGAGTTGGGACTTAGCTTGGGTGGGGATGTTCCTATCTCTAATTCTACCAGAATCATAACTGATTTTCAAACACCACAATGGCAGTTGTTGGCTTACTGTCTCCAAACAGTTGATCATCAAGTAGGTCATGTAGTCTTAGTCCAGAATTCATGACTATTACACATGCCCATGTTGTTTGGTGCTTGTCAGTGGCCCATAGTATACCATGTGTGGGAGTTATTTAAATTGTATCTATGGTTATCAAGAGTGGTGTGGTCTGCAACTGCTGTGATTGGGTTGTTCCTTGGCATCAGGAATTCTTTTGGTATTTCTACTAATCTTCCCTTCAGTTGGGGTGCATTTACTATTATAGCATATACTGCACTTAGAAACCCATTTTCATCAGTGGGCCTGGCTCGATATTGTTTATTGATCTCTGCTCTCATAAGTAACATCAATGCTCTTTTTCTGAAACCCCTGGATTTGTGCAGACCAGTGTGCCATCTGAGCCAAAATGCATTGTCATGTTTAGTATGGAAATCAAATCCCTTCCTAATAGATTAGCTGGAGATGATGGTGAGTATAACAGTTTTCCATCTACTAAAGCTCCTCTTATTTCCATCTCAACTGTTTCTGTAAATGGAACCCTATGTACTGCCCCAGAGAATCCTCGTGTTTCCACAGCTGTATTTGATAATGGGATTTGTCCTTCTTTATGCATGATTTTGTTGCCCCTGTATCTACTAGGAAGGCATATGGAATTTTGTTTATGTCAACTTTCACAGTGTGCTCCTCATCCAATCTGTGCGTCACCAATAATACTGGACACATTGGGATACTCTGTGGGCCCCTTTATTGTATGTATTGTTGTTGCTGACCATTGTCTCCCAAATTCCCATAGAATGGATTTGGTCCTGCCATCACTACCATTTTGAAGCGCTCTACTCACCTGTGATAATCTCAAGGCGCGGGGTGCAGCTCTGAGACAGCCGACGAGCCAGGTCTCTTCCTGAAGGTGTGCAGGGTGGGGGAGCGTCTTAAGTGATCGGGAGCTCATTCCAGGCCTTTGCCATGACATAGGAGAAGGCTCTTCCACCCACTCTGGTTCTGCGGATGCGCAGGGTTTCTGCTAGGACGAGGTCGGCAGACTGGAGGTTTCTCAGGTACATGAAGGAGACTCCTTCGTTGAGGTATTTGGGTCTGGTGTTGTGGAGAAATTAGTAGGCATGGGTGAATAGCTTGAAAGTTACTCTCTTCTCAACGGGAGCCAGTAGAGGTCTAGTAGGTGTTGGGTGATGGGATCATGTCATGGGATGCCGAGGACGAGTATGGCCGCGGTGTTCTGGATGGTCTGGAGTTTGTGTGACAGGAATTTGTTGATTCCAGCATAGAGGGCATTTCCCTAGTCCAGTCTGCTTGTTATGACTGCGTGGGTGATGGTTTTTCTGGATTCGGGGGGCGGGGAGTCTATTTGAAGGGCTTGAGAAGGATGCGGAGGGTGTTGAACAAGTGGAGGCGACGGCGTTGATCTGGCGGGTTATGGTGAGGGAGGAGTGGAGTATGATGCAGAGGTTTTGGGCGTGGTCCGTGGGGGTGTTGCAGAGGGCGGTGTACTTCCGGGTAACAAGAGGCAGCTTCAGCGTAATGCGAGGCGCGAGGAGCGGAGCGTTAGCCTCCTCGAAGCCATTGTAATACCCGAAGGAGGTATAAGTTCTCTACACTTCAGGTACATTGAGACCATTAAAAAGAAACAGGTTGATAATTTCCCTTTTCTCACACTTGTTTGCAATAGTACTGTAGACTTGCACCACTCTCACTCACCACGATTGGTCCTGAAGAAAGCCCATAAGTCCGAATTCCAGCAAATGGGGCTGAAACATTTCGGCCATTTTTATTATTCACTTAGTGCTAGCGCGTTCTGAAATCCTAATCTTTTCAATAGAACACACTATTTTTGAAGCATTCCCCTAAAGGGGCTACCCGAACCCAGAATTAATAACGTTCAATATCTGGCTGTACGGGTATTTTTAATTGAACACTGTCCACATCATTGGGTCACCACTGTTTTTATCATGGGTAAGATCCTCCTGGTGGAGGCTGCATACCAAAAAACTGACCCTATGATTATGCACACACGTGTATGAAGAGCGGAAAATCAAGATATACCGCTACCCACACTTCCCAAAACGCGCAAGAGGGTTTTTTTATCGGAGACACTTTACCTTTCTCTTGCATACCCTGGTTCATGCAAGACAAGTGATCCTTACCCATTGATTATGAGGGCGGTGGGCCACCAGGTGTTGTCCCAGGCCGAGGGGGTGGGTCCGAGGGCGAGGACTTCTGTCTTCTCCGAGTTGAGCTTCAGACAGCTGCTGCTCATCCAGGATGCAACATCTTTCATTACTTCCTGGAAGCTGAGTCTGGTGGTCTTTTGTGAGGGAGAGGATGAGCTGGGAGTCATCGGCATAGGATACTATGCTGAGTCCATGCTGCCTGACGATGGTGGTGAAAGGGGCCATGTAGATGTTGAAAAGCGTGGGACTGAGTGATGATCCTTGGGGTACTCCACAGTTGATCTCTGTGGATTCAGAGAGGAAGGGCGGGAGTCTGATTCTTTGGGTTCTGCCGGCGAGGAAGGAGCAGCGCCGATCAAGGGTGGTTCCCTGTATGCTGGCGTCGTGGAGTCTGGCAGTGAGAGTGCGGTGGGAGACGGTGTCAAAGGCTGCGGAGAGGTCTAGTAGGATGAGGGCCGTGGTGTGGCCTTGGTCAAGGAGCGTGCGGATGTCGTCTGTGGCAGTGAAGGGGGTGGTCTCAGTGCTGTGGTTGCTGCGGAATCTGGATTGGGAAGGGTCGAGGATGGCGTTCTCTTCGATGTCTCCTTGTCTTTGCTGTCTTAAGGGTTTGCTTTGCTGCTGCTAGATTTGTGGATTCTGATAACCTCGTAAGTTATTTTGCTGGGGTGGACTCAGAATTTGTTGTCCTTGTATCAATTTAATATGCAGGGGTGTGTTCTGCATCTGTTGTCCCTGCCCCTGTATCCGCATTGCTTGTACCTGCATATTCTTGTATCTGCACTCTCTTGCCACGTTGCCTATTTAATGACAGTAGAAGCATTCTTTCGCCTTTCGGTTGCCTGTATTTCCTTTAAAACTTCCTCTTCCGTTTCCACTACTTTACTGGTTCTCTCTGTAATATTGCTGCTGCGGTTGCAACATTATATTTTGAGGTGCTGTGGCAGCCAATACTGCCCCTTCTGTTGCTGTCTTTTTAAATTTAAGCTGTACTTGTCTAGCAACTGCTATTTTATTTTCTGTTTGTTTATCTTTCTCCTTTCCTACTTTCTTTTGGTAAAAGTGTACACTATACAGCAGGATTTCCTTCTAGGGCATTGTTTCCAACCCCACTATATTCTTTAAATTGGCCTGACATCTGCTGGTAGCCACTTTTTTATTATGTTATAGAAGAATATAGTTTTACTTCCTTTATTATCCCATGCTTTCCCTGTCTCTTGACTCAACCTTTCTTTCATTCTATTTACATATTCAGTTATATTTTCATCTGGTCTCATTGTCTCTGCCAACACCCCTCCTATATTTGGTGCATCATGTGATTGTTTTTATGCTCTTCTGAATGTAGATTTCAGGGGTAGTAGAATCCCCACATTTAGTTTTCTGCGTCATATGTAGGGCTCCTGGTTTTATGGTATTTATTTTTTTGCTATTTCCGTCTGTATTTATCCATATTTATTTGTTGGCTATTTTATCTGTATTTATCCACATTTATTTTTGCGACGAGCAAACGATGATGCTACAGCTAGTATTTATCCACATTTATTTAAATTGACAATGCATGCGCCTGGTTGTTATTGGTCAACACAATACATTCATCTAAAAACTTTACCATTGTAGTACAAGCACTGTCAGCAGGAGATGGCAATTATCTTATTACCAATTGAGCAGCAACGAGCGCGGATAAGGCACGTCTGACTTGGCTACCAATAATGATTAATATATCTTCTTTTGCCAGCGCAAGAACCCAGGCCCAAGTGAAATAAACTACATAATGCACGCTCCCCCAACCCAGGAAGGAGGCTGTAGGACATAAATCCTGTGACAGAGTGAGCCCCATGCTAAACATTAGCTCTAACGTGGCTTTAAGTCAGCCCAATTGTTTTTACTGGAAACGGAGTCAACTAACCCATAGCTGCCAAGGTTTCAGATTGACATGTGTGACATTTTCATAATTTCAGTGAAATTATGAGACATTTTTATGACTGAGTGGCTTTGTTACGAGCAAAATCAAGCAGGCACACTTACTAATGCAACTCAACCATGGTGCGGAGTTAAACCCTCCCTAGAAGGATGAAAGGAACAGCCAGCCCTGCTGAAACATCAACCTAAACCTTATCCAGAGGCGCAACTAGAGTCAAATTTCGGGGAGGGGGGTGCTAATAAAAATTTCAGGGGGGTGGGGCAAGAGGCAGAGTGGAGATGCAGGGGCTCTAAGTAGGGGTGAAGAAACAACAAAAACTCGTTAACAAGTGAATGGTCTTTTAACCCCTCCCATGCTCGTGACGGAACCGTTCCGTCACGAGCCTCGGGTGGGCTGTGCTGGTGACGGAACGGTTCCGTCACGGCCCGCTCGCCGCACCTGCGCGGTGCGAATTCCGCGCCTGCGCTGAAGGTTCTATTAGACGGGCGGGGCCGTGACGGAACCGTTCCGTCATAAGCACAGCTCGCCCGCAGGCCGTGACGGAGCGGTTCCGTCACAAGCACGGGACCGCCGCGCGGCCCCGCCTCCCCCTTAGCGCTGTGGCGGAATAGCCGCTGCAGCGAAGGGGTTAAAGACCATTCACTCCGGTGCAGCTGCGATAAGCTCAAGACCTGTCTGTGTATGCCCGAGAAGCTGTCTCAACCCGGACAGGCACACACAACGGGGGATGGGTCTGAAGACATTTGTGCCTTAAGGGTGTTGCGCACCTGCTCTCACCCATATGGTTCTCCCTTCCCACTAGCTCGCTGTTGCTGCCCGCCCCCCCCCCTGCTCTCACCCATATGGTTCTCCCTTCCCACTTGCTCCCTGTTGCTGCCCGCCCCCCCCCTGCTCTCACCCATATGGTTCTCCCTTCCCACTAGCTCCCTGTTGCTGCCCGCCCCCACCCCCCCTCTTTAAACAAAAATGCATTTATTTTCTTTGTCGAGGAAGAATAAGTAAATTACTGCTGGTGCATCTCAAAAACACTTTTTTCTGCTTCAATTTTCTTTTTTTAAACTATCCATCTGTGTAATGCAGCATGCGGGTGCCTACAAAATGATGCCGCTAGGTGAATGGCCTGTTTTTTATTAGCCTTTCGTCTTGCTATATAGATAGCATCTTGCTGATGCTGTACTTCATGACGAAAATGCCGGACTGCCTTGGGTCCCAAGAGTAACAGCAGACATGAATTTCATTACTTGACTTTCTCTCCTAGTGACCTGACCGGCAAAGATCCTTACACCCTCCTTGTTCGTCCCAGTACATGCCCCCCACTCCACAATACATTGGCACGCCTGCCCACTGTACAACCCCAGAACTTAACCTGCAACGTAAATGCCAATCATCTGTGAAGTGCGGCTGCAATAAAACGGTCGCCAACCCGGGAGGCTGTCTCGGCGCAGGCTGACACACAACAGGGGGGTGGGGTTGCAGGGGGGGGGGGGGGTGAGGGGAATAGGACCTGAAGCCTGACCTGATCGGCAGTCAATTAGGTGACATTTGTCGCACACAGATGAATAGTGCCTCGGGGTAGCCTTTCAGATTACACATTGTGGGAGCTGCAGACGTCATGAATTGTATTAACAGCATGGAAGAAGGCTGATTCAAGATGTTTGCTGCGTCTGACGACCCTACATTGCCTGCTGTTTACAGGGGAGCTGTTGCCATGCAACGTGATGCCTAAGCCAAAAATTTGCTGCAGGTGCTGCTTGGTCGCTCCTCCAAGGTTGTTGTATAGGTACAACTTCAGATTACTCAGCAAGGGAAGGCTGATTATGCAGACTATCTTTTTGCCACTGGAGGGGGGCAGTGTGTTGTTCTAATCATCTTCAACAGGAGCGTAGCACGCCAACTCTGAAGCACAGCAGCGTGGCAAAATTTACTCGTATTTTGCCGTTTCTACATATAAATACAGACAAAGGAAAACCGGGAGCCCTAGTCATATGTACTGAGAAAATAAGAGCTCATCTTTGGTATTCTTTTCTCTTATTTGAACTCATGTGCAGGAAAAGAAAAACAGCCAACACGTGTTTCGCCCGAGGGCCAAAAAAGCCAGGGCTTTCTCAAGGCTGAACAGGTATAGTTTGTTATGAAAAATATGTAGTGAGTAGAAGTAGGAACAGGAAAGGTGGAAAGTCATTGAGTGAGGGAGCAACGGAAAAGCGCAACGGGGACAAGGGGAGAGAATGCCGAGAGTGAGAGTGACGAATGGAGAGAGAAGGTGTCGCAACTACGTCAAAGGGAGAGAGAACAGAGGAAGAGTGACAAACGGAGAGAAGTAGAGGAAGAGAAGGTATCACAAAGGAGATAAAGTGCAGTTGATATAGTGAAGGAAGCAGGTAATTTGTTGGTGAATGACACCCAAAGAGACCCATAATGTATGAAGATATATTGAAAGAGAGATGTACGTTGTGCACATAAATGTTGGAAAACAGAAGAGGACAGGGTAAGTTTAAAGTGAAAAAGGGGTAAAATACAAATACATGTAAGGAATACAATAATGATTCCAATGTAGATAATTAAGTAATTACAACATTAGTCATAAACGTGCAACATGAAAAATTCATAGAAGAGGATGGGCAAACAATATATGTCATGCTATTTGCTATACAAAGGCAATGGACCAAACTGTTGGTCTTAACAAAGTCTGTACCGGTACGTTAGGCTACCATGCAGCTCATATAGTAAAGTATTTCAACATTATGCATAGGCGTACACGGTTTAGAGAAAGGAATAGGCAACAAAAGAATATAGGCAACACAACAAAAAAATCATGCTAATATCTTACAGGGTGCCCTGCACCAAAAGCAAGGTTTAAAGGAACGAATAGGCACCAAAAATATCAAAAATATCATGCTAATATCTATCAGGGTGGACAGAGCCGTAATGGAGGTAAGACCCATTTTGTGGATCTGGTTGCATGCATGTATCAAATTTGGTTCATTCGCCGAAGAGGAGAAAATGCACGCAGTATTTAAAAGGCCTCTGTGGCTTGTGTATATTAAAACACAAGAGTGAAATTACGATTCTCATATTAACATGACTAGAGAATCTGGATTTCATTAAAGACATGGATGCTGACATTATGCATTATTTCTTTACTGCAGTCCAAGCAGCCGCTTACATCACAATATTAAAAGGTTCCAGAATAGAACAATAGAAACACATGAAAGGCATGAGCCATCAACAATCTGCCTCTTTTAAATGTGGAGGAAAATAAGTTCATGAAACTTGAAACATCAAAACCATCTTCTGATGAGCAGGATGAAGGAGAAGGAAGAACGAAGGTAAAACCAAAGGCCAGACGACACACAGTTAAGGAGCGTTACCTGAAAACAGATAGAAGTAAATATCTCTTGAATGTAAAAAATAGTGTCAAGCTTATCAATCTAAAAGGAACAAGAGATGAAACAAGTACTGTTAATAAAAAGTACAGTAATAAACTGTAACAAAAACAGCATTAAATCATTGTAAGACCACCAAGGGGTGGGATGGGAGCGAGAATATCAGCCTCCGTGTCTTTAATGAAATTCAGATTCTCTAGTCATGTTAGTATGAGAATCACAATTTCATTACAAGAACAGAGGCTACATTATGCATGTTGGTAGCTTTGTAAAACAACATATGTTCAATAGGCTTCGCAATAATGACGTGCAAAGGTGATAGCATTTGACCAGTCAGCAGTTTTGAGAATGTCTTCCAACTTACCTCCAGACCAGAGAGATTTACTGGCTATCGCACCCCTCTAAGTGAGTGAGCTTGAAATTTCTTTAAGTCAATTCCTGCTAAACTCATAACAGTCTTAACCCATCTAGCAATAGAGGTCGAAGTTATGCCTTTGTGGGGTTTAACAAAGGATATAAGTAATTGGTTAACATCCTGAGGGCGAAGAGCAAACATTCAGCGATCCTATTCTCTCATGCAGTCCACAACACAAAGTTTTGGACATAAATCAAAACGTGGATGAAAGATTGAATCAGACATAGTCTTTGTTCTACTATGAATCTCAAATTTGACTACGAACATGTTAAAAGATCTATTCGTAATTTCCAGGGCTTTGACATCAGAGACCCTTCTGCATGAGATTGAGCATAGTAGAGTAGCCAGCTTAATGGAAAGGTTTTTTTAATTTTTTTAATTAAGGAGAGTAATAGGTGCTTCCAAGGAATCCAGGTTCCTTTCCAGGCACCAACGTACTCAGATTCTCCATATGTTGTTATATCTGTAGTGAGTGCCTGGGGCCCAAGACTCTCTGAGGAGAGTTGCAGCTGTCACCGATTGTCCTGAGATTTCATTGGATCTCCTGACACTCTCCAGGCAAGAAGGGTTAAACTCCTGTTCTGAATTAGGGGGTGAACTCCTCCGTCTACATCTGCAAGAAGATTCTCTAGGGTAGGAATTAAGAAGGGGGGGGTTGCAAGCTAGTTCTAGAGTGGTGGGGTACCGTGCTTGGGATGGCCAAAAGGGAGCTATTAGGACAAGGAAGCACTGATCCTGTCTTACTATCTGAAGAACTCTCCGAATCATGGCAAAGGGAGGGAATGTGTACACCTTGGCTCCTTTCCAAGATTGTAGTAAGGCATTGACTGCTAGAGCACCCGGGTCGGGCATCCAGCTGAAGTTGTTCTCCAGTTGAAAGGTTAGTCTGCTCGCAAATAAGTCTATCTCTAGAGGGCCCCAGACCTTGTTTAGGGTACTAAACATGGAAACATTCAGTTTCCAATTGCTCTGATCTAACAGGAATCTTGAATTCCAGTCTGCAAAGATGTTCGATTTCCCCGGAAGGTATTCCCCTTTGAGAGCGATCTTGTGTTCCAGACAGAACATCCAAAGTGTATTTGCTAGATTCAAGAGGTCTGCAGATTTGGTGCCTCCGAGACGATTTATATAGGCAACCGCTGACATGTTGTCCGTCTTTAGAATGACTGACCTCCCCTGGAGAGAGTGTTTTAAGCTCATGAGGGCGTAAAGCCCAGCTGTTAGTTCTAAATAAAGTATGTGGTGAGATGATTCCTCTTGTGACCAGGTACCACCAGTGTTCTGATTGAGAAGGCAAGCTCCCCAGCCATGAAGGCTCATATCTGGTTCTAAAACAAACTCTGGTTTTGAACCAAAGATTGGTTTTCTGTTCCACGCGTCTAGGTTCTCGACCCATCAGGCTAGTTCCAATTTGGCTTCTTGATGCAGACAGATCCGATCTCTGTACCAGAGTCCAGGTCTTATGGCTCTCGCCTTTACCCTTTGGAGGGCCTGATAGTCGAGGGGAACGGGAAAGATGACTTGGATGGAGGAGGAGGGGAGACCCAACCTTTGTTCAGTGGAACACCTGGGCATAGGTTGGCATGGTGCATGTTTGTGTACGTAGATGCCAAAAATGGGGACATTGTAGTCCAGGACAATGAAATAACCTGCGGGTATTATAATGAGAAAAACAGTTGTCAAACATAGAATAAATCACTAAGACGTATCAGTAACATGCGGGTATTTTTCTGATAGGAACAAAGGTACATACACATACAGGGGGGGGGGGTTAATGAGCCAAGGTACATAGAATTGTAAAGACAGACTAATGAGAGTCCGGGATTACTTGTGTAATCACTGTCGAGTTCAACTTACCAGGAATTCTTATGCGGTTCTTGTGGAGTAGCTGTAAAGTTTATAGAGAAAGTCTGAGCGGAGAGTGTAGATTGAAGACAGGTGGAAGGGAGAAACGAGAAACGCAGTTGGTAATGCAGTGCTTTGTTGAGAGGGGAGGGGGCCGCAGTGCCATGGTATAATGACCCACAGCCTCAGGGTGCCCAGTGCGCTGATAATACGCAAACGACCAGGGAAGGTTTAAAAATGAGATAGCAGGGAGGAGCGTAGGCTGAAGTGCGAGAGAACGGTGCTGATAAGACACTAGCGATCAGGGAGGGTTTTGAACATGAAATAGCAGGAGGCGCATAGGTAAGAATGCGAGAGGACGGTATGAGGGATCCCCTGGAGGGGCATGGTGGGAAGCGCTAGGGATGCGTTCCAAAAGCTCACGAGAGAACGATGCACACAAATCTATGGTAATCGCTGGGTTTCAACTGCGGTCCAGATGCTAAAATCGCAGTGGGTGCCGGTTCCTTATGTTGTAAAGCAAATGCCGTAAGGGAGGGGGAGAGTGACGGCGTAGGGTCGTAAAAGTGACAAATCACTAAACCCAATAATGGGGTTCGAGGATGGAGTCTGCAGGTAACGAAAACACTATTTGATCTATCGTAAGACTGATAAAAGAGAATACAGGAAATCAGTTTGGTGATGATTAAACTCGGAACAAGGGGTCCGAGGTTAAAGTAAAATGTATTAGAACGGGGAGCCATGAAGGTGTCTAAAAAATTCCTGCTGTAAGTGGTCGAGGCTGCAGTCTGCAATATCCAGAGGTGGAGACTCTTGGATTACTGACAGAAGAAAAATAAAGACAGAGTTCGAGGCTGCAGTCCGCAATATCCGAGGTGGAGACTCTTGGATTACTGACAGAAGAAAAATATATAGGCAGAAGAAAATGCAGAAAATGATGGGCAATGGCAACTGGGAAGGCGAGTTTGTGGCTGCAGTGTGGGGGTTGCCGTGACAGAGTCCACAAACAAGGGATGAAGCATAAAGGTACGGTAATGCAGCAGACTCCATGTGCACGGGAGCTAAAACCCCTTAGGTATGAAGAACAGGCTCGAAGACCAGAGGAGTAATTCCTGGATGGACGTCCTAATAAAGGTGCCATAGAAACGGCTGCAATGCATCTTACAAATAAGTGAGGATTGGACTCGGAACAGTGAGTCCAAGGTTGTAATAGAGTAAGTAAGCAATATAAATGCAGGTGCCGTGATAGTGGGACTAGGGGTGGGCGTAGTGTGTGTAGTGGGGCTACGCGAAGCTTCGTGAAGTGGGGAGGACGCTACGCCCACCCACACACTTTGCGTAGCCCCACTACGCGCCGCCCGCCTCCCTCCCGCCCTCTTCTACATGCCTCATTTAATTTAAAATAGAGTTAAAGTAAATTAAAAGCACTTACCTAATATGCGGCGCCCCGGGGCTCCCTCTTCTGCTGACGCACCAACTTCTTCCAGCCAAATGCGCACGAGGTAAGTGCTTTTAATTTACTTTAACTCTATTTTAAATTAAATGAGGCATGTAGAAGAGGGAGGGAGGCGGGTGGCGGGCAACTTCGCTCCGTCCACGGAGTGTGCGTAGTGTTGCCTACTACGCCTACTTTGCAAAGTGCGAAGTAGGCAACACTACGTACACTCCATGGACGGAGCAAAGCATTGCGCCCAGGGTTAGGTGGGACATAATCTCGGGGCCAGGGTTGTGATGAAATTGGGGTGTAAAACGAGAACTTGAGACAGATACACAACAGGTTAACATTCCGCTAATATGTGAAAAGTAAATTTCAGTGTTCATGTATATGCCGGTAGCTGCAGTTGGAAGCTCGGTTGGTGATCGTCCAATGTATGCATTGGACTGAAAGTGTTGAGTTGATTCACTTGTATAGCCAGTATTGCATTTCTGCATCTTTGTTGAGCCCGGTGTTCACAGTGTCCATGCATAAGATGATTTCACTCTCTTTCCTTTGCATGCAGAGCTCTCGGTTACCACCTTTAGGGTTTTGGGTAATAAGTTCAAGGCCAAAGAATTTAAAGGTTTTATTGTTTGGGTAGTTTTCATGAAAATGTTCCCTTAGTGGTGGACCTGTTTCTGTCTTGTAAATGTTGCGGTAGTCCTCTAGGATTCTGGTTTTCAGCGGTCTGATGGTGCTGCCTATGTAAAGTTTATTGCAGGGACAGATGATGATGTAAATTACATAGTTTGAGTTGCAGTTAATCCACTCCTTGATCTTCATAGTTTGTTTACCTGGTGCTGTAAATTCTTTCTGTTTGTTAATACCTAGTTTGCAGGCACTACAGTTGTGACATGAATAGAAACCTTGGCGTTTTGACAAGAAATGTGTTTCCGGGTGTTTTCTTTTGTCAATGAATTCTGATTGGCAGAGTTTTTGTCTCAGATTTCTCGCTCTCCTGAAACCCATTTGAGGGAAGTTTTGAATCTGATTTGAGGGTCATATTGTTAGACAGTAAATACCAATGTTTTGGAGAGTTTTTCGGATATGGTAATGGCCATTATGGTAGCCTGTAAGGAAACAAATGGTGTTTGACCTCTGAGTATCATTTCCCACAGTTTTCCTTTGCAGGAGTTCCTGGCGTGGTATCTTTGCACACTCAGATGCAGCCACTTCCGGATCTATACGTTTGTAGCCTCTTTGTTCCAATCTGTGAGTTAAGTCAGTTGCTTTTTCTTCATAGACGCCCATGCTACTGCAATTTCGGCTCATTCTTATGGATATTCTTGATTGTTGTTTGTGGGTGGCAGCTGTCTGCTCTCAAAATTGAGTTGGCTGCTGTGGGTTTACGAAAAGCCTTGGTATGTAGTTTGCCTTCTTGTGCATAGATGGTGATGTTCAGAAAGTCGATTTCTGAGGTCTTTGTTTGGATAGTTTTTCATTAGTGCTTTCCACATTTCTGTTCTGTAATTGTTAAATTGAGATCCATCAAACTTATTCTCTGTAAGTTTTACTCCTGGAATTCTAGCTGTTGTGAAAATGTTATCAGTTTTGCTTCCAATGAACCCACTCAATAGACTTTTATATCTCCTTTAGCTAAGGTCAACCCTGCAGTATGTCGCTCAAATCTACTGATCCACTTATTTGCCCCATCTGACAGGGCTGGTAACTTGTTTTTTAGTCGTTCTTTGTCCATTTTTGGCCATGGGATATAATTTAACTGACCTGCTCCTTTCTTAAATAGTGGTAACTGCATTATTCTATTATTTATTGCATAGGTGTCCTGTGAGGGGGAAGACCGGACTGAGGCAGGAGACTCACTGTATGTGTCTAGTAGTTTCCCACTCTCCGGCGGTGGCGGCGGGAACCCAAGGGGGAGGAAGGAGTAAACTTTCCTACCCACCTCTTCCTCACAGGAAGAAGGGCATTCCCCGTGACAGGATGACGAGTGAATGATTACTACGAAGGCGGAAGAGGAGGGACAATCGGCGCGTAAGAGGAGGGAATCCCAGGAAGCTGGCGGAGGAAACCCGGAAGTCGCTGAGAGTTGGAAGAGCCCGGCTACGACGGAGAACGAAGACGCCACGCTGACGGATGGAGAGAGCCCAGCTAACGTAAAGAGAGAGGAAGAGGACCTCGGTGAAGTCGACGACTGTTGTGAAGATTGGTGGACGCCCCCGGAGATTGCCTTCAAGCTGCCACAACTCAGGAGAGTTGCGGCAGTTGGGGTAGGTGACTCAGGCAGGGGGGAGGAAATTCAAGGGTTCTGGCACAAGGATGGGGGCCCCAAGGGGACACCGCCCTGAAAGTGTGCACTGTTGAGACCTGCATATCATGCCCAGAGTATCCTGAACATCCGAAGAGGGAGGCTGGGACGAACTTTGAAATTATTGATATATCTAAGAAGCCTTGCATGATAGATCACCTTTTGCATTCATTTCCCTGATTTGTATGGTGTACACGGCCCTTTCCCTGAAACCAATGGATAGGCCGAACCAGAAAAGGGAGAGTGGTTAAAACAGGACCAGATACATAGTCTCTCGACCAGTACATTTTCCCTTTTTTCTCACCTGTAACTTTCTGCACTTTGGTGTGGTGACAGTAACGCAAAGCTCAAATAGAAGGACACTATACTTAGCGCTGTTTTCTTCTCTTTTGGGAGACTCCAAAGGACGTCATCCTGACCAATTGATTGAAGACACATGGAGAAAAAATAGAAAAGGAAAAGAGAAGAGTGACTGGCGGAAAATCCTTGTCCTTTCTGTTCTAATACTTTATTTATACCATTTTCAATAAAAATACGCCAAAATTGAGCCACATATCAAGCCTCCTTGATTCTGTTTCCACCCATCCCTCCCACATGTCCATATCATTATATCCTTTCCTGCCGGTGATTCCTTGTTGAATTTGGTTTCTATATTGTCATATTAAATACTTGTCCCAAACTGTTAGACATTTTTGCATGTAATCATAATCTCAGTCTGGTTGTCCCTCCTCACCCCTGATGCACAGTTCTGCTATTGCCATGTCATCTGGGCATTATGATCCTTCCCTGGGCCATGGTCTCCTCTGTGGCGCCTCTCTTTCTGTCCATCCAGCTAAATAATCACAGAAGGGGTTTGCATATATATCTCCTTCTTTCTCAGATGTTATCTGTTTAGGTGTGAGATCTCTACTTCTTACTTTATCTCTATTTCTCACAATACAGGCAGCCTTGGCAGCTATGCACGTACTTCTAGGTTATTCCTGGTCTTCCTATTTGTTCGCCTAACTGTATCCATATCCTGTCTGCCATTTTATTGAATTTTGCAGTTCTTATCTTTGGTGCTATATTGTCTTTGTCTTTATTTTCTGCATGTGATATTTGTGTTGTTGGTGATGGGGGTGGTATATTATTATTATATATATTCCCTGACAGGAGTGGATGTGGGGATGTGGACATTGAGGAATATTGTGTTGGTGTGTGTATTAGGTCGTATAATCAATTGGAGGGGGGAGAGAGAGATCGGATCCTTTCAGTCTCCATTTAGTTACTCATGATCAATAGGGGAAAGGATCACTTGTCCTGCGTAAACCAAGGTCTGCAGGTAGGTAAGTGGGTGTCTCCCAATAAAAGACCCTCATACACGCGTTCTTTTGGTATCTCATAGCGGTATATGATGTGTCCCCGCTCATTTAAACACGTGAGTGCGTAATCCTTGGGTCCGTTTTTTGTGTGCACCCTCCGCCAGGAGGCTTTACCTTTGGTTTAAGGCAATAGTGATCGTGGAAAGGTGAGTGAAAAGGTGGTGATATATTAAAAATTGTCCGGAACAACCAGAAAATTGACTTTAATGAGTCTGGAGTTGGACAAATATAAAAATTAATTTGTGCAGCTATAGAATCGATTATGAATTCTAGCGCACTCCATTAGTGTGATAAAAAGGTCGACATGTTTCAGCCTTGGTTGCCAAATGGTCAGTAGGCTTTCTTCAGGACTAATAAAAGGTGCAGTGAATAAAAGTGAAAGAATAGGTAAATTTATAACCTGATTCTTCGGGTAGTAGAAGGTTGCATTGTACCTGTAAGGAAAAGAAAAAGTACACACAACAACGTATAGGGAAAGGGGGGAAGGGGGAGACACATAATTGTGTACAATTGTACCGTGTTTTTAAAAACCACTGATTTGTACAAGAAACTACAAAATGGCAATACTTTGTGCAGAATCACGGTCATTTCAGGCGCCAACTTGCTCATTCTCATGCCTTAGTGAAGAAGAGTGATTTTGCTATACTGTAGTGCGGTGCCCATAGCTGTAATTTTATCCGTGTTAGACTTTCCTTGAGAGTACTGATAACTGGGGTGATGACATGCTTAGTCGCTATCGGGTGATGGTCATGTGCTCTTTCTTTAAGTGGCTATTCTGTGGCCCTATTGTGATTCAAAAAATCTCTCTTTAATGATTTTCGTGACCATATGAAATGACGATGGCAATTGGGTCATGTGACTATGACTTATATTGTATACGGCTTGTTTGTTTGTGCATATAGTTTGGATAAACGATTGCGCTCTATGTTTCGTTTGGCTATTAAAGCGGAGCTTTTGGACTCGTGATGGTAGATTTTCGAGCCTACCTCTACGCTTTGCAGAGTTTGCTTCTTCGGGGAGGAGGGCGCCCAGAGGGAGGTTGTACTGTGGGGAGGTGGAGAGGTCAATCGTTAGTTTCATTTAGAAACAGTGATACTACTTGCGGTTTGGATCCCCAATGTCCGATGATTCTGCTTATTACCTCAATCCTTCACCTCCATTCTCGCAGCATGTGCTGTCTCTGCCACTCTTCAACCGGAATTCATTGTGAGTTGAATCCGGTTCGTTCTTTAAGGAAACCACAATCATAGAAATAGACAAAGTATTTTGTCGTCATTTCTGATTATGTGCGCAATGATATCGCGTTTTTACAAGCAGTGTAATAAACACTTCGATAAACTGAGTGAATTTGAAAACAAATTTGTTTTTTAAATTTGTTTCATGGGAATGGTAAAGTTACTATATTTGTAGTGTTCTGGTGTTAGTTTTTAATAAAATAATAAAAGATGAAAATTAGTTAATGATGGAATTGA
The DNA here is from genome assembly GCF_964261635.1 of Lissotriton helveticus. Taxonomy (NCBI): domain Eukaryota; kingdom Metazoa; phylum Chordata; class Amphibia; order Caudata; family Salamandridae; genus Lissotriton; species Lissotriton helveticus. Next base: position 382,515,055 of record NC_136060.1, read on the forward strand.
ATCAGAGTATATTCAGGATGTTCATTTCTATGGGGCTTTTGTTGTTGGAACTCTCTTAATTTTGGCACTCAGTATGTGTTTTTCCACTCTTAGCAGTTACGGCTGTAATTTATGGGGTAGCGAATTCTGTAGGTTATTGTTGAAGGATAGGTTTGAATCATTTATTCAGGGATAACCATGGAATAGAGTCGTTGAGACCACTGGTGTCTGTCTTTAATCTATGGACCCAACGTTGCTCCTTTTCGAACATGATTTTAGTTGCATTCCTGTCTATTGTGTCCAAAGTTTCCAAGATGACCCACTGTAGGTCATTGACAGTGTGACCTAATTCTTTGTAGTGGGTAGACATTTTGGTGGTGGTTCTTTTGCAATTCACATTGCTGCGGTGCTCACGTAGTCGTTGCCTTGCTTTTCGGCAGGTCATGCCGATGTATCTCATCTGGCACGGACAGGTGATCATGTAGATTACATGACTTGTATTGCAGTTAGTGTGGCGTTTTAGTTTCCAAATGAGATTGGGAAGTAGCTGCAATTCTTTTGTAGGTTTTGTGGTCTCACAGGCTGTGCAGGTGCCACAAGGGTAATGTCCTGTTATTGGAGTGGTGTTCCATAGTCCTGGTTGGTCTTTCTTTTTCTTGGGTGGTGGTCTAGTGTGTACCAATAGGTCCTTGAGATTTTGACTTCTCTTGTTTGCAAAACGCGGTTTAGGCAAGTTTAGTCTGTTTGAGGTTATAATCTTCCAATTTTTGTTGATTATCTTTTTCACCTGATTTGTGACTGGACTGTAAGTAGTAACACACGTTGTTCTGTCATCTTGTGTCTTGGGGTGTGTTTCTAGTAGTGCTTCTCTCGATTGGTTGGGAGCTCATTTTTTACAAGAGTAAATCACCTTTCTGGGGTACTCTCGGGCCGTGAGTTTTTCACATAGATCCTCGGCTTGGTTCTTGTAATCACCTATTGAGCTACAGTTCCTTCTCAGGCGGAGGAACTGGCTATACGGGAGATTCTGTCGTAATGGCCGTGGATGGAAGCTTTTGAAAGATAGTAAGCTATTTTTGGCTGTGGGTTTAAGGAAAGTCCGGGTTTGTAAAGTGTTGTTTTCTGCGAAGATGGTTACATCCAGGAAATCTAAGGTTTTCTCATTGGCAACGTATGTGAATTTCAGACAATCATCTTGGTTATTTAACCAGCAGTGGAAGTTTTTCAGGGTTTCATGGTTACCTTTCTAAATAAGCAGGATATCGTCTATGTATCTCTTCCAAAAAACAATCTGTTCGAGAAAGGGGTTGTTTCTGTTATGAACATGGGTGTTTTCAAAGGTGCTTACATAAAGACCCGCCACACTTGGGGCAAAAGTACTACCCATAGAGGTCCCATGACGTTGGATAAAGAGGGTGTCTTTGTACTGAAAAAAGTTTTCTGTTAGAGCCAGTCGGCAACATTCAAGGACGAAATGTCTGGGTGTTTTATAGGACCATTCCATTCCGAAAAGTATTGTTTCTAAAATGTCTAGAGTTTTTTGCTGTGGTAGGCTCGTGTAGAGACTCTCTACATCGAGCCCTACTAGAAGCATTGTGTCTTCTGAGTATTCGAAGTTGGCCAACATGCTTAGGAGGTCTCTTGTGTCTTTCAGGTACGTCGGGGTTCTTTGGACTATGGGTCTTAGATATTGGTCTGCAATTCTGAGAGGGGTTCTAAAATTGAATTGATCCCAGAGACAATTGGCCTCCCTGGAGGGGGTATCCTTCCTTTGTGTGTTTTTGGAAGGGAATAGAAATACGGTATTACTGGTGACTTCGTTTCAAGGTAATCCGCCTCTTTTTTGGACAGCCAGTTGTTGGCTTCTGCCTCTTCGATCATGAGAGATATTGTCCTCTGCAGGCGCACCGTAGGGTCTGTTGTTATAACTTCATAGAATTTGGTGTCTGAAAGTAGATCTAGGCATTGTTTGTCATATCCTTCAGTGGATAGTATGACTATTCCTCCACCCTTGTCCGCTGGTTTTATTGCGATCTCTTTGTCGTTCCTGAGTTCGGTAAGGGCCAGTTGTTCCGCCTTGGTGATGTTTTGAAAAGGTTTTTGAGGTTGTTGATTCAGTTCATCCAGCTCTTTCATTATGGCCTGTTCGAAAGTACATATTTCGATCGGGACTTGTGAGTTGAGAGGACAGAAGTTGGACTTGTTTCTCAAGTTCGTATCTCCTTCTTGGGGCGGTGGTAATTCATCTTTAAAGAAAGCTTTTAATTTTAAGGTGCGGCGGAAGTTGGCTAGTTCACATTTTGTTTTGAAAATGTCAGTCTTTGGGGTAGGTACATACCCTAGGCCTTTGTTTAGGACACTGATCTTGTTCTCCGTGAGATTTTTGTTTGTCAGATTTATGACAAGGTCGTTGGACCTGGTCCCGTCTTGGCCTTGGTCACGCTCCTGGTTTGGACCTGTCTTGTTTGATCGGACCAAGTTATTCCTTTTTGTCTTGGGCGGCGGTTGGACCGGCCATTCCCTAAAAAAGGAATTCCTTGTTGGAAGTTTTGACCTCCTTGTGGCTGCATTTGTTGGTTCATAGGTACTTGAAAAAAGGGGTTCGGCCACCCTTGAAATAGTGGGTTGAAATGTTGGAAGGGCATGCCATGTCCGCTGTTTTGAAAATATGGAGGGCGTCCAAAGTTGTTGTGGCCTCTTCTATTGCCTCTTCTGTTTCTGAAGTTTCCTCTACCTTGGTTTGTTGTGTCATCTCCGCTCTGATCTGAGCTGTCGTTGGATGATACACTGTTGGAATCGTAGTTCGAGGTATTTTCATTGGGTTTGTAATCTTGGCTGCTGTAAGGATGTATCCGTTCCAAGGAGAACTTCTTTAGTTCTTTAGCCAGTTTCTGCAGCTTTGTTTGCATCAGCTATTCTTGACTTTCTTTCATCTCTTTGTTGATTTCTTCCAAGCGGGTTTTGTAAATGGTTACATTTACGGTGTTGTTTAATTTGGTCTCTAGGATTTCTATTTTGACCGTTAATTCGTTTGTCAGCCTTGTTGCAGTTTTTATTATTAACACTAGGTAGTCCCTGGTACACTTCCATGAAATGGAAGACCAGTCCTTTCGAAAAGCTAAATCTTTTAAAAAGATCCGGGGTGCATTTGTTACCCATAGTCCTCTCGGTGCAGCATTGACTCGGAGATACTCGGTCATTATGATCCCATGTACGGCCGTTAGAGTGTCTAATTCAACCTCTCAAACAATGTCTATGTCGCACACTGAAAGCCAGGGTCTTGTCGAATTGATCAAGTCCTTTTTTGTTTTCTATTACCCTTGTGTTCATAACCATGACCATGATGGCGCTTCGGTAAACATGGATGAAGGTTTACTACCGAAACGCGTCTGTTTTTGGAGTGTTTGTTTGGTGTTGAAATAAACGAACCCAAACCGGCCCCCGAGAGTGCTTTTTTCTTCCGTTTGGACACTGTCCCTGGTTACGGAGTGTGGAGCAGAGATTTGACGAGTGGGTGCACCCCCACTTCCAGAAGCACCCGCCTGCGAGTGCATCGTCCTGGTGTTGACAGGAGCGACGATGGAAATTGACGACGCACCGATCGAGTGAAGCGTAAAACTACACGACGGGTTTTCAAGTGCTGAGGAAAGTACTGAACCGCTTTCACACACAGCGGAGAATCCCGGTAGGGCGCCGGCTGGCGCATTGAATTTGTTACACTTTTCAGCTTCACACGAACAAGGCGAGGGGGCAAAAACACGAACATTGTGGCCATTCAGCCGTAACTGCATGTTTAATATGTTTAGTGAATCGGAGCGTCGGGGTGCGGCCCTGAACATATTTAAGAATAAAGGAGAAAGAGAAGCTAATCAACAAGCACAAGCAGGACCAATTAAAACGAACTTGACCACCAAATGTATCGCGCTTGAACGGCTGTACGAACGCGAAATTAGGAAGTGGTGGGAGGGAACATCCCTCCAGAACTACATTGAGGTCAACAGGGTCCCGAGAGGCTTAAGAATTTACACTGTACCAGCCTACGAATCGCCAGACCCATTACTATTGGATGAGTGGGCGGAACATACCGCTGCCTCCTGCCAGGGGAGCTTGCGGATTCTGGTGAAATTCGCGTGGAGTGACCGCGACAAGGCGGTCAAGGATATTGAAAAATTGGAAGAGGAGTTGAAGGAGGAGGAGGACCAAGTAAGGATTGGAGGGTACAGAGAGCAAATGAAAAAACGTCTGAAACTTTATGAAGACAAGATTAAAGTACGCAAACAAAGTAAATTCGATAGAGACGCAGCCGATTATGCCCAAGGAAGGATCTTGACATTTGCGAAGAAATTTGATGCGCCACGCAAGGAGTTACTGAACAAAAACAAAAGTCGGGCACAAAGAGCCACAGGAACAACAGAGCCACCAGTAACTTCGGAATCGGAAGTAACCGAGAACGAATCCTCGGAGGAGGAAGGTGGAGGAGCACTGAGGTCAGGACGCCATTTTCGCGAGGAATTCAAACTGATTCGCCAATCCTGGCGGCAAGGGGGAGCAGGCAAGCCCCCGAAAAAATCAGAAAGAGGAAAACAAGGAGGGGGCAGGGGGGCCGGAAGAGGCAGAGGCAACTTCTCACCACCCGCAACAAGGAGCAAGAAAATTTACAATCAGAAACGGCAATAATGGAAAACAATCTCACTATCATCAATCTGACAGAGAAACAACTCACCAGTACTGAGGAGTCGGTACTAAGGTTGGGATTGACATTCTGCCCCCAAAAAACTATGGAATTTATGCAAACGCGTATTGACTTGTAGAAATTCACGCGGAAATTGAAACTGCACAAGTTTTTCAAGACGAAACCACAAACTGGAAGACTAATGAAGAAAGGTAACACGGTAACTGAAACGGATGAATTGGCTGTGAAAGATCTCGGAGCAATTATGACCCTCGAGGAGCTGAGAACGGAGGAATGTGTGACCACATTAAGTAGGACACAACAACTCACTGTATCTGGAGTAGGACAAGTTGGAGGATCAACACCTTTCAAACCTGCCTCCAAGTTTCACCCGCAGATGGCTGCGGATGCCATTGATGTATTTGCTGATGCAGTGGTGAAAGACTTAACCAAATTTAGACGCAAACAGAAATATTCGAACTCAGCGAACAATAATTTCTCTGAGACACAAAAACAAGCGTTGTTAAAACTATGTGATGATAAAAGTGTTGTCTACAAACCATCAGACAAAGGGGGCAATATTGTCATCCAGACCAAGTCTAACTATGAGGGTGAAGCTCTCCGTCAACTCAACAACAAGGAAACATATTCTCCGATCACAGCTAAGGAATATCAACAGAGCGTGCTAGATTACCAGGCACTGACATCGAAGTGGCATAATAAAGGGCAACTGGATATGGATGAATTCCTTTTTTTGAGACGTTTGAACCCTATTATCCCTACATTTTATCACCTACCCAAGGTCCACAAGAACAAGAGCATGCCCCCGGGTCGACCGATTGTAGCTTCACAGGGAAGTCTGACAGAAAATGTGTCCATTTATATTGACTTATTTTTGATACAACATGTGAAAACTTTAAACTCCTACATTCGGGACACTATGGACCTTTTAGACAAATTGTCTGCATTGAAATGGGAGGAGGGATATTGCATGCTGGTTCTGGATATAACCATCCTGTACACATCAATTGAACATAGGGATGGCCTCTTAGCCATGAAGTATTTCCTTGAAAAAAGGCCATTGAAATATACACAACACAGTGCTATGGTATTGGAATGTGTAGAATTCTGTCTGTCCAATAACATTTTTCTTTTTGAGAAACAGCTGTATAGACAACTGGCTGGGACTGCTATAGGCACCTGCTTCGCCCCCAGCTATGCGAATTTATTCGTTGGCTGGTGGGAGGAGCAGGTGGCCTGGGGGGCACCCAAAAAAGAATGGACAGATCGCATTGTAGGCTGGTATCGTTTCATAGACGATCTACTGATCATATGGAACGGACCCCCAGAGAGAGCCAAGGAATACATCAATGTCCTCAATAGGAATGAAATTAACCTGGAATTCTCGGGTGAAGTAAGCACTACATCTGTGAATTACCTAGACATCAACATCTATGTAGATGCAGGAGAACTGAATACTCGGCTGTATCGAAAGCCTACGGCAGGCAATTCAGTGTTAGAAGCCACTAGCAGTCACCCTCCAAATCTCATTAGAAGTATCCCCTATGGGGAACTTCTTAGAATTAAACGTAACTGCTCAGGTGAAAGAGAGTTTCAGGTTGCTGCCAGGAATAGCATACAACGTTTCAAAAACAGGGGTTACAGTGAGGAAATTCTAAGTAATGCATTTGAAAGAGCCAACAAACTCAAGAGGACAGATCTCCTTAAAACCAAAGTTAGAGAACAGCAAGGTTCTGAGCATGAAGGTAAATTTCGCCTCATAACTACTTATTCAAAAAGTGCCATGCACCTAAAAAAGATTCTGAGAAGGAGCTGGCATATATTGCAGACTGATGAGGCTCTGAACACAGATCTGCCATCCTATCCATTAATCACAGAGTGACTGTGGTACAGAGTCACTTTGCCACCAAATTGAAATCAGCCTTCGGACCTATGCAGGGTTTTTTCCCTTGTGGAAAATGCAAAGCTTGTAAGATCAGCAAAAGAGTCTTAAGCTATGAAATTCCGACTGCAGGTGTCCGTAGGAAGATTATAAGTTTTCTAACTTGTACAACGCCCTACAGTGTTTACTGCTTAACCTGCCCATGTGGGCTGCGTTACGTGGGAAGCACGATCAACCCCATGAAAATGAGAATACTGGAACACATGCGGGCCATTGCCAAGGGTGATGAGGCATACCCTGTTGCGCGTCATTTTGACAAAGTCCATCAACGCAACAGGGATCAATTGAGTTATTTTGGCCTGGATCATGTTCCCAGTAATCCCAGAGGTGGAGATCGATTGCTGAGACTCCGTCGACTCGAGTCGAGATACATCATTGATATGCACACGAAACATCCTCTGGGGTTGAATAGCAGTGAAGAACTTGCAATACATTTGGGGGAATGAGTACGGACTTTTGTAGAGGGTTGGCTCAGCTAGCTACCAGAGTTTGTTGGGATCTTATGGTCTGCTGTGATAACAACGAGGGGATAACACCTTTGACCATAGGCTACTGAATATATATGTATATATTGTAAGAATATTTGTTGATTCATTAAGGAATTTGTAGATAGAATTTCTCTTGCTCTCCTCTAACCTCTTGATCCTTTCTCCTTACTCCCTTCTCTTTCTTTTTCTTTTCTTTTCTTTTCTTTTCTCTTTCTCCCTTTTAGCTTGTTATTTCTGTGGTTATTGTGTGTCGCAGGGGAAACAATAGGAGATGTGCGTATGCCCATCCAGGGCATGATGGTTATTATTGATATAAATGTTCGGTATATATGCATGATTTGTATATAGATGTGCCCATTCATGGGCGTGATTGGACATAGACATTGTTTTAGAGGTCGAATTAGACACTCTAAGATGGCACACACTGAAAGCCAGGGTCTTGTCGAATTGATCAAGTCCTTTTTTGTTATCTATTACCCTTGTGTTCATAACCATGACCATGATGGCGCTTCGGTAAACATGGATGAAGGTTTACTACCGAAACGCGTCTGTTTTTGGAGTGTTTGTTTGGTGTTGAAATAAACGAACCCAAACCGGCCCCTGAGAGTGCTTTTTTCTTCCGTTTGGACATTGTCCCTGGTTACGGAGTGTGGAGCAGAGATTTGACGAGTGGGTGCACCCCCACTTCGAGAAGCACCCGCCTGCGAGTGCATCGTCCTGGTGTTGTGTTGACAGGAGCGACGATAGATATATATATATATATATATATATATATATATATATATATATATATATATATATATATATATATTCTCGCTCCACAGTCAAAATAAATTGACGATCCAGCACTCGCAGTAGGTTAAACCTAGTTAGGTTTATTGCACACAAAAAAGAATGATACAGACGCGTTTCAGCACTTGCCTTCGTCAGTGTCCTATATATATGATTTTTTTTTTTTACTTCATCACAACCTTACTTCAATTGTTATAATTCAAGAGGTCAGCATGCACGTTACCTTATAACAGCTGCCACCACAGGAGGAGAACTACCCATGCGAAGAGACAGACTTTTGATCAAACAGGCATCTACTAATCTTCTTTGAGAAATGCATAGTCCTATTCCTAATGGGCAGTTGCCTGTCCATCAGTTGCCGTCAGCAATGACCCCTGTGACCTCCTGACTGCCTTGCCAGAATGTTGGTTAGACCTTAATTGAAGTAGAAAAACGAGCAAGAGTAAGTGATAAAGTATAAAGGTTTTATTTTACAATGGCTGGGAGAGTGATGAACCCAGGTAGGTTTGCCACCCAACTCTCAAATTGGCTCCAGCAAGTAGCCCTTTATATAATGTCTTTTTGCTGAATCATACATACTAATCATGTGGTCGACAATGTCCATATTTGAGCAATTTTACACAACTAAACCCGAGCCTCCCACCTTCCTTCATTCAATGGTACGATCACTCCCACCCTCCTTACTAGGTGTTCTAAGTGCTACCTGCCTACATGTTAATTGGTTTGTGTAATCTACGTGTCCTAAAACTCAGCTAAAGCAGAACGCGTGATCTTACTCCGTATTATTTGATTTGTGCAATCTGACTGTGTGTCCATTTCTACAACCTCAGCATAAACAGAGTGGGTGATCTTGCTCTTGTTGCAATGTATTTTGATCATCCCTGTGTCTTTCCCTACTAAATTGACCAAAAAGCTGATTGGTTTACTTGCATCATTCACCTGGCACCACCTCCTCGCACGATCATTCTTTGGAGGAACTGTCAATACTGGTTTGTTTGATGTACCAGGGACTTCTTGATTTGTTTATTTTATTGATTTCTAGCTACTGTTAGTATGTATCAAAGGTTGCAGCTGTTCTCTCTCTCTGAATTCGTCCACTTGTAATTTATTAACTTGAAGCATTAGCTGCTTACTGCTGTCTGATCCCATACATTCCGGTAATTCTAAAGGTGGGGCTTTTTAGTGATATTTTCTCTGGGTCCTAAATGTCTATACTAACATTTTCTATACTAAAAATTATTTTGGGTGTCTATAATGCCCACAGGAATGGAGAAGAACCTGGATGAAACACAGGCACAGACAACACAGAAGACTCGCAGGACGACGAGACCAGGAGCAGCAAGCAGGAGTCCTCCTTGGTGCAGTCCTAGGCGAAGTCCAACTAAGTCCAAAGTAGACGGTATAAGTTGAAGTGATTTCGGGTTTGAATCTTGTGCCAAGATGAACCTAAAGAGTCACTCACAGGTAACTCCTTAAGTGTCCCAGGGAAAGGGTTGGTATGATTCAAGGATCCCTCCCAGAGGAGGGACTGGACAGGGGGGAGTATACTCCCATGTCCTTTGTCCAGTTTTGCGTCAGAGCGGGAGCCAACGGCTCCCTGAACTGGTTCAGACTGGAGTATTGAAGGAGTGCACCAAATGTGCCCTTCAAAGCAGTCTGGTGGTGCTGGCAAGCACCCCCACCCCAGCTCAATACACCAAGTCCTGTCTAGGACTTTTCTTCCTCCCTTGTTTTCTCTGTTGGAGCTGGGTGAGCCAATCTTTCTGGCTCCACTGCTCCTGGGGTTAACTGTGGCTTGACTTGTTCCCTCGGGGTCACACCAGCCTGCTCAAGGAGGCCTGTCATCTCTAGATGGGCCTTGATTTCTACTTCAGCCCAGGCTGAAATCTCTTGATTATTGCCCAGGAGGCAGTCTACAGGCAGGTTGTATACTGCCACCCTTTTAGGTCCAGTTACGCCGCCCCAACTGACATTGACTATGGCCCTGGGGTGATCTGTTCAGACGCCATCCATGTTGATCATCTGGTACATTTACCCAGGTAAAAGCTGAAGGGGGGCCACAAGCCTTCCTGTCACCAAAGTGACACTGGCCCTTCGGTCCCTACAGGCTACAGCTTTCTGACCATTGATCAGAGGCCCCTTTCTGTACTTGCCCAGGGGGCTGGGACTTACAAATGGCAAAACCTGTGCCACTATTACAAACCAAGGTGGCCTATGTGGGGATCTGGCGAGGCCAGTATCCACCAAAGTACCCCGGGAGAACCCAACTAAAATTTTGGGTGTACTACTACCACTTGGGGTGCTACTACTTGGGGCACAGGGGGTGTATTAGTAGTTATATCCTTGTTGCTGGCCATGGGCCAATTGGAATCCCTTGCTTATTATGACCTTTCTCTTTGTAGAGATAACCATAGGGATTTTTACTAGGGAAGGAAGAAGATTGGGACCCACCCCCAGAGGAAACTTTTTGGGGACTTCAGAGGACTTCTCTTTAGACTTTCCCCCACCTTTCTCTTGGGCCTTGGAAGAATCTTTCTTCTGGTTACCACCACCTTGAGACTTGGTCTTAACCCTGGTGCGAACCCCTTTGTCTGCCTTCTTTCCCAATTCTTGGGGATAGGTCAAATCAGACTCCACCAGGTACTGATGCAGTTGCTGATTTTGACAATTATTAAGGATGTGCTCCCTCACTTGTACAGTCCTGTGTAATCATGCACATTACCTCCATGAAGCCAGCCTTCCAGAGCCTTAACAGCACTGTCTACAAAATAAACCCAGTCTTGGGCATGTGCCTTCTGTGTGTCTCTAAACCTAACCCGATACTGTTCAGTGGTTAAACTAAACCCATCTATGAGGGCACTTATCAAGACTGAGTAATTGTCTGCATCCTCTTCTCTAACAGTGAGGAGCTTGTGTCTACCTTTGTCAGCAAAGGAGGCCCACAGGTTAGCTGCCCACTGCCCTTGGGGGACCTTCTGAACCTTAGAGGCCCCTCCAAGGCAGTGATCCATTTATGGATGTCATCCCCCTCCTGGTGTGGAGGACAATCCTGCTCAAGTTCCTAGTATCAAAGGATGTTTCCCTGACTCTAGGTAAACTAGTGCTGCCATCATGGGACTTGAGTCCCAAATTCTTCCTGGCCCTCAGGACCTCCAGGGTCTCTTTTTCAAGGGCCAGCTGCTCTTGCTCGAACTTGAGTCTAACACTCAAGTTTAATCAGGTGGTATTCCCTCTCTAAGGAGTCCTCACTCTTGCTATAGATGGAGGTCCCTATGGAATTGGCAGAAGCTTTGGAATTTACAGAGGAGCATCTAGACCTCTCCTGCATTCTCTGCTCCCTCTCAGAAGGAACAAAGGTGGAGCTACCTTCAGGGACACCATCTGTTCTATCAGTACTGTTCCCTGGGGGATCTATCAATGAATCAATCAGGGGGTTTATAAAGCACGCTACTCACCCGTGAGGGTCTCAAAGTGCTGGGGTGCGGGGGGTGTGCAGCTCCGGAGCAGTCGAAGAGCCAGGCCTTGAGGTCTTTCCTGAAAGTGCGAAGGGTAGGGGAGCGTCTGATGTTCACAGGGAGCTCGTTCCAGGTCTTGGCCTCGATGTAGGAGAAAGCTCTCCTGCCTGTTCTGTGTCTGCGGATGCGGGGGACCTCTGCCAGGGTAAGGTCGGCGGAGTGGAGGTTCCTCTTGGGTGCGTGGAAGGATACTCTCTCGTTGAGGTATTTGGGTCAGATGTTGTGGAGGGATTTGTAAGTGTGGGTGAGGAGTTTGAAGGTGATCCCCCTCTCGACAGGGAGCCAGTGGAGGTCTCTTAATCAGAATTCACCAGTGCGGAGTCATCAGACTCCTCCTGGTCATGCTCAGAATTAAGGTCACTAGGGGCAACCCCTCCTGACCCATCTTCTGGAGCATCCCCACTCACTTTGTCCTGCCCTTATGACCTATCAAGATTCTGGAGGTCATCCAGCAGAAGCAGCTCTAGGTGTTGCTTAGTATTAGGGTTACTACCTGTCTTTAACTTTCTAGAGGTACACAGGGTCCTCAGTAACTGGAACCTAAAACCACTGTATCTAGAGGGTTGGGACCCACTAGGATCCACCATCAAAGAAATAGTGACTAGGTGTAGGGTGGTGTTGCAACTACCTACCCTAGGGAAAACTAAACATTCAAAGATTGGAGAAAAAGGGTTGCTGGGCCCTTAACAACCAATCTAAAAGTGCAGTAGAACATCCTGTTTAAAAAATATCTTTATATGTGCCTTATGCTAGTGATGGTTTTTCATTTAATCCACCCCTAGATTAGCTGGTAAAACAGTGCAGGCTTAAATCCCAACCGCTGCACACCAATGTAGGAGGCTGGTTTAGTATACTGTGCACACTTTTTTAAGTGAAGCACCTTGCACTAATCCAGGCAACCCATATGGTTGTTTTGGTCGTCTTAGACAACCATAGAAAGCTCTCTAAAAGGTAGCTGTGGAGAGCACCCTTCCGGCTTAGTGCACAAGGAGTGTTAAGCAGTTTGTTTTTTATTTGAAAAGTTTTATAAAGCACGAACATGACCCATGCGGGTATCATGCACTGTATACATTGACGTAAGTATGAGTGCAACAACAAAATGGAACAAATGAGATCACTTAACAACCATAAGGTCAAAGGGGGTGCATTTGGAGTCAGGCAATTTAGTGGGACCCGTAAGGTTTTAGCAGATCAAAGTAGATCAAAAGGACAAATGAGAAGAAACATAAACCCTATTGAAACCACGTGTTAAAAAGAGTATCCAGCCCGGAGAAAGAAGTAGATTGAGATGATATCTGGGTTAATGCTGTTTAAGGTCATTCAGGAGTATCCATTTGACGTGTTAAAATAGACAAAAAGTCGGATCTCTTCAGAGAAGATTTTATTCACCAATACACAACCTCAACAGGCGCCTCTCTCAACTGTCAAGGACCTGACAGCTGGAACAATAGAGAGGAAGGTTCAAATGAACAATAAAGAAGGGGGGACCAGGGAGAGTCCAAAAAGGAAAAATACATAAGTAATATGTACATATGTTAAAAGGTACAGGAAATTAAATACATCACAGCACATCTCCATCCTATACAGATTTGCTGAAAGCATAATCTTTGTGCCAAGCAGGAACATAGCGCATGCGTGACTTAGGAGGAAAAAATCCTTGAGGAAGAGGGGTAACTTTTTCTCTGATGACAGGTGAAACAATACAAAGTTCACAGTACAGGCATCCATGTAGAAATAACTCACAGGGAATATGGACGTACCTTTGAATGTACTGACGCTACTTATTACTCTGGCAGCCCAAAATTGTTCCATTTCCATTGTTTCAAGCGCTTCTTCGTCAGTTGCTTGCACCAAGTTAGCCATGATAGTAACATAGGGGTGAGGTTGTGTCTCTGCCCCCTACACAGCTGGATTCGAAAAAAATCATCACCAGTGTTAAAATAGACAAAAAGTCAGATCTCTTCAAAGAAGATTTTATTCACCAATACACAAGCTCAACAGGTGCCTCTCTCAACTGTCAAGGACCTGACAGCTGTAAAAATATAGACAAAGGATCCAATGGACAATAAATATGGGGAACAGGGAGAGTCCAAGAAAGGAAAATACATAAGTAATGCACATCATGTTAAAAGGTACAGGAAATGAAATACATCACAACAACATGTTTTTTGAAAGATGCAGTAGATGGGTTGCTTCTGATCTCAGGGAGAAGAGCATTCCATATTCTGGGAGCAAGACCAGAGAAAGCACAATTGTAAGTTGTTTTCTTATTGAATTTGGGAGGTTTCAAAAATAGGGTGTTAGAGCTTCCTAAGTTCCTAATCGAGCCAGATAGCACATGTTTTTTTGCCAGGTAATCGGGGGTATTGTGGTGAATAGCGTTGTGCATCAGGCAAGCTATCTTGAACCGCATCCTAGCTACAATGGTCAGCCAGTTTAGTTGAATTAGGTCTGGCGTGACGTGGTCATGTTTTCTGGAGCCAGTGATGAGTCTGGCCAAAGCGTCAGATGCGTTGTTTTTGGGAGCGCAAGTTATGTGGTAGGAAGGTGCACTCGCTGCAGAAGGTTCCGCAGGTACCACTGATGAAGCGAGGGAGTTCAAAGGGTGCAAATTTGGAATGGTAAATTGCAGCTGAAGTTAAATTTTCCTTGCCTTTTCAAAGAAGTGCGCTGAGAAGTCCTCCCCACTAGGAAAGGAGGTTATGTGTGCAGAGCTATGGTTCGCAGAGTGGTTGGCTTGCTGTTTGATGATTTCGAAGAGTTTCTTGGTTCTGTTTTTGGCGCTGTCAAGCTAAGCCCGGAAATGGTCAGTTTTATTATTATTATTATTATTATAGTCATTTATATCGCGCACAGCTATCTCCAGCAGAAGTGTCCTGGCGCTAATCACAACTGCATAGACCGCAAAGACCCCATAAAGAGCAGGAAAAAGAAACCAACCTAATCCAAACAAAACAGCCATGTTTTCAGAGCTTTTCTAAAGGCCGATTCCAGAGGAATTTTCCTTAGCTCTTCAGGCATCGAGTTCCGGAGCGAAGGGGCACATACTGAGAAAGCCCGCCAACCCATCCTGACTTTTGAGAATCTGGGGACTTTCAAAAGGTTCTGATGATTAGAACGTAATGTCTTTGGTTGCCTGTACCTCTGAATTCTAGCTTTCAGATACTTTGGGCCGACATCGTGCAGAGCCCGATGAACCAAGATCAGTGTCTTAAAAAGGACTATTTTCTTTGTCGGCAGCCAAGATCATAGGCAAAGCTCCATCAGTATGGACTTCAGCGTGGTGGCCGGAAGAGCTGGGTGATCTACCCAAACCTAGCCATTTAGTAAAGAACCTAGGGGTCTGGCTAGACAAAAACGTCACGCTCGACCACCAGACCAAACAGGTAGCAGGAACCTGTTTCGGGATACTACGAGTCCTTAGGAAACCGCTTGACCTCATGCCTGTATCAGTGCGCCAGACCATAGTACACAGCCTAATAACATCTAGACTGGACTACGGGAACGTTCTGTATCTTGGAGCCAACGAAAAAAGTCTTTCTAGACTCCAACGAATACAGAACGCAGCGGCCCGTCTGATCCTACAATTACCCAGGAGAGCTTCATCTAAAAAAGCTCTGAAAACCCTCCACTGGCTCCCGATCAGGGAACGGGTGACTTTTAAGGCCTTATGTACAGGTCATCGCATTCTGCATGACAAAGGTCCGAGATACCTTCGCGGTCTTCTGCAATGGTATGAACCCACCCAACAACTGAGATCATGTGGGACAGGACAGGTGCATGTCCCGAGGGTCCAGACAGCCAAAATGGGCGGGAAATCCTTCAGAGTCCAAACGGCCAAGAAATGGAATCAACTGCCAGTGGAACTGCGCACTGAACCTTCAGAGTCTAAATTCAGGAACGATCTGAAAACAGCATTTACAGCGCGGGGACACACTTGCTAGTGTAACCAGGCGCTTTACAAAATACTAATAAATAAATAAATAAATGCAAACTCACCAAATGAGGGGAGATGCTATGTCTTATCGGGGCATTTCTAATAAGTCTGGCTGCCGCATTTTTAATAATCTGGAGCCTGACCATCAAATATTCCGGTAGTCCTATAAATAGACTATTAACATAGTCTAAGCGTGATGTTATAACTGCATGGATGATTGTCTTCCGGCAGTCTACAGGGAGGAAATGCAAGAATCTACACAGGGTCTTGAGTATCCAAAAACATACTGCTGACACCTGAGCAATATGCTCCTTCCCTGAGAGTGCGGTATCCAGTTTAAAACCTAAGTTCCGGGCAGTCCTAACCGGTGTAGGGGGAGGATTAAGTTCAGGCGGCCACCACAGAGCCGATTGCAGGGGGGACTTGTTAAAGAAAAGAACCTCAGTTTTCTCTCTATTCAGCTTCAAGCAATTGTCTGTCATCCACGCAACAATATTTAACAGACAAGACTAGAAGCTGGCTAAGTCCACACCCTCCTTTTCCTTAAACGAAAACATCAGTTGCGTATCGTCTGCATAGCTAATGATCTTCAGACCACAGTTCTCCACCACCGCAGCTAAAGGGGCCAGATAAATATTAAAAAGAGTGGGGCTGAGCACCGAGCCCTGAGAAACTCCACAGGAGAGCCACTTGGTTTCCAAGGTAAAAGGGTGAAGAACCACATGTTGTGACCGGCCTTCAAGGAAAGAATGAAACCAAGATAACACCTTGCCCGACATTCCCGGACTTTCCAATCTGTGCAGCATGATTTTATGGGACACCGTGTCAAAAGCTGCTGAGAGATCTAATAACACCAGCATTGCACAGTGTCCCTGATCCAAGGTTTCCCGCAGAGTCTCAGTAACTTCTAGCAAAGCTGTCTCTGTACTGAAACCCGCTCTGAAACCTGACTGAGAGCTGTGCAACAAATCATTGGAATCTAAAAAGGCAGAGAGCTGCCTCTGTACCTCTTTTTCCAGAATTTTTGCGGGGGCTGAGAGCAAAGAGATTGACCGAAAAATTTTCAGGACCGCAGGATCCGCACCCTCTTTTTTAAAATAGCCTGAACCGCTGCTATTTTCCAGTCAGCCGGGTAAATACCTGTCTCCAATGACTGATTCCAAATAGCATTAAGAGCTGGATTCAGCCCTCAGGCCAGTATCCTAAAAAACCTGGCCGGACATGGGTCCGCTGGAGAACCTGATTTTACATTATGTAGATCTATCAAAGATTGATTGCTCTCAAAAAAAGTAAGGATGTCCACACGTGGGTGAGGCCCATTGTGGCAGAATTCCCGACCTGCTCTTTTGGAGGAGGAAAGGCCGCATAAATATCTGTAATTTTATCATGAAAGAATGTAGCTAAGCTATTACAAAGGGATTCCGAGGGTTGAATGGGAGTTTGGGAAGCCTTCGGGTTAGTAAAACTTTCCACAATTTTAAAAATCTCTTTCATAGAGTTGTTAGCGGACTTAATCTGCACAGTATAACACTCCATAATAATGCGACGTTTGGCACGCTGGAAGGACCGAAGTGCAGCCTTATAAATTAGTTTAGCTTCTGGAGCATAGCTCCGTCGCCAAGTCCTTTCCAATCTTTTACACGCACTTTTTGCTATACGCAATTCATCTGTAAACCAAGGAGCGGAGGGACGTGACCTCACTGCGTGCCTCCTTTCTACTAGAGCAATTTTATCCAAAGCAGAAGAGACGCATGTCTTGAATGCAGCAACATCGTGACTAGGGTCACCTGTTAATACAAACGGTACTCCAGCCAATTCCCTTTAGAATTTAGTCAGAGTGATATTACTCCACTTTCTAGTCTCCTTTACTTCGGGCAAAGGACGTCCCATAGAGGAGCTCCCATAGAGGAGCACCTTTCTAACGTAAAGTGGACAAGGAGGTGGTTGGACCAGGTGACTTGACGAGGGACATCTGTACTAAAAGTACAATCATTGCTAAAAATAAGATCTAACATATGCCCCCCTCTATGCGTAGCTGCATGGATTTTCTCAGCAAGGTTAAACCCCAGAAGCGCATCCATCAATTTACTGGCAGCCGGATCATTCGCCATGTCGGCATGCAGGTTGAAATCGCCTGAAACTGTGAAAGTAGGGTACCTTAAAACTAAGTCCCCAATGATGCCATAAAGGTCCATCAAATGTGCAACTGGCGAGGTAGGGGGTCTATATATCAATAATCCTGCCATGATAGAAAAAATAGAGCAGAATATATGAAACGACATGGCTTCTATAGGACCAGTATTCTCCACTTTTTTATAAGAAATCTCCCACTTGTCCCGCATTATAACTGCAAGACCACCTCCCAATCTGTTATTAACACGATTAACCGCCACCATCCTATAACCTGCAGGGACTGCCTGCGCGATATCAGGCTGGGAGCTGGCCCTTAACCAAGTTTCGGTTAGGAAGACCAGGTCCCATGCCTCATTTTGAATGCTTAGCCAAATGTCCTCTGCATGTATAGGGAGAGACCTGCAGTTGACATAGCAGGCCTTAATCCTACAATCAAATGAGCAATTCTGCTCCCTGGCACGAGAATTGACCTTCGTTTCCCTCCTTGGACCTGTAATCCGAAACTGACAGTGTTTACAACTGTCATATTCCTGCTCACCTAAAGACTCTTTCCCGTCCCCGAAATTAATCCTGAAGGTCTCCGGACAGGTCGGTGGTGCAAGATCATAAAGTTCCGCCCTAGACCATCGGATAACCGGGGATACTATACCACGTACAGCCTGGCTAGCGCTAGCCGCGGTCGAAACGCGGACGGGCGCAGATGGGCTTGCCTCTGGCGCGCCTCCGTTTAAGTAAAGGGAAGAGCTTCACCACTAGCGCGCTAACCCCCGAAATGGCGCTGACCGGAGCCCTCAATAGTAAAAACTGAAGAGGAACAGCCGGATTCCACGTACAGGTAGCGCGAAATGGTGCAAAGATCCCAGTAAAAACCCTAGCAGCAACTCTACCAACAAGATTAAAACCAATAAAAAGCGTGGCAGCTGAGAAATAGGAAAAAACGATTTCCTTTACAATTTTAAAGTGCAGGTAAGTGGGCAATTTTAATAAACATAGCAGCGTTCCGAAAAGGCAGTAACACACTTTCCAGGTCATACAAGTCACAGCAACGTTTGTTGTATGCGCTTCTCATCTTCCTTAACTGATTAAGGCTGGTAGTGGAGGGAGAGTTTCTCCAAAGTCTCTCTGAAAGCCTACGTTTGCGATGTTCATCATTTAAGGAGCTATTAAACCAGGGATTGAATTGTTTAATCGGAATCCTTTTGAGTTGCTTTGGAACAATAGAGTCGAAATTACTAGTCATAGAGTTAATGTAGTGATCAGTAAGGTCATTCAGATTGGTCATGTTAGGGGGTGGCTGAAGACTATTCTTGCTAATGGATGTTAGATCACTAATGTTTATGTCTCTCAGGTTACGAGACAGTTTATGGTTTTATGTGGTTGGCCCTGTCTGGGCATGACCTTTTCCGGGATGCGGAAGGATATTTGGTGATGATCCGGACAGTCACAGGGTAAAATGTTGTCAAGTTGAATGATGTTGTCTTTAGCTAATAAGGTCTTTAGCTGATAAGGTCGAGAGTGGCGCCCTAGTTGTGGGTAGGTCCCTTGCATACCTGGGTTAAATAGAGATCAGAGAGGAAGGCCTTAAAGGAGCAGCATATTAAAGGATCATCAGTGTCGTTCCAATGAAGGTTAAAGTCTCCGAGGAAGATATGGCTGAATTGGTCCGAACATGAGGTTATGGACTCCATCATTGCTCAGTGAAGAGAAGATTATCCCGTGGTGGATGATAAATCATGTGGAGCACACAGACAATCTTGTCTTTGTTCCAGATTTCGGTGACTAGTCGCTCACAGGAGGACATCAGAGCATTTTGAGTTTGTTTCAACATGAAACTAGAGCGATGTATGCAGGCAATGCCCCCCTACCAATTTTAACAGGTCGAGCGCATCTGATAATGTCATATTGCAGAGGGATTATGATGTCGAGAATTGGAGAGGGGGAGTCATTGAACCACGTTTCAGTACGGATCAGGAGGACTAAGCTTTGCGAAATGATGAGTTCCGAAATATCTTCTGCTTGTTTCACAACAGACCTGCCGTTGAGAAGCAATGATTTGATGTGTGAGTTGAAAGTGACTGTTTCACTGTGAGACGTGGTGATATGAAGTTGGTTATCTTAGGTTTACACTTTACCAGGGTCAGAGGAGATAGTTGGGTTGTTGGGTGTAGAGTCAGAGGGGCCAAGCCCAGAGCCATTGTACAATATAAGAAGAGCGAGGATGTTGTAATCCGACAACTGATGCAAAAACCTAAGGGGCCTAGACTGGTGGTTTGGAAGAGGCCGGATTCTCCAGAGAAGGCCAAGTGGGAAAATGAGAGAAGACAGTTCATCCTCGTAGTGCTTAGCCCTTAGTGGAGTACTGGGTTGGTCGGTCCCCAGGGAGGAATAAAGTTTCCAAAACTTCTCCATCTTCAGGGAGAACTGTAAAAGGGTCTGCGGGTTATATTTGACAGTAGGTAGATCCTACTTGAGGTCAACCATCTTCTCCTCAATGTAAGGGAAGCTATCGCAGTCAGTGGCCGGCCTAGAGTACAATAACGGGTAAGTCCCCTTGGGAAGAGGGGTGTTGGATGGCAGCATAAATCCCTCACAACGGTTGCAGAGGGAGGTAGAGTCCCTCTTGAGATTGAACTTAGTGTCCGTTAAAGGGTGAGGATTGGCATAGAGGGTAGTAGGACTCGATGTAGGAGGATGCAGATATAATCCTAGATTAGGGTTGGGGGCGAGCAAGGTGATTTTAACCAAAGAGATGGGGGATGCACTGGGGGAGGAGATAGTAAGATGTGGGTAAATGGGAGAAGTACTGGGGAAAGAAGCTTGGAGCAGGGCCCTCGAGTTGGTAGTACAGGAGCCAAGGTTTAGATTATATACGATTCGCAGACCGCACATTCATGGACACGTTCATTCTTACAAGAATACGAGCGATGCTGAGAGCTACATTCGACACATTTCCTCTCCCGCCTGAAGATACTCCGGCCCTTACGCACATCATACAGGACACATCAGGGGCCCACTTGGTGTCCAAACTTTACAAACTGTGCCTGCTTTCACTTCCCTCGTCAGACGAAACGGTCCGCACTGCTTGGGAATTGGATCTATGGGAAGCATGCTGCGCCATGACCAGGGAAGTCTCTATGAATGCCAGACACAAGCTTATTCACTTTAAATTTCTCCGTAGACTGTACCACACACCGGCACTTTCACATAGGATTGACCCCACCAGATCCCATACCTGTCCTAAATGTGGCGCCCCCCAGGCTGATTTTGCTCACCTTTCCTGGACCTGCCCGACATTACACTCCTACTGGGTTGAGGTACACAGAACATTAGGTGAAATACTGACACTATCATTGACTGTCACGCCTGAGATTGCATTGCTGGGGTATGTGTCCGATTTCCCTCGTAAAACCCGCAGATTGGCGTCCATCTGCTTCCTGCTGGCCAAGAGAGAGGTGGCGCTGCTTTGGTGTTCACGGCGCGCTCCCACGGTGGCGTCGTGGCTTGGGAGCCTGGCATTCTGTAATATTAACAGCGTGGAATATTCGGAACAACTTCCGACCTCCTCCCGCCCCGTAGATATCTGGGGCCCTTATCGCCATTATATAACTGAAAAGGCGAAGATGGCGCCCTCTCAATCCCTACATCCTAATACTCCAACCGGGGTGGGCTAGTTCGTGAACTCTCTCTACTTGCATCCGCTTCGAACATTCCCTCGGAGCGGCACACTTTTTTATTTTTATTTTTATTTTTTTTTTTTTTTTTTTTATTGTAAGACATGTGTTCTGCAATAAAAGGACAGAAGATTTACACTGCGTCACGCCAACAACCCGGAGGCAGGCCGCTATCAGGTGTACAGGCTCAAGAGTCAGTAAAATAGGCCAGGATTCAGGACCTGGCCGGGTTTAGCATTTCCATAAATACACACAATACAGTATAAACATGAATGTGAGCAGTGTAACATCAGCACGTAAGTGGTCTTACTTTTCTCACAGTGATGTAGACACGCAGATGTATTAGAAAGCAACTAAGCCGCCTCGGTACGAGCAGCGGTCAGCAACCCGCTGCTGCGGCAGGTGGAAAGAATACATCTAACAGCACTGTGTTCTCCCAATGTATCCCACTAACAAACAGAAAACGAAAACAACAAACTACGGTGCAGTATATAAAGACAACTACCCAACATACCATCCATTCATGGGGCTGCGCAGATCTATGCTGGATCACCATGAGCACAAGGCAAGCCATGTTTAGAGTGGGGGTGCGGAGACCTCCACACTGTTACGCGTAGGCGGAGGGGGTGGGAGAAGGGGAATGGGGGGGGGGGGAGGGGGGGGATGATGAGTGGGACTATCTACCGAGTTCTGAGGCCAAAGTAGGGTCAGCGGGGGCAGGGCCAGTGTCACATGCGGGATCAGTGGGGCAGCAGGTTCGGAGCGTGTGTCAGTGCAGGGCAGGTCTACACCAGCGCAGGTTCTCTGAGCAGCAATCATTCCACCTCATAAGGAACACAGTCAGCCCATATCATCCGAAACACCCGCATCAGGTGACCCCCCCGAGGTGTCTGAGCCCGCCCGCTCTCTAGCCCATTGTATGAACGGGTCCCAGATATCAGTAGGTCTGGAAGCGGTGGGCATTGTCTCCCAGTAGTGCGTCAGTTGAGCATGACCGTATGTCACATCCTTAATCCACCCCACGAACGAGGGAAGAGCCCTCCTGCCCCAATGCAGTGCGACCTGTCTCTTGGCATAGAGAAGGAGTAGCGCATGCAGTTTTCTGTCGCAGGGTTCGGTATCCTTAACATAGCCCAACAAGCCCAGGAGCGGTGTCGGTGTATCATTTCTATGTATGATTTGGTTAATGGCTGTAAAGACCTCCGACCAGTATGTGTCCAGTTTGGGGCAGCTCCAAGCTACGTGGAGAAAGGACGCATCCTCCCCTCCACATTTCCAGCAGGAGGCATCCGCGCGGATGCCCATGCGGTGTAACAGTGTCGGCGTGCGATAATATCTGTGCAGAAATTTGAAGTGGATGAGCCGCAGTCGATAGTTCGGAGACAGTGCCGTGAGTTGCCTACAGCAGTACTCCCATACGTCATCTGTGAAAGGGTCCGCCAGGTCTGCAGCCCAAGCCTGCTTGGCCGTGGCCACTGTTAGCGGGGTCTGCTCCTGCATGCAGTTATACAGTCTCGATACCAGCTTTTTGGGGGAGGGCCGTGAAAGCAAATTTTGAAGAGCGTTCAGAGTGCATGGCTCCTCCGGGAATTGGGGCCCCATCTTTTTGCAGGATTCCCGAAGGGAATGGTATAACAACGCATCCGCAAAAGATTCAGGCTGGGCATCATCGCTCGCGCTCATCTCGACAAATGTACCGCCAGGGTATATATCAGCAAAGGTGTGCAGTCTCTCCCCTCTGATCAGAAGTACATCACCTCTGGCGGTCAAGCAAGGCAGCATCGGGTTTCCCCGCAGGGGGATGGCCGGTGCGTAAAGCAAGGGGAGTCCCGCAGTTTTCTGAAGTTCACGCCAGGCCCAGCGAATCATCTCCACGGTATCAATCTCCCTCGACGGGCATGAAACCTTCCCGTATAGCGCCACTCGCAGCGGTAATGGGGCCGCTACAGCCAGTTCCACCGCCACGTGCGGTTGGTAAGGAGTAGGGAAGGCCCAGAAGTGCAGAAATTGCGCTTGTGCACAGAGGGAGTAAAGCTTCATATCCGGAGCCCCGAGGCCCCCCTGACGGAGCGGTAGTGTGAGCAGGTCCCAGGACACTCTCGCCTGTCCTCCAGCCCACACCAATTTCAACAACAGCGAGCGGACCCGAGCATGAAAGTGTGCTGTCAGCGGCAGCGGAACGTTCACGAACAAATACAAGAATTTGGGGAGAACCACCATTTTCGCTAGGGCTATCCTTGCGACCAGAGAAAGCGGCAGTTTGTTCCAAACCTCGATTTTCCCTTCCAGCCAGTCCACCGCTCTTCCGAAATTGAGCGACCACAGCTCCTGTACATCTCGACTGACCCAAACACCCAGATATTTAACAGCGTCCGTCTCCCACCTCAGTGGGTAGTCCGGTGCCGGGCGACAAGTCCCCTCCGTCAATGGGAAGGCAACAGATTTAGACCAGTTGATTGACACTCCCGCCAGGCCCTCAAACCTCACAAATTCTCGGAGCAGCGGATTCATGTTGGCCTTGGGATTGATGATATATAAGGTGACATCGTCTGCATACAACGAGATCAGTAAGCTCCGCGAGCTGAATCCGATGCCCCGTGCAGTGTGATGCTGCCTTATCCGAGCCGCAAGCGGCTCCATCGCAATGGCAAAGAGGAGAGGGGACAGAGGACATCCCTGTCTAGTCCCTCTGGAAATACTAAAGGGCTTGGATACGAGTCCATTTACACTCACCCTAGCTCTAGGTGCCGTGTACAGCAGTTTGATCAAGGTCATGAAATTCTGACTGAATCCCATCCTCTCCAAAATCCTAAACAGGTAAGGCCACTCTAAGGAGTCGAAAGCCTTGGTGGTGTCTAGAAACACCACCGCCGCCTGCACAGACGGGTGTAAGTAGTGAAGGACAGAGAAAATGGTTCTGAGGTTATGTGATGTTGCGCGGCCAGGGATAAACCCCGATTGGTCAGGGAGTGCAATCATCGGTAACATTGGCTGCAATCTATCCGCAATGATCTTTGCATAAATTTTAGCATCCACATTTATCAGAGAGAGGGGCCTATAGGAATCCAGGCGCAGCTCGTCTTTATCAGGTTTTAAGAGCGTAATTATTAAGGCCTCACGCATGGAGTCTGGTAGGGAGTTCAATTCAAGGGCCTCGACAAACACAGAGTGTAGTCTCGGCGCTAGTTCATCAACATAAGTTTTATAGAAGGATGTTGTCAGGCCATCAGGGCCAGGGGCTTTGTTGGCCGGCATGCTCTTAATCACCTGAGTGATATCTTGGACAGTTACAGGAAGGTCCATATATTGTCTGTGGTTGTTATTAAACCAGACGAGGGCAATGGAGTCGAGAAAGCCCTGCAAGGAGGCCGGGGCAGCGGGTTGTTTGGAGGTGTAGAGGGATGCGTAGAAATCAGCGAAAGCGCCTAACACTGCCTCCTGGCCCACCGCAAGGGTCCCCTCCTTGTCATATATGGTGTGAATGTAGTTGGACTGCGTACGAGGAGCTATCAACCTAGCAAGGGTCCTGCTCGGCCTGTCCCCCTCCCCATATCTGCGCGCCTCCGCCTGCTTTCCCAGGAATCGGACCTCCCGCTCCGCCTCCTCAGTAAAGGCTAGCAGCTTGGTTTTTAGAGTCCCAGCAGTTTCTAAGGACGGGTCAGTGCTAAAGGCAGTATCTAGGTCTCTCAGCTCTCCCTCCAGTTTAGCCAACGTGTCCCTGATGGCGCGCAGTACGCCCGCCTTTCGTGCAATGCACTGGCCTCTGATCACAGCCTTAAAGGCGTCCCATTCGACGGCCTTAGTGGAGACTGACCCAGCATTATCAGCAAAATATTGAATAATGTCCTCTCTGATCTCCTCAACAAACACTGGGTCCGTGAGCGCGTGTGGTGGAAGGCGCCATGTGAACGCCCTGTGAATAGTGTCTGGTGGGTGCAGCTCCAACATACACGGGGCATGATCCGACAGTGACCTAGCTAGGATCTCAACACTCGACACCCACGTTGCAACCTCAGGAGACACTAGCCAGAAGTCTAGCCTAGACCAAGCAGCTTTGTGGCAAGTATAGCAGGTCCCCACTTTGACATCCGGATGTCTAGCTCTCCACACATCAGAAAGTCTTCCCTCACTCATCACATCCAAGACTGCTTGACGAGCTTTAGCATGCAGTGGTCTGCTCACACCCCTGCGATCCATGTCATCATTCAGCACAATATTGAAATCACCACCCAACACAACCGATTGGCAGTCTAGCAACGCAATCTCCGCCCAAACACCCCGGAAGAATTCAGGATCGTCTACGTTCGGACCATAAATCGCAGCCAACACAATAGGCCGCCCTTGCAACGAACCATGCAGTATAACATATCTCCCCTCCACATCCTGCACGTGAGCGTGTTCCCGCCAATCCAATCCTCTGCGGATAAGTATAGCCACACCCCTCGCATAGTTAGAATAAATGGCAGAGTATACATGCGCCCATCGGGAGTTTTTCAATCTGGGTGAGGGGGTCGTATTAAGATGAGTTTCCTGCAAGAAGCAAATGTCCACCTTGTGCCTCGACAGTATACCATGCATCAGGCGGGCTTTCTTGTAATCACCAAGGCCTCTAATGTTCCAAGTCCATAGCTTAATTCCCCCCATCTAGTAGGTGATGTATAGTCCGATCTATCTCCCATTGTCCCCATCTCCCAGAGACACAAGGCCGCCCACTCATCGTGACCAGCAATCCAATGTGCAAACAGGTAGTTCGAGGTAAAAATACAGTGCACCTTATTAGAACTAGAACTTGCAACTTCATAAACACCCCCCTCCACCCTCCACCCTCAGCAACCCCCCAATCAGGTCGTGACATACCCCAAAAGCAGGCACGCAGTGCGTGCAAAAACCCCAACATCAGTAACAATGGGAGGCACCCCATGAGGCGTGGCGTGCCCAGCGTACACCCCCGTGTGAACGGGGTGGCTACACACAAATTGGAATTCTCCTGGGTCCTAGCAGTGCCCCCACCCCAGGGTCTACAAAACCCATATGTAACTATAATCTCAAAGAGCACATGGAGTCAGCAGCCTCAGCTTGGCACCCGTGGCGTCTCCAGTGACCCATCCCCACTTACTCAGTTCAGATGTAACAACCATGGGCACAAGGAGTATCCAGACGCCCACATGAGGTACGAATGGGGGTTGAGGTGCAGTTACACAAATTCACATCAGCAGCCCCCTCAGTCATTGTCACTAAGGTGGTCCGAAGCCTCCTCCAGTCGTGGTGATTTCCTTCTGGCCCCAGCACAGATATGCTTGGCAAACTTGAGCGCAGACTTGGCGTCAGTAAAGAAGTGTGAAGTATTGTCATGCTGTACCTTCAATTTCGCCGGATAGAGCAGAGAGTAGGGCACTCCAGCCTGCAGCAGCACCTTTTTCGCCGGCAGGAACTCCTTGCGGGCCGCTTGTACCAGGGGGGTAAAGTCCGGGTAGAAGGAGATATTGTTCCCTTGATGTGTGATCCTACCCTTCTCTCTCGCCAAGCGCAGGATGAGGTCTCTATCCTGGTAATTGAGCAATTTAGCCAGGATTGGGCGAGGTGGGGCACCCGGCGGAGGTTTCTTTCCAAGCGACCTGTGCGCCCTCTCAACTGTGAAGACTGGGGACAAGTTTGGGTCGAATAGTTCATGTAGGAGGTCTGCCACAAACGTCTCCATTTTGCTAATGTTGGTCGTCTCCGGAATACCCGTAATGCGGACGTTGGACCTTCTGGAACGTGCTTCCAAATCATCAGCCTTGGCGCGTAGGTTGCCTATTTCCTGTTCCAGGGAAGTAATGTGTTGCTTGGCCTGCTGTTGGAATTCGCAGCATTCAGTTTGCCTGTTTTCTAGGCAGTCCAGTCTGGTTTCGTGGGCGTCCACTTTAGTTTTCACAGATTCTAGCTGCGATGACATGGTATCCAGTTTTGCGTCGATACTCTTTAAGCTGGACCTCACCTCCATGATAAGTGCCCCAAAGTCTATGTCAGAAGGTGCGCCATGCGATGACGACTCGCCGCCATCCATCTCAGCCGCTTGGGTTTTCGGAGGTCGTTTGCTGTCAAAGTTGATTTTGGGTTGCCTGGCTTCGTTTTTTCCCATCTCTGAAGCCTGGAGCGTACCTCTAGTGCCACGTAGGAGTAGCGTCGCTGTGCGCCCCACCGCAGACCTGTCGTGCAGTAGCTCGTAGTATGACAAATTGAGTCGGTCTAATCTGAGGGAGAGTTATGCATCGGCCAAGCAGTAAGTATTAATGGCGAGGCTGACCAGCGGCTCTTAGGAGCTGCAGTGCGCAAATCAGGGCAGCACCAAGTCACAAAATGGCGGGCGCCGGAATCCCTCTAGCAAGACCTCGCGTCGTCCAAGCAGTCACTGGTATCAGAGGTTTGATCGAGACCCCGGGAATCCAGCAGGCCAGGTAAATAGAAGCGCAAGTGGCTCTCTGTGTTTAGCCACCGACAGCAGTCGACGTGGTGCAGCATAAAGGCGCAGCGGGTAGATACTCGATCTGTTCCCGCCTCGCCTCAGGGTCGCTCCGCTCTGTCCCCCAACCCGTCAAGAAGCGGCGTGCCTGCAGACACCACCCCGCAGCCGAGACCCGGGGGGCCCCCCACAGTTCACCGCCACTCCGGGCGAACGGCTGAGCGATGTGCGGCGCCCCGACAGGCTACTCAGCTAGGGTGAGAGCGCGGACTTCTCTCCGCAAGGCGCAGTGCGGTAGTAGCTAGACCTCTTCTCAAGTACTGCCGGGGCTCACCGGTATCAGAGGCGGCGGTATCCTCGCTGCAGGCGATGGCACACGGCACCGCTCGCCGGCTCTCCGGGGGCCTCCGAAGCCGCGGTCTGTAGTGCCGCGCAATGCCCAGAGTCAGGCACTTCCGGCGAGGATCAGAGCGGGCGCACAGGTCGGCAAATGTCCAGACGGCTGCCACTCCGCAGGATCGTCAGCTATGTGCCCCAAACTGAAGTCGAAGGATCCCCAGGGTGTCCGACGGCGACCCTCGGAGTATTTTGGGTCCGCAGGCACCAGGAGAAGGATAAATGCAGGATTAATTATTGTAGCCGGCGGAGCTCACTCACAGAGCGGCCATTTCGCTGCTCGGCTAGCCACGCCCCCCTCGGAGCGGCACACTTAACTTCCTGGTGTATGATGACCTGATTCAGCTGGGCCGGTGGTTCTTCTCTTCTCCTTGCACTGGAGCATGTTCTTGCTGGAGCAATCCGCTCTGTGGTATGTTCCGTCCCCTGATACTTGTGATGGCACTTGCAGGTTGCTTGGGCCCTTGCAGGGTGGTGCCGGTCTTCACCGCTTTTTGTATTGCCCTGGAATGGTTGTAACCGATTGTATTGTGCATTGTCTTACAAGCTGACTTAAGGTGCTGTTCTCGCAAGATAGCCCGTATGATTTCTGTTTTTTATATTCCCTTTTCTGTTCTGTACGTGCATTTTGATTTACAGTATATCCACACCTGTTGCCTTATCAGAAAAATAACACTATTGTATGCATGTTCTCCTACTATGCAATCTTACTGTACAGTTGCAGGTTAAATTTGTATTGTTGATACCACCACTTGCTATTCCAGGGTACGAGAAATGTATCAAATTGCTGTCACTGTAGATTGCTTTACAGACTTCAATAAAGTGTTTACAAAAAAAAAAAAGGTTTAGATTATACGGTTTGTCATGGTTAGGTATGTGGGTATTACACTCACTCTCCGTGAAGGGAGAAATGACAGACCAGTTCATTGGGAATGAGCGGGAAGTGGAGCGGGAGGAAAGAGAGGAAGAGGGAACCGAAGGTTCAGCATTAGTGGGGAGACTGATAGTATGATGACTAGCAGGATTTGAGTTATTAAGTGTATTTTTAATCCTCATAAATATTCTGTCAAAGCTCTTGAGATTCAGGTCGGAGGCTTGAATGAGGATGTTACCAATATTGTATAGGGAGATGGTCTGATCAGCATGAAGGACAGGAGAGGGTAGTATAATTATATGGGAACCGTGGGGATTTTGCTCTGAGGTTTGGAACGAAGCGAAGAAGTTAGAGCTCTTCTCCATTGGGCTCTTCTGGTAGTGTAGAAAATGAGGTCAGTAACCACCATACCTTTTGCTGTGGAAAAGTAGGTGTCAGACATAAGCGTTTCCGGACATCGTTTGAGCAGATTGTGCTTGAAGGACTGTGCCGCTTTCTTCGAGAGGTTGGGGGGGTAGACAATCTTTAAAGCATTCAGTCCTACCTGAACAAGGAGGTCAGAGGAGCTATTATTTGGTTCAGCCATGTTGAGGATAGCGCGCAGAATAAAGATGGTAAACGAAGTGAGGTAGACCAATTTTAGGGGAGCAATATTCCGATCAAGGGTTCCAGGTGCGGCTGACCAGTACTCCTGTCAGCAATAGCTAGTTGTTGAGATGACAATCCAGGGTAGTGTGAAATTGCAGCTTCATATGAGATCAACAGTACTCAATAAGGAGGATGACACCAGAGGGTAGTGAAATGTATTAGCTTAAGCTACAGAACAGAGAAAGGTCATTATAATGTTCCATGATGGCCATAGTCCAGAACAGATGTGTGATGCAAGCTGGCAAGCTAAAAAAACACAAGAGGCAACTACATAGACAGACAGAGAAGCATATTAAATATGGTGCAGTGCAACTAGTTGCTGTTCAAAAATGGCCACTCACAAGGAGAAGCAGGAAGGAAGCCCTAACTTACTTTTACTGCCCCATCTACTTGGGCTCGAGTAGAAAGACAAAGTCCATTGGCTGTTTTGAGCACAGCTGGTCTAACCCCCAGTATCACTGGGGAGATAATAATTTTTCAGAAGCGATCATCATCTTAATCCAAAAGCGAATTCTGCCCTAAAGCGTAGCAAGCGTCTGGAAACATGTAATTCAATGCTTCTTTCTGAGAGTGGTCAAAACCACGAACATTAAGGCTCCGCCATGCCTCTCTAGTGAGGGCAGAGGCCCCAGATCCTCAAATCAAGATCCATTGATCAGGGCTCTGCTACAACTCTCCTTGCAGACCTCTCCTCTTCACTGCGACCACAAGGAGGAGGGGACAGTCCAAATGAAAAGCAAGCCAACAGACTCCGGCTCAGCATTTGATCCGAGGCGTGAGTCCAGAATCCCAGGTGCTACGGCCAGGGACACCCACCACAGCCACCAGGGCACTAGCCCAGAAAACAAGGGCTCCGGCACACTCCTCAGCTGAGAGCGACAGTCTCTGAGCAGCTTTTGTGTTCAATGGCATGAGCACAGCAGGTCTCCAACGTGTCTCACCCCAAAATCAGCAGCCGCTGACCTCCTGGTATGAGCCTGAAAACACCAGGGTTCCGCTTCAGTGAGTACAGCAGCCTTCATAACCTGAGAGCAGGCCCAGACCAGTGGAGCAGGGTTCGGGATCACCACAGCTGCCCGAGTCCCCCATCAAAGGCAGCAGCTGCCAACCGCAGTGCCTCAATGGACCTGGACTCCACATCAGCCTGTGTCTCACCACCAAAGGCCGCAGCAGCCGACCGGTACCCAGATCACAGGGGCACGACAAGATCACACTGGAGATCAGCGGGTGATGATAGGGATTGGGAACGCCACAACGGCCCGGATCTCCTTTGTGGCCTTCCCCAGCAGACGCAGTAAAGTGGCCAGCCGACAGTGGGCACGTAAGGTTTAGAGGGAGAAGCAAGGGCCCCCTACTTACGCGATGAGGTAAGTGTCTGTTGGCAGGTGGCCATCTTAATCCTAAGGCCCGTTGATAATATTGTCCAAGCTTGGACCCCGTAGACTCCTCAAGTCTAAAACCGACTCACGCATCCATGATGTCACTAACAGGTGCTTAGTCAAAGCGGTAGCGCGCAACGGTCCCAGAGTTTTACCAGGACTAATCATATAGTGTAGGTTAAATGAAAAAGCTCAACACAGTGTAGTTATAAGAATAGTTATATTTATTATACACACACACTAACACAATGGTATATCTCCTACCCAGAGATATCAACACAATGCACACAATCCTTCAAAGGTAAACAGGTAAGTAAGCACAAATACACAGTGGTCTCCAGGGGAAGACCATACCATATACCAAAGGGGAAACACAGCAGCGTACTCAATGCAAGTGAATGAGAAAGTTGCATTGCAGTTTTCAAGTAGAAAGACCTTTCCTAGTGGACCCTGAAGAAACCCCATGGAAAATGGGAGGTTGGAGATTCACCCCATCCGTGGATACCCCAGTAAACCTATTCCAAGGAAGCTAGGTGAATAGGTGTGAAGTGACGTCGGAAATCGCCGTAGACCACAATGGAGGACTTCAGAAATGATGCCGCTGATGAAGAAGGTGAAAGAGTCCGGTGGAATCCAAGGATGGATTCTTGAAGAGCAGTACCTGCAAGCAGAGGGGACAGAGTATATGCCACTCAGGAGTGATCAGGAGGTATGGAAGACCAATGACCAGAGATGGCAGAAGATGCAAGAGTGAGGACAGTCACCTTGTTGCTGCAGCTGCGAGGACCAGGCGATGCTGTGGAAGGCCAGGAGCCATTCATGAGCTGTCCCACACCGGAAGTCGAGAACGTGGGGGGAGTTAACCAGCAGGAGCACCATATACGTCAGGAGAAGCAGACCGGTCAGCTTTGGCAGTGCCTGCAGATGCTGACTGGTCGGACTTCCTCACTCCAAGGGAGATTCTGTGATGTATTCCTATAGGTTCTGGATCGATCCCCCTATTCCTGACCCTATTCTGGTTAACAAGTTAACTAGCAGCCATCCCATGAGGCAGAAAACCCCCATGATGCAGGAACTGTTATCTGATAAAGCCACACTACGGCACAGGAACGTGTTATCTGATTAGGTCATAACGCTTGCCATCTAATTAGACAAGCGATATTCCTCCAGCCCCTGATAAGGCATACGGAGTTCTCAAAACAAATCAAACCTATGACAGACCTGGGAAAAACCCTGCGGCCATTGTTTTGATTTCACCGAGAACTTCAGCAAAAGAATGTGCTAACGACCTGGTCGTATGACATCCTTATTGACGTATCTATGTCCATCCTTACGTCAATCTCGGCACCTTAAAGGTATAAATATTACCGATATTGCCCTATGCAAACACACGCGGTGGTGACGAGATCGGAGCAGCCAGACTTGCCGAAGCCCAGAGCAGAGCAGACCCCGCTGGCGCAGCCCCGCCTTCCTGACGCGCTGAGAACGAGACGCTGCTTTCTCCTGCCGAGAAATCCAGCTCCGGCGCTTCCGGGTAGCCCTCGCAGGCAGCCTGGAATATCGAGACCAGAGACGAGAGATACCATCCCTCATTCATCCTAGATTCCAGGTACAGAACTGAATAACCCCTCGCAGAGAATTCTTTAGTCAGTCACTTGGCAAAACAAACTTAACTTAAACTGTAACTTTCTATTCCCGCCCACGTATTAGGCTTAGGTCAGGTACACGGGGTAGGCGTAGTTAGAAACACCAGTTGAGTACGATTAGTCAAATGTATACGTGTATGTAATATATTTTATCCATTTTAAACCTTCATATGGCTTAGAAACCATATCAATGTTTTTACAGTATTATTTTATACTTCTGCTTTTAATGTATGCACTTTACTTAACCATAAGTATTGCAATAATATCGATCCATTTCTCTTGTATGAGAAAAGAGACTGATCAATAAATAACATCTTTTATTGAACACGCCCGTCTCTTCCTTTTCTCTACAATCTGATGAGACTAAGAATGCACGTACTGACTGAGTAAAATAAATTGCCTTTTGTTCACACGACTCTCGAGATACACTCTTGATTAGGGGAGAGCAAAGTTGTCATGTTCTATGGTTGTCAGAAACTAAATCCCTTCTTGTCTATCCAGGGAGGTTCAACTCCTCCTTGCCTATTCGAGAAAGTTTCTAGTGAACTCTGAGCTAGCTGGCAAACCCAAAACTTTAAGTCTAATATCGACAGTAGTAGACCTAGTTAACGTCTGGTCTAGGCCTATACTATTGAAGGTATTATTCCAATGCGCAGAGCCTATTGGGATAATAGGAACTACACTACATGGCGCCCAACGTGTTTGGAAGGGCGATAAAACTAACGTAAGACATTTAGAGTAACTCAGTCGTGCTTTCTCACTCAGACCCCTTTTTCCCATAATACTCCAAAGACGTCTGGAGTGGGTAAAAGGTAATATCCGCCAAACCTCGCAGGAGGAAACTCCTATGTATGGTACTTGGTTTAGTCAACGTTGAAGGATACACCGTTCCAAAATATTGTGCATCTAATCTTTGTTTCCATAAGAAACCTGATCTGCAAACAAAAGAAATAAGCTTCCTGTCGGTAAAATGGTAGACAGTGATGATGAAAGAGAGGCAGTTAGATTAGCAGCTGAAATAGTAGCAGCTGATACTGCTATACAAGAAGCTGACCAGGATATAATACTCATCCCGGTCATCAAAAGGAAATCTATAACTTTAAAACTTATAGAAAATGGACTGACACCTAGAGGTGGCACAGTCATATTCGTAATTGAGGCACACGAATATCGGCAGACAGAGGTATACTATTCATGGATACATTTTCCAGCAGCAAATGCTGTAACAAAGTACTTCCACTATTACAAAACAGAGGAACCTCCTGAAGAGTACACTCCTTTCGAGGAGGTGGAAGTACCACTTAAATTTCAAGAGCACCTGCTCTTATTTAATGGCGCCCTAAAACATAATAATCACATCACCAGGCTCGGTCCCTTAGGTAGACCAGGAGCAACGTGGCCGGTACTAGCCGGATACACACCACATCCAGACTTCGAAAGAATGCCTGCAGCAGATCTTTTAGTACAACTAAAACAATTAATAAAAGTACATAGACAATTAGTCCAATATGTGATGCGGACTTCAACAATCCAACCAGCAATTAAAATTCCACAGCTGACCCCTCACCAGGGGAACACAAATAAAATTACACCACAGAACATACAATCCTGCCTAGGTAAAGTACCAGCTAAACGGGAACAAATACCATTCTGGTTAGCACAAAAAATCACCCAAATAGAGGCGGTGCTTCCAGACACCACCCCGTTAGAAAAACACAGGATTCTGACTATCTGTCTTCCAATGGGAATCGCACCACACGTGGAGGACTGTGACACTTGGGGTACAGTCTTTGCTTCCATCTACACAAAAACGCACGGTGTTCCATCCATTTCGGTAATACCAGATGTGCTAAAACAAATTCAAGACGAATACGGTCCAGAACCCGCTTTAACTCTTGGTATGAAATTACTAAAAGACTTCAAGCAGGTCTCGGCTATATTATTAGCCAACATAAAGGGAGAAGCAGCAAACGTGGCGATCCGCCAGAGGTTAAAGGAGACAGATATAGCAGACCAACCAGCTGAAATTGCCAGAATCATAGAAAAATCCTATGAGGAACTAGGTAGAGATAGTTTAGGTGGAATACCAGTAAAACCTCAACTGATTGAAAGTCCTGAAAAAATATTTTTTAATAATAATTCAACATCACAAAAAAAGAGCTGGGATGGAAACAAACAATCCAATCCTAAAGAAAAGAAATTCCAGTCCAGAGGAAGGTCTCCTAGGCGAAGAGAAAAATCTCCGAACCAAAGACCCAGGTCACCCCAGAGTGACCCCTCTGGGAAAAGATATAACCTTAGAAATAGGGATAATATAAAGAAGCCTGATAGATATCAAGACATTGATACACGTCCCTCTCAATCTTTTCAGACTTCCTCGCAGAAATCGGAAAGAAGAGGACGATCAGAACAAAGAGAAGAGCACGCCAAGTCCAAAGACAAGGAACCTGCTCATCTAAAAAAGAAACTACAATTTCCAAAAAAGAAGGTAGCCAGTATCAAGGTAGTTAACAATGCCGAGAATACTGAGGACACAACTGAAAAACGGAGAATGGGCTCAGACAATGCTAGACAGCGCAGCAGAAGTGAGCATAGCTCGCAAAGTCCTTATGAATCATCTGGAGACAGTGGACACGAATGAATATCTTCAAGTGGAAACTGCAGATACCAGAGTTAGCAAACCTCACAAAATATATGAAATAACTTTACATATAGAGGGGGATAAGACTAGAAAAATAAGGGGACTATTTTGGGATAATCTCTCCAAGGGCTATGACATCCTTCTAGCTGAAAAAGACTGGCCACCAGAGTTTGTCAGGGAGTGCCCTCATGGCGAAGAAATAATTATGCCTGCCTTCTCAAATCATATCCCAATTCATAAAAAATATACACTTGCTAGAAAGTGGGCAGTAGCTCTAGCTCCTGCTTTATATAAAAATCACGTAGGATGGGATGAGGACTCTCCTCCTCACAAAATCCAGTTAAAATCACAACCTACTGCACAAAGACAGTACCCAATTAAGCAAGAAGCTAAAAAACAGGTAAAAGAAATCCTAGATCAGCTAGAATACCAGGGGGTGATTGAAACTTGCACCTCACAAATGAACAACCCTTTGTTTCCGGTCTCCAAACCAGACAATTCATATCGTCTAGTTTTGGATTACCGACACCTTAACTCATGTTGCAAAACTTTTGCAGTGCAAAACTCGCATAGTGCTGCACTAATGAATAACATAGTGCGCAAAAAATACAAAACAACATTAGACATCTCTAATGGATTCTTTTGTCAAAACATAGCACCAGAGAGCAGATATTTGTCTGCGTTCTCAATAAATGGCACTCAAAAACAATTCTGTCGGTTAGCCCAGGGGTACAAGAATAGCCCAGGGGTATTCTCAGCGAGAGTAACAGAATTACTACAAACATATGATGACGAAGCATTATCGTATGTCGACGACATATACTTAACAGATGATGACTTGGAGACTCACTTGAAGAGAGTGAACACCATAATACTTGGGTTCGCAGCAGAGGGTTACAAATTCAACTTTAAAAAATCCAGAATTGCCCATCTGACAGTCCTGTTCTAAGGATATGAATTATCAAGTGAAGGCAAAAGCCTGGCTGACAATTTCCTAGAGAAATGTGCCGTACTCCAAGCACCTAGAACACTAAAAAACCTACAGTCAATTCTAGGCTTCCTAAATTTCGGAAGAACATACATTGCAAATTACGCAGAAAGGGTCAAACCCCTTTATGATCTAATAAAACCAGATTTTAAAAGAACCAATTGGACTCAAATACACACAGAAATTCTGAGATCCTTACAAACAGACATGTTAATTAAAACAAAATTAGATACACGTGATAACACACGCAATCTTGTGATTCGAGTCATCCCAGGAAGATGCGGATTCACATACCTGACCTCTAATGAGGGAGAAAAGGTACCAATTGCATTCAAATCACACTTGTACACTAAAGCTGAAATGAAATTTAGCCCAACGGAAAAAATTCTAACTGCAACACAGACAGCTATAGCAAAAGAACGAGCCCTGGCACAAGGTAAACGAATAATAATCGTGACACCGATACCAGCCCTAGAGGCGGTAACAAAGGCAAGCATTCCGAATGCTAAAGCACTACATCCAAGGTGGATACAGTGGGCTAATTCTCTTGCTGCAACAGACGTGGCATACGAATTTGATCCTAACTTAAAAACACAAGAATTTCTTCAATATGAATTTGAATGTCCTCCGCCGACCGAAATTCTGCCTCTAGAACATTACGGCTGTATAATATATACAGACGGATCAGCACAACCCGCAGTGGGGGGTAAGCAAGCTTACAGTGCTGCGTGCGCGATTGTTAAAGGTCGCTGGCACGAAGGGAAATTTAAACCAGCTATCACTAAAACACAATCTCTAGGAGATTGTACAGCTCAGCGAGCTGAACTACTGGCGTTCAAGATGGCGCTTGAAAATACCGATCGAGAATTCCCCACACTCATAGTGTGCGATTCGTATTATTGCGTTCAATCTTACAATGAATACTTGCAGATCTGGCTTCAGAATGGTTTTAATGATGCAAAAGGAGGCACAATCAAGCATAAAATGCTCTGGGAACAAGTAGTTCTATTACAAAAAGAACTACCAAAGACTCACGTGATACATACGCTGAGTCATCAGCGTGATGGCGTTCACGTTGCAGGGAATTCATTGGCTGAGACAGCCACAGCGGAAGCAAGTAAATCGGCTTCCGTAGCTCGAAAAAAGCGTACAGTGAAGTATATTGACGGTGAAACAGTGCTGGCGGTGAAAACGTCATCAAAAGGCGACTGCTCAGCGCTACCGATCAACTATCCACTCAATTATACATACATAATCGATGCAAACTCCGTCCCTTTTGCTCGAATCCCTGGAGTGGGGGATAGAGTGATTCCAAACATGGACAGGAGAAACTTGTTAATTGCAGACGCGCATATGGGTGAGGGTCTTAGACACCTCAAACTAAAAGATTCTCTGGAAGAATTACAATCAAGGTACTGGTGGCCAGGCATGAGCCTGCATCACACCATGTTTGTAAAAAACAGCCCAAACTGCAACAGAAATCGCAGTGGTGAGAGAAAGGGTGTAATACCGTGTCGTTTCACTCCAGAAAAAATCAACAGTAAAAAGCAAGGCGTGCGATTAACATATACAGGCTAGTTTCCACTTATAATGTAGATCACCAGCACTCGGCTGACGTCTGGACTGTTATACAAAGATTTGCGAGTCTAAATGGCATATACGCTAAGAGCATGCTACGTTTGACCATTGTTTTCACTCTAGCCCTCCAGCCTGATGGGAAACATGGCCAAATGAGCATAGCACAGCGGGAATCTTCTCACTTCCTTCCTGAGGGATACAGGATGGTGTAAAGAAAAAACCAAGGCATAAAGCTATCTATAACAGAAAGGATATTAGGTTCGGGAGCTGGGTGGGTCAAACATCTAATAAGTGTCCAACGTAGTCTAAATAACCTGCCAAGAAATTCTCTGAAGGGATTCAGTCCGTACGAATTATTATTTGGAACTAGGATGTTAGTCTTAGACCTCGATAGTCAAACTTCAGTGGTGAAGGAAAAAAGCTTTGATATCAAAGATCGTTTGGCTATTTTGCAGGACTTAAATGAAACAAGAAAAGACCTGAGCAACATAAAGTTGAAACAGCAGCCAACAACCACTGAAGAACCACCACCTGTCCCAGCAAGACCTGTCTGGATTCCAAAAGTCGGGGATCTAGTCAGAGAAAAGATCGCGGTAAAGAAGGAATTTGGGCCTTCTTACAGAAAAGCAGTTCCTGTCTTGTCTGTCAACGGGACAAGATCAGTTGTACTACCGCCGCTTGCTGGTAAAAAGGAGAACCGAGTTGTATCCATCGACCTGGTAAAACCACAATCATGTGGCCGATAACAAATAGTAGGCCAAGTGGACTCCCGATAAGTAGTAGAACACCAAGATTTGCTACAAACACAGAGGTTCAATCTAAGAGGCTAATCACATTCGAAACGCCTACAGACCTACAACAAGGACTATGCAACAATGCAATGGAACTTAGACCTCTGAAAACCCAAATAAAAACATTTAGCAGAGACACACCAATCTATAATGAAGTAACAAACGACTATGCAAGAAACAGTAATCCTGAAGCAATTGGAACAATTGACAGAACTGCATCCGGCTACTTCATAAACTTCGATGATTCCTCTGAAGGCTTCACTGAATCAAATACACAGCCATCAACAAAAACCTTTAAAGATAAAGTTAAAGTACTTTTGAAACAATTGAAAGAAACATATCTGATTTCTCCATGGATTGAATTTTGGGTGGGTTTTTTGTGCATTTATCCTCATACTTTGGCTCATCATGATACTAACTTTGGGACGCTTCATTGAGGGAAAATATGCTAAAATGGACACAGCAAGTCAGAAAATCAACTTGATCCTCAAACCACACACATCTTCACACGTCGAGAAAAGAGAACTTTCTTCAGTCAACTTCACAGCCAATCCTATACCGGGTGGGGTAGCATGGGACAACACTGACTACGAAATTTATTGTCCGGTTGAAATCCTAAAATATCCACACCAAATTAAGATCTCGTTGAGTGACTTTGTAAAACCAAGCTCATTTGCTGATGATTGGGACTTTGAAAGTATAAATAATATGATGTCTGACTTAGTGATGTCTGCTAAATTTACCAAACATGATTATTTGCAGGGTTCTACAAATTATGATAGTATGTACTGTTATAACCACTATGGTAACCATTTTCTACATAGATCTGCACAACCTAGAAATGTTTTAAATTATAATCAATGGGAACATTGTGCAACACCTCCAAAAGGAAGCTCAAGAACCGTTTACGACAAATATTCATACTTTTCAGGTTTTAACATAAGTAATGCTGAAACATTTTATTTCAAATTGTCAAATAAGACAGGGACAAAGACCATGATAACAAACACGAAATTGATATATTCAGACTCATTCTTTGAACAAATGAATACTTTTGGTTTTGATTATTGGGACAAAAATGTTGAAGTAAAGAGTGTTTGGGGTACAAAAGAATGGCAAGTACAGGGTATAGAATCTTTGTTTAGAGCCTGCATGATCCCAGAACAAATTATATTTTTGAATGACACTGTTCAACAAACTACCTGTCTTGGCTTAGCCAAAATCAAAGACTTAAATAAACCGTCTATTCCAAAACCAACAATGAACAGCAATGGCTCTACAGATGAAGAGATAGACGTAAATTATGTATTAAACCAAAACAGAACACATCCAGATTGGAAACAGTGGTTGATCTGGCCCACAGATACTAATAACTGTCAAGACAGATTCCTGAACAAAGCACAGGGGTTCAAAATGACCAGGCCAGACCCTAGATATTCCCAAAGACAACACCCAGGAATAATAACCACCTACAGTGTGGGCAAATTATGCCTTCAATGGCTACAAACTTCCACACTGGCAGAAATTAAGCAACACCTAACTTTACTTACTGATGGTGCTGACTTGCGTGATTTCATTATGGGACCGCGCAAACAGCGTCAAAAACGTTTCATAGCAGCCTCTGTATACGCAGCATACAACGAGGCCTGGAAGGTTACTCAAATTGAGACAGCAGAAAGTATACGGGAAATTGACCGTATTAATTTGGAAAAATCACTTTCTGTAGTGGACAATGGGTTAATGACTCTGTCCTCCAGAATTTTTTCTCTGGACAGCATTGTGTCTTCAGCAATCGACATAATATCGCAAGACTTACTGTTGTTACAACACGGTCAGTCCCAATTGCGTTCTATTGTACAGCTTGGCTGGACGTTACAAAATCTGCGTTCAGGCTATGTGCCTTGGCGTTTAATCAACACAACGTCACTATTCAATATCTTTAACCTTACTGATAAACAAATCAGTATGGCACAAAAGGGTGCTGATTATACAATCCTGAGCATTGAGAAACTCGAGAGATTACCAGTGACAATGTCAGAACGACCTGTCAGTGAATGGATAATACATGGGATAATTAATATTCCAATATCAACCTTCAGGTTTCAATACTGCCAAAAATATATACAGGCTGGCATGTACGAAAAATTGGGAAAAGGGTACATTAAAACAACATGGAACTTGCCCTATTCACATGCATGTGTCAGTAATAAAGGACAGAAAGTGTTTCTTAGTGGCAATAATTGTGCGATGTCACTAAGCGGTACACTTCTGTGTAATGGAATTAGTTTGCATGGAGCCTGTGAAGGGAACTCAAATAACCTTTCATGTCACCAGCTAGGCACACCTGCAACAGAGATAGAACCATTCTTTCAAAGACTCTATAATGGGAGTTACATTCTAATTGTGGACCGCAGATGCTGTAGTCTTATGCCCGGGACTCCTTATCTCGTAACTACGACTGCGAAGGTCAAGTGCTGTGGACGCTTATTGTTCCCCAGCTCCTTTCCAGACAGGGAGGCAAGGGCATGGCCCAACTTGAAAATTACTTCTATTCGAATAGATACTTTAAGCAGAATGAAAACAGTGCTTCTTCAGACGCCGACAAGGCTCACGTCATCAAAAGAAACGTATGATCTCCTAGTCGCAAGGACAACTGCAGAGATACATTCATTGTTATCAACTAATTCCCCCATACATTTCGCAGAAATCCTGAATGAAATCTTAAATATTTCTGATACCAGTGGAGTCTCAAAAGTATTTAAGACAGTATTTTCGATGGCATTAACACCATTCAAAGCCATACTGGGTATTTTTCCAGATTTCGTCCATTCGATTTTTGGCGGACTTCCCCTCATTTTGGGACTAATTGCAGGAATCCTATTCTTAGTCCTTATATTTCGTTATGGCAAACCATGTCACAGACAAAACACCTGCGACAAGGGAAGAAACAATCCTAGCCATTGGATACCGGGACCGGATATCGAAAATCCTGGGACTATCCCGGCTTAGAGACCTGAACATGACTTGGTTTCTTTCATTTCGACCAATGTGGCAGCGATGTGTTTTACCTGTATTAAAGTGCCTGCTATGCGGAGAAGAATGCGTGTTAGACACCTGTCTGACGCTACAATCAGATGCGCCAATGGATGCAGAAACATTGTTGAGTCCAATAAAGGCTCATGCTTTGTGCTGCCCTCAAAGGCTACCAATCCTGATGACGGCATTCGTGGAAGCTTCACCACTACGATTAAGGGGTAGTGAAGTTCAAGATGAAAGCAGCATCGATCAGGTACGACCTTCTGTCAGCAATATTAATCATAATGTCAATGGAGACAATCATGCCCACGAATGCATGGTTACACCTATTTCCGAGTTAGTGGAACTCTCCCAGGAAGCTGTTGACAACTTTTTTGAGAGTCTAAATGATATGATGTTCTCACCAGAGCAGAAATAGAGACTTTTGAGCAAGCTCGTACACGGCGTTCCCTGAATTTGACCTTCGACTAGAAAAGCAAAATACCATGAACAATTTTCCCTCCAGTTCACGGACAGCAATTTTTTTCAGCAGCCCCAAAATATTTTTTCGAATTTTTCGGGACACTATCTTCTGCTTAAAGTAAGAACTATTCTTAGAGAACTAAAATTTCTAATTTTAGATAGTTTATAGACATTAGCTGCCCGCTGGTATGTTCATAATTATTTTATGCTGTGATGGAATGGTCTCGAACCTTTTTTCTGTATTAAGAGCCATTTCATGTGTAAATTCTCATATACAAATTAGTGATAATGTATAGATATGCGTGATTACTTTAGCATTATTCTACAGCTTGAGTGCATATATTACATATGACTTTGTTTTTTCCGTATATTTGATAATTTCAAAATGCATTTATGTATTTTGGGGTGGTAAGGTATACACGATACTCTACAGTATGTTTTACTATGCATAGATTAGTAAATATGTCCATAGTTAGCGTGGAGTGGGTGTGATGTATTCCTATAGGTTCTGGATCGACCCCCCTATTCCTGACC
Source organism: Lissotriton helveticus (assembly GCF_964261635.1). Lineage (NCBI taxonomy): Eukaryota > Metazoa > Chordata > Amphibia > Caudata > Salamandridae > Lissotriton > Lissotriton helveticus. The sequence goes on from NC_136060.1 coordinate 382,557,620, forward strand.
CTATTCTGGTTAACAAGTTAACTAGCAGCCATCCCATGAGGCAGAAAACCCCCATGATGCAGGAACCGTTATCTGATAAAGCCACACTACGGCACAGGAACGTGTTATCTGATTAGGTCATAACGCTTGCCATCTAATTAGACAAGCGATATTCCTCCAGCCCCTGATAAGGCATACGGAGTTCTCAAAACAAATCAAACCTATGACAGACCTGGGAAAAACCCTGCGGCCATTGTTTTGATTTCACCGAGAACTTCAGCAAAAGAATGTGCTAACGACCTAGTCGTATGACATCCTTATTGACGTATCTATGTCCATCCTTACGTCAATCTCGGCACCTTAAAGGTATAAATATTACCGATATTGCCCTATGCAAACACACGCGGTGGTGACGAGATCGGAGCAGCCAGACTTGCCGAAGCCCAGAGCAGAGCAGACACCGCTGGCGCAGTCCCGCCTTCCTGACGCGCTGAGAACGAGAAGCTGCCTTTTTCTCCTGCCGAGAAATCCAGCTCCGGCGCTTCCGGGTAGCCCTCGCAGGCAGCCTGGAATATCGAGACCAGAGACGAGAGATACCATCCCTCATTCATCCTAGATTCCAGGTACAGAACTGAATAACCCCTCGCAGAGAATTCTTTAGTCAGTCACTTGGCAAAACAAACTTAACTTAAACTGTAACTTTCTATTCCCGCCCACGTATTAGGCTTAGGTCAGGTACACGGGGTAGGCGTAGTTAGAAACACCAGTTGAGTACGATTAGTCAAATGTATACGTGTATGTAATATATTTTATCCATTTTAAACCTTCATATGGCTTAGAAACCATATCAATGTTTTTACAGTATTATTTTATACTTCTGCTTTTAATGTATGCACTTTACTTAACCATAAGTATTGCAATAATATCGATCCATTTCTCTTGTATGAGAAAAGAGACTGATCAATAAATAACATCTTTTATTGAACACGCCCGTCTCTTCCTTTTCTCTACAATCTGATGAGACTAAGAATGCACGTACTGACTGAGTAAAATAAATTGCCTTTTGTTCACACGACTCTCGAGATACACTCTTGATTAGGGGAGAGCAAAGTTGTCATGTTCTATGGTTGTCAGAAACTAAATCCCTTCTTGTCTATCCAGGGAGGTTCAACTCCTCCTTGCCTATTCGAGAAAGTTTCTAGTGAACTCTGAGCTAGCTGGCAAACCCAAAACTTTAAGTCTAATATCGACAGTAGTAGACCTAGTTAACGTCTGGTCTAGGCCTATACTATTGAAGGTATTATTCCAATGCGCAGAGCCTATTGGGATAATAGGAACTACACTACAATTACTTTGGGTGTCTTCGATGCACACAGGCCTGGAGAAGAACCTGGGTGAAGCACAGGTGCAGACGACACAGAACACTGGCAAGACTACAAGACCAGGAGCAGCAGGAGTCTTCCTTGGTGCAGTCTCGGTTCCTAGGCAAAGTCCACCGTAGTCCAAAGTGCCCTGACGGTAGAAGTTTAAGTGGTTTTGGGTTTGAATCTTGTCCCATGACGAATCTGAAGAGCCACCCACAGGTAAGCCCTTAAATAACCTAGGGAAAGAGTTGGGATGATTCAAGGGTCCCTCCCAGAGGTGGTGCTGGACACAGGGAAGGATACTCCCATGTTCTTTATCCAATTTTGTGCCAGAGAGGAAGCCAAAGGCTTCCTGAATGGTCTCAAACTGGAGTATGAAAGGAGGCTACCAAATGTACCCTTCAAAACAGTCTGGTGGCGCTGGCAAGTGCCCCACCCCAGCCTAATACACTAAGTCCTGTCTCGGAGGCGGTTACACCTCCTGTGACAGGAAATGTATTGTTCTACCTTCCCCTGCTCGAGCTCAGCTCAGCAGCAGGAGGGCAGAATCGTGTCTGTGGCCTGCAGCAGCACTAGCTTTCTGTTAGACCCTGAAAGGCTGGTATCGGGAATGCTAGGGGGGGCCCCCAGTACAATGGATCCTACATCCAACGCTGGAATTGGTGTTGGGGTAGGATTCCATCATGTTTGATACCAAACATGACCGGTTTCGGTGCAGCCAATATATAGTTAGACATTTCGCATTTGACATGATGTTCACTATATGTATTAAATGGCTGACTGCACCTACAAAGCCTGGAAAATCGATTCCGGGGTGTGAAGAGGGGCCCTGCTCATGCACCCTCACACTTTCAACAAAGCACCCTGCCTTCCTGGCTGAAGAGCATGCCAAGGGGTGACTTACACGTTTTAAGTACAGGGACCTCAGATATAAGGAAACTTATATCTGTTGTAAGTGGTGCTAGCACCAACTTACACAGGCTGCAATGGCAGGCCTGTAGTCCGTTTGAGTGGCCTCTCATGGGTGGCATAATACATGCTGCAACCCATGGGAGACCCCTGGTGTACCTATGCCCTGGGTACCTTAGTACTATATACTAGGAACTTACATGGGTACACCAGTAGCCAATTGGGAGGTACCAAAGTACTTACTACTGTCAAATAAATTTAGGGAGGAAGCACAGTGACTGGGGTCCTGATTATCAAGATCCCACCCATACTAGTCAGAAAACAGAAAAACATCAACAGAAAGTGGGGGTAACCTTGCTAGAAAGACCCTACCTTCCTACAGGGACCCCCCTCCGACCCATACGGACCATGCACATATCCTTGGCATTATACTGGACTCATCGCTCTCAATGAACCGCCAAATCAACTCAGTTTCCTCAGCATGCTTCTAAACACACCACCTGCTTCGATAGACATTCAGATGGATCCCACAGAACCCAGAAAGACTGTCACCTATGCACTCATCACCAGCAGACTCAACTGCGGCAATGCACTCTACGCCGGCGTCACCCAGAGACAACTCAAGAAACTACATAACACCAAAACGACACCGCTAGACAAGGTCTCAACATCCTGCTATGCAGCCACATCACGCAATACTTGTGACAACTCCACCAGCTCCAGGTCAACAAGAGAATCACCTCACACATGCCTAAAAAGCTCTCCCCAACATAGGGCCAGCATAACTGAACCACCGCTTCGCATTCCACGTATCCGCCAGACAACAGTGTTTTGTCTATAGTGCCCGAGCCTCTGCCCCAGGATCCACAAGACCAGAACTGGAGGAAGTTCCTTTTCCTACCTTGCCATCAAGACCTGAAACACCCTACCCCTCCACCTCAGACAATCTGCGTCGCTGATCCAAATCTAGACCGAATGATACTCCACACCCAGAAGGACCAACAGCCCCCCAGCACCTTGAGACCCTCACAGGTGAGTAGTTGCGTTTTACAAACCCCTGATTGATTAATTGATCATTATCAGACCGTGCCTCACAGCTCTTCCCCATTATTCCAGTTAGAGCCTCGGAAGCAGTCATCCAACAAGATGCCATCTATGTTTTCTAACTAAAAAAAACTTCCTGGCCTTGATTGAATGCAGTGGATGTAAGGCATCCCTGCTGTCTAGTGTAATCCCTGGTTGTGAATCACAGTGCAGTTGCGATCCACAAGCAAAGATCTGTTTCACCAAGACATCACTGGAAAGGGAAGAAGCTCTCCCCTTCCCAACTATGCCTTTACACCTTTTTTTCTGGCCGAGAAACTTGGAAAAGCCCTGAACAGCACAAAAGTAAAAACTAAAATGGCTACCAACTGTTCCCTTCCTGGGGGAGCCGATCGTGCCCCCAAGGGAAGGGAGAACAAAAATAAATAAATATATGCCCCGTGGGTGAGGTGTACCATGGCCAGGGGTCCGAACCCCCCACTTCTAAAATGTAATTCCTGGTGTCTATTGGTTCCTTCCTATGGATCATGGTGAGTCCATGATCCATGAGCAGTGATCAGTTTGAAAAAGGCATTGCTGGAAAGGAGAGACTCAACCCTTTACAGCAATAACTTTGTACCTTCTGTGCTGCCCGGAAAATCTGTAATGGCCCCCACAAAGCATACAACTAAAAACCAATAGGGTTGCCAAATTTTCCTTTTCCAATCAGCACCCCAGGGTGAGAAAACAGAAATATATGGCCCCTGGTAAAGTCGACCATGGCCAGATTGGCCACCCGCCCTCTTCTAAAATGTTTTTCCTGGTGTCTAGCAACGATCAGGGCCTAATTTTAAAAAGGCATTGCTGGAAATGAGATACTCAGGACCTGGATGAGATGTGCTACGTCGTGTAGGATGCCCCTAAGGGGTACCAGTTTGGCGCCTGGAAGGCCAAGGAGTACAGTATTATAACATTCCAGATGCAAAAGTACAAGGGCTTAAGCAGTAATTCTGAAGTCGGTTCTGGAAGACCCGATTTGACTTGCTTTAGAAGTGAGAACTGGTACCAGGCCATTTTTATCCAGGGTGAATCCAAGTGATTTAGCATTTGGTTTGTGTTACGGTTCAAAGTTTTCTAGGTTCATATCATTGAGCCAGGTTTGTGCTGTATCTTGTTTCATTTTATTTATTGAGCTTCAGGAAGGAGCAGGACATCCAGGTCAAGATGATGTACTAGCAGTTTTTGAGGCATTGTATGTCTGAAGCCGAAAAGACTTTAACGATTGAAGATTGTTGAAGATGAAAGGAGATAGTGTGGAGCCCTGGGGCACTCCAAATGTGGTAGAGATCGTTTTTATCCTGGAGGTGCTCATGTGAACAAACTGGTGGAGGTTGAAAAGGTAGGAGGAGAACTAGGGAATTACACTGCTGGTGAATCCCTTTCAGGATTAAAGGGTGTATACGAAGGTGGAATGGTAAACTTTGTTGAAGGCAGTTGAGAGGTACAGCAGTATTAGCAACCAGGAGTCATCATCTGTGTGGGGTCAAGAGGGCATCATCTATGATGTGTAATTCGCAGTCTCCATGCTGCAGCATAATCTGAAGCATTACAGGTAGTCGTGCAGGAGATGGTTAACATTGATGTGATCTTGGATTTGAACATAGACTGCTTTTTCACTGATCTTGCTGATGAACAAATGAGTGATGGACTGGTATTTGGCTAGGTCATCAGGGTCTAGTGTAGGTTTCTTTAGGAGTGGAAGTATCTGGACACTGTTGAGATCTTTTCAGGAATATGCCTGGCATCATGGAGGCATTTTTATAATGCCTAAAAGTTTTTTTAAAATGGTTGTGCCACAGAGCTTACTGAAAATGTGTATTCCAGCACCCCTCCCCCAAATGTACACATATGTAAATCATGGAATATCCATCCCTTTGGGAAAGCACATCTTGTAAAGTTGATATGCAAAGACATTTATGCGTATTTACACATATGCAGACCCAGAGCAGCAAAATATTAATATTTGTTTTGATCTGATAGATTCTTTGTTGCTGTTTTTGATGATTCCTAAGGTGATAGAATTCAAGCACGCATTTTAGGGCTTGACTAGAGGCAGCTTTAACTGCTGTCTGGAGATTTTGTTTTGAACAGCAAAAAAATATCCAGGATGGGCTGTGGGTCATCACTTCTCAGCGGTTGGTTACTTCAGGCTAGACTTTCAACCATTGTGACTCAGCCCACTCGAGTATTACCTCTTCGCCAGCCCTCCATCCATTTAATTGGTGCATTCACTGCTTGAACATGCCTATGGAGTGACAGCATTGGAATGCATGGACTGGGAAGTCTACTTTGCAGTGTGCATCATCACACATGGCCCGATCCCTGCTTACTTCCAGATTCTGAGCCTTGTGCTACTTCCTAGCAGCCAGAATTCTGAGTTGTAGAATGTGGTTTTATTTGTATTTTTTGCACTGTAGCGGTTATAGAGTATGCTTATGATAGAGTGTAGGAGCAGTGCTAACTACTGCACACCCTGGTCAACACCAGCTCCATTATGATGCCAGTCGGAATACTTGTGTTTCCGACTGGCTGCCAATGTTATGAGAGACAGAACACGTCTTGAGGCTGTGAAGTCCGTCTTGTAAACAGTATTAATATGAGCCTTACTGGGGCAGAGTAGAAGCCGTGTGCTTGCACTTGGTCCCAGTGAGCTAGCATCCAGGGAATAAGGAAGCAAGGCAAATATTTGAAAGACAAGTGCACTATGGTGCTGACTATTATCCAGACGAAAGTGGGTGCCATCCTGAATTGGAAATATATGCCATTATGTGTACAAAACGTGGTTCTGGAGGGATAAGAAGTACACGCTATTTGTGTGTTCGGTACAAGGATTTGTTATCAAATAATTGTCGAAATCCTTTGATGATCCAAAGTCTATTTGTGATACAGTGATTGGATATGGTTTTCACACCGCTTCATCCAATATTCCAAATATCTTCACAACCAACACATGTTTTGCAGCGTATCCACTTTTTCCAGTGTCGCTCACCCCGTCACTCTTCTACATTCGATCACATACAGCTCCCTCTCTAAGACACTAGGGCTCACCACGTGAGCGACATATAACCAATATGTGATTGGTCATAAGTTGGTTGGTTATAGGTTGCAAGCTGTGTGTGGGAAGGAGTTGGCCTTCCACGAGCGGTTAGGCGCAGGGCCTGGCCTATGGAGCAGTTGGCTGCAAATGTATCGTAATAAGATATTACTTTACATTAAAAAAAAAATTTGAAGCTGAGTTATACCTGAGGAAGGCCGGAAGATTTTTACTTACCTTCGTCTTTTATTGAAAAAGCACTACGTTCAAAAACTGAAAATAAACTGAAATTTGCCAGTTACACATAACTGACATAATTATAAATTTTAACTTTGTGAGGCACTGCTATTGACTTCACATATCATGTCACTGATTTAAAAAACATCTTTATTAGTTTGGAGTATAACAACAGTAGCAATATCAGGCAGTATACCTGTAAGCTATGTCTATAGCATTTACAGAGATGCACTCATATGTATTAAAGCAATGAGAACTGAGTATAGTGATATATAAACGTCCCTGATGAATGTGCATAGGACGTAGAACACACACTTCTCTACATTGCATATGTAAAGGGGCATACCTCAACTATTTTCATTAAAACAACGCAACCATGGCATGCTATTACCCACATCAAGTTGAGGGGGGTGGGGAGAGAAGGGGGGAGAGAAAAGGATGATTATTCGCTTGCTGGTGTGGGGTGTTGACTGGAGTGTCATATAGGTAGGTTATTATTACTACTAGGTCTGAAGTCTGAATTGTGTGTCTTTACATCTATTGAAAGGGAGCAGGCTTCAGCCCAGTGTCCCCGAGTCGTGTATAGCTCTTCAAGTGCTCAGGGTGGTCTGTCGTCGGATTTTTCCTCCACCCTCTCCAAGCACTATTGTCAATTAAGGGGTGGCCAGCACCGAATTCCCCTATCTAACGGTACTCAGTGCCTGCTGTTCAGCTAATAAGCCGGACCGTAGAACTGTCAGCCACAGTAAAGTGGAGGGGGTGTGAGCTGATTTTCAGCTCACGGCGATCCCGCATTTAGCCAGAGGCAAAGCTAAGTCAATGTATTTATTCATAGGCTTACAGGCTGCAAAGCAAGAGGTGATGCCTGTTATGTTCAATTCACCACCAGGTAAGTAAGCACCAGGACACCAGAAGTACTCTGTTCCACATCCTGGTTGCACTAGGCATCTTTTATTCAGTAACCAACTCCAACCTAATCATTACGTGCATAACACCTGTTTACAAATAACTAGGGCGGTCCACCACCACCCCTCTGGGTTACGGCGATGGCCGTGACCGCATCACACTCCTCCTCAATCTACTAATAAAACACACAAAAATAAAACAAACAAAACAAAAACCCCACCATAATGTAAACATGCAAAAAGACAAAAAATAAAGCACAATATCCGAGCCATTAATCCAAATTAATAGGTTACATAGTCCTTTAGTCTCGAAGACCTTGCTGGACACGGCTGCAGCTGGTACCTCTCGACACCCACTCGCTGTGGACCAGACTCAGGCCCCTGAGATTCATTAGGCCGGGGCAGCAGATCACACTCCGGTGCCACACGGAGCATCCTTGCAGAGGAGGAGACACCACAACTGCCCTGACACTACACGACCCCCACCAGGAAGTCCACCCCTGTCCAGTGCCTGATCAGAAGAAGTTCCACCACCACCCAGATCCCCACCATCCGTAGACTCCTCATCAGAAACTAGAGTTTGTGGACATGTGCCCATTAACAAGCACCTTGGCGCCTGGTTGACAATCCAAAAGTCGGATCCAAGATATAAAAAGTGGGAGAAAGCCCATCCGTTGCATAATCCCAAATATATAATCCCATTCGACGGAATCAAAGGCCTTGGTGGCGTCAAGAAAGACCGCCACTAAGGGTCGGTCTGGAGAGAGACGGTATCTAATACAGTAAAAAGAGTTCGCAGATTGTGGGAGGTGGATCTCCCCGGGACAAACCCAGACTGATACGGTAAAACTATGTCTAGCAGCAAACTCAGCCTATTGGCAATAAGTTTCGCCAGAATTTTTGCATCGCAATTGAGTAGGGAGAGGGGTCGATAAGACCCACACAGGTGAGGCGGCTTCTCAGGCTTGAAAAGGGAGACAATGAGCGCTTCTTTCATGGACGGCGGGAGAATACCAACGTCCAAAGACTCCTCAAAGACTTCACGCAGGATGGGTGCCATTAGGTCTATTTATGTTTTGTAGAATTCAATGGGGATGCCATCCAGTCCGGTGACTTTACCCGATTGCATGCCCATGATGGCCTCATCTAGCTCAAATGGTGCGCATAGGAATTCACGGTGCACATCGCTCAGCCAGCCCAAAGCGACGTCCCCTAAATAGGAGTCCAAATCAAGATCACGTTGCCCAGTACTTGTGTATAGGGTGGCATAGTGGCTGGTGAATTTGTCTAAGATGCTGGCGGTGTCCCAGCAGCGCGCGCCATCTAATTTTTCTAATTCAATAATGTAGTTGGAATGTCGTGGCCGCCTGATCGTGTCTGCGAGCGCTTTGCCTGGGCGTTCTCCTTCTCCATACTTACGCACCACCCAGTGTTTCCCCTGAAAGCGCGTCTCCCTGCGCGCTTCTGCCATATATTCAGTCAATGTCGCCCTAAACTTGCTCTGTGTGTCCCCATCCGGGTGGAGTGCCAGCCTAGCTTCAAGTGCCTGGAGTTCGCGCTCTAGCTTGTAAAGTAAATCGGTAATGCTCTTCAGTACTCCCGCTCCCTTAAATATGCAAACTCCTCAGGTCGTAACTTTAAACGCCTCCCAAATGGTTTCTATGCTCTGCACAGATCCTCTATTCTTTTCAAAAAATTCCTGAATCTCATCCCCCAATTCTGTCCGGAATACCTCGTCTAGCAGCATGCGTGTATTAAGTCTCCATGCGCAGCGCGGGGTCCAAAATTTGCAGAGGTGAGCGTAAGCCTGACGGGGGCCTGATCGAAGTACGTTCTGGCTAAATGTTGCACCGTGCTAACCACTGGGCCCAGACCACGAGAGATTAGCCAATAGTCCAGTCGCGCCCAAGAGGCGGCATGTGCAGTGAAGTGCGTGCCTTCGCGCCGGTGTGGGTGGACATGTCGCCAAGCGTCCAGCAAGCCATTGTCTGTAGTAATGTCACGCAGTGTCGAGCTTGCTTTAGTGCGATGGTGTGGTGCAGGATTGGATCTATCCACATCAGGAGCATAGGTGACATTGAAATCCCCGCCCCAGACGATATAAGTCGAGCCAATCTCTTTTACCGCTTTCCATAAGGAGGAGAAGAACTCAGGGGAATCTGTATTGGGATCGTAGCAGCATACCAGGGTCACCGAGTCAAGTCCCAGCCGCCCCCAAGTAAGGCAAAACCTTCCCTGGTCGTCGCTGGTGGATCCAGCAGCATGAAAGGGCACGTTATTCTTAATCAATATAGCAGTTCCCCTGGCATAGGTGGAATAAGACGAAAAGACCCTGTGCATTGACCATCGGGATGCGAAAGTAGAGGGCCGCAGGGGGTTAAGGTGGGTTTCCTGCAGCATCGCTATATGTATCTGATGACTATCTAAATAAGCTATAATCTGCCTCATCTTCCAAGGATCCCCCAGCCCTCTGACATTCCATGTTATAATATTTAGCGGTGTCGCTTCAGGAGTCATCCTGTATGTGAGTGAAAAAGTAGACAATGCCTGGCCAAATAACATTACAATGTGCATATCCAATATGAAACATTCCATGTGCAGCGCCAGTAGTTGCAATCAACACCCACAGTGCGACCGTGCGCATATTAAATACGCAGCGTAGAACAACAAGCCATTCCATACAATGCCCTCCCTGTCTAAACCCCCCTCATTTCCCACCCACTGAAGCATCCCAAACATGCCAGTACCATACGCCCACCCATCCCGTTCCGCCCTTCCCCCCAACAAAAAGAACAACATCATAGGTCCCACTAATCTCATGTAGTGGACCAAAGTGGGGTATAGCCCTATGGGGGCCATTCTAGGTGGCGACACAGCCACTCCCTATCCATACATTCTAGCAGCCGGAGCTGCCACATATGCAGGCAGGGGTGCCCGGCGAAAAGATATGTGACACGGCATAGCGCAGTTACATAAGCATATGTCATATAGCAGGGCTACCTCTTAACAGAGCCCTCCCCAACACATAATGCAAACCAACACAGTTTGTTACTCTTAATGCGGATCAGTGTCCACTTCTTCGATCGGGGAGTGCTGGAGATCTCCCGCAGCTGCACCGCTTCTAGCGGACTTCTTTAGATGTTTTAGAAATTCCTCTACCCGTTGAGGCTTCGCAAAGAACCGTTGCTTCCCCTGATGTGTGACTCGCAGTCTCGCTGGGTATAAAAGTGCATAGTCAATCTGTGCTTTGCGCAATTTATTCTTGACATCTACAAACTTCCTCAGTTCCTCCTGAACCATGGGGGAGAAATCAGGATAGATGGAAAATGAATTACCGTCATAGGACAGCACTTGTTTGCTGCGTGCTACTCGCAGGGCCATGTCTCGGTCTCGATAGTTTAAGAGTCGAGCTATTATAAGGCGCGGGGTGTCTCCAGGTTTAGACCGAGGACCAAGTGATCTGTGGGCGCGTTCAACGATGAATTGAGTGGAAAAGGCCTCAGGGCCTATCGCTGTCAGAAGCATTTTCTCCACATAATCCTCCATGCGCCCAGTGTTGGTCGACTCCGGTATGCCAAGAATGCGGACGTTGTTGCGCCGACTGCGCGCTTCTAAATCTTCGTTCTTTGCCGCAATGATGCGCAGAAGGTTGTCCATGCGAGCCAACTGGGACGTGTGACGGGTGGAGACGTCTTCCAAATCAGGGATGCGCCGTTCTGCTTCTTTAATCCGCTCATCGTGCCCATCAAGCTTGTGGGCGATAGCGTCCATCCGTGATGACATTCTGTCTACTTTATCTACAATGGTGGCAAACCCTTGTCGCACCTCCCGGAGAATGTCCTAGACGTCAGCGGTTTGGGAAGTTGCGGCAGCACCAGCACTACTATTGCCAGCTTGCTCCTGATCATCCTGCCCAGGACGGTTATCTTTTTTGGCAGCATCAAAATTGAGTTTGGGCTGACGCGTGTCTGGCTTACCCATGGCGCCAAAAAGGTATCTCAGAGGCAGTTACCGCTGTGCTCTGTCAGCGAGTCGGTATGTGCACTGTAGTGCAGTGGAGGGTAACTGGTGCGCAATGGTGGTCAAAAAAGAGGAAATGAGTAGCTGAAGTGGGGAAAGCACGTCGCCGCCCCTGCTGCGGCTCCAGGGAGTAAAGTGAAGTATGGAGTCAACGGTAGTGAAGGGCCGAAGGAAGAATGACAATGTAGAATGTTCCAAGCTAGCGTGCTTGACTAATTGGCCTGTAACAGGGGGTTAGGTCCATCACATAGTAGGCCAGTGGGACAGCCTACAGCACACACCTCGAGGAGTCCAGACGGGCGAGATCGGGGCCTCGAGTCAGCACAGCTCCTCTATGGGCGTTATGTGTAAAATGGCCCCGGCAACACGCCACCCGCAGGCGTCGCTTTCTGTTGGCGCCACTGCCCCAGCAGATACAGGTCGCAGTAGGCTCCCGGCAGGGTGATCCAGGCCCGGGCACAGTCGGAGGCCGCCTCCCTCAAAGTTACGATGCCCAGTGGTGTCTGGGGGCAGTCGGGTCTTTCAGCATGGGAGGGCAGTGCCGCAATGGCCGTACCGGTCTCGGGGCCCAAAAAAATTGCGGCAGCAGCATGCAGGCCGTTCACTCACTGCCGCTCCCCAAGGCCGATCCTCCGCAGGTCCGTTACAGCCAGGGATACGGCCGCGGTGGAGAGGCAGCGCGTAGAAAGTCCCAAGCCTCCGAGTCTGGAGCGAGGGGACGCGGCCTGCGCAGCCTAGGCAGCCGCACCGCAGCACCAGACCAAAGTAGCCGCGAGGGCCGGCACTCAGGCTCCAGGAGGATCTCGAGTGGGCGGGGCCGGCTTCCGCCGCTGATCACCGGGGCTGCAGGCGATCCCGGGGGACGAAACTCACCGTGCAGGTACAGGGTGGTTAGTACCTGCGAACGGAGGTGCCAGAGTTCGCCAGTGAGGCCAGAGAAGGATGATATGAAGGATTAATGGCGCCGGGCGGCAGGAGCCCACTAACTTGCGGCCATCTGCAAGTGCACCACCTAGCGCCCCGACCATATTTAGAGAAATCTTCAATAACCACCAACATATGACGCCCATCCGGTAAACTCCCAAAGTCAACACTTGCCCGCTTCCCAGGGAATTAAGGAATGTCTTCTGGGAGAATGAGAGCTGGAGAATCCCCAGCCCCATCAGTCTGACAGAGAGCACAACTCAACACAGTGCTCTCCACCAAGGCTTCCAGGCCTGGAAACCAAACCTTACATCTCAACCTGGATTTAGTTTTCATAATCCCTTGGTGAGCCAAATGGGCCAGAACCACCACCCTTTTTTGGAGACAATCAGGAATCGCCAGCCGTGGACCTCTCATCAAACACCCTTCCGGGGATATAACCAGTTCATCCCGCACATTGAAAAGGTACGCCAAGGTAGACCTAGTATCCTCAGTACGACACTTGGCTGTATCCACCAGGACATTCTATTTCCCAGTACTCACTGCAGAAAGACAAAGCTGAAGACACCCATCCAGTTTCGTAGACTCCAGAATCTCCTCCAAGGAAATAGGAAGAGGCAGGGACCGCTCCACCACCAGACGCACATATTCCTCAGTATCCTCAGCATCAGACTCCTCACTAGGAGTAGCAGGACGGAAATGCCTAGAAAGATTGTCAGCGGGATTTAGAGTCCCTGGACGAAACACCACTGTAAAACAATAATCCTGCATCTGCAGGATCCATTTCTCAATTTATGGGGGAGGCTTGGAAGAGGACCCCATGTACAACGGAATGAGTGGTTTATGGTCTGTACGTACAACAAACGGCTGGCCATATAGATATGAATGAAAATTGTGACACTCCCAATGGATGGATTTAGCCTCCTTCTCAATATGAGAGTACCTTTGTTCAGTCGCAGTCAACGCACGACTGGCATACACCACCGGAGCGCATTCCCCATTGCCCTACCACTGAGAAACACAGTCCCCAAGCTAATGGGACTAGCATGCACCGATAACTCAGACTCCAGTGCTGGATTGAAAAATACCAGAGTGGTATCAGCTGACCCCAGTTCCATGACACATTAGACTTAGTAAGTTCCCGCAAAGGAGCCGTAAGATCAGTCAGGTTGCGGATAAAACGGCCACAATAGTTCACCATACCCATGAGACTCCGCACACCAGGCATTGTAATGGGAGCAGGAGCCGTCTGAATATCAAGTACTTTCAAAGGACCCAATGACACACCATCCTGCGAAACATGATAACCAAAAAACGAAATGTCAGTTTTCAAGAATTCCCACTTTTCTTTGTGAAGTTTGAGTCCATGCTCCAACAACTGCTGAAACACACCCCGTAGGTGACAAAAATGCTCGTCCAAAGTAGGGGCATGCACCAAAATGTCATCGCTGACATCAAACACACCATCCAGGCCAGAAAGGATCCCCCGGATCTTGTCCTGATAAACCTCCCCAGCACTGGAGACCCCAAAACTTAAACGCTTATACCTCCGCAAACCCACATGTGAGAAAATGTGGTCATTGCATGGGAAGCAGGGTAACACAGCTAGGCTCCAACCTCACAGAACAAGAACTTCAAACCTCCACCACAAAATAGCGTCCATAGTAGGGGCCAGGTGCCGTTCACGCTTGATCGCAAGATTAGGTAACTCCATATCCACACAAATACGGACCTCCCCAGGCTGCTTAGGTTTACAGGCCACCACAATTGGAGACACCCAGGGAGTTGGACCATCCACCCGTTCAATGATGCCCGCCATCTCGAGTTTCACCAGTTCTGCTTTCACCTTCGGCAGACGATGGAAGCCACTCTCCTATGACGTAAAGCTACTGGCTGGACTGACTCATTGTTAGAAATGGGGTAGCATGGTGCAGAGCGGGCGGGCCAAACTCCAGAGGACATGTGCCGACAGGTGGCCGTCTGGACTCCGTCCATAACGATCGCTCCCCCTGCTCTCTGCCTCCCAACAGACGCTTTGCTCCCTGCTGCCTGCTTGCCCAAACTGAGCGCATTTGAAGTGCACGCAGCGCCTGGTATCGTTGTGCATTAATTTATTTGCCTGCTGCCTGCTTGCCCTGTTAGAGCGCATTCAGCGCCTGGTATCATTTGCTTGTGTTAATCTATCTTTGCACATAGAATTTGCATTGTGGGGAAGTTAATTGAGCCTGAATAGTGTTTTTGGCAATCCCTGTACCTTGACTCGCACTCCGGCTGTGCCCCAGTTTCGATTCAGGTACCGGGCTGCCATTTTGTGGAGTGTTTACTTGTGTGAGCCCGTGTCTCCTCCCAGATCCCGCCTCCCAGCTGCCCCTCCCACGCTCCGCCCCCCTCCACTCACCATTTATGACAGATGTCCCAACGCGCAGCGTCCACGCGCTGCGGCCGCGCCGAAGGTGCGCCAAAGGTAAGCCCGTCTACGCCCGTCCGCGCCTGGACCGCGCCCAGCGCCCGTCCCCCTGCTCCATGCCGCTCCCAACCCCCCAGAGTAACTTATGATGCCGCTACTCTCCTCGCCCTCAACGCCGGACGCACCCCACTTTGCTGCGCAGCAACCCCAGGACGTACCCACGGCCCATTCTCCTGCCTCTCCTGTAAGTTCAACTGCTTCAGGACCCTCACCAAACACACTTCCTCCACACTCATCTCCGAACCCAACGACTTGAAATGCATCCTACTGAACACCCGCTCGGTCCACAGACACACAACCGAACTCTGGGACCTAATCGACACTGTGTCACCTGACATCGCCTTCCTCACTGAAACTTGGATGAATGCATCTTCTGCCCCCGACATTGCCATAGCCATACCGGACACTTACAAGATCATTTGAAAAGACCGCACCAATAAAAAAACTGGAGGAGGCATCGCCATCGTCCATAGAAACACCATCAAAATTACAACCAGCTCTGACGACAATCTTGCAACCGCCGAACACCTCCACTTTCAGATCCACCCTTAGAGGAACCCTCATTTACAGGCCCCCAGGCACCCGATCTCAATTCAGCGACGACATCACTGACTTCGTCAGCCCGCACGCCCTCGCCTCCGAGAACTACATTCTTCTAGGAGACCTCAACTACCACCTTGACAACATTCTCGACAACAACACCACCACCCTTCTGGACAACCTGTCCAATCTCGGACTCAAACAACTTGTTGACACCCCCACTCACACAGCCGGACACACGCTCAACCCTATCTTCACCTCCAGCAAGCACATCTCCTTCGATCACACTACAGCTCTCCACTGGACGGATCACAGCTGTGTTCACTTCAGCTACAAAACAACCCTGACCCACAACCGTCCACAACCCATTCCCCGAAGAAAATGGAACAAAATCACCACCGACCAACTCCTCGCATCCCTCAGCCAAAACACTCCCACCCTAACAACGGACCCAGACCAAGCGGCCACAAACCTCAGGCAATGGATTACACACAGTGCGGACGAACTAGCACCCATTCAGCAAAAAGGCTCCCTGGTTCAATGATGACCTTAAAAAATCCAAGAAGACATGCCGCACCCTGGAGAAGAATTGGAGAAAAGAACCAACCTCAGACAACATGGCCTCCCTCAAGACAGCCACCCGCAAACACCACCAACTGATTCGATCCGCCAAGAAATCAGCATTTAAGGACCGTCTCGACAACAATTCTCATAACAGCAAAGAACTCTTCAATATCGTCAAAGAATTCACCAACCCTCCCGCAGCATCCAACGACATCACTAACTCCCAAGACCTCTGCAATGCGCTATCCTCCTTCTTCTACAACAAAATTGCCGACATCCACAACAGCTTCAAGAACACTCCCAATGACCAACTCACCCCACCCCCTTCTGATCCCACCCCTCCAACTAATTACCTCAATTCCTGGAACCCAATCACCATTGAAAATACCATTCGCCTCATGAACTCAATCCACTCTGGCTCACCTTCTGAGCCCTGCCCCCACTACATCTTCAACAAAGCTGACTCCATCATCGCTCCCCAACTCCGCGATGTCATCAACTGCTCCTTCAACTCCGCCACCTTTCCAGAAATATGGAAACACGCCGAACTCAGCGCCCTTCTGAAAAAACCAACAGCAGACCCCTCAGAACTGAAAAACTACCGACCCATCTCCCTCCTCCCTTTCCCGGCCAAAGTCATCGAGAAAGCCGTCAACAGCCAACTCGCAGCCTTCCTTGAATCCAACAACTCCCTGGATCCCTCACAGAACGGCTTTCGAGCCAAACACAGCACCGAGACCGCACTCATTGCGGCGACCGACGACATCCGAGCACTCCTGGACAACGGTGAAACAGTGGCCCTCATTCTTCTCGACCTCTCCGCCGCCTTCGACACTGTCTGTCACAACACCCTCATACAACGCCTCAACAACATCGGCATACAAGGAAAAGCCTTGGACTGGATCATCTCGTTCCTAGCCGGGAGAACACAGAGAGTCCGACTCCCCCCTTTCTACTCAGAGCCCACCGAAGTCATCTGCGGCGTACCTCAAGGCTCCTCACTCAGTCCCACCCTCTTCAACGTCTACATGAGTCCCCTCGCCTCCATCGCATGTCGACACAACCTCAACATCATCTCCTATGCCGACGACACCCAGCTGATCCTTTCCCTCACCAAAGACCCCAACACCGCCAAGGACAACCTTCACGAAGGTATGAAAGAAGTAGCCGAATGGATGAAACAGAGCCGCTTAAAACTCAACTCAGACAAAACGGAGGTGCTCATCCTTGGATCCTCCCCCTCAGCTTGGGACGACTCTTGGTGGCCTTCCGCTTTGGGATCAGCGCCCACACCCACTGACCATGCACGTAACCTTGGCTTCATTCTAGACTCCTCTCTCTCAATGTCCAGACAAGTCAACGCCGTATCGTCCTCCTGCTTCAACGTCCTTCGCATTCTCAAAAAGATCTTCCGCTGGATCCCCCTCGAAACAAGAAAGACTGTCACCCATGCACTGGTCACGAGTCGACTGGGCTATGGCACCACTCTCTACGCCGGAATTACAACAAAATTGCAGAAAAAGCTCCAGCGCATCCAAAACGCATCAGCGAGACTCATATTAGACATCCCGCGCCAAGAGCACATCACCGGTCACTTAAAAAACCTCCACTGGCTTCCCGTCAACAAAAGAATTACTTTCCGCCTTCTTACCCACGTACACAAGGCCCTTTATAATCTAGGACCAGAATGCCTCAACTCCCGACTGTCCTTCTACTATCCCACCCGCCAACTTAGATCATCCATTCAAGCCCTCGCCGCAGTCCCGCGCATCCGAAAAACCACCATGGGTGGCAGATCCTTCTCCTTCCTGGCTGCCAAGACCTGGAACTCACTCCCCACTCACCTCCGCCTTACTCAGAATCACATCTCCTTCAGAAAAGAACTGAAAACTTGGCTATTCGATAAACAATGAACCCCTCCCTCTAGCGCCTTGAGACCCTCTGGGTGAGTAGTGCGCTCTATAAATGCCTGAACTTGAACTTGAACTTGTGCAAAGCATCCATGCAGTACACAACAGCGACACACAAGGCACACTACAAAAGGAGTCCACACCAATTTGGGTGAAAAAACCAATATGTGTATTATAAGATAAACACCTTGGAACGTAATCACAGTTCAAATAGCACTAGGTAATGATTTATACAGGGACTATTTACAGGGCAGCGTCAATCGGGCCACTGTCAGGACCATTGCTGGTACAGTTCGGAGGGAGGGAAGGGTAAAGGACAAGGGTACAGTCAGTTGTTAAATGTATAACATTGCAATAAACACAGGGCATAAACATAAGGCACCCCCCTCGGCCCACAGCATACACAATGGCCCCCGGATAACACGGTAGGTCAGTCTAGAACCACACAATGCGCCAGCCTCGAAGGAAAACATTAGACATGTACAACAGGCATTACAACTCTAGCGCATTAGGCATAGATGTATTGGCATAACTCCTGTGGTCCAACACTGTAGCCATATGGGGAAAGAACATTTATTTATTTATTTTATTTATTTCATTTGTATAACCCAACAAAGGGTTTCCCGGTGCTAAAGATCCAGTGATAGGTTTCGGGGCAAGGCATTTCAGATGTTGAACAGCCATGTTTTTAAGGCTTTCCTGAATTTCATATAACTCTTCTCATTGCATAGTGCGTGTGGCAAGGCGTTCCAAAGTGAGGGTCCAAGAAACGAGAAGGATTTACCGCCCATGCGCAACAGTTTTATTTTGGGGATCACAAAATGATTAGCTGTTGCTGATCGAAGGGTCCGGGAGGGATGATAGGGACGTGCTAGATTTTGCAAGTACTTTGGGGCATTCTTAGTGGAGATCTTATGCATAAAGCAAAGGGATTTAAATTTGATCTGATTCTCTATTCTCAACCAATGCAACTTTCGGATATATTTGGACGTTGATGTGTTAATGGAGATTTTCCACAACAGTCTAGCTGCTGCATTTTGCACCGTCTGCGATCTGCGGATCGTGGCCTTTTTTGCCCCTAAGTATAAAACGTTGCCATAATCAAGCCTAGATGTTATTAAGGCGTTGATGACTGTTTTCTTAGTGTGTTCCGGCAGCATCCAGCTTATCTTTTTAAGCCATTTTAGTATTGCGAAGCAGGTGGCTGAAGTCTTCACAACTTGCTTCACAACATTACCATTGTGGCCGCAACATCAGTAGCATAGGGGAATAAAGGTTTCGTCCCATTAACTTTAAAGAACCATTATCATGAAACATGAACCTGTGGGCATAAACATTAGGCGTGAACCGCCTGCGGAACCACATTAGACTAGGCAGTAACAACACTGCCGTGTAACATTGGCCTACAACCTTTCCAGTATAGGTGCATTAGACATCACATTAGCAGACGGCTTATTGGGCATAACCACAAAATAAGCAGGGCCATTCTGGGGCACCTAGAACACCATACCCTGATGTGAGGCATTCACATGAGCATAGGACTCCTCATTGGCATAGGCCCCTGGGGTATTTCACATGAAACAAATGGCTAAAGAGGCCACAGCACTCCGAAGTGGATGAAAAGTAATCAGTCTGTAAATATGGATTGTCAGGGTAAGGGGTATCGAGATGTTCACCTCCTGACCACGAGGCGCTAGGAACTCTAATCATACAGAAAGATCTTACACAGTGTAAGATAGGAATCTCGGATCCTCCTGACGTGTGAATACGCGTTGAAACAGTGAAGTTTGAAATCAATAGTCACATGTATTCCTCTTTAAACAGGGTTTATTTTGAACCAATCTTCAGAATATTACTTCATATGCTGAATGGTTTGCGAAGATATATATATGTTTCAAAAGAATCGCAACATTGGTAAATTTCCAACGAGGTATATTTGTACACATCAGTCATAAATGCATCCCCTATGCATTTCGAGCGATGCTCTTCATCAGGGGGATGTCTAAGAAGAAAACAAAGATAACAGAAGATATAACGCGAGATAGGAGCAAAAAATGTATACATGCGCTTTCAGAATGGTACCAAAGTGTGTTGAATATAGGCGAGGTTGTCAGCAAGAGGAAACCAGTGCTGAATCAGATAAAACATGCTTCTACGGGGGCGTGGCCAAGATGGCGGCTTAGCCAGACGTGTTCTTTGGAGGCTCCCCGTTCCCCTTGCCGTGTCTAATTAGCTGACCATCTCGCTGCCGGGCCTGGTGTCGGTAGCCAGGGGCAAGAGGGACGCCAGCTGGGCGATTGGGGGCCCCGGCGAGGCCCAGACACGGTGAAGTGAGCCGCGAAACGGAGGCGACGGTTGGGCCGCATTGAGGCGCGAAGACTGGCGATCCGGCTCCCGCTGTGAACGGAGTGTGCGGGGCCTACGTCGCTGTTGCCAGACTGGGGAGCTGCACTGGAGGCACCCCCCGGACGTTGCGGAGGTCCGGAGGAGAAGTACGCCGGAATCCGACCGAGAGTCCCGGGCGGGTGACCCGCGGAAGGAGGTGCCAGGGGAACCGGCGCAAAGGAGCACGCGAGGCCCCGGCTTGGGCCTAGCCGGTGGAGGCGCGTCAGCCTCGGACTGTATACATAGGTGAGGGCGGCGGAGGCGGAGGCAGACTTGGAGCGCGCCACCTCAGGGAGCGTGCGCTCGATCATACATCGCCCGGAGAGCCAGTGAGGAGTCGCAAAAGCACAGGGACCTGTAGAAGGGTTCTCTGCACCGGCGCGGCGTGGTCTGCAGCCGCAGGGCCGCCAACGGAGGCGGCTGAGCCTCTTGTGTGAGAGCGCGGGGAGACCAGGCCCAGAACAGGCACGGGAGATCGGGGGGCACTACTCGAGCCCCCGGCAGCGGTTACCAGGGAGCCTTGGCGCCGATCGCGCGAACCGCACACTGCCACTACTGCCTGCGGTCAGAGACTTGAACGAGAGGAGGGCAGGAGGGCTGAAGCCGCGGTGCACAGAGAGGGGCCGGGGGGCAGTGGCCATGTCCCCGGGGACCCCCGGCAGGACCATCGCACAAGGGAACTTTACCTTGGAGGAGGTGGGTGCCTCACCGGCGCAGCACGAGGCAGAGCGGGCCGAGTCCCTGGACGGGACGGGCACCTGGGGTGGAGAGAAGAAGTCGAGCTACCGGAGACACGGAAGGGCCGCTGGTCCTGGAGGATCGCGAGCAGCGCAGCCAGAACGAGATCAAGAGGTACGCGCCCATTGCAGAGAGGTAACGCGACTCAGGCGCGCCATTTATCCTCACCCCACTGCTCACCATCTGACTGCGACCCCGTCTAGCAGGCGAACCGACTGGAGGGGAGAGGATGGCTTCCTCCAACCGCAAAGGGAACCGCACCATCACAGACATGCTGTCCAAAGGGGGTTCCAAGGCCGAAAAAAGCCCGGTCAAACCGGCTCAGGGCCCCCCCCCTAAAGGGACATACCACGAGGGGGGAGAAGCCCCGGCAACCAAGGCATTCATGGAGGCCCTCTTCGCCTCCCTTAAGGAAGATATCCAATCCCTTCGACAAGAGATGGCGGGGGACTATAAGGAGCTTCGCCGGGACGTCGACGACCTTGGGGAGCGGGTAGCCGCTAATGAACTCTCGGGCCAAGCCAGAAGCGAAGAAATCGAGTACCTCCGACAAGAAGTCACTCGGCTGCACGAGCAACAGACTGATCTCCAATCCCATACGGAAGACCTCGAAAATCGCTCAAGGCGAAACAACATTCGGGTCCGCCATGTGCCATCCAGAGCGGAGGGGGACGATATCGCAGGCTATCTACAAGCCTTATTCAGGACAGTACTTGATAAGCATGGGCGTAAAATCCGCTCCGCTCGCGGATTTTTCGGATTTTCGGCAAATTCGCAATCCGCGAACGCTCGCGAATTTGTCGTGAATCCGCTCGCGGCGGATTTTTTGCTTGGTTGCGGCGCGCGGCGTGGTGCACGGCGTTCACTTTCCGTCATTTTAGCGTTTGCCGAGTTGTTTTTCTTTGCGAGTGACGCGCCATTTTAGATCTTGCTGCGTGTTCCCGCGGGAGTTTGTCGCCCGCGAATACGTACTCGC
Source organism: Lissotriton helveticus (assembly GCF_964261635.1). NCBI lineage: Eukaryota > Metazoa > Chordata > Amphibia > Caudata > Salamandridae > Lissotriton > Lissotriton helveticus. The sequence continues at coordinate 382,579,655 of NC_136060.1, forward strand.
GGCTTGCCACCTTGCACAGCACACCTCGCGAGAGTTCGCAATTGCGAACACGTAGTTGCGGCGGAAAGGAACAATCTCGCACTTGCGAAATAGAGATTTTGCAATTTCGCACAAGAAAATCACCAGCAAACAGGATAAACCTTCAGAAAATTATGATTTTTATCAGAATCACTCCTCAGGTTGACATTTGCATGGCCTTTTTTTTTGCAAGGAGTCCATTTTGGGGGGGGGGAGGAAGGAAGTGCCCCACAGTCTCCAACTTCCTGTTCCTGTCCAGCAGGCTCCTCCCAGTGCTTTGTCCATCTCCTGGTCACTTTCATTTGGATCTGGAGCTGGAAGGATTACTTTTTGTGGGTGCTGCTGGATATTTGGATTTGAGGCCTTTTTGACTGTCTTTGGATCACTTTTGGATTAGAAATCAACTTTCACAAGTAAGTTTGTTTGGGGCATTACAGTTGCTGCAAGTACAATTTTGGAACTTTTTCAGAAAATTAAATAAATTATATTGTGGGTAGCCACAGTATCCAGTAGGACCAGGGTTGGTTATGGGTGCATGATACAACTGTTTTGTTGAATTTAAACACCATTGAGGCCATGGATGGGCTGGGATTGTGCAGATTTTATTGTTTTTTGTCGTTTTTTTGGGCCTGCTGGTGTGGCCCTTTGCCCAGGGGTGGTGAGTGTTGCACGGGCCTAGTCTTTCTGTGGGGTGTCTTCTTGAATTTAAACATAATTGAGGCCATGGATGGGCTGGGATTGTGCTTATTTTATTGTTTTTTGTCGTTTTTGGGGGGCTGCTGGTGTGGCCTTTTGCTTGCCCAGGGGTGGTGGTGGTGCATGGACTGAGTGTGCCTGTGGTGTGGTCTCACTCTCTTTGATGTAAACATCATGGATGGCATTGGATTGTGGTGATTTCTGGCTGTTTTTCTGTTTTTTGGGGGTGTACTGTTGATGTGGACTGGCCATGTGGGTGGTGGTGGTGGCCATCTTGAGTGCTGGCTGGTACAGGCAACATGTGCTTGGGGTGTAAGGGGGCCATTTTGAGGTGAGGCAGTGTCTGAGGCCTGCACTTATTTTGCCTACTTTTCATCCCTTATGCCCAGGGGTAGTGAGTGTTGCATGGGCCTAGTGTTTCTGAGGGGTGTCTTCTTGAATTTAAACACCATTGAGGCCATGGATGGGCTGGGATTGTGCAGATTTTATTGTTTTTTGTCGTTTTTTTGGGCCTGCTGGTGTGGCCCTTTGCCCAGGGGTGGTGAGTGTTGCATGGGCCTAGTCTTTCTGTGGGGTGTCTTCTTGAATTTAAACATAATTGAGGCCATGGATGGGCTGGGATTGTGCTTATTTTATTGTTTTTTGTCGTTTTTGGGGGGCTGCTGGTGTGGCCTTTTGCTTGCCCAGGGGTGGTGGTGGTGCATGGACTGAGTGTGCCTGTGGTGTGGTCTCACTCTCTTTGATGTAAACATCATGGATGGCATTGGATTGTGGTGATTTCTGGCTGTTTTTCTGTTTTTTGGGGGTGTACTGTTGATGTGGACTGGCCATGTGGGTGGTGGTAGTGGCCATCTTGAGTGCTGGCTGGTACAGGCAACATGTGCTTGGGGTGTAAGGGGGCCATTTTGAGGTGAGGCAGTGTCTGAGGCCTGCACTTATTTTGCCTACTTTTCATCCCTTATGCCCAGGGGTAGTGAGTGTTGCATGGGCCTAGTGTTTCTGAGGGGTGTCTTCTTGAATTTAAACACCATTGAGGCCATGGATGGGCTGGGATTGTGCAGATTTTATTGTTTTTTGTCGTTTTTTTGGGCCTGCTGGTGTGGCCCTTTGCCCAGGGGTGGTGAGTGTTGCATGGGCCTAGTCTTTCTGTGGGGTGTCTTCTTGAATTTAAACATAATTGAGGCCATGGATGGGCTGGGATTGTGCTTATTTTATTGTTTTTTGTCGTTTTTGGGGGGCTGCTGGTGTGGCCTTTTGCTTGCCCAGGGGTGGTGGTGGTGCATGGACTGAGTGTGCCTGTGGTGTGGTCTCACTCTCTTTGATGTAAACATCATGGATGGCATTGGATTGTGGTGATTTCTGGCTGTTTTTCTGTTTTTTGGGGGTGTACTGTTGATGTGGACTGGCCATGTGGGTGGTGGTGGTGGCCATCTTGAGTGCTGGCTGGTACAGGCAACATGTGCTTGGGGTGTAAGGGGGCCATTTTGAGGAGAGGCAGTGTCTGAGGCCTGCACTTATTTTGCCTACTTTTCATCCCTTATGCCCAGGGGTAGTGAGTGTTGCATGGGCCTAGTGTTTCTGAGGGGTGTCTTCTTGAATTTAAACACCATTGAGGCCATGGATGGGCTGGGATTGTGCAGATTTTATTGTTTTTTGTCATTTTTTGGGCCTGCTGGTGTGGCCCTTTGCCCAGGGGTGGTGAGTGTTGCATGGGCCTAGTCTTTCTGTGGGGTGTCTTCTTGAATTTAAACATAATTGAGGCCATGGATGGGCTGGGATTGTGCTTATTTTATTGTTTTTTGTCGTTTTTGGGGGGCTGCTGGTGTGGCCTTTTGCTTGCCCAGGGGTGGTGGTGGTGCATGGACTGAGTGTGCCTGTGGTGTGGTCTCACTCTCTTTGATGTAAACATCATGGATGGCATTGGATTGTGGTGATTTCTGGCTGTTTTTCTGTTTTTTGGGGGTGTACTGTTGATGTGGACTGGCCATGTGGGTGGTGGTGGTGGCCATCTTGAGTGCTGGCTGGTACAGGCAACATGTGCTTGGGGTGTAAGGGGGCCATTTTGAGGAGAGGCAGTGTCTGAGGCCTGCACTTATTTTGCCTACTTTTCATCCCTTATGCCCAGGGGTAGCGAGTGTTGCATGGGCCTAGTGTTTCTGAGGGGTGTCTTCTTGAATTTAAACACCATTGAGCCCATGGATGGGCTGGGATTGTGCAGATTTTATTGTTTTTTGTCGTTTTTTTGGGCCTGCTGGTGTGGCCCTTTGCCCAGGGGTGGTGAGTGTTGCATGGGCCTAGTCTTTCTGTGGGGTGTCTTCAATGTAAACATCATGGATGGCATGGGATTGTGCTCATTTTTCTGTGTTTTGTCGATTTTTTGGGGTGTATAACTGAACTGATGTTCCTCTGTCTTCCATTGCTTTTAGGTGCACAAGAAGACTCAATAGAACCACCAGTGCCAGGAAGAAGTCCTGCAGCGGTGTGTGCAGCATAACGTCACGCGACGTCACGTCTGGACACAGAACCCTCTGCAACTCGTGCAACTGCTGCCTGCTGACCTGCTCTGAAGAAGATGGCCCCAAAAAAAGTAACCCGTAGCTCCTCTAGCAAGAAAGGTGCCAGTAAGGAGCAGAAGAAGTTACCAAGGACACTGGTGTGCCGCCCGCCCCTTTTTTTGGAGTAAAAAAAAAAGTATGCCTGCAGCAGCTGCAGCGGGATCTGCTGGGGACCAAGCTGGCAGCAGCACCCCCGCTCCATTGGGCTCAGTGCCACCACCACCACCACGCCAACTTAAGTCCAAGCCCTTGAGTGCTGCAGAGGCAGCCAGTATACTTCTTCAATCACCATCGACCAGTGATGTTGGCTCATCGCAAGAAAGCATCAGCAATGTCCCTCAATCAACACAGGTTGTTGTAGCTCATCTGACGAGTGTTGAACAACCACAGCCGCAACAACAATCACATGTGCAAGTACAAGCCCAAGTACATGTGGAAGGAGAGGCAGCGCAAGGAGATGCGCAAGCAGAGGTGCATGGAGGGTCACAACAAGTGCCCACAATAGTTGTTCCTCCCGAAGTAGGGGCACATCAGGAAATCGACAATCAAGGCGAGGTATCATTTGAGGAAGCCACTCCTCCTGATGATCCTTCATTGTCTTCCACACCCCTAGCAAGGAAGAGATCAAGGGTGGTGTCTACATCCTCTTCAAGCACACCTCCTTCTGATGATACGGATCAAACTTGGGAACAAACAAAGATAGTTAAGCGTAAAAGGAAGCTCGTCCAAAGTCTCAGAGTTATGGAGTGTGATGAGTCTCAACAAGAAGTGGCGGATACTGCTGCTGATGAAGACTCTGCCAACGACGACCCAGTCATCATAAAGGTCACTGCAGCCCCAGCGGGCATGCAGCAAACAGACATTTTGACCCTAGCCCGAAGAGCTGCTGAGCGTGATGATGATGTTGTCGATGAGGAGGCAGTGGAAACACCACAATCATTGGAGTTAAGTAGTACACCAACTCGTCCCGCTTCCATATTTCTTTCTGGCAAGAAGAGACCTCCGTCAACCTCGACCTTAATTAGTGGCGGTGAAAGTGCAAAACGTACAAAAGTTGGGCAATCCAGATCCTCCACTTCATCTGGCATTAGCTTCATGACCACCACCACCAGTATCGCCGCCTCCTCCAGGTCCCACAGACACTTCAAGTCCCCAGTTTGGGACTTCTTTACTGTTTGTCCCAAAAATCCAAAGTTTGCCATTTGTACCCTTTGTAAGCTTGCAGTTAGTCGTGGTAAGTCAGGTACCAACTATGGTACCGGCGGCCAGAGAGGTCATCTTGAGAGAAAGCACACTGTCAAATGGTTTGCGCACCTAGATGCGATCAAGAAAGGCCAAATTCAAGGAAACGTTGATGTTTCATCTGATGATGACGAGCAGGAAGAAGACGTGTCAAACACTTCCCTTACACCCAGTACCCCTGTCAGCAGCACACCCAATGTGAGGCACACTAAGAGTGTTGGAGCGAGTGAGACACCAACGCACAAAAGTTCACCAGCGAGCAAAATTGGGTCAACGAAGTCATTATCAGCCCGTAAATGCTTGGTCCAGGGCAACATTAGAACAATGCTTACTTCAGACGTGCCATATGAACGCAACCACCCACTGACGCGTCTGTATAACACTAAGCTGGCTAAAATGCTAGCTGTGGACCTTCTACCTTTTTCTTTTGTAGAAGCGGTAGGTTTTCTTGAATTAGTGGCAACGCTCTGCCCTAAATGGAAGGTTCCGAGCCGGTTCTATTTTGCCAGAGTTGCGGTTCCAGCACTACATGAAGATGTGCTGCAGGCGATTGGGGCAGCTTTGCAGAAGAGTGCTGTTCACACAATACATCTGACAACAGACATGTGGACCAGTGGCCCAGGCGATGATTACATGTGCATCACTGCACACTGGGTCTCTTTTTCAGGTGTTAAAGCAAAGCTAAACGCAGGTGTTGACCCGGACCAAGTTTTCAAAGCTGCTCGGAAACATGCAACACTAGCCATGTTTGGCTTGGAGAAAAGTCACACAGCAGAAAACCTTTTGGAAGAGTTTAACAAAAAGGTCTTGACAATGCTATCCCCCCTAAAACGCAAGATTGGTTATGTTTCCACGGATAATGGCGCCAATGTAGTTAAGGCCATGTTCATTGGTGACCATGTTAGAGTGCCGTGTTTGGCGCACTGTATCAACCTGGTAGTTCAAAAATTCTTGAGTGATAAACAGAGTCCAGCGTTCGAGGTAATGGCCACCTGCCGCAAAATGTGCAACCATTTCAGCCATTCTTTTAAGGCCCGGAAGCATCTGCGGAGACTGCTACTTCAACGTAGAATGCCAGTGAAAGCACTCATCCAGGAGGTGGCAACACGTTGGAACTCAACCTTCTACATGCTTGAGCGTCTGTATGAGCAGTATACGGTACTCGATCACTATTTCTTCACAGAGGCTACATCTCAGAAGGAGGACCTGCGGATGAGTGCGGCGCAATGGGACATAGTTAAAAGCCTGACAGACATGCTTCGTCCTTTTGAGTTCTTCACGCGTGCAGTCAGCCAGGAGGACTGTAATTTGGGAAAAGCTATCCCATTGTTGTGCATGCTGGAGCACCAACTGATGGGGGTGTCTTCTGAGTTTGAAAAAGATGAAAAAAAAAAAAAACATTTCATTTTGTCTGAGAAATTATTACATCGCCTACGTGGTGATGAACGTCTTCAAAACATCAACTCAGATCAGCATTACATTTGTGCTACTATTCTGGATCCACGCTACAAAAAGGCGCTGGCAGACGAAGCATTCTTTCCTTTTGCTGATGCAGATGTTCAAAAGTACAAACATTGGTTAGCCTGGTCAGCCAAGAGGTTTGAAAAAGAACGGCAGGTTATTGAAGGAGAAGCCAGTACATCAGCATCAGCATCAGCAGGCCATCCGCAGTCACAAGAATCCACTTCTGCACCTGTGGCTGGGGCACAAGTGACCTCTCAGCCGTTAAAGACACCGGCAACTGGATCATCTGCACCACACACAATGACAACACTAACCGTGGCTGCGGAGGAGGATTGGCTAAGTTTGATGGGGTATGGTTCTCGAAAAAATGTCACAGGCACAGCAAAAAGTAAGCAAAGTGGAGGAACAGTTGATGACCTTGAGTCGATGGTGCAGGACTATCTGAATGACTCAACAGAGGTCTTCCTTAATGATGAGCCATTGCAGTATTGGCATGGCAAAAAACAATTGTGGCCACAGCTCTTCAACCTGGCTATAAACTATTTGTCTTGCCCACTCGCAAGTGTGTCTTCTGAACGTGTTTTCAGTGCTGCTGGTGGCATTGTAACTCCCAAACGGAGCCGCCTCTCGCCCAAAAATGTGGAGCGGCTGACAATGATCAAGATGAATCAGCACCTCATACCACCAGATTACAAAGTACGAGAAAGCACGCCGCATGAAGACGAGGAGGACAGCAACGTAGATGAGGGGATTTTTTCTCTGTTCGGTGCCACTGACCTCATCCAGCCTGAATTCGCAGAGTATGATGACGAAATCTTGTTCTTATTCCCTGACACCGAGCCCTGAAAATGAGACAATCAATCAAGAACTTTGTTTTTCGTCCTTATTCACTTTTATTCCTGTGTGCTTTGTGTCTCTCTTTCTTTGTTTTGCACAGTTAATTTAATTCAAACTTTAATCACCTAATCCCAAAAACAAGACCATCATCAGAACTGTCTTCACTTGTTTGCTTATTGATTTGAAGGTGCCGCAGTCTACATTCCTCAGGTTCACAAGTTCTGAAGAACATGCTCCTCAAAGTTCAAAGTTTTTTATTTTTGTTTCGGTACTCTTTCGAGGACCACAAAATTGTATAAAAGAAAATACATTCTGCATTTATAAACAAATTAATACATTTTCAAAGTTATTTTAAAAAATTTATAAATCTTATTGCAAACATACTCGTTAGGAGGCTTAACACATACAGAGATGAAGTCCCTTGAATTAGTGGTCCGACAGGACTGATGTATCGGCTCCAGACATGATAACCTAGCGGTGACAACGACATTATTCGGACATATAAAGAGCATATGCTCTAAGTTCTGTTTACCCCCAAAACACAGGTTGCATTGTGAACTACTCTTTATATTCCAAGAAGAGGTAAAAGATAATAAAGGGAGTATGCCCAAACGTAGCATCATGATCGTGCGCCTTACTCCATGGGTAAGTGTATATTCCAAATAAGGCAATTTTTGCTTATATTCTTGGGAATCAGCATAAGATTTATACATAGCTAATTTTGTGCAGTGTGACTGATCAAGCACATAACTCAATTTTGGTGAAAAGTTTTTCAGAAACAGCTTGAGATGTGCGGGTGTCCAAGATAATAACATTTCTGCACTTATTTCTGCGAAACGGAAAGCTTCATTCAAATTTTTAACAAATATAGAGTCCTTGGTCTCCTCACTAAAGCACTCAATTTTTAGCAGATAACGAAGGGTACCTTCTTTGGAATGAAGAAGGTTATAGGCCCACCTAATGAGGCTTGCTATAGATATTGCAAATGCACTTGTAATCGCACATTCCAGTCTGAGTGCCTGTACTGGAGTTGAGTTAGAAACTTTTAATAGCTTTTTTAGGATTTTCCCTTCGTTCAAGTCCATATAACTCCATTGTTTTAGGGGAATATGTTCAGAGGCGTAGGATAAAACCGGGGAGATCTTGGCTCTATAAATTTTTATTAAGGCTGAAAAGTGCCTACTTCCGGTATTTGCGTATAAGCGCGATATTGCCCCCGCATGTAACTCACATTTCCTTTTTAAATGGATAATCTGTTTACTATTGCTCATGTTGTGTGAGAATATTCTTCCGAGATAGGTATATTCCTTTGTCTGTTCCAAGGACTCCTCTCCCATTTTCCATTGGTACTTCACATCTTTCTTTAACTTTGTAAATGCTACTACTTTAGTTTTACTTATATTAGGGATTAAAAAGTGATCTTTTGAGTAGTTATTTAATATGACTAGAAGATTTTGAAGACCAAAGGGTGTCAAATCGAACAAGACTATATCGTCCGCGTACAGCAAACAGTGTATCCGTTGGGCTGCCATTTTCGGTGGAGTACTTTGCCCTTGTTGTAGATGGAATGGCAGGTCACTCAAATAAAGGGAGAATAAGAGCGGAGCCAGAAGACACCCTTGTTTTAGTCCATTGTGTGTATGTATTATTTTTGTCAGGCCCTTCTCTCCCCCCATTTGGACTCTGCACCAGGTTTCACTATGTAAGTTCACGATTAGTTGTAGCAGAGTTTCAGGGATACCCATTTTTCTTAATTTCATCCATAGCGTCGGCCTGTCGACCCTATCGAACGCTGTAGAATAGTCGATGAAGGCTGCGTATATTGGTTGGGATTTGCCTTTTACATATTTGTCTAATAAAAATTGGAAGGTAGCTATATTGTCAGTAACTGAATGGTTCGACCGGAACCCTGCCTGGAACATAGGGATTAATCCCTTCGAGAAGGCCCAATGTTTCAGTCGGTCTAATATTTCCGCCGCAAAGATCTTTCCGCCAGCATCCATTAAAGCAATTTGTCTGTAATTTCCAGCTATACTCCGTTTTCCTTTTTTGTATACTGGAATTATTATACTTCCTTTCCACGATTTTGGAATATTTCCAGAGTCGAATACATAGTTGAATAATGGAGCTAGCATCTGACCCCACGCGTTTTTGTCAATCTGATAAACCTTAATCGGGATCTGGTCAGGACCTGATGCGCCCGTACTTCTTGCCTTTTTAATGTTCAATGCAATTGACATTGCCGATGCCCTGGAGAGTTTTGTGTCCTTGATTATCTTTTTTTGTTCGATGTCCTTTCTCACTCGGGTATTTGTATTGGGTTTATATAAATCATTTAAAAATTTGCCCCAGTCTTCTTCTGAGACAGGAATTGCTTCAAGCTTCTTTTTTGACCCTGTCATCTTGGCTATCAAAGACCAATATTTTCGTTGATTGCATTGTCTCGCTGCAATTTGGATATCAATCCAATTACGGTCATGCTTCAACCTTTCTTGAGTAGCCCGTTGTCTGCGGATTTGATTCTTCAATTTATTTATTTCAGCTTTATATGTTGACGATTTACTCAGGTACTGAGCACGGATCATCCTATTTAGCTTTTTTACAGTAGGTTGATTAAAATTTTTATATTTGCTGGCACTCTTTCTTTGCCTTGATCTATCCTGTTTTGATTTACTTAGTATAGCTTGTTTGAGTTCATTTAATACAATTTCATAATTCATAATTGGATTTTCTGAATGAGAAGAAGTTAACAGTTGGAGTTGTGTGATGAGTTTATTTAAATAGTCTAAATTTTCAGCATCCCAAAAGATCCGACGTTGGACATGATTTACCACTGTTTTGGCTTTACTAAATATCAAATCGTTCTTAAAGGTGTTCTGTGGCTTCCAGAATGTTGTTAGGCGAAGAAGAGCATGATCACTTTCCTCATAGAACTTGATAGATAGTTGTGAAATTTGTTCTTTTAACTCATTCCCGCATATAATATAATCCAGAATAGAGGGAGCTCCATTACCTCGCCTAGTAAATGAAGCTGGCTTGTCTCCGTTGGTATTTCCGTTTAATATTGTCCCGTTTATACTTAAAAGGAACGATAATAATAATCTTCCTCTTTTATCAGCCTTTGCTCCTACCGGGAATTGCGGGAGCGATATTTCCAATGATTCCTCGTTAAATAATGTAGACCATTTCTTTAGTTCACTGTTAGATATTTTGGCGTTTAGGTCACCCATGATGATATACTGTGGATGATGATGATCTTCGAGGATATTGGATATAGTCTCTAAGAGATGATCAAACAAGGGATCATGATTTTTACTTGGTGGTGCGTAGATGTTAAAAAGTAGTATTTTATTTAGAGCAGCAGCTGGATATAGTTTAAGTTGTATTTTGATACATTGCAAGTTATGCGAGTAGGTATCGATTAATTCTTGTGACCAAGAGTAGTCTTCTTTCAGCAGGATTGCCATACCTCCTTTCGCATGACCCCTTTTAGATTTATTTGCTGGGTTTTCGTAAACATAATAACCTTTTTGTGTAAAGGGGGTGGTAAACCATGTTTCCTGCAGAACAAGAATGTCTGGATTATCTTTTATTGCTTCAGTCATTTTATTCTTGGTTTTCCCGGCTATATTCCATATTGATAGTTTCAAACCATCGCTAAACTTGACATTGTTGCTCGTTGTCCATTTTTTTACTATTTAGTACTTCTGGTAACCACGACCAGGATAGTATGTTATTCCTTTGTCCTTTAGAATTAATTGTCCGGGACCAAACCGACCTTTCACCTTGTGTTACTTGAATTTTTAATATATCAGTTCTCGTATTGTTTGAGTTGTATTCCTTCCTTTCTGGACTATATTTATTTTCAGTGTGCAATTGTCTAATTGCTACTGTGTTTTGTAAGTTAGTTTTGATGTCAGGAATAGAGATTACGTCATATCCATGTTTTTGTAAAATTTCCTTCTCTCTTAGTATTATTCCGGGAAGAATTGGAGAGAAAAATAACACTTGTGCAAATTTCATATTTTCTTTTTTTGGAAAACGTACTAAGTCTATTTCTTTACTAGTCAGACTCTTTAAAGAAGGTATTTCTTGAATTAGATTAACAATTCTTCCTCGATTAAGCGGAACATTATCCATGGGAAACAGTTCCTCAATTGTTAAGTATTTAGATTGATAACCATCCCCTAGCCAAGTTTTTTGGTCTTGTAGATCTTTTGTATTAATGGTATTATACTCTGTTAATTCGCTTACTGTTGGCGGGCAGTATTCTTCTGGTATTGGATTCAAAGGCTTCGCCAGCATTGTAGGTTCAATAGATGGAATATTCACCAAATTAACAGAGGTATGTTTTTGAAATTTGAGTTTGTTCCCTTTTTTCTTTTGGATTCTTCTCAGAGGTCGCCCTCGGATTTTCTTTCCCTTATGTACCTTCACTTCTTTGTTTTTTATAGTTTTTCCCGTCTGTTTTATTTCATTTTCCACGTTATTCTTTTCTGGGATTATTTTAGTTTCAGAGAATATCGCACATTGGACTTTCTCAGTTTCTTTATTTGAAAAGATTGGATAATGCTTTGTATTAATTTCAGACGGATAATCCTTTTCTTCTCTGAAGAGTTTCTTCAGGGAGTAGATTATAGGAGTTTTTACTTTTATTCGTCGTTCCTTAGAATCAGTCCCATTTTTTTTCGCATCTGATGTTTGCGTACTTGCGTTTTGCATTTTTTGGGGTCTCATACTTTTTTTACAACCATCTTCAGACTGCGCTGCGATAGCCATTTCTGGTTTATCGGATAGATCCTTAAATAATGTTTTCTTCTTTTTTTCCTCCACCAGAAATTTGAGAATACCTATCTGAACGTCCAAGGTATCATCTGAGTTGGCTAGAATTTGACCTAAATGAGTGAGAACAGATTCCAGGATTTCCTGAAGTGAAAATAGAGCTTTAGACAGCGGAGGTGTGGTAGCTGCCTGGGTTAGGTTAGAAAAACAAAGGTCAGTAAGTTTAGTTTGATTAATATATAGTTTAGAAGATTTTTCTGGGGAACTGGTAAGTGGTTGATTATGCCTTAAGGGAGTCTCAGATTTCTGGACATCGATCTTCGCTGTATTACTTACTAAGTCCTCCTTGGCTAATCCATCATCATGCAATTCAATTGGAGTTGTTTGAAACATCTCTATATTTGAATGATTATGCTCTTCCAAAGGGAAGATCCTAGATAGGTCAATCTCTGGATTTGATAGTAACTGATTTTGGTCAATTGGTTCAAGTAGTTGTATTGACTGATGTTCACACTTGTTAATTGGGAGATTTTGCTTTTTTCCTTCTTCTAAGAGTGACTGAGAAGTGTGGTTTTTCTCTGAGAGAGTAGAAAAGTATTTGGTTATTGCCGGTGTATTGGAAATTTGTCCTGGTTTTATTGATTTATCTACACAGTTTCTAATAGCTGCATCAGTTCCCATGCGTTTCATATAAATGGTTCTTGATCGCAGTTTTTTTAGTGCCATCATTTAGAAGTTTATAATCCAGGTAATCTGGTGGTCCTAATCTCTTAAATTCCGAGTTAGTGGGGTGGCCCGTCCCGTCCTCGGTCGTCCTCGGACGGCCACAGACGGCCCGCCCTTTGCCCGGGCTTAGCCCGGCGTCCCGCTAAGCGTCCCGCTAAGCGTCAGGTGATTATATTAATAGGAGGAGCTTGGGGCGGGAAGAGACTCCAGGTGCGCTCTGTTGGTCAAGCGCTGCAGCCTGGGTCTCGCAGTCCCAGCCCCTGTGGTAGAACAGCCTCACAAGCGGTTTCAATTCCTTCCTGGACTCTTGGTCAGCAAACAAGCAAAGGAGCAGTCAGATGCTCTAAAACACAAAGGCAAAGTACAGCTACGAGCGGCACCCGCGAAGCGGGGGCCGCGAGTTGTTGAGGAAGTGGGCAGCCAATCACAGGCCGCTCTTGAGCAAACAGCCAATCAGTGAGGAGCAGGGGCGGGAAGAGACTCCAGGTGCGCTCTGTTGGTCAAGCGCTGCAGCCTGGGTCTCGCAGTCCCAGCCCCTGTGGTAGAACAGCCTCACAAGCGGTTTCAATTCCTTCCTGGACTCTTGGTCAGCAAACAAGCAAAGGAGCAGTCAGATGCTCTAAAACACAAAGGCAAAGTACAGCTACGAGCGGCCCCCGCGAAGCGGGGGCCGCGAGTTGTTGAGGAAGTGGGCAGCCAATCACAGGCCGCTCTTGAGCAAACAGCCAATCAGTGAGGAGCAGGGGCGGGAAGAGACTCCAGGTGCGCTCTGTTGGTCAAGCGCTGCAGCCTGGGTCTCGCAGTCCCAGCCCCTGTGGTAGAACAGCCTCACAAGCGGTTTCAATTCCTTCCTGGACTCTTGGTCAGCAAACAAGCAAAGGAGCAGTCAGATGCTCTAAAACACAAAGGCAAAGTACAGCTACGAGCGGCCCCCGCGAAGCGGGGGCCGCGAGTTGTTGAGGAAGTGGGCAGCCAATCACAGGCCGCTCTTGAGCAAACAGCCAATCAGTGAGGAGCAGGGGCGGGAAGAGACTCCAGGTGCGCTCTGTTGGTCAAGCGCTGCAGCCTGGGTCTCGCAGTCCCAGCCCCTGTGGTAGAACAGCCTCACAAGCGGTTTCAATTCCTTCCTGGACTCTTGGTCAGCAAACAAGCAAAGGAGCAGTCAGATGCTCTAAAACACAAAGGCAAAGTACAGCTACGAGCGGCTCCCGCGAAGCGGGGGCCGCGAGTTGTTGAGGAAGTGGGCAGCCAATCACAGGCCGCTCTTGAGCAAACAGCCAATCAGTGAGGAGCAGGGGCGGGAAGAGACTCCAGGTGCGCTCTGTTGGTCAAGCGCTGCAGCCTGGGTCTCGCAGTCCCAGCCCCTGTGGTAGAACAGCCTCACAAGCGGTTTCAATTCCTTCCTGGACTCTTGGTCAGCAAACAAGCAAAGGAGCAGTCAGATGCTCTAAAACACAAAGGCAAAGTACAGCTACGAGCGGCTCCCGCGAAGCGGGGGCCGCGAGTTGTTGAGGAAGTGGGCAGCCAATCACAGGCCGCTCTTGAGCAAACAGCCAATCAGTGAGGAGCAGGGGCGGGAAGAGACTCCAGGTGCGCTCTGTTGGTCAAGCGCTGCAGCCTGGGTCTCGCAGTCCCAGCCCCTGTGGTAGAACAGCCTCACAAGCGGTTTCAATTCCTTCCTGGACTCTTGGTCAGCAAACAAGCAAAGGAGCAGTCAGATGCTCTAAAACACAAAGGCAAAGTACAGCTACGAGCGGCTCCCGCGAAGCGGGGGCCGCGAGTTGTTGAGGAAGTGGGCAGCCAATCACAGGCCGCTCTTGAGCAAACAGCCAATCAGTGAGGAGCAGGGGCGGGAAGAGACTCCAGGTGCGCTCTGTTGGTCAAGCGCTGCAGCCTGGGTCTCGCAGTCCCAGCCCCTGTGGTAGAACAGCCTCACAAGCGGTTTCAATTCCTTCCTGGACTCTTGGTCAGCAAACAAGCAAAGGAGCAGTCAGATGCTCTAAAACACAAAGGCAAAGTACAGCTACGAGCGGCACCCGCGAAGCGGGGGCCGCGAGTTGTTGAGGAAGTGGGCAGCCAATCACAGGCCGCTCTTGAGCAAACAGCCAATCAGTGAGGAGCAGGGGCGGGAAGAGACTCCAGGTGCGCTCTGTTGGTCAAGCGCTGCAGCCTGGGTCTCGCAGTCCCAGCCCCTGTGGTAGAACAGCCTCACAAGCGGTTTCAATTCCTTCCTGGACTCTTGGTCAGCAAACAAGCAAAGGAGCAGTCAGATGCTCTAAAACACAAAGGCAAAGTACATGCTCCTCTATCCTCCTCCTCCAGACTGCGATTTCCCTCCAAGCAGAGTGCTGGATTACGCCCAATGAAGAAAGACTCAGCACTTGTGGGGGTGTTGTACTTCTTTGCGGGTGAGTTGACGGATTTGGGCCCATTGCTGTGAAGCTCTAATAATGGACAAAAGTGTTTTGGACCAAATATGAGGTGGAAATTTCTTGCCGTTTTTGCTGACTTGCTTGCCTTTGAGGTGCTCTTTGGCGGGGTTCCGGGGGTTTGTGGGTAATTTTTGGTGTCTGTCGAAGCACTGCTGCGACAGTCTAATCTTGATTGCATTTGCTTTTCAGGAAATCCGTGGTGGAAAACAGGAGTTATGATGATTGATGATGATGACCTAGCTGAACAGCGCCGCATTTGGACCGAAGGCCGAGAGATATTGTAAGTATGAGATTTAGCTTTTTCGCTGTTTGGGGGTGTTGTCGCTCGGTTGTTTTTTTGCGGGTGGGTTGGCGGGTCTTGCCTGGGGCATTCCTGGGAAGGTCTAATACCGGATAGAAGTGTTTTGGACAAAATCCATAAGGAACAGCCTTTTTTTTGCTATTTCTTCTGACATCTTGCTCAATGTAGCGTTTTGGGGGGCTTCCTGCTGTTCGTGGGTGGGTTGCGGCCGGGGTCTCTGTCGAAGCACTGCTGCGACAGTCTAATCTTGATTGCATTTGCTTTTCAGGAAATCCGTGGTGGAAAACAGGAGTTATGATGATTGATGATGATGACCTAGCTGAACAGCGCCGCATTTGGACCGAAGGCCGAGAGATATTGTAAGTATGAGATTTAGCTTTTTCGCTGTTTGGGGGTGTTGTCGGTTGTTTTTTTGCGGGTGGGTTGGCGGGTCTTGCCTGGGGCATTCCTGGGAAGGTCTAATACCGGATAGAAGTGTTTTGGACAATATCCATAAGGAACAGCCTTTTTTTTGCTATTTCTTCTGACATCTTGCTCAATGTAGCGTTTTGGGGGGCTTCCTGCTGTTCGTGGGTGGGTTGCGGCCGGGGTCTCTGTCGAAGCACTGCTGCGACAGTCTAATCTTGATTGCATTTGCTTTTCAGGAAATCCGTGGTGGAAAACAGGAGTTATGATGATTGATGATGATGACCTAGCTGAACAGCGCCGCATTTGGACCGAAGGCCGAGAGATATTGTAAGTATGAGATTTAGCTTTTTCGCTGTTTGGGGGTGTTGTCGGTTGTTTTTTTGCGGGTGGGTTGGCGGGTCTTGCCTGGGGCATTCCTGGGAAGGTCTAATACCGGATAGAAGTGTTTTGGACAAAATCCATAAGGAACAGCCTTTTTTTTGCTATTTCTTCTGACATCTTGCTCAATGTAGCGTTTTGGGGGGCTTCCTGCTGTTCGTGGGTGGGTTGCGGCCGGGGTCTCTGTCGAAGCACTGCTGCGACAGTCTAATCTTGATTGCATTTGCTTTTCAGGAAATCCGTGGTGGAAAACAGGAGTTATGATGATTGATGATGATGACCTAGCTGAACAGCGCCGCATTTGGACCGAAGGCCGAGAGATATTGTAAGTATGAGATTTAGCTTTTTCGCTGTTTGGGGGTGTTGTCGGGTGGTTTTTTGCGGGTGGGTTGGCGCCGGCGGGTCTTGCCTGGGGCATTCCTGGGAAGGTCTAATACCGGATAGAAGTGTTTTGGACAAAATCCATAAGGAACAGCCTTTTTTTCAAGGTCAAATTTTGTTCTAAAACACAGTAGTACACCTACCTTGAGGGGAAAGATCCGCTATAATATTTTGGCCATACTTATTGATCCTTAAAAAGGTGACTCAGACAGAGCACGCAATTTCAAAAATATTGTACTGTCTATTAGGGAAATCAAAGTGTGACTTTTTGCACCACACAGCGTACATACCTTTTATTTATTTATCAGTGGTATTGTAATAGCACTTCCTGTTTTCCGTTCAATAATTACAGGCCGGGTTTCAGTCAACATCCGCCAGGCAGGCAGTGGACAGGGTGTCTTCTGTCAGTGGTCACCACATTGATGGACGAAGCGTCAGCTGGAATGGAGGAGTGCCGCCAATAAGAGGAATTGTTTGCTGCATGCTTATTACTTACCAAATTCAACAGGACAACTCCAACAACATACGCAATACAGATACAGTATCCATTGTTGTCTTTTATTCTATGAGTGTGACTGCATGTGCTTACCTTTAGTTTGTAACCAAAGATTGTCTGTATCTTCAATTATTGTTTGTCCATGCTCTGCTTTTTTTTTCTTCTCTCAACAAAACCTACCCAAAAAGAAACCCCCATTCCCATCCATTTTACAAACCCTAACCCTCTTCCCCCGGGCTGTGTTGTTTTGCTTGATGTCTGACTAAAATGACATCAATAATTCCACACACTTGCTGGGGAGGATAAGGTCATAGCAGCAACAGGCTGGTGAAGGAATACGAGGATATCTTCTAGACTTACTCAGCTTCAGTACTATATCTTCTAGTAGTAGTAGCCAATGTCAAATAAATTGAACGCAAGTACTAGTTATACTTGCAAGCAAATACTTTACCATTTGTTAGGCTACATTATGGCACTGTTCTAGTGTACTGTCACCTGCTATTTTCTCGATCGTACCGTAACCGTTGTAATGCTACAGTAAGGAGGACAAACAAGGTTTCGTTTTCTTTTTTTCCATAGGCATGCAACTGCCACTGTGTCACACCACTAGTACCACCGCAATGAGGAAATGTCACCCGCCCAGGATTGACAACGTTAATCCCCATTTCACCTGGAGCCAGCCCTGGGCCTAGCCCTAATTTCTAACACAAATTACAGGTAAGATAAGCGTTTGGTGGGAGGTAGTATAATGGAGTATTATTTCGGAGTAGACAAGAGATTGACGGTTGTACTACTAAAGTCCTACGACTGTTCAGGAAAACAAAGTTACTGTTACACCCCCGCCCCCCACCCACCAGACTGAAAAGCAGTAAAAAACAGGTATGGTCATATAAAGTTGAAAAATATATTTATTTAGCCCTAACAAAATAATCTCCCTCACCCACCCTAACCCCAACGATTGTCTCTGAAACGTCCCAAAACGATCCCAACTCCCAAATCCCACCCCCCAAAAGTCTATAAAAAAGGGCAAGGGACACTCCACTACTGGAGGGTGCTGGTGCTGGTGCATGATGCGGCATGGGCATCATACTCCTTGCGGAGGGTGGCAAGCTCGGAGCGGAGGCCCTTAACCAAGTTCTTATACCTCAGGACCTCCTGCTCCAGGTTGGACATGCGGACTCGTAGGCGGCATTGGCGTTCCTTGCAGCTCCTGTGGGGGGCAGCTGGTATTTCGGTTGCTTGGCGGTGGCGGTCGTCTTTCTTAGCCCGGCTCGGTCCCGCTGGCTTAGTCACGGAGGAGGATGCAGTGGTCACAGTCGAGGATGTCGTTGTTGCCCCGCTCGACTGCGTGTCCTCCTCCTCCTCCAGGGCCACCAGCCGCCGATATTCGGCGACTGTGGCCTCCAGCCTCCGTTGCCGGGCCAATCTAGCCTGCTCCCTCCTTGTTGTTGATTTGGAAGGAGCAACTATATGAAGAAAGAAAGACATAGTCTGTAACCAATGCTCCTTATTAATAACACAAAGTGATTGAGCCGAAAGTTGGGTCACAGAGTACAAGTAGCAAATTGAAAGCACAGTACATAACTATTGAGGACAGTATCTATGTAACCTCCCACTTCTGCATCCTTGCTCTAACAGTAGTGGTAGTTTAATGAACTAATTCTACGACCACTATGGACTTCCATTACAGTCGACTATGACAGTACACCAGTCTTATTCTTCTTCTTCTCTCTTGTTTAGGGAAATGGGTACGTTATCTTATGCAAGCCGGCAGAATGACATGGACAGCACAGTGAACTTGCACCCGAGAAAAAAAGTTGCACACCATGATGAGTGAGACAGACTTGCGTTACTGTACCGGTCCAGTACATGCAGGTGGTGAAGCTATTACTTTTCTATTACGGGTGGCACTGAGAATACTCTGTTACAAGGGCTACTGCTTAATTAATTTACCTTTCACCCTACAGTGCAAATGAGTACTAGAAAAGGAAAATGAAGAAGCTAACTAATTTGATTATCTATCACTTCACATGGGACGTATTTAATGACAGATGAGATGACTTTAGGTGCTTTGCTTAATATTGAGTGAACAGTGATACACCCACACATGAATGACGTACTACAAGTAAACTAAAGTTATTAAGAGAGGTACGGAGTGTCCACCGTAATAACCAGATATATGCGGTGAATGCAAACGCAATACAAAGTACTGCTACTATTCATGGTAGTATTGGACACATTTACAATTTCTTTTCCTTGCCTTCCCTGCACTGGAACGGACGTGCGGGTGCGGTGGTACATGCTCTTCAAGGTAACACTTACTTCACCTGGCGACCATCTACTCTCTCTAGATACACATGTGCTATCTAAGAGTCAGAGAATACCATGCTCCAGGCATCCATTCAGTCAAAGTATACGCACACATACAGTTTCTGTTTCACCCACCCAGGCTGCTGTCCTTCCACCCATCCTTGCTTCATCATTGACCCAGCCATGCACCATACCATATTCTTTCCTTCCCAGCCACCTCGGGGGCCAAGCAAACACATATCGTTCTTCTTTGCCAGCCATCATACAAGTTCGCGTCCCACTTACTTACACCCTTCTTTCGCTTTTCGTTCATCCCATCCATCACGTTCGTCTAAGAACTTATTGGGATTCTTCTCACCAAAAACTTCACAGCTAAGTCGTAGTACATTTCGAGGAGGCTCCTACCTGGTTGATTTGTAATTGTAATACACCCGTGCAGAAAGCACACTATGCAGTCTTCAATCTCAATAAGTAAGGAATATATAGCTTACCTGTTTCCGCCACCACCGTTTGATCCCCCACAGGAACGTCCGCCGGCTCTTGTACCGCCTCCTCCCCAGAGGCCTCCGAGTCCTGGTCCAACACAGCCACCTCCGCGCTGGCCCCGTCACCAGATGTTACACCTACAAAGTACATTTAAGAATGTTAGAATACACCACTCACTACTATATAATATTTGGTCTAGGAGAAATGTTAAAAAAACAGAATACAATGTAATAATTTGTGACTGTCTACTCCATAGTAAAAATGTCCCATTTTCCAGGGAAGGCTGTTGTCTTGCTGCACTTTTATGCACAACTGATGAATGCTTGCTTTTGATTTTTAACACGCACCACTTTTTCTCCTAACAGACAGAAGCTTGACTCCTGAGTCCTAAGAACACGACCAGGATCAAGTTCAAACCAGGTGAGAGTTCGGCTCGACCACAAGAAATGTGTCCAATTAATCGTCAGCACTAACCACTTTTCCGTTTACAGTTAAATAGTTTTATGACAAAGTAGATTTTAATAAATGTGTTTACTTTTAATAAAGCTTTTAAACTTAAATAGACTCTGTGGTTTTTGTTCCTCTAGACTAGAGTGGATGAGCGAAAGGTTTTGGAATTTTTGCAAGCATGAGTGCCTCTGACACTTCTTGACTGTGCTGTGACTCCGTACTACTCTCTTGTCCTGCGTACGATAATCTAGAGATCATTGGGGATCTATAATCGGTGACTTCGGGAGCTGAATGACTCTGCCACACTATCTAGTCAGTAAGGAGACAGTGCATAGAGGTATTGCTGAATATAATGGGAGTCCAATGGAATTGCCAAATGTCCAATCTTAGTTAGCTACACAGACAGACTAATAAGAATAGTCTAGTAATACCACAGGGAGTCATATTCGAGGCAGGATAAGAATTTATATCCAGTCTACAAGAAGATCAAAGACGATTTAGAAAAAATCGAATGAGGAACGCTAGGAAAAAATAGGTACTGTTTATTAAAATGTAAACTTACTGGGGCCAGCAAAGGAGCCCTCGCCTGCCCGATCCTGGCCTGCATCCTCAGCACCCTCCTCCTGTGTCCTCTTGCCCTTGGGGGGAGCTGATGTACAACATGAAAGAAAGAAAAACCAGAAAACATGGATGAGATTTTTCAACCAAATCAAACATTTCAAAAGAACAATAACAACATATTTTGGAAAAATAGCAAATAGATAGACAACTATTCCACGGGATCTATCTCATGTGGTATACTACGTTATTCGTATTGCCTGATTTGCGGAACGTTGACTTAGAAAGTTCCTATGTAACTCAATAAACAGACTACTAAAGAGGTTTGCCTAGGCCTGGCACTGCAGGCAGCAGTGCGCAACACGTGACAGACAAAGTCCATCCTGCTTGCAGATCAGTGAATACTCAAACTATCAATCCACCCGCCACCACCGCCACTATTTCTTCTTATAGCCATGTGTCTAAAGGAAGGACTGGACTTCAGTCTGTTGGGGCTGATTTAGAAGTCCCTTGCGGAAGTTGCGGCTCATTTTCCTCCATTGTTGCGTGCCTTTTATGACGCAGCGGCAGAACAAAAGACTCGCCATGGTGTTGGTGCGGCGTATATATTAAAAAAAAAACACATATGGGCATATGGGCGATGCATCACGTTGTAAAGCCCTGCGCCATCAGGGGGCGTTCCGGCGCAAGGGAGGGCGTACCTGCGCAGGAACGAATCCTAAAAGTGGCTGAGGGAAATCTACAAGATGTCAATCAGTCACTTTTAGGACAATGATGCATGACTCAAACCCTGCGCGCTTGAAGCCGACGTACGGCTTGATGCAGCATTGGGGAGATAGGGTACCCCAGAGCATTGCTGGAGCTGCGCCATCGTTGGCACGCCACTCCAGCAATGCGCTGCCTTTACGGCACAGATGCGTAAGGCTTCTGTGACGTTTTGGGCCAATGGGTGGTGGTGGCATGGTTGCACACAATTACTGCCGCATCCCTGCTACTTTGCAGGGATGCGCCGGTAATTGAAAATATGACCCTTACTGTCTAGCATTACGCAGTTCTTTTCTTTACAGTACACTCATACATAATTTCTCAGGCCAATGAAATGCTTCTGAACACAACATACAAAACAAAGAAGCATAGTAGCAAGCAAGGCTACTGAGAAGGAGAGCAGTGCACCTGAAATGCATAGAAGATTTTGAAATATAATTTACCTCAATGTAATCGGCAGCATTATTGCTCTTGGTAAAGAACAAAGATTTGCAAATAACAGAGCAGGATAAAACAGAGTAGTAAATGTACTACTACTACTACTCACCAAGCCCGGGGACCTCTACGCCGAGCGCGTCCAGCAAGTCCCGCTCCCGGTCCATGACATCGGTCCAGCGGTGGGTGGCCTGGTTATATGTGCGCCGGACCCCAGAGATCTTGTACATGGCCCGGCACACCTTCTCCCACCGCTTGCGACGCTCCCGGATGCCATAGCCGGTCGCGATCTTGCCGCCTCCCAGGATCGTCTTGGGGAGGCGGCGCTGGACGTGGAAGATCAGTGCCGCCACTTCCTCCGCGCTGAAGATCTCCCTCGGGACCACTTGCTCCCCCCTTAAACGCCCGCACGGGAGCCGGGCATGGGGTGCGGGACCCTTCCCCTTCTCAGGGTGCTTCCCGGCTCCCTTTACCATGGTCTGGGCAGAAATAGAGTTAAATGATAAACAAGAAATAGAATAGTGAAGAAGAAAAGAAAAGAGTTTAAAAAAGTAGTTTAAAAGTAACTAAAAGCTGCAGAAAACACAAAAATATAGAGCTAGAAAAATAGAGGGATAGATAATAAGTAAAATTAGATCAAAAAAACTTCAAACAAGCAAAGGATGGCAGAGATTGAGAGAGGATAGAGAAAGCATGCCCAGAACCATAGCAATGAATGAGAAACAAGATGGCCGCGCCCGTTCACGACCGCGTGGGTAAGTTCGCGCGAGATTTTCCTTGCGAGTACGCGCGAAATTGTACTAGCGAGCAGCACACTTTGCGAGATTACACATAGCGGGCGGAAACGGAATTACGTCACGCCAACAAGATGGCCGCGCCCGTGTACGACCGATAGGGTAACTTGGCAAACGTATAGCTAGAAGCGCCTCGCGAACACGCGCAAGATCACGCGAACATACACGTCGCAAAAAAAACAATTTTGTATTCGCACGTATTCGCGGCTTCCGAAATCGATCTCGCACGGATTCGCGCCCCAAAAAACGCGCGAAATTGCAGAAAAAAACGATTTTAGCTAAACTGAAAGCAATGAGCAGGTGCAAAAGTTCAAACTTAACATTAGTAACATTCAAGGTAGTGCTTCCTGATGGGCCCCTCCAGAGTTTGCAACTATTCTATGACCCTGCTATGACCCAAACAGCAGGCTCATAGAATAGCTACAAGTAGACCATAAAGGTCCTGTGAAAAAAAAAATTCACTGCAACAAAAAGCAAATTACAGATAAGGAAGGAAGCAGGTGCCAGCCAGACTGGAACTTTCAAAATTACTGACACATTAATGAAACACAAATTAATTGATGGCAGTTGAAGAAGGGCAGGTGTGCTTGCTTTTTTCAACCACCATAATCTACAGTGATAAATAAACCTAATGGGTGGCAGTGAGGATGTACCAGAGGGTGGCATGGGTGTCCCAGAGGGTGGCAGTGGTGAAACAGAGGGTGCTGTGAACCTGTGATGATAAACCAGACGTAGAAACAACATAGTCGCGGCCGTTGCGAGCCGAAAAGTAAGTTCGCAATTGCGAACTTGTCCCAAAATCGGCGCGAACACGCGCCAACACAAAAAACGGGAAAATCCGCTAGAGTTCGCGGATCTTCGCGGATTGCGAATCCGTAAATCCGCAAGTTCGCGTACGCGAGATCCGCTAGATCCGCCCATGCTTGAGTGAGGATGAGGACTTTGAGATCCGTATCGATAGAGCCCACCGGGTGGGTCTGACCCTCCGATCCCAGGGTCCTCCCCCCCCCCCACAAATATTGGCTTTTTTGCCTGACTACCCTCTCAAGGAGCGCATACTAAAGGCGGCACGTCTCCAACAGCCCCTACAATATCAGGGCCATGCTGTGGAACTCTTCCAGGACCTATCGGCAATCACCCTACAAAAGAGGAGATCGTTTAAAATAGCCACCACCTTCCTCCGCAACGAAGGGATCCCTTACTCCTGGGGACACCCCTGTAGGTTAATTTTTAAATGGAACGGAACCCTCCACCAATTGCGCTCCTTGAGGGACACCTGCTCCCTACTGGGTATCCCACATGAGGAGGACCGACCGGGCGACGAAGAAGGGGGAGGCTCGGCGAGAACCCCACTCGGATCTTCCCAAGCGACAGGTGACGGATGGCAGAAGGTGAGGCGCGGACGCTCTTCCAGGAAAACCCCCGAGCCGAATCTAGAGACAATGGCACAAGAAAAAGCGGCAGCGATTCAGGAGGTTTCCAAGGACACAGGTGCCGGATCCTGAGAGCTTTCATGATGGTCGCACTTCGATAAGTATGGCAACTGGGTTGGGGAACGGGGCGGGTGGTCTCGAGCCGTCGAGCCGCCACTGCCACATAACCCACACAAGTACTCATACACTACAGGTTTGAACTGACGTTACAGTGACCTGGGTCTAAATTCGACAAATGGATTTCATGTTTGGAACTGTTCTTGCATTGATCTGTTGGGGTGTATTGGGGAAGGGAGGGATTGGTGGTAATGTTATAGTGCAAATCCTCACCGTAATTCATTTTGGTGATATATTATGGTCTGGCTGGGGGTGGCGCTGAAGGGGGGGCTCTGGCATGAATGGGGGCTGGGGTGGCCTCATCACCGTGGGCGGGGGACTTCGTCAACACGGGCGGGGAGGGGTGGGAGGTGGGGATGCTCCGCTGAGGAGGACAGGGCGGAGGATGACTTCTATAGAGGGAACATTAGGATTGACTTAAAATGCCACTCACTATAGGAACCTGGAATGTCAAGGGGCTCAACTCCCCGCAGAAACGCCAAAAGGTCCGGAAATATATATCGGATCAGCATTTGGATATCGTGGCTCTACAGGAAACTCACCTGTCGAAAACTGAAGACCACCGCCTTAAACATAAGTCATATCCCCTTATCTATAAAGCCTCAGCATCCACTAAGCAAAAGGGGGTGGCGCGTATCTTCAGCACAGCCGCACGGTTTCAACCTATGCGCACTCAGGGCGACAAAGAGGGGAGATGGCTGATGGTCAAAGGCCGTATGAAGGGTAAGATATGCACTTTTGCATCGATCTATGCCCCAATACTGGCCAAAAGAATTTCCTGCTTTCACTGTTGGGAAAGGTAAATGATTTTGCAGAGGGCCCATTAATTCTCTTGGGGGATTTTAACCTGGTCTGGCACCCCTCACTTGATAGCATGCACACACGCCGTTCCGACATGGGTACTTTCCCCGACTCTGTACAGACTTGCATTGGGAACATGGGACTTTTGGACACATGGCGGGTCTTACACCCACTTACCCGAGATTACACCTTCTTTTCACATGTGCACCAGTCTTATTCGCGACTGGATTACATTTTTGTAAGTCAGTCCCTACAGGGTAACCTACAGGATGCTAAGATACTCCCCATTTCGGTGTCTGATCATGGGATGTATATGGTGTGTCTTACTTGGCTTGGCAATGCCCAGAAACCTGCCCGCTGGTACTTCCCAGAAGCCTTGAAGAGGGATAAGGAAACGACTGCGCAGCTGAGGGAGACTATCAAAGACTTCTTCTCCTTTAACGACCCAGACGAGACCTCTGAATATAATACCTGGGACACTTTTAAATCAGTTCTACGAGGTAAATGCATAGCGCTCAATTCAGCCCTGAATAAACAGCGAGCTAAAGAAAGGGAAGACCTAGAGGTCGAACTAACGGCTGCTGAGAGGGCCCATAAACATGCTCCCTCTAGACAGACGCTCCGAACACTCACGTCACTCAGAGGCAAGTTGCGGGCCATCTATAATAACAGGGCAGAGTTCACCCTCCTCAAGCTGCGCAACCTATCCTATACTCAGGGTAATAAGATAGGGAAACACTTGGCCAGACAACTGAAGGATAAAAGAGAAAGAGAATATATAGGGGGTATCCAAGACATGTCAGGGACTCTGATTCATACAGATGAAGACAAGGCGGATTTATTTGGGTCCTTTTACAAATCTCTGTATGCGACTGATACCCTTGACACGGCCCATCAACAAGCCTTCCTGAAGGACTTACCGATCCCACAGGTCGCCCCGGAATGGAATGAGGCTCTCACTGCTCCATTCACTCTCGAGGAAGTACTAGCAGCTATCAAAGCACTGAAACCCCATAAGGCGCCTGGCACTGATGGGTATACCGCGGTCTTTTACAAGACTTTTGCGGCTGACATTAGTCTACACCTAGTCCGGCTTTTTAACCGGATGGCCACGGACGGCGACACCGCGGACTTCATGGCCGAGGCGGTGATCTCCGTGATCCCCAAACCGGGCAAGGACCCCACTCGCTGCGCCTCCTACAGGCCCATTGCACTCCTAAACATTGATGCAAAGCTGTACTCCTCCATACTAGCCAAAAGACTGTATGACCTCATGCCACTTCTCATCCATCCCGACCAGTCGGGCTTCATTAAGGGACGTCAAACGCATGACAACACCCGACGTATCGTCCACTTAATCGAGAAAGCCAACAAATTTAAAATTCCTGCGGTCCTGGTCGGCCTGGATACTGAAAAGGCATTTGACCGGGTGGACTGGCGTTTCCTGTGTGCCACACTCGCGAAATTTGGCTTCTCCCCTCAGTTTATAACAATGATACGGGCCAACTATAGACACCCGAAATCTAGGGTCTCGGTCAACGGGGTGCAATCTACCTCATTTTACCACTCCAGGGGGACTAGACAGGGTTGCCCCCTCTCCCCTCTACTCTTCGCCCTTAGTATAGAGCCCCTAGCTATAGCGATAGGGGAACACCAGGGGATAGAGGGCCTCCCCTTTAAGGGTGAAGCCCACAAAATCTCCTCTCCTTGACTAACACGCTGGGTTCACTCCCTTGCTTGCAGGTAGTGCTTAGCTCCTTCGAAGGGGCGGCGGGCTTCAAGGTCAACCTGGATAAGTCCTACATTCTTAATCTTACCCTCTCGCACGCGGAGTCCTTACAACTCCGAACGCTAACGCCTCTGGAGTGGGCGTCCTCTCCCATACAATATCTGGGGGTACAGCTGACGCCTAAGGTTGAGCAACTATATGCAGCCAATTTTCCCCCAATCCTCTCCCGCACTCAAAAGGATCTGGCAGGATGGAAGCCGCTCTTTCTCTCCTGGCTGGGGCGCATTCATGCTATAAAGATGACTCTCCTCCCCAAACTGCTTTACTTATTTCAGGCGCTACCCATAGAACTGGAAGAGGATTTTTTTAAACGTCTGAAGACAATGATCCTGAAGTTTGTTTGGCGGGGAGGGCGGGCACGCTTTTCCTTTTTCATGCTCCGTCGACCACAGAGGGAGGGGGGTGCTGGACTCCCTGATCTTAGACTCTATTACAAGGCGGCCTAACTGCGCATTCTGGTTGAGTGGTCACAAAGGGAATCAGAGAAGCACTGGCTCCACATGGACCGCAGTGTAGCAGGCAGGACGATCTAGGATTTGATCTGGCGCAATAAAAAGGACAGACCCCCAAATGCATACATCAGCACCCCAACGCGCACTACTCTTAGGGTGTGGGACACCGTGGCGGAGCGGGAGGGTTGGACGTCCTTCCCGTCACCATTCACACCAATTCACTTCACCTCTTCATTCCCCCAGCGATTCGGGAGGGGACATTTGATGCCTGGAGGGAGGGTGGATGCCTCGCACTAACGCATCTATTTCACAACCATGACCCCCTCACCTTCGAGAATTGCAAACGGGACTATGGGGTAGGGGACCACGAGCGATACCATCACGCACAGCTGCTGCACTGGGCTCTTGACCCACGTATTAGGGAGGGTGCCACCAGACCAATCACCAGGTTCGAATCATTCCTCATTAAAGCTAAATCCATGAAGGTGGCTATCTCTGCACTGTATAAACTCCTCTCTACAGTAATCGCCCCACGTCCCCGCTTCATGTCCTGGTGGGGGGGGATGGCCCAACGGGACTTCATGGAAGAAGAGTGGTCCCACCTGTGGACGGATATCTTTAAGTTCAATCAATCCACAGCTTTAAGAGAAGCCCATCTGAAGGTAATGATGGATTGGTACTTATACCCATCTAAGCTAGCTAGAATATTTCCAGGTACATCTGATAGATGTTGGAGGGGTTGTGGCCTTTTGGGAGACTTCCAACACGTCTGGTGGGACTGCCCCTCCATCAGGCCATTCTGGGAGGAGATTCTGGCTCAGATGAAGACCATCCTGGGATACCCCGTCCCGACTTCAATGGCAGATGCCCTGCTTGGTATTAGAGACCCATTACTAGAACACCAAACCAGGGCTGATAAGAGAATTATGTGGCTCTGTTTAGGAGCTGCCAAACTGGCTGTAGCGGCTGCATGGAAAAAGAGGAAAGCGCCGGCGATGTCACTATGGCATTCCCGCCTATGGCAGCTGCTAAGCTTGGAACGCATGTCTGATATCTCCCGAGAAGACTTTAAGAACTTTGAGTTCCGATGGGGACCTTTGGTTTCCTTCCTCTCGAAGGGCCTGCCGTTAGTGGTCTGCCACTCCACACTCAGGGCCCTGCATATGTTCCAGCTATGAGGATCATCACACGGTTGGCAGGCTCCTGTATAGCAATTCCACCACTGGGGAGAGGGGTGGGAAGGGGAGTTCGGGGGGTGAGGGGGTGAGTTGGGGATTTTTAATTTCTGTTCCTGGTATAGTATCCACTTTTCGATTCTCGCTGAGCCCTGGAGAGATAATACTAGTTGGGCACACACGCTGACAACTGGTTGGTCTGGAGAGCATAGAGAGAGCACACAGCGCCACGGCATTCTCGGAGGCGTCACTGCTCTCAGCAATTATCTTTTCTGGTAGACGTTAGGACTGGGCCTCATCTTCCTAAATGCTGAACTCGCCGGATACGTTACGGATGGGCCTGGGGTACATTACGATCATGGGGAGCTCCGACCCTCCCATTAGTCTGTGGTGTAAACAATATGCTTTGAATTTTGAAATACCCCTGCGTGGGCTTATTGGCAGATTGTGCCTTGAATCTTTGTTGTGGAAAAAACAATAAAAATTTGTTTGAAAAAAACATGCTTCTACCAGTGACAATGTGAAAGTGGAGTTAGTTAAATAGTAAACAAAGGAACCTGTGGAAGTTAAAAAAATAAAAGAAGGAACCCATGTCTTTTTGTTTCTTCATTTGACACAACTTTATTACCTTGGGGTTCCTCTGGAGACACATTTCCTGACCTGTACCATAGTCCTCTTTCTTTGTTTGCCCCTCGTACGCTGATAACGCCGCCTCAGTTTCCGGCGCCGTCAGCGTACGACACACCCGTGTTTGCGGCTTCACTGAGGTGCACGCTTCTGTCATTAGATACGGTAAGAATACATTCATTCGCTTTACCCCGCCACCGTAACATATCGAGTAAGCAGCTCACCAGCATGTTACTTCAATTCGCTTTTTCTGCCATGCACGCGCTCTGCCTCATTCTGCTGTCACGCTTTACTGTTTAACTTCTGGAGGCACTTTAACTTGCGGACACTATGCAGTACGTGACCTGCTTCCTGGTATTCTATTTATCCCGCTTTCTCTGCTTATGCACTCGAATTGTAATTTTCTTAGTCATAACTCGCTCGTTTGTTCCACATGGGTTCCTTCTTTCATATTTTCCACTTCCACAGGTTCCTTTTTTTACCATTGAACTCACGCCACTTTCACATTGTCACTGGTAGAAGCATGTTTTATCTGATTCAGCACTGGTTTCCTCTGGCTGACAACCTCGCCTATATTCAACACACTTTGGTACCATTCTGAAAGTGCATTTTTACATTTTTTGCACCTATCTCGCGTTATATCTTCTGTTATCTTTGTTTTCTTCTTAGACATTTCCCCTGATGAAGAGCATCGCTCGAAATGCATAGGGGATGCATTTATGACTGATGTGTACAAATATACCTCGTTGGAAATTTACCAATGTTGCGATTCTTTTGAAACATATATATATCTTCGCAAACCATTAAGCATATGAAGTAATATTCTGAAGATTGGTTCAAAATAAACCCAGTTTAAAGAGGAATACAAGTGACTATTGCATCAATACATTTGCATAAATCCGGAGGCTCCTCCCTAGGCATAACAGCACTAGCCCTGCGGCATAATAGCCATATCATTAGGCATGGAACCATGAGGCATCTCAGTCTGCGTAAACCCCGTTGGATTAGGCACAGAACACCTGGTGCAGTACATCAGTATAAGTCCCTGGGGCACAAAATCAGCAATGGGAACATCCGGGAAAGCAGTGGGCCTGTTTCCAATGGCATAATGCTTAGGGCCTCACCAGCACGCCCTGCCCCTGGTCACAGATCAGCCTAGGCGCCACTGCCCCGGGAGAGTCCCTCTCCTGTGATTCTGCAGTGCGGAAATGCCCCCTCGCAGCAACTTCCAGCAGCGTTGGAATCCCCAGTGAGGTGGCCGGCATCTGCGGTGCCGATGTATGGTTCCACAATCCCACATTCCGGGGGCGGGCACCGGCACACCCCCAACTCCGCTGCAAGTAGCCCACTCACCGGCTTCTCTCTTCCGCTGCTCTTCTCCGTGGGGGCGCGGGCAGGCGGGTTGGCTCCTGATGTCTACGGGGGCAGGAAAGGCACCGATCAATGTGCCTCAGTAGTCCCTGCCCGACTCTCTCCACACACAGGGCCTCCTCCGGTCTTCACCTGGGCCCCCTCCTGGGACCCGTGGCTTCAGTTGGCTGGCTTAAGGCTCTGTGCGGTTTCTGGGCCTCAGAGCCAATCAGGGCAGGTCCTCGAGGGGCGCACCCGCGACCGCCTATCCCATCGCGGCGGCCTCCACCAATGGCTGCGTGGCGCTGACGGGGGCGCCACCGACGGCTCGACCGGTGCCCCAGTCAGGTGACAGCGGCCCTCTCAGGCCCAGCGTGGACCCTTCCGATACCGTGGCGGCTCTCCCTCCACTCCCGGGGCAGCGGCGGTGACTCTTGACCACGGCGCTTCTCGGGCACTAACTGGCGGGGTGGGCTCCCACTCCGGTTGTAGATTCAGCAACGGCGCAGGCTCCCAAGCTCACGGGAGCCCCGCCTGACTTCCGGGGCAGCTGCTTCTTCTTCCGAGTCGGCGCAGGCAGCGCGGCGGCCCTGAGGTAATCCTGAGTTGCGGCGGTGATTCCGGGCAGTAATGAGGGGTAGGCTCCCTCTTACTCGGAAGTGGACGTCGGGGTAGGCACCCGCTGTAGTTTGCACAAGCAGGCAGTCTCCACACGCGGGGTAGGCACCCGCGAAAAGGGGCACTAAAACGCGGGTAGGCACCCGCCATATTAGTCATGTTCAGAGGCAGCAGGCACGCGGGGTGGGCACCCGCGATGGCGGCAATAACACGGGGAAGGGTCCTGCGGCGCTTCCCAAATAAACAGTTCTCCTTGGCCCCACAACGCTTAGGGGATTACAGCGCTTTGGTAGCACAGCGCAAGGGGGCTCAGTCCTCTCAATCCAACACTGTAGGCCTCAGCTCCTCTCCCCCTGGCACATCAAATGCAGCACTCATGCAGGGCTACCCAGCACAGTGTCGCAGATTGGGGTGGAAGCGCTCCTCACCTCTTTCTGGGTGAAATCAAAGGTGCTCCTTGGCAATCAGTTAAAGCGCTCTTCTCTTCCAGGCACCAGGGAGCCAGATAGCAGAGCAGTAGGCACTACTGGGCAAGGTCAGTGGTCAGTGGGCACTCATGAGGACAGGGCGGTAGGCTTGAAAAACCATCCTCCTCTGTAGCGTGGCACTCCTCCTGTAAGCCGCCTTTACTCCTGCAGTGTGGCTTTCACTAGCGGAGGGGTTTCAGTTGGGTGCATGGTCCAGCACACAGGCCCAAGTGGCGGTACCTCCTGACAGCAGGTCCCCTCACGTTCATGTCCAGGCTCTAACTGAGTACATGGTG
Source organism: Lissotriton helveticus (assembly GCF_964261635.1). NCBI lineage: Eukaryota > Metazoa > Chordata > Amphibia > Caudata > Salamandridae > Lissotriton > Lissotriton helveticus. The sequence goes on from NC_136060.1 coordinate 382,611,294, forward strand.
GCACAGCCCCCCTACTTATACGCCCTTCACCCCACCTACCAGACAGTGCCAGAAGCTTCTGGAAGCGTCTAGGGAACTGGTTCTAACCGGCTCACAGGGGAGGAGTAGAGCACCCTGGGTGCCAGGCTTTCTGTCCAAAAGCTGGGATGGCTGAGAACCGAACACTAGACTGCTAACCTACCACAGTCAGGTGGCACAACACACAGCCATGGCATCCATTTTAAAAGCAACATTTCACCAGGGTTAATTTTTACAATGGGGGGTTAACAAGTGCGCACACCATTGCAGTACATTTACTAGGGCATCTCACACCACCCATGGCCTATACAACTTTCTACCATGGGGGAGACATCCTCAAACAGGAGGGTGAAAAGCGAAACATTTTGGGAAAATGGGCCAAGTTCATCAATATGAAGTTTGATCATGCGACCCTTCAAACAGCCAATACCGTCAAACAGGGGTGAAACCTGGGCCAACAACTCCTCCACATTCCATTGATGCACACTCATAGCAAAAGCAAAAAAATTGCAGAAATTCCACTGACCGACAGCTCAGCAACATCCCATGACCCCCTTGGGTGACATATATCCGTGTCTTTATCGCATGAGAACTATGTGACACCTCAGCAATAAAAACTCCTGCCAACGGAAGGGGATCAGAGGGCCCATAGGCAAAAACCCTTGTAGTGATTGAAATCAAAATGGGAGAAATCGGCAACGTCAGCATCATTGACTTGGCCATCACATTTATAGAGGCACCCATATCAATCAAGGCCGGCACAGGGTGACCATCCACCATCACATGACACTTAGGGATACCTTTTCGTTGATGACCCCCAGGTTGCAAAGCATGGAGGACATGTATAGCCCCCTCCACATCATCATCGTCCATGTCTCTTTCCACTGGCAACTGAGCAGCAACATACACCTGGTCAGATGATACAGAGACAGACCATCATGCGGGGGCAGAGCGACACATCTTTCCAAAATGGTTGAACTTGCTTCAATTGGAACACCTCTTTCCAGTAGCAGTGCGCGTCCCTTTATGAGGAAAAGGATCCCCTCAACCATAAAAGTGCCTGGGCTGCTCCACTTTCCCCTTACTCCTCAGCTTCTTCCAGTCAGGGACTCAGGCCGAAACAACAATAACCAGCTCCACCTTCACCACGTGTTGGAGCGCCACTCCATATGGGCCGCTTTTGAAAGTTCCTTAGACTTGCCCGGTTCAACATATCAGCCATTGACATGCCCAGCACCTGTAGAATAGCTTCACATAATTTATTAGAGGAACAGTCTGTATGAATTGGGCCCTGATCTCATCCGCAGCATCGGGCAACGTACAGGTGCTGGCCAAATCACATAGATGAGCATAAAATGTATCCACGGACTCATCTGGTAGCTGCCGTGCCTGACGTAACAGAAACTGCTCATAATCCGGATTGGCCAGCGGTTCAAAATGGGCGGTAAGGGCTTACCATACCACCTTCAACCATCGACCGCCCCAAATGGTGAAGGACTGCCCCACAAGATGCAACAGCATGGGACGCCGTTGTTTCTCCTCCAGGTCAATGGCATCAAAATATGTCTCTAAATGGTCCACCTAGTCCTTCCAATGGGCCGCCTTGCTGACGGAGGACCATCCAACAGAAAATGCTCCACAGGAGGGATGGCGACATAGCAAAACCCTCCAACAAGAAGCACCACAGTCCCGGCCACACCACACAGGCACCACACCTGGACTGAAAAAGCACCAAAAAGAGCCCAAGAAAGACCCAGCACCACTTGCCTGAACCCAAAACTCTTGCACCAAAACAACAGGCAAGGCACCAGGCTGGCACCATGCCCCCACAGCCGAGAGACTCCTCTCACTGTAGCAGGAGACCATGAGTCACGGAACAGCTGGTGAAACGCCTTCCATATCCCAGCAGGACGCCAAAGGCCGCGGGGCACCAGCAGCACATACAGCCGGCGAAACACTCCTCTCACCCCAGCAGGATGTCACAGGCTTCGGGGCACCAGCAGCACAACAGCACTCCCACCACCGCTGCACTCCACCCGGCCTCCTCCAGCACGGCACACGCCGTCAACAGCAGGCCACACCCCCAAGAGCAAATGGGGCAAAACCACCAATAGCAATAACGAAGCAGCGAGGCAGCAAAGAGGCAGCAAGAACCCAGGAAGCAGGGAAAACAAGAAGCAGCAGGCAACTGGCCACTTCAGGGAACAGGACACGCAGGAACACCCCCTTCGTCGCCAAGATGTTATGTTCAAGACACCACCAGGTAAGTAAGCACCAGGACACCGGAAGTAGTCTGTTTCACATCCTGGTTGCACCAGGCATCTTTTATTCAGTAACTAACACTGCCCCCAATCATTATATACATAACATCTGTGTACAAATAACGAGGGTGGTCCACCACCACCACCCCTTCGGTTTACGGCGATGGCCATGACCACATCACAATGCCCAATAAACAATGTAGTTCTTCCCTCTGGAGCAGGGATCCTGAGCCCTCCAAGAGGAACCCCAGTATCCTGTCCCAGTAGGCATCTAATTGTGGGCATGTCCAGACCATGTGTATGAAATCTGCAACAGAGGCCTGGTAGCGCGGGCAGGTGTCGGGGACCCCAGGGTACACACCAGCCAACCGCTCTGTGGTGAGGTAGGTATGGTGGAGATAGTTGAATTGTGTGTGTTTTAGTCTAAAGTTTGAGGAGATACGTATCGGTACCTCTAAGCACAGTGACCATTGTTAATCTATGATATTACATCACTGGTAACATCTGAAATCTGTGGAAGTGCAAGTTATTCTTACAGTTCGACAAACCTTTGTCATCGAGCAGCATATATAACTTGCTGTAGTATTTGTTTTGGAACTGGCAATTTACCTTGAAACTTAACTGTTACGACAACACCATTTGTTAAAAAAAGTCTCATCAATTGAGAAAACAGTGCGCTTTATTCCGGTGACCGGATCATTAGTCCATTCAATTGATCTTCAACAGCATTGACCGCTGCATGAGTTATTCAGTCCATGACGTTTGAGATATTGGCCGAAGACGCTGAGTTGCCGGCAGGTCGATTCCTTCTACATACCTCCCTTCTATAGGCTTTGTCAGCCGCCTGGGGGGATCTAACAGCTGGGCCACCAACACATCTACTATTACAATACTTACATGTAATGGGGGCGGGATAGCATGTAGTGTACTGCATTTACTGGTGGAGACGCTTCTTGCTCATACATTGAAACCGAGTCAGATGGGAGGCAGATAGAGGCCAGCCTTGGACCGATAGGGAATGGGACGCTATCTTAGTGGATTCTAGGTACATACCGAGGAACTCTAGGTTCAAGTGTATACAAACATTCATTATACAGAGGGCGTACCTCTCACCTGACAAGGTAAATAGATACTTCCATATTGCCACCTCTGCATGCCCGCGCTACCAGCAGCCAGATGCGGTCCTGCTTCATATGCTATGGGCTTGTGCATCCCTTCAACATTATTGGCAGGAGGTGGTCACGATCCTTGCCTTGTGTACAGACACACTCCTGCCGTTGTTATGGGAAGCTTGCCTTCTAGGGCTTTATCCCAGATGTCCAAAAAATAAGGTTATCTCGAGATTCTGAGATTTAGGTTTAATCACTGCAAAACTAATGATAACCAATAAGTGGAAGCATACGGATCCCCCAGAGGTAATTAGCTGGAAACGCTCACTCACAATATGGGCGCAAGCGGAGAGTACGGCATTACACAGAGAGGAGACGGAAGGGCTCCGCAAATATCCTATTGCCCAAGGCTGGGACACACTACTCACTGCCCTTCAGCACGGTTATACAGTGGTAGGAGATAATACTCCATCTGCTGATCTGTAATAGACACATTAGCGACTCGCCGCTCAGCTGTGCGGAGCAGATACACTTTAGAGCACGTAGAATAGAAAACGTATACTCCCCTTGGTCTGTTTTGGGTGGTTACCCGTGCCCTGTCTGTCTTCAGGTATAGGGGTGCCCTCTGTTGTTTTGTAATTGTATTTAGATATGGGCACTGATTCAACTCCCGACTAGACGAGCCACTAGGTGGTAATGTACTGTTAATACACGTTCATACATAGTCATGTAGAATTGACCCTATTTATATTCCATAGATGGCAGTTTTTATATTATAAGTTTCAGTTTTGTTTGCACATTATATAAAATATGTCTTATTGGTATCCTTCAGTGGTTTCCTCTTTTATTTTGTCATTATGTGATTCTTTTCTTGCCGTAAATTGATGATTATGTCAGAAAGACAGTTTTTGTATGCTCGACCACATATATATCGGATATTGTTATGTCGGTTCCAGTTGGACGTGTCATAAGCATGATGTAAATGGAAATGACTACAATTTATAAACCATGATGTAGCAAAACATGTGAGCAATGGCACACAGGGACCTCAAAACACATATTCACATATGGTACCAGTGCTTGTAATCGAGAATTCGTACACTAGTAATAATATCACGCTGTTGAAATGTGTAATGCTATTCTTTATAAGTGTTCCATAATTATGTTGTAAACATTTGGATATTTTGTACAAAATCTTGATGCCAGTCACGATAAAATCAGAAAATACCAATAAAGATATTTAAACAAAAAAAAATATGAGTTATTCAGTCCACCAAATGAGCTCTATGAAATGCCGGCTCCTGCTTTTAGATGATTTCTTTGTTCTGTCCATTTCATGTGATTGAACTTTAACCTTGATTGGGAATATCCTCTGAAATTATACTGCTTTCTGTAGTACTGGCGGGGGGGCGGGGAGGCAGTGTCACACACACTATGAAACACATATATCAGCACAGCCTCACACCAGCACACACACTAGCCATCTCAACAACACACACACTCACCCCATCAGGAACACGCCACCCGACCAACAGACAGCCATGACACCGACACACATAATTACTGATTCACCAACCACCACACATATATCAGCGCACACTCCCTCACATCTACACACACAGGCAGTCACAAACACACTACGACACCAATAGGCGTCAACCACAAGCACACATTTACACACACACGCATACACACACACAAATTATAGACACGGTACAAAATTCTCACGGTGCAGGAAATAAGCATCGCTATCTTTCCATTTTCCAGTTCCTCTTTGTTTCTTAAGGATGCTTACATTGTTTCAGTGCACAAAAGCCAAGACGTTGGGCACAATTGTATTTCTTCCTGCTCCCAAACCAGCTCAAATGGTGAATGCTCTCTCTGCATAAATTGTACAGTCGTTCTTATACAGCTATTGCTTTGGATGTAAATGTTAATTTTTCATTTTATTCTTAACAGCAGAATGCCTGTGAGAATTTGGAAACCCTTTATGATCTCATGAAGGAACTTCAAGTCAAACTGCAGGTAATGTCCTATTTAACTATATGTGTAGTAACAAATGATTGATAGATGTAATTATGTAAGAGATACGTAAAACTTCCTTTCATTAAGGACGCTTGCAAAATGGAAACAGCCGATTACAATTGCAAAGAGATTTCTAACACAAAATGAATCCTGTCCAATGTTACAGAAAGAACAGGACCTGCACGACGAGGATTAGTTCCGTTTGCAGAATGAGACTCGCTCTTGTTTGCTACAGAAGAACGGGTACTGCACATACACTATAGAATAGACTCATGAATTCAGTCAGCGGGCAGTCCACCCCGGAAGCAGAGTTTCAGTAGTCTTCCACAGTGTCAGACATTGCACTTTGCATGTCAATATCAGACTGGCTAAAGCAGTATTATTGCCTCCTTAATACAATGCACATCAGAATGCATTCGCCCCGCATCTTCTACAGAACAGTTCTACTGCGCAGACACTTCTGCACAAATGAGTGCGTTGTTGCCATCCTTCCGTGTGCAGGCGCCTCACTTTGTAGTGGTGGCCCACAGAGCGTCCTAAAGACGCTGCGGCTTGTAAAGCCAAAGCCTAGAAATGATGACTACACGTATACACGTCATATAGTTAGAGGGGCCACTACGTGACTGCGTCACGCCCACCTGTAGTTTATAACCTCGGTTCCTGCGTCACACCCAGCGTAACCACTATAGGTGGCCCGCTAACGGTGGACCTCTCCACACCCCTGCATCCTTGGGAATAGTGGAACACTGCATTCCTTTCCAACTTTAACAGAAATAATATAAAACCAAAACATCATAAACCATAGGTTTTACAACAGAACATAAACATCATTGCATGTCAACTCATTTCACGCTGTTACCACTCTGACGCTGTTACCACTCTGCCGACTCCAGCTCTTCAACAGCATCTTCGTCACACTAGTAAATCAGCCAGTCGGAAAGATGGAGTAGGGCTGCCACTTAGGCAATACTTGGAATAGTCACCGCAGCCAGAACAGGTCAGCAGCTGGGAATCAGACTCTTCATTTTCAGGGAACACCCCTGGGATAAGGTCTGAGACTTCAGATGTCGAGTCTTCAACCTGGGACAGATTTGGAGATCCATTCTGTGGCGGAGACAAACAGTCAGGCATTATGTCCTCTTCACTGAGACTAGTTTCATCCACATGATCTCGGGCCTTCCACTTCCCATGATCTTTCTTAAAAAATGAGATAATGCGACTGACTTCTTCCTCTCCTTTGCGGTCAGTGGCTATTGTTCCTTTTCTGCCTGTCACCACCCACAGGCGGTTTTTTAAAAGGAAGGCAGAATTTACTACCAGGATGGCAATACTTGAGGTACACTAGATCTCCTTGGCAAATTGATGATTGACCGGCTCTCCGCCTGGCACTGGACAGATCATTGGTATTCTTTCTTTTGTTGAGCACCACTGCATAATCAATGGGATCCTGAATTCACGTAAGGTTATGGGCAATTGTATCTAGGACCACTTGCCCCATACTGGTGTGGAGAAGAGTGGCTCACTGGTTAGAGCGGCAGACTCTGAAGCAGAGATCAGGCCCAGGACCAGGGTTCAAGTCCCGACGCGGCAGGGTCTTGGGCTCAATTTACTAGGACCTGATAATTCTCGCCTCAGTGCCTATTCTAATCATGGGTCCCACGCTGCAACTCTGGGCAATAGCTTGCTTAATCTCCACAACGGCCCCTACAACACTGGGATGCCTGGCTTCACCTTGGGGGTGCCCAGGAGAGGCATCTCACAGGGAGAGCCAGGAAGGGTTCCACAGCGTTATACAGCGCCGGGACGCCCCGTTGGGGCAGCTGTGCGCTTTACAAAATACACTACACCATGGAGTCATCCAGTATTCGCTTAGAAAACTGTAGGTAGGTCCTATGATTGATGAGTGGTCAGCATGGGCTATGCAAATCACCTTGTTAAGGTTCCACATGAACCACTCGACCTCCCCATTCATCTGAGGCCACCTCTGGGTCACCTTGCGATGTTGGGTGCCCCAGGAATTCAGATAATCTGTGAATTCCTGCCCATGAAAGGGAGGACAGTTGTCCGTCCTCACCAGCTTGATTATGCCATGAGTGGCAAATACTTCTTCTACCTTGGCTATGACTTCTGTGGCTGTTTGGGATCCCACAATCTCCACCTCTGGATATTTGGCATAATCATCAATGAGGACTGGGGCGTATCGCCCATCGGGGAGATGTCCAAAATCCATGCTCACATTTTCCCAGGGATGCTTTGGACTTTCTTTAGTGATTGTTGATCCGGGGCACCTCACACCTGACACCAGTGACATAACTAGTCTTGGTCCTCTAAGGACAACAAAAGGGTGGCCATACACGTAGATGTGGAAATGCCTGCAGGCCCAGTGGATTGCTATGGCCTTGAGTTCTATCTGGGAATAATGTTTGTCAGTCTCTGTTAATGACCGACTGAATGAGGCCACTGGAGTCCAGCTCTTGTCCTGCTGTCGCTGCATGAGGACTTCTCCCAGACCATGAGGGCTCGCATTCACGGCCACATTTTTGGCCTTTGTCAGATGAAAGTAAGATAGGATGGTGTCAGCAGATAGCGCCTCTTTGCTTCCTTGGAATAACATTACCTGTACAAGGCCCCGTTGCCAGAGCATCAATGACTTGGTGAGTTCGCGGAGAGGTTGAGTAAGATTTGTTAAATTCGGGATGAGCCTTCCACAGAATTTCACCATCCCATGGGAACTTCGTGTTCCCGAGATGTTGCATGGGGCTGGAGCTTCTTGGATGTCACACACTTTTTCCAGGTCTGGCGTGATGCCCTTTTCGAGAATGTGTAGCCGAAAAAAACAGATTTGCTGTTAAGGAATTCACATTTCTCCCTATGCAGGGTTAGACCTGCCTCCTTGATACGTTTCAGCACTCCTCGTAGATGCCTGTGGTGTTCTTTTAGGATATCATCACTCACGGTCCCACGGTTCTCTGGTGGTGTTCTGAAACACCTCTGCCGAACTAGAGATGCAAAAATTGAGGCGGCGTTACCGATGAGACCTACATTTATTGACAATGTGGTAATATATCTAGAATCGGGGTCAAGCAGTAGTTGGTGGTACGCTGATCTGAGGTCCATCTTGGAGAACAGTGGGAGTGCTGGGGTGTTCCCTCTTGATGGCTGCTTTGAGGAGCCACATGTTCACACAGCTACAGACCTGGTTGCTTTGGATTTTTAGCCACTGTGATCGGGGAGACCCATGGGGTGGGTCCTGTGACTTTTTCTATGATCCCTTCTTGCTCTAGCTTTTCCAGCTCTTCCTCTACTTTGGGCTTTATATGGAAGGTGATGCACCCATGTCTCAACGCCACTGGCTGGATGAATTGATCAATGTGGAGTTTGATTTCTTTGCATCTGATGCCTTTGAAGACTTTGCCGAATTCTTTCAAGATAGTTGCGATCTCTTCTTCTTGTACCGCTAAGGCAAACAAGACCATACACTGTCCCACTTTGGCCACATATACCATAGTACCCTGTTCCTGATGAGACACCATGGATGTGAAACAGCCCAGGAGAGGGATGGGTGACCTCTGCAGATACTTTGATCTTGGCTTCCTTTAGCATGGAAGGTGTGTTGCCGACATCAGTTCGATAGACGCACCAGTATTGATCGTGGCTGAGATATGCTGGTTGTCTACTTTTATTTGGCACCTAGGTAGATGATGACATTTTTAGGAAGGTTTCCCACCGCATGGATGTAGTGTCCTGGGCAGTCTTCTGTGTCATCGTCCATGTCCTCTCTATCGGCTGTGTCATCCACCAGCACATGTGCTGCTTCTTTCGTGGGTTTGGAGGATCGGCATACCTTGGCGAAGTGATTGTACTTTCAGCAAGCAGAGCACTGATTCTCTTTTGCTGGGCATTCACTCATCCACTGCGGGCGCTCTCCACAATACCCATTGTAGGAAGGTAGATCCCTGACTATGGTTGCCCCCAACTTTTTGCCTGGTGTTTTGCTGGTTTTCTGACTTAGTTGACCTGGGGCCCTGCTATTCCGGACCCCAGGCCCACTGCTCTCTCTGTTAAAATGGATTCCATGTACCCTAGGTACATATCTGATTGGATACTGAGTCACCTTATCAGTCCCTGTACAGTATACCTTAGGTATCCAGGGCATAGGCGTACCCAGGGCCTACCAGGGGCTGAAGCATGTATTATGCCACCCCTGGCTGGCCATCCAAAAACTGACACAACTGGCTGCTTGACAGCTGGGGCAAGGTGGTGTAATCACCCTTTGATTTAGATATAGTATACCTATATCTAACCCTAAAATGGACACATATATTCCTATCAGTCACTCCTATGGCAGGCCTTATCAATCCTGAAGGCAGAGTGCTTGGAATAATGTGAAATGGTGCTCTGGCATGAGCTGAGCCCGTTTGCAGCTTGCGGAACCAAGTCCTAATAGCTGTTCCATGATAACGCTATACCATATACTCTTAAGTGCATTATGTACCTCGCGGTCATATGCTAACTTTGGTATAGCATTATCAAAACATGTCGAGTAAGGTGTCATACAAATTGGAATACTAACCCCTCGCCAATTCTGGCGACGGGGTTAGCATTCCACCCTTCTAGAGGGACACGACATGTATGTAACTGTGAACCCCGGTTAAAGTCAGACATAGCCTCAGCTCCACAAAATGGATGCTGCCACCGAGACACAAGTCTGCCCTCCTGCTGCTGGGAGTCCTTCCAGCAACGGAGGCATGAACAAAGGGTTTCCTGTCAGGGGCGGTGCCAGCACCATCCCAGACAGGATTTTGTGTATCCCAGGTAGGCAGGGCTTTAGAGGAAGGTGACTGCAAGTGGCACCCCGGTGCTCACTATGCATAGGCCGGCTCAAACCAGTTCTGGGGGCACACCAGCCCCTGAGCTGGGGAGAGACCGGACAAAGGAGAGGGGTGTAACCACCCCCCTCCTGGTCCTACCCATGGGCAGGACCTAGTCGCGTACCAGCCCCTTTCTTTAGAATAAAGGTGGGAGCGGGGACCCTTCCAAATTAGATCATCTTTGAATCCTGAAACTACTTTCTCCGAAAGGAACTCTCAACTTCTTCTCAAGATTTCTCCCTTGTGACTAAGGAGTAGTCACCCTGCAGCAGCAGGCACCAACTAAGTATCTTGTGGTTTGCTGAAACGTCCTTCCTCCGGAACCAGACTCACCAGCACGACGAGACCCGGACTCCCTGCCCTCTCTGACCTCAACCTGCCTCTACTGCACAGCTGAGAACCGTGGGTGTGACGAGACCAGAGGACCCGGCGACCATCAGAACCAGCACGACACTGACCCAGCACGACCGCCGAGGGACCCTCGAGTGGGTGCACTGGGGTAAGAGAAGCCCCAACCCCAAGCAGCACGAGCACCGAAGTCCAGCCCCCCAGCATCCTCCAGATCTGCGTGGGGCCCTTTTGCTTCTGCGCTGCTTGCCACGTTGTCCGGTCACTTGCCCGTTGGCTAGTGACCCGCCAGACGACGTCCTACGTTTGTTTCACCGCTGGTCTAGCTCCTCTAGACTAGCCCTAGTCTCCTCCTGAAGGGGACCCTCCTCAGACCCTCCTGGTCCACTCCAGACGCCATTTTGTGTTGCCACGTGGGCTTGCCTTAGCCAAGGCTTGTTGCCTCCTTCACCGGATCCAGCATCGCCAGCAGCAGACATCCGACGTGGGACAGCTCACAGACCTCCAGCCTGGTCGACATCCTCGCCCTGGTCCGTGCAGCAGCAGAATCCAGTGTCGCCTCTTCACCTGGCTGAGTGACCTCGTCCGGTGCCATCCTGGTGCCCACCTAATCACTGGCTAGTGATTCAGAACTTGGTCCCCTCTGCTTACAGGTATCCTTCTTCACTGATCCAGTCCTTGGATCAGCCCGGAACATCTTCACTGGTCGCCTGCCAGCAACTTCCACTTCAGGCTCCTGGTTCGTCAACGAGGATTCCCGACGACACTTGAACCCTATGCAGCCGCAGCCCCTGGGCTAGGTAAACCGAGTACCACGGTGCTCCAGCGTAGATCCACTCTCTAAGTGTCTAGATCCACTTTCGTTTTTGACCCACCTAGTCGGGTTCGCCCGAGAACACTAACTTTGCATTTACTAGCATCCATAGACTTTGTCCCGCCTTACGCGTGAGAGTTCCCACTCTGCACACGACGTCCCCAGGCCTCCTGCTTCTAATCTAAGGGTTCAGCATTGTAGGCCGAGCGGTTCTAAAGCCTCTGAGAGTAGTACTTACATGCTAGTAATTTCGCATTCCACTTTTGTAGTATATGGTTTTCCGTGCCCCTCGGGCATTTGTGTAAATTGTGCGACTTTCAGTACTCCTTTAAGAGTTTTGTATTGTGCTTAGCACCCTGTCCTCATAAAGAGTCCAGGGTTGTTGTGTTATAAATAAATATCCTTTTATTTTCATAACAACTTGTGTAGTGTCCTTTCACTTGGTGTTCAAGGGGTATATGTGATGGTATAACAGCTGGCTTAACACGCCCTCTAGAGTTTAGCCTAAAGACTGCTCTTGTCCATGCTACTAGGATAGCTGGTCTATCAGGTTGACTTACAACCAATCATCAATAAGGGTTGTTTGGAATGATACATAGTGATCACTAGAATAGTGAGCACTGCATATCAGGCCAACTTCTCACATTGGTGAGCAGCGGTTGGGATAGGAGCTTGCTGTTGTTTTACCACACGTATCCTAAGAATATCATTTGAAAGATCACATAAGTACCAAGGTACATATAACTTAGCTTAGAATACTCTGAGGTCTACTGAACCATCTGTTGTAGTTCAATAGGGCTTAGCACACCCTAAACTACAACTCTAGCAAGGGATCAGTAGGTAAACCCATAGTGTAGGTAGGTGCATCACTTACACCACACTAGAAGCATGTCTACCCATGGAGAGTCTTCAGAGACTCCCCTAGTGGCTAGTGACCCTCCACAGGTCATCTCAAGATATGCAGCTCTCAGTTTTTTTTTTTTTTGTTGCAGAGTTTTATATAGCGCGAACTAGAACCGAACCGAATCAGTTATCAGAGCGCTTTACATAGCACCAGTTACGTTACATGAGGACACACTTTCATTTTTTTAGGCACGGGGAGATTAAGTGATTTGCCCAGAATCACAGGGGGTTTTTGGTGTCGTTACCGAGACTCAAACCCAGATCCCCAGGTCCGAGGTCGAGCGCCTTAGCCGTTAGGCCAACCCCTCTCCCTCTGTGCCCTACCTGGCACAGAACAGATGTTGGTCCCATAGAGACCTATGACAAAGGGACTCCTGCTGCAGCCCTCTGGCGAGGCTCATTAAGGCTGGAAGCAGTTCAAGGTTACAAGCATTCCTGAATCTAGAAGCGTCGCCTCAAAGTTCAGGATCCAATGGCCTTTGTGGGTCAGAGCCATGGCTTATAAACACTCAGGGAGCAAAACACGCTGAATGGAATGAGGCCACAAATAGTTACAAAAGAATGAGGTTAATTCAAGCATTTCCATCCCACGCTGTGTGCTTTTCTCAGTAGACAGTTTGTTGGACAATCAATGGATCAATGTCTTTGTGGCTGCTTCATGTAAATGTTTTGCGATGCTGAAAGCTCCTCCTCAGGGTTCACAGTGAGCACCTTTTATTCTCCCACATTGTCTCTCTTATGTAGAAAGGTTACATTTACAACTAAAGTTTTTGTCACATTGAGAGCACGAGTCATTTTCTTTTCTCATTGTGTGTTCTCTCTTGTTGAATAAAACTAAATCTCCAGCAGACCCTTCCCTGGCATTTAGAGCAATGAGGAGGTTTTTTCTAGGTAAGTTCTCGTAGGTTGAGTGAGACCAGATTTCCGACTGAAACTTTTCCAGCATTCAGAGAGCTAAGAAGGTTTATCCCCAGTGTGAGTTCTCTCATGTCTAGTGAGAGTTGTTTTCAATCTGAAGCTTTTGTGGCATTCAGAGCACTGATACGGTTTATACCCAGTGTGGGTTTGTTCATGCACAGTAAGGTTGTATTTCTGACTGAAGCTTTTACAGCATTCAGAGCACTGATAAGGTTTTTCCCCAGTGTGAGTTCTCTCATGGTGAGTGAGAGTTATTTTCCGACTGAAGCTTTTCTGGCATTCAGAGCACTGATAGGGTTTGAGCCCAGTATGGATTCTCTCATGTTGAGTTCAACCACATTTGTGATAGAAACCTTTTTGGCATCCAGAACACTGATATAGTTTCTGCCCAGTGTGGGTTCTTTCATGTACAGTAAGGTTGGACTTCTGACTGAAGCTTTTCCGGCACTCAGAGCACTGGTAAGGTTTTTGTCCAGTGTGGGTTATTTCATGTACAGTAAGGCTGGATTTATGACTGAGGCTTTTATAGCATTCAGTGCACTGATAAAGTTTTTCTCCAGTGTGAGTACTCTCATGGTGAGTGAGAGTTATTTTCCGACTGAAGCTTTTCTGGCATTCAGAGCACTGATAGGGTTTGAGCCCGGTATGGATTCTCTCATGTTGAGTTAAACCGCATTTGTGATAGAAACCTTTTTGGCATTCAGAACACTGATACAGTTTTTGTCCAGTGTGGGTTCTTTCATGCACAGTAAGGTTGGATTTCTGACTGAGGCTTTTCCGGCACTCAGAGCACTGATAAGGTTTTAGTCCAGTGTGAGTTCTCTCGTGTTCAATTAAACCGGATCTCTGACTGAATCCTTTCCGGCACTCAGAGCACTGATAAGGTTTTTGTCCAGTGTGGGTCCTTTCATGTACAGTGAGATTGGATTTGTGATTGAAGTGTTTCTGGCATTCGGGGCACTGATAGGGTTTTCGTCCAGCGCTAGTTTTCTCATGTTTAGTGAGGTGGGATTGATGACTAAAGCTGTTCCCACAGTCATTGCTCTTATTCGAGTTGTTTGTTTCTTCAAGTTGGCTTTGTTCCTGGATACATGTCATCTTAAGACTGAATTTGATTTCTGATCGTGTACTTCTTTATGTTACAACTCAACATTAACTTCTAAACTACACTGCAGATGCTCTTCTTCACATTTGTATTCAACTAATTATAGTTTTTACCTGGAGATCATTTTTCCACCTTTAAAGGCACCGATCTAACTTGTCTTATTAACTTTCACTGAGGAGCCCCTTGTGTTGATTAAGAGGCCTCTCATGGATTCATTTTCTCCAAGTTATGCCGGGTGAATTCTGTCTAGTTTAATTAGGCTCATTTAGTGATTCTAGTTTATCACATTTGAATTAGGAGTTTTAAAAGCACTGATAAGGTCTTTGGGCCTTAGTGTTAGCCTGTTAGGTATGTTTGTTCATACCAGTAATGACAGATGATTAGGGCATGTCAGGGCGTTTTATGAATTATCGATAGTGTAACACTGGCCCCTTTTATACTTTCTGTGCCAGTATATGCTTTTTTGTTCAGTGGTTAAGACAGGTATATGAGCGACTTTGGAGTTACAGGACCCTTTGAAACTACTCGTATCAACCCAAGAGACAGAGCTGGTGGGGGAAAATCTTCCTATATTGGAAATGGTAATCCAGGATCTTTGCTGTAACGACATCTGAGAAAGCGTATTTACAATTACTTTATTTAAAAAAATATTTTCTCTCCTCTCGTCTTCAGGAGACAGAGACAAAAACTTGCGCTTGTAAACCAGGGATATTAGTCTTTTTGATGGTTCTGTCACATCACAACACGTCTACGGATGCTGATCTGTTGGGGAGGGTTTGGGTCTCCAAAGCATTTCTCATAAACCATCAAACAGAATTTACAACACTGAGTTTTCTCAAGTGCACAGCGTGGGGATCAATTGTGGCCAATGTTCTCCTCAATCTCAGTTACTGACACTTGGTAAACATTTATGATCATTTTCCTTTAGGGATTTGACAGCTTTCACATTCACCAGTTTCTTCCGCTCCAACATCCTCACCATTCCTGGTACATAGAATTTGTTTCTTCTCTAGTGCTCGAGAATGTTTTAACTTTCCTTGAAATAATCCTTTTCGTTGTGTTTCTAAATGTAAACCTTCTTTTTTTTGTTCATGCTTCTGTTACTTGGTGGCCCAGAACTCATCATGCTCCTCCGACAGGACCCAGGCTCTGCAACACCTGACAGTTATATTATATTTTGTTCCTCTGAGGGTGGCAGCCACGCTGCACTACCTGGTAATCCCAGAATACCTGTGCGAGTTATCGGGAATGATGCAGGGGGCAGACCCAAACCAGCCACATGTGGCGATCAATGACAAATACTGAAGAATTAACAGAGCTTTCAAGCTGGTGACCATTACTTAATTGACCTTAGTAATGTGCTTACTTCTTGGCTTCACTCCATCTGCAGCAATAACGCTCTCTGCCTGAGCACCGCTCAGTGGGGGCTGCAGGGCCTGGGGCATAGGGGGGCACCGGGGGCCCGGCTGCCTGTGAGGAGTGTGTGGGGCCCGGTGTGTTATTCCCCTCCCAGTGACGCGCGCGCTCACGCCAGGAGATGAGACAATTGTGTACCTCCAGGAAACTGAAACAGGGGTCTAACCCCACCATTCCCTTTCTGTTAGGTCTCTTAGAGACATATGATGCTAGGAAAGCTTCTCATACAGATGGGAACATGCCAGCCTTAGAGGGTACCCTTGGTGATCCAGACCTCCTTGACACTGAAAATGCAGTTGAGGAGGAGGAAGAACAGGAACTCTCTGGGGATGAGGCAGACAACAGGCCTGAACTAGTCAGCAGACTTACTAGGGCCAACTTAGACCTACTTAGAGAAGGATCTGGGGGACCCCCAGTACTGACCCTAATGAGGCCTAACCTTGGAGTTAGAAGAGATAGATCTCCTTCTTGGGACTCCAATAGATCTGTGCACACTCATGCCTCTTCCCAGAGGAGAATGAATTCTCCCCAGAGGAGAATGACTTCCCCTCAGAGAAGAGAACATGAAGCAAGGATGAAACAGGCTAATCTGAGGATCCAGAGGGAAGAACTTGCCCTGGCCAAAGAGAAGCTTGCCTTTGCTAGAGAGCAACAGTTGAGTGGGGTAGTCCCCACTGGTGGCAGCAATATCCCTAGAGATAAAGAAAGGAGTTTAGACACTAAACACCTGAGTAAGATAGTGCCCCCCTTTAAACAAGGGGATGACATCCATAAATGGATGGCTGCTTTGGAGAGGGCCTGCACTGTCTAGTGTATCCCCCAGAGTCAGTGGGCAGCTATACTGTGGCTCTCCTTTGAAGGCAAAGGTAGAGATAAGCTCCTCACTACTAGAGTTGAGGTTGCTAACAATTACCAAGTCCTGAAGAATACACTGGTTGATGGGTTTGGCCTAACCACTGAGCAGCACAGGTTGCTGTTCAGGGACACCCAGAAAATTCAGTCTCAGGATTGGGCTGACTTTGTTGATTGTGCCACTAAGGCTTTGGAAGGCTGGCTACTGGGTAGTAAAGTTACTGACTTCACAGGATTGTATAATCTTATTATGAGAGAGCAAGTCTTAAATAATTGTCAGAACCAGTTATTACACCAGCACCTGGTAGACTCTGATCTGACCTCTCCACAGGAATTGGGTAAGAGGGCAGACAAATGGGTCAGAACCAGGATTAGGCCTAAGAACCAAGGTGGTGACCAGAAGAAGGAATCAACCAAGCCTCAAGAGAAGGGTGGGGATAAATCTACAGATCAAACCATATCAGGGCCCCAAAAATCCTCTGACAAGGGTGGGTCCCAGACTCCTTCCAATACCCAAAAGAAACCTTATTGTCATACCTGCAAACAGGTAGGCTATTACAAAACTGATAGCAGTTGCCCAAAGGCCAACGACAATAAGGAGAACATACCCCCAAGTAACACTTCCAAGCCTCCTGTTACTACTAGTAGTAATCCCCCAGGTGGTGGGAGTGCCCCCAAGAATTTGGGTGCATTTACTTTGGGAGTTCCTGGGGACTATGGCCTAAACCGGTCCCCTGACTTAGATACTCTTGTCTGTGAAAATGGCATGGGGTTTGCCAACTTCACTGCTTGTCCCAACACTTTGAGCAAGTACAGACAGGAGCCCCTCATCAATGGTATAAAAGTTGAGGCCTATAGAGATACAGGGACTAGCATCACCATGGTGACTGAGAGCCTAGTCCCCTCAAGGCAACTATTACCTGGAGCCACATACCAGGTGACCAATATTGATGGAGTGCAGAGAGATCATCCCATGGCAGTGGTAAATCTCAGCTGGGGAGGTGTCACTGGCCCCAAGAGAGTGGCATTGTCATCAAACTTGCCTGTAGATTGCCTACTGGGGAATGATTTAGAGATCTCAGTCTGGGCTGAGGTAGAGCAAGAAACCCATTTTAAAATGGTAAACCTCCATGGTAAGGTTAGTGGGGCAGTGATAGCCACAGCCCCAGTCCAATATGTCCTCCCTGAACAGGTCAGGAGGGCTGTGCCAGTCACAGCCCAATCTCAGACAACTTCCTTCTCAGAACAGGTTGGCAAGGCTGTGATGGTAACAGCCCATACCCAAACTGAGTCCCCTCATGAAAAGGTTGGGAGAGTTGTGATGGCCACAGCTCAAACTCAGACAGATAATAGTGTTGTGAAACCTGAAACTATGGATCACTCCACTCAGACAGAGAGCATTGAGGAGGAAGAGAAATCTCCCTCCCACCAGACTTTAGGAAAGGATCAGCCTCCTCAGGGAACTGATCTGACCCCTTGTGAAGAAACTGCCCCAGAGGTAGTCAGGCCTAGCCTGGCAGAACCCCTGATGTCAGTGGACCCTTCCAAGGTGGGACCCAGTCTGGAGCAGGTAACCTGCCCCTCTCTACCCTGCCTCAGTCAGCCCAGGGCTGTAGAGGTCAGGGAGGCCAGTGGTGGACCCCAAAGGGCCCCCTGTCCAAAAGAATTCCTCAATCAGCAGATTAAGGGCACTGAAGCTAGTAGTCCTAGCCAAGTGAAAATAAAACAAACTCCTGAGGGACCCCCCTTAAAATTAGCTAGGGACCTCCCCCAGATGGACACTGTTGGGCACAGCCAAACCTGGGACCTAAGGGCCCCAAACCTGACCTGTCCCTCCAGTAAGCCAAACAGAGGGACCCAACCTTCAGCTTTAGGTAGCCAGAGGTTGACCGTGAGAGCTCAACACAACTCAGTCTTGGAAAGAAAGGCCTCTATGGTGGATAATGATTGGAGGAAGCTGAGCCCAAAATTAGTGGAGCCTCATTCAGTACTCCATCTCAGCACCAGCCTTTTACTTTGCCAAAGCACACCACAGGTAGAGATTCCCTATGGTGGAGACCCTCAGATACCCTTAGGGTGAGGGATTGCTTAGTGGACCATGAGATAGGGGGTAACCATGCCAGTGCTGGTACTTCCTTATATGGCCACTTGGGCAATATAGGCTTACCTGGTCAAGGATAGCCTTATCTCCTTTCGTTTGGGGGGGGGTTATGTAGGAAGGTAGATCCCTGACTATGGTTGCCCCCAACTTTTTGCCTGGTGTTTTGCTGGTTTTCTGACTTAGTTGACCTGGGGCCCTGCTATTCAGGACCCCAGGCCCACTGCTCTCTCTGTTAAAATGGATTCCATGTACCCTAGGTACATATCTGATTGGATACTGAGTCACCTTATCAGTCCCTGTACAGTATACCTTAGGTATCCAGGGCATAGGCGTACCCAGGGCCTTCCAGGGGCTGAAGCATGTATTATGCCACCCCTGGCTGGCCATCCAAAAACTGACACAACTGGCTGCTTGACAGCTGGGGCAAGGTGGTGTAATCACCCTTTGCTTTAGAAATAGTATACCTATATCTAACCCTAAAATGGACACATATATTCCTATCAGTCACTCCTATGGCAGGCCTTATAAATCCTGAAGGCAGAGTGCTTGGAATAATGTGAAATGGTGCTCTGGCATGAGCTGAGCCCATTTGCAGCTTGCGGAACCAAGTCCTAATAGCTGTCCATGATAACGCTATACCATATACTCTTAAGTGCATTATGTACCTCGCGGTCATATGCTAACTTTGGTATAGCATTATCAAAACATGTCGAGTAAGGTGTCATACGAATTGGAATACTAACCCCTCACCAATTCTGGCGACGGGGTTAGCATTCCACCCTTCTAGAGGGACACGGCATGTATGTAACTGTGAACCCCGGTTAAAGTCAGACATACCCTCAGCTCCACAAAATGGATGCTGCCACCGAGACACAAGTCTGCCCTCCTGCTGCTGGGAGTCCTTCCAGCAACGGAGGCATGGACAAAGGGTTTCCTGTCAGGGGCGGTGCCAGCACCATCCCAGACAGGATTTTGTGTATCCCAGGTAGGCAGGGCTTTAGAGGAAGGTGACTGCAAGTGGCACCCCGGTGCTCACTATGCAGAGGCCGGCTCAAACCAGTTCTGGGGGCACACCAGCCCCTGAGCTGGGGAGAGACCGGACAAAGGAAAGGGGTGTAACCACCCCCCTCCTGGTCCCAGCCATGGGCAGGACCTAGTCGCGTGCCAGCCCCTTTCTTTAGAATAAAGGTGGGAGCGGGGACCCTTCCAAATTAGATCATCTTTGAATCCTGAAACTACTTTCTACGAAAGGAACTCTCGACTTCTTCTCAAGATTTCTCCCTTGTGACTAAGGAGTAGTCACCCTGCAGCAGCAGGCATCAACTAAGTATCTTGCGGTTTGCTGAAACGTCCTTCCTCCGGAACCAGACTGACCAGCACGACGAGACCCGGACTCCCTGCCCTCTCTGACCTCAACCTGCCTCTACAGCACAGCTGAGAACCGTGGGTGCGACGAGACCAGAGGACCCGGTGACCATCTGAACCAGCACGACACTGACCCAGCACGACCGCCGAGGGACCCTCGAGTGGGTGCACTGGAGTAAGAGAAGCCCCAACCCCAAGCAGCTCGAGCACCGAAGTCCAGCCCCCCAGCATCCTCCAGATCTGCGTGGGGCCCTTTTGCTTCTGCTCTGCTTGCCACGTTGTCCGGTCACTTGCCCGTTGGCTAGTGACCCTCCAGACGACGTCCTACGTTTGTTTCACCGCTGGTCTAGCTCCTCTAGACTAGCCCTAGTCTCCTCCTGAAGGGGACCCTCCTCAGACCCTCCTGGTCCACTCCAGACGCCATTTTGTGTCGCCACGTGGGCTTGCCTTAGCCAAGGCTTGTTGCCTCCTTCACCGGATCCAGCATCGCCAGCAGCAGACATCCTACGTGGGACAGCTCACAGACCTCCAGCCTGGTCGACATCCTCGCCCTGGTCCGTGCAGCAGCAGCATCCAGTGTCGCCTCTTCACCTGGCTGAGTGACCTCGTCCGGTGCCATCCTGGTGCCCACCTAATCACTGGCTAGTGATTCAGAACTTGGTCCCCTCTGCTTACAGGTATCCTTCTTCACTGATCCAGTCCTTGGATCAGCCCGGAACATCTTCACTGGTCGCCTGCCAGCAACTTCCACTTCAGGCTCCTGGTTCGTCAACGAGGATTCCCGACGACACTTGAACCCTATGCAGCCGCAGCCCCTGGGCTAGGTAAACCGAGTACCACGGTGCTCCAGCGTAGATCCACTCTCTAAGTGTCTAGATCCACTTTCGCTTTTGACCCACCTAGTCGGGTTCGCCCGAGAACACTAACTTTGCATTTACTAGCATCCATAGACTTTGTCCCGCCTTACGCGTGAGAGTTCCCACTCTGTACACGATGTCCCCAGGCCTCCTGCTTCTAATCTAAGGGTTCAGCATTGTAGGCCCAGCGGTTCTAAAGCCTCTGAGAGTAGTACTTACCTGCTAGTAATTTTGCATTCCACTTTTGTAGTATATGGTTTTCCGTGCCCCTCGGGCATTTGTGTAAATTGTGCGACTTTCAGTATTTCTTTAAGAGTTTTGTATTGTGCTTAGCACCCTGTCCTCATAAAGAGTCCAGGGTTGTTGTGTTATAAATAAATATACTTTTATTTTCATAACAACTTGTGTGGTGTCCTTTCACTTGGTGTTCAAGGGGTATATGTGATGGTATAACAGCTGGCTTAACACGCCCTCTAGAGTTTAGCCTAAAGACTGCTCTTGTCCATGCTACTAGGATAGCTGGTCTATCAGGTTGACTTACAACCAATCATCAATAAGGGTTGTTTGGAATGATACATAGTGATCACTAGAATAGTGAGCACTGCATATCAGGCCAACTTCTCACACCCATAGCCTTTCTTCTTTTCAGGTGGGTGCCTCGATGGGGTGGGTGGTGGTCGTGTCTTCGTGATGTTGACTTTGTCCGTCTTGATTGGGTGGTGAATTGCAGCCTCCATATGAGAGGCCCTTGGCGTAGCCAATTCTTTGGACAGTCGTAAGGACAAGATGTCTTGCAGTGGTTCTCCAGATTCCTGGAGTATATTTTCTCTGAGTTTTGTAGAGTGGCACCCTTTCATTATTGGAGTGCAAATGTGTTCTTGCTCATCCAGGAACCCGTGCATGCTTGCCAGTTCCTTCATTCGCCCATGGAACTTGTTTAATGATTCATCCGATTCCTGCAGAGCCTGCCATAATGCAAAACGTTAATAGTCCATGTGGCCATGGGTTCGAAGTGAGCCTTTAAGGCATTTCAGAGGGTGACATATGTCTTTGAAGTGGCTCCTACCTGTGTTTTGTATATTCTATAGATGTCCTTCCTGCCAAGGTGGAGCAGTAGGACCCACCTCTCACGGGCAATACCAGCCCCATCGAAGTAGAATTGCAGGCAGTTTGTCCAGTCTTTCCACTTTGGAGCTAAAGGGGATGGTGTGCCGTCCACTACAAAAGGCTCAATAGCCGGTATGACTGACATGGTCCACTGGGAATTGTTGCAGAGATTCTGCACAAATACATAACTATGCGAAGGAATATGGGACCTTGGTCTTTAGGGACTGAGTCTTCCTACCACGCGAGCCCGGGACTGACTAGCTATAGTGTCTCACTTGCTCTCCTACTCACTCACAGAGAAACAAATGATTAGACACCCCAGAACACAACACTCACATATCTCTCAGGAATCGTGGTAACAAAACACACCCTTTCGCTCGCACTCTTGTACTTGCCCACAATAAGATCTGGCAGAGACACAACACAGTTTAAAATATTTATTTTAACTAACGTGCCCTAATATGAAATATAAGTGCCACAACAAGCAGGAAAATGCATAGTACAAATACAGTCAGCATAGCAGCTAGCCCATAGATCATGAAGGGAGATGTCATCATTAAAAGGCAATTGAGAAGAGACTATAGTGCCTAACCTCCCACCCTTTGCTAAGAAGAAGTATTATTATATAATAGAAGATCTATGGGCTTTGTCAGCAAACCTGGTACCTTAGCCTAGATGGTAGATGTACATCATAGGAGCTGTCTCACTCCTCTACCTGAAAACGTCCCTCTCCAAGTGTGTGCTACCTATTTGTGTATCCCACTAAAAGCCCAAGTACGTTGTCCAAACAACAGCTGCATCGGTATTTTTTGTCAAAGGGCTAAGGCCTGGTCAGAACAAAATACCAAGGGGCATTGTTGTTCGACCTTGCACATAATGTTCAGTCAAAATCCCAGGAACATGCAGAGAGTGAACACAGTGATGAGTTCTCATGTGAAAGCAGCCATAGAAAATATTGCAAAAAATAAAGACGTGTAATAACATGCGCAAAGCTGCAGGCAAGTTGCAATGTGCTCTTGCTAACTTAGTGTAAATGACAATGTCCCCTAGGGGCACGTGACACCCTCCCCTTAGCCAGGCCATTAGCCATATGCTACGACAAAAATCAGAGGTAAGCAGAGGCAAAGCGACTCAGTGGTGCTCCAATTAGGAGAAATATGAAGCAACAAAAAAAATTATCATTACAAGGTTCAATTTCCCCAAAAATGTCGGCAATTGGGTACTCAAAAAAGCCATCCATTCATAGTTAGTCTTTGGAGACAGAAATGTGGTGGGAAAAGCAAAATGCCATGAACTCCAGTATGTTGTCTGACCCATCCATAGTAAAAAGGTATGCTAGCCAGTTAAGTAGGTCGAACGAGTACACATGCGCCTCATATTTAGAGGCTGTTAGGAACATCTCAGGGCAACTTGCGTTAACTTCGATGAAATTCCCGTCTATGAGGCGCTGCGCACGATCGCAGGTACTCAAGTCTGCCATTGGTCCAAGTAGAGGATCGCACACCAAATACCTAACCATGGCACATTCCTGGTCATGGGCCTTTAACAGACCCATTAACAGATTGTAATCCAGGGCAGCATGTGTAGTATTGGAGAGGCAGACATCCAGGGCCCATTGAAAAGGGCACCAGAGACAGTGGAACACAGGTTGCACGCAGGTGAAGTAGGCATAACGGAAGGTCAGTCAGCCAGTAGTCGATGTCAAGAGCTTTCAATGGCATTGTAGAAAAAATCTGGCACATCCGATCACGGTATAGCTGCAACTGGACTGGGTTTGGCAGCTCAACAAATCAAGCAGTCATTGTGAAGGAGCAATACAAGCACGCCTCATATCAAAAGGAGCGCCGCAGTAAACCCCCCAAAGGCGCTGGAAAAATATAATGTATAAATGCCAGTATTACTCAAAAAATAGTCTGAAAGGAAGAAACAAGGCCAGATCCCACGAGTTTAAAAAAGTGGGCAAGGCCCTCTGCGTCAGATGCATTAAATATTTGATGTATTAATTCTCCAAAATAGAGTGGGAAATTCATATTTAGTAGCGAGTGAATCTCACTTGCGGTTCTCGCCACCTGCAATTCGAAGGTCTCTCGAGCTGATGTGAGAGACACTTCTTGTTGAAACAATAGCGCTTTGAGTCTGCTTAGTTTGAAATCTGTTTTCAAAGTTGGAATGGAAGGCCAAAGCAAACTATCTACAATCCCAATGATGTGGTGGAAAGAGGAGATTCCTGCTACTGTTAACTCGTTGGGAAACTGTTACTATATGCGGGATGCCTGCCCGCAAGTCTCAGCAGTCGTGGTTATTCAAAATAAGATAACTTCCATTAAAAAGCAAAGTTACCACAGGAATATTAGCTGGGACAGGGGTACCTTTTTAAAAACAAGCCATATGGGGGCGTGGCCAAGATGGCGACCTAGCTGGACGCGGGTTGCCGTGGCTCCCTGCCCTGGTTCCTCACAGATCAGCTTAACCCCCCAAATCACCACGAAACTTTGCCGCTGACGATTTGCAGCCGACTGTCGCCCTGAGCTGCAACTTCCCGACTTGTGCGCCCTCCGGGGCGGTTTTGGCGCCGACTGTCTGATTCGCGGTAGTTTTTAAGATGGCGGCCGCCCCGCAGCGGTAGCCGGGTCCCTTCTGGCCCCCATCTGCCCTAATCCTTGCTGGGTCCGGGCGACAGCCCTTGGAGGTTGCGGCCGCTCTCCCGTGCTGGCAAGCCCCTGGATCGGGGGGTGGAAGAGAGCTAGCCGCCACTGCTGAGTCCCGGCCGGCGGGGTGAGGAAGTGCCGGCCGGGCACCAAAGTAATCGAGGCCCCGGTCTCGGGCCTGGTGGAGGCGCGCGGCCGTTGCCCGCCCCGCGGACCTAGCTGGCGGCCTCTGGAGAACGGGGTCGGCCCCACCACGCACCCATTGTGCCGCAATGCCCCCGGTGGGGCTGTGAACCCTGGGTCCCGGATCTTGGCGTCGGCGGGAGCGGCCTGACCTCCTGTGCAGGGCCCGAGACATCGGGAAGAGGCCCTGACTGGCTGGCCCTGCGAGAGTGAGTGCGGCGGAGGATGGCGACGATTCCAGCCGAGGGTCGAGGCCGAGGTCGGACGCGACCTAGAGGGTGCTAAGCTCCGATCAGCCATCGAACTGAGGTGAGGAGAGGTGGGAGAGAGAGTCCCGGACGGGGGCTGTCGGGGGGCGCAATTGAGCTCCCGGAGCAGATCCTAACAGAGCCTACAGACTATGTTATACTGCTGGTGATGTCGGGAGGCTGTGTGCGCCCTGGTGAACGCCTGAGCGCTTGCCCTGTGGATTGCCTGACCAGGATCTGGCTGGTGCTGTGAGTGACCACCTACTGAGAGGCTGCGTTCTGGTGTTTGTGCCTGGTTGCCTACCCTCGCCTGCTGCCTGAACTCTGCTGTGAACTAGAGAGGTGCCGTGTGGCCCCCGGTGCAGCTTCCTTAGGGGCCCCTGGCACAGCGGACGTCCCCTGGAGCCGGCGTCGCCTCGTTGCACCTTGCCTGGCCCTCGTGCTGCTACCTCCGGACCTTGGCCTTCGCTCCCGGCCCCCTGGTAGTCTTCGGGCCGACCTGGTCCGGGGTCTAGACACGCCATGGCTAACCTCAAGGGGAGGAGATTAACACAAACCCTCCCGGAACTGCTAGCAAAGCCCCAACGAAAACCTGGTAAGGACCCACCCTCTCCCGAACCCGCAAAAATGTTGCTGGAGTCTACTGAGGATCAGGTGCCTATCACTAGATCTTTCCTAGAAACGGTGTTCAACTCCCTCCGGGAAGATTTTAAATCCCTGAAGCAAGAGGTGAGGGAACTCCGGAGGGAAGTGGAGGGACTAGGAGAACATGTAGTTGCCGTCGAGGAGGCGGATCAGGCCAGAAGCGACGAAATTGTACAGTTACAGCAGGAAGTTCTGCGACTTACGGATCAGCAACTGGACCTCCAGGCCCATGCAGAGGACCTTGAAAACCGCTCCCGTCGCAATAACATACGGGTCCGGGGAGTACCTCAAAAAGCGGAAGGGGCGGACGTCACTAGCTACCTGCAAGACCTCTTTCGACATATCTTGGGAGAATCCGCCGACTTTATCATCAGAATCGACAGGGCGCATAGGGTGGGCCTACTCAGGCGAGCCGCCGCTCCACCGCCGGACATCTTGGCCTTCCTTCCCGACTTCCCGCTCAAAGAGAGGATCCTCCGAGAGGCCAGAACAGCACAGCCGCTCCAATTCAAGGGGCATTCTGTCGCCCTATACCAAGATCTCTCAGCAATCACGTTGCAAAAGAGGAAGGCATTTAAAGTGGCCACGGACTTCTTGCGGCAAAAAGGGGTTACGTATTCCTGGGGTCATCCATTCCGGCTGATATTTAAATGGAACAGGTCCCTACATCAAATGCGCTCCCTCAAAGACACGTGCGCTCTACTGGAACTTGATTGGGAGGAGGACACACCACCGCACCGGTGAAACTCTCTCAAGGGTCCCCTAGAGAGGGATGGCAAACGGTGAGATGCAGAAGGAGCCGCCCGCACCGATTGAAGCCCGAGGCCCACATCATCACACAGGAACGGGGGACCGCGGTGGTGGAGGTGGCCAAGGAGACTTCGCCCTCCAAATGATCCCCAGACTTGTTGGGGGGTTACTCATAGCGCATACCATACTCACGGGCCGGAGGGGTTCCGGGCGGGAGCCACGATGGCCGCCGCTGGACACGACCCTACTACGTAACTTTTCCATGGCCCTGTGTGTACTGACAGGACTGGGACTATATGTTTTTGGAGTTTGGATGTTGGGTACTGGGTGGGGGGCGGGGGGTCCAGGGTGGGTAGACCTGGGTATTGGGGTTCATGTTTTGGGCTCCTGGGGTTGGAACTGGGAGGGGGAGGGTGGGACATGGGTTCAGTTGAAGTTGGTGGGGAATTGCGGGAGGGACTGCGGGTGGGAACCAGTGTGCCAAAAGGATCTGTCGATAATGGGTTTGCTATGTTTTCATTTGCCTTCCACAGTTGGGGCTGGCTGTCTCTCATGGGAGGTATCAAAGGGGATCCGGAAAGCCTTGCGGGATGCTTCGGGGATGGTATTATCAGTCCGCATACTTGCCCCCCACTGCTTAGCTTGCCTCTTCCCGCTAGTGCCTCTCTCTCGCTCACCTATGGAGGTGCCCTCTCTATGCACAGCGCTTCATACATGTCCCTTTGTGGGGCCGGAACTCCCCGGGGTGTCCTTGGGAGGGCTGGATCCTTACATTCCTATAGGCCACGAACACTTGCTTCTGATTCTCTGCTATCCCACGTGCCCTGCTTGCCATGGCTGACTCAACTTTAAAAGTCCTGACCATTAATGTTAAGGGACTGAATAATCCTATCAAAAGGAGAGCTGTCATTTCCTACCTAGAAAACTCAGGGGCCCATATTTGTTTACTGCAAGAAACTCACCTTCTGCCCAGAGACTGGCATAGAATGCGCTCCCGGGCCTTCCCACAGCAGTTCTTCTCTTCTCTCCCTACGAAAAAAGCCGGGGTGGCGATTCTAATAAACAGACACTTAAGGGGGAAAGGTGGGAGACAAGGCAGGTGAGGTTAAGGGGCGCCTTTTGGCTTATACACTCTTAATTGGTGGCACACACCTTACGGTTGGTTCTATCTACGCCCCAAATACGGGACAGGAGGCGTTTTTGAGAGGCGCAACCTCAGAGTCACTTCAACCCTCTAATTCACTTTTGCTGTTGGGTGGGGATCTCAATATAGTCATGGACACGCACAAGGACAGGTCAAGGCACCGCTTCGGCGAGTCGGGCGCTATATCGGCGACCGGACTAGAGTGGCTGCAGGAGAGGGGTCTTGTGGACCTATGGAGGGCCAAACACCCGACCGCTACGCAATTCACCTTCTACTCACACGTGCACCGCACATATGCAAGGCTAGACCACTTTTTGGGCTCCTCTGAGCTGCTTACAACCCTTGATGAGGTTAGCATAATGCAGGCGGCTATCTCGGATCACGACGCTGTGGAATTGTCGCTCAAAATCTCTACGTTCCCTCGCCCCCGAGGGTCGTGGCGTCTACGCGAAACCCTACTACAGCGACCGGAAGTCACCAAAAGACTTCACGAATGTATCATCAATTACTTAGCTATTAACGACACGCCGGGGATATCCATGTCGGCTCTCTGGAGGGCCCTGAAATCGGTCATCCGAGGCAAACTCATTGCTATAGCCGCCGCAGAAGCCAAGGATCGAAAGGCGAAGAGGGACGATCTCACCGCTCGGGTTTCTGAATTGGAAAGGGTCCATAGTCGCTCCTGCGCTCCACGAGTTTGGAGACAACTGAAGGCGGCCAGGGCCCAACTGGCCAGTCTAGACACTGACAGGGCAGAATTCGCTGCACTCCGCCTTCGCCATACATATTATGTTGGGGTAACAAAACTGGCCGATTACTTGCCAGTGCCCTGAAAGCTAAGACCCAACGCTCCAAGATCACCGGCCTTATGGACAATTCTGGTGTTGTCCTCACGGAGGAAACTCAAATAGCGGAAGCATTTCGGTCCTACTATGCCTCGTTGTACGGAGCCGAGGCGACGTCCCCTGAGGAGATCGATGCATATTTGAATACAGCGGCGATCACCGAATTCTCCCAGGCGAATGCCGATGCCTTAGACGCCCCCATCCGTCTGGAGGAAGTGTTGGCAGCTATATCCCGCCTTCGCCCGCTTAAATCCCCGGGGCCAGATGGCTTCTCGGCTGGTTTCTGCAAAACCTTTAGCCAGCTGCTAGCTCCCGTTCTTACCTGGATTGCCTGCTGTTACCACCGCCCCCAAGCTCGGGTCCGGTTGGGTTGCCTTCGCTCAGACCAGTTTGAAATTCAACGTGGCACGAGACAGGGGTGTCCCCTCTCCCCCCTCCTGTTCGCCCTGTACATAGAGCCCCTAGCGCAGAAGATCTGGGACAACCCTGATAAACAGGGCATCACTTTTGGTCATGAACCCCACACGATAAGCCTATATGCCGATGATGTAATAGCTGCTCTTGACCACCTGGGCCGCTCTATACCCGCCTTTATGGAGGAGCTCGACTCATTCGGTACCATCTTGGGCTTTCGAATTAATAGGGAGAAATCCCTGATATTACCTCTGGGCAAAAACGCACTCTCTGTCGACTCTGCCGTGGTATACGGAAGTGATCTCCAGCTCACCACACAGCTCCCATACCTGGGAATCACCCTCACTTCCTCGACGGAGTCAACGATAACACTTAACTACAAGTCCCTTGCTGCTCAGATCCGGACGGACCTCGCACGCTGGTCGAAGCAACCCCTCTCTTTTCTAGGGAGGGTTGCAGCGGTGAAGATGTCGGTCTTGCCCAAGATCTTATATCTGTTTCAGACCCTCCCGGTACCACCCCCCGCAGGCATCCTGACAGACCTACAGACCGCCCTCCACCATTTCATCTGGGAAGGGAAACGTGCGCGCTTACACAGACAAAAAGCATACAGAAGCATGGATGAGGGAGGCCTGGGCGTCCCCAACTTGCTGCAGTATTTCCAAGCCTCTCAACTTCGTTACCTGGTAGAATGGTATAGGCCAGAGTCCGAGAAGAGATGGCTCTTCCAAGATAGGGCTATGGCCCAGATGCCTCTTTGGAGGGTTCCCTTCCTCGCCCGGCAACATCGACCGCGATACCTCTTACGCTCACCTATTACTCGTATAACCATGAAGATCTGGGACACGGTCGCTCTCAAGAGGGGACTGACCACCTTTCCCTCCCCATTTACCCCCATCCTGGACAACCCGGAGTTCCCACCGGGCAATGATCCGTAAGCATTTTCGCAGTGGCTCGGTACCGCCTGCCGTTCCGCCGGTGTCCTTTTCCACCTGCGAGGCTTCCTTCCACTCTCAGAAATCAGACAGGGATATGCGATAGAGAATCCCCACCTCTTCCAATATTTCCAGCTCCGGCACTGGCTCACTAGTCCGGCCGCCGCCGGTATGGTAGGTCGACCAATGACTACTTTTGAAAAATGGTTACTGACCAAGGACACGGACAGACATCTTATCTCAGATATCTACAAAATGCTCATGCCACCACCCATGGCAGGTAAAACACCGGGTCAAAGACGTTGGGAAGCTGAGCTGGGTAGGGCATTAACACTTAAATAATGGAGCTACATATACTACAGGGCCTCACATACCACACGCAACACAGCAGCCAGGGAAACTGCAGTAAAATTGGCAATGTACTGGCACCTTACCCCGGCCCGGCTTCACAAGGGGAATCCATCACGCAGCGCACTGTGCTGGAGGGGATGCGGGGAACAGGGTACGCTGACCCATCTCCTCTGGGACTGTCAAGTGATCCGGAGCTACTGGAAGACAGTTCTGGATGACATTGACTCCACCTTCGACACTGAAATCCCAAGGTTCCCGGCCTATGCTATATTGGGCCTCCCTAACGCACTCACCTTTCCCTTGAAATCTATGCGGGGTCGCAAAATGGGGATTGCTGTACAGGCAGCTACACAACACGTTCTATCACTGTGGGGCTCGACCACTACGCCCACACACACGGGATGGCTACACAAGCTCTGATTCACTTTGGGGATGGAACGCATTCAAGCCATACTTACACATACCACTGCGGCGTTTCAAAAGACATGGCTCCCATTGCTATCCCTCCTGTCTAAAGAATTCAATGAGATCACATGCCCCAGATACCTTCGCGTTTTGCGCCTTACTGATGCCCTGCATGATCCTCAGTGAACCCTCGTGTATTCACATCACTCACTATTGGACTAATCCTCGACTCCTTTTGTACAATTGGCACACTGGTTGGGTTGGGGGAGGGAGGGGTGAATTGGGAATGGTGGGAGGGGTTTGGGTTTTGTTCTTCTTACTCTGCTTTCTTGCACTGTTTACAATTTGCCTCCTTGACATCGTATCCTTGTTCTGGCATACCTACCTCGCCTTTTCCTCCATTTTCAGGGAAGACATGCTTGTCTGTCCCGCCCGCTGTTTAAGCCGATTGCCTATCCACTGTATCACAATGTCTATTACTGCTTTTAAAATCAATAAAACACGTTTGAAATTAAAAACAAGCCATATTAGGGGCTGACATGTTACAGGCGCCATGCAGTTTGACTTGTTTACAGACTAGGAAATGTCCTACTGTGGAATCGCAATCCTCCCCTGTAAGGAAAACTTCCTTATCTGCGCGTTGGCATCTGAAGGTGAAAGGTAACGACCGTAATTCATGACTATAATTACATAAGGGGACAACGATGGAATGGAGGTAGAATTCATTTTTTTGGACGTGGCTAAACCAAAACAAGTAGTCTATTGTACCGTTTCATTTGAAAAATATGAGCTCAGATGGTATCAGACATGCACGATGCAAAGACTCAGTGCCCTGCACTTGACAATTTTTGGTTCCCCAGATGGATTTCAAATCCAATATTCATAACCTTTCACAGACAAATCATTTATGAAGGACGAAGAATAAACACATTTAGTGTGGGTCAACATAAATTTAGAGCAGTTGGGTATCTTCAGTTTATAAAAATAGGAGTGAGGGTCAGGAAGATTGTAACCAGTAAA
The DNA here is from genome assembly GCF_964261635.1 of Lissotriton helveticus. Classification (NCBI taxonomy): domain Eukaryota; kingdom Metazoa; phylum Chordata; class Amphibia; order Caudata; family Salamandridae; genus Lissotriton; species Lissotriton helveticus. The sequence goes on from NC_136060.1 coordinate 382,642,952, forward strand.
AAACAATTATTTACTCAATTGGGTATTTGAACTGGTGCACAGTCAAAATATTGAGTTGAAAATTACGACCTACCATAATATCGTGTTTAAAATTTCGATGGTACAGAATATCGATGTCAAGAATATCATAGGACAGAATATCGACCCTGGGGTAAATAATATCGAAATCATTTATATCGATGTAACTAATATCGGAGTTAGTAATATCGATAGCATATATATCGATGTAACTAATTTCGATGTTACTAATATCGATATTTGTATTATTTTTTTGATTTTTATTATGTATGTGTTATATGTTTTTGTTAAGTATTTAAATTAATTTATATTATATGTGTATTATTTGTATATATTAATACATTTATTTTTAAGTAAATTATATGTTTTAGTACCGGAGCGGGTTGTGGGTTTATGGGGGAATAGGGTGGGAAGTAATTTAATTGTAATTATTAATTGGCAATTAATTATTTTAATGGATAAATTAATTATTTAATTGGTAATTAATGTTAATTTTTATTAAATGTTATGTTTTAGTACCAGAGCGGGTTGTGGGTTTATAGGGGAATAGGGTGGGAAGTAATTTAATTGTAAATAATTAATTTTTTATTTAATTATTAATTAGAAATTAATTATTTTAATTGATAAATTAATTATTATATTGGTAATTAATGTTAATGTTTATTAAATTTTATGTTTTGGTACCAGAGCGGGTTGTGGGTTTATAGGGGAATAGAGTGGGAAGTAATTTAATTGTAATTAATTAATTTTAAATGTAATTATTAATTGGCAATTAATCAATGTAACTGATAAATTAATTATTTAATTGATAATTAATGTTAATGTTTATTAAATGTTATGTTTTAGTATCAGAGCGGGTTGTGGGTTTATAGGGGAATAGGGTGGGAAGTAATTTAATAGTAATTAATTAATTTTAAATTTAATTATTAATTGGCAATGAATTAATTTAATTGATAAATTAATTATTTAATTGGTAATTAAGGTTACTGTTTATTAAATGTTATGTTTTAGTACCAGAGCGAGTTGTGGGTTTATAGAGGAATAGGGTGGGAAGTAATTTAATTGTAAATATTTAATTTTTGATTTAATTAATAATTGGCAATTAATTATTTTAATTGAAAAATTAATTATTTAATTGGTAATTAATGTTAATTATTATTAAATGTTATGTTTTAGTACCAGAGTGGGTTGTGGGTTTATAGGGGAATAGGGTGGGAAGTAATTTAATTGTAATTAATTACATATTTTTATGTGTAATATATTTTGTAAATATTTATTAATTGGCATTCACTACTGTTGCACCCTTTGGAGTTGGAATAGTAATTTTTCCCCCTACGCTATCCAAAGCTTTCCCTACTGTTGCACTCTTTGGAGTTGGAATAGTTGTTTTTCCCCCTACTCTATCTAACCATTTCCCTACTGTTGCACCCTCTGGAGTTGGAATAGTAATTTTCACCCGTACGCTATCCAACGTTTTCACTACCGTTGCACCCTCTGGAGTTATAATAGTAATTTATACCCGTACGCTATCCAACGCTTTCCCTACTGTAGTACTCACTGAAGTGGGAATAGTAATTTTTCCCCCTACGCTATCCAATGCTTTCCCTACTGTTGAAGTCTCTGGAGTGGGAATAGTAATTTTTCCCCCTACGCTATCCAACGCTTTCCCTACTGTTGCACCCTTTGTAGTTGGAATAGTAATTTTTACCCTTACGCTATCCAACACTTTCCCGAATGTTGCACTCATTGAAGTGGGAATAGTAATTTTTCTCCCTACGCTATCCAACGCTTTCCCTACTGTTGCACTCTCTGGAGTGGGAATAGTAATTATTCCTCCTACGCTATCCAACGTTTTCACTACTGTTGCACCCTCTGGAGTTATAATAGTAATTTATACCCGTACGCGATCCAACGCTTTCCTTACTGTAGCACTCACTGAAGTGGGAATAGTATTTTGTTCCCCTACGCTATCCAACGCTTTCCCTACTGTTGAAGTCTCTGGAGTGGGAATAGTATTTTTACCCCCTACGCTATCCAACGTTTTCCCTACTGTTGCACCCTTTGGCGTTGGAATAGTAATTTTTACCCTTACGCTATCCAACACTTTCCCTAATGTTGCACTCATTGGAGTGGGAATAGTAATTTTTCTCTCACGCTATCCAACGCTTTCCCTACTGTTGCACTCTCTGGAGTGGGAATAGTAATTTTTTCCCCTACGCTATCCAACGTTTTCACTACTGTTGCACCCTCTGGAGTTATAATAGTAATTTATACCCGTACGCTATCCAATGCTTTCCCTACTGTAGCACTCATTGAAGTGGGAATAGTAATTTTTCCCCCTACGCTATCCAACGCTTTCCCTACTGTTGAAGTCTCTGGAGTGGTAATAGTAATTTTTCCCCCTACGCTATCCAATGCTTTCCCTACTGTTGCACCCTTTGGAGTTGTAATAGTAATTTTTACACTTACGCTATCCAACACTTTCCCTAATGTTGCACTCATTGGAGTGGGAATAGTAATTTTTCTCCCTACGCTATCCAACGCTTTCCCTACTGGAAAGCGCGGGGACACACAGTTTTGTGCAGCCAGGCGCTTTATAAATGCTTTATTATTATTATTATTATTATTATTATTACTGTTGCACTCTCTGGAGTGGGAATTGTAATTATTCCTCCTATGCTATCCAACGTTTTCACTACTGTTGCACCCTCTGGAGTTATAATAGTAATTTATACCCGTACGCTATCCAACGCTTTCCCTACTGTATCACTCACTGAAGTGGGAATAGTAATTTGTCCCCCTACGCTATCCAACGCTTTCCCTACTGTTGAAGTCTCTGGAGTGGGAATAGTATTTTTCCCCCTACGCTATCCAATGTTTTCCCTACTGTTGCACCCTTTGAAGTTGGAATAGTAATGTTTACCCTTACGCTATCCAACACTTTCCCTAATGTTGCACTCATTGGAGAGGGAATAGTAATTTTTCTCCCTACGCTATCCAACGCTTTCCCTACTGTTGCACTCTCTGGAGTGGGAATAGTAATTTTTACTCTTACGCTATCCAACGTTTTCCCTAATGTTGCACTCATTGGAGTGGGAATAGTCATTTTTACATACCCGCTATCCAATGCTTTCCCTACTGTTGCACCCTTTGGAGTTGTAATAGTAATTTTTACACTTACGCTATCCAACACTTTCCCTAATGTTGCACTCATTGGAGTGGGAATAGTAATTTTTACCCACCCCCTGTCCAACATTTTCCCTACTGTTGCACTCTCTGGAGTGGGAATAGGAATTTTTACCCATACACTATCCAACGCTTTCCCTAATGTTCCACTCACTGGAGTGGGAATAGTAATTTTTACCCACCCGCTATCCAACGTTTTCCCTACTGTTGCACTCTCTGGAGTGGGAATAGTAATTTTTACTCTTACGCTATCCAACGTTTTCCCTAATGTTGCACTCATTGGAGTGGGAATAGTCATTTTTACATACCCGCTATCCAATGCTTTCCCTACTGTTCCACTCACTGGAGTTGGAACAGTAATTTTTCCCCATACGCTATCGAACGCTTTCCCTACTGTTCCACTCACCGGAGTGGGAATAGTAATTTTTACCCACCCCCTGTCCAACATTTTCCCTACTGTTGCACTCTCTGGAGTGGGAATAGGAATTTTTACCCATACACTATCCAACGCTTTCCCTAATGTTCCACTCACTGGAGTGGGAATAGTAATTTTTACCCACCCGCTAACCAACGTTTTCCCTACTGTTGCACTCTCTGGAGTGGGAATAGTAATTTTTACTCTTACGCTATCCAACGTTTTCCCTAATGTTGCACTCATTGGAGTGGGAATAGTCATTTTTACATACCCGCTATCCAATGCTTTCCCTACTGTTCCACTCACTGGAGTTGGAACAGTAATTTTTACCCACCCGCTATCCAACGCTTTTCCTACTGTTGCACTCTCTGGAGTGGGAATAGTAATTCTTACTCTTACGCTATCCAACGCTTTCCCTAATGTTGTACTCATTGGAGTGGGAATAGTCATTTTTACATACCCGCGATCCAATGCTTTCCCTACTGTTGCACTCACTGGAGTTGGAATAGTAATTTTTACCCTTACGCTATCCAGCGCTTTATCTACTGTTGCACCCTCTGGAGTTTGAATAGTAATTTTTACCCTTATGCTATTCAATATTATTTATATTTATTTATGTATTTAAGATGTTACATAATGTTGTATTTAATTAATTTTAAAAATATTGAAAGTATATTTAATTGTTGTTATTTATTAAATATAATTATTTATTATTATTTATGTTATTATTTTATGAATGTTTATGTATTTGTAAATTGTAGTATTTGTTAATATTTTATAATTATTAAAAAAATTATGTATATATTATAATTATTTAAGTATATATTATATATTTTATTATTATTTTTAATTAAATGTTTAATAGTAAATATGTATTATTTATTCGTTTTAAACATTATAACACATTTTAACATAAGTTTAAATTATATATAAGTACTATTTACTTAATTTGACCTTTTTTTTTTTAAACGATATTTTTAATTACGATATTTTTAACATCGATATTTTAGTTTCGATATTTTTGTACTTACCATGTTGTAGATAGGGTGTCGATATACTTGCCTTCGATATTCCAGCGTCGATATTTTGTCTGTCGATATTTTCAGCCTCGATATTCTGTCAGAGATCCATTTGAACTACCCTGTAACGGTGTTGGGCAATGCTCCCATTGGGTAAAATTAAAAAATGGTCTCAGACTATTGGTCTTGTGTAAAAAAGTTATGCCATAAGGCTGATAACAGAACAAATCAGCATAGTTTGCAGACTTTAAATACAAATCTACAGTGTCAAATGCAGTATAATATTTTAATTCAAAGAAGAATAAATGGACAGCATGAATATCTGAGTCATCAAAATGTAATCAGGCAAAACCACATGTCCTAATGAAACACTGAAAATGTATGGAATGTTTAAAAGTTCCGTCGGGCCATGGATATCGTATAGTGCTTTATCCCAAACAATGCCATCTACAACTGGGAAAGCTGAAATATTAACTAGGGCCTGATCTCGTTTAATTTTATGAGAGGACGTGTGAGGGGCTAAAACACAGTCAACAAAGTTCACAGCAGAGCGTTCAGGTAAGTAATGGCCATTAATCAGGAGCAAAAACACATGAAAAGGAACCCCATTGTCAGCACCATCAGACGTATGTCCATGGTTGGACCAGGTAAATCTTTTTGAACCAGGAGATGAAAAGACTGGTTCGTGTAGGGGGTTCTGTGACATATGATGACAAGGAAGAGGATTAAGATAAAAATAAATGCAATCCATATAGTAACCACTGGACCCCAGCTGAAACAATGGTGGATGAGATTCAGTAGAAGACGAATGGACTATACTGTCAGGAATATCAATTATAACCCCAGTTGGAGGAGAAGCATACTCAATATCTGCAATTGTAGATGTTGAAGGTAAAACAGGCAATACATCCATTGAAGTTTTAATCTCCTCTGCCATTGTTGGATTCTATTTGAAGAAAAAGAAGCCATCGGATTCAGTGAAAGATCTCGGCGTGGAATGCTTGAAGGGATGCTATTCAGTATCGGCCATATGGTGTAGCTTGACATGTTCGATGGAAATGTAACTATTCTCCTTACGACCAGGTAGTGGAGGCAGATTCACTGTACCAGTGGCTTTTAAGCCAAGGACTCTGACCGGTGCACGGTAGGATGGACCAAATCCTTTTTTGTTCTCCACCTTTTCTCGGACCAGATCTCTAACTTTAGGAAACCAGCCAGAAACAGGGCAAATTGGCTTTCGTTTGTGAATCACAAGCTTTTTGTAGTTCCTGTAACAACAAAATAGTTATCTATGTCAAAGGTTGCAGCAGCCGCCACACCATCTAGACCATCAAGGTCTGGCACAAACATTTTAATGCCAAAGAGCATTTCGTATGTGGTCTCCCCACCGAGAGATCTTCTTGGGATTTTATTAAGTGAACGTTGGACTCCGTAAAGATGATTCAGGAAGCCCCTGCCAGTACCTAAAGCCCTAGCTGTTAAAGATTGCTTTAAGTCACGGTTCAGCTGCTCCACAACAGAATTGCCCTCAGGCCTATATGGAGACTAAAATTGCACCTGCACCCCCAGAGACTTTATTGTATCCCGGTAAGCCTTAGAGGCAAACACAGAAGCTTGGTCAGAATGGAAGGTGCCACAGGCAAATATCTCGACAAAAACACAATCAAAACTTTTATAACAGTTCGAGCGTCAGCACTGCGTTGTGGCCAAACCCATTGGAATCTAGAGCACAAATCCACTGCGACCAAGATGTGTTTAAAAGCAGTATCAGACGTAAAGGACCGCAGTGATCAAGATAAATGCAGGTAAATGGCTGATTAGAGATGTAAACTTGAGTGTGGGGTGACGTGCAACAGTAGAAGGTTTAATTTGTTGACAAATGTCACAAGAAATAAAATGTTTATGTGCTTGTTGATGTAAACCACGCCAGCAGAAACATTTCTCTAAAAGCGAAATTGTCGCAGTTACTCCGGCATGGGCAGAAGCCACTCCTTCATGAGCAAACAATGGTCCTTAGTATGAAAAATATATACAGGAAAATGATTATATAGACCAGAATGGGTACTATATAGGTCCTATGTCCAGCCGGACATGGATTTTTAATGTGTAAAATGTATTTAAGGGTAGAAATATAATAAGTGAACAACACTACAACGGGACGCAATCCTGCAGCCGGTACAGCGAACAAGTGACAGAAAAATGAAACAATTATAACAAAAACAAACAAATTACAGGCAAAAACTGGAGTTGTTGACGCTTGTACTAGTCATACAGTGTGACAAGCTGAACCAAATAGTCACCACAATAATTATACATATTAGAACTTGTGGTACTGTTTTATATTGTCGACGTTTCGATCCCAAGCTCATTGAATAAAAGGGATCACCCCCACGCCGCACGGCTCCTCCGCTGTGACCGTGTCTCTGCCCCCGGCGCCACAGGTTCGCCCCTGACCTCGGTGTCCCCCTGCTTCTGCCTTCTCCTTTCCTACTGCTGTTTGCTTACATTGTGATTTGTGCATTTTTCTTTAATTTTTGTACTGTAGTTGCTGATTGGTATCCCTGCCCTCTGTGTGTGCCCCTCCGCTCCCCGCTTCCCGCCGCTGCTCCGCTGCGGCCCTCCCCCTTTTTTCGGTACCCCCTGCCCATTGGCCGACCCACTCCCGCCTCCCAGCTGCTCCTCCCTCCCACTTCGCCTCATATGGAGGCCGCACGGCGGCCGCGCAGCAGCCACGTGCAGCCGGCACGCCAAAGGCAAGCCCGTCTACCCCCGTCCGCGCCTGGACCGCGCCCAGTGCCAGGACCCCTGGCCCCCGTCGGTGCCAACCCACACGAAGGACTTACGACGCCACCACCCTCCACGCACTCAACGCCGGCCAAAACCCCGCCTGCTACCGAGCCATCCCGAAACGCACCCACGGACCCTTCACCTGCCAAGCCTGCAAATTCACCTGCCTCCGAACCTGCACCGCTCCCGCCAAGCCAGGCACCAGCAACAATCACCTCAAGGGCATCCTGCTCAACACCCGCTCCGTCCACAGGCACGCCGTTGAACTCTGGAACCTCCTCGACACAACATCACCAGACGTCGCCTTCCTCACAGAAACCTGGATGTACGCCTCCTCAGCCCCCGACATCGCCATAGCCATCCCGGATGGCTACAAAATCACCCGGAGGGACCGCGTCAACCAAACCGGAGGAGGCATCGCCATTGTCCACAGAAACACCATTCGAATCACGACCAACTCCGATGACACCCTCACCGCCGCTGAGCACCTTCACTTCCAGATACACACCGACCCCAAGACCACCCTCAGAGGCACTCTCATCTACAGACCCCCGGGACCACGCACACAATTCAGCGAAACCATCGCAGATTCGTCAGCCAGCACGCCCTAACCTCCTCAGACTACATCCTCCTGGGGACCTCAACTTCCACCTGGAGAAAAACAATGACAGCAACACCGCCGCCCTTCTGGACAACCTTGCCAACCTCGGACTCAAGCAACTAGTGAACACCCCCACCCACTGCGCCTGCCACACGCTAGACCCCATCTTCTCCTCCAGCAAGCACATCCCCTTCAGCCACTCCACCGGACTACACTGGACAGATCACAGCTGTGTCCACTCCTACTTCAGGAGAACCACGACCCACCACCACCCGCAACAGGTTCCCCGCAGAAGCTGGAGCAAGATCACCGCCGACCAACTCACCACCTCACTCAGCCAGCACCCTCCCACCAACACGAGGGACCCCAACTAAGCAGCCCGCAACCTCACACAGTGGCTCACCAACTGCGCCGATGACCTCGCACCACTGAAGAACCCTCCCAGCAGACCCGGCAGCAAGAAAGCCTCGTGGTTCACCAACGACCTCCAAAACTCCAAGAAAACCTGCCGCACCCTCGAGAAAGCCTGGTGCCACGACCAGACAACTGAAAACATGACAGCCCTCAAGAACGCCACGCGCAAACACCACCAGCTGATCCGCACCACCAAAAGGACAACATTCAAAGAACGACTGGACAACAACACCCACAACAGCAAGGAACTCTTCAGCATTGTTAAAGAGCTCTCCAACCCCAACGCCTGCAACAACGACATCACACCCTCGCAAGACCTCTGCGACTCACTCGCCTCGTTCTTTCACCGCAAGATCGCCGACATACACAATAGCTTCGGCGCACACACCACGCACCCAACCTCCGAACCAGCGCCCCCACCACCACCCTCCGCACCTGGACCCCGGTCAGCACCGAAGACACCACCCGCACGATTAACACCATCCACTCCGGCTCCCCAACCGACCCCTGTCCACACCACATCTTCAACAAAGCAGACTCCATCATCGCACCCCAACTCCGGGACATCATTAACAGCTCCTTCACATCCGCCACCTTCCCAGATAGCTGGAAACATGCCGAGCTCAGCGCCCTCCTGAAGAAACCCACCACGGACCTCAAGAACTTCCGCCCCATCTCGCTCCTCCCTTTTCCTGCCAAACTCATCGAGAAGACCGTCAACAAACAACTCTCCACCTTCCTCGAGACAAACGGATCCCTCGACCTCTCGCAGTCCGGTTTCAGAGCAAACCACAGCACCAAGACCGCCCTCATCGTAGCCACCAACGACATCAGGTCCCTGCTCGACAACGGGGAAACAGCTGCCCTCATCCTCCTGGACCTCTCAGCAGCCTTCAACACCGTATGTCACCGCACCCTGATACAGCGCCTCAGCAACACCGGAATCCAAGGAACGGCCTTGGAGTGGATCATCTCGTATGTTGCCGGAAGAACCCAGAGAGTCCGCCTCCCCTCGTTCCGATCCGCGGCACTGAAGTCATCTGCGGCGTTCTTCAAGGATCCTCGCTCAGCCCCACCCTCTTCAACGTCTACATGAGCCCCCTCGCAGCCATCGCACGCCATCACAACCTAAACATCATTTCCTATGCTGACGACACCCAGCTGATCCTCTCCCTTACCAACGACCCCGCCAGAGCCAGCCTCCAGGAAGGAATGAAAGACGTCGCGGAATGGATGAGGCTCAGCTGTCTGAAACTGAACTCAGACAAGACGGAAGTCCTCATCCTGGGACCATCCCCCTCTGCCTGGGACGACTCCTGGTGGCCCCCTTCCCTGGGCACCGCCCCCAAGCCAACAGACCATGCACGCAACCTGGGCTTCATCCTGACTCCTCCCTCACGATGACCAAGCAAGTCAACGCCGTCTCGTCATCTTGTTTCAACACCCTGCGCATGCTCCGAAAGATCTTCCGGTGGATTCCCACCGAAACCAGGAAGACGGTCACCCAGGCCCTCGTCACCAGCCGACTGAACTACGGGAACACCCTCTACGCTGGTACCACAGCCAAACGCCAGAAAAGACTCCAACGCATACAGAACGCTTCTGCACGACTCATCCTGGACATCCCCCGTCACGGCCACATCTCTGCCCAGCTGAGAGACCTTCACTGGCTCCCCGTCAGCAAGAGGATCACGTTCAGACCCCTCACCCACGCACACAAGGCTCTCCACGACATGGGCCCCAAACACCTCAACAGCCGCCTCACATTCTACACACCCACCCGCCAGCTCCGATCCGCCAGCCTCGCCCTCGCCAACGTCCCACGAATTCGCAGAACCACCGCCGGAGGAAGATCCTTCTCCTACCTGGCGGCCAAGACATGGAACTCCCTTCCCACCCACCTACGGCTGACCCAGGACCATGTCTCCTTCAGGAAACAACTCAAGACATGGCTGTTCGAGCAGTAGCGACTCCCCCTCCCCCCAGTGCCTTGAGACCCTAGCGGGTGAGTAGCGCGCTATACAAATTCGCTGATTGATTGATTGGTTGATCATCATCAGGACTAGAGAGATCAGGAAGGCCTGGTATACACCTAAAAAGCCTGTTGGGATAATCCGGGAAAAAACAATACGGACACGTCAAGGGGTGAATTTGAGACCGAACACTTTTAGACAAGTAAATTAAATTAATGAGGCGAGAAGCGGTTTGGGAACAACACATGTCAGCAACTGGATTAAGTACGGCACCACATAAAGGACGAATATTTACACGAGTGATTATGAGATCCAAAAAACATGAGGCAATAGAACATTCGGCGAGTGCAAAGTGAAGGATATAGGTGAGGTAAATTGGAAAGAAGTAGCCGTGAGATGTGGGTCTAAACGCAACTCAATGGGTGAAGAATGGCACGCCCATCCGGATATAGTTGTCATGGAGTCTATAACCGGGCTAAAAGCATAGGGAGTTGCAGCAGGCACTTCTGGCACAGGCATATGGCTGGATTCAAAATAGAATGGCATGGTGAGCAAAAAATGATGGATTTAGGCCTAGATCCCTGTACTGGGGTGAATGTATGACATTGTTCTGCATTCTGGCCATCAACTGATGTTTAGGTCTCGCCTACACAGCGCTCATGCGCTGCATAGGACAGAGACCTATAGCCATCGCCACAGCTTTGGGGGCAAAAACGTGCAAGGTTGCATTGCTTGCAATGCAACGCGTGCACATCTTGGCTATTTTCTTGTGGCCGCGTGCGGCGCCATATGGTCGCACGCCGCTCCCGCAAAGGAATCGCGCAGACCCCCTCCCCCTGCTATCTCGCGAGGCGCGCGCTTTTTTAAAAATTTGGATGATCGCTTTCACGGCCGCGCGGCTTTACTGCCACGTGGCCAATGCTTGTTTAGAAGGTTTCCGATTAAAAAATGTCTTACAACCGATAATAACCTCTTTCCTTTGTTGTTACCTGAGGGGTAGATTTTGAACTTGTTCTTTTCCCTCGTGTCCGAAATGCGTCTTTATCACACTTAAAGTAATGACACGTCGTGGCAGGGATTCTCGTTAGCCTTCGAGCGCCACCCAGTGGCATTTTTGTCGAGTAGCACACCAGATACTGCCAGAGATTGTATCTGCTCTGTGTTCACAGCAGGACTGAACCACTACCGATTGATTCTAGGGGGGCTCGGTAATCAGAACTGTGTGGGAAACGTGGCATATCGCCGCCTGGTATTTCAGGAAAGGATTTAGAATTCACTTAAAGTTTTTACGTGCAGTGCGAAGGAGAATGGCATCGCCCGAAACAGCACAAAGATCTTTGCGTTAACGGTGCATTTCCACTCCAACAATAAGAAGGTGCAGATGCGTGTGTGGAGGAGGGAGTGGGGTATGCCCTCCATGTTAGCTGTTTGTGAAACATGACTCAAAGGGAAGGGCCAAGGCTTGGTGAAAACGCGTGTTGCTTTCACAAAAGGGTTCTCCAGCAGCAGAGCTGCAGGCCGGCCTGTAAGTCAGTTTTAAAGTCTTTAAAGCGTGCCCAAACGAGGCCCGTGCACGCTCTTTGTGAGGGCATGTGGCAACGCGGGGGTTCTGTTGCAGCTAGTCTTCACGTGAGGTTAATGACTTTTTAATATTTCGCCTATAGCTGAATTGCCGCTTTAAGTTGACTGTGTGGGAGGGGCAACACGTGCACGGAGAATTGAATACTTTATTCTGATGGTGCTTTTGTTATCAGTATACACAGCTTTGTCTGTCAGCAGCCACACTGGAAGCAGTGTGCTCTGCTAATGTGCTCTCATGGGGATACGCGCGTGATTAAACTCGTAGTGCTGAAGTGTGGTTTCTCGGATTGCTGACTTGTAAAGACGTGCATTTAAGGGGTAAGAATATTGAATAGAGCACACCTGAATGTTTATTTGTATTTTTAGACGTTAGATAAAACTTGAAATGTTTCGGGGAAAATGCAGTGCGTGCCTGTATAAATGAATACCATGCATGGATTAGCGTGCCTCGTCCTTATGTCAAATTCATTTTGTAAAGCACGGCTTCAGCTTGTAAACCACGCTGTGAACCGTAGCCACAAAACACAAGTGCATGTGGCAGTTAAATATTTGCCTGGGACAGTGGCCAATATAAGACTGGTAACCCTTAGAGATGGTACCTATAAGTAGCTTGACAGTTCGTTATAAATATTAG